>NC_137943.1:19790290-21245290 GCF_963969265.1 Rhamphochromis sp. 'chilingali' | reverse complement strand
GCACCCCCTTTGAGACCGGGTGCTTGCTAATCTTAGCATTTAGCTCAAAGAGAGGTATAAACGCAGAGATCATGTGCATGCTCGTAGCAAGGGTTATCTAAATGGCTGTCATAATATTTTGGCTACATTCAGGAATATAGTATGAAGGTAAACATTCTGGGCAACACGTTCACACTATCACCTCACAGCAAGAAAGGTTCGGCTAGGTCCTCTCTGAGTGGAATTTTCATGTTCTCCACCTGTCCTTTCGGGTCCTCCAGCTTCCTCTCCAACACCAAGGACGTGTGTTAGGTTACTTGGCAAATGTGAATATGACTGTAAATGGTTGTCTGTCTCTCACTGATATAATAGAATGGCAACCTGTCCAGGATGTAGCCCACCTTCTTTATTTATTTAACTCCAACTCACAGCTGCTTCAGGGCAGTAAAGCCCCTATGATAGAGGAAAAAATCCCAATAATCAGATGACTTCCTGTGAGCAAAAACGTGGCAACTGTGGGAAGAAGGAACTCCCCTTTAACAGGAAATAACCTCTGGCAGAACCAGGCACAGGGAGGGGCATCCATCTGCCTCAAACATTCGGTTGTGAGAGCGAAAGACAAAAAAGAAAGGCGAGTACAGGCTCTAGAAAATGGATGGATAGATGGATAAACACTGTAAATGTCAGATTACAAATTTCATAAGATCACAGTTTGTTATAAAGGCACATGTTGAATTTTATGTTGATGTTTTTCACATAAAATAATGAAACAGCTGTATTTCTTCATTGGCTAATGGTTTATCTTTACTGCTCTGTTGTGTAACTTGGAGTAAAGAGAGAAATCATACCAAATTTGATCAAATTATCCAATAAAACTGTTCTTCCTGCTAATTTGCGACATCTCCCATAAAGATATTCCTTGTAAATAGCAGTTAGAACAGCCATTTCAACATAAACTTCTTATCTGAAGTAATTTCTCTAATTTTGAAAGGTAAATAAGGGATTAAAAGCAACATCATTCACCCGAGCTCATTCCCGGGTGACACGTGTAGCACCTGACTCGCTTTAGGGTCAAAGGCTTTCAGGTTATTGATGAATCATCGGACCAATGTTCATTTCATGTTCAGCTTTCTATCACATCTCCTCCCATTAAGTCCAATTCCTGACAGCTTCCTTGCATTCCTTACAGTACACACACGCACACACAATCGTACACAGTCAGAGTCAGGCCAAGGACATGTGCTCAGCCCTCTGATTTTCACTCTTCTCTGCCACAAATGTCATTCAGTTCTCAACGCCCTGCCTTCCCTGAACACACGCCCAGCGTTTCTGTAATAAATAACACTGACTATACATAGCTATATGATGTAATCACTACACTGCAGATTTATTTTTATAGATACTGTTTATCACTGTTTCCTATTATTTTGCACTGTCCCTTCCCCTCGTGTGTAACAAACTTCCTGTGAATATGACTCGAAGAGCTTACGACAGGGCAGGAGGCGGTACCTTTATGATTGGTTGTGTTTGCCAACCCAGAAGGCCGTGTGTACACGGTTTTGAAAGCACAGTTTGGCTTTCTCTGAACCCTTTTAAATCACATGATAACAATAACAACACGGAACAATAAAAGGGTGATGGACACAAACGCTCCTTCCATTTGAGAGACTTTTTGATGCAAGTCCAAATCTGAAAGACTCTGCAACCAGCACAGCTTTAATGTTTTTAAGTGTTTACTCTACCAGAGTATTCCACAGTGTCTGTCGAGGAAACCCAAAAGGGCTGAGTCAGAGATCCCATCTCTTCCGGAGGCAGGGTTGAGCGTTGCTCTCCTTTGAAAGGCAGCATGGAAAGATCAACGGGTATCTCCTGAGGGAGCCACTGCTCCATACTGTGCTGCTGTCCCATGGCCAAACAGCCCGGGGCCCTGCAGTCTGCTGCTGTTAGCCTGTCTTGTTTACTTAGGGAGGACTTTCAACCCTGGACAGCCATCATGATCTGTATTCTGTCTTTTCTGTTTGTCTGTCTCACCCTTCCTTGCAGCATGTGATCACTTATTTGCAACAAATTCAAACTCTTATTTCAAACCTGCAACTGTGTGACAAGCATCGCAGCTTTCCAGCCTTCTCAGGTGGCACCTCTAGCATGAAAGTGACCCTCGGCTGTGCGGATAGCAATCCAGATGAGAGCGCAGGGAGGATTTCTGCGCTGCCGTGTTTATATTTCCTCCCTCGTAGCACCATGGATACAGTGCCAAGCTAGGACCTCCTCATAAATTCAGATACCCATAAATATTTGCCTGTGTTTTGAGCTCAACAGTAGTTTGCATTTACATATCTAAAGGTGCTTTTGTAATTTATCTCGTTGGAAGCTCGAGGACTTAATGCCCGGTGGTCTCGGTGGACAAATTGGGTTTTATATAACACTCAGCAGCAAATCATCACAAGCCGTGCTTTTCCATTCAGTTTGAACACACAAGTAAAATTTAAAGAAAAAAAGCAAATATTGTGATGGATATGAAGGAAATAGTGAAAAATAGTGTCATTCCGATCTGATGTCAAAAGTCAAGTAAGAAAAATAGGTGCAATAACCGTTCACCTGAAAACTGTGGATTTGTCTGTTACGCAGTGCCGCGCATTCCTCCACACTCAATAAACTTAGCTGAATCAATATGTCAAAGAGCAGACAGATAACGCTAAGCTCAGGCATAAATCCTAACCATCTCTAAAATCTTTTCATGTGGAATTACTCACAGGCCATATTCTCTTAAGTACAGTAAACATTGTGACAGGTACTTTGAGCTGCTGGTTCAAGAGGACACAGGAAAGTGGATTGTTCTTTAAGCCCACAGGGGCCCAAAGAAAAGGAAAAGTCTCGAGTGAAAACGTTACCAGAAAGGACAAAGGTGTGGTTTGGTGAAATCACCCAGAAAAAAAAGCTGGGTAAGTCTTGCTGTGCAACTTTTAGGCGAAATTCTTGTCTTGCATTAGCTGGCCGTGATGTCTTCTTCTTTCCTCCCAGTTGTGAAAACATCTGAGAAAATAAAGCCCTCTGGTATCTGTTCAGCCAAGGAGAAACGGGGAGTTAAAGTATAGATGGGAATGACTCACACAAAAATATGCAGAAGGTGGTTCTTTCCGTAATTTCCAAAACACTGACGCGTTTCGCTCTTCTTTTAAAAACAAACTGCAGATTTATTTGCATCACCAGAACAATTTATTGGATTGAATTTAAATAATTTCTCATAATGTTAAAAAAAAAAATAGTAAAACAAAAAGAAAACATGTTATTTCAGAAAAATAAATAAGTCCGGTTGCGTGAATGACATGCTCTTTTTTTAGGATGAAGAAAGTTGTGAACAAAAGCAAAGAAAAAAAAACCTCTTTGTGCTAACATTTACATGTAACTTATCATGCCTTCAGTATTCAGTCTCTTCGGGTGAGGGTGGGGGGGAGGGTTTTTTGTTTTTGTTTTTTAAAACCTGAAATAGCTCTTGAAGCTCCCACACCACTTGCTTAGGTCATGCAAAAAAAATGAAAAATCAAAAAGGCTTCTCAAATTCATGATTTGGCATGACCTGTGAGCTTCATAAGAACATGTTACATTAACAATTCTCCTTTTAATCATTACAGCGATTCATCACAGTCATCACAGTGAGCACAGATTTGTTCAGAGGTGACCTCACGCTACACTTTGGTCTAATTTTGGCTGAAATATGATGCAACAGCACATGTTATTATTATGAAGGGTATACAGTTTATAGTGAGTCAGGTAGCGCGGCCAGCAGCCTTCGTTTGCAGTTTATGTGTAAGAACATAAAGGTCAGAGGGTCCTACAGCTATTCTGGGCGTTCTTTGTTCAAACAAGCCATCCAACTGCTTTACATGTGCGAGATTTTGTAGAAGTAGTACCGTAATGCTGCCCGTTGGCCGACAGTGTTCTCATGTCAAAAATTAAGTCTCACAAAGTTGATTGTTTTTGCATCTTTTTCTCTCTTTTTTTTTAAATGATTAAACACAACACGATGTGATATAGTCATTTATACCCTGTTTAAACCAAACTAGTTTCAGTCAAATACAGTAAGTAAGAGCTTTCAGTGGAAAACGTGCACATTCAACACTACTGTACTACCGCTTATCGAGAGACAGAGAATAGAAAAGAAGACATCAGAATGGTTTAACTTCTACTCTATATTGATATCTTTATTAACAATCATAGACATGTTTTTCAACTATGGAAGATTTATAAATATTTTTCTTTCTTTTGATTCATGTAAGTTGTCTCGGCACTTATGGCATGATTCCAGTTTTGGAAAAAAACAAAAAATCAAAAAAAGTCCACAAAGAGTTGAGTGCTTGTGTGAAGCACTGATATCCAATCAACATCTTCAAAGAGAAATCCGTTATGTACAAGATGGCTTTCTTTAAGGAACCCAGATTTGGTTCTGTGTGCCACGGATGGGAGAGATACCGAGTGCAGGTCCAGCAACCATCCATAGCAGGCCACCTAATTGATCATTTGGCCTGGCGTTTCCCTTTTGTTGTTGATGTTGTTGTATTTTAAGGCAAAAAAATAAAAAAAAAAGACCCTGACATCAATCTGGAACCTGATCGCAGATACTCCATGCTTGATTCAAGCTTCTAGTCTGACTTAAGGTCATCTCAAACTTCTTTCCCCCTCTCGTCCAACTCTTCTTGCATCAGCTGAGAGGGAAGGAAACCAACACTGCACCCAAATACTTCCACTATACACAGCATCCAGACACGAGGGGCCGGGGGTCTCTGTCCGCCCAGAAGGTTAAAATGTTCAGGCTAAGGCCATGGGGCACCAGGGTTCGCCTCTCACTGAAGCCACGTCCGATGACTGGGTCAAGCCCACGCTGCCGTACAGGCCGTCCTGTCCGGAGTACTTGACGGACGAGCCCGAGCCTGCTCCCTCCCCCCCGCTGGACAGCACAGATGAACTGATCTGCAACCAGAAAACTCTCTGTTAGCAAAAATTGTGAGTTTATTGTATAAAATGTCAGTAAAACTTTTAGATTGTGTAAAACCTTTTTTTTTTTAAATTATTATTATTGAGGACTGAAATGACATTTGCATTGCAATGTTGGGGGAAAAAGGAGCATGATCAATGTGACACTCGTATTAGTGTAATATCACAGTGACATATTAGTTAGCAGCAGTCATAACCACAGAGCATCAGTCAGCCTGCATGTCATCTCTTTATCACAGTTTGTATTTTACAAAATATTCACTCATGAAAATGGGTGAAAAATCTGGCCTTTTATAGTAATTTCAAGTGTAGAAATTCCTATTTAACACACACACACATATATAGATATAGATATTTCATTGTTTTATTAATTATTATTTTTATTTTAAACTATTATTTGAAAAATTTAAAAGCAATTAAAAATCATTTTTACCCCTGACACTTGTCCAGAGGGAGAGCTGGTTTTCGAGCAGTCTTCGGAATTGGATGAAGAGGTGGATGTAGGAGTCATGGAGACAGAGTTGCTACTTCCTGGAAACATAAAAAAAATGTTGTCGTTACATTATTTTAAAAGAGATAAATATGACATACATATTCCTTCGTGCAGCAGAAATATTGTTCAGCTACTCACCAGAGGATCCCTTTGCTTTATTCAAAGTTTTCGGTTTTCTTTTTCTCGTCTGGATTCCCTCTTTCTTCATGGCGAGCGGCCGAGGTACCTGTAAGATGTGATTTTTTTTTTTAATGAAAATAAGAAATGATATTTTTTTTTATCAATAATGCGTCGATTTTTAAAAATTAAAACTGAATTAGAGGGGGGGGGGGGGGAATTCAAATCGCAGTGAACTTACTCCGTGTAATTTTGTGTAGAGGCCGCACGCGTTACACACCGGCTCTCCCTCCGCGTTTCTGCGCCACAGAGTGGTGGTACTGGTTTGACAGTTGGCGCAGGAAAGGCCGATTCTTCTGGACGTTGACTGTTGTGGCAAGCAAAATATAACATCAGTCACTATAATTAAACGTGGGTATCCAGGAAAATAAAGCACCACACACTCAACCATTTTATTCATACCTGACTTTCCAACAATAATCCACACCCTGTTAGAATCCCAATTTAATTGGCATTTACGCACGGATTTATATTATTATTCATTTATTTATTACAGGTTGTTAATTCGCAGAGAGTTGCTACGTGCCATTTCACTTCCTTGTAAAAACTGCGTAATGGCACCATGGAAAATCTGGACCCACTGACGCCTTTTTAGATTAGCTTACCCGACAGTAGCTGGGAGTGGAGATTGAGATAAAGTGTCTCCTTACATTAACACTTTCCACGTGTGGATTGATTTAATGTGAATTTAGTGAATAACATTTTTTTTCTTATGAAACAACTAAATGATTGTGCTTGACTGATGAATTTAAAACACTGGCTAAGCTAAAACTATCATTCTCCTTTGCAAAGCACAAGTCCTTGATTCAAATGTGAAATGCATGCTTTATTTATTTATTTTCCCCGTTTTATAGAAATCACGTGATCTTGCGTAAATAAATTTTCCTTGATTACAATCAGGTTTGAACTGGGGGCTGTATCATTGAAACCTTCATCCAGAAGCCGAATCGTGACAACGACAGTGACCTCCAGCAATTGTTTGAAACAATTAGGCAGGAAATTGGTTGATTTAAGTGGCCCTCGCCCCCCTCCTCCTGTCTCCTTACCGTCCGTTTCGGTGGTTTAATTAATGGCCGGCTCAGACCATTCATTTTGCTATAGAGGCCGCAGGCGTTGCAGAGAAAGTGGCCCGTGCCATCGCGCCTCCACAGCGGCGTGGAGATGGAGCCGCAGTTCACGCACTCTCTGCTCTCCCCCATGTCGTCCAGAATATCTGAAACTGAAGAGAAATACTGGAATCAGAACAGGGAGCGAGTTTGTGAGAATTACACATTGTTGCTGGTCATTATTTCATAAGCGATTCTGCTTCTGGGACTTCATGTCAAAGAAAGCAAGCGGATAGATACGGCGGGCAAAATGATCTGTTCATGGATTATAAATTGATTAAAGCGAAGTGTTTAACAAAATTCACATTTTTAATAAATTTATACTGTTGTGCCAATGTTGTTTTAAAAGCCTCGGTGGATTTTACTTCATGTAAATGATTCATTTTATATATTTCTGGGCAGTCATTTGCGCCTGTTTCTTACACACACACACACACACACACACACACACACACACACACACACACACACACACACACACACACACACACACACACACACACACACTATCATAAATTCATTTTTGGCAGTGTATGAAACATATTTTTATTCAACATTTTGAGGTCAGGCCTCGACGAGGGGAACAGGTTTCTGTTACAAAGACACGCAGGCGCTTGGTGCCTTCACTCCAGACACTTCAAGGTTGCGCGCGTGATCAAAATACCTTTTTTTCTTTCCGTCCCACACAGTGAGAAGGAAAACTATTCCATCTTTGTGCCTCCCTCTACTTTGTTTTCGTTTGATTTTTTTTTCTTACCTCCATTTGGTCCTCGAATCAAGGGCGCACTCCTGCTTTGCAAGGTGTGGAGCATCGTGTTATCAAAAGGTGCCCCGGGCCAAGGCGAGGGTAGCTGGGGTGCAACGTACGGGGAGTATGGGCTCGGGTAGGGCCCGCTGAGGGGACGAGAAAGGCTGTACTGGTCTCTGCTGCTCATATTCAGTGTGTTACTGTAGCCCGTGTCCCTGGGGGTCCCGTTATTGATGGGTGGGCTTGGAGGGTAGTGAAAACGACTGGAGGCGTGCGGGCTCCCGGTGCTGTACGAAGGGCTCTCCGGGGTGGACTGTGACCACACCGAGTGACTGGAGACGGCGTGGCCGGGCTGAGCAGACACGTTGGCCGGCAGATAAGACAGACTGGGGATCATGGTGCCCACCCGCGAGCTAGGGACATACACTGGGGAGTTAGGGTTGGAGTGCATATAACCACCAGAACTCGAATCATATCCAGTCTGGCTCTGGGCCGCAATGGCCAGTGTTTGGTACATGTCGGCCGGGTCCACCAGCAAGCTTGTCTTGTGTGCTCCGGTGGAGAGGACGAGTTTGCTCCCCTGGTCTAAATCCGTAAACAGCGGGATATCCTCGGTAGTGGTCAGGGTGTTGTTATGGTGTCCGAAGTGAAGGTAGGAGTGCAGGGATCTGCTGTCGGAGCGACGGTGCCCTAGCGCGTCAAGCTCGTTCGGAGGTGTCCTCAGCTCATCCGAGGTGGTGCCGTCCCTTCTGCTGTCACCGGGCAGGTAGTTCTGCTCAGCCGGTGACCCTGGGCTGCTGGACACTTCTCGCTTGACCATGGACCAGCTGTTTTCGCCCAGTTCCATCCAGGAGCACTTTCCATACACCGTAGGGGTAAATAAAAATGGCCAGGGAGTGGTCTACCCTGTAACAAAAAGAGTCGGAACCGTTAGGAAACCACAAGAAATGACCCTTTTTGCGATGTTAAGGATAAGTGAATTGAAAATATATCCACAAAACATCCTGACAGAAAGTCGGCAGGTTTCTGAAAAAGGGGGGAAATGCAAACGGACACCTGGTGTACAGACCAGCATTCATCTTTGGATGAACTACATTTTTCACAATAGAGAATAGGGTAATAAACTACGAAAGCTCCAGTTAATTATTACTGAGTCAGTATCATCTCGAACTCCAATAAAAACCCAGTCTACAGTGACTGCCATGCTCTCATGAAGCGCTCTTAAGAGGCACTGGATCCATCCGTGTCAAATCCCTGTCCTCCCCTCCACACGCACATACGCAAGTAGACGCACACATAAAGAGATAGGAAACAAAAACGCAATATGTCTTCACAGCAAAAGAGATAACCGTTTGATAAGAGTCAAAACAGATAAGGACCGAAAGGCTGACTGGAGCGATAAAACAATACCCCGAAATTATGAGTTTGGTCTCGCTGCGCTCGCCAAGACACCGCCAGATGTTTAAAGCAGCTGTGCGCGCCGCAAAAGTGGGAGAAGAAACGTTTTAAAAGACGAAGAAGAAGACTTACCTGCTACAAGTGTGCCATATAAGTCGAAAGCAAACTTCCTAACAGTGAGCCTCTGCTTCTCTTGGAAGTAATGGGAAAGTTTACCGCAGTTAGAGGAGGTTTATGAGAGGAGGCGCCTCTGGTGGCTGCGGCCGCAGGAGGCGGACCAATCATGTGGAGCGTGAGCGGCTGGAGACGCGATGGGGGTGCCAGCCTATGAACTCCTCCAATCAATCACGCTGAAAAACAGAGAGAGAGCGAGGGGGGGGGGGGGGGGAGACACTTCACTTGATCAGGTCTGAAAGTTGGATTAATGTGTTGATACGATCAGGTTTCATTATTCGAATCGAAAGTTATGCTTTCGGTTACAAATGAATACGCCCCCCCCCCCCCCCCCCCCCCCCCCAGCTGTTTCTTTTTTTTCTTTTCTGTTTGTTTGTTCTTTAAATGAAATTGTTGTTTGTCTATCTTGCTCTATTTACAGGTGATCCACAAATCTGGTGATGAGCCTACAGCAGCTGAAACAAACAGAAACGAGTGTCTTTGAGATTTTAATTTCACCGGACTACTCTTTAATATCCAGCTCTTTCATAGGCTACTCCTGTTTTATGGAAAATTGTGACATTTATATGACAGACAGCGGTTTAATTTAATAACTAGATCGTTATTAATTAAACTGCCAAGAAATGCAGTTAAAATTAACTTACCCGTCACCCTGAACAGGAAAGTGCTACTCCCATGTTTACGCATTGCAGTAATCACGTCTGCAAGGAGCACGCTTTTAACTTTCGATACTTTGGAGATTTTAAAATGATTATATTTATAATGGTTAATCCAGAGTTTAAAAGCTGGGACTTTCCACTGCAGTCTGTCCACGAGTTAAAGACCTGAATATTTTGTTTTTACTTGGAGCATTAGTGTAATAAAATGTTTCGTCTGGACAACTTTTTACTGATGAGAATCCTTAAGAAAGACTCCTTTTATTAAAACAACAGCCTATTAAATGATTGATCAAATATATATTCCGTGTGTGAAATGTGCTTTAGGCCTACTTCTTCTTTCTGGTTTCATCTTAATTCAAAGTCCTACACCCCCCCCCCCCCCCCCCCCCCCCCTTTGTTTATTCTCTGTCATCATTCCAGTGATCAATAAATCCCCTCTTAATTAGTTTAAGTCAGACGGCTCTCATTGAGCGTTAAAGGTAGGTGTGTGTGTGTGTGTGTGTGTGTGTGTGTGTGTGTGTGTGTGTGTGTGTGTGTGTGTGTGTGTGTGTGTGTGTGTGTGTGTGGCTCCTCTTTGAAACGCGATGATTCGTTCAGCCCGAATATACATTGAGACGAGTGAAGTGATCAAAAGTGGGGAGGTGTCAATTGAATCATTAACGCATTTGCAGGTCACACTCGCAGCCATTCAGTGGGTATTGTTACGGGGTTTTGTTTGTTTGTTTGATTTTTTTGTCTGGACAGTTGATCAGATTACCTCCAACAGCCCATTCATTATACTTCCAACTACCGCAGGGAAGTCCGAGAGTATACTCTGATACTTTTATAATATTCACCCTGCATCCATCACACTGATAACAGGCACCGAGCTGCATCCATGTTCACTGCTTCTGCAGCTGCACAGCAGACAAAACTGAGGGAAAAATCAACTCACCGCAATTCATGATTCATACTGTAACATCATCTGTATCGGTTACTAATGTGTCATAGCAACGGAAGGCACAGCTGCACTTTTTGATTTACCAATATCGTCCCAAAAATTGCTAATATGTTATTAATTATCCATGTCCCTGCCAATTAGACTACCACATGGAGTTAACAGTTCACAGGGCCTAACAGTAACAGAGTCTTCGGCTGGACTTATGTTCAACGCGTGCCACTGCCAGGCCTCCCATTGTTCCTCCTCTGTCTACTTCTCGCACAAACACTATTATTGTCAGACAGTCATGAATATTATTACTGTAGAGTTATTTTCAATGCTAATTCAATACCCGTGGGCGCAATCGTGCAGCCGCTCTCCAGCAGGTGTTCCTGCCGCTCTTATTTTAATACTGGCGTGATGATTCCTGCTGCTGGATCCTTCTCCTCGCATAACTTCAGAGGGAAACAATGCAGCCCGAGTTGCGTGGCGATCTGTGTCTATTTGTGTAGTGGTTATGCTAATCCATGTTGTCTATCTGATTTCCACAGAACTTTTGCTGATAGAAATTCACGCTTGAGGCGATATTGTGACTGTTAGGCGTCGAGTCTTCGCTCGCTCTCAGGTCCTAGAGGTGATTCTTATCAGAGGCAGTAACCGCACCAAAATGCGCTGCCGTCTGCCATCCCATCACCTCAGCCTGCAGTTGTCAGGAAGGTGAGAGAATACAAAATCCTGTTGTTGCTGTTTTTTTCTTTTTTTTTTCTCTTTGTTGCCCCCCTATTCCGCCATCACCCCACCCTCACCCCTCCACCCTCCCTCCTTTTTTTTCTTTGCGGCTTCTGGCTCACTGGCTGCGAAGCCTCCAGTTGATAAATGAGGTGTTTTCGCAGTAATGTCAGCGTGGGCTGCTCTGACACACGGAGCTCGTGAGAAGAAGTGGCAGGACGCCGCCCTGTCTCCGCGTTTATCCAGCACAGCCAAACACTGCAGGCCAGCCACTGACTGTCAGCTCCGGCCTGTGCGCTGACCATCTCCATCACACATAATTCAACCAGATAGCCTGCAACTGGTGGATAATAATAATAATAATAATAATAATAATAATAATAATAATAATAATAATAATAATAATATATGGAAACGATAAATAGTGAACGAAATATTTCATTTATGTATTGGAATAATATTGTCAAACTGTATTTAAAATATTTAATAAATACTATTTCGTTAGGAAGTAATGAAAAGACGCAATAATAATCATATTATTATTATTAATATTATTATTATTATTATAAGCTCTTTAATGGTTGACCCTCTTCAGGTGTCTGAGCCTTATGTACCGACTTGATAATGATTATCTCCAGCCCTCGAGTGCTCGTTGCAGCTTTCTCCTGATTATGTGATGTTATGGAGATAACAAGGAGCAAGAGAACGAATTACGCACGAAAGGGACAGTTAGGGGCATCACACGGTGGCGTGGGCAACTTTGAGACTATTACTCACTCTTTTTTTTTTATTATTTACTTCTTTAAAAATGCCCTGCTTGGTCGTTAGTTTGACTGTGACTGTGTAGAAAGGGCAGCTCTGATTTCTCTTACACGGCAGGGCAATAAAAGGCACTGTGGACGCCAACACGCCCCACGTCCGAAAACACCTTTGATGTCTCGATTATGATTAATGAGAAGCGACTGCAGCTACATGTAAAACACGCAGGAAGGAGACGCAATTCATCATCTCAATCACCCCACGGTTGCTTCCCCCCCCCCCCCCCCTTTTTTTTTTTTCTTGCTATGTCTTTATCTTTGCATTTCACACACAGAGCCTGTATAATTGTCTTTTAATAACGACGGAAGATTAATATCCAGTATTTAATCTGTGGGGTGTTGTTTGGATTAATTGTATTTTTATTTTGTCAAACTGTCAATAAAGCAGCTATCCTGCACATATTTGCACCACAGCTTTGGTGACAATCCTGCGTTACTGTATTTAAGAATCTGGGCTTTTAACGACTTAAATCGCTTTAACGTTTATGCTACGTGTTCCCTTTACAACAAAGATTTATCTTAGAAAGCGAAACATATGTAGAGTGAACTGGATTTGCACACAAGACGCCAAATATTTCCAATTTAAAAAAAGAATACCTTAGAAATTAAAATAGAATACATCAATCAAATAGACATGTTTCCTCGCATGGCTATATAAAATACACTTTGGATTTTGTGGTTTAATGGTTAATTGATTGATTTTATTTCATCCATACAAATCACACACACACATGTATACACCATGACCATGATTCTGTGTGTGCAATAAATACCAGAATAAGGTGCACTAAAAAAAAAGTCATCATAAAGAGCAACTTATAAAAGTGATTTAACATCGACAGATATTCAAAGTTCAGCTTTAGAAACTGATTATTACCATTATTTTTACATTTTAAATGCATTGCAGCTGTCATTATTAAACATGAAATATTAGCAGTAATTCTGTTTGCATAAAAATCAGATTGCAAGTCTGGTTTAATGAATTATTCGTCCATGAAATCCAAAATGGGAAAATTGAATTGTTAACAATTATTCCAAAGAACCTTTTTTATTATATTACATGAGAAAAATGTAATATATTATCCAGTATATCCAAAAGCAGTGCAGCATATGGAAAAACAACAAATATCCACTCTCCCCACAACAATAGCACAATAACAATGAAATACATGAGAGGCGTTGTGAGTTCACGCTGTCTTAACGTGTAGCTCCATCCTTAAAATCTAGATCATTTTGTTCCTGATATAAATGTATTCCCGCTCACACTCTGTGCTTTTCTATATTTACCTCCAGTTCCCAGCGCCTATAAACACTGACGTATTTGCTCTTCTTTTATTGAAGACACAGTTAAGTTTTATACCTGCGCCGGTCTTTTTCTCCCTGTCCTCCACAGAATGGCAGCTTGTCCAGAGCCGCTGGAGCAAAGGCTGCTGGGAGGCCGTGAATGCCAGACTCTCCTGTTTGAAGTGGTAGATGATTAAACGGGTCATGACAGGTGTAAAAGCAACCTTTGTCATTTTGGACATGTACCGTCCTTGCTTCCTTGGCTCGCCCACAACGGAACGCCCTGCTCACCTGCCCGAGTGTGTGTGCACTAATGTGTGTGTGCACGTTTGGGTGTGTTTGTGTGGAGTGGATTTTCTGGAGGGGATTGATGGCTGTTAACAATCCTGCACCATCACGCTCCCTGCCTGTCATGTGATGAATGAGTGACGGATACACCCCTGATGGATGAGACGTGAGCCTGTTGTCTGCATATTTGTGGTCTTGGCTCTGTGCCGCTCGGTGTTAAAAAAGAAAAGAAAAACAAGCATAAAATTGCTCCAGTGGAAATGAGTGAATTGTCTGTGATTTGAGAAGGATTGAGGTTGTATTTATCTCTTATTATTTGCGTCTCCAAGAATTTCTATTTATCAAATCAGCGTGGTGATGTCATATCAGCCTGACATAAGTTTCAGGGTTCGTTTGACCTATTCTCCTAACTTTGGCTCCAATCGTGTATCGACTGTATCATATTATTATATTACAAGCTGTTTTTTATCACTTGTACTTCTCTTATCTATTTTCCTCCCCGAGCCATCATGATGCATATACAGCAGTGAAATGAAGATAAAGGGTTTGCTCTGGTATCGTAATACCACAGCTCAAATTCAAATGGGGTTTTGACATATCAGGCGAAATCACTCTGTCATATGCAGGATTAAGTGGAAGAAAAATACCAGCATTTTGTTTTGTGTAATTAAAATATTAGCTTGCTCATTTTTGAGGCTGAATTTGGAAGCAGACCCCCCCCCCCCCCCCCCCCCAGGAAAAAGTGAATCCCTAATATAAGCAATAAGGCCGAAATGGAAAGAATCTTTACTCATTCTTTGTCGTTTTCATCTTCCCGTGAAACCGTCATTCTGTCTCATAACTCTTGAACAATGAGTCTGACTCACAGCAGGACTCTTCTGTGGAAGCTCTGAGCGAAGCCGTGATCAATTTTGGGCTCACGTCAAAGGAAACGGGTAATCTGATAATCCTGGTTGCATATAAAGCCATAAGAGTTTAAACTTGCATTCAAACAAATAAGGCAAAGTTGGTCCGCTTGACACACAACACTCCTGGAAGCTACATTTAAATTCATATCCTGCTATGATTTTAGATTCAGTGCACATCAGGGCCAAATTTCATAAGGTTAGGTTATTTCAAAGTCCCAGTTTGGCAGCTGTGTTTCTCGCCAGTAGCCAGATGAGACAATATGGCCATCTAACACTAAATACAACCACTTTGACAACCTTGTTTTCGACTTTAGACCCTTTATTGAATTGAAAATAGCACAAAAACATTCAAATCTGAAAGTGAGAAACGGTTTCACTAAAAGAAAAAGAAAGTCATTATAAAATAGATGACGTCAATATGTTTCTTTTTATTAAAGGTGCGGTTAATGAAGTTTAGAAAGGTAAATATTTTTCCATTCCTGCTTCATAGAAGAGCTCAGCCACTCAAGAGTCTGAGGCCTGCTTTATCACAGATAATGTGCCAAATGTGGTTAACTGGGTTCATGCCTTCATCCGCTACTACACCCACATACCATTACACATTCGGCTCTGTGCTGATAACATACCTTATGGTCATGATTTAGCCCAGAGTATGTGGGCCTATCAACAACAAAAAGAAAGAAAGAAAGAAAGAAAGAAAGAAAGAAAGAAAGAAAAATCCTCCCGTTTCGATTTGTTTCGAGTTGTCTACTTCTCCTCAGTCGATCAAAAATTAGATTTATTTTTTGTGCTTTATTTGTATTCATGCAGTGATTTCCAGCACCCTCCATTCTCTTACAGAAAACATAGTTTTATATTAATCTTTTAAGGCTTTTATGATATTGTGTCCCATTTTCTTTGCAGTTTTATGGTAAATGTAATGTGACTGATCTGTTTTCAATAAGCCAGACTGATTTATTCTTTTCAGTGTAACTAATGTCAGTAATATTATTATTAAAATAATAACAGTTCTACAAAAAAACCTTCTTTTAAAAAACATTTTAAATGTGATGTTTTTGGTTTAGAATAATAATTATAATATAAAATCTTTTTTATTTTATTTTAATATAGGGTTTAAATCAAAATAAATCATTGAAGTCTGTTTAATTGTGTAACGTGTCCAGTACAAATATTCAGCTAGTTGCCAATTAGCTTAGGTAAGACAAGAGACTGGAGGGTTGGGATTATTAAGAAATTCTGGTTCTGTGTATATGTTAAACAAACGAGATGCAAAATGCCAGGTATTGAGTATTAGCATTAGGTTTTGTTCACTTTGGGTCAGACAAGCTGTTTTTCTGCGCTACCATGTTGTTAAGTGTTGATAAAATTAACAAATGTTCACTGATACCATTATTCAGCCTGACGAGTATTCGGCTCGTTTACAAATGTTTGTAAAACTTGCAGTGAAAGAAGAACGAAAGAGGACGCAGCTTCGCTCACAGACGCCTCTGCACCTCTGTCTCTGGAAAACAGAGCCTCATCTCTTGCGTAGATTCTGAGGCTATGTTATTGTTTCCATGCTAGCGTCTCCATCCTGTGGAGCCAGTCCCCCTCTGTGTGTTTTGTCTCAGGAGAGAAGGTCAGGTCTCCAGTACATTTTCTGACTTTCCCTGAATCAGCTGTTTGGAGCCCCAGCCTGAGAGAAAACAGCCTTGGCCAAGGCAGCGTCGCTGATAGCAAAGCAGAGGCAGCCTGGAAGCAAGGAGGTGGCGGTGGCAGGATGGCTTGAGGGAGTTTGGAGGGATTGGATACTCGGGCATGGCGCTGCATTGTAGCAGCTGGGAGATCTTGCTATCCCACTCAGGCTTCAAGGTCTACGAAATCTCAGCTGCTTGTTCGAAAGATAGCAGAGGAGTGTGTGGTGGAAATAAGACAATCACCAATTGTTGAACTCACGAGTGGGAGACAGATGGGATATTGAAGGAAGGAGGGCACAGTCTTTCACAGGTTTTGTTAACGGCTGAATTAGTTTATCTGTAAGTTTTTGGGTCTCGGTTTTGTGCATGTTGCTTCTCTCTGGTATGGCTTAGCGGGACACTTGACTAGAACACATGCTATCTCTGCTTCACACATCAAATGGCACAAATTTCAGAGTTAATGAAAAGACATATTACCTCTTCCTTCTGATGGCGCCTTAGTTACAGATTCTTAAAATCAGTGAAAAACCTGCAGAATTTATGTCATATATATTTGTGTTAAAACTCAACAAAAACAACAAAATCTTTACGTTTTTAAGAAGTTGACCAGGTGTTTGAGAGTGTTAGACTATAAGAAGGGACTCCAGTGCGTGAAAAAGCCATAAAAGAGTAATGACTCACCAGATTTTCTCAAGCCTTCCTTATTTATTTATTGCCATTTGCAAGAAACCCATATCTTACTTCAAGCACCGCAACTTACTCAAACTTGTGCAATCTATTTTTTAAGGCTTTGTCTTGGTCGCTTGTGCTTTAACCCTTTAACGGCAAGTTTATCATATTTGATACAAGAGATTTTGCAAAAACTGCTGGTGGCAGCAAATATTATGTAAATTTAAACTCATATAGGCAATTAACATATAATGTCTGGGTTTTGTTGGGATTTTTTTTTGAAGACTCCATTAAAAAAAGGTGGGGTTTTTTTGGTAATTATTTCCTTTTCCATTCTTTATAGGGTTAAACACGTCATGCCTGAGGTTTAAAATGAGACATGGCTTCAGAAAAAGTGCAAAAAGGAGCAACTGTGACGCTATGGAGCCAAAGAAAGAAAACTGAGATACTCTTCTTTACATCACAAATTCATCAAATGAATGAATGACTGTGTGTATACATCTATACAATTTAGACAGGTCAGGCCACAGAAAAGGTCGCATTTAGTATCAGTTAAAGTCTATCCTGTAACTTTTTGAGGGTTCTCTCCTTCCATCCTGTACAGAAATCTGTCTTTTAATTTCACCAAAACCACTTCCTACAGTGGTCATTGGTTGAGAGACAACTCTACAAAAAGCATTGACTCAAAAATCTGCAGATGTGGGAAGACGAAATCAAAGTTTCGATTTTGTAATTTGGGCACGTGGATGTCGCAAAGAACTACCACCGATGTCTCATAGTAACCCTCCAGTAGGAAGTGTCGAACATCGGCCCTGACCTTTTTGTAAATACACTCCTTTCCAGGAGAAAATGTGTGCAAAAAATGTCTGCAGCTTTTCAGCAAGTAGAACAAATAAGCTCTTTTATGATCTGATAAGCTTCTCTCAAAAGGGTCTAGAGCTCCACCAGACATAGCCGATTTTGCACGGCGCTTGTCCTTCTGTGACCGTACGGCCTCGCTTCGTCTCGGCCTCTCACACTTAAACACACATGCAGATAAACGCACGTACACGCCGCTCCCCTTCCGCACACATTAAACACACTCTCAGACTGACTTGAAGGTTTCTGTCGCCCTCTCCTTCACTTGAGTCAGTTGCCAGACAATGAAAACATTGAGAGGCAGTTTCTATGGCATGCCCAGGGCTTTTGTTTGACTGAAAAACATATGCATTCTACATGCTCCAATTATGGTTTTATCAGATCGCCGTCAAACACACCAATCATGCACCTTCCTTTGTGCCCTCTCTAACGGTGTGTACTGTACCACGCGGAGCAGTGGCTCGCTGTGTTTGCATGTTTGCCCATGGTGGGAGTATAATATCTCAGGCTGGTCTGCGTCCCCGTTGGCGGAAAAAACTCGCAGCTTGGTCGAAAAAGCAAAGGCGAGAACGTCCCTTTTACTTCACAGCAACAGATTGGTTTTGAATGCACAAGTGAATTAGCACGGGGCCCTTCTGCTCTTTCTAACAAACACATTCAGCTTCAGCTCTGACCAACACTGGGTCGGCTGTTGGACTGGACACAAAAAGGGCCATATCAGGGCGATCTGCGGCACGTACAGTTAAGTCGCTTATTGTGACTTGAACTGTGTGCTCCAACAAAAGAGACTAAGAAAGACACGGCTGATCTGAATTACCATTGGCTCAGTTCTCGATTGGCCCGACTTCCCTTCAGTGTCAAAGTCACGTCCACATCTCCAGTTATTTCACAAGAATGTTATCAAAACTAAAGTTGTATAACCACTTTAGTTGTATAACCATAATATAAATATCCATCCATCCATCTTCATCCGCTTTATCCGAGGCCGGGTCGCGGGGGCAGCAGCCTAAATACATATACATATAAATATATGTATAAAAAACTCCAGAATAGCACACCTGTGGCTATTAAATCATTGGTACATTACTTTGGGAGCATAGAGAAAAGAGAATTTGATTCTGTTTACAAACCAGATTCTGAACTTCAAAAAGGAGCTGTCCTCCAGTTTGACCCCTGCCATTATTCTTACTGACATTAAGACGAACCCTGGCCAGTGTGTGTGTGCGCTTTGTTTTGATAGACGCCGGTCAGCAGCTTAGCCTCGTAGGCTCCACTAAGCCAAGTGTTTACAGATCTGCTAGAACGCAGCCTTGTAGATTCAAGATGCTGCATCCAGGCAGACGTCGCTCCAGCCCGAGGCCTGGACTGATATTATCCATGAAGCACGATTAACCCGACGTGATAACAGCGGCGAATCAAGGCGAGGATGGAGCTCTTGTCAGATACCAACGGTATCTTCAGTGTGACCACATGACGCAATGTGAGAAAATGCGTGGAACAACGGCAAAGATGACCTGAACACGATGCCCAGGTTTTGTCTTTTGGTTATTATCATCAGAGGTGGGAGGTAACGAAGCAAGTACTTGAGTACTTCTGACTGCTCTTGCATTTGAGGGAAGTTGCATCACACATCAAACCCAACTGACCTTAATGGAGGAAGCACATAGACAGTCCCATTAATGTATATGGTCTATGCATCACTCAGTCAGCAGGAAGTACAAAAGGCGTGTGTGTAAAAACAACAAAATCAAGTCTTTTATGTCAATTCTATTATATTATATTGATTTCTGAGACATTTTTAATTTCAGCAAAACTTTTTACCTAAATAAATAAACGATGTAAAGAAATCACTTTGTCAAAAACTCATTGCAACTTCTACCTTGTATGAGAACTGTTCTGTTTCCAAATGACTTTATATCATTAATGACAGACACATTTATAACACTTTCATTTTTAGGTAGACAGTTTTTGGTATGTCAGCGGGACATCCGGACGTTTCAGCATCTGTTTAGCAACAGAAGAGGAGCGAGCATAAAGGGAGCAGTGTTTTTTCAGCAAGTGAAAAGCAAAGAAAGACGGAGGAGAGGAAGGAGATCATTTTAAAGGTAAGGATTGCTCAGCCACATCTGATAAACTGGAAAGTTAAAGCTTACATTTAATGTCCTCATTCTGAACAGTTCATTTGTGTGAAGTTACAGGGTTTTGGTTTTTTTCATATTGTAAAATATTCTGCAAAACAAACTGAAGCATACTAACTTTGTGTTATTCAAAGGTTGCATGAAAATACTATGGTGGACTGATGCAGAACAGAACAAAAGGCAGCCAAGATCCAAAGAAGAGCTCTGGATGTGCTTCAAGAAGCCTGGAGAAATCTTCATGAAGACCACTTAAAGGCTTTGCTGAAGAATAAAGGTGGTCATATCAAATATTAACTTTAAACGTTGTATTTTCATGTTTGTTTGTGCACATATTCCTTATTTTCTTATCAAAGTGAGGGGTGACTCAAGACTTTTGCATAGTATTGTATGTATGATAGGTACTTACTCTAATAACGCATACATTTCTGCTGGGGAGAGTTGTCCCTTGTAGGACATGACGCTTGTAGAATTGCCCTGACAAGGATTTCCACTCTGTCACACCGGCTAAAAGCTTAACGCTTGGTTTATCAACAAAACCACAACACAAGCTAATGCGCGAAAAAACGTGTTTTTTAAACGCTGCCGTTAGCCGGTTAGCTATCCATGGGTTCCCTATATATGCTAACCTAGCATACAGCAGCTATAAAAAAGGCAATTTTGATTTATTATCAGTAAGAGGACTGAGACAACATAGCTCCAGTTCAGATTTTTGCAAGGTTTTGATTGTATTAAAATGCTTGTCTGTAAGTATTTAGGTCGTTACATCACCAAAAGATACTTTACAGCATTCATCATTTTATGCCAGCAGAAGCGGAGATTCATTGCTCGATGGAAGTTGCTTTCAGCCACCAGCTGCTTCTCAAACAGGCCGGCTCTATTAAAGAGGTTATTATTTGGAAACGGGGCCATCAACTGGGTAATTATAAATGTTTAACTAACCACTAAGCATAAATTAGGAGAAAACAAAAACATAGAAGAATTTGACTAGAAGACGGTGTAAATAATGTTTTGGTTGTTTTTTTTAGCTGTTCAGACTATTTCGCTATAGCCATCTCAGTATGGGAGTCAAAGGAAGTAAGGAAGCTTTTAGGTGTACTCTGGGGACCGTTGTAGTTAGAAGTGTAAACCATTTAATATTCAATTTGTTATGTTTCTGCCTGAAAGATTGTTGGACTGAAAAGAGGTGAAGTTGGATAAATCTGCTATAAAACTGTTAACTGTGTGATATATACACATACTGGCTACTGCTCAATCTAACATAAATATCTAATCAGTCAATCACACGGCAAAACTCAAAGCATTTAGCCACGTAGACATGGTCAAGACCACCCGATGAAGTTCAAACTGAGCATCAGAATAAAGAAAAAAATGATTTAAGTGCCTTTGAACATTGAACATTGAAACAGTGATTGTAGTTCAGAAACTGCTGATCTCCTGGGATTTTCCCACACAACCCTTTCTAGAGTTTACAGAGAATTGTTTACAAATGAGAAAATATCCAGTAAGCAGTAGTTGTCTGAGTGAAAATGCCTTGTTGATGCCAGAGATCAGGGAACGGTCAGACTGCTTTGAGGACGGCACCCATAGCTCAAATAATCACTCTTTGCAACCTATGCAGAAGTGCATAACTGAAGACACAGCATTTAGAAGCCTGAAAAACAGATGGGTTACAAAAGCAGAAGACCACACTGTTAAAGAGAATTACCAAAACCTTACAGCACAAGATTGGAAAAATTTTGCCAGGTCTGATGACTGGTATGATTTCTGCTGACACATTCACATAGTAGGGTTACAATTTGGTGTAAACAACCTGGAAATATAGATAATTTTTTTTCTTGTATCAAAGGTTCAGTGCAGACTGGTGGTGGTGTAATATTGTAGTGGATATTTACACACTTTGGACCCCTTAGTAGCAAATAAGCATTGTTTACCATGTTCATCCCTTTATGATCCCAATCTTCTGATGGCTGCTTTCAGCAGGACAATGTGCAATGGTCACAAAGCTCAAATCAATGAGTTCACTCTACTCAACTGGCCTCCACAGTCACCAGCTCTCAGTAGATGTGCAGCTGACAAATCTGCAGCAGCATGTCAATATGGACCAAAATCACTGAGGAAAGTTTCCAGCACCTTGTTGAGTCTATATCACAAAGAATTAAGGCAGCTCTGAAGGCAAAAGCAGGTCCAACCCAGTACTAGCAAAGTGTACCTAATAAAATGGCCTGTGATTGTATGTATGCCAGCAGGAGAGAAATAAGTGAATGCAATAAATGATTCAGCATATCTTGATTAGTGGACATAAATGGATAGATATCAGCTGAAAGATAGTCTAGTTTACTACTCTTTTTTTTATTATATTGTAAATCTTTATTGTTGTGTTTAGTTTTTAGAATTTTTCGTATGTAAAAAATGTTTCCAGGAACACTAGGCTAATTAGATACATTTGTAGCTTTTGTCTAATAAATAAAATAATCACTGCTTAGGCCTGGTGGGGAGTGGGAGTATAGGAGGGGGTTCAACTTAGGTAAGGCATCAACTACTGAATAAGATATGATTAAGCTTTAAAAAATGACAAAGTAATGTAGCGTCTTTCAGCAGCGTGCCTTGCTGTACATATGCTGTGAGTCATTCATTGTGGTCCCCCACACCTTAGACTTTTGCCCCAGATTAAAGTACCTCCAGCACTACATGCTAAACATGGTTCCACTTTTTTCTTATACCAGACATCTTCACGTCTTGGCGTTCTATGGCAGAGAGGATAAAGGTCACCATGAAGGTCACAGAAAAAGATCCAGCGAGGGAGGTGACTCAGCTGCATGTCTGTGTGGGAGGGAAGGAAGCTAAGAAGGACAATGAACAAGAAGAAGAAAACAGAATTATGAAAAGGAGGGAGGCCGCTTTCCAACACCACATGTGGTGGTTCTGGTAGGTGATCCACACCATGAGAGCAAATCCACACCTATGTGGGATTCCTACCTGTGACTCAGGTCAGTGGGAGTCTCAGGAGCGAGAGGTGGTAATCAGTAACAGTGTTATATGGCTGTGTTAATAGTTAACGTGGCCCCTAGACACCGTGCTCCAAGGCCCAAACACCTGCAGCCTATTTTACAGGCGTAATCCATGGAAAGAACAAATAGTGAGAATGCTTGTTGGGCACATGAGCTTTTCACGAACTGGCTCATCTAGCATGCCAACAGATGTTTGTCAAAAAAAAAAAAAAAAAAAAAGGTAGCAGATTCTTGGCTAATAATTGTAAATCAAACGTTGTTATTAGCTTCATAAAAATAGGCGTGCTCTGTGGGACTTTATTGCCAAGTTTGTGTTTTTCTCTCTTCTGTCTCTTTTCTTGACACCCTTCCAGGGTCATAAGCACAGCAGTGTATGCTTTCTGCCTACTGACTCCCCCAGATGGC
Source organism: Rhamphochromis sp. 'chilingali' (assembly GCF_963969265.1). NCBI lineage: Eukaryota > Metazoa > Chordata > Actinopteri > Cichliformes > Cichlidae > Rhamphochromis > Rhamphochromis sp. 'chilingali'. Next base: position 21,221,864 of record NC_137943.1, on the reverse strand, counting down.
CTTCTGGCTTTACACACACACACACACACACACACACACACACACACACACACACACACACACACACACACACACACACACACACACACACACACACACACACATCTTTGACAAATACCTTTGTCAAAATCTTGTAGCTGCTTCAAAAAGTAACTCCTGCCTTACAACGTCTCTCTTTCTCTCTGCGCAGAGGTGCAAGCATGCACTGGCAGGAACACAAGCACACAGAAACATGCCTCCCTGGGTTCTTGATAAATACACGGTTAAAATCAAGCCCAGATCAGGATAACCTCTTGGTGACCTCTCTCACCATCTACTAAAGCCGCACGGTCAGTCAACACCGCTGCATGAAATTAAATGCAAACCAGTGCAACCAATTCTCTTCTGTTATGATTGGAGGTTCCCCATCCAGGCAGAATTAACCAAGAATCAAAGTCCAAGAGCTTGATGCAAACGTAATGGCAGTGACATCAAGAGAGCACTAAGGCAATGCTAATGCCTCTCTATCCGGGCAGATGGAGGTTTGTGTGCACAGTGCAAACAGACCCTTGTACCGAGGAGGCTAAGCTGGAGCACTCTGCAATGTAAAAAAATCTGAGCTAATGTCTGTCTCTCTCTCTAAATTGTTTTTTGATAAGGGAATATCTGGAGATAAGTGTTGTCACTATCCTATCTAAAAAACCGGAAGCCAGTTCGATAAATCTCCTCTGTAATCTAATGGGAGTCATGGGCAGTAGCTGCGATCAAGGGAAGACTTGCTTGCTTTCTCTCCTCAGTCGGGTGCTGAGGCGAAGACTCTGATTATTAAAGAACATGGGAGAAGTTAGCCAACACTGCAAGCTTGTAAAAATTGATAACATCTTTACATTAAACAAATGACTATCACTACTCATTCAGGATTACTTTGGATTTGTTGACATTGAAGTAATACTGATAGCCTTTGTCAGTTGCCCAGTGACAGTACATCTCTGTGAAAGTGCAAAACCCTTGTGGGAAAATGGGGCATATGCATTAACCTACCTTATGTGTACCTAAAGCGGGGCAAAGATGGTGACACTGATGGGAAACTGCAGTGTTATAATAAAATAACAATAGGGTTGTTTGTGTATTTTCCAAAGCACAGGAAACATCGCAGCCATCAGAGTTAGGATTTAGCCCACTGTAAGGTCTGTAACAGCTGAAATAAAAGCACTTCCTCATTAACACGCTTTACTGTGGGAAACTCCGACGTCTGAATTCAAAAGTCGGCTGCAGAAACACATTGCAGTTATGCGGCGTGATGTCAGGAAATCCAATATTGATAACGAGCAGTGTGTTGGCTCAGACAAATACGAGCATTTTACTACAAGCTCGTAGTTACTGGCATCACGTGTTTGGCTGACAGATGTTACAGCTTCTTCGACTCGGATGAAACAGATGACGGTAAGAGTCGTTAAGCGAAACTTAAAGTGTCAACAAAGCCTCATTATTTCGGCAAAGCAATAAAACTGTGAAATGTAATTGTTATAGTAATAATAGTAAAAATGTGTGTTATACTTTTAAAAATAGCAGGGTAGGTGATCATTTTAAAAGTAAGTCTGTTGGTCTCTTTAGGGATTTGATAACTACTTATAAACTATATCAGCAAACACAGAGGCCTTTCCACTGTCCTCCTTTTCCTGTGACAAAAACTTAACCCTTTGAGTTGGAGGCGAATGTGGTCCCCCCCCCCCTCTGTGACCCGTGCTCCCAGGGGTTTGGTGTTAAGTAAACTTTGTCAGCCATGCAACGATCCCCAGCAAAGCGCCGTCTCCCTGCTCATCAGGAGACCTTCTCCCTGACCCCCACCGCTCCCTGCTTTCGGCATTCCTCCACCACACCACCTCTTTGACCCACCTTTTCCTCATGTGCCCCCCCCCCCCCATCGGACCCGCCATACGTCCGTCCGTCGTCTTGAGTCCTGCTCTCCGTCCCGTCGGCCAGCGCGGCCGGCTGGTGTCTCCTCCTTTGGAGACAGCCTATCAGGGGCCTCACGTCATCTATCTCCAAGATTTGACTGACAGGTCAACCTCAGAGATTACGGCTACTATCAGAGGAGGAGGGGGAGGACGGGGGTGGTTGTCTGCCCTCCCTAAGTGGATGCTCCTTTCCCTCACCATGACGCTGGTTGGGAACTGCATCCTGCTTTAGGCCTCTTAAACTCTGATGTGGCATTTTATCTATCTGGGAGCCACTCTGTTGATTTACCGCAAGGTCTGCAGGGACGAAGGACCAGACGGTGACAGATATCAACTATCTTGGCCAGCGTAGACTGAGAGAGGCGAGAAAATTTCAAGCTTGTTGGCCTTTGCTGTAAAAAAATTGCGTTAGTTCCAGCTGTCAGTACCAGCAACACTACAAGAAAAGCAGGGGTCTGCTATCGAGGCCCATGTGTTGCATTCCCAGGCTGCACACCGACACAAATATTAACAGAAACTGGAGGCAGAGGGCCGCATTTACAGCTCAACTCATCATATTTATTCCAGTGCGGCTTGAAATATCACAGAACAATGTTTATATCTGTGAAGTTCATGTCCTTAACGTGGCTTTAACAATTTATCAAATCATAAAAAATAAATCCGTTCTTGAAAGATTTTCCCGCAGTGGATTATGGGAGAAGACTGAGATGATTACCAGCACCTCTTAAGCCCATTAAGCGATACAGCTTTTGTTCTCCCCTTAATTTTTTCATCCAATCCAGTTTAACTAATGTGTAAAATCAACCGTCTGTTTCTTAACTGAGCTTTTTTTTATCTGACGCGACATTCAGTTTGATGGGGAAAAACTTCAAGCTGCAGATATCTCCCTTCATTAAAAGACCAGTATTAACACCGATTTAAAAGCAGCAATGCATAGTTTGAATCTGACTAACACAGTCTGACCACATGCTTTTCACGCTGACTCTACCAGAAGCTTCTGGCCTTCCACATCAGATCATTCTCCTCTGGCAGGTGGTGTAAAGCTGGCTAACTCTCAGGCCCTCGTCATCGCTCCCCGTCCAGAACGCGGAGCCCTGAGATATTTGTGTATCACGTATTGATTTGGAGGTACAACCCTTGGCTGTAAAACAAAGATAAAGAAGTTAGCCATTAACTATTTTTCCAGGGGTCACTCTGAGCTTGTTTCACATAGTTGGAAGCCACCTGGAGAGAGAGAGAGAAAAAAAAGCACCAAATTGCCTGGCCATGTGATGGACTCTGGAATATTGATTTTTCTCTCAGAACAACAACAAAAAAAAAAAAAAGGTCTTTGCAGTCAGCATTTCCCTCTGAGCTCAGATAGGGCTGCTACATTCCTGTCTACTCCCTCCAAGGTTACTGCCTGCTCGGCAGAAGCGAGCACCTGTCAGATGTACATTGTAGCATTTGCTGTCTCAATAGAAGCCCCTGTTTTCCAGTAATGAAAAGAGAACGTAAGAAAGAAAAAAAGAGGCATTAGTTGGGGGAATTCAGTAAAGTCTGGCTTCTGGGGAGTTTCTTTGTTGACTCTATCTGGTTTTACAATGATTAGAAACTGTGGCTTTGAATGCTGATCTCCCCCCCACCTCACCTCACCATCCCCAAGCCTCACCTGGCAGCGTGCGGAGGACAGCGACACCAACGCCGCCTTGTTTGCTTAGCTGAGGGTTCACAGTGTGTTGAGATCTGCGCTTGTTGATGAAGTACGGCTACCCCATTGTTCAGCGCGCTTGTAATGCCATGAAACTAATCACATCTAAAGACACCCACAGTGTTGGAGCTGGTTACTAGCTGCCCTGATTTGATACTTGTAGTGTTTAATGATTAATTGAAGTAGCTTAAAATGTGAACATAATGCCTCTTTGAAAGGTTTAGCCGTGCGTGTGCCTTAGTAAATCAATGTAATCACAAATTCTGGATGTACTTTGACCCATTTTTACTTGATTTGAAATTCTAGGCCTGTTAATCTTTGCAGCTTTTCTAACCTCATCATGAATCTTTTCAATCTGAGCACTTGACAGTTTACTGCCCAGGCAAAGGTTGCAGCGCCACGGCTTTATAGAATTATTAAGTAAGCAATTATGATAACCCACTGTTTTAAAGATAATAGGCCGATAAGGTTCTGCCAAACTCACACCATAGTTTGCCCTCACGCTGCTCTTCCTGAGGGGGGGAAATCAATATCTTTTGCTCTCTAGACCCACCGAGTATTTATCTTAAACTCTTGAGCATCAGCTCGTTCCAGATGTTCTGCAGAAAAAAATAATAATAATTGTAATCTGAAATGACACCTTGTAGCTACACAGCGTAATGACCCTGCTCGCTAGTGGCATTTTATCAAAGCTCATAAACCTTGAATGACTATATATTAATAAAGACTGTTTAAAGTGTCACTGGAACGATAACATTTGCACTGTAAATGTGGCTCGACGGCTCCAGTTTCCAATCGTGCTGCGATGATAAGGACGGCACAAGAGTGGGCTACGACCAATAGGTCAAAAGCCGCAGGACGTTTGCTAAATTTTTACAGAGTTTAAAGCCTCGCATTAATATTTTTCAGCTAGCAAGGCATCAAATGTTACTGCGATGATATGCAACGCCTGGACAAAGCATTTGCAGCTGATGCAATGTCAACTGCCATTAATGAGTATTTATGTCGTTCTGAGTGCTCAGCTTGCAGCTGTGAATGTGCAGCACCTCCACGCCTAATAAACTGTAATTAATTCACATAAGGATGTGATATAGCAGCATACTTTTCCACACTTGTGCTAGTATAGGCAAATTCTCTAATGTTACATCAAATTAAGATTAGGAATGGGCATGAATAATCCCTCGGCGGCAAACCATTTGAATACAGTTGCTCATGATTACTTACAGTCCAAGGTTAAGAAAGGAAAGGTGTGAAAGACAGAGGGAAGCAAATTGGAGAGCCCAATAACATTTAAATGAAAAGCTACTATTGACTTGTTCCCTGTAATCTACTGTTATCATTTACAGCGACTGCTATTACGGCTGTATGTCATTTCATTTTTAGTATACTGGATTATATTGAGCTCACTTGTATTGACTTGTGTTGCTTAAAAGGGTCGTAAAGCTTCATTTCTTAAGTGATTATGTCCTGACAGCAGTCGTTTTATGATGAGATTTCTATAGATTGTTGCATTTTTTTCACTACATTTACTATTTTCCATGTTCTGTCATAGACATTTGACATTTTCAGTAAACTACATGTCTGTGCAGTCCACTGCATGGATTAATGATTGGCGTTTTAAAGCTCGCCTGGTTATTTTTATGGATGTATTTGTGACGGCTCACTGTGGACACGTGTTTCAGGTCTTCTGCGTTAATACAGAGTACCTGATAAACTGGCACTGAGCCTCCTGCTCCCTTATGCCCTTATACCTACAGGACTCGGTTTCATTCAGACGTTGTTTGTGTCGACCTCCCCCATCTCCTCCCATTGGATAAATACCGATTAACCACTTCTGACCGAGATGAACAAGTGGTTCGACACTTTGCCCAGATCGATATCAATAAAGCAATCAGCAAGTCGGGGGCCTATATGTTTTGAAGAAGGATCTGAGGTAGAGGATAACTGAGTTTATGGCTTTACTGTCTAAGGTGGAGCTTGCAGGTACACCCCCCACCACCACCGTCACCATATAAACACATGAAAACACGTGAAGGATTGTATCATATTGCGCCATTCGAATGACTTTAATTAATTTCTTTAAAAAACAACTATAAACTGACAAACATGAAGACATTTTATCTTTATTGTGCCAGTGGTTAAAAATAAAACTGCTCATGTCTGTCAACAATTTACTGTGTTAAATTCGTTTACAAAAAAAAAAAAGTGATCCCAAAATGCAGCAATGTACAAATCCAGGCCCCCTTTGTCACGTCCCTCCCTTCTTCTCTGGTCCTCGAAGAGTTTGTCCAGACAACCAGATTGCACTTTGCTCAGCCCGACCATAAACTGAGACAATAAATTCAGCCAGACTTCTGAACTGCATGACATGAGAGAGAAAGAGAGAGAGAGGACCTTCAGACAGTCAGAGATCAATGCTTCCAACATGGCAGGAAAAGCCCAACCGGGCCACAGCAAGATGTATGAAAGCATTTTCACCGTCTTTCTGTGTGGCCCGACTGGAGTCATGGAGCAATTGATTTCTGAAGCTCAGAAAACGTTAAGCTTTTGAAGTCTGAAGTTCTCCAATGCTGTTTACACTAAGAAATGGCTCGAGGTCTAAACCCACACCAAGTTTACCTTCTTTTTAAAAAAAAACTAAACAAAACTCACCAGTCGATACAGATAACTCAGAAAAAATGCATTTCATGTGCAATAAGTAAACTTGTTTTCATTGCGTGTTACCTCTGGGTCCAGGGGTACGTTTTTGCTCAGTTAGCAGAGGACCCGTGGGATCACAGCTCGTCATGTTCTGCATGCAGTCGTAAATTTAAACTGGTGCGGTCGTTTTGGAGCGGCAGGATGAGGAAAAATGGTGTCTAAAACCAAAACAGACTGTGTTGCTGTCCACAAATACAAGGCCCTTCATGACAGCAGAGACCAGTAGTGTTTAGTCGCTGGGTGTACTGCCACCTTGTGATGTGCTCTGAGCTCTGCATGTGCAAGCCCTGTGAGGAACTTCACTCCACGTTAGATGTGTGTGGAGTGCATTTATTTCTGTCTGTCGGGTCATAACTTCAGAGCCAGTGCCAAGGGCGAAGCCTGAGGGGGTGGGGAGCCATACACCTTCCTCCCCCCTGCGGCACGCTCAGTCCTCCGACAGATGGATGTCACTGACCCTTCTCAGTGATCACAGCAGAGGCTCGAAGCGGGGTAGCAGACATTTTCCTGATCGTGGTCGCCCCGGTCCGCTCTCCGGGGGTTTGTTTCATATCTATCTGCTGCTCACTCAAGCCTGCCCGTGCTGGGCCACCATCACTCACACTCCGCGGGGCAGCGAGTGGATTAGCTGACCCCCCGGTGTGGGAGTAACAGGCCCCCGCAGCCTCGTCAGCAAACACTGGAGTCTTCAAGCAGCTGAAACTGGTGGGTGAGGTGGTCAGGGATGCTCCCCAGGATCAGGCAGCGGCAAGGCGAGAGATAGCAGCGTCTCCGGCACCCCGACTGTCAGTCAGCATGGCAGCGGGGTCTGCAGTCAGTCAAGAGTGATATACACAGAGTAGTCTGGCTCCACCAGCCAGTTTTGTAATGGTATTCAAATGATTTATGGCTTTATGAGGCGAACATTACACTCACATGTCATGGTTGAATATCCCAAACCAAAGTCACTCTTGTGAAAGACATTTCCAGAGAAGCAATGATGTCTGCAACATCGTTGGGCAATAAGGTACGGCTTCACAGCTGACCCCAGATGAGGCTGAGATCAGTCAAACAGTTCAGTTTCTTACTAGTCTCAGAAAAATAAGTAACTTGTTGCCCTCTGTGTGTGTGTAAATGTGTACTGGTAGTCAAGCCTATGACCTGCTACTGCTAGGAAATTTCCAGCTTTAGCCTTTTTAACCAGAAACGACTTTATGGAAGCACATTCCCGCCACTGAAGTTATTTTATCAGAAGTTTGAGTTAGTAGGTAAAAATTTTGACTCGTAGATATCCACTCCCAGTGGTGGAAACAAGCCTCCACAGATTTGTGTCAACCACACCACTTTTATCCATCCATAAAAGAAAGTATGTCGCTTTTATCCCACTGACACGTAGTTTAAATTAGATTTAGGCTAGCGACTCTGTATAACAATGTAGCTGGTCAACCATATGGTCTTCTACTGTTTTAAAGACTAGTGCTTGCATATAAATAACCAAGCATCACAGACTTGCCAGGAGACTTTACAGCATCTGTAAGGGCCTCGTGCAAAAAGTCCAAGATGGTATGAAAAAGTTGTCAGAGCCTCCTGTACAGTGTTCACTGAGTGAGAGGGTGACAGCATGATGGATGTCTCGCTCTGAGCAGCTGTATACTGCTGCTGCATGTGAGACAAGCTCAAAGACGTCCAGGTTATGAATGGACTAGTCAATGAGCTAGAACATAAATGGCCTTTGGTCATAATTTCTCACTGCTCAGGAGATGCCCTGCTGTCGCACTGCTCAGCGGAGAAGATGCATCACTCTAAACTCCCTAAACCCACCGCGCCGCACCCCACTCTTGCGCTTTTCTGTCTCTTTCTGATTAGCATAGCTGACCTATCACACGCTGGTGCTGAGTCATTATGAGGTGTTAGCATTTTCAATTACCTCTCGCCTCCCTTCTGGGCCACCCGTCTCCTCTGCGAGGGCAGACACTGCACAGCAGGAGAAAAGCAACAAAATGCTAATTTTCTCGCCTATAGGACCCTAACATGTGAGCTCAACTTTAAAACAAAAACAAACATAAGAAAAGCTCATTAAAATTTCAGGAGAATCTAAAAACAAACAGAGACTTTAATGTCTCTTGGTTCACGGAGGCCTTTATTTCAGCTATATGGTTGTTTTTGTTGTTTTTTTTTTTTTAAAGCACTTATTCGCAATACAGACTGAACGTTTTCTTTTATTGACACAGGTCGTACTGCATATGTCAAACATTCATGCCAAAGAAAATACTACCGTCTACAGGTCTAACAAGGACAGTTACAGGTACTGAAAATAAAGAACAAATGGGCTTTTTGTTCAAACACAACCATAACAAAAAATACTACCATAAAGCGTATTAGTGCTTCTAACTTATAGAGTCGTGACCAGGAAAGAAACAAAACTGTACTAAAGTTGCTTAAAAGGCAAAAAAATTTAGCTTGCACGTGGTTGCAAATTCCCAAGCAGTTAGTTAGTCGCTTTGCTGAGTCGCCGCACGGGCAACTGCTTTTTAAAAGAGGTAAGGCAAGTTTATCTTTCCTCTCAAATAACAACACAAAAAACAGACACTTTATGTCAAAAAAGGTTTTTTTTGTTTTGTTTTGCAAACGAACAGGTTTGCCTTAAAACTGCCACAAAAAAATAAAAAGCTTCTACTGATGATTTCTAGAAAGCTACTGTCAAAAAAATGGGGGAAAACACAAAGATTGGAGCAGAATGTTTGAGAGACTTTGAGGCTACATCGTAGGAAGGCAGTGACACCTACAAGTCCTATTGTTTGGGCAGCGATACAAAATAATTTACTCTATATTTTCATCTTAGTGTTGTAATAGATTGTACTAGGTAGACTTTGAGAAAAGGAAATACGCTTAAATTAAAAAAATAGTAACACAAAGAGCACCTTACCCCCCCAACGTTCGTTCACAAGTTTTGTTTTGTTTTTTGGAAGCAAATGGCACGATGTCATCACCGATAAATTAGCAATTCAGTAAACTGTATATATTTATATATACATATATTTTTTGTTTGTTAGACAATACCAACAAGTCTCAAAACACTTTAACACTAACTTGCGACAAGATTCTCCTGTTACAGAAATGTTTGCCTCATGTGAGTTTGTGTGTGGAACAAACAATTACAACAAGAGAGGTGGGGGGGTGTCAGTGGACAGAAGTCAAAAGAGTTGTGTTTGTCTTGAATCCCTACACGGCAGTTCTTAAATCTGCAGCCGATAGGGTGCTGCAACACTGCTGTCGTTACTCAGCTCAGTAAACAAAGTACGGGGTGTAGCACGCTACCTGGCAGTTACACTACTATATCTGCGTTTTGTCACTGAGCTCCAAGGGTTCCCCCTGGAGTCAGCGTGGGGTGGGGGCCGGAGTATTTAAACCCTGCTTTTTGTAGTGCAAAAACTGCCAACATTTGGTTTTTAAGAGCAGGGACAGTCGGTGAGCAGAGCGTTGCAATAGCCAAAGCTGCAACCATACTGCCATACTGTCGTGATAAACGAAGGAGCTTCCAATACAAATACACTTGAAAAAAGGTTTACAAATACAATAAAATCTGCCTGCAGTGGGCACTGGACTGCAAACAGATGAATGAGAACTTTATATCAAACGGTAACAGGCCGCCTTCGTCGCCTCCACGCTTCTCACTCAGCTGATACCCCCCAAAGTGATCACATCCAAAACTCTGATTCTGAACTTCAGACTCGAGACGGGACAACTGTTTGAAATGTTGAGAGAATAAATGGAAACAACACAAAAAAGGGAGATGGGGGGTGGGAGGGAAAAGGATGAAGTCTCTGAAACAGGCGTCTTTCTTTCTGGCTGCACTGACGGCAACAGGACAGCACAATTAACTTCAGTCAATTCATCGATTTTCCTTGTTTTGTAACAGGAATTCCACCTGAACGCAATCGACCCACTGAGAAAGTGTTTGTGGGACAGAATTAGATGTGCCTGGCTGACGCGGGTGGCTGTGAGGATGGAGGCAGCAGCAGCAGCAGGTGTGGTTGCCGCGTGGCGAGCGTGTTCAGCGTGGGCTTTAAGAGAAGCAAAGAGAGTTCGTCGGCGGGTCTAGTAGAGGAGTATGCGGCGTTCGATGGCCTTGCGGCAGATGGGACACTCGCTCATTCGATCCCCGCACAGCTGGCAGGTTCCGTGGCCGCACATGAAGATCATGTTCTTCAGCCGGTCCAGGCACACCGGACACATGGTCTGCACACAAGTAAGCAACAGTCGTAGTAAAACCCTTTCCACATTTAACATGTCAGTATTACTACCGAGCCGAGCCCTGGACAATAACTTTATGGTGCCGGCGTGCATTTGATCCCTAAGAATTTTACAGCAATGGTTATTGTTTTGCAGTTCAACTGCATTTTATTCTTCCGCTTTAGTTCACGAGCCACACCTGGTTAGTGACCTTACCTGTTCCTTGATGTCTTGGAGCTGTTGTTGTAGCTTCTGCACGTCAGCGTTGACGTTGGTGTTCGCCTTGTCTTTCTGCAGGGCTGGGATGTTTCCGCTGGCTGTTTGGACATTAAAAAAAAAAAAAAAAAAAAAAGACGCAAACAGATGGTGAGAATAAAACAAACTGCACTTATCAGCCAAAAGATTAGCACCAGTGGCAATACCTCAGATTTGACCTCTTAAACTATATTGCCAATAAAAGTGAGTGCAGCCACAACAACATTACCGCTCTGAAACGAGCCGGGTGCTCGAGTACGTTTTAAAACATGGGTTCTGGAAAATGGAGAAGGATCACAAACACATGCGCGCTGAAGTTTACTGTTGGCAAACGAGCTCGGGCTCTGGCAGTCCGCGCTAACTTGCTTTTACATTTGATTTCTGAAAAGCACACTTTGCAATTATCTGGAATATAAACTGGCACGGGACAAATGATCATGCAGCGCTCGCTTGCTCGCTCGTATATAATGAAACGTGTGTGAAACTTCCTGAACGGATTATTTAAGTGCTCGACACAAATTTTCTGGACTGATGCCCTCCTGAGACTTATTCTCGCTGTCCAAACATCTGCCAGAACACGGCGAGCACCAGTGTGACTCCTGGGATGTGCATCGTACGTATATATATCATCACACTGAAAGAGAAACGGAGGAAAGGGGGTTAAGGGGAGGGGGAGAGGGGCCAGGGCAGCACCTTCGGGTGGGGGGTGTAGGTTTGCAGGAGGTTCTCTATAAACAAGGCTCTCTTAAGGGAGGGGATCATGGAGGTATACTTACACCAACTTAGTGCCAGATTGTTGGGCTGGAGAAGATCCTGGGATCCCCCTGCCATACTGTTAGAGCTCCCTGCTGGGAATAACCAGTCACATTGTTATAGCAGGAGCTGCCCTCACCAGCTCAGCGGCTGGCCTGATGACCAAGACTACTCACTATAGCCTCTATGAGAGGTTCAGAGAAAGAATCTGAGAAGCAAAACTAGCAAGTTGGAAACAGTGATCAGGGAAAGAACGGGAAACAGAGTTTCTTCTACTGGTTGCTTAAAGTCGCACGTGTTTTTTCCCCTTTTTTGCTTACAGGTGACTATTGCCTGGGTTAGAGGTACAACATGAAACCCATGCACCAAATTAAAGAAGAATGGCGTCAAAATGCTTCAAGTGCCAGGTATATTTTGCACACTAGATTTGCTTTTAAAACAGGAAGCAACAAGCAGGGTTACTGGGGAAAGGGGGAAAATAAAAGCATTCAATGCTGCCCCTTGCATGAGTGTATGTGTCACTGCTTGGGTCTGCATTCACTTTTGCACGTCTGGTAAGTACGACTTGCTGACAAATGGAGAAATTAAAAAAAATAAGATGTATGTGTATAAACATGAAAGTTGCGTACTTGCTACAGTGCCACTGTTAAACTCAAATTAAAACAAAAACAGAAGAAATCACTAGTGATATGCACCGCAGAACAGAAAGATGAATCGTGAATGCAACCAAAAATAAAATAACTTGTGCATCTTGTCATCACAATATTTTAGGTAAAATAAATCGAAACTGGCTCTTTTGCAGCTGGAAAAATGTTTTTGAAAACACCGCACAGTTTCATAACTGCTCCATATTTCTTTTCAGAAATGGGGGAGATCTTATAATGTGGATTCATGTGGGTATTATATGCATGCATCATAGGAGGAGCTGCAGGTCATTTCTGCGATACGCTTACAAATGAGTTCATCCATTCTATGTGAATGTGATTAGTCAAACTTTTGGAGGCCAAAGGAACATTAATAAGGTTATCTGTGTGCTCTGACATTATTACGTTATTCAGTAAAAGTCAATCTGGAGATGGCTTCTAGGGTTCTACATTAAAAGATTGGGATTTGAAATGAAATCTTCTCTGCTCTGAAGATCTGTGTGCTGATTTCAGACATGGCAGTGAGGCTGCCGTCCACTCGAGCTAAACTCTAAGTGGAGGCTACTACAAATGGTGCGAGCCAATTGGTTCTAATGATTACATTATGACAGATTTAGATGTAGAATTCAGTTTGGAAAGCAAGCGTAACAATTTTATTTATATATATATATTTTTTAAATGAGTCTCTATGGATGAAAAAAATACAAAGAAAACATGACAGTGATGATCATTCCACCTCAAATCATAACATATTTATAACTTTTTCTGCTCAGCCACCTCTGATTTGCCTTAATGTGCCTTGATTGAATTCTGGATATATATGATGATGATTTTGGATCGTTTGTTTGTTTTTGTGGTACAGTACATCATATTTGCTGACTCGTGCAAGAAAACTGAATGACAACAACACTTTTCTTAATTTTTTGCATGTGTGGTTTTGCATTAACACGACATGCAGGTACATTGTATTGTATTATTTCTGTACTATCAATATTTTTCTTAAAGTGTGCACAAACATGGAAGTTTGTAGGACAGCTTTAATCTTTTTTTGCCATATTTTATGCTGAAAAATTCTGAACATTTCTTGATGCAAATTACACATTTTATTGTATATATAATTTTTATGGTAAGAAATGGTGGTGAGATTTTCATTTGTAATATATCTTAAAACGTATTTGATATATGTAGCAAAAATTTCCCAGCAATCATTATATATGTCCAGACTTTGGACCATAAACTTTTTAGGCGATTCAGGGATGCTCGAGCAGAACGGCCACGATGATTTGAGATATAATGACGCAAACATAAACAAACTGCAAAAGCTAAGCAGCAACAAAGCAAAAGATAAAAGTAAAGCAGATTATTTGGAAAAAGTAAAGAAATGAGAAAAGAAAAAGAAAAATCTTTGAAGAAAGGGGGTGGATTAAAAGGAAACGTGTGGAAAATTCACTCACTAAGGTCATCATCATCATCATCATCATCATCATCATCAGCGGCATCATCCTCCATACCTTTCCCTCCACAGCAAAGTACGAAGGGGGTGCGGCGTTCCACCACAGCCCGGCACTGTACGCACTTCTTCATGAGGCTGGCACAGTCTGGAGGAAAGATGAAGAAGATCATCAGTGCAAGAAAAAAAAATCTATATTTTCTTTAATACTCACACAGAAGCCAAAAGAGGCAAAATGATGCTGAAAGGTGAAGTTAACTTACTCTCACAAGCGCACATGTGGCCACAGGGCTGGAATAACACCGCTGCCTTTTTATCGGAGCAGACTACACACTCCTCGATCTGTGGACGGACAAACACAAGAAAAATTAAATAATCCTCACTCCTGTCTGTGTCAAGTAGCAGCTGTGCTTCTTGATACCTTAGTTCTCGACTGCACTTGTTCTTTGCAGATGAGACACTTCTTGACACGAGGCGAGCAGAGGGAGCAGGTGGCGATGTGTCCGCAGGGCCCAAAAAGAGTGTCTCTCTTCATGTCCGAACACACCATACACTCCTCCAGTGACTCGATGTTGCTGTTCAGAGACGGGCTGCGGGTGCCCACCTGGCCGCTGGAACAGAAGAGAGTGTGTGAGCGAGAGAGAGAAACGATTACAAGCGAGAGGCCGGAGAAAACGAAAGATGAGGAAATGAAATCAAAAGAACAAAATAGAACATGACTGTACCAAAATGTTATCTCTTCCTTTATATCTTTAACCCTTTAGTGCATACCTAGAATTAATGCCATTCAATGTGTCCCAGACCGCTGCTTCCTTTCACTAATGGGTTTACAGATATCATGTAAAAAGCGCATACAACAACAAAAACATTATAGCCCAGACACAGACGCACTACGGATATGATCAGCTGTTCACAGCACTTCCTACGTTGGAATATACGTCATCACGTTGTCAGCATGTATTTTGACATGTTTTTATGTTCAGCAACTGATGTCATCTTCCCGGGAATTGTAGTGTTTTCCCCTCCTCCAAGGCCTATCACAGCTCCTCGGGTGCTATTGAAAGGAGATGTCTGACTCTGTGCGCCTCTCTAATTACAAGTTCCTGGGATACTTAGAACTCTGATTGTGCTATTGGAAATACTTTATTCTTTTTGCTAAATATGCATTTGATTTTTTTTCCCCTCTCTCCACAGTTTATAAAAAATGATTGCATCTGAGGTTTTAAAAAAACTCAATGAAAGCACCAGAATTTCAAGTTTTTTTCCTGTCCCCTATGCTCCACACGTCTGCTCAGTCTCATGATATTCAGTTTGGTAATTTTTGTGTAATCTTGTTGATGGACGAAAAGGCATCATAAGCATGCTAACTTTCCAGCTTTAAGGTTTGTTGTGTGTTGAATTCCTGAGACTCCATGAAGCAGCTAGCCAAGGAACAGCCTGGCACATAATGTTCTGTGAAACCGTTTCACCTAAGCTTTTATGCAGATTGTCCACGCTTGTTTTTTTATGCTGAGCTCGGCCCGGCACCTCCTGGCTCCAGCTTCATATTCACTGTTTAGTCATGAGTGGCATCGATCTTCACATCCAATTCGGCAAAATGTCAGATGAGAACATTTACCTGCTCTTTTCTTTGTGGCATTTGGCCAAAGCCTTGCAGAGGCTGGGGTCCGGACACAGGTCTAGAGGGGACTGGCCCTTTTTGTTACGAATGGTCAAGTCTGCTCCATTAGCTGCCAGGAAGCAGGCGATGGATGCTGCGCTCTTCTTCTCTGCCCCCTGGGTGCCCAAGCCCATGATTAACTGCAGAGAACAAGAAGGAAGCAGGAAAACACATAAACTTAGAGATGCACCAGGGTTTTTTTTGACATGACAGATTATTTTAAAGTTGAACCTGGGGAAAGGGGAGGTCTGTGATGTGCCTCTACCTCACACACAGTGGAACTTGAACCAGTAATGTAGTTAGGAGTACAGTTTTTTTATTTTATCAATGTCTTCAGATTTAAACTCATGTTAAAATACATACGGGGTCACTTTGAATAACACGATCAGAAAGACATCTTAAGATGACTGTCAGAAAATATATTCTTCTAACCCCGAACCCAAAATCCCATTAACTGTAACATCTGTCTCCCTCCCATAGCTCATCGCCACACTCAGTCTACCCCAATTCAAAGTCTCTCCTGCAATTTAGAACTTCCATGTCTGATTGTCTCCAACCAGTAGCTTTTACATCTCATGCTGATGGAGCCATCGGGCCGGCTAATTCAGTTCTCGTTTTGATGGGAGGGGAGAGCCATGGGAGAGTGACCCAACTGCACACATCTCAATTAGGCCTGCTGTCTGTCGGTTCCGCTCCTCCGCGGGGGGAACCAGAGAGGGCAGGAAGCGGGACAGAAGAGAGGAGGTGGAGAAAGAGAAGAAAATGGAGTGGAAGGGAGACAGAAGGTGACAGGTACGGAAAATCTGTCACAGAAGCCATGCATTAAACTTCTCCCCATAGGGCTTAGTGATGTGGTGTTAACATGGAGACAGTTGAGGCCTGACATGGCCCTTTTGGCCTCTACAGAGGGACAGACTCGTTCAGGATGGGTAAAAGGGAGCAGCAAGCCAGCTGACTGTTGGCTGCTGAGCGGATGATGGGCTGGTGCAGTTATCCAGTGATGCTGGTGATGGAGACTGGAGCGCTTTCATTTTTCACATATTGGAGAGTGGCCCAGGTGCTGATCTTATTAAAGGTGTGTATACAGGTCCTGAAGAGCACTGGGACAACTTCCAAGTTTTCCAAGAATGCAAATGCTAAAAGCTATAACAAGAATCTACACTCAGTTACCTGAGAGGAAAGAGGAAAATATGGAGAACTACACTATAATGCCAGACGTATTCACTCCATCCAAATCATTGAATTTAGGTGTTCCAATCACTTCTGTAGTCACAGGTAGTGCTGGGCGATATGGAAAAAATATTTATCATGATATGAATTATTTTATATCACGATAACGATATATATCACGATATACCACCTGACCTGTGGTCATCTGGAAAGTACGCAGTCTGTAAACAGCGAGCGCAGAGGGTGCAGTCTTTGTTAATGAAATGGTTACGCTCATGTAGGGCTGCGTATCTCTGCTCGTCCGTAGGTCAGTCATCAAGGCATAATGCACGACACTGCAAACATCCTTCTCTACTTTGGCCCGGCATGCGTCATATAAGCGAGGCAACTCGACTTTACTGAAGTGCTTACGTACCTCGGATGAAGGACTTTGACAAGGTCACGAAAGCTGTCCTTCTCAACTACGTAAACAGGGGCCATGCCTTTACAAATGTAATGCGAGATGGCTCCTGTGATTTGTTTATGGTGCTGGGACGTTTTCTCATAAGGGCCTTGTGTGAAAGACTGCTGTATCTTCGGCTGGCTATAGATTTTCTTTTCCCAACTTGCTGCAAAGAAACAGCATCTGCATCAAAATAAACTATTTCCAACAGTGTAATTTTAGTTCTAAGCATCCCAGAAACGATACAGAAAAGCATAAAGTCAAACATAACTTTTAAAAACACCAGCATAGGCTTATAAGGCCCTGAAGGTAAAAAATTACATTTTCTGCGAAAATGACGTCACTTCTGGTTTCGGGCAGGTAATGGCGGACATGCGATAGTTCGCGCTGACCTATATTCCAACGTAGGAAGTGTTACGAACAGCTGATTGGATCGGCAAAGCGTGTTTCTGGAATATTATGTTTTTGTTGCTGCAAGTGCTTTTTATGCAGTTTTTGCAAAGCTATATGTGGAAGGAAACCGTGACCTAGGACAAGCTGATGGCATAAGATGTAAGTACAACTCCTCCGGTTTCATATGCAAAAAAATTATTGCGCTAGCTTAAGTGGTCCCAGTTCTACAGGGATTTAAAAATAGTTAGGCAAAACAGAGCGTGCCCGCTCCGACCAGTTTTAAGGGGTTAATGGTATATTTTATGTAATAATTTATAAAATTAGGTTAGAAACAATAGAAACGATAGAAGACAAATGGCACAATAGACACTTTTCTATCGTCCACATGATATATATATATATATATATATATATATATATATATATATATATATATATATATATATATATATATATATATATATACATACATACACACACACACACACACACACACCGGTATATATCGTCATATCGCCCAGCACTAGTCACAGGTGCATAAAATCAAGCACCTAGGCATGCAGACTGCTTCAACAAACATTTGTGACAGAATGGGTCACTCTCAACAGTCCCACCATGGGACCGTGATAGCATGCCACTTGTTCAACAAATCTACTTGTAAAATGTTCTCACTGCTAAATATTCCAGTCAGTGGTAGTGGATCTATAACAAAGTAAAAGTGACTGGGAATGACAGAAACTCAGCCATAAATTGGTAGGTCGTGTATTTCTGGAGGATTATTGTGTGGAGCTGTTTTTCAGGAGTTGGGCTTGGCCCCTTAGTTCCAGGGAAAGGAACTCTTAATGCTTCAGTATACCAAGATATTTTGGACAATTGCGTGTTCCCAACTTTGTGGGAACAGTTTAGGGATGCCACTTTCTGTTCCAACATGACCACACACCGATACACAAAGCAAGGTCCATAAAGATATGAATCAACGAGTTTGGTGTGGACGCACTTGACTAGCCCGCACAGAGTCCTGACCACAAGCCGACAGAATACCTTTGGGGTGAATTAGAGCGGAGACTGTGAGTCAGGCCTTCCCGTCCAACATCAGTGTCTGACCTTACAAATGTGCTTCTGGAATAATGGAAAAATGCATTCCCATAAACACAACCCTAAACTCCTAAACTGTTACAGCTGCAAAGGGTGGGCAGACATCATATGTGGACTAAGAATGGGATGCCACTTAAGTTCATATGCGTGTGAAGCCAGACGAGTGAATGCTTTTGGCAGCATAGTGTAAGCTGCATATGTTACAGAGTCACTAGTAGCAGAAAAACAGTGGCTGGTGACCAAACTCGTTAACGAGCCATATTACTGTGCACTGCCTTCCTGGCTTAATATATTTGGGAATGTCTAAATGAATCAGAACATCAGAACAGAATCATATAATAAGATGGCATTCCTAAAATTACTAAGTCAGCCTTTACTGCAGTATGCCAGCATTGTTCATTATTACTGAGCTACAGTAAAAAATTCTAAAAACCTAAAGTTGTATATCAGTAAACACAGATACACAGAAACAAACATTTGTTTTATTTTTATGTATGGCCACCTCCTTAAGAATCCCTGACACACGTAAAATGTGATATAGGATGAACAGCGAGGTTAATAATAGATGCACATGTACCGTGTTCTTGGAAGGTTCCCAGGGCTCCACTTTGCTGACATCTTGCATATCTTGGAGCTGCCGCAATTGGGACAGCGTGTGGTGACGCAGTGCCTCGTGAAGCGGCGTGTCCCCATCCTTGTCCTGCACGTCGAGCTTGGCCTCTGCCCGCACCAGCAACTGTTAAAGAGAAACACATAAACAAAGAGTTGCACAAGCCGACAGCGGAGGGAAACTCGCAGCCGCCGTCAAACAACTTTAATTTAATGCTACAATGCAAATGCCACATCCTGATTTATAAGGTTGCCGGCTGCTCACAATGAACTGCTTCAGCATTGTGCTACCCAATTATAGAGTGCATTTTTTTGTGAGTCCACAAGGTGGCAACGTGGCAATCTCAATCCGATGCTACGCTAACACACTCTAACCAGCCTTAGAGAGCCTTTTTCCCTCCCCTCTGAAGCAGGACTTTGTTCAACTGCAGGACATCCAACCGTATAAATTAAATGTGGAGCTGCACCAATGTTTTTCTACTCCCCTTTGTGCACAGTGTAAAAAGACCGACTGAGAGATGACTAAAGACACAATGCTGACTAAGTAAGGCAAGAAAGAGAGGGAGAACAAATGAGAAAAAGAGGAACCACTAACCCGAACTATCTGGGTGTGCTGGCGCTCCACTGCCAAGTGTAATGCAGTCTGCTGGTTGACATTCTGAATGTCTAAGCTGGCGTTGCCCTGGGTGGTGGGAACAAGAGGGAAGCAAAAAAGCTTAATATACACAAGGGCAACAAACATGTTGTGCACAGAGATGATAGACAAGTAATGAAATAAGAGAAATAAAAACAGGAAAAAAGAAAATATTTTATATTTAATTCCTTTGCACTTGAAAGACTGCAACATTTTTATTTGCCGTGACAGAACGTTGTTTCCTTTAGCCCTGCCGACCAACAAAGTATCACCCGGGAAGCTGGTGGGGGCAGAGAGAAAAAAAAAGGCATCCTACAATAACGCTGCATGTGATTGTCATTTCCAATTGCAAACACCTCAGCTGAGGAGATGTGGAGGGAAGATAAGTATTGTGATCAGGCAGCGTGTGAAATCCCAAAGTAATAAGACTGGCTGGCTTGCTGGCTGGGAAACTGCAGTGCACCTTGTACTGTGGTGCAGTTTTTGAATAGAAAGCTGAGCCATCACTGCGAACAAGCCCAATGCAGGAACTTGGGGAGGAAAAAGCTGTCCCTGCTGAAAGGTAGCTTGCACTGCGAACACTCATGCACTGGAATGTTGCAGCAATGTTACTGCCTTGCACCATATCCTCATTAACCCAGTTCCTGCTTGATCAGGTGACTTTTGCTGTAAACCCGTGTGCGAGTTAGTCTCCAAGGAGCTAAACCTGCAATCTCGGTGAGGAAAAGAAAAAAAAGAAAAGAGCATGAACTTATGATTGCAGGAGGAGGAGGATATGATGGCCCAGCAGCACTAAAGAATACTCCTGGAGGACCAGCGAAGTGTATGGATTCAATAAAAAAAGAAAAAAAGAGGCATGTATAGGAGCTTCAACTGGTCTACAGCTTGCAGGCTGCAGGGGAGTGCAGTGAAAGCTGCTTTAATGGTCTGTAGGCAGGTAAAGCTAAGAGTGCAGGTTGCTTCAGTGCTTTGGGATAATTGTGAAATGTAAATTTTTTGTATTATGCTTTACACAGATGACTATTTAAATGTGTTTTTCATTCACACGTCTCACAAGGGTCTGACAAAACAGAAATCCCCATGCCGTAGACTGCATTTCAGCGGTCTACGGAGGCAGGATAGATTCAAGATTGAAATCTACTTTCTGAAATTTTCATGGAACTACAGCATTGGCGTCAAACACTTCCCAACATCTGGGTATCTAGGTAGATACACAGGGAGCATGCTTCTGCTGCGCTTTTTAAGTGATAATGGTGCCTCTGTAGACATGCTGTTATAAAGTATGTATTACAGAAATAGCTGCCAGGTTAAGTGATTAAGCATGCATTCAAATGTTGCTACCTGGTGCACCAAAAGCTCAGCCACCTCCACGTGGTTGTTGAGGGCGGCCAGGTGCAGTGCAGTATAACCGTCGTCCTTCTTCTCGTCTACGATCCAAGGCCTCGGCAGTTTGGATAACAGCACACGCATGGCACTGCACAGAGGAGGAGGAGGAGGAGGAGGAAGACAAGGGAGGGAGAGAAGTCAGTGCTTTGCTAGATTCTGGGCTTTGGTGCATGAGAAGACAAAAAATCCTTCAAAAAGTCAGGACAATCAAGTTATTTTGGTATAAATTTTCTGATGTAATCAAAAACCTATCTATGACTCTCAGTCACTGTGCCGTACACGTCACAGTGACTGTGCCACTTATACACAGCACACTCCAATACACAGCTTTTCTTTTTGCAGCAGGGCATATCCCATTTTCACACATGGCGACAAGAATACTAAATCAACTTAGGGAGGAGTTGCTTTACCAAGCACAGTGTTATTTACATCAAGCTTTGAGCAGTGCAAGTGCTGCGTCTTATCTGAGAGTGTCCGTCCCCCCTACAGACTCTTGATTTAAAAAGGGCGGTCACATTTCCCTTGATGATGCGCAAAAGCGCATATCATTGGAAGGCAACTTGGTAATCAAGATTTAGCTGCATTCACTCAGGTCTCCTCCTGGGGAAGAAACCGACGAGGTGGGAAGGGAGAAACATCTATTGTTTAAACAGAGCTGTTAAACAGAAGTGGTCCCGTGTGTCGACAAGAACCGGTTCAGTGTCACTGAAGGTCATTTAGAGGATGTGTGCCACATAGACATGTGGCTGCAAAGGCAAATGTATGAGAGGAGTCACAGTGTCAGAGTAGGGATGAAAAGAAAAAAAGAAAGAAAGGCCGACAGTGTCATTAAAGAAAGACAGAACGGCACATACATATTTCCATTGTTTATTAACTACAAAGGCTGGAGAACATTAAAGTCAGAGAATGGAAATCTACGCTGAAGTCAAAATATGTAGATTTTACTTAAAAAGTTGTAATTAACAGTGTTGTAATTAAATGTCTTAGTGGCCTTCTTCCAATTAAACAAAGCAGGTTTCACAGTATGGCAGTTTTACTTAAATATGTATTTCACCTCATTCATTATCTCTCTGTTCTTGACCCTAACTTCGTTCCTACTCTAGCCCATGGGCATACAGAAGAGAGAAATACTAAACGCTCAAATGAGACAAATTCCCGCTTTTAATGTGCAAACAGTGCATCAACTCACTTTGTTCACATACAAAGAAATATAAAACAACATTTAGAAAAGCACAGCCCTGAACTCTTCTTGTATCTTCTCTGTAGATAGGTACACAGTGTACCTTCAGGCACCATTAAGGCAGCAGCAGCAGTGCTGGGGGGAACACTTCTGACCTTGTTTAACCCTGAATACGCATGCAGGGCATATCTTTAAAATGCGACAAAAAAGAAGCGGCCAGTTCGGCGCTGGCTCTTTGATACAACTGACCAGCGTGCACTGGGGTGCTTAAGATAAGCAGGATCTCAAACAGTAAAATGAGGCAGTGGGTTTGGGCACAGGGCAGGAAAGGCCACGGTCGACACTGGTCAGTGAAAATGCTCAACTGTTCGAAATAAAACAATAATCTAGCAAGCTTTTGGTCTAAATGGGAACAGGATGGCTGGCTCTCTGCGGGTGTTTTTTTGCTAAACCTATAGCTCGCCTCCCTCCCACTGGAATAATGAAAGAGAGCATCATCAGCACACCCTCTTGAGGAAAGCAGAGAGGCACGGGGCAGGCAGTCAGCACCTCTGTACGGACAGAGATTCAGGGCTGGCGTACTGCTGCAGTGATGAACAGCGCAGCACACTGATCCCAGTCTCCCTTGCTCTTTTGCTCACTCTCTCTCTCTCTCTCCCTCTCATTGCACAGACCCACACACACACACACACACACACACACACCTGCATTGCTTGCAGCCATCTTCAACCACTTAATGCAGAGGAGCACTGCTTAAATGTGATAGCAACCGCACCCATTCTGCCTAATCTCACATTCATAACGTGTCCCCTTTGTTACAAAGACGTATTTGCTTACATACTGTAGATTTTACATCTCATAGGGGACTTCTGAGGAATTTCATCCGTGGCCCACCCGCTGGGTAGGAGTTGAGGCTTAAACAAGCAAATCATTCAAGAAAAGATTTTGCCACATAAGGTTATCGCCTGAAGCTGCAACGCAAAACTTGTTCCCAGTGGTTCAAAACAACACTCGTTTAGCCTTGGCGAAGAATTGGCTACATAGGGACACGCTGCATTTTTTTTAAACCACAAGTTCCCACCAGAATCAAGGGCAAAACTGTCCCACATGAAGCCCCCGTTCTTACCAATTTTCTCACTCCTACTGGCAGAACATTCGCACATCTGGATTGGCTGGAAATATCCACCATCTATGGAAAAACCGGCCAATGAACGCACACCGGCTTTAATACAAGGGCACAGTGGCGCCTTCTAGCGTCCGAATCAGGCGCTTGAGCACTGAGGCGGGTGTTCGCTGGCGTAAGGAGCCCCTCCAATATAAGTCTAGATTGACAGGCTCCCCTGCCACGCTGGGTAAAATGGGCAGACATTAATATTAATGCCCCATACTAGCACTGCTGCAATGCAGTTAAGCTATTTGCTGTAAAAGCAGAAAAAAAGACTGAATTAAGAACTGAGAAATAAATTTAAGTTGTGTTTTTATCTCTGGGGTGAGTGGTGTTAGCTGCAACTGAGGGGAGTATAGGAGAAACTGCGTGTTAGCTGATGAGGTCGGACGTTGAGAGGAAGAAAAGAGGAGAAAAGAGCGATTCTGACCAGCCCAGGCTGCAGAGGTTTTACTGAGCAGAAGAATGACTTGACCTGGGAGCTAACATTCACATAATTGAGATAACTGATGACTTAACCTTATAAAATAATGCTAGGGTGAATATGGAAAAGGGTATGCTAGCATATAGGGGATAAGGGGGTACGTCATGAAACTGGGTCACCCTGTGAGAGATCTCAAAGAGCCCCTCAGGAACGCCACACTGGGTCTTGTTGTCTTTGGCTGCTATTTGTCATTGACTGTGACTCTGATGCCCTCAGCTTTGTGTGTGTTGGCATTTGTCATTGCATGTAAGACAGTGTGTGTGCTCGCAATTGCTGGTGTGAGTGTGAGGGTCGACAGGGCCCTTCTGCTGCCCTCGTCTGGCTGACAGCCATCTGTGTGGTGGTCAGTAGCCGTTATTACAACAGGAAGTGAGAGTCAGGGGACAATAACGTGGGTAGGACAGGGCAGAACAGGAACAGTCAACATCCAGTCTAAGATTAATGGCTGCGCACAAACATATGGTTACTCTGATGTGGGAGACGTGTTTGGCATACCGTCACTCGTTAAATAAGGCTTCGAGCCCAAGAAAAAGATCCCAATTCTGCATCGGAAATGAGTCACCAAAAGGTGCCACCTGCTTCAAGAAAATAAAATTGCTTTATGCAGCCATTAATGAAAATGATCAGTCTCGCAAATCTTACAGTGTTTATATGGTTGAAACGTACAGATCCAAAGAATATGGCTGCAAAAACCCAGTACCTTCACCAAAGCTTCTGTATCAAAGGTAATTCTTGGCCTTAAAATAAAATCCCAGCAAAAACTCTTCTTCTGCAAAGCTTCCAACAGTTTCAGGGACACAAATAGATCTGTTTTTATCCATATCAGGTAAAGGAAATTTAATGGATTGTATGACAACGGAGCAAACTGCACCTGCCAATCAAGACCATGTAATACAGCTGTAAAGCGTTTGGAAAAAGCTGATAAGCAAACCTTTGGCTCAATGTATTTTGTCAAACAAAAAAAAAAAATGTTATTTGCCCAGCCTTTTTTAAACCGCCTAACAGAGCTGAACTGGTAGCATTCCTTTCTACCTTACAGTAGGATTCTTTCCCCCTCCCAGGTCCTTCTTGGAACAGCCTTTCCAGAAGAGGCAAGTTCAGACGATACATGAGGTGTCAGCTCATTGAGGACTGGATCAATATATTCAGGTCCTTTGAAATAGTGGACCCACTACCTGACAAATCATTCACAGCTGCAGCACACTACCGCTGAAATGGAAAACCCACTTCTCCCCTTCCCACTCCGAGCAGGGAGGTGCTCTTCATCATGTGTGAGGCTCGATCCCCCCAACTCACCAGCAGCTGGTAGGGGGAAGAGTCATAAAACCGCTTCAGTGATGTTAAAACATGCTTACCGAAGGAGACTGCTTGACTGGTATGCTGCATGCTTCTAATGCCTTGTGTGTGTGCACATATGTGCGCAACTTCAATTACAGTAATTCAAGTAGCTGATATTCTTAATGCAAATATAACCCTCAGAGTTCATCGCGGGCACTGCCACACTCCTAGATGCAATTAGTTACAAGTTCACTTTGTCATGACCATCCCACAGGTATGTGCCATCCTGCTGTGGACAGAGTAAATAAACACAAGTAGCGTCCAGACCAGCAGTGCAGCAGAGAGCTGGGGACAAGAACCTAACTGGCTCCGCTCGATAAAAAAAAGCTTTCATTACCATGCCGTGAAGAGAATAATTTTCCCCACAATGTGACCTTCCCCTGCCTGCCTCTACCTGAGGCCCCTGAGTGAGCATGCTTTTATTACGGACTATTTGCATAAACCAGGAAGGAAAGGGGTGCATTTCTCTGATGTTTTGATTATCGCTATAGTATTGCCGCTGCCTTGAAGGTTGTCCAGGAGACAAGAGATGCATTTTGAAACATCTCCAATTCAGTTTTCTGTCCATTTGGGCAGTGGGTGTGGTCTATAAAGGCTTAGCTTTAATTAGCCGTAAATCACCTGGTGATACGGAGTGCCCTGATTCATGGCAAGTCATGAAAAAGGAAAAAAAAAAAAAAGGGACAGCAAGACAGTCAGAGAAGCCCAATGGCGCGTTAATATCCCATTGGTTCGAGATGACCCAATTATTTTCCCATGCTCCTCTTCCTTTGCACTTCATTCTCCTCAGCACCTTGAAAAAGCCTCATTTTCATTGCTGCACAAGCCATAATAGTCATAATACACATCCTTTTACTTAACAAGGGAAGAATGACATAAAAGAAGGAGCAAGGACATGCAGATTATATTAGACTAAAGAGACATCTAAATCATACTTACACTTACCAGAGAATGGCTCAATAACATCATTACTTATAAAACATCTATATAATTATTGAACACCACTTTTCCCCCTTATAGGGTTGGATAGACCGGGACTAGTGCAAGTATTTTGACAGCAGGGAGAAAAAAATGTATATTAACCCACTGAAAGGTTTAAAAAAAGATTAATTAATTCCACTTAATGTGAAAAAAATGACACAAATGTAAATGTTACTAAAACCATGCGTTAGTAAAACAAAGAAATAAATTGGAATATTCTGGAAAACAACTTGGAGCCATAATTTGTCCAAAATATGAAGGAAAAATATGATCTTGGTAAGCATGACTTCCTGTGATAGCCCTCAATGGAAGCAAATTATATCATTTAAATGAATAAAGCATATAAGGGAAGTGCAATGAGAATTAGACCATGATTTTATTATGGATTGTTAATGAATACTAAAAATTCAACCGCATCTATAAAGGGAAGCTGGGAAAAAGAACTCAATATTGAAATATAAAAGAGTGACTGGCAAATCACATGGAAGAACCCCCAACCCACTAATTTTTGGGCGTGGAGGGAATTTTGCAGAAATAATGTAATTATATGTTTACTTTAATCCTGCCTGTGATAAAGCAAAAACCCTCAAGTAAAAAGTGTGCTGGAGAGAGAATGCATCCATAAATGTTAGCACTTGGAGAAACATCAGAATAGCTAAAACAAATCGCACAGTATGCATAATGGTAAAAAAAAGAAAAAAAAAAGAATTAAATATGTTTCTCTAACTTTTCTGTACCTTATGTAATTTTACAAATAGCCCCATTCTGCAAAGGAATAAATGACTGGTGAAAATATTAGAAGTGGCTTGTTAAAAGTCTATAAAATGGAAATGATGTCAGCCTGACCCCTCAAACCTGGGTCTGTAGAAAAAGTCACAAGTAGGGTGCAATATGGTGAAGAAAGGACTCGACGATGAGGATTCAATAACCAAACCCTTTGACATGTCATTGGATCTATAATTCTGTTTAAAACAGAAGCTACTTTCAGCTGCTCCCTTATTCACAAGGGGTCGCCACACCAGGAAGCGCCACATGTTTAATTTGGCAGAATTTTGCCCTTCTTTGAGCAACCCCAGAGGGATTTGTGTCTTCTCCTGAGATTGAACCAGGGATCTTTCAGTTCTTAAGCGAATGTATAAACCATTACATTTTCAATCCTAAAACAGATTTGGGAATGATAATACCATTGCACTGCACCAGAAGAATCTTATACCATCTATGAAAAGCATGGTGTTAGTATCATGTTTTTGGGCCTGTTTTACTACATGTAGGATAGGATGGTGCATCATCCTCAATATTTTCCACAGTAAATACTCTAATATACTCTAATATTTTTATTTCATTTGGTTTACTGGCTTCTCTACTTTTAGTAAAGTGATTGTATTTTTTTAAAGGATTTAGTGAATATGGAAATCCAGGATGGTACATATGTTTTAAACAAGTATAACAGTCAATGCTGATATTTGGACAATATATTGGTGCATCGCTAACATAGTTGGTTATATTGACATAGAAGTATAATAAACCTTGAAAGCAACAACTTTCTCTTTCTTGTGTTAGGCCTCAATCACACAGGCTTGCAGATTGATTGGAGCCCCATCTGGGATCTGGTCAGTGGTTGTCAAGGGCCCTTCCCTTTCTGTGTCATGCCACCACATCACTGCCGTTTGAATGCTTCTCAAATGTTTAGGCTAAAGCTCTTTCACTCAGCAACATCTACACTGCACAATCTGTGAGGCCAGTGTTTCATTCCCGATTAACAATTATTTTGCTGTGACTGAGATACTGGTCATGCTTTAATCATAAAGCTTATTTCACACTTATTTTAGAACCAAAACTAGACATACTCCTGCTTGGTAAAATTAACTACAAGCCTTTCCAGATATACGCTCAAAGCAGTAAATAGAAGCGAGTGACTGGCTACGAGTTCTGCAGAGCGGTGGAGAATTCGGCCACTCTGCAAGTCCTTCGATCGACAGCCACTCATCAGCCGGCCACTGTCACTGTATGGGAGGACAGTCTGAGAGGCCCCTATGATCTACAGGCTCAGGGAAAATCTAGCAACTTAAATCACTCCTGACTCCCGACCCCACCTCCCACCTTTTTATGCCTACAACCATGTCACAAATACATAAGCCCCACATTTCCACTGAAACACTCATTTCTCTATGGTTTAAGCTGTATTAGTGAAAACCTGACAGCATCCCCCCTCAAGCATGATGGCAAAATGATGACAACGCACCATCAATTTTTCTACCACAGTAATTGGCAGAGCAGATCCAAAGTGACACAAACAAACTGCAGTGCTGCAGCAGATGAGTCTGACTTCTTCGGCATTTTTACTTATAGGCACATAAGCAGAAGACGACGCTGTGGCTGAAGGAGGAGTTTGGTAATTACAATCTATTGTTTGCAGTGGAAAATAATGGGGATCAAAGGACATTGTATCAGCTACTGCCTTCCCTAAGCACTGAGACAACAGGCCATATGTTCCACAGCAGCACAGAAAATGTCTATCAGCCAACTTGTTAATGGAGGGGAAATAGAGCTTATATCAATGTACTGTACATTACACACATACAGCACGGAAACGTCAACAGATTCCCCATAGATCCAGACTCATGATTCATTGCACAGATACTGCAATGAAGGTTTTCCACAGCAATTTTCCACATAGGCTACTCTGCCTAATCCCAATAATGTTTTTTTTTTCCCCTCCACAAAATGAAAGCCAATTTTCTTGAGCATGCAAGCATCACGCGAGTATCCACACAGCCACATGCACAAACACACCAGGAGACATAAACTAACAGAACTTCTTATCCTGTCTGACCTGTCGTGCTGCATTTACATGGAGCCATTGACTTCAGTGTCCATACGGGTTACCAAGGTAACATGGCCTGCATTATTCAACAGCTAAGCTTCGTTTTGATCTGAACACTGACCTGAATGTGTCCCTCAGAGTACATTAAGATTACGAATACCCACCGAAAAAAAGAAAAAAAGAAAATGTATACCTTAACTGGACATAGAAAGCTAAACAAAGACAAAGCACATTTAACCACACATAATAATTACATCTCTCTCAGAGACTGATACTCAGTACTGCTCAGGGATATGAATTTGAATCCTAAAAAATACTCTTGTGACATTCCCAACCACAATCTAGGATGATGATAATGATATTCACTGTATGATACTAGTAGAATTTTGATAAATGACAAAATGTAAGAAATTCAAAATATTTGGTTATCTGTATAACTCTGGCTCTCTGAAAACCTCACTCAGTTATCTGAGGGCAGGAAGATATTAACATAAATTAACCCAATGCCCTATTAAACAGTAAAAAAAGGGCAATTAGGAGCTGCATCAAAAATTTTATATCAGTTTACTTTGCTGATGCTTCACCTCCCTACCAAGTTTTATGAAATTTGACTTAAAAGTAAGTTTTTGTGTAAAAAAACAAACAAAACAAAACACAGCGATATATATGTATAAAGTAGAACTGACTGAAGAAATACCTGACAGCAAGTAACTAGCTGCATAAAATGTTACATACCAGCAAATTTTCTTCAGTTTTGTGTGGCGTGAAACTGTATTTAGCAATATTGAACTGTTACAGCAATGTTTTACACGTGTTCACTAAACTACGAAACAAGCAGCAAAGCTCAATGTTTCCTAAAAACACAAACCAATGTGAAACACTGGTGTTAAAGTGTCACCTAATGCACAAATAAATTCTAAAACTTATTCCAATACATCAAATAAACAGATAAACTACACTAGTTTTTTAAGTGGTGGAGACAATATTAAAGATGTCTGACAGCTGCGCTGTGAAAGTATATCACCTTGCTCTGTCATATTTATTACCTGCATTGCTGAGGCACTTAAAGTGCCACAAATAAATCCTGCTCTTTCTAGGTTTGGCAAGTGGGCAAAAAAGGGGAAAAAATGCCATCAGTTAGTACAATGGCTTCACAATGCAAGCATTTCTCTTTGCATGCTATAGTCACTTTCCCAAAAGCTCTTTATGTCCTTGAGTCCCTTCCATATGGGCTGTACCTCTCCCTCACTCCTTCCCTCCCTCCATCCCTCATTTCTTCTCTTCCCCCTCTATCCATCCATCCATGCCTCCCTCCCTCCGCTACCCCCAACCCTCCCTCTCCCTGCATGTGCTATAGCAACATAGCAGCCAGGACTCAATGTTTCAGCATGCCACAGGACAGACAGAGCATTACAGCATGGCTGAGCTTATCTATTGGCTCAGAGCCACTGTTGGCCCAACCCTAGGAGGAAGTGTGGGCGTTCTGATTGGTCATAGGGGGATTGGGGCTTGTATCAGCGTGTCCTCTGGCTGATCTGTTGGAGTGGTCCCAGCTCATAGAGAGGTGGACAATTGAGGGACTTTTCAAGTAACTCACAGTGCATGCTGCAGCAAAGTGGTACCCAGGCTCGCTGCATGAACCAGTCACTGCACTACATCTTTGATGGTTTCTCACTCCAGTGACTTAACTATTGAATAGGATACAGCGACACAATGCAGAGCCTAAATGAACAACCAGGGGAATAAAATAAAACAAAGGCCTAAATAATTACAAAATACAGGAGCACCAGCTTAAATCAAGGTGCACAGTGTGCATGGTGTGGATTTCTAGGTTTATGTTGAAATATCGCAGTCTTGATTTATCTTTTAATGAACTGTAGCTGCCCACCTGGAAATAGGTTCATTTCCACCAACATCCCACAAGCAGGAATGATCTAATATTACTGTGTACATTGGATTGAACATGGCAAACGGCAGATAAAACTGAAAAGACTAACAAATGCGTCACTGTGTCTGAGGAAGATCACTAATTTTGACCAAATTATATGACGTTCATGACAGTCTGCAAAGTTTGTGACAAAGTTTTCACACTGTTCTCAAACGCTAAATCATCTTTGTGTCTATAGAAGCTCTCTTGAGTCAGGATAAAAACAATCTTTAAAATCAGAAAGTCAAACTGTTGTTAGGTTAGGGCAAGCACAACAATAAAACCCATGCAGAGTGCATGGGTTGTTTGCATCCTTCCTTCTATTAAAAAAAAAGAAAAAAAGAAGAAGATCATAAGCTATAAATTGAGGATGAGAAAATGGCTGTGGATCACAGGCATTTGTGCGACGGTATCTGTGGAGTTTGTGAGTCACTTATTGGTAAAAAAAAAAAATGTGGCACCAGTAAGCCACGGTAAAATATCAGAGAGGCAGAGGAACTTCCCCTGCAGTGAGGCTGAAGGGAACAATGGGCAACTGGATCAGAGAAGCTGACTGCCACTGGCTTCCCCCTCCAGCACCCAGGTAGGTTGGCCCTATTCATAAATCACTTTTATTCCTCCAAGCGCTCAACAGCCTCACCTCTTCAAATGATGCACTGTGTAAAGGGAAAAGGAGGCAGGCGGGTGTGGGGGGACAGGATACAAAAGCGGGGAGCTGTGGGAGGAGGCAGAAGAGAGGTGCTGATGGTGAAGTACGTCGAAATTAAGATGGTTAAAATCGTAAACATCTTTACTCTGTTTAACCGCTTTCTCTAAACTAAATCAGTATTTTTATCCACCTGAAAACTGAGCTTTCACAAAGACATCCCCAGAGGGTGTAAATCTGGAAAGGGCCAGTGCAGTGTAACAGTGTGGATACGCTAAACAGAACTTTCACATAGTAATGACTTAAAATAAGTCCAGTAACGATCAGGGGATGAGTGCCAGAGTGGACTGATGAAGAAAGTCTTGAATCTCCTCCAAAATGTTCTCTCAGGTTATTTCCCAGCCAAATTTTTTCCAAATTTCAAAAGATACCATCAATGTTTTCTGTTATGATGCGTGTCCTATGGTGGTTGTAGCGTGACCTTTTTTGGGGGGCAATAGTACCAAATGAGAACAATAAACGCAGGACAATTAGGGAATTAGGGTAGAGGTGAGGGAGAGGGAGGATTTACAGGACAAGTGAAGCCAAAGCCAACTTTGTATAAAATTGGCAAAGATTTTTTGCATACCTGAGAAAGAGACGACTGGACAACCCAAAAACGTAATTCCTCTGGACACGGCTGTCGCTGTCACTTTCACGGAGGTTTATGCCTCCGTGAAAACACTAATGTGGATGCAAATCATCCTGTATTTGGACAGCTTAATATAGACATAACCACAGGGAAGGCCCAGGCTCATGGAAAATGAGCATGAAGATGTACTTAAAAAACACAAATTGAACTTATTAAAAGCACCTTTAATCCCTATATGATGTTCTCTGGTGGGAAGGTACACAGAAAGGTGAAATTAAGATATACTGAAAGACTGAACAAAAACTTCCAGGCCAGCTTGAAGCTCAGCGAAAAAACAGATGTTACACCATCAAAACAAACCAGAATTCCCAGTGCAAAACTTCCCAATCCAAGAGGAAACCTGCCTCTCACTTAGGTAAACTGATAAATGAGCTCTCGTAGGGACTGACCATCATAAGAACAAACCTAAAATACATAACGCTTATTAAGAGACATTTATTCCACAACCATGTGAAAAAGACTCGTCCTACTGCAAAAGGCTATTTTTCTTGTAAGTAATGGTCACAGATGCTTGCAGTAAATTTTGGAATACACTGCTGAATATAAAGTTTTACATACAAAACCTACAATTGTACACACAGCAGTTTTGCAAGCATGTCTGTAGTCAGTGCAATCAATGCTGTTGCTATGTGGGGGGGGCACTTTTACAAACCCCCTCGTTGTAAAGGAATGCTAAACAACCAGCAACCATGCGAAACCCTCTTCCTAACAGTACATTACAAACACTTTGTGATATACCCTGTGAAGCTGGAATCCCACTAGGTGCAAAAGCTCTTCCTAACACCAACTGGAAAGAAGGATCCATCCATCCACAATTTTCTTCTGCTTATCCAATTCAGGGTCGTGAAGTACATAAAAGTCCAGTCAAAAATTCTCAACCCTTTGAAATCTGAACTATAATAAAATTGCCAGAAAATTGAAAAATGGAGTGTTTATTGAACTGACAAGTAAAAAAAAAAAAAGAATTTGCATATATGAGTTTTAATTTGTATCATATTTGCAACGCGCAGACTTTTTTTTGTTTTTGCAATTTATTGCTTGAAAATATATTTTACTATTTATTTAGAGTTTTCTTTTGGGAGGGTAGGGCATATCACACTGATGATGCAGAAGTCTCAAAAACTGGCAAATACTCATGTATTAAATGTGACAGACTAGGAATTAACGAGTTAACTGCAGGTCTTACTTTGCCAGTTGTGCTAAATCATCATCCCACCATGGCCCTCAACTATCCCTTAGTTATGCTGCTACAGGCTCAGGCAGCTGGGGGCCTTTTCATACTTTTCCATGCTCGCCTATTTTCTCTTCTCTTTCTCTTCACCCTCAAGCAGTCTCTGCAGGCGGCTTAGCCCGGTTCTGTCAAATATCTCTTCCTATTAAAAGCAAGTTCTTCGTTCCCACAAACGCCAAGTACTTGCTCATAGAGGACCAATTGATTACTGAGGTTCTCTCTTATTTTAGGTTCTTTACTTCATAGTTTAAAGGATTTTCCGATGACTGCTGTAGTGAACTGAAGTGAACTGAGGCTTTCATGAGGCCTAGCCAGTACTGCGCTATAACGATATACTTGACCTAACATTGTTGTTGTACTTTAATATCACTTTTTTTTTAAAGGAAGAAAAAAAATATAAAATATAAAAAATATAAAGTTCACACCTTTATTTTTGTACTATTTAAAAAGATTAATTTATAGAAGAAACACAGAAAAACATTAAAATATTTTACTTATTCTTTGTGCAAATGTCTTATCAGATGTAATCAAATGTTGCATTTGTTTAACACAAGTGCTGAAGTTTTTTTTTAAAGTGGAGATATGTCCTAACCGGTAATCATGAAGAGAACAAGCGCACCCACCCCTTCATCCAGTGAAACAAAGCACATCCATTAGTAGACCCTTTTCTTATTGATCGATTAACTGCTCAGCTAAACATTCAGCCCTGTGCTATTCATCATGGAGGGAAGATATAAGCCATGCCGCAGAGTTTCGGGGCAGGAGGGATGTCGGGATGTAATTGAGATTAAACTGGTGGGTTGGGTAGCTGGAACAGGCAGAGAGGAGACCCAAAGGAGGGGGATACACATAACACACAAGGGCATCCTCAGCGGAGTTTGTTAGAAGCCACAAAAACCTTAACCAACTTAGGGGAGAGAATCAAAACACAAGCCCAGACGTGCATGAACGGTAAGTGCATTAACTGTGTGTAAATTTAAACAGAGTACATAAAAAGGCTGAAATTACCATTTATTCAATTTGAAGTGGTTTGCAAACAGAGAGACTGTGGGACAGTCATTTATCTAGCTGCAATTCCCAGCCTTGATTGGCCTTGTATGGTCAAGTTCTGAGCTTGAAATCCATTTTAGCCAGCAAAATGGTCATTTCTTTTAATTGAAAAGCTATCATTTGCAGTGCCAATACATTACTTACACTACACACTTAAATCTATGCAGAATTATCTCCACAATGAAAAGGGTCTGAGATGTAACTAAGGGACTGAGGTTCTTAAAAAGCTTATCAAATAAAGGACTAGCAAACTGCGTGAAATTTTTCCACCTCATGAGAAGACAATGAAATACAAAAACATTAGCTTTCTTAACATTCGGTTTTTTGCTGTTAAAATGCAGGTGAGGAGAGTAATAGGACTCGTGGAGGTACCAGTGGGAGGCTAGAATCTGGAAGTTTAAAACAGAGAAGAACAGAGAGTAAAAAGAGCGAGGGCACTGAGGACGGTGCTTTCGTACAGTATAGATGTGCACCATGATGAGACCAACTAATTAAATAGATTCTTCTGTGGTCGCGCCTCGGGAAAGCTTGAAAAAGACACTTGAAAATTAATGAGAGCTCAAAAAAAAAAAAAAAAAGGAAAGAAAGAAAGCAGCACAAACTTTTCAGAGCCTCAGAGGTAAGGGTTCCACTTGTCTTCCTGCACTGCCAGGAATGTTACATATAAATATATAAATAGATAAACAACGATATTTCCTGTTGTCTAATCTCTGCGCTACACAGTCAGCCTTACTCCTCCGAATTTTGCAGTTATTCTAAGTATAGCGGTGAGAAGACAGACGCTGAACCATAGTCAGCTTGCTCTACATCTATTTAAAAAAAAGAAAGAAAAAAAATGATAAAGAGTGTGGGTGGGTCAAAAGGACACAGGGAAGTGAGGGGGTGGTATCAGAGGAGGCGGTGGTGGTAAGGATGTAAAGCAGGGGAAGGGGAAGGTTTCAAGAATACAAAAGTGGAAGCACGGGAGACCACTTTATTTGGAGCTACTAAAAATAGCGCAGCAAATGGTAGCAGGGGCTAGCTGGACTAACGCGCCTCTCTCTCCCTTCAGGCCCGTGGAATCGATAGGCTGGGAGCTGGAGGGGAGGCTTCCCGTAGCCTGCAGCCAACAGTTGCTGAGGGGGGGATATGGAGAGAGTGGAGAGGAGAGAAGAGTGGAGTGGAGCGGGAACTATTTTTTGCACTGCTTGACTAAATATGGTCAGGGAGGTGGTGAGACAAGACACAGGAGCAGCCCGGCAAAACGGGGCCAAGACATGTTTCGAATGCTTCTCTTCCCACAAAGTGCTAACCGTTTAGCGTAGCCCTCCACGACGTGGAGCCACTGGTCAGTTGGCCCCTTGCCCCCAACTTGCTGCCAGTGTGTTCTTCCTCCTAACTGCAGCAGCATCTCAATTTGATCCACTCGCCACACAAAGGTGACCCTTGCAATGCACTGGAATGTATACGCTGTGATATTGCAACATCCTCCACCTCTCGTCTCCGACAATGCTAATCGAACTTGCATGGATCACAAGCAACTATTAAAAGTACAGCTGTCTTCTACCGCAGAGACACAGCCTGCTGCTCTTCTTCTTCTTTCAATTTTTTATTTATTTTTGTAAATACCTCCATCCCATTTCCGCTTTCAAACATTCAGCAAACTCCCCTCATCTAACCTGCTGTGTGTAAAGTTCCACTGAATAATAAAAGCGCATTTTAGGAGCAGAATAAAGCTCTGGGGCTGCGCTTGTGTCGATGGAATAAGAAAAAGGAAGGGTGGGAGTACGGTTGGTACACTTTCTGCCTCATCCACCGATCAGGGCATCCTCCCAGCTCTTCCCCCTCAGAATGCACATGATGGAGAGAAGAGTGCTGCAGTTTTTTTTTTTCACTCCACCCCTCCTTTTCTCCCTCTTCTCCCCTTTTTTTTCTTCCTCTCAAATAGCATCTCTTCATGTCAGCTCTACGTCTTCCTCCTCTAAAGGTATGACTTGTGTTTGTGTGGGAATGTGTGTGCATGTGTGTATGCCCGCTGCTCCCCCCTCCCTGACTCTGGCACTCAACCCGCCCCGCCAACACCCCTCCTCCTCCCCCCAATCATAGAAGCTGATTCAGCGAGTCAGGCGTGCACCCGGCACACACGATGGCTGCAGCAGCTGGAGCGCTCTCTAGGTCATTATGGCTCTCTTCACTATGGGAAGAAGGAAGAGAGGAAAGGGGAAGAGAGGAGGAGCGGCTCAGATAAGAAACTGATCTGACAGGTAATATATGCTCTTCCAT
Source organism: Rhamphochromis sp. 'chilingali' (assembly GCF_963969265.1). NCBI lineage: Eukaryota > Metazoa > Chordata > Actinopteri > Cichliformes > Cichlidae > Rhamphochromis > Rhamphochromis sp. 'chilingali'. The sequence goes on along the minus strand of NC_137943.1, from coordinate 21,185,055 downwards.
CGCTTTTGGACGGAGTTTACCCCTGACGGGCCTTGATGTCTCCCCCCGTCCTGTCTCTCTTTGCGCTCTCTTCTTCGGATGCAATCAGTTATTAACCGCATGGTTTGCCTGTGAGACGCGTAGTCGAAAGGGGGAGAGGACTGTGCTGTTCTGCAGCAGCAGCAGCAGCAGCAGCACTGGGACAGAACTTAACCAGAGAACACCTTTGGGCTTTTTTCCCTCCCCTTCTCCATCTCTTGTTCTTCTTGTCATTAGAAAAAGGGAGGAAAAAAATCAAGGCTTTGTAAAAAGAAAAAGTACGGAGAGGAAGAGGATGCAGGAAGAGGTGAAACAGGGCTGGGGAGTTGCTGTGGTCCACATGGATTTTAGCCCTTTTTTCCTCCCCCCACCACACTCTCCACTCTATCTCTCTCATCTTTTTCTTTCTCTCTCCCTCCCTCCCTTCCTTGTCTTGCTCTCTCTCCCTCTCTTGTGTTCCTGGCACTGGCCGGACATGCTGCAGCAGCACAGCTCTTTGGCTCATTAGGCTTCATGGTTGCAGCCCTGCCGCTACCTAATGACGGACTCGTTAACTCAGACCTGCATTGGTGTGGAGACGTTTCCTTATCCACACTTCGCCCTCTGCATCCGACACCTTCCAAGATCCTTTTTTTTTGTCTTCATGACTAAAGGATACTAAATTGCTAGGACTTTTGAAGTGTCTTTTGTTGTCTTTTTGGTTCCTGTTTTTGTTTTTTGATGTTTTTTCTTTTTTAATACCAATTGTTAACTAAACAGAGGGCGTGGGTGGTCACTGCCTTTCTTAATTGATAGGAGGTAAGTTTGAGGATGCGTCGCACTCTTTGAGACCAAGGTTGACCGGCTGAGGCGGAAGAGTGGAATTGTGACCAGAGGAATGACGAAGAATCAGAATAATGAACAGCGGGCAGGTCATGAGTTCTGAACAGGAGGAAAAGCGGATTGACAGCACACAGCTGTGAGAAGTGTATTAACACAGATGTGGGAGGAAGGAGGGGGAATGGTGGGAGGGGATATTGGGCAGCAATGGCTGGCTGAGTAGATGTGTGTCACTGGCTGAACCCAGAGCACTTAGGGTAGTAACCCAGTTTCTTCTCTCTCCCCCTCTCTCTCTCTCTTTTTGAAGCAGATTGGTGTAGGTTAGGTAGGGCATGCAGGGCACACAATACTGCAGTGCTATCGCCAAAACCAGAACAGACACAACAACCACTGGGCTAATTTGCTGGTTCATGTCTCCCCAACCTCCACCGTGCCCTGTGTAGGAAGGAATTTCACTCCCTCTCACTCTCTCTCGGGCAGCTGTGACATTTCCTAAGCAGGACGTCACACCTTTAGGACCAGGCTCATCCACCTGCCCAACCCCATCTCCGTGCTGAGAACAACAGTCACCTCCACTTACACCTACCCTCATTACTATTCTAAACGCTTCAACTGCAAAAACATTGCACCACGTTTCCCATTTATTCAGTCCTCCTTGGCCACCTTAGTCTCCAAATTCACACCTAAGCTGCTCTCCCCTAATCCATTTTTTGTTGCATCCACTGCCTCAGCATTCAGCCTGCCGGCTAGCTTAGTGTGGTTGGAGGCAGTGTCGACTTGTGGAATGTGCTGGTCCGGGGCAAAGATTCATTAGAGACTTGCTGTACAATTCTCACCACCATGCAAATGGTTATTGATCTGGTCCACCCGGCAATAAAACAGCTGGTTCCACTGTAAACACAGACAAGTGAGGTTTGATCAGAGGGAAAGGGAGACGCAAGAACAGTCCATGTGTGGTAAAGGGAATGATTAACAGAGAGAGGGGAGAGAGAGAGAGAGAGAGAGAGAGAGAGAGAGAGAGAGAGAGAGAGAGAGAGAGAGAGAGAGAGAGAGAGGGAGAAAGAGAGGTGGCGATGACGGTGTGTGTGTGTGTGTGTGTGTGCGCGCGCGTGCGTGTGCTGGGGGGGGGGGGGGGGGGGACCAGGACCAATCCACAAGTGCTGAGTGGGCATTAGCGCCTTCATGTGACCTATGGCCTGCCTCTGTGCCTAAAGCCCAAATCCTGCTCACAATAGCTTCCTGTTCAACTTGGATCACCCTCATTTTCAAACATCAGCAAGCGCTCCAGTTAGCCACTGGGGACGTTGCTGACACCAGAGAGACAAGGGACAGGAGAGAGAGGGGGGACGGTACATATCGGTCCGTGAGAGGTGGTTAAAGGGGGAAAGGACACCAAAAGCGGGGCGGGAGGTGTAATAAGAGAACGAAATGATGGTGTGGAGGAGAGGAAGCGAGGGTCTAGTGGGTGGAGAGAAGTGATATGTTTAGTATGTCAGCGGGACCGCTCAGCTTATAGGTGCACCCCTGCTCCCAGGACACCGCAAATGATCGTCATACGAGAGCGAGCGCACCTTACAACACTTTTTTTTTCCTTTCCCCCCCCAAGGAGAAAACTCTTATCTACTCTGCTGCTGCTTTTTTTTTTTTTTTTTTTTAAACCTCCAACCACTTAAAATCTACCTCCTCGACATTTTTCCTGGACAGAGAAAAAGGCCACCTTTTGACTGCCTTAAAAAAAAGAAAGGAAAAAAAAGCTGTATTCCTCCCTCTGAGCCTCCTGGTTTCTCCCAGTTGCCTGGAGGACAGCAGGGGTCACTGGGACAGTCGACTATGGTATGGACTCTAAAACTTCTGTTATGTTCAGGGGCGGGGGGACTGGCTGTTCAGCCTTACATGGCAACCAAAAGGAAAGCCTTGAGTGTTGAACTGAATTTACACTCAAAGTCACCTTACAGTGCAGACTACCATACTTGGGAGAGAAAGAACGGTGAGGAAAAATGTTCTGCTCCTAACTTCCTGACCTTGGAAAGAGGTGAGAAAATTTCATATCTAAGATTACCTCCTTGGTGCACATACTTCTTTATGTACCCATATGAACATATGATAGCTATGGAATGTAAAGAAGTATGTATTCTTGGTGAGGTTCGAGCCCTCGTTCTGGAAAACTGATGTGCAGCACTGTTACAGGATACGTTTATGCTTTGTGTCAGATGGTGAAAAGAAAAACAGCAAACAAAGGTAAAAGTGAGGCAGGAAAAGAGTGAATTAATCTAAGTGGTGAGGCTCATACATTAGCTATACTGTCTCTGGGCAGTCTCACTGCAGCAATACTCGCTGTAGGGAAGTTTCTGCTTTCTCAAACTGGCTGACTTGGCCAATAAAAATCTCTCATCCAAGATACGTTAACAATTCATTTGACAATTACTTGGCATAAAATGATTGCAACCATGTTTTAGGCTCTGACAGCAACCTACACCAGCTATGAGCAGCTGCCTTGTGAGAGTGTCATATGAACAGAGCTTCCTTTCATTAGTGAGTGATTTTGCTGCATTACAGCCCTTGAAATTCAGCCAGCTGCAACTTAGCACCAACTTCAGCGAGCGGTATGCTAGAGCTGTTGGACCATTAATACCATAATCTTTTCCAGTGCTGCAGCACAGTTCAAGTGGGGAAAGAAAGCAAGGTGAATTGAACCAGCAGCCTGCCACAGTTGCTGGCTGTTTAAAAATAAATAATAATAATTATAAAACAACTAAACGGAAAAAAAAAAATGGAAGAGCGGTAAATTGTTGCTGAGAAGGCAGAATGAACTGTGGCCGCTATTGCTGCTGTCACAACCCGGCTCTAACCTATTGCTGTAACATATAGCTTCCGAGTTGACAACCTTGTGTGTTTAACTATGGCCACCCTTCCTTTATGCTAGTGCCCTTATCGACATCCCCACCCCACATCAACCCCGCTGCCCCGTTCTCCCCTCCCTTTCTCTGATTTCTGTGCTCTTTGTTCACGTTTGCTATGCTTGCCAAATGCTTTGCTGGGCTGCATGGCAGCCAGATTAGACCATCAAAAAGTGACAATGCAGGATCAGGGTCAACTCTGGCCTGTCAGCTGATTCCAATTGTCAACTGTTTCAAACAAATAAAGGCAACAGAACATAGGCAGAAGCGCAGTGACAGAAATGAAGCGAGGAGGGGAAAGAGGGAGGCGGGGAGTCGTTTGCATGGAGAGCTATTCATATCTAACACTCTCACCTATTCTGACCCCCGCTGCAGCCCGTGTCTGGATCATATATAAGGCTTGTACCAATTTTAGCACAGATTTACCACCCTTTAACCCACTTTAATATACACAATTCTCCCAAATTTGGCTCCAGATTAATAAAAAAGGAGCACATGAAAGATATATTAATTATAAAAACAAGTGTGTTAAAGGAAGTGAAGAAATATCAAACCAAGTTCAGTGGCTTAACTTTAAAGAACATAAATTCATACTAGCGATTTCTCTTTTCTGCAGTAAACGTGGATGAAGCCGACCTTTGAAAAGACAGGATAAACGCCTTTAAAATCCCTCTATAAAAACTCCTGCAGTGGAGTATGTACGCAACCATAGTATATAGGCTGTTGTCACATGAACTCATTAATATGCTAAGTAAAGGCCTGACTTACTCTCTTGCTTTTGAATAAAAGTAAAATCAAAGCAGAGAAGATAGGAGTGCAATAAACACATTATCTACTGTTATACGCATTTAAGCCATACAGCTGTTTGTATTCTATAAATTCGTTCCTTATTTGGGTTTTGCTCTGATTAATTTTTGTCTCTCCGAGTATGAGGAATACTGCAACGTTTTAAATACATGAGAATTTGAACAATGTTTAATTGTCGATTGCAGTTTTTACTATCTGGAATCAAATTAGCTTATAAGAAGTCCTCGAGGAACAGAGAAACTAGCAAACAGAAAAGGTCATTTCAATCCCAATCGAAAATAAAATACAAACCAACTTCTTTATTAATTTAAGAAAAACAGAGTGAAGCAGGCTTTTAAGCCTTTTCCCCTGCATTTATACCCATGTGGATCATATTCTCTCTGTCTTTTCTGTCAAAACATCAAAGGCAGGTGGGGTTGTGTGGCTCGCGCCTGCATGTTTCACCCAGGCCTTCAATAGCAATGACCTGCTGTCTGAGTGACAAACACAGCAGATGCTGACATTATCAAATGCTAAGTGCCTGTCGTCCCCCCCGTGCTTTTGCCCTGTTATGGCCCTTAGACGAGGTGAGCGGCCCGGCCACCTGACTCTGAGGGACAGTGTGTGTCTACGTGTGTGTATGTGAGCAAGCGTGAACGTGCATGTGTATGTTACAAATAGACCTGCCTCTGGTGTGCCATATCAAGCCGGCCCTATGCTGACCTCCATCCTGTCTACAAGCAGTCCGGTATATCCCTCAGCTGTCGCCGGCCACTCTGAGAACCTAATTTGTGCCACGGCAGGAAAAGTCAATAATTATAACAGCTGTTTCGACATTTGTTAGCACTGTGAAGGAATGATATAGTTTAAAAAAGTGCCAAACAAATGTCACTTGACTGTATTTTAATGCAGCACGGGTGCTCGAGTCAAGTGTTTTACAGCACAAATGAGAAAAAACACTGCAGCTATTAAGATTTTAAAGAAAAAACTATAACACCCCTATGCATGGCTAAAATATGGAGATTGTTTTATGTCTCTACGATAGCAGAAATTGCTTAATGATTTCATAATTAGCAACAACTACAATAAGTTTAGAAACATTCTTCTCCATGTGGGTGCTCTTGATCATTTTTATATGAACATTGTAATGACTTTAGGTACAAAACTGTACAATACTGTACTACCACGGAGCCCCGAAAGAGACATAAAATAATCTGCCCTCAGTCACTGTTCAATGTTCACAGTACTCTTTATACTGCAAATCAGTCCCCGTGACTTAAATGACTGGTTTAAATGAATGCTGTGACTTGACACCCCTCAGTGCTGCTGCAGGAGTATGAGTGAGAGAGTGTGTACGTAGTTATGCCTCTGCATTTGTCTGTTGGGCGTCTCGGTGACCGGAGCAGAAGCGTGCTTGCAGCAGGGCCCATCTGTCAGAGCCTGTAATTGCTTCATGACTCCAGGACATTTGACTCAAGTGCAGTGCCACAGATTATTATTATCCTTTTCTCAGGGAACAATTTTTCTCACTCTCTGAGAGGGGGGCAAACATAAAACTTAAAAAGATAGTGAGGAGGATAAATAGACTGCCTGGGAGGCAGCAAAGGAGAAAGTTGGGTAAGCTTAATCAACTGTACCTGTGTGTTATTGGTGTGCTGGTAAATGGGGTGGAGGGTGCTAAATGTACCTGTGTGTCACACAGAAGTGGATGAATGTGAAGAGGCAAAGGGAAAAAATAGGAAAAAGAAACCCGGCAAGTAGGTTTGCATGCCGTGATGAGCCACGTGTCCATTTTTTTTAAAAATGTCTTCATGTGTTTCCTTCCTTCCTTTTTTGGATAAAAAAAGATTGCTGTATTTTCAACAGTTCAAGCGTTTTGTCTCTGACACAGTGACTCCACAATGCTTTGCTAAAGCTGGTAAAATGGAACCAAATCACCTCTTGAATGGATTTGGTCCCCTTCAACCAGCTGTAGCTATGCTTTGATGACTACCGGAGCTCCTTTTGCTGTGACGCATTCAAAACAATCACTGGAATAACAGCAGGATACTTTTTGATGATGATGGCTTATGGCTTTCTCTCCACCAGCAACATCTGGAGTGTTCAGTGACTGTGCTAAACTTGTCTCATTTGACTAATAAAGAATCCAATCGCAGCTTCAAAACTCTTGTATGGTCCCCTTTCCTGAATCTGTGTTTCCCCTCTCTCTGCCTCTACAGGGATTTATAATCTCACCAGACTATCAATGGCTGTTTCAAAAATAGCAGGGGGACAGAAGTGCGGTGTGCAGTATTTCAGAAATACACCACTCACATGTCTGTGTGAGAATGTACGGCTGTCTTGCTAAGACACTTTCTAAACTCACTGTCACTAGATGCTAACAGTCAATTACACTGTGGGTGGGAGCAGGTAAAAGGGAGGTAGGGGGGTACAATGGAACTGCAAAAGAGATTGTGAATAAGAAATACAACAGCAAGACTGCAAGAAACCCAAGAAGGAGCAAAATATAGCCGTTTAGACAATGTACATTACACACAAGCACACTGAGACTCTTTGGACTCCTTTTCATTAAGCCTGATGTTAGTGATGTTAGACTAGCTGGGGTAGATGAGAGCCAGATGCTTCGGGGACAGAAGCTTCACGCACAAATCACAGGAGCAAACAGCTACAGGCTCCCACATTCACTCGCTGTGGGTGCAGAACAAGCAGGAAGCGCAAACCTAACTCCCTGTCACAGGACGTCTCCTGCCCGCACACATGAACTCCAGAAAATGTCAAGGGCATCTGGTCAGGACATTGTCAGAAGTTATCGTTTTTCACATGTACCACACAGCAAGAGATCGTTCCAGTGAGCATTCGTTCTTTCTTCTGGAAATTTAGTGTGTTTTGTTTAGGTGAGGATGGTGCCTCGCGTTGAGCTTGAGGACACGGGACAACCCCTCGCTAGCTGTGAATTCACCTGAGTGAATAGGTATTTGCGCTATTCTCTGGACCTAGCATGTTAATGGACCTAACTGGACCCAACTGATTAATCCCCTTGTGCCTCAGATCTTTGCATTCAAACACACGTCTCTATCGGCGGGAAAGTCCTAGAAAAGTCCAGGACTGCAGTGCATGTAAGAAATGCCTTGGATGCCCTTTTTAAAAAAAAGAAAGAAAAAAAAAGAGAGAGAGAAAACATAAAACATAAATATAAAAATCAGTGCTAAATCATTTTTTTCCACAACTGATCTAAAAGATGTAATTTGTCTAATTATTTAAAGCAATTAAGAGGATGTGGGTATAGCATACAGACATTGATTAAATCTCAATTTGATTTAACAAACTTGGTTATAAATTCTTTTTCATTGGACTAATGACCATGAAATGCATTTGTGCACCATAACACGCACTAGTTTTCTCAATCAAAGCAGTCCAACTCGATTAGGCTGAAAGAAGCAAGAGTGAACAAACCTCCTGTTTCATCGATGTCAGCGATAAAGAAAATCTGAACATGCAAACGTTTTAATGCAAACATTTGACCCATGTCTCCACTCCTTTCTAAGTGGGATCCCTATTACAATACTACCATTATGGTGGTGCCTATTAGTGCCGACATTACAAAGGGAATAAATGTCTGCATTTCAGAGCACAGTGTGATCTCCTGCACAACCCTCCATCTCCTCAGGTGAGCCAATTACCATACGGGGTTTTGCCTGTATGTTGCCGTATTAAAAGAAAGCTGAGAACTATAAGGGGAGAGGGAGGAGGGCAAATATTACAAGGAGGTGACACGTAAAAGGGTACGGACGGCCGCTGCAGGGCTTGTTTAGAGCCCGTTTATGAGTCATGGGCTATTAATCGTATTGTTTACAGTATTGTAGCAGCTACTAGCTTCGAGCAGCCCGGGGGAAAGACACAGAGATGAGCCAGGCTCCCCTTGCAGGCTAGAGCTGTGGTAAACACACAGGGAGAACACACAAGAAAATCCTTCCCGGACATGTTACTGCTGGTTATACCAGCACTTTCAATTTACTAGCAATTGTAAAACTTAACAACTAGCTTTAATTTATGAGGAAATGCCTTAACATGCTGCAGCCGTGTCTATGTGTGAGTAATGAACAAGGTAAAATATAGTACAACTCCCCAGTTCCTGCTGCTCGCCTGTTGGTAGAGTTGATTTGTCTCAGTGTTTGGGACTCCAAGTTGAAAGATTCATCTGTCACCCACAGGGTTCTTCCTATGTGTCTTCCTCAATCTTGTTTCCACTGCTGGAAGACCCACCCACGCACATAACACATTACAAACACACCAGGGACTCTGACGCAGTCTCTACTTGAACCCAAAAGCCAGCATTTGATGTTTAGAACATACATCACTTAGCGTAACAGAAGAGAGGAAGCTCATTTTTAAATTGTTTTTCGCACTGTCGTGGAATTACACGGCAACAAGAAAATTATATTTTACACTTGTTTGAGCCACGAATGCCAAAAGAGTCTGTGCTCAAACACAAGCAGGTCATCGGACTTATTAACCTGACGGGTTTTGTTTGATATCCTCCATCTCACTGCTCTCTGATTGGCTTCCAGTTTCAAGCAACTCTCATCTACAGCCATCAAGGCTTTTACATTTTTTTCCCCCTTTTGCAGAAGTATGTCAGGAATTTCTTTAAGCACTCAGTCAAAACAACTGCCTCTCCACTAAAAACACGCCAGACAAGGTGCTCCCACTTCAGCCTAGGGAGACATTTCCGAGGGCTTTAGGACTTGTAGACCGCCTCCACGATATTGCAGGAGCCCGAGTGTGAAATAAAAGTAAATGGGCAGACTGCAGAAGGTGACATATATCTTTGTCTTTCTGACGGCATGGGGACAGAGTGTGGACTGAGACAAGCAAAGAAAGCACAACAGGGCCTTTGATATAGAAACCACCGTACTCAAATGAATCTTTCAGCAGGTCAGCTCTCTAACATATACTCTCAAACCCGACAGACTATTCTATTTAAAATGCAAATATCTTTTTTTTTTTTTAACGGTGCCATTTATTCCTTGAGCATGTTTACTGTTGTTCATTAAAGTTTAAAGGTTGTGCAATAAAAGATAACGGTGGCCTTGCAATATTTTTTCCGCCCTCACCCTCTCGGATAACACAGACAGACTCGGACTGCAAACATATGGCCAGTTTTTCAGTTTCCTGTCTGTCATTTTCACTTCTTTCTGCAATTTATTCAATCAATTCTGAAATAGATTCAACAAAGACAGCCCTGAATCTATGTAATCATGTTTAATTACAGAATTTCAGGGATCATCAACTCTGGAATTACCTGCTGAAGAGAAGCAGGCAGGCTGGTTATGTATCATTTCAATAACAGAAAATAAATGAAACACTGCAGACTTCATTTAACATATTTCTGCACCTGTTTTTGTTTTTCCAGAGCATGCCGTGTATGAACACTGGCTTCATATTTCATTTAACTTATAATTTATATATTATAATATTAATATAATATATTTTATAAAACTGGATCTGCAATTTGCTTTTGATTGATATATATATATATATATATATATATATATATATATATATATATATATATATATATATATATATATATATATATATATATATATATATATAGATATATATATATATATATATATATATATATATTTGAACAAGGACAGATTTTAGCCTTGATAAATGCAGTTTTCTGTATTAATAAAGTGATTTTTAGGAGGTTTTTTCAATCTGAAATTAATCAATGTTAGAAACAGGCACTGGCTTTAGATAATCTGACCTACAGGGTACCAGATGTGGAGGGGCTGGACCAGGCCTGTGACCTTTGACAGGTGTTCCACAGCCCTGTGACCTTAATTCCATTTGTCCTAGTGCCAAAGGAATAAATGCCAACGAAGGGGAATGACATTTAGCCTGGGATAACCACGCTCATGCGGAAACACACACCTGAAGCACTCACAGCGGAAAGCAGATGTTAACTTTTCTAGAAACTGCTCCACTCCCTTTACCGTGGCGATGAAACATCAATTTCCATCACCTTAAGAGGTGGATGATAAACCTGATACAGACAGTCATTGCTCAGAGCCATCTTTAATATGCTCATGGCTTAGAGAGCAGAATAAAACAGATAAAGACTGGAAAAGCAACCTGCTGGCCGGGAACAGCACCGACAAGGACAAAACGAAGTGCTGCCGCTGCACTGCAAGCCACTCCACACACGACACACACAATCGTGGAATAGCAAAACAGTGTGCAAACAAACACAAACGCTCCAGGTTTTTAGCTGTACCAATATAACAGTCAACACAGGAGACCACAGCATCCTTTTGAAAGATAGATACGCCTACAGTTCTTTAAATTAAATAGTCAATATAACTGAGATACCAAAGTAGAGCTTACAGGAGGATAACTTTTCTTTTAATTTCTTTTAAAGTGTTTTCAACTTAAACAAAAAAAAGCAGCGGATTCAGTGGAAGCAAATTTCAGCATGAAATTGGTAATTGCCTTTGAGATACTGCAGTACCACATTAAATTAACCCATGACTGTCCTCATCTAGACAACAGAAGGACTCAGTTAAAGTGTAACAGTTATTGGACCTATACTAAGTACAACTATATTCCTGTAGGGTGGTGAGCCCAAATCCTTCATCAAGAGGAGGATAATGAATGATTCTGCCTGGCTCTCTGTCTTCTAGCTGCTAACAAGCAAAATATAAACCCTACTTGTTGTAGTTTTAAATAATTCTGTGCATTGTGTGGGTTCATTAGATTGAAATTAATCCTCTCTTCCTGTTTGATGACACATCAAATTTAATCTCATGCAGGAAAGTGTGAATAATATATCCAGGGTTTTTCCTACATATAACAAATTCACAGACATTTTTGTTTATTAAATGGCCAGGCCAGAAACAAGACGGTTAAATCACCAGGATAAATAAACAAAAAAACAACTCATATACTGAGACCATCTCATCACTATTTCTGGGGCAGGGAGACCAACTAAAATGTGATTTGTACACCACACAGACACTTCAAGATATTTGGTGTATCGCACAGTGTGGGTTCAATATGGCGTTTAATCACTTTATTCATATTCATAAAGTTCTCACTGAGGCAATTCTCTGTGGGACTTTCCTGTTAATCTCTGGAATTTGAGAATCAACAAATGAATCAATCAAATGTGGTTAATTTAGTGTGTGGACATAAGTTATGCACATGTCTCTAATTTTGGTTCCACTGAGCATATGAAACCGTTATTAACTGAGATCTGCATCGGCAGATTCCACTGAAACAAGCCTTCATTCGTCACAGTCGCCAAACCGAACATGTCACACACCTGGGGTTTCCTCTCAGGGCGGCGTGATGCAAAGCATTGAACCCGTTGTTGTTGGTGATGGTGACGTCAGCACCCGCCTCCAGCAGCACTGACAGCATATCATCTCTCTTCTTACTAATGGCATCGTGAAGAGGTGTGTCACCCTCTGAATCCTGAAGGGGAAACCTTATGTTAAGGACTGCTGTTTAAATAACGTAATTACAAGTCAGGTCTACAATGACCCCTCAAGTGTTACAATGTACTTCAAAAGCAGCTTATTCTATTCAAATTTATTTATATTGCACCACATCACAACAATAGTCGCTTCAAGGCACTTTTTATGGTAAGTAAATACCCTAAAATAATACAGAAAAAGCACCAGCAATCAGACAACTCCTATCAAGCACTTGGCAACAGCGGGAAGGAAAAACTCCCTTTTTGACAGGTAGAAAGCTCTGCGTGCCATCTGTGAACGCCACACTGTTGCTGTTTTGTTGTATACAATGTGGAAATTTCTGTAGGACGTCCTGCGCCTTTACTGAAGTCTTTCGCACAACACTCAAGCCACTTTGTAACTTAATATTTATACCTTTGCTCCCTTATTGTGTGTTTTTTTATTGTATGCTTTGACACAGTGTTTGCTTTTTATCCTCTTGTTTTGTCATTTATATATCTTTTTATATATCTTTCACAGCAGCACCCACAGTTCAGTTATACATGTACAATGACAAAATCGGGGGAAGTAAGCAACTAAGCTATGCCATGAAGTATTTTCTTAAAGGTAAATAAGTCAAGCGATACATACCTGAAGGCTAGGGTGGCAGCCGAAGTCCAAAAGGGTTTTAACCACCTGTAGATGGCCCTTGTTGACAGCTATGTGTAATGGAGTCTGCCTTCGTTTGTTCCTGGCATTCAGGTCTGCACCGCCCCTGTGCAGCACTTCAATGACAGAGCCTTCATCACCAAAAGCTGCGTGGTGCACTGCTCGGTCTCCATCTTTATCCTGGGAACAGTGACACATCCAAATAATGACTCAGTATTGTGTGAAATCTGGTGCGAAATGCAATATAAAAGAAAGCTGAGATGCGTTCGTGATAAGAAGAAGCACACATCAGAGACAGGTCATTTTTTCTAATTAGACAAACCTCAGCCTCCAGGTCCACATTGTGTTTAAGAAGCAGCTTTAGGACATCCACGTGACCGTTCTGACTGGCTGCCTGCATAGCGGTGTGTCCAGCACACTGCCCGTTCACCTGGAAAAACACATCAAGAGTCACTCAGAATACGGCCGCGTGTCAGCGTGCTGTTTAATGTTTAGAGCTGCCAAACACATGGTGATGAGACTGGTGAGGGTGTGTTTTAAATATTTGGATGTTGTACATGTGCATCCACAGTTGTGTGAGCAAGTTTCATCACCAACTGCAGCACTGCAAAAACTCAGAGCATAAATATTAATGTGAACTCCTTTGGGAGTCTCGAGACGTCTCTTGTCCTGGCAGCCAAATCACTTGGCCAGCCTCAGTGTGCTCAGCTTTAAGCAAATAATTCCACTGAAAGGCAACGGGGCATCTGGCCAGCACTCACCAATGACACACACACACACACACTCATTCAGTCTCCCTTTCTCTAAAGTGAAGACGGCATGGCAGACTGACGTAATCTTTTTTCTAGACCTATAGAAGGCACAGATTTCTGTCCTGCTGCCTGAGTAAGAACAAAATCTACAACCGTGTGGGGTTTGTAGATCTCCACTTGATTCTGAGAGTGAATCAGGCTCTGTGCTGCAGTGCACACCAGTGCTCATTGGTGCCTCCTTTGGGCCCAGCCTTAATGCCTTTCAGATTGAGAGAGGTGCAGGGGTGGGAGGATCTTTGAGAGGTTTCCTGGGAGACTCTCCTCAATATAGCCTCCTCAATATACTGAGAGAAGAGCCGAGCACAGCCAGGGGTATTCCAGCTCCAATTATAAATGTACCTATATCTTCTGCATAGGTTTAATGGTAGAATCATTCATCAAAAAGTCATCTAGAACTTCAACAGTTCCTTATATCAAAACATCAAAATGCTGGAGCACTCACATCCACATCAGGTCTCTTAAGAATGTCCTCCACTTTGGCCAAGTCTCCATTGGCTGCTGCCTTGACCAGCTCCTCATTGATGTCCCCAGACTCTTGTGTCTCAAATAGTTTCTTCAATAACTGAGACAGGCGTTCTGGACAAGCGAGCGGAAAACATCAGAGATTGATAGCATGTAGGTGCCAGATAACAGAGAGCAATGAAGCAATGAGGACAAAAAACTAAAAATGATGCTCTCTCTGAGTTAGCGGTGCATGTTCGCACATACCTCCAGAGGCGTTGCTGACAGCGGAGCCGGAAGGGGCGATCTTGGTGACGGCAGCAGGGTTGTACGTCCAAGATGTCCCACAAACCTCGACCTTAAGGTCACTGTCAGAGTAGATCTGCTGCACACGGCCTACCTTGCCCAGGGTCTGTTTAGAAATGTGACAAACTCATTAGTATATGAAGGCTTATTGTCTTTGGGCTACGTCCTGTGTAACACAGTCTGTAAGTGGCAGAGGACAGATGAAGAGGGACTGCAGTGAGGAAAGTAGAGCTGCGAGGGAAAGGATAATGTGGAAAGTACAGCAGCTCAAAAAGCCAGCATCCTACACAGAGCAGTTTATTATAAAATAAAACACTGACAGAAAAAAAACAAGGTATGAGAGATGTTTGAGCAATGTTCTTATTATTCAGAGTGTACTCACTTGCACAAGAAAGAAGATGGATATAAAAGAAAGACCCTTCTACTTGCTAGACCATTTTTCATCTATACAGGCAATTTGGAGAGGACAGAGTATAACGCATTCCAATTTTGAATTATATCATCTCGATCCCGGCTATAAGGGAAAGAGGCACTTTGAGTGTGTTGAGCCGGGTCTGGGGCTGTCCTGGAGGATGTCATCAATAACGGGGACTGCTGCAGCAGAAGCGGCAGCAGGCGGCAAACAGCCATGGTTAGTGATCAAAGCTACAACCCATCTCAGAGTTTTAAGGCTCATTAGCTGCTGAGGGGGGCCAGTTTGGCAGGAACAAGTGGCATATTGGAGTAGACTGGCGTTACATAACCCACGGCATGCTGGGCAGCGATGAATAAACTTCATAATACGGGAAGAATAAAGTCATGTTAAGACTGAGAGAAGATTTTTTAAAAGAACTGGCAGCAAAGCATCCATAGATTTTACACAATGCTGCGTGTAAAGTCTTGTAGTAACTAAGACAAATGTAGCTACAATGAATAATTTCATTACATGTCCCTCTTTGTAGAAAAATTGTATTTATCTATACACATTTATTAAATAAATTTAATTTTTTTTTCCCCAGCAAATCCTTAACCATAAAAAATTTATTTAAACATGTCCACATTTATTTCCTGTTTCTATTAATGTAACAGCCTCAACGTGACTGTGAGTGCGGTCAACTCTGCACAAATCAGTGTGAAAATCTATTAAACTCTTACAGGCAGCATCGCCTCAGCCCATTCTCCATGGCCTCTTTGTAGTAACTTGATGCGGTCAATGTCGTAGCAGATCTGGACCAGGTCTCCCACATGGAACTGGGAAGTGCCTCCCTCTGCACCAGCTGCGACTTCGCCACTGCGCACTACGTTAGCCTTTGTCAGCACTGCTGGGTTGAACGTCCATCTGAGGACAGAGAGAGCGATGCATTCAAGCAACACCGACTAGCTCCCCTAAACTGTGATAGCTGATGTGAGGTATAGAATTTGAGCAAGCTACGCTGGAGCAATAAATAATAAGGCACCAATAAATGGGCAAAATGGGAGCATTTCTTCTGAATTAATGCAAGCATTTCTCCCCAGACGTGAATGTGAGAGCATAAAGTGTTCAGGCTTCACTGATGTTTGATTTCTGACACAAAGCTTGCAAAAAAAAAAAAAAAAGGGGGCAAACTTTTTTCTTTTTTTTGCTTTGGTGAAACAAAAATGGTGCATGAATTGTCTAGCTAGGAACTTTTCATTTTAAACATCCTTTAATTTACAACATTATTTAATTTGGATTTATTTCAACAACATAATTCTAGGCAATATTAATGAATGCAAAAAAAACTATAGTAAAAAAAAAAATTGCTGTTATTGAATTTGCTTTTTTAAAATCAGTCAGGACTCATTCAAAGATGGTATGTGAAGCAAGGAAGTATCACTCTGTAACAAGCTTCTTTCAGCTACTCCCTTACCCACAAGGGATAGTCACAGTGGATGTATCTGCATATTGAATTTAGCCCACATTTTACACCGGATGCCCTTCCTGATGCAACCCCTCTGAGGGTCTGCTCCTCTTGTTCGTGTGTTAGGCAAACGTGTTACAGAGTGATATAAGCCTCACTGTGTAATTAAACTGCAAAAAAAAAAAAAAAAAAAAGCAGAGAAAGCGCATCTATACCTCCAACAGAGCAGAAGTCTGAAAGGTCTTCTCCCCAGTAATTATCTTCACAGCATTTGAATAATTTAAGCTCATCAACGTAATAAAAATAAAGTGGGCTAAATTTAGACCGCTTTTACATTACTGGTCCACATGCCCAATATTAAACGACTCCCAAAAGAACTTGATCGAGGTATATCTATGATCACTATCAAAGAGCATGTTGAGAACATTTAATAAACACTAGAAGCGACAAAGTGCTTTTACATTCACAGAAAATCCACTTTAATTATGCATTTCACTAGAAATTGACTGCTAATTTATTGAGAGTCTCTTCTCTCGAGTGTTAAAAAGCATAATTACATCCTACGGTGAAGATGTGCTGAGAAGTGTTTTGCTGCTTCTGAACGACCTTAAGTGGAAGGGGTTATCTAAAACTAAGAAATATGTTTTTTAGTAGTCAAATACTAAAAAATAAGTAAATCAATTATTCCGAGCCTCCATGTCAAGCGCTGCACCTGTTCCCGCTGGGGTACTGAACCACAATGTCGTGATCCTCATCGATGCCGCACACTGTGCCGGTGGTCGTGAGCGTCTCAAACATGCCGTCAGTCCACCCTCCGTGTCCATGCTGGAGGGACTGTACAATCTCGAGATCCAGATCAATGTTTACCAGGTCCCCAATCTGAAGGCCACCAGGATTTCTGTTGCCATTCTGTTCACCTGAGACGATTAAGGTAACGTTAGATTTATTAAAAATGTGATTTGCACGAGTTGCCCTGAAGAGAGGCAGCACTGCAGAGTGATTGTATATACTACACATCAAAATTTGTTGCAGTTTTAAACCCAGAAAGACAATTTATTCCACGAGTACCTGAACACTGTAACTGCATGACCTGAGTCTATACCTGGTCTTGGAGCCATGTGACTATGTAGTGCTGACATCTAGTGGCCACACAGACTTTACTACAAGAAAAACTCCTCGAATGTCCTTGAATTCACTGCACCAGCACGCTAGGTGAACAAATTGGTGCAATAACGACGCAGACACATATCACCGGCTTGCTTACCTAAAACCGGACAGTGGTCTCTGTAAAATGTCCCTCCTTTGGCATCCTGGACACATTTGAGGTCCGACTAAAAGGGGAAAAAAAGATGGAACGGGTTACATAATTAACCAAGGTAATTCCATTAGAGGGGAATAGTGATGGATAATGACACTGAGAATTTATGCACTTCAGTTGCAGAGGCACATCAGTTGCCTACAATACCCACAATATCAGTGCCCTAAGCAACATGGTATATGGCAGGAAACTGAAACACTATACTGCTACACGGAGAAAGCATCATATCATTTGTGATGACTCAGATGTGCATCCACTGTAGCAGAGTTAGAGGGCAGAGATCATCATAAGACAGTGCAAACGCTCCTCTGAACTGATGGATCGCCAAAGTCATGACTGCAACACGTCTCAGTAAATTAATAACTGTCTCTTAGACTGCATATCCAGCGGGATGTGTTTGATCTTATAGTACTGTGCACATGAAGCAGGCATCGCAACAGAGGAAACGCTTTGGCCTCTCACGCTGCGTTTGGAAAATACAGTAAGCTGCAATTCTTTTTTATTCCTTTGAAGGATTTATCCGATCTTCATAAAATAAAGCCGAAATAAAACCGTCAATACGGGGGTCTAATCCATGATTTACTTAATCCAAAGGCAGATGCCACCTACCTTCCTTTCAATCTATTAGAATAACAAAGGACAAATCTGTTATGCAACTGAGAAACCCGATTGGCCGCTTTCATAAAAAGGAAGAGGCAGTCTGCACCAATGAAGGACACGCTTTTCATCTGGAACGCGTGTGTAGCTGAGCCCATGACATCCCCAGGAGAATGTCCCCCCTTTCTAAAGTTGACCGCCATGTTCACCGTGTCCCCTTATAAAGCAGAAGGAACAGATTGCCTTTATCATGCAGATACCTCCCCCTTCCAGCTGCCTGGACAATAGTGCCGTACTCACGCTGGCTGCGTGTCTCTCACAAAGGCCTGGCAGTAAAAGAAAGAGCCTCAGCTCCACGGTTAGATACAAAAGCCAACTGACAGCTGATCTTTTGTGTGAATCCGTCTGTGTGAGGGAGTTAGTGAGCATGAGGTTCATACTAGAAGTTTGCTCACCATTCCCTCAAAGCCAACTCTGTACAGGTTCTTGGCCCCGTTGTCCCACAGTACGTAGGCAGCGCTGTGAGGGCTGGCCGCACTCCAGTCCTGGATCTCTGTTACCTGTAGAGAGAGGAGGGAGAAGATGAGAAACAGCAGAGGACACATTTAATCTGAATTACATGAAAATAAAACAGCAAACATACAAGGAATATACAGCAAAGGTTTGTAAAACACCAAAGCTCTTCTCTGGGTTTTGGCTCCCTTTTGCTCAGTTCTTTGTCAAGATGAGCCCACACTGCTCTAATAATATGGAGGTCCAGGCTCTGAGGAGGCCCATCCATTACTGAAAGTGTTCCTCTGAGTGTTTTTCTAAGCAAGTATGTTTTTGCTGCTGAAAAATGAAGCCATTGCCAATATGTTGCTTTGCAGATGGTAGTGCACAGTGGGTTGATAGAGAGAGTCCCAAACCTTGACAGAGCCTCCACCGTGTTTTACAGACGGCTGTAGACAACTTGAACCAAAGACTTAAAATTTGGATTCATAACTCCATGAGATCTGTTCCCTCTGATTTGCAATCTAGTTCTTGTTTAATTTGGCATACCTCAGCCTCTTCTTCCTGTTTCCCCTACTTAAGAATGGCTTCTTGACAGCCACCCTTCCAATGAGATCATTTCTGATGAGGCTTCAGTAAAGTGTATCAACTGAAGGGTAATGTGAATCTCCCCAAGACTCTTGCACAGTACTACGTTGTTTCACATTCTCTGCAAGTTGTCCAGTTACTGAGTTTTTAAAGGAAAGCTTATTCCCTAAACACTAAGAAATATTAGGGGTGGGACTAATCAAGCACAAACCCAATTAGGTGTTGATGTGTTGGGTCACAATTAGATTATGATTTTGTTCTTCCTGAATTTGCATTTTCACAGTCAATGCTAAACCTTTTATTGTTTCCACAGTTATTTAGACCTGTGCAACCTCCAAGGGTATTTTAATGAAAACAAATAAACAAATAGTGTTTGTTTAAAAAGAAAGAAAAAATAGGCGTCGTTTAGCCAAAGTGCAGACAAAGCACGTTTATAAAAAACACGAGTGAGGTTTTAACTAAAAACAAAAATCAAGTATCATGTGTTGTTGCTTTTCTTATTGGAGTTATTTATTTTTAAATCTCTATAAATCCCTGAGCATCAGTACACTGATATTAAAGCACCATTACACAGTTGTAACAAAGTGTCATCTGACACCATGTCCCAAGTTCCCACTTGCTTGTTTTTACACACTTTGGAAACATACAAGAAACTGCCTTACAAAGACACTCCCACCACTACCAGACCCTCGTTTACACAGAGATATAAAAAAAAACAAAAAACATATATTTGTACATGATAAATATAATAACGCCAAGTGCCATTCGTTCCCAGAGAGAAGGCTGTTCTTGTTCTTGTGGTGATGCACTATTAAAATATTAATAAACTCCAAGTAGCTGGCTGCGCTAAACTTCTCAGTGTGTGGATCCAAGTTTTATAATTAGAGGGGAGTGAGTGGAAATCAGTCAGGCTATTCTTGACTAGCTTGTAGGTCCAGTGTAATGATAAAACTATCACTAAAGACCCCAACAGCGTCTTTAAAGATCCTTTTTTTGATTTAGTATTCACTGGATTAAACCATCAATAATGCTATACATATACATTTGTTATGAGAACATGACTTTTAGCTGTAAGCTAACTAAAATGATGCGTTACAGGCATAAAAAATAAAAATAAAAAAGCAATAAGCTATGAATATTGGACTTCAAAATCCATTCTGCTTTGAAAGAAATAAGGATTTTTACAAGACAATTCTCTCCTCATCAGAAGCAGCTCAGAGCTTTCATATCGCCGAGGAGATGCTGTGGAGGAATAAATTATTTCTTTAATTAAAGGCTGTGCCTTAAGTAAATACAGAAAACAAACTATTAAATTATGTTCAGCCCCCTTCCAGTGTTAATTGATTAATGGGCCTTAGGAGGTAATATTCATGCTAACCTAACAGAATAGCTAAGCTGGAGGACATGTAATAGTGGTTTTCTGGAGAGCATACTGCTTACAGCATCATAAAACTGTAATGAGATATGCCATTAAATAACACAGCAAAATGAAGTCTTAAATTGCCTAGAGGGACTCTTAAATTGAATACTCTGGGGACTGGACCAGAGTCAAAATACACGCACTTTACAGCACAGCAAGAGCATAAATCTAAATAGACTGGGCTAAACAAATTCAACCTCATCAGACATCGCATTACTTTCTAATGACATATTTAAGGCTAGAATAACCTGCAGCAAAGAAAAAGTGTTTATAATCACAGAAAAGATGAACAGGAATCAGCAGCGTGAACCTAAGGGGAGGAAAACAGGCGTTTCAGTGACGCACACAAGGTTATTACCAGTCCTGTGTGGAGGACCTGACAACTAAATTGAAGGGTAAAGTTGGATTTTTGTATAGAAACAAATCCTGTTTCTCATTTTCTACTCGTGAAGACAACTGTACAATTATGTCTGCTCTTGATTATGGCCGTATTGTGCACATCCACGCCTCTTCCTCCCCCTGTGGTTACCACAACAGGCCCGCACAACATGCAGAAAACCTGCGATGTGAGATAACACCAACATGACTTCTGATAAAAAACATTTGGAAAAATGCTGAAGGGATACATGTAGATGTGCACTGCTCAAAAAAACATTAAGGGAACACCCAGTCATCACATTGTAGAGAATGGAGTTTTAAACATGGCAGACATATAATACTCTTTCCTTAACCCTGCTCACTTATTTTTCTTTAGCTTTGCTTTTTGTTTCCTTGTTACATCAGGTAGCATCAGAGAACACCTGCAGCACAGGTAGTCCAGCTCTTCCAGGATACCTCATCCAAAAGTGCTGTAACAATACCCCCATTACATGGGGGGAACTGGACTAGGCTCTGGAAGGGCATGAACCCAGCAACAGAATCTGTATTGGCTTGGTTGTGTGAGGAGGAACAGAAGAAGCACTGCCAGAGTGCTACAAAATGATCTCCAGCAGGTTATTCACATGCACGTTTCTGACCAAGTGACGCAAACACATAACGTCGGGACATATGAAGGTGTTCCAGCATCCTTGGGACACCTTAGTGCTCACAGGCCCATGCTGTGCAACTCAACTGGCATTCACCAGAGAACATCAGAACTGGCATTCACCAGAGAACATCAGAACTGACAGGTCCACCACAGGCACCCAGTTCTCGCTACAGATGAGATCAGGTTTACACCGAGCACATGTGACCGACATTAAAGAGTCTGGAGACACCCAGGCAAATGTTACACTGGCCTGCAACATCATCCAGTATGACCGGTTTGGCAGTGGGTCAGCGACGGGCAGATTCCACAGATCTCCATATGTAAGCTAACGGTACCCTGACTGCTGTTACACACCAGGATAAAATCCTCAGACCTGCTGTCACACCTTATGCTGGTGCAGTGAGCCTTGGTTTCATCTTGATTCAAGTCAGTTCTTATGGAAAATGCAGCTCAATCTTTACAATCAATTGTCACCTTGTTTTCTAATTTTGCTTTTTAAATTTCCTTTTGCTGTCCACAGAAACTTAAAAGTATAGAAGGAGCAGTAATGGACTGATCTCTTTGTGTTACGCTCCTAACATGTTGAGTCAAGCAGTGAACTTCCTGTTTTGTTTCAGGCTACTGTGCTTTGTTTTTCAACCAAACCATATCCTGGGATGTAAGATTGTTTTTTTTTCCTGCCTAGAATTTTTTGTGAAAAAGATCTTTGAGATTTCTCTGGCAGGTTTGCTAGGCCTGTATTACCTCCAAGGATTTATAATCCTTTTAGTTGTACAACTTTAAAATAAGGCAGAGACAGTTTTGCCTGCATTTCTCAACGCTACCCATTAATAATCATGCATATTTATCTGAACAAACAAAGCTCACTTGTGAAACAGGATTTAGTGGAGACAAATTTCCTGTCTTTTTATTACCATTGTTACCAAGTGACTGGGACCCAGATGAGCTCTCAGATGAGCAATTTTATTTATAATTTTATTTATAAAATTGCTCATCTGTCCTTCTCCGTAAAGCTAGGAATAGTTAGTAGGCACTGAAAGCACATCGCTTTGCCATTCTAGAAAATTGGTACATTGCTTGCTTTTGGCTTGGGGAGGGAAGGGGAAAAAAGGCACAGTTAGAAACTCCAATTTTTCTGGCAGCTTCCCTTACCTTTCCTCTCCTCCCATTCCCTCCATCCTGGTCTTCCCACTGCCAGTCGACTCCTCTCACAACCCGACCACCAGCAAAGATTCCTCTGGCTGTGATTTTCTTTGACTTGCGACGTGACTCCAAAAGTACTCTGTCAAGACAAAATACGTTTTATAAATGTAGACCATTATTGTTTATTTGGACAAGCAAACTGTGTTTAGGTGGATCAACTCACATGCATTTTAATTATGTGTAAATACTGCAGAGGCGTGCCTGTCGTACAATAATTACTAAATTATATGCCACTATTCCTCCAGCCACAGCTCGTCCTTAACTGTGTGCCTTCTGTCCAACTTCACTTTCAGTACATGGGACGCTGTTACCATCCTCTTTTGTCACTCAGCACCTCGTGTTTGATTGAAGTAAAAGATAATAAACAAAAGACTTCTGTCACAGTTAGGCTGGATACAGACTTTTGCTGGCAATTTTGTAGAGCCTGTAATGTAACCTATGGAAGTGTTTGACGTTGTCGCCAGTATTTACCGTGTGATCATATCCTGGTGTTTTACACGCAGTGCCAGCGATCCAATAGAAATAAATAAAATGCTGGGACTTTTTTCCCTTCTGGGTCCCAGCTCTTATTTCCCCACTTCTTTGTAAAATCCTTCACATTCATTCCGATAGTTTTGGCAATCTCCCTCCAGGAATCTGCTGACGTTTATGAGTCCTTATATTGATGCTATGATTATTATTCTTTATTTTGAGACAATAATTGTTATTCTCTCACTGATAAATTTTTAAACTTTGGCAAAAAAGTAGCTGGAAATGTAGAGGACGAATCGATAGAATCAATAGCTGTAGGCCACATCGACCTGATGTGTAGTTAACTTCTAGGGAGGTGTGTAGGGTATACCGTAGGGTACGCCAT
The DNA here is from genome assembly GCF_963969265.1 of Rhamphochromis sp. 'chilingali'. Classification (NCBI taxonomy): domain Eukaryota; kingdom Metazoa; phylum Chordata; class Actinopteri; order Cichliformes; family Cichlidae; genus Rhamphochromis; species Rhamphochromis sp. 'chilingali'. The sequence continues at coordinate 21,161,481 of NC_137943.1, read as the reverse complement.
ATGTTACATCGCAAATTCCCAGCTAAAGCAGTTAGAAAGGGACTGGAATTGATTTTATTTTCTAGTCTTACTGACCACTCAAGGAACTTTACACTACAGCCAAAAACACAAATGCATTCAAACAGAGCTTTACTGAACTTCATGTATTTAACACAATTTAGAATTACCAGTCAAACTAACATGCATGTTTTTTGCAGTGTGGGAGGAAGCTGTAGTCCCCAGAGGAAACCGTGTGGGTTTCTCGTGTGGGTTTCTCCAGAGGAAACCCACACGGGGGAGAGCATACAACCTCCACACAGTGATGCGCCAAACAACCCAGAACCTTTTAGCTGTGAGGCAGCAGGGCTAACCACAGCAGCACTGTGACAGCTGCCCTTCCTACTACCATCTTCTCAGGTATTTTTTAAAATCACAAACACACAATGTCACAGTGAATAGCGATTAGCTCTCTAGAACACAAAAAGTTTTTATGCACTCAAAATCAGACACTAAATTTTTGGCACAGCAAATGAAAAGTAAGAAGTACTCAAACACACCATTACAATGCTCTGAGGCATGCTCAAAACACCAGCATAGCTATAAGGAAAACAAATTAATAGATATTGGCAAATAAAACCTCAGACAGAGCTCTAACAATCAAAGACCATATGAGTCTTGGTAGGCACAGCAGCTGGACAGTGTAGGTCTAACCAATGCAAACAGCTTGTGGCCTCTAACCACTCCCTCCTCAGCAGTTACTGAGAGAATCTAATGTGGTGTAACAAAACACTCCTCCATGCAGTAGGAGCAGTGTGAGTCAGGGAGTCCTCAAGCACCCATTGTACATTATGCAATGTCTGTCTCAGGGGAAATGCAGTTGAAAAGTCTGCCAGCTGTTGGACCATGTGTTCATTTACTAAACTACGGTGTTTAGCTAATATAGGCCTGAAATGGATGCATCAGAGTACTGACGGTATAAGTGGAATCACAGTCAAGTGCTGGTTGTGCAATTTAGGAAGTAATTACTCCATCCATCCATTTTCATCCGCTTTGTCCGGGGCCGGGTCGCGGGGGCAGCAGCCTAAGCAAAGAGGCCCAGACCTCCCTCTCCCCAACCACCTCCTCCAGCTTATCCGGGGGAATACCAAGGCGTTCCCAGGCCAGCCGAGAGATATAATCTCTCCAGCGTGTCCTGGGTCTGCCCCGGGGCCTCCTCCCGGTGGGACATGCCTGGAACACCTCACCCAGGAGGCGCCCAGGGGGCATCCTTGTCAGATGCCCGAACCACCTCAGCTGGCTCCTTTCGATGTGGAGCAGCAGCTGCTCTACTCTGAGCCCCTCCCGGATGGCCGAACTTCTCACCCTGTCTCTAAGGGAGAGGCCAGCCACCCTTCGGAGGAAGCTCATTTCTGCCGCTTGTATCCGCGATCTCGTTCTTTTGGTCACTACCCACAGCTCGTGGCCATAGGTGAGGGTAGGGACGTAGATCGACCGGTAAATTGAGAGCTTCGCTTTTACACTCAGCTCCCTCTTCACCACGACGGACCGGTGCAGCGTCCGCATTACTGCAGCTGCAGCCCCAATCCGTCTGTCGATCTCCGGCTCCCTTCTCCCATCACTCGCGAACAAGACCCCGAGATACTTGAACTCCTCCACTTGGGGCAGGAACTCATCCCCGACCCGGAGTGGGCACTCCACCCTTTTCCGGCTGAGAACCATGGCCTCAGATTTGGAGGTGCTGATCCTCATTCCCGCTGCTTCACACTCGGCTGCGAACCGCTCCAGTGCGAGCTGGAGGCCCTCACCCGATGAAGCCAACAGAACCACATCATCTGCAAAAATCAGAGATGAGATTCTGAGGCCACCAAAGCGAAAGCCCTCCGCCACTTGGCTGCGCCTAGAAATCCTGTCCATAAAAATTATGAACAGAACCGGAGACAAAGGGCAGCCCTGGCGGAGCCCATCACCCACCGGGAACGAGTCCAACTTATTGCCGGCAATGCGAACCAAGCTCTTGCAACGGTTGTATAGGGATCGAATGGCCCGTAGCAATGGGCCAGACACCCCATATTCCCGCAACACCTCCCACAGGACACCCCGAGGGACACGGTCGAATGCCTTCTCCAAGTCCACAAAACACATGTAGACTGGTTGGGCAAACTCCCATGCACCCTCAAGTATCCTGGAGAGGATAAAGAGCTGGTCCAGTGTTCCGCGACCAGGACGAAAACCGCATTGTTCCTCCTGTATCCGAGGTTCGACTAACGGACGAACTCTCCTTTCCAGCACCCTGGCATAGACTTTCCCAGGGAGGCTGAGGAGTGTGATCCCCCTGTAGTTGGAACACACCCTCCGGTCCCCTTTCTTGAAGATGGGGACCACCACCCCGGTCTGCCAGTCCACAGGTACTGCCCCTGATCTCCACGCAACATTGCAGAGGCGTGTCAACCAGGACAGCCCTACAACGTCCAGAGCCTTCAGGAACTCGGGGCGGACCTCATCAACACCAGGGGCTCTGCCACCAAGGAGTTGTTTAACTGCCTCAGTGACCTCGCCCCCGGAAATTGGCGGGTCATTCCCCTCATCCCCAGACTCTGCTTCCTCCTCGGAAGACGTGTCAGTGGGATTAAGGAGGTCCTCGAAGTATTCCTTCCACCGCCTGACAATTTTCTCAGTCAACGTCAGCAGCGTAGTAAATACTCTTCCAACAAAATAAGCATCCTTACTCTTCATCTACAGCACAGAGAGGAGCCCCCTGATAACTTTAAGCTCAGCCCATGAGCAACTGTGATCCGGCAGCTCGGGGTGAGACCAGAAGAGAATTTCTCTTCCATTTCAACTCTTCTGTTCTTGTTGTCATAGCAGAGAAAACCTCTCTAACACTAAAAAAAAAAAAATACAAAACTATAAATCAATGGAAAATCCTGCAGGATATTACTCAGACTGTTCAGGTACACTTTTTTGCTCTCAAACATATGTTGGCACTTAGTCTATAAAACTTAAAGATTCTCTGATAGAGGGCAAGGCAGAGTAAAATTCTTTTCTTCAATCTGACCTGATCTTACCTGTGTGTGAATTATTTAGTAACAAAGTTTCTACTTTCAACTAGAGCAGGGCGATATGGCCAAAAATATTTATCACGATATACATTTGAAAATTTGCGATAACGATATAACTGACGATATAATTGATGCGAGACAAAATACTCCACAACATTACTAGCACAAAAAGACAACCTTCCATTAATTTTCACTTAAACAAGAAGCTGGTTTTTATGTACATTAAAGCTTTATAAAAATGTAACAGTGCAAATGCAAATTCCTTGCTGAAAGTTTAACCAAAAGGCATTTCCAGTAGAAATGGGCTGACATATCCTGAGCATAACCATATATAATATCCACTGAAGTTAAAAAGAGGTGCTTTGCAACATTAAACTGTAGTGTGCAGTACGTATTTTTTGGACCATAAGGCACATTGAGCTAAACAAAGCAGTTAGATAAATCAAACTTTATTAAACTCATTCTTCTTGCTTCCTCCACTTCTGTACCATTGATTCATTGATGTTGAATTCTCTGGCAGCTGCTCTATTCCCATGTTGTTGCAGTATATTAATGACTAGCCTTGTATTGTGGATGGATTATCTCAGTTGTTCTCCTGACTGACGTTTGGTCCGTTTACAGCATCCTGCCATGCGATTGCATTTGTCTCTAACCATGAGGAACCTTAGTGTTCATCCTCCAGCTTCACTGTTTATGTTATGCTAACATAGCTGTGTCGCTAGCGATCACGTAGCACATCATTATATACCAGCTAGCCCAACTTCAGTAACCCTACAAACGTCACTGCTGTTTAGTTTCCTGCCTTCATTTATGTTGGAAGTGATAGCAGAGCTGTACGTTTGAATTTTTTCAGAAATCTCTCAGTCAGAACATGCTATATCATGCTTAGGTAACTAGCGAAACTAGCGAGCTAACTTCCGCTAGCTTCCTGCTAACTTCTAACTCCGTTAAATGTAATAAATTTTGTTTTCATGGATGCCTGGAAGTTAAACTGAATTGTTACACCTGGTAAAGCAGCAATGCTGATCGTTTTATTAAAGATGAAAGAATTTAGACAGTTAACTCTCAGTGATGCTGCAGTGTTTGTTTGACCTGAAGTGTACTGAGTTTAGGACCCAGATTACTCCCAGATTTAAGAGCATCTTAGTCCGACAAATACGACAATAACGACGGCCGCTTGCATGTTCTGCAAAAAAATGTGCTTTGTTGTGTATCTGACGGACAAACACCAAACCAGTTCCACATCACTGAAGTTGCACCATTTTTACAAACCAATTCTGGTTCATCTGTTTCACTCAACAATCGGCCATGTGCGTATGAAAACAAAGGCACTGCGCATGCGCGTTTTACTCATATTCTATCGCGATATTTCATTTTCCTATCGTTGCCTAACATTATACCGGTATTACCGTGAACGGTATAATATGGCCCAGCCCTACTTTCAACTTCTGAAAAATTTATCAAAGCAGGAATTCAGATAAAGGATATAAAAACAAAATTCGTTTTCCCACATAAACCATGTCACCTGTAAACAGGCGATTTGGCACATTAATTTGATTTTGGTGAATAAGACAGAAAAGACTGATCGCATCAGATGTCATATGCTCCTGCTGTCAGCTGTTTAATGCACGCAGTTCCTTGTGAAGGATTCATGACAAATAAAAGATGTTTTTGTAACATTAGCTAAGGTTGCTGACAGTGTCAGTACTTCTTGAAGAGTCTTTACTGTAATCCTACCACTTCCTTTACAGTAAAACCAAAATTGTGAGTTACATGATCTTACCCATCTCTCTAGAATTTTTTAAAAGGTATTTTCAGACAATAAAATTAGCTTTCAACAGACAATAAAGCCCAAAAACAAAAACAATGGGGCACACAGTGACACAATTCAATCTGACTGTCAACATCAACTTCAGGTAAATACTGATAACAATATAAAGTAGGGCTGTGTGATATGACCAAAATCTCATATCCCGATATAAGACATCTATCGTCCAGATAACGATATAAATCACAAAAATGTAACATTTTCTGTAAATTCTGTGAATCTCGGGCAGCTCGACTTGCGTGAAGTGTTTCCAGCTGGGCGTCATGCCAGTCGAGTGTTTTAACGATGTATGAAACTATATATTTTTAGACATAAGTTGTAACGACCGCAGTTTTCTTTGTGAGTATTTATTACACAGTGTGCTGCAGGAAAAAGCCTGACGGCTCTTTTTTGCTTTTCATCCGTAAACACTCTGCATACTCTTTCACGTGATTCAGTTTATTTTGAAAAGTCTCAACAGGATCTTGAGCTTTATTGTGAAAGGTTTATATGGAAAATAAAAAAGCGGACATGCGGTGGTTTTAACGTTGTTGTTGCTAACGACAACGCATAAAAACAGGCGCTTGTCCGTCTGTAGTGTGGTTATATTAAATACAAGAGAAAGAGAGTACTTTAAGAAATTAATATAGCCACTACAGTGACCATCAAAATGATGAAAAAAAATTGCCGTAAACAGTTTATTTTGTGACACCACGAAACAAACGATAGCGTAAAATGAAACGATAGATGTTTTTATATCGTCATCCGATATATATCGTTATATCTAACAGCCCTAATATAAAGTGTTGTAGAGTCACTCTCTGAAAACTAAATAATGTGAAAACACTGGATTTTACATGCCTAATGTTATTTTTTCACATCCTGAAGCATTTATAATAAGTGTATATTTCTATTTTATTAATTTAATGTAAGGTGTCAAATACCTAACAAACTGCTATTCCTCATGTGCACAATGTGTCTATAAAAATCAATCTGAAAAAGTTCTGAAATCTTAATTCAAAACATACTTTATAATAATTCAGTACTATCACATTTCAATGGAATAAAAACAAACTCTGCAGCAATACTTTGTCTAAACTTCAAAAAAGTAAAACGCCTAACATTTCCCACTTAACACCATCACAAACTGTTGTTGGCAGGTGTGTTGTTTTGTTTGCCAACTTATAAAATATTTTTCATTACTCTATAATGCGCTGACACCATCTCAAGCAGTTTTTTTTCATAGAGACCCAAGGGGATCTGACCTTGCACTAAAGGGAAATCACTTGATTCTATTACTAGTGCTTAATTAAACCTTAAATACATTTTGAAATCAAATGGACAAAAACTCTATACTTTTGCCTAAAGGTATATTTTAAATCGTGAAAACAATACCATAAATTTGTAAAAACTAGTCGACTAATCACTTGAACTGACAACTACTAGTACACAAGAAAAAGAAGCTGCATGCATCCTCCAGGAGACAAAAAAAGATTATATGTTCTCTAAATGGGAAACACTGCACTAATATGATTTTTGAAAAGGTCTGACTGATCTTAAGGTGAGGCTGAGTTGTTGCCAGGCAACTGAGGGCTGGGAGCATAGAGATAGACACAGTCTGCCTAAAATGCAGGGTGCACAAAAGACCCACAAATATCATACACACACAGCTACACAGAGTGTGTAAAGGGGGAGACCAGCCAATCACAATTAAATACAGGGATTACCTGTCTACTCTATGTCTACTTTATAATTGTTGGGTCTACGATGAGGAACAATAAGAGCAAATATTGTTAGATTACACTAGAAAACAGCTGTAGTAAAGGGCCGATCGCTGCATACAGATGAGAGAGCAGGGAATAAAATGTGACACACTTTTGCCTCATGTGATTTTTCGCCTCTGTTCACATGGCAATCTAGAATTTTATATAAATATTAACTAACCTCTCGCTGCCTGGGGTGGTGATCCTGTAGAACCGGTGTCTCAGGTGATGCTTGTCTCCATGGTAACAGGTTGTGCAGAGGTCGTAATTGGTGCACTCTGCACATTTCCAGCGAATACCAATGATGGGCTGTTGACGGCAGGTGTCACACATGGTTCCATCATGCTTGATGCCTGAGGGAGCAGAATTAGTCGTAATTTAAACATAATAATGTGCACAGTACACATCGGTAATATTACTGCAACAACTTAGCAGCACCTTGCTACCAACAATGTGCATGCTATCAGTTCAAAAAGAGACATATTCTTCATACTATTAAAAGAGCAAGATAACAGATTTATTAATATACTGGCAGTTGGATTTGTTTTTCCTTTACAGCTCCTTAAAATCTTTTCCCCTTCAGCATGTCCTTACAGGTTGATCAACAGTGTAAATTACTGCAGGAAACTGCTCCTTATCCAGTGACTAACCAGGGGGCGGATATGGGATGTCTGTCAATGGGACGTGTACTGAACGAAGTAATTGGGTTGACATGTATTGCTATTGGTCCTTAAAACCACATCATGCTTCTAATCATTTACATAATTAGTACAAAAGTTTATCCAAGCAGTGTGAAGTTCAGAGTCATGATATGTTTACGACAGTGACTTATTTTCATACCTTCTATACAAAGCTTTCACTGCCTGTGTACAGACAGGATATAAATATAAATGGGGCAGTTCGTCTCAAATGGTGACCTTATTATATATTCTTAAAATATTTGTAAGTAAGTTGCTTCTGAGAAACACTGTAAAAAGCTCCCAAGTTAAGCCAAAAAAATGAATACATTTTAAAAAGTCCCGTAGCTTGCAAACGGAGCACCCCTCTGTTACACTGTAAGCCACTTCCATGAGACTAAAACTCAGCCTGAAAGTGCGAGCAGAAGCAGGCAGCGGAAGTGAAGTTACCTGTTGGAGCACTGTCTAATATCCTCACGTCATAAGCTCCAGAACAACGGTAGTTGGCAGCCGTCCCGTTATCCCAGACAACCACCACCTCCTCTGGACTTTCAAAACTCCTAACGGTGCCGACATGACCCTCTCCTCCATCCTGCTTCCCCCACTTCCAGTCAGGTCCGCGAACCACTCTTGCTCCAACTCCTTCCATCATGGCTCGGTTATTCCTGCCGGTGGTCATTTAAGAAAAGATGTCGCAATGGTACAACAATCCTTAAAAGTTACCAAGCTAGCACTCTTTGCTAGCCAACTATGTGTGCACTGGTAGAGAGTTTCCAAACGCAAGCGAGAGCAAGTCCTAACAGGAAGGCGACTGGAACAATCCACAAAGCTAGCCTGTTAGCTGTGTGTAGCTGTAGTTAGCTGCCCAAGAAGGATTCTGGATCCTCTCCCAAAAACTATTACAACAAGCTAGCATCAACCTCGAGCCAGTGGCGTCCAAGTGTTGCCTCTGGCAGTGAGGAAGTTAATACCCCAAAGTAGCCAACAGCTAGAGCAGATAGATCTCAGTACTCAGCAAACTGCCAGTCCCTCTCCTCCAGTCCACACACTTGAATCCCACCTCTTCAACTTAGCAGGCTAGTGAGCGGAGTTGCTAGCTATCGCAGCTAGCAGGATAAAGCTCTCCTGGCTCCCTGTGGCTGGAGTGAATGTGCTCCTTTTCGATGTTGCTTGTCCTTATTATTATAGTCTGCGATGCAGAAAAAACCCTCCGACATGTATCCTTTATCACCTAGAGACGGTGCCATAGACTACTCTCAGAATAATCGCGTCGCCATTATAGTCAATCACCGCTCAGACAAGCAACAACTAGCTCCGGAGCTGGACGATAAAGCACGAAGACGCGAGGCTTGGAAAACAAGCGAGTCCAGCCATTGCGCATGCGCACCTGTAATACGCTCGAGCATATGGACCATCGCCAACTCATAATACATGTATTACCGATTATTACACGGTTTTTGTTTGTTTGGGTTTTTTTACGTTTTTTTATGCTCTTAACGTGTTTTTCTTTAACTATTAATTTTTTCTTAATTTTCTATTTTATTTTTATTGTGATTATTCCTCGTTTTTATTTATTTTGTTTTCGTGTTGGTTTCATTTTGTACATTATTATTTTTACTAAAATAATTTTAATACATGGCAATCATTTTGATACATATTATAATATCAGGGTTTTAAATCTTTTGGTGATGAACATTTATATAGTGCCATTTAATTGCTTCACTAATTTTCCAATCAGAATGACAATTTAAACTCTCCCACATTCTAATTTAAGTGATTTCACTAGTAAAGAACAACAACAATAATTATAATCATAATGACGATCATGATCATCGTTATTATTATTATTATTAGTAGTAGTAGTAGTAGTATCTTTCAGCTTCTTCCTTTATTGGATTTCTGCCTTCATTTCACATCTCTTTAATCCTCATCTGTTACACAAACTCTCTGGATGTCCTCCTTCGCTGTTTCTCCCCTGCACATGTCCACACTATCTCAGCCTCTTTGTTTCTCTAACTTTGTCTCCACATTGTTCATCCTGAGATGTCCCTCTGAAGTACTCAAATTACCAATCCTGTCCATCCATTAACATCTTGAACGCTCTAACCTCCAGCTCTGCCTCCTGCCTTTTTGTTAGCCTCCCAGTCTCCAAACCAAACATCATAGGTCTCACTACCATATTGTAAAACTTCTTTCACTCTTGCTACTACCCTTCTGTCACAAATCACCCCGGACACTCGTCTCCACCCACTCCACCCTGTCTGCACTCTCTTCTTCGACTCTCTTGTGCTGTCTATTGCTTTGGATGGTTGTCATTTACCTTCATGCACGTTCAGATTTCCACCTGTCTCCCTCCTGTTCACACACATGTATTCAGTCTTGCTTCTACTGACTTTCAGTCATCTTCTCTCCGGTACCTATACCTCTCCCAGTTCTCTTCCACCTGCTCCCTACTCTCACTACAGATCACAGTGTCATTTGCAAACATAATGTACTGAGACTCCTACTTGACCACATCTGTTATTACTACTGCACAGGACACTCACTGTCTCCATACATGTCCTGCACCACCCTCACATACTTTAGTGCCTCTCCTGACTTCCACATACAAGACCACAGTTCTTTCAGTTTTTTGATTTTTGGTGGGCTTTTTGCAGCCATATGAATTGACACGAATTTAGAACAAAATGGGATCCAACACACAGAAAATGCATAAGTCATGAATGGGTAAGTCAGAGGGCACCTTTTTTAATTGTTTCAACTGAGTAATAATGTATACTGTAGTTATCAAGACACATATTGATTGTCCATTTATTTATTATGATTTTTAGAGTTTTTCTTTCTGTACAGTCAAATACCAAATATATTGATAGGATAGTGAAGAATTACTGAATGAAAACTAAGCTCACCAATAAAAAATGTTAAACTACATTTACCTACACTAGAACATATTTAAGGTAACTTCCATATTCATTGTAAGCAGTTTCAGCCTTACAGGTACTCATCAGCTTATGTTTTCCTTGTATACAAAATTATGTACCAGATTGTCAAACTATTAAACTTTAATCACCCCAGATTACATTTTAAAATGTGAGATTAGATTATTTTTTAATTGTCTGTTTAAAAATTGAAAGGACTAATTCTCATATGAATATGTTCTACTTTATCCCAAAAACGTCTCTCGTGTTATTAGCGCGCTAGCTATTTTCATGGTGATCTAACATTTGTTTGTACTGGAGATTTTGTTCCTTTTTATTTACACTCCAAGTGAAAGAACAATTCTTTAAATGATTGCTCTCTTGGGTCCCGAGAGCAAAGCCTTCCATAGGGTACTGCAAGTAAAAAGTACTGCAATAATGAGCATAAACATGCACAGAAAACACAGCATCTCACACAATATACCAGTACTTTGTGTAAGCACTGTTTTTGAAAGGCTGTTTGATCAGGTCAGTTGCACAAGCTGAATGTACAAAATGCATTTATTCACAGTAAAAACATCTTTCTAAAAAATTTACATCATTTCATTTTTTATTTAAAGGTAATCCAAAAACAATCAGATTAGATTACACTGGTTTCCAATCCAGCTGAATATACATATTCAATATACTGAATGATTGTAACCCTTTGTGTGGCCCTTGGATCAAAAATGCTCTTTAAGCCCAGTGATTCCCTGTTTTTGGACTTGTGAAAAACTGAAAATAATAATAATAATAATGTATTGAAGTTTGTTTTTTTTTAGCCCAGGTTGCCTGTCTGTGGGAATAGATTGGAAAACAGTTGCCATAAGTCCCCTCCAATTAAATTAAACTATACAAATTTCCACAAGGTAAACACCTCCACTGGTCCCCATGGAGGTGTGTACCCGCTGGGGCATTTGCCTGTTTTGCTTGGTAAGTAAATTAATTTCACCCTGTACTTCCACAGCAGTAAGTGTATTTTCTGGAGGTCAATGTGCACAGTGATGTTGCTGCTGTTTTTCCAAACACCTTTTTATTGATTTAATTCGCCAGCTTTAGTTTCGCTTTAGTTTTTGGCTGAACCGTCAGCTTTCCAATCCCTGTGCTGCACTGCGGGTCTGTGGACTGCAGGGGGCGCAGGGATGATTCTGAGTTCCCTGTTCTGCATAGCCGGTCAAAGAGCGCCACCTGTCGCTGATACCTATATATCTCTGTCCTCATCGGGTCCCCTTGACTGTCTCCTTCACTGTGGGCTCGCAGGCACACACAGCCGCGTATCACCAGAGCTGGCCGCTGTCCTCGCAGTACCTGAAACACCAGGGACCTTGCAATGATCTCGCTGGACTTAAATTTCAACATTTTGACTCGGGACCTGTCGCATTACCTGGAGAACCAAGTGAAAGTTGGGCTGTTCGGTTCGGGAGTGGGTCTGTCTCTGGTGCTGGGCTTCAGCGCGGCGTACACCTGCTACTATTTGATCTCAGTAGCGAAGGTAATTGACATTAACTTAAGGGTCTGTGTCTTTTGAGGGGAGTCTTCACGGTATACGGCTTGTATATCACATAAATCCCCGTGTGCGGTGTGTGGTCTTTCGCGGAGAAGCATCTTAACTGCCAGGGACTGGTGATGGTACTCGGCGTAGGTGCTGATGGAGGTGTCTGTTAGCTGGCATCAGTTTAACTGGAGGGATAACGCCGCAAAGCAGCACGTGTACGTCGGATGTCAGGCGACGGAGCAAACACTAATCCGTATATAGACCCAAAATGGGTGTTATCCATATTAAAGTTTAGCTCGTATGTAACGAGAAAAGGACTGCAGTTAGACGTCGGCATTAGGGAAGCTAGGCTAGCTTTTACTGTAAGCTAGAAATGCCGGTAGAAGGTGTTATGTAACGCCCGCTGAGCTGCCGCCGTTCATTTGTAAAGGATGGAGACGAACAGCGTTCACTAAATGAATAAAAAGAAGCTTTTCGTCTGTGACTTTAGGGTTTGAATGCATAAATGTGGTTAAAATAAACGTGGATCTGTGAAATTGCCAGTCAGAATCTCTTAAAGCGGTGGTGTCAAACATGAGGCACGGGGGCCAGAACCGGCCCGCCAAAGGTTCCAATCCGGTCTACTGGAAGGGTGGAAGTTTTTCTTTTTGTTTTTTCACTTTCTTCTTCACTGTACTACACAGGGATGAAAAACGTATGGCTGTTTAAGTGTTGGTAGAGCTAAAGTTGTTTAGCATAAATAAAGATTAAAATACTGTAGGTTTTTTTTCTTGTTCCAAAAATCATTATTTTTTATTGTTTATTTTATTCTTAATTTGCATTTATTTATTTCTGCTTGTAGCAGAAGTCACTTGACCTTTGAATACACCAGAAATATTGTAGTTCTGTAACTTTTATTAAGTTTTTGTGACTCACAGTCTTGTGAGTGGCAAAGTTTCAATAAAATGTCAGTTTTGATTTTGTTTGGGGTTTTTTTTTTGCCAAACTAACAAACACTAAAACTAAAGATATTGCCTTTATAATTTTATTTTATTTTATTTTAGTCAGTTTTTTTTTCACATCTAATTTTGTTTTGTTTAGATTTAATTACCTAGATTAACATTTGTAAACAACACATAAAAACCAATCACATCAAAATAATGCAAACAATATACACACACTTTCTTCTGCTTTCAGAGGTTTGATGGCTTGAGACAGAAAAGACAGTTTAGACCTATTTTTTGTGAAAGGGGGGGGGGGGGGGGTAATTGTGCTGTGGAGATGGTAGTAGTTTAAAGGAAGAGGTCTCATCACTCACAATGTTATTGTGAGTGATGAGACACACACACAGTCCGTATAAATGCTTTCTAAACTTGGTAATGCAATTCCCAACAACATGTAATGGAAATGTAATAAAACCTGTAGCTTAAATTGCTTTAAACTGACTTCCCCACCATAAGCGATGTGATACAACCACCAGGTACTATTTGTCAGTAGATCCCGGAGGTTGCTGGCTCTCAGTAGAGGAAAACCTTTAGCAGATTGAAATGGTTGAAAATATTTGTTTTGCAGCACAAGCTGGAATTGGGGAATGTTCGCCTTCAAATAGAAGTTGTGGCTCTCTGCTTTTGCACTGAAGGCAAACAGGATCTGTTTCTAGTTTGCACTACACTTTTCACCGTTTCACTACAGCTCGGGGACTAGCTGGCCAGTGTTTGTGGATAAATCTGCCACTTCCATTCAAACTACACCAGCTACTAAAGAAATACCTATAGCCATTTTTCCTAGTGAGAGGTGGTTGCCAGGGGGTGAGTGACTGGTCTTTAGACCTGCGTTGCCATGGAGAGTACCCGCAACTAGGGCTGCTCAATTAATCGAATTTTAATCACGATTACGATCTGGGCTTTCAACGATCATTAAAAATGACTGAGCCGATTATTAGCCCCTCCCTCATTTATCCGCGACACCTTAAAGGCCGGTCCGTGAAAATATTGTCGGGCATAAACCATCCGTGGCGCAAAAAAGGTTGGAGACCGCTGATTAAGAGGACCCGAGGGAAGCTCGGAAAGCTAAGCAGAAGTTATTTGGAGAGGAGAGTGACTGCTGTTGGTTGAAAAGAGAGGTAAAAAAAAACTTCAGTGGCGTTGGACACTATTTTATATTATTTTTTAAAGTCATTGTTAACCCTTTAAATCCGGTCAGAGCAGCACGCTCCGTTTTGTGTAACTATTTTTAAATCCCTGTAGAACCTGAACCCTGTAAGCTAGCGCAATAATTTGTTTTGCATATGAAACCAGAGGAGTTGTACTTACATCTTATGCCATCAGCTTGTCCTCGGTCACGGTTTCGTTCCACATATAGCTTTGCAAAAATTGCATAAAAAGCGCTTGCAGGAACAAAAACGTAATATTCCAGAAACACGCTTTGACGATCCGATCAGCTGTTCGTAACACTTCCCACATTGAAAAAGTCGTCAGCCCGAACTGTTGCATGTCCGCCATTTCCTGGCCGAAACCGGAAGTGACGTCATTTTCGCGGAAATGTAGTTTTTTACTTGTAGGCCTTAAAAGCCTACACTGGTCATGTTTGACTTTTCTGAATAGTTTCTGGGATGCTTAGAGCTCGAATTGCACTGCTGGAAATAGTTTATTTTTGATGCACCTGCTGTTTTCTTTGCAAATTTGCATCATAGGATTGTTTTTTTTGTTTTTCCTGCAGTATATAAAAATTGGTGTATCTCCAAAATAAAACTATGAAGACACTCACAATAAGTTTCCTGTTGTTGTAAACTATTTTTTGCAACTTTTTTGTATTTAAAGTTTTGAGGGATAAACCTCTTAAATTTCTCCAAGTAGAAATATATGTAAAAAAAAACAAAAACGATTTTCAATTTTTTTTGTAATTTATTGCACTTTTTTGCAATTAATGTAGTTACTAAGGACTTAATGCATACATATTATTAAAATATGGGCTATAACAGTTATTTAGCAACTTGAAATGCTCCCACAAATGGCACTACAACATGTAAAAAAATAATATAAGCTCTGGCGGACTTGGTTCTATAGTAGGTCTTAAAGGGTTAAATAAATATCGTCAAATAATCGAGATCTCAATTTCAGTGAAAATAATCGTGATTACCATTTTTGCCATAATCGAGCAGCCCTACCCGCAACCTCCAGCAACCACTTTTATACCCTAAGTCAGGGAATGCAAATTGTGTGTGTGTGTGTGTGTGTGTGTGTGTGTGTGTGTGTGTGTGTGTGTGTGTGTGTGTGTGTGTGTGTGTGTGTGTGTGTGTGCGTGTTTATTTCTTTACATTAAAAGGTTGGTTATTATGCAGTTGTTTAACTAGGCCAGCTCACTTGAGATTATATTGGGCCATGTGTGGCCGATGAGTTTGACACCCGTGACTTAATGCAAAGTAAGCAGCTTGCTATGCTTGAACGTGGTTGTGCACATTAATCATGCACAACTGTAGGTTTATGCACTCATAAAGCAAACTCTGTCACAGTTAGATCTGTATTGGTCTGTATTAGATGTGATTTGATGATAATGAATATATTTAGATTTAGCTTTACCGCATGTGACAGTAAATTTATTATTACAGTAATGGGTCTATTATTAAGACTAAATAACAGCACTTTAAATTAGTCCTGTAGGGAGACGAAGTCTCTTATATGATTTTAACCTGTGCCATCCTACATTCACGTCTGTTTTGCAGAAGCCACAGCTGATCTCTGGAGGTAAGAAGTTCTACCATTTTCTGAGGGAGCAATGTCCAGTAGTGTCAGAGACCTACTACCCCACCTTTTGGTGTTGGGAGAGCCGCATCCAGACTCTGCTGAGACCTTTCGTCACAGCCAAACCGGGGGTCATCTACAGAAAGTAAGTCCCCGCTGTGACTGATGTGCCAATTGTCACTTTCATCCTCTAAGCTTATATTTTATTTCTCCTTTGAATCAATTTTGTTCCGCAAGAGATTTCAGCATTACTAAATGTCAGGGAAAACATTTTGAGTATTTTGCTGCTGACTGTGCTTGGCTTTATCAAACTTGCTCACTGAGAAATTGCTGTTGGTCGTTCTTTCCAGTGCCACAACTGGAAACAAATCCGGCTCTTGTTCTTTGTCAATCTCCAAAGCCCAGAGGAGAAAGAGATCCTTTGTGTCACCGTGCTGGCTTGGTCCGCCAGGCCTGCTCCTTGAAAATGTTCATTCTGCTGAAGATTAATTGGCACTGCATTCCCTACCCCCCACATATCTCAAGATATGAGATTAGAATGAGTGAAGACAGATTTGGTTTTAATTATAACACATGTATAACTTATTTATTTGTTTTCACTTGGGGGAAAAAAGACCCTCATTTTTCACGTACATGCGTTTTGCCCAAGTCTGTGTGTTTATAACTGTAAACTGTACAACTGATCTGATGTCCTTATGTTTAGGTGTCTGTACCATGTACTAGACATTAGAGTAAAAGACAAAAATACAATCTTTAATATTCTTTTTCCTTGTTTTCTTAATTCCTTACATAAAACCACAGCTGATTTTGTTTAAATATGACTTTTAATTCAAGGGAAACGGTAAAGAATTAAGAACTGTACACCATTAATCTGCCACAAGGACTTTGACACTGCCTCTGCTTTTCACAGAGATCTTTGTCAAGGAGAAAAATGCTCCCATAATGCCCCTGGGTGTACAGATGCTAGTGGAGGTCTGTGCTACCGCATCAAACCTAGAAAGACTGATAGTTGCATTCACTCAAGTTATTATCACATGGCCTCCGGGGACAGCAGGACACTCCTCCTATAATGAAGTTATACAAGGTTGACCCAAGGACGGACAGCGTGAAAGATGTCCGATGTATCGTAGGCTGTCTGGGTGAAATTCCACTCAGCTTGTTGTCATAGCTGGGGATTAGCACCACGGACTCTGCTGGTTTCTCCGAATTGGCCTTTCTTGACTTTAAAGTCTCGCCTCAGGTGCATATTTCATGGCCGTTCTGTAATTTCACGCTGTCTCTCTTAACCGCCGGACGGCCAAGTTGGGCTCAGCGGCTGTCGCGTGTGTGCGTTTGTGTGTGCGGAGCAGGTTTAAAAATGCACCGAGACTGAATTACATCATCTGCCACGCACGGGTTGTGCATCCACGAAATTGATTAGCTATAAGAACCCATTGGTGCAATGGCCTCCTCTTTATTTGAATTTGCTCTGTGTTGCAGAGTCTGCTGACAAGGTGCTCGCAAGGGAAATGAGGCAGCTGTCAGTGAGTGTTGTGCTCACATATCCAGTCCCCACTTTAGCAGCGTGTGTAACGGATGCAATGAAGTAATCCCGTTACTTAAAAGTATTAATTGTGATGTGAAAGAAGAAGTGGACTATTTCCACTGTTTTTATAGCTATTTCATTAGCAGATATGCTTTTTAATTCAAATTTCACACCAGTGTTGTCCCATGCTTGTGTCTGACTGTATATATACTGTATATATACAATGGATGAAACGAAGAAGACGATATATACAGGCGCACAGAGTGATCATTGTCAGGAAGACCGGTGTTGCTGACTTGCGTGTCCTTCTCGTCTCTGCAGTGAGCTCATTAAAGCAGCAGATGGAGGACAGATCTCTTTGGATTGGTTCGACAACGATGACAGCCTTTCTCATCCCGACCCTGCCACCAGGCCCACAGTCCTCCTCCTCCCCGGTCTGACCGGCACCAGCCGAGAGTCCTACATCTTACACATGGTCCAACAGAGCCGGGATCTGGGCTATAGGTGGGTGGTCTTGGCTGAATAGCCTGGCTGACTCAAAGAACTGACAATTTCTCTGCTTTATGTTCTAATTTGCTATCCACACAGACTGCAGATTTCATGTCCAAATAAAGTGAAAGAACTTTCACTGGCTTTCATGATTGCAAAGTAAAATCTGCAACCAGTTCTATAGTGCTTTTGCAAGATTTTTTATACCTTTATATAATGGGTCCATGAGTGACAGGGGCTCGGGGTTATTTGAGGTGAAATCACAAATAAAGTGGGCAGCTAAGCTCCGTGTCGAGAGCTGCTTTTGTAAATAGCCAAATGTAGCCCGAGCTTGAAGAGTTGCAGAGGGAGGCACTTTTTTCCCCCTCCACTTTCCTTCATCTCCAATAGGCCCTGTCTATGTTCTCTCTGCACTCATTCTTTCACACAGATTTGGAAAGGCATGGGAAGAGAGCCGGCAAACTCAGCATCTTCCACCCCTCTCCCCTGTCTGTGTAGCTTAATTAATTACAGCTTATCCGGGTACAAGCTTTGCAGCTTAGCCCGGACCAGCCTCCGAGTGTATGCTGCAGCGTGTGTTTAAGCACTCCACCACCACCACCACCACCTCCTTCTCCCCCCTCCTCTCGCCCAGCACCCTGTACAGCTCTGCCCTGCTGCTGCTGCTGCTGCTGCTGCTGAGTTATGCCGATTATAAAAACAGCAGGTCTGACTCCAGCAGATAATAGATGACTGGCGAGATGCTGATGCCTTTGCTTTGCAGTACAAACACAGTTCCTTCACACAGCTGTGCCTCCCTGCGCACTTCATCGTATACACAGTTCATTTCTTTTATGTAAGAAATGTTTGTATAAAGAAATCTGGGCTGTTGCTTTCATTTGGACGTGAGCTTTTATAGGCTTTTGATTAACTGTAAAATCCTGAAATTGGAAGGAAATGTAAAAAATAAGCCATTTACTAGCGATTTAGCCAGTTTGAAATCTGAAGTTGGTTAGTTTACACCAATCGAAGGCACATTTGAGGATGTTTTATCAGCAAACTTTGGATTTTCTTCTGGAAAGCTGAGTAAAAGAGCTAGTCAGTGGTTGTTTAATGCACTAATCAGTTCAGATCTCCTTATATTACATACACATGTACAACATAGACAATTACTTTGCAACATGCAGTTAGTTTTTATAGTAATAAATCCAAATATTATGTATAAAATGTCAAGAAACAGCACTACATTCTCGACAAACTCAATCTAATATATTCAAAATGTAACATTTACCTGCTGCCCATTAAATTTGACGGTGATTATTAAAATTATATATGTTTTGTGGATTTCAGATGCGTGGTTTTCAACAACAGAGGAGTTTCTGGTGAAACATTACTGGTAAGATCTGTTCCAACACGTGTCAAAGATTTCATTCTTTTTTTTTTCTTCTTTTTCGTCCGTGAGCGCCGTCCATGTTCACAGCGTCAGACACGACTGTTTAGGACAGCTGACCTCCCTGTAGAGTTGCTCTTTTTCTTCTGTTGCACACGTGTCGCAGAGCCCACAGGGAGCCTCAGTGGACGCCGAACAGACAATGTTGCTGCACAGCAGGGATTAAGTTACAGACAGATACTGTATTTTAATGCCGAGCCACAGAAATATGAGCTCGCCAAACACGTGCTGTCCCGACACCTGGCTTAATCTCTCCTCTTGCACTCGGGTATATTGAGCTAATACAAATTAGCTCAAACTTGGATATTGTATTCCATGCACATTGCATTTAATGGCTCCACTCTCTGCACTCTCTGCATGTCTCTGCTTTAGAATAGAGATACCGTCTACTACCTGCTACATTTACTATCACCATTGCATAGAGATTTTAGTCAAAGTGGTGTTTTATCACCTGGAGAGAGTGCACAAAATCAGACCTTCAGATTTGAAACAAGAGCAAAGGATCCAGTGTCACTGTGTTTGATTGGGGTTTACATCCAGAACTCAGTTGGTTCAGCTGTTATTACATTTGAGCTGGACCCTGTAATCCTGGCACCGTACCAGGTCGTTGGGGCAGTTTTCTCCCTCTGTCAGTGGAGAAAATGGTGCGATATTCAGTGCAAATGCTTTAGCACTTGTATGCTTCTCTGTCCAGTAAGTGTGAATATCCTCCATTGTTCAACCAGGCCAGTTTTTCCAAATGGCCCACTGTGTGAAAGATGCACACTGATACAAAGATTATTCCTAAGTGCTATAGCCCTATTTCCAGACCTTGAGAAAACGCCTATTACATTACACTCTCCTGTGGAGTTGCTTTGCAGTGAATATGTTCACTCTGCTAAGTCTGTTCCCCTGAGACATTATTAATTTGTTGTTTTGTTATATATTCAATATAAAAATAAGCATAGTAAGATCTGGTGGCCTATTAAAGTTCTGCTCTTGTCCAGAACTATTAAAGGAAGCATAAGAGAACAGAAAAGCAGGAATATAGTTTGCCTGAGCTTCTTCTTGAATCCTAATGAGCAGCCTTGGAGAGCTGAGAAACTGGACTTGTTAAATAGGCTCCTTCAAGTTAGAGCAGGCTTGTTTTAAATGTTAAGTAGCCTGCACTGAGTGATAACACTGTTTCAAGTCGAATAAAATGTCACCCCCACATACACAGAACAGCATTCTTATCATACTCAGAAATTGCCAAATAAACAATAATAATGAGTCTCAGAAAAATGGGTTATCCTGTGCTGGCCTGCTAAAACATTTTTTATGTAGATACACAGCGTGAACAGGTAAATGTGAATCCACTTTTCATGGCTTTATAGAGAGGAGATTCTCGTGGTCTACTGAGCAAATGACTGAAGGTTTCAATAGAGTTCACTCACTGGATACTTCATTATGTACACCATGCTATTACTGAATTGGAATGCCCTTTGCCTTCAGAGCTACCTTAGATTCAATAAGGTGCTGAAAATATTCCTTAGAGATTTTGGTCCATATTGTTGTGATAGCATCACCCAGTTGCTGCAGATTTATTTACTGCACATCTTTGGTTCCATCACAGGTGCTTTATTGGATTGATACTGACTGTTAAGGGCATTTGAATACGGAGAACTCTGTGACATATTAAAAAAAACAGTTTGAGATGATTTAAGCCTTAGTGATAACACGGTGCGTTATCCTGCTGGAACCAGCCATCAGAAGAATGGTACACTGTGGTCATAATGGGATGTACATGGTCAGCAACAATACTCTGGTAGATTAGGGCATTTAAACAACACTCAGTTGTTACTAAGGGGCCCAAAGTGTGCCAAGAAAATATCCATATTATCATGAGATCACTGGCAAAAGCTTGAATGATCGATACTAGGCAGGACGTATCCATTGCTTTCAACTCATCAGACCAGGCAACACTTTTCCAATCTTCTGTTGCC
Organism: Rhamphochromis sp. 'chilingali'; assembly: GCF_963969265.1. NCBI lineage: Eukaryota > Metazoa > Chordata > Actinopteri > Cichliformes > Cichlidae > Rhamphochromis > Rhamphochromis sp. 'chilingali'. Next base: position 21,140,618 of record NC_137943.1, on the reverse strand, counting down.
CAATTTTGGTGGTCCCAATGGGAGCCTCTCTTTCTAGTTCTTATCTGAGAGGAGTGATAGTCATTGTGGTCTTCTGTTGCTGCTGTAGCCCATCTGCTTTAAGGTTTAACATGTGTGTTTAGAGATGCTGTTCTGCATGCCTTGTTATTTGAGTAGCTGTTACCTAAATGCCAGTTCAAAGCAGTCTGGCCTCTGGACAAACATTTTCACCCAGAGAATTGCAGCTCATTGGATATTTTCTCTTTTGAAGGCCCTTCTTTGTAAACCCTGGAGATGGCAGTGTGGAAAAATCCCAGCAGATCAGAAATTTTTGAAATACTCAAACCAGCCTTTCTGGCACCAACAACCACATCACATTCATTTAAATCACCTTTCTCCTCTATTCTGATGCACAGTTTGAATTTCAGTATGTCTGTGGACTGTCAGCCTGTCTCCATAAAATCCTTTAGAAGAAACAGCTGCTCTACCAAACTAATAAACTGTAATGTCATCTAAGTTTTTACTATACTAAGTTTCCAGTTTTCACTTTTGTTGGGTCTTCATCGTGGTTTTGACAGAGACAAAGAATCAGAAAGCCAGGAGTGACTGTGTTATGTTGCTGTCATACCCAGACCCCAAGGACCTACTGTGCAGCCAACACAGAGGATCTGGAGACTGTTCTTGAACACATCCAGAGGGCCTATGAAGCTGCTCCACTCATGGCTGCAGGAGTGTCCATGGGCGGGTAATGGAGCCACTCTTTACAAGCTAGCTTGCACATACTGCTAATAAAAGTCAGAATAAACATTAAAGCTACTTTTCACGATGCAGCTTTAGTAAACTGTGAGATATTGAACATTTACTGTGTGTTGGGGACATGTCAGTGCTTTGTTTTATTATTTTCCAGTTGTCTGCCAAATAATGTGTTTTTTATTGCACAACGGTAATCCTCTGAATTGGGGGATTGGTCATTCAGTTTCCCTCTGTCCCTTCATCTCTCCCTCTCTCCATATTCAGGATGATGCTGGCAAACTACTTGGGGCGCAAGGGCCGGGAAACCTGTCTGAAAGGGGTCGTGGTCTTCTCAGCGGGCTGGGATGTGTTTGAGTGCACCGCTTCACTGGAAAAACCCCTAGACCGTTTCCTCTTCAACTCCTACCTCACCAGCTGCCTACAAGCCTCTGTGCACAGGTCAGCCAGGGCCAGAGCAGGGATTAACACAGCCACTAAGTCACTGCCAGTGCTAGATTCTAAACAGAGGCTTGAACAACTGGGTTTCAAATATTTATGTTTGGTTTGCTCATTTAAAAGTTGTGGGGGGGAGGGGTATGCTTTATTATTTGTTAGGTGATGAACAAAACATTTAAACAAAGCCTGACTACATATCCACAATATATTCCTACTTGTGTGTTAATATGAGCAATGACATATACATATATATATATTTACCTAGTGCTGCCTCATCATTTTTCTTATTGGATATCACTGAGTTTTTCCTAAGTTATTGTGTTAGAAGAAGAAGTAAAAGAAGATATTTTTTATTAATCCGGTTAGAAAATTTAATTAAAACTAAATAGCTCAAATACGTAGACTAGTGACAGCTCGATAAATTACAATATGACAAAACAAATATTTTAATAAGGTAAAAGCCTAATCGGAAATCAATAAATGCTTAATCATACTTAAGTAAATAATAATTATGATGATGTAGTGGTTTGCGCTGTTGCCTTCCAGCAACAGGGTCAAAGGTAAAGGTCAAGGCTGAACCACCTTTACATGGTGTCACTCTGGGTAATCGAGACTTCCCCTCGCTGTCTCACTGTCATTTGCTGTGTAACCATATGTCAAATGCAGGATGGATAAATAGCTGAGTGTAAACCTAAAGAGCACCTTTATTGCATTGATGATGATGATGATGATGATGATGATAGTAAATCCAGAAATCCAGACTAATAACAGACTAAAGGACTAATAACTGATTTAATAGCCAGGGACAACACAAGGGTGGATTGATAAACACTGAGGAGAAGACAGTGCTATTTCTACACATGAGGGTAATTAGTAGAAGTGGACACAGCAGGGTCATGAGGCACATGTGATTGTAATGAAAGACATTGAGGCATGAGGTGAAGTAAAACTAAACACAAAACACAAGTGAGAAATAACGCCTAAGATAAGGCAGGAAGTGAGAAACAATAAACAGGGAAACGCAGACACGGGACTGAACTAAACGAAGAAGAATTGACACAAACGCAGAAGACGGGAAACACTGAGGAAACAAATGAAACTGGAAAAATAAATTATAACAAGAACTAAAGGCTCCAAAAATGCTAGAGAATAAATTAGGATCAATAGTCACCATTATGAACAGCTAATGAATTCAATGCCAAAAGTTCAAAAAGCCACAGTCCAGAATTAATAGATGGATAAAAATATTCTTATATAATACACAAATGACATCCACAAATGGCATCTTCATGTTGCCTAGCAACTGCAATTTTTTCTAGCATTTGTGCAATTAACATTTAACAAAAGCATCAACTCATTTAGATCCACAAAAGTTGAATTGAAGCTGCCTAGCAACGGGCTAAAACGGCCCATTTTTCGCAGCCTCTACAACCCCCACGTTTTTTACTCCTCTTGATGCGAATGAGAATATCAGTTCATGCTTATTTTAAATAAATATAACTGATATTAGCTTATCATCAAGCCAATTGTGTTCTTTAGAATATTGCTATTTAAGACAAATACTGATGACAACGTTTGCACATCTGAAACCGGGATCATGCTGAGAGGAAATGAAGGCTATGTGTGAGGAGCTGAATTTCATTAGCAGGAGGAATGTTCTCATATCGATGTTGATGTTTTATTGAAAAAAGCTTTTTTGAATTTATCTTTTCTTTTCCGGGGTAGATTATTATATTGTTACAACCTTGTCAGCATTTCTGGGGAATATTTTCAAATGCAAGTCATGTAACCTAACAGCAGTTAGTGACCTGTTTTTTGTTTTTGTTTTAAATCTGCCCCGCAGGCACAGACCAGTGCTCGAAAAATGTTACGACATTGATCATGTCATGAAGGTAGGGGATTATTTTCAGCGGCGTTAAGCCATGCCAATTTCATTAAATAAAGTAGACCGAATAAATCGTTTTACCGCATTCCCACAGGCAAGGACCATCCGAGAGTTTGACGAGAGGTTCACCTCCATAATGTTTGGTTATCCTACCAATGACGACTACTACCGCGATGCCAGTCCTGTCCACAGGCTCAAATCTGTGCAGGTGCCAATGCTATGTCTCAACGCTGCTGACGATGTCTTTTCTCCATCTCACGGTGAGTCTCCAGTCCAAAGTCCAGTTCATGGGTGAAAATACTTCAACTACGTGAACTAATGATAACATTCTGGCATGTCATGTAAAGACATTGCACAGAGATTAAGCAAAAAAACCCAAAACAAAACAAAAAGTGAATTCTGTGTTTTGTTTGCAGCCATTCCAGTGGAGGCAGTGAAACAGAACCCTAACCTGGCCATGCTCATTACCCATCACGGCGGCCATATTGGTTTCCTGGAGGGCCTGTGGCCACGTCAGAGCACTTATATGGACCGAGTCTTCAAGCAGTTTGCAAAGGCGGTCATTGAGCAAAGCAACCAACTCAAAGACCTCTCCTGATAAGAAGATGTAACTGATGTTCTAGTTTTACATTTTTATTATGTCTTCTTGATACATTCTGTCCTTTATTTCTTCCATTTTAAATCCCATTCTTGTTTTTTATACCTTATTCAGCCCTTTCTGCAATACATCTACCTTTTCCTCTCTACCAGACCAGTTCTGCAGTTTTTCTTTCTTCTGATGACTTCTTCTATCCTTGCCCTCCATAGGTCTGTTCTATTTTTGCTGCCACAAGCAAAAAAAAAATCCTCATTCTTTCTCATTTTAAAGGGCACATTTTATTGAATGCAGCATTTGTGTTGCACTCAGCATTAATTTATTGATTCCATACAGTTAAAAGTCTGTAGTCCTGCAAGCAAAGCTGTTCATGTCACAGCTGAAATACTGAATCTGTGCCCATTTGTGCATTAGCTAGCTAAAGAATTATGTGATTACCGTGTGCAATCATCAGTACTGTACATGAGATTCCAATCATTTTTGTTTATGAAGCATCCTCTATTGCTTTTATCATGAAGACATCTGTAGGATTTTAGCCCTCAGGGATTTTTTTTATTTCCTTAACTTCATTTTCCTTAACTTCTTTCCCTCCTTTGTACTTTCTCAGTTATTCTCCTGGAGTTTGAGTTTTTCTAAGTTTACGTCCACACAAAGTTATTTATTTTCTTCTAAAGTAATAGTTTCATATTTTTGTCTTTTGAGTTGTGAAGCTTGAATTGACTTTCTTTTAAATATGATGCTAATATCATGAGATGAATAGCTTAAAGATTGGAAGCATAAAGATTGGAAGCAGAGGAAAGCAGCGCCTCTGAAGCTCTAAATAAAATGCAGTGCCGTGAAAAAGTATTTTCCCTCTTCCTGAGTTCTTAGGGTTTTTTTTTTCATATTTTCATACTTCAGATCAGCAAAATAAATTTTAATATTTAACAAAGATAACCAGAGTAAATACATAAAAATCTGTGTGATGATCTGAACCATGTAAGTAATGTAATTTAATAAATGTGCAAAAAAATAAACAAATCAGGAAGAGGGAAAATACTTTTTCTCTGCATTTTAGTGTAATGTTACTAAGGGATACTTCCCTCTCGTTGCCAGGAGAAGAATTGTCACGGGAGAGGAGTACCCACAAATTAAACATGAAATTGCAAAGCTCTTATATTTTGGCATAATTTTTGTCGCTGTTAATAAATAATCAGAAAGCACTCATAAAGAAACGTAAGTCCTCGAATGCAGTAGTTTGAGCTCGCTGCATAGTAATTACACATTTTAAAGCAAAAAAGTGCAAATTTAATTGGTTTTTATCTTATTTATTTATTTATTTGTTGCATAGTTGACATTTTGCTACATCAGATGGTCTAAAATAAGTATTAAAATATAGGTTTGCCTAAAATCTGTCCAATAATAATAAGTACTCACCTTTACCACACACAGACAGATAATGTAGTGCCTGGACTAAAGCTTTGTTTCTTTTACCTCTGAGTTGTCAGAGGTAGGAGTGACGCCACTCTCGAGTTGACCGTTCCAGCTGTAGTAGTAGTACGTGGAAAATATCGTATTTTGGGTTATTTCCAAATTTTTTGTAGTTTATAATTTTGACTTCTCAGATGCATAACTCATAATTTTTGAGTTATTAAGTAATTTCGCTCCCCCCCCCCCCAAAATTAAAAAATAAAAAGCTTGTGTAGAGTTCAAATTGGAAAGTCCTACATCAAAGTTGGGATTTCCAACTCTTCAGTTGGAACACAGTATATTTCCTAGTCTCATGAGTGACTTTAATGTGTTTGGTTACCCGTGTAACCCTGGTTCTCTGAGGTATCTCATGATAGGATATGCCCTCCGACGTAACGAAAAGCTCCACTAGCACAAAGTCCTTCTACGATCTTAATTGCTGATCTATTTGGTTCAAGTCCACTGGATGTCTTTGTCATCAGTGCGTGCGAACATCTGTGTGGGCATCTGCGTACCTGCCTGTTTTTTGTGACTGCACGGAGTCGTCTGTGAAGAATTTAAATAACAGTGGACCAGCTACCCATCTATCCCAGGCAGTGGGCATAAAACAGACTTCAGAGAAGTGTAACAGAAAAAACTACGCAGCTATTGAGTCTCGAACTGTAAATCAATGTCCATCTCTGCAACAGAGTATGATCAATGCTTAAAGCCTAGGTTATGCTCTGTTAGTTCATTATCATGTAAACTGTCTGCAAAAAGAATAGGCAGACACACGGACATCCACAGAAACCTGCTAACCATCTGATGACGAAGGGCTCATTTATAATAGCCCTTGGCCTCAATGTATAAAAGCAATGTATATTTGTCAGTCCGCTAGTTGAGGCTGCCATTTTAATAAAAAAAATTTTAAAAAACAGGAAAAGTCTACCTAAATCAACCTGTTTTAGAGCTTTACAGGGATAACCAAGCTGAGTTAGTTTCCCCCTTCTTTCATTCTTTATGCTAATCAAGTAACCGGCCTCTGGCTGCAGCTTCATATGTAGCAGACCGAGAGTGGAGTGGTGTCAGCCTCCTTATCTATCCCACACTGCGAAATCGAACAAGCATATTTTGAATTGTTCCTGTCTGTATGGCTCCTGCATGCACTTTTATTTTGACTCATTCTTCCATTCATGCACCAAATAGTTTTACGACATGGAGACAAATTCATCAATGACGAGGAATGTAAAATTGCACTATGTAAGTTGAAAAATTCCTTAATGCAAAGCACTTCATTTCATGAGAAAAATGAAAGTGCATCCCAAAGGTTGAACAGAGCAAATGAGAGTATGGAAATTTCACAAGGTTTTCTTTCTTCAAATGTTGAAAACGAGTCCTTAACGTAGGTCTGAGGGTGCTAGACTCAGTGGATGTGAATGAAATAATGCACACGGTGACTGAAAGTGTTAGATGTTGCTTTACTAAATGCAAAGCCTGGTTTCCAGTCATTTTTTGTTTTCTTTTGCCAACAATGATCAAGGGGCTGGCTACCATGTATGAGTTAGTATCAGTGAAACAATCAGATCTGACTGGAAGCCAGACTTTCAGTAATGCACTGCGTGAAGGATTTTTCCTGTTCCTGTGGAATTATTATTTTTGTGTTTGTTTGTCCTACCAAGTGTCCATTGTGCAGCATGTGTCTTATCAGTGTCATCATGTCCCGAACGTTAACACCACTTTGTAATATGTAGCACAAAGGACATGTTTGTCTGTTCATAGGATTCATTTCATTTTTTTACACTGTATAAAAAGAAGAAAATTAAACATTCGGTTTAACATGTGCGGCAATAAAGAGTTTAACTTTAAAACAATGTCTCGATATAAGTACTAGTATATACGGATTATCAACATGAGTGTAATATGCTGTATTTAATAAATAAATAAACAAATTCTAAGTCATTTTGGCTCCTGTCTCCAGATTTGTTTCTTTTTTCTTTCTATTCTTTTAAACTTGTTTTTCTGTAATAATTACATTTAGAACACAAAGTTGGATAGCCTTCCCAAGAGTTGCGTGAGACTGCCTTCATCATCGTCCTCTGACGCCAGGAAATTTGACAGTCCACCATTTGAGCTGGCTTACTGCGTGACCGCTGTGTCACCAAAGGGTCACACTGTCTCTCCTCTCACACCATCGGATTGGGATTTGGGCCTTAGAATTGACTCGCTCCACACTCATGAGCTTAGCCGTTGATAGGATATGCATGACTGCAGTAGTGGATGTGATCCACCAAAAGCCAACTGTAATCCGCCAGCACTCCACTTCCCCACAGACCAAGCCCTCAATAAGCCCACAGACAGATGAGCTTCGGTTATATGAAAACCTGTGATTAATTAGAGTAGACTGCCAAGAAGGGTGAGTAATTTTGTCTATCTATCTAATATAAATGTCCCACTTTGGACTTTACCCTCCGTATCTGATCCAATTGTTGCTTTTTCTTGACATATCTACTGGGATTGCCACCAAAAAAATTTAAAAAGTGGCAAATTTCATATACATACATATCTCTGAAGCATAAGCAATAAGCATGTTTGTGTGTGCTTGTTTCTTCTTCTACACAGTCATGAGTTGAGCCCCAAACTTGGCACACAGGTGCATAATAGTCCCCTGGTGGTTTTTTATCTACAGTAGATATTATGGCATCATCAAGTTGCCTGGCAACCACATAGCAATGGGCTAAAATGACATGGTTTTAGCATTTGTGCACCTGTAACGCCTTATAATAGCATCATATCGTTTTTATTCTGTGACAATAACTTCTCATTTATATCCACAAAAGCCATCTTGTTGCCTGGCAACCACCTAGCGATACTCTACTTATTTTTTGGTCTTTATTCACCTGCAACGCCTTGCAAAAGCAGCTCATCGTTTCAATTTCACCAAAAACATCTCATTTGTATCTTTTTGTTTTACTTTTCTTCAGTTTAACCATTACACAGTCTTCATAGGTCATGATTTAACAAAGTATTGTAATATTCTGACATTATTAACTGGATGACTAATCCTTAATAATATTTCAAAGAGCAGGAAGAGTATATTCTTTAGGTTTTACGATACTGTTTTGGAAAAACAGCATCTATCCCCCAACAGCATGCCCTTTTTTACCTAAGTCATGAAAACACAACAGTAATGATGGCTTTAATATATTTTATTGAAAATGAAACTTGGAAGAACAGTTAGGAGTTATTATTATAACCATCTATAACCATTACAACCATTAAACTCTGTCCTCAGGGCTATATCATAAAAAATATTCATACCTATCATTAACCATTCCATTATTTATATTAATTAAACCCAGAATAAATGCTTTCTAATTTGGGTATTGGTTATTATCTATTGATTGGTATCCATGGGTGTGGCCAGGAGCAGCAAATTTGCATTTAAAGCTACATGCACCTGTGAGCGATCGGTGAGGTATTGCTGAGCTGAAACTTTGAAGATACATTCTGGGAATATGTGAAACTTAATTTAAGCTGATAAAATGGGCTACAGTAGGAGAGAGAAATAATTTAAATGCATTTAATCTTCTGACCTTGCAGAATTTGGAAAAATATCACCTCAAAGCCCAAATTAAACAATGAAACCAAACAAGAAAACTGTGTACCACAGGAAGCTAATAGCACTGTAAATTAATAGCCTTAAAATAGTGAGTTACCCCTCTGACATCTTTGCAAGCATCAGATTTCAAACGCATAAAAATCATTTAAAACTTTTCCATGAAGAACAATCATGAGGTGCCAGAATCAGCATCCCAGGCGCCCTTTCATGCCTTTACTTTCTTATCCAGTCCTGACAGCCGCTGGCTGAAAATAGCCTTGTGTTATATCACACAGAGGTTGTAGGTTGATGGAAAGCCTGCTCTAATATTACCTCACAGGAGCTGAAATAGTAATGTCCCTGGACCAACAATGCCCCTGTGCCCTGACAGTGATGATGCCAGAAAGAGCCCAGCATTCATTATGAAGCTATTTCTCTTCTTGATAGTGAGAAAGGTCATTGTACATTATTCACAACAAAGATACAGAGGTGCTGAGATGGAAAAAAAAACACATCAGGAGAGATGTTGCTTCGGAAATAAACAAGACCCCGGGGTTTACTCTTGCAGAATAAAAAGATCTGGCATTGTGTGGATGAGAGTGAGGATACTGTTAATCACAGGCTAAAGACAGGGAGCCACATGCTTGAAGAACCCTACTTAAACTTTGTATCAGTCCACTTGTCTTCAAAATACAACATGAAAGCATCAAAACCAATGGAAATCAGAGCTTATAGAATTCAAACATGCAGCCCAAATGATAAGAAGTAATGAAGGAGTTATACAGTGATCAGAAGTTTCCATACACTCATCATGGGTATTTCTTTGAACTGTTCTTTTTCCAGTATGTATACATACATATAGGATCAAAAGTATACATACACTCCCAGCAATATATTTGATTAAATGTCACTTAATCAAATGTTCTTGCTGGATAGCTGACGACTCTTCTTGGCAGAATTGGCAGAGTTCATTTCAACTGGTTGGTTTCATTGCACAGACCCAGCTTTTAAGCATAGTCCACAAATTTTCAACGGGGCTGAGGTCGAAATATTCCAAAAGCTTCATGTTATCCTGCGTTATCTATTCCAAAATCAGTTTTGATGTATTTGGGATCATTGTTCTGTTGGAACATCTGATTGTGTCCAAGTTTCAACCATCAAGCTGTTGATTTGAGGTGAAGTGAAAAATCTTTCCATCACTTTCTGCAATGCATCAGTACAAGTGTCAAAAAAATAGTCCCAGACCATGATACTGCCACCACCATGTTCCACAACCGGAACGCTGAAAACTTTACTCGCTCCGGTCCTTGTTTTGTCTGAGCATAAAACTTTTTGGCTTGTCCACATGAGCAGTGGCAAATTTCAGTTGAGCTTGAAGGTGTTGATTTGGAAGTACGAACTTCTTTCTTAGTCGGCGCCCTCTCAGTCCATGCCAATGTAAATCTCACTTCATTGTGGACAGTGATGCTGGTGTTTCAGCAATTTCCAGTTCATGGCTGGCTTGAGGCTTAGTGGTTCTTTGGTTGTTCCTAAACATCTTAACCAATTTCCTCCAAAGGGTGACAGTCTGGCTCTTTGTCCAGACGTTGGCAAGGCGATTACACATCCATGTCAATGTCAAACAAATCCTTTTTATGCTGGCAAAGATAAAGTTGTAGTTAATCATGATCTGATGTTGAGTTAAAAGACACAGTAGAACTTTCAGGACCACTTTTTAAAAGACTGAAGTGAGTGTATGCACAATTTGGACCCTGCAGGGATTAGAGAAAACACAAAATAACATCAAATTATGCAACCAATTCTTGGTTTTTTTTAAAGTAATTAAAGATACATGCTCCACAATCCCTGGAAAGGGAACAAAAATGATCAAAAGCCCCAAATTTCCATAACATTCCTGCCCATGATGAGTATGTAAACATCTGACAACATGTGTATAATGTCTTGCAACTTTGCTGGAGCTCGCCAATTTTTGGTATGCAACTCACTCTACTGTCTTTGTGTCTGTTAACAGATTAAATCACAGAGTCGGGCACTGAAAACAAAGAGGAAAAATAACAGGATATGTTTAGATGCCATTTTATTACATTCAGACATTTTAAACAACAACAGCATGGCTCGAACATTAAGATATTCACAGCCTGCAACCACAATGGTAAACGTGAGGTAGATCAACCAGGCACCAAGGCTACCACTGTGCTGCACATAGTTATCAAACACATTTCAGTTAAGATTGTGGGAGCAAGTTGCATATTAAGTATTAAAATCAAAGAGGAAAAACACTTTCTACGGACCATTGTTTTGATCATCACTATTACATTAAATCTAGGGGTTAGGGAACATAACCGTCTTCTGGAAATAATTCTTTAAGCTGGCAACTTGTATAGTGCAAGTCCAACATTTGCAAAACCCCCAGTGACATTCAGTAGATCCAAGAATCATTCGTTTGTGTCTTGTGCAAAGCCTTCGCGACCGGTTTTGAAGAGGGCACGCTCCCTTGGCCCAAGTGAACTTAGGCCTCAATCAAATTATACACTCCAATATGATTATCAGTCCCAAATGCTTTTCAAATAAATAAAAAAAAAATCCTCATGGACCTGATTCTCATTTTCAAAAAAAGAAAAAAAGAAAAGGAAAAAGCCCCCCAAAAGAATAAAGACATAAAAGACAAATCTAGGTAGATTCTTCTTGCCTTTGCAACATAAAAATGCAGAAAGACATCACCAAAATACACTGGCAAACATTACACAACATTAAACACATCAGTAACCCTCAGTGGGTAAGGAGATGATCGAATATATTAATAATGTAAACAAAGCTTTAAACAGTACAGTAGTACAAAACCCAATTATTTGATCTCTCTACACACAGAGGCAAACAACATTCTTTCGCCTCACAGTCAAAAGGTTTCTTCATTCTCATTGGTCCAAAAACAAAACAAAACCTAAGCAGACACTGTGTGAAACATCGCTTAAGGCATATTCTTTGGACAACCACGTGCAGAAACTTAAAAACATTCATCTTTCAAGTATATGTGTAAACCTAATTTTCGCCCTTTAATTCAGGACTGGAAACTGGGTTAATCAAAGTGGATGGTAGCAAACATCTTCAATAAACAATCAGGACACCATAACAGGAGGTGACATCTCAGGCACAGGCAGTAGCAGGACAGCTGGCAGTGAGAGAGCTTGCCTGTGGTACACTTTGCGCGACTATGTGAAAAATTACTGTCATAACATACGACTAAATCAACTGCTCGGTGTCCATGTTAACAGAAAGCATGTAAAAATAAAAACATTGTGGCAGATCATCTAAAGCTGTGTGCACGCTGGAAACTATTCTCTCATCGAGCATCGCTTGCAGATATTTTGAGCTCTGGTTTCCTAGGTAACCCTCTAAAGTATTTACAACCCAGTAATATGTCAATCAGCAGTATCATACGCTTTCAAAGTCTCTAAATTTCCTGTCACTGTAGGTTATTTTGGCTACAGTTGCAGAACGACACTGACTTCTTCTATGGTTTCTGGTTGTCACATCGCTTCCTGCGTGGATGTTGATTCACAGCGGCGTAGCGACCGCAAACCGTAGAAGAAAGTGAGTGAAATGTGTTATGTGACTACATGTCACGTTTCACCTGCTGACAATGCTAACTGGATGAATCCCAAGATAAACTATTCTCAACTTTGAGGCAAGGAATTGAAGTAACTACCAATGAGAACGCAGGATTCCATGCATTAGTGGGTTACCTAGGTAACAAATCAAGCAAACTGCTTCCTGTGTGGATGCAGTTTAATAGTGTTTCAGAAAAATTGACCAGCTTCACAGATTTCTATTGAAACTGAAACAGTAAAATACCGAAGACACAACTCGTATGTTCCCGTAGTTTTCCAGTCGCTTTGGATAAACTCGCATGAAATGTAGTCATGTGACAACATGTGTCAAATCCAACGGCTGCTTATTGTTTGATTCCCACAGCTTCCAGTACAGATACTCCTGATGACCTGAAATCCAGTAATGACCAAACTCTTGGGTGTGTCTTTGTAACGTTATGAGGAAACATAAATGGGCTTTGTGGATTATGAGAGGCGAAGCAGGTGAGAAAGGTCAAAGAAAGCAAAGGAAAAAGGAAAAGTGCAGCTAAAGGCGTCTTTGGTGCTTAGAAAAATTAATGGCAAACTTAAACTGTTTTCATGCAGATGCACAAACATTAACAAACACAGATGTTACCATGGTCTCAAACCTGCCATGTCCCTGTTAAAATATATTCCATTGATGCTGGTAGCGCGACTCCTTAAAGCCACCTCCCTCTGACCCCCTGAACATCCAGGACTGGACAAAGTGGGTTCAAAATACATTCTTCAAATAGTCACATTATCCGTCGCGAGTCCAAAAAAAACCAACACCAAAACAAAATAAGTTCAGTTTCAGCTGTGCTTTTTTCCCCTCACAGCAAAGTCTTTTTCACTACGACACAAACTTAACTGAAGACAAGCCGACAAGCGAGCAAAAGTCAGAAACATTCACCGACCCTCTTTGGAGTCGGGCACAGTGCACACTGGCAGTACAGAAAGCTGTGTCAGGTGGTCCTCACACCTCGTGCTCCAGCATTTCCCTGCTGACCTGTCTTCTGCCTGATCAAAATTTGATTGCAGGTCTGGAACTAAATCTCAGTTCTGATTGGGTTTCTTCAGCAGCGGCATAGATTTGAGCAGGTTTAAACGTGGCGGCCGGTCAGAAAGTAGAGGGACCGATCCTCGTTGCAGTTGGCCGTCTGAAACTCGTCCCGCAGGCGGAACTGCCATTCGTCCTCCAGCTCCAGTCGGGCGATTGTCTGACGCAGGGAACTGCGGTCCTGACAGATCACACAGAGGGTGGCACCTGTGAACAAATTCAAGATCAAAAGTTAGATAGTAGGACATGCAGTGCCACTTTAATTATCAAGTTTAGCTGTTTAGTTCTCTATTGTGAGACAGATTGCATAATTCTATCATGTTAGATTTAACAGGGCTAGAAAGACATCCACGTGTGGCATAGTTTGCATCTAAGACACCAACTCATACGCAAGAACTGTCACTGCCTTCCAAACAAACTACAGGTGACCATGGCAACCTATTAGCAACCAAACCAACTGCAAGGACGTTTTTGGTGCAGCATTTTTTATATCTTTGTAACAAATTTCACCTAGCAACAGCGCACAACTTCCAGTAACCACTTACCAATCGGTTCAGGGATACAGATTTTCCCTTAGCAACCACTGGTTGCCAGGCAATCACCAGCTGCTCTCTATGCTTGCATGACTGGGATGTAAGCTACTGTAGTCAGGAACTGATTCTTATTTTGTAGAGACACCCAAACCTTGCCAATGTCCTTTTAACATCTGGAAGCTTTTATTTTGACAGTCTAGCACAGAGGAAGGTAGGGGGTGAAAATCTAAGAAAACAACCAGGTCATTTCCTATAACTATGTGTGGGGTCTTGGGAAAATATGAGCAACAAAGCATCCCGATCCCTTCCTTTAATCGTGACACTGATTTCATACCTTTGAGGAAGTCGAATTTCTTCAGGAGTCCAGAAACAACGAAGGAGTCACAGAGGTAAAGCAGCAGGCCACTGAACACCAGCCCCTGATGGTTCAGGTTGGTGGAGTGTGGACGAGAGTTGATGTAGCACACAGAGATCTGCAACAACAACAACAACAACAACAACAACAACAACAAAAAAAGAGACAAACTTCATTAATCACAGTCGGGAAAATGAAACTAACATCGCGAACTTGCCTCGAAGTAACTGAAAGAAAACATTACGACTCCCTGACAGTTCCTGCTGGGAGCTCCCGAAGGTGTCTGCTCAAGCAAATTTAAAGTCGCCTTGTGGGTAAAAGTTTAAAACAAAAGATGTGCAAAAACTTGAGAAGACTGTGTGTACAGATAGATGGTCATTGCCTCCTATGCACAAATGTGCAGTAAATGCATTGTTAGCATTCACTGTGTGCACATGTGCGTGTATGCAGGTCAGAATGTTCTAAGAAGAACAGATGGGAAAGTCATGCAACATGCTTCTCTGTGGGTTAAAAAAAAATCTACATTAAAGTCGGGGAGCAAGTTTGCCTCATTTCTCTATACTATACAGATTAGAGCACCTTATAAAGTATATAACTCTGCATATCAGACAGAGAAGCACTCGATTTCTATCCAAAATGTGTCTATCACAGTAGTCTGGTATTTAAGCCTTGCCCTAAGTTTGAAATAGAGATTATTCTACTGTTCCTGCTTTCAACTGCAACCTCCAGGGAGCTCTCACCTCCGGGCTGAGGTTGAGGTAGCTGTCAATGGACAGAACTGGGTTGTCTCTGTTCCTAACAGCTTTCGGAAATAGTCTGTGACTGCAGCTCTGGAGGAACCTTTCCAGTAGGAACTGGGCCGGGGCGTCGAAGAGGGTCTGTTCGCTGTCTGGTGCACAAACATACTGCAACGGGCTGATTAGAGCGGGGTTTTCAATTTCCTTTGGAGAGAAGAAAGAAGTTTCATGTGAGCTGGTGTTACACACAGAAAGACAAGGACATAACAAAGCGAATAATTTTAATCACCTGAACACCCACCATGAGTTTAGGTTTGACCAGGAATTCTTTGTTTCTTCCCCCAACTGGAATGTGCTTCTTCATCAGGAAGAAGTTGTTGAAGCGGCACAGCAACAAGCCACTGCTATTAACCCTTAGATTAAAGTCCACCTCCTCGCAGCCATACCTGCACGGGACAGCAACGTCAGGTAACGGTGACAATGCACACCTCAGACCAACTGACTCACATGGCCTTCTCTGAGCTTACCGATTCAGGTCGTACTGGACGTTCTGCGTCAGGTCCACATTCAGCATGACAAAGTCATGGAGGTGACACCGACTGAAGGGATTGCTGGGAGACCTGCGAGCCAGGCTGCTGCTCCACTTGCGTGTGCCGCACACGGCGTACTGGGAGATCTTGGGCGTGTTCTCCATGTGCTGCAGCACCGTTTTTAGAGACACGTTGCTGAGACATGAGCCTCCATCTGATGTCTCACTAAGAAACCAATAGGGGAGGGCAATTTTACATATTTTGAACATATGTAAACTAGATTTTGAACAGAGCTTCGTTAACCGTAGCAACCAACTCCACTCTTACACTTGGGAAGCGCTTATTACCTTCCTTCTGCTGATTGGTGGGCGTTCCACTGCACACAGGAGTCGTCCATCATGACAATGAAAGGCCATATGTCTTGTCTCTTGACACCTTGCTCCTCCAGTCGGTTCCTCTCCAGCTCGAGGTTATGGTATGACAGCTCTTTGATCAAGAAGCGAGTTGCACCTTAAAACAGACAGGATTGTTTTTGTTAGGTTTTCACTTAAGATTTGATTAAAACTGATGCACCTTTAATTAACTTTGATAAAAGAAGTAATCTTTTCAAATCCCATGTAAGGGATATATTTGCATAGAGCTTGTATACATTTGCAAATTTACAAGTCTGATAGTTTAGAAAGACAATGAGGTACACTCTGTTGGGCTTTTTGTTCTTCTCTGTCACACGAACCCTCTGCATGTCCTCCTACACTACATTCATGAACCTCTTCTGAGGTCTTCCTCTTTCCCTCCTGCCTGGCAGCTCCATTTAGCCACTATCCATCCTCTGCACATGCCCAAAACCATCTCAACCATTTTTCTCTAACATTTTTCCTCCAAATCGCTCAACCTGAGCTGTCCCTCTAATCTGTCCGTTCTGATAACCGAGTAAAAATCTTAACATCTTCAACTCTACCATCCGTCTATTTATTTTTTCCAGTGCCCCGCTCTCCAAATCCTACATCATCTCAGGCTTCACTACCATCTTGTAAACCTTCCCTTTCACTCTCCTCATCTCTACCCACTCCAGCCTGCCTGCAGTCTCTACACTCTGTCGGGCACTGCAGATAAAAATATGTTTAGGTATTCAGCAGAGAAGTCTATCCTGATTAGAAAGCAGTCACACTGACATAAAGGGTCATCTTTAGCCCAATGCCATCTGCTTAT
Organism: Rhamphochromis sp. 'chilingali'; assembly: GCF_963969265.1. Taxonomy (NCBI): domain Eukaryota; kingdom Metazoa; phylum Chordata; class Actinopteri; order Cichliformes; family Cichlidae; genus Rhamphochromis; species Rhamphochromis sp. 'chilingali'. The sequence goes on along the minus strand of NC_137943.1, from coordinate 21,123,913 downwards.
CTGAGAGAAATGTTGTTTAGTTACACCCACTTCAGAAAGGCCTTGCACCTAATTGGCTGCACTACAAATCAGACTGATACAATAGATGGCTGACCTTCTCGCGTTGGGTAAGGCAACAGGTAACCTTTCGCCTAGTTTAAACACAGCACTAAAAACAAGTTGAAAACACAACCATGGTAGATAATACACTGCAACGAATTACTCATTATCAACAGAGTGATAAGCTGTCATGTAAAGGCTGAACGCCACTGTGTGGACTTTCAACCACTAGTAGTGCTGTGGAGAAAGGCTTTCATAAGAGGGTCTCCATTTAGTTATTTTTGCTCATACAAGAGCGAGTGAGCAATGTAACACAAGTTCCTGCTATTCTTTTTTTTTTTAGCATCTGCTGCCATGCAAATCACGACAACAAACACAAGCGAGGGCAAGAAAAAACGATGATATGGGAAAAAAAATTTATATCGACTGCAAGTAGAATGAAATATTTTAAATATATTTTAGTTAGGATCAAAAAACTGTCAGGTTTAACAACAGAGATAGCTCAGCTGCTCACCAACTCCAGCGTTGTTGAACATGGCGGGCAGGACGAGCAAGATGTGGTTGGGCCAGTACTTCCTATAGTGAGGCATCTCAAACTGTTTGACCACGAGGATGTGCAGATGTGCTGCGCCCTCCGTGGCATGGAAAATGTTGAGCAGGCCGTGTTCTTGGCGTCCTGTGGTCGGGGTGAAGATTGGACTCCTGAGAAGGTCGGGGTCCTGCAGACAGATAAACACGGTTGAAGCAAAAGTAAACATGTGACCCAAACGGCGATTAGGAGGATTAAGGCGCGACAGATACTGCTGTCTTGAGCAAACTAACCTTGGTGGAGACCAGAGGCAGACGCATGCTCTCCAGGTGGCTGCCCTGATGACTGAAAACAAAGTGCTGCTCCTTAGATTTGGGAATCACAAACTGGAGCTGGACCTCCTCTCCCAGCATGGACGAGCAGAAGGTGAAAGCATGAAAAGTGCACTCCGACAGCTACAACACAACCACACACACATGTACAATATTAACACAAGGATGGGATATGTGCATCTGTAAGTCTGCAGTAAAGCAGAAGGTGTTGGTGGTGCATCTCACCTGTGTAGCTGCGCCTGCTTCACAGTAGTGATGGCACTGGTCACAGTGATGAAAGGCATTGTGGGCAGCAAACCTACTCTGACGTATCGACTTGGTCACTCGTGTGGCTGGAGTTTGGTTCTCTTTATCTTGCTTACAATCTATATAAACATAAAAAACGTAAGTTCATTTTTTAATAACACCCGATTAAAAAGCTGAACTCAGAGTGGGCAAGTTTGATGGGTTTTTTTCCCATGTTTTTGCTGACCTTTGAAAGACTTTAGCATCTTGTCAGAGTAAACAGGGCTGGCTTTCCTGAATTTAGGATCTCGGAGGTTGGGGTCAAAGGGCAGCTTTCGGACTTCCTCGATGTCCGGCCACTGGGTACTTACTAGAGTTGTGACCTCTGAATTTTCTGTGGAGGGTGATTTGATACATTTGTCACCATCAAATTAACTGCTTCATGTATTTCACAAAATGTGAAGGCCATTAAAAATAAACAAATCCCTATGAGTCTCACCTTCCTCCACTTCATCCTCATCATACACGTCGACCTCGAGCAGCCTGATGAGCATCCGAAACAGGATACGCAGAAACTGCAGGTAGGCGCCAGTTTTTCCCACCTAGCGAAGGAAAGGAAAGAATACCAGTAGAACTACAGTGACACTTAAATCCAGATGAGGAATTAACTGCATAAATTTATATGGATGCCAATACATTTAAAGAAAATTTTTAAAAAGAATTCTCTGTATTCTATTTTTAAATCAAGTTAGTCACAAATAAGAAAAGGAGTATTTTCCACACGAGATTTGTTACCTGTGGGGGTCCACTGAGCAGCAAGCGTCGAGGATGCGGCACAGACGGCGCTTCATAATCAGCATGATGCTGCCGCGCGATGGTCCACTGGCGGTAGTACATGCTCTGCTCCGTCCCCTGCAGGGTGTGAGTGATAATGGGCCTCAGCGGACTGCTCCAGGCCACGTCTGCGTGAGGGAGCAGCGAGGAGGAGCTCAGCTGACTCCCAGAGTCCCCCGACAACAGATTGTAAGCCGCTCGCGACAAGATGACTGTGCGCGGTGATGCCCTCGTGGGCTCGCGATCGCTCTGCGTGGACTGGCTGGGCTTCTGGGTGGAGGAGGAAGATGGTGAGGGGGAGGAAGATGAGGAACTGGAGTAGAGGGATGGAGGAGCCTTGGAGGCTTTCGAAGGGTCAGAAGAGAGCGGGGTTCCCAGTGAGTCGCACTCCTCCTTAATTCCGAGTGTTGATGTGCCCATGTCTATGGTGACCATGCCTTCAGGCTGCGAGGTGGAAGTGGAGGGTTTCTGGAAAGAGTCTGCAACATCAGATGAGCTGACACCATTATCCGCCAAAGAGCCTGAGGGAAATATGAAAGACACACCCGCACATATATGTAACTAACAAGTGCTCACATGTTTGGAGGGTTTTTTTCTCTCTTTGGATTAAAACCAAATTTTCTACAAACCAAACTCATTCCAAAGCTATGACCCGCGTTCATTTACAGTACCCATGTATTATGGTCGACTTGCTTTACTGTAATCAGAAATCAATTAGAGTTAAGCTCATGTCAGTTACACTCTGGGTTTCCTTTAATCCAACATCACAGTAATTCACACTAACCAGAGGTTCTGGTTGCAGCGCTGCCGTTGCTCTGAGGTCTTTCCAGCTCATCTCCATCATTCAAGCTGGTGGCGACCTTCTCCACATCCGATTCCCGAGGGGCCATAGCCTTCTTTGGTTTAGGAACAACAACCCTGGATACGTAGGTGCATGCCAGACCCACCTCCTGTTCCAGGGCTGTACGAGTCAGGTAGCTGGAGTCTATCAGTCGCAGGTCGCAGTATTTCAAAGACCTAGAAGTGCACAAGGGAGTTGATGGGAGACAAGAGTTTTAGAGAAGAGCTAAACGGATCTTTGCTACATTTTATGTTAAAGAAACAGACATACTGAGCCATGTTATAAGCTAGGGTAGTATTAAGTATGATATTACTTGGGGAAAGTCTCTCCAAGAGGGTCTTTGCCCGTGAGGATGACGATGCAGGGCAGCCCTTCCAGATCCTCATAGGTGTGTGGCACCCAGTCTTCATTCTCACAGCCTTGCCAAGCCTGACAAAAAGAGATGAAAATCAAAGTGTGCCCTCTTCAGTTACAGGTTATTTATAAAAACTAAAAACAAAACAAAAAATGCATGAGACTTTAATCATGCAGACAAAGTATGAGGCAAAACAATTTTTTCATTGTACAAAAGTGCACAACAGATTCGCAAAATCATGTAAACTCCCTGATAATGACTGATCTGCAAAAACGCAGAAGGATCCCAACACTCTACATTCAGCAGAACACACTTCACACAAAGAAATCAGTCGTGTGACTCTGATTTTTCCTCACCCTGAGGCGACTGATAAAATTTCTGTGCAGGTTGAGCTCAGACGCAGGACTTCCCAGCAGCACTGCAAAGCACAGCTGCAGTCCCAGCTTGTCCCTCACGTCCTCCAGTCTTTCTCGGGCCAACATTGCCAGCTGCAGCGAGGGGATACGGACCAGCAGCATGTGGCCGTGGCCCTGGGAGCCCTCTCTGCTTGGAGCGTTTATCAAGTCCTCCACCATGGCCAGGGTCTCTGGAGTTATGTGGTCTCTCAGGGACGGGGAAGAGGTGAGAGCCATCATGGCCTCAGTGTACTGCTGAATCAGCAGGTAGCTGCGGATCACCATGCTGTGTAGGTGGGGATGTCTGGAGGTACAATCAGAGCTTTTTAACTGATTATAATGTCTACAGTTATTATGAGTTACCCACTCAGTGGAAGTAAACACAAAACTCTTCATGTTTGATTCATCAGTTTCACCTTTCCAACAGAGTGTGAACCATTTTCTCAAACGCATCATCATAGCGCAGGATGGGACTGGCCATGCCCCACTGCAGGGATCTGCTGTAGTCCCTCAGGCCAAAGTAGACCAGCTCGTCAGGAAACTGCTCCCTCTGCTGGACGATAAAGATACCGACATCAGTTTAGACAATGTGTCCTGACTGTTCTTAATGATACACTGCACACTGTTGAAACGCTGTGCCTAGTTACAAAACATGGAGTAAGTATCCTCATATATAATACTGGATAAGAAAGTGAGCCTAATGTGTTCTATAATATATTGGTTCCCTTTCTCTCTGACTTGTAACTCCTTAACACGAGGCTCGAGTTACTTTAGACCCTTTTTAAAAAATGTCTAAAACTGTAACTGCAGTTTCACCACAGCAGGGGGAGTAGCTAAACCACAGCACAGGAAATATGCCAGTGTGCTGCAGTAAAGTCATTTATGATAAATAATTCACATAAGAAATTAGCATTTGCCATTCCAGTGACTGCCTATCGTGGTGTTTTGTAGACCATTCTGCATAACTCATAACTAAAGAAACGTTTTAGTGTTAAAAAAAAAAAAAAAAAAGTGGGGATAGGTTAATTGATTAATCTAAATTGCCCATAGGTGTGAATGTGAGTGCGAATGGTTGTCTGTCTCTGTGTGCTAGCCCTGTGACAGACTGGCGACCTGTCCAGGGTGTACCCTGCATCTCGCCCTATGACAGCTGGGATAGGCTCCAGCGCCCCTCGAAACCCTGAAAAAGGGTAAGCGGAAGCGAATGGATGGATGTAAAAAAAAAACCAAACAAACAAACATTCTCACCAGATTGTCGTTGGACGGCCAGTGAACTTCATTGTGGATGCTGATTCGAGACTGGCGGGTCTGCAAAGTGTAAGGGAAACAGCTGACCTGCAGGACCAAGAGGTTCATGGCATCTAAGACTTCTTGACAGTTCACCACCCGGTCAGCCAAACCCTGCAGCTCCCCGTGGCACACAGAGCCTGACAGGGCACTGAAAATAGATCAGGGTGGGGAAAGTGTTTGAATGAATTCATGGATATTTTTTTACTTACTATGATTATCCCAGCACAGCACTTAATAACACTCAACATGGTTTTGAAATAACAACTTTGTGCAAAAAGCTTTGTATGCTGGTCTAACTGGCTGATGTGTGGGAGGTCGGTCCAAAGATAATCCCCTCTGGGAAAAAGGAAGTGATCTGTTTTAGTGTTCTGGCAATAACAGAAAAAAATTCTTGGGAGGAAAAAAAACAACCTCAAAACAAAACAAAGAAAGACAAGTTATAATAGTTAGTTAACTAAAATTAAAGACTGAAACTGACATGTAGCATAAAGCAAAAGACTAAAATATACTACAGCTTTGCATGTTTCTAATCTTTGCAAAGGGGATCTCACTGGGTGACGACCAGCAAGACTGAAAGATTGAGCATTTCCCCATCATGATAATAAAGGGAATTAAAAAGAACTTTAACAATAAATGGTGTTTTGTTGTAAAATTACATGCCACAATGAGAAAAGACAGCACCTACTGGCCGTCGACAGTGTTCACATGACTGAACTTTAGTATTTGCACAAGCGAAGAAAGATTCTTACAATAACTTTAAGAATGTTTGACAACAACTTTAGCAAAACTCTCATGCTTTCATTGAAACATCAACATTTCTCTTCAATGGTGAAATAGCTTGAAAAGTCAGTTCTTCTTCTTTAAAGGCTGCTTTAAATTATCAGCAGAGCAAAACAAAGTGAGCCATAATGGTTTTAATGGGAGAATCTGTGCTGTCGGAGTCGCCTTTACCTTGTGAGGTCGACGTGCGAGTTGTCGTGAATGAGGACAAACAGAGTGTAGGGGTTCTGTTTGACTTTCTTCATGAAGGCCTCCATCTTGGCGTGAACATCACCGTCAAGACGCACCACATATTTGTCTGACTTCAGGTGGGCCGTGGAGGGGTCTTCATTTCCCAGGTCCACAAGTACACCTAAGGCGAAAACGTGAGGATTCCATACAGCACTGCAACAAAACAACAACAGTTCTTCCTTTGGGTTTGTACACACCTGATTGTCGGATGCGTTGTGCCGTCTGGTGGACCAGAATGTGAGACGGTGGGACCAAAACCAGGAAGTCCACCTTGCAAAAACGCCCTAAATCGAGGTTCTGTGTCCCTGAATCCGCGATGGAGCACACTTGAGAAAGAAGGCTACGAGCCACATTAAGCTGGGCCGGATAGATCTGGAAGCCCTTTGTAAAAAGATCTGCAAGAAGAAATACAAAAGTTAGCACCAGGATGATTATATGTGAAAAGCAGATCCTAACCACAGCAAAGTATCACTGCTTGCCTAAACAAACCTCCCCAAAACAAACTATGATGAAATTTAATTTAATTAATTTCGATCTTTTTTAAATGTTGCCAAATCACAACAGCAGTCACCTCAACCTGCACATGTACCGTAGCCACCCTTTTGTCAACAAATTACAACGAGATGAAAATAATCTGGAGAGACGAGATCCAGTCAGAACGATCAAACTGTGCAGTAAGATTAGTCACACACACGGTAACGAAAAGGAAAATAAGTGTAGATCTACATGGTTGATTTTATACACCTGTGATAATGGGACTTAAAAAAGAAAAAAGACTGAATTCAAAGTTTAAGAGGTGTGGCTCGCTGTGGGATGAGGTACAGGGCCAAACAACACTCCGTAGCTCAAACTAACCTTAACTGATTTTGTTCTGGACACTGGCCTGACTTAACATTGACACTGAATGAAGATCCACATGCTGATTTAGACAGATGTTGCTGCCTAGTCTTTGATTTGCCTGCTAAAAACTGAAAAAGACTTTGACAGCGAGCATGAGAGCGGTCTAACCTGAGTCTGATGGTGGTGACATGCTGGCAGCTTCCTGGGAGTGGATGTTGTCGGTGACATCGCCCTGAAAGGGCTGGATGACCTGTCCTTTCCGCCTGCGCTGGTATCGCACCAGCTGTTTGTCGAGGTTGTCCCCTGGAAACAAGCAGTCACCAAAGTTACACAGAGCGAGGGACGGGAGCAGGCTGTGCACTCAGTATCAAACATATCAGAGTGAATGTGTCACCACCACCACCGTCGTGCTTTTTATTATTAGCAGCGAAGGTTTTAGTTGATGTTTATCTCAATTCTAAACAACATTAATTCAAATATAGGAATTCCTTTATTTATTTTACACCGTTGCGTTTTCTGATCATGCTCACTTTTAATGTGGTTCAGTAACTGTCGTTTTGCTGCTAGTAGAGACAAAAATGATTAGTAAAAGACAAATTAGTATTTTTCTCAAGATTATTTTAATGAACACAACTTATGGATACTCATCTTACCCAGAGAGGTGGTTCTGAAATGAGATGTCAAGATGCTGACTTTCCCCGTGATGAGCTCGTAGCTGATTTCCTTCAGAAATTCATTGGTTGTGAGCATCCCTTCTGCTAAGGCCCGCGCTTGATACTTTCCTGAATCCAACAGGTAAATTTACATTAGAGTTCAGTCTAGATACTGCATCCCACACAAGTTTCACCACAAAGATGACACTCACCCAACACAATCACACAGAACTCGCTGCCGCTCATCTTAGAGGCGCATATAATGACCACATAGGTTGGCAGGCACTGCTGTTGAGGAGGACCCTCAGCCAGAGAGCGCAGCGACTCAGAGATGCCTTCGCCCAAAGAGTTGTTTGTGACCACCACTTGGACGCTGCCGCCAGAGACGCTCGCTTCCAGCCGAGCCAGCCAGGGTAGTTGGAGGGGGGAGATGGCAGGTCCCCCGGGACAGCACAGCATGGCCTTCAAGACTATCTGCTCCAGCTCCTCCCTCAGAGGAATCTGCTCTGAACCTCCAGAGGAAAATTCAAATATGAAAATCTAAAAACACTGGCATGAATCATTTCAGCAACACACACATCTAGCAGTGATTGTGTAGGCTGCTTACCTAAACGTGCAAAATACTGTAGAGTGAGCAGAATCATCGTCTCCACGCTGAGTAACCGGCTGTTGTTGAGCCCCAGAGCCTCCAGGGTTTTATCTGACAGTTGGCTGCTTTTATAGCAGCTGACCAGCAGGGGGCTCACCACTATGTCCCCAACATTTCCATAGAAGTAAGGTAAAGTGCCATGGCCTAAAAACAAAAACTTGGCATTAGATGAACCAGAAAAAAACCCTAACAAACAAACAAAAAAAGCCCACTTAAGATGTGTAAAACATTTAACATTTGAGCTATAAAACTTTGTAAGAAGCTAATTATTATTTTTGACTGAGTCGTTTTTTTGATGTAACATTGCCGTCTTGGTCAGGTCTCCCTTGAAAAATAGTTGTTAATCTTAAGGGGAATTTGTCATTAAATAAAGATTCAATAAATACATAAATAAAACTAAGCAGACCTTATTCCCACTAGCCACTTTATTAGGTACACGTGTTCCACTGTTTAAGGCAAAAAAAAAAAAAAAAAAAAAAAAAAATCTAACAGGCCATCACATGGCACCCGCTTAAGTTCAGACTGATCCGAAGGGGGAAGAAAAGGGATTTAAGTGACTGAATCTGGCATGGTTTTTTGGTGCTGGGCGTGCTGGTCTGAGCATTTCAGAAACCTACAGAAATTAAGTGTAAATTTTCCACACAACCATCTCTAGGGTTTACAAACAATGGTCCAAATAAGAAAAAAACAAAACAAAAAAAAAAAAAACCACATCCAGTGAGTGTATGAATTTGAGTAAAAAAAGAAGACAGTCCGCTTCGAGCTAATAAAAACTCAGAAAACCACTCGTTACGACCAAGGAATGCAGACGAGCATCTCTGAACACTCAACACGGTGCACCCTGAAGGAGAAAAATATCTGAGGAATGTTTCCAGCACCTTGTTGAATCTATGCCAATAAGAATAAAAGCAGCTCTGAAGACAAAAGACGTCGAACCTGGTACTAGCAAAGTGTACCTATTTACTTGACGAAAGTGTATTCAATCGGATTAAGATTTAAAAAGATCCACAAAAATGCATCACACAGATTTTTTTTACTGCCTTTTACAGTTTAAGCAAACAAAAAATACAATAATTTGCATTAAAATGGGTTTTATATGCGCTGAAAGGTGATGTTTAATATGAAGAAACATATCAGTGAATTAAAACTGGTACCAATGAGGATGACAGGTCGGACTCCTGCAGAGTTGAGTAGGTTGTCGGGCACGATGACCGTCTCTCCAATGGTGACAGGCTGGGGCTGAATGACGCCTATTACAGGTGGTTGAGGAGAGGCTACTCCTAATACCGGCCCTTAAGGATGATAAAGCAATTACGTGTCAGTACAAACTTTAGCCATAGTTACAGTTTAGGAGATGTTTCAACATGTTTGACATGCAGACAATGCTTCTGAGATACCAATAACAACAAGGATGCAGAAACACGCTGACTGGCTGTGAGTCAAGAAAACATTTTTTAAAAAGTCCCAGTTCCTGTTAACCAAGTCAGAAGGTAAGAAAAACATATTTTTGCTCATTGTCTTTTTCAGTGTTGTTGTATACTTTAACGCTTCAGAGTATGTGTCTCCAGTGCATCTAATGTCAGAACTATTAAGTCCCCTCAGCTCCTCAGGAGTCAGGAGTTGTTCCATAGTGCAGGACAAAAACCTCTGGGGAGGCAGCTTTTAGCTTTCATGGCCTGAACCGCCGGAACAGTCTGGTGACATACCTGAAAGCAGCTAGATGTACTGAAGTCTTTAAATATAAACCTAAAGCCTAACTTTTTGACTGCCGATGCTCTATAGAGATTCGTTTAATTTACTTAATTGTATCTATAACCACAGACTTTTACTCTCAGATTAGTAAGTCAATAGTAAGGATTGCGTGATTATAAACAGTTACTTTATCGAATATTTATTTATCACTTGCTTTACTGACTTCTTGTCAGCATTTTTTTTCTAATTTATTAGTACTAGTTTATGATGCTTTGCAATTACTCATCTTTCTAACTGCTTTTATTTCACTTATGTACACTTAGGGGACACTTTTTAAACTTTGTCTTAAATTGGTCTTCTCTTTTTACCAGTTGCTGTCTTATTATCTGCCTGCTAATTATCTGTAACTAGCCTGTATACAAATAAGACTGATTGTTTTAAAAGGGAAAACTTCAAATTAATTGACTAATATTAGTAAAATAAGCTCCTTATGCGCTGTATACTTTCTTTAAAGAGATGTTTATAGTTACATGTAAACTGGAGAGATGTGAGACATTTAGTGAAGACATAACATTATGTTCATATTTACAGACACATACAGCTGGATAGCTTTATCCTGGTGATCTCACCAGGACACAACACGGATTTAATGATGCTCCTGTTATGGAGAAAAAAATGTGCACATCCTAATTCCTGCAGTGGCTGATTTAGTGGAACAAAAGAACAATTTTTGTTGGTTATTTTATTAGCAACCATGTACACCCTGTTCATTCTGGCCCTTCTGCCCAGATTGCCTTTTTATTATTTCTGTCAGCTCGCCTAAATACACGATGTGGCAGAAATCTCTAATCGTGCAATTCTTTTAAATTCACTTGCCCTACAAACTGTTCAGCTCTATCACCATGGCAATGCTGGGTGAATCATCCTTAACAACCAGTGAGCGTCAGGGACATTAGTGCATACTCATCCTCAAACAGAGGCATGGGGAATGAGGGTGTGCAGACACTTCTCTGCACACACTCCTTTGCACACACATGCTCACCAATCCAGCGTTAATGGATAAAAAAAAAAAAAAAAAGGAACACTTGGTATAACAGGATAAATTTAAAACCCAGAAGAAAATAAACTGCTCAGCCTCCCCCTCCCCCCATCCCCCTGAAGGTGGCTTAACAAACAAACCTGGAGAACAAACTATTGGCCGAATAGCTGGCACAGGGACAGCTGTTGGCGGGACTGGCACCAACGAGCTGGGATGCCAGCTCCGGTGGCGCTTCTTTGGAGGGCCAGAGTTCATAGCAGACAATACTAAACATTAAAGACAGACAAGTAAGAAAAAATGTCAATACAGAAAATAATTACAAATAACACACTGTACGTATTCAGAAAGGATCCTACCGGGACTATCTCCTAAATCAGCAGTGCGATACCCCTGACCTTGAGGCCCTAAGGACATCTGGGAGGGGCTGAGTAATGGAGGGCGCCCATCAACAGCCAGGCTATTTGTTGGCACATTCACCCGAAGAGCTGTGGGTACTGAAACACAGATTACGCATTAATACAGTTTGTGAAACTGCAACATTGCCGAGATAATAAGCTCACAATAACAACGCTGACACGTTGTTTCTTTTTGGTGTAATGTTTAAACTCAAAGCACTGATTGACTCATTCTAGCCATCTAGTTATAAACTAAAGCCTCGTCTGTGAATGAATCACTACTGAGATTTCTTTACTCTTTAAGTCGTCTGCATGCAGTCACACACCAAATCTACCTTACATGCTTGCAAATCTCACCTGCTCAACTCTATCCATGCTTTTAACTCCTGCAACATTTATGCTACAATCTGTAGATTATCTTTGTGTGTTTTGAAATCATCCCCAATCTGTTTTGACCTGTACCTGACCACTTCCATGCTTTGTGGACTCTGATCTCTGCTCTCCCGTCTTGTTTTGTCTAACTGCCAACTTGCCTGCAAACTTCAGCTTTGTGCTTTTATCAATAATCCACCTTAAAACTGCTCCTGCCTTTCCAGTTTCTGTCACTATGCTGGTCTGCCTCCCTGCTCTCCTTACACAATGGTGCCATGTTGCGATATTTCAGCCTGCAGCACAGTGGCTAACTGCCAGCATGCTACAAAAAGTTGAATGGATAACGAAAAAGCGAACAAGTGATATGCAAATATAAAAATATTTCCCCCAACTATAACTGTCTGCAGAGTAACCAATGAATGAAAATAAGTCAGTACTAACGGCAGGCTATTGATTTCCTATACGTACACTCTTGTAGCAATTGGCCATGTTTCCATCTCATATTCACAGTGTATGCAACACACAAAAACATCAATTGCTATGCGTACCCTTAGCTTGTCAATATAGCAACCTTGTAAAGGAGCTAATAGATAGCAAGGCCTTAAAAAAATCATTATAGCATTTCTTCCTCCAGCATTGACTGGTAAGTAAGCACATGCATGTATCTGTGTGTTTCTAAGCAGTCTGTAGCATAAATCAATCTTATATTCATGAAGTTTTTTTTTTGTTTTTTTTACACAAAGCTTGAGGTAAAGTTTTGCCAGGAGCTAAATTTTAAATTCCAGCACTGAAGCATGGATACATCAGGTATGTGGGACTACAGTTTTTATATTATCATGTTTATTTCCTACCACATACAGAACAAACTGACATGCACAGCTATAAATGTACCAATCAAACTCTTCACCTATTGGTAGAGTCTTGTTTCCAGGTGTGGAGGCCAGTGGTTTGAGGAAACTACATTCCTGGTTCCCAAAAAAGACAGAGGATGCTTGCGTTGTTCTGGTAGGTGGAGAATCTGTAGATAAAAAGAAAAGCATTACAATATCAAAACACAGCTACTATGCACCCAATGATGCATGGTTCCCTTGTCCACCGACTTCATACGAATGTTTCTGATAACTCTGGATTGTGGCTTTAACACACACCTTTCCTGTGATTGGTCATTTTGTTGCCTTTGGCCTTCAAACAAATGTCAAACTATCAGATCTGTGTCAGTATGAACTGTCAATTGTACAATTATTAACAGACCAGAATTGTCCTTCTCACCAATCGCTCTAGAATACAGTGACCTGAGTTGGAGACAGTGAAGTGAATTATTATGAATTCTACCCTCTGGGCTTTCAAAGCATGAGTGTCAAAAACCTCTGAAGGAGAAGGATGTACCTGAAGGTCGCAGTCACGAGACATCAGGCGAGAGTAATGCCGATACATAGCCCTGCAGCACAGCTGTCTATATTAACGTGCAAGAGCTATGCTTACAAGCAGCATCCAGGTTAAGAACAAATCAATACTATAAGCCCAGGAGGTTTTCCAATCATAGAAGGAACAAGCTCTCGCTGTGAAAGGTCAAAGAAGAACAACATCTCCTTGAAGAGTCAACATGGTTATTCTATAAATAACCAGAGCTTTATTTAATTGTGTTGCTTTTAAATTCCTGCATTTATTTTCACCTGCATTACCAAAAAAGTAGCCAAGTTGATAAGAGGATGCTTTTCAAAAGCATAAAATAAACCAAGCCTTCTCCTTGACTGTCTCCGATTTGAATACTATTTTAGGGCAGAAAATTCGAACACTTCCAAAGATTTCAGTGAAATTTTAGCTTCAGATATTAAAAATATTATGATTATGAAAAATAATCCGAATCAAACAAAATTTATCAGAATCTGTAGACTGGAACAGATACACTAACAAAAGTAAGCATTGGCTAGTTAGCCATCGTGGTAAACTGAAAAATCTGGTTAAAATGTACTAAAAACTAACAAACTTTTACTATTTGTAATTTACTTCTAATAAAATGTCACTATGCAGCCAGAATACACATCAAAGCACTGCCGCAACCAAATGCAGTGGCACACGACCAACAAAGCCTCATAAATAGCTTAATGCAGCGAGATGGTGTTTCAAGCTCAACTCTTATATTTCAGAGCTTAGCAACCAAAACCTATAGCAACAGCACAAGCTGTCAGCATATAATCAACTGAAACAATATCACTTTGGTGGAATAGATAAATGTATACTGTCATTATTACGCTACACTTGATGACTTGAAGTCCAGACTTATTTACACAGTTTATAAACTTCCCTGAAAGTGCGACAGATTATCTTACTGTGAATTAACATCTATCCATCCATTAAATTTGAAACTCTAATAGATCTGTTTGAGTGTAAGTTTGACAGGACCAAAAAAACACAACAAACCATGCCCAGCTATGGGAGATGAAACTCTCTGGGTGGCCTTAGCATCCTGCTGGGCTAATTAATCTTTCAGTTTAGCCACATCGTTCAAGTTTCTCTCAGTTTCTGTCTCTTTTGCTGTCTTTGTGCCAAAATAATGATTATACATAAATAAGCAAAACAATAATAATTGAGTAAGAAGCAAGGCTTGCTGACTTGGAGTTTGGGGTGAGATTTAAGCTGCTAAATGAGAAACATCATAAAACATCTTTGTATTGTATTTTTTTGTAAAAGGGGGTAATAAAACAACTGCCTGTGTGTATTTATTTTTTTAAACATACATAAAATCTACAAGAGTTCCTCACTGGCTTTAATTTTACAGCCATTTTTACATGTTATATGATCATAGTGTAGTGCTTTAAACACTTGCCTAAGATGCCTGGATCATTCACAGGAGGAGACAAAAGGGGATGAAAAAAAAGGAAAAACAACCTTATTAAACAGGAGTAGGTGAAATTTGTTAACTTCTTTTGTAAACTTTACACACTCACAATTAATGCAACTTACTTGAGTTATCGTTAAATTTCAGCTGCTGACTTGCAGGTTTAACTCTGCTGTGTAAAAACGTAGGCAACACTGCAGAGTATAATCTCACCTGAAAGGGAAAAAGGAGAGGAGCTGTGTCCGCTGGCACCTCCATTTTCTTTACTGCTAAGAGAAGACGACGAGCCGGGTTTGGAGGTTGATGCGCTGCTGAGAAACTGGCGCGTTTTACCGTCTAAGAAACAGAGGAAGGAGAAACAAACAAACAAAACTCATCAAACCCTCACAAAATGCAGTGTAAGATAAAAGTTTGATATACTTTACATACATCTTTAGAAAGTCTGGAGTCTGTAGTGTATATTTACCTTTCCAGCAGATGAGGGGTCCTTTGCACAAAGCACCCTGAGAATTCTTCACCAGGTAGTATTTTAAGTGCTTCTGCTTTTTGGGCTGTGTGGAAAGTTTCAGGTTGATGTGATTGGAAAACTCGGTGAAGTATCTGAATCCCTTTTCACCACAGCCCACACAGTTTCCTGAAAAACCTGCAAGACATAAAAATGCAACAATTACATTGCTTTCCAAACATTTGCAGGCTAATGCATGACCTGTGCCAGCTAGCAACAGAGCGTGCTCAGTTCAGCAGGAACTTGGCTCATTACGTCAATTCTGGCTTGTTTACTTGATCCGAACGCTCGGGAACACACTGACCTAAAAGTGCATTTTTCCCATTCTCGTCAGGCAAAAAACGCCGGTCCACGGCGCACACCAAGATGTGCTCAGGAACAGTGGGGGACTTGGCACCGACCAGCTCGAAGCCTGCTGGGACTTCGATGGGCTCTGTTGCTATGGAGACTAGGCGGAGGTCTTTCCCGGCCTGACAGAAGCCTGAGAGATGAGGAGGAGGAAATTTTTTTTAAGTAAACAGTAGATTAAGAGATGTAATAATAAACAAATAAAGTTTCTACAAAAATTTAATACATCTGGCATGCTTGTTAAAAATTCTGGAACAGCAACACAACACAACACTCCTGAGATCATACTAATGAATTCACAACGTTTGCATTCACATGCCAGATTAACACCTATGAGTAATTTCGAATCACCAATAAACCTAACCTCACTAACTGTTTGTCTTTGGATTGTGGGACTAAGCCAGAGTACCCGGACAGAACCCACACAGACACGGGGAGAACATGCAAACTCCACACAGAAATGCCCCAGGGGGGTGGGATTTGATAAGCAAAAGAGAATGGATGGATGGATGGATGCATAGAGGTCATACCATCCAGGGTGCAGCAGCCATCCGGTGCAGGAGCTTGCAGGTAGGGAAGTGGAGGGCTGCTGGTGTCCGAGTCGTCTTCGTCTTCCAGCTCCTCCAGATCGTTGGAAGAGTTGCCATTCACAAGCTCGTGCCCTGGGTGCTCCCTGCCATGGAGTGCTACGCCAGCTTTCGACTTCATATCAACTACAAAAATGTAAGATTATTTTTACTAAAAATTTAACTGCATTTTAAGAAATACTTCAACAGAAAAGTGGAATGTTTAGTGAACCCTCTGACAAAATTTAAATATATGCTACATAAGGCTAAGTCTCTAAAGCACTAGCTGTCCAATGAACTCAATATAGTTCAAACTGATTTTTTTCCAGCTTGCTGTGAGCTTCTTACCTTCCATGTTACCAGGATACGTCTCAGGCTCTAAGTACAGCTGTGTGAAGATGGGTTGTGGATCCCCGCTGCTCGAGCGCAGGGACGCCTCAATTGAGTTGTGGAGAGCCTCCTCAAATCGGGCAGACTTCAGCTGCCCTGCGTATGAATTCCCCATTATCTGTGGGAGCAGAGAGAGGGGGAGAGAAAAGAGGAGCATGAGGAAATGAATACAGTCATGGTTTTTCTCATCTCAAGTTATTGATTATTTCCTGTGTGCTAATAGCAAGCTCAACAGAGAGCCAAAATCTAAAAAGCAACAGATCTCTGAAGAAAATGTACTCATGTTTCAAATAAACACTACTGTGCTCTGATGGTGTGAGTCAAATTTTGTTTTTATTGAAAACTGCTAATCAACTACCACCTGGCGCAACCAGCTTAAATATTTCAGAACCAATATGGGTTTATGCATCAAGCTGCACAAGCCTAAAATGCAGGATGAATCTCCAAGCTCAGATCTCATCACAGACATGAAGCATGACCCACGTTTTATATTTTAGAACTTTATAAAAGTTAAATCCAACAGATCCAGGCTCCATCCAACCACAAGCCCGAACTGGATGCTAAAATCTACATGATCTCATGTGAACAACGTTCATTTTTCTACAAAAATGTGCAAACTTTGCTCAGTTTGGCTTCTCAGAATTTGAACTGTTGGTCAGAAAAAACCTACATTTGAAGTCAATCATTAAAAAAAAACCTGACACATATGAAATGTTAAAATAATCTTTAGTTGCAGTGATCTTTCCTGTTAATGATAAAAATGTTTAGTCTACTAGACAGTGTCAGTAGTAGCACAAAGCACAAACCACACACACACACACACGCACTTTACTTTGTCGATGTCAGTCAAAACATAATGGCCAAGGCCAATCCTTTTTTCCTATCCCTTTTTGGCCTCGCTCTTTTGCTCTTTGCCTCTTTGCCGTTACTCTGCCTGCACTCCCACCCACCCCCTTCCTAGTGTCCACTCAGTGACATCTGCTGAGGTCGGCCGCATGGGCCCGTGGTTGGCCGACTCTTTGCTAGCAGGTGGCAGCTGGACAGAGGGCTGAGCATGTGGTCTCAGAGAAGCCAGCAAGAGAAGAAAACAGAGGGCAGGAGAAACAGAAAGCACTCCAAGTGTGGAAAAAAGAAAGCTTCACTTACTGAACAGCACTTCAGTGTCCATTTATTAAAGACGCCTAATCAAACTCAAAGCTTTCAGCTTGTCAAAACATCTCAGCAGAGACAAAGTTTTAATTGCTGCATTCTTGAAACACGGGTTTGGCCTGAAATGCCTCATGTTTGTCCTTGGACTACATTTGACCAGTTTAGCCTTCAGCTGTTTGGAGGAAAAACTCCTCATTAAGGTCTGAGATCCCACACAGCTGTGACATGACAACAGTATGTGCTTTAGATGTGTGTGTGTGTAAGTAACAAAATAAACAAAAAGTACTAATTATGACTGACTGAATATATCAGTCGGTGAATAAATATCTACAGTTTTCACACAAAACAAAGAAACTCCTAACGTTGTTTATAATATTGTAAATAAGAGGTAAGGTGGAAATTAAGCTGATCACAGTTTGCCTTGAAGGTGCAATTTTGCCCGTGCCTGGACAGGTTTCAGACTCAATGTTTACTTAACAACCTTCCTGGGGAGGAATTTGACCAACCCAGACAAAAGACAAGATTAACAGTGCCTGACTGTGCTGTGGAAGAGATAAGCAGCTTAAGAGAACGAAGCTACAGTACTTCTTGCTTAACTGATGGAGGAAGGTGGCTGCACAGAGAAACAATGACTAATGGCTAAATGAAAAAAGAAAGAAAGAAAGAAAGAAGCTGGGTGCCTGAGGACATTTGTAGCCATTGCCTGTTCGTTTTGAATGTCAAAACAGGCTCCGGAGACTTCTCTGCTTGGCTGAGTGTGAAGCCCCACTGGACAGATTTGTCATTAACCCAGCCTGGGCGAGGTGAATCCCAAAAATGACCTTTTACCACCTGTGCAACTTAAAACAAAGCGTGACTGTGGTAGGGGTCACTTAACGGGTGTTGTGACTCAGGTGGTTGCTAAGGTCAGCTGCAGTGGTGGAGGGTATTTCAGGTCAGCAGCTGAAGTGTGCCTGATGGCTGGTTAAACATAATGAGCAGAAGAAGCAGTTTAATGTTCAAAGACTAATGGCCAATGCTGGGAAGTCACGTCAATGAATGGTGACTTTAAAACTGCCTTTCAGGCTGTCAGATGGTCAGTCAAGGCCGTTCCACAGCTCCTGGGTGGCATCAACAGATTGCATGAATGTGACCCTGGGTCAGAAAAGGCTAATCTAATCTTCACTCAGAGGGTTGGAGAAGACCACTACGGACAAAATGAGCTGCAGAGAGTGAAATCTGAAATTCTCAGAGAGGAAACATTAGCATCACATAAAACCCCCCCAAAAAAACAGGCTGACTTACGCAGTCAGGCTGTTCCCAGGTGTGACAGGACTCTGCTACATGCTGGATCGCTATCACTCGGCAGAAATTTCCATCAAAGGCATGTCACTCCCTCGTTGCTTGAAGACCTGAGGGAAAGCAGCAGGAAGATTGAAGATTAGCTCAGAGTGTTTAACTATGCTAAGGGTTTCTCCAGATAGTTGAAATTATACTTTCTGTGCTTGAATGTTAAATCAGGATGTTCATAAAAAGAACGTGCTAGTTACAGACAAAACCCCCCACAAAACATCTATAATGTTTAAACAAACAAACTAAAAATAAACAATTATATCCAGTGTATTTACTTTATACTAAATAAAAAAACATAATTGATGAGTCTACTTTTTGGCCATTTGAGGGGGAAAAAAAACTACAGCTGTTTGGAAATCCCCCCCAAAATGATTTAAGCTGCAACTAATACCCACAGTCCAAAGGGCATGCTTATTCACAAAATGAATGAGGGCACTTTTAACCACTCAGACATTAAGTGCAGCTCAGCCTGTGGCATGTGTACATGTATAGCTGTGTAGAAAGCCCACTATTACGTTTCCCCGGCCCCGAGGCCATTTTCATAAAGTACAACTGGGTGTTGCTGCAGCACTCAACACACAGTCAATACCCTCTGAATGGCTTTAAGTTACTTTGACCCTTTGACAAAGTATTGTTTAGCCAATCAGGCTTTGATATAACAGAAGCAAAGTTCCTTTCAAAACATTGACAGCCAAAA
Organism: Rhamphochromis sp. 'chilingali'; assembly: GCF_963969265.1. NCBI lineage: Eukaryota > Metazoa > Chordata > Actinopteri > Cichliformes > Cichlidae > Rhamphochromis > Rhamphochromis sp. 'chilingali'. Next base: position 21,104,596 of record NC_137943.1, on the reverse strand, counting down.
TCTACCCAGTCATCACCTCTGACTGTACAAATATTCTGTTCAAAAAAGAAAAAAAAGTAGTAGCTTGTCTGGGGTCCAAGTCCTTCAAATAGAAAGTGCACACAAGCTGGTTCAACTTGTATTTACCCATTTAGTGAATGATTAGCCAGCGTGATGGAGTGCATCAGAGACTTAAAAACATCAGCGTGTCACAAAGCAGAAGCGTATCCGCCTACAACACCGATACAACAGAACTGCCTACCAAAAAAGAAAAGAAAATTGAAATACAACTCTGGTTTATGTTTTGCCCTCCCACAAGTGTTCCCGCAGCTGTTGATGTAAAACTCAAACCTAAGCTCTTGCAACCGGCTAATTACCCAGGGAGCAGAGTCTTTAAATATTTTGATGCTTATCTGGTTGTGACGGGTAGACATCACAACAGGAGGCAGAGATGACTCTGGAGATGAAGCTGAAGAAGCCATAAATTTAGACACAAAAACAAGACAAGCCCGAGGTGCTGCATAATAAAGTTCTGTTTTTCCAGTGATGTAACGTGAGAAAATATTCAGACTTAAGTGCTGTTTTAGTTTGTTTCTTAAGCAAATTTCTTGAAAGTGGGACAGGATTAAGCTAATGGTTAAAGACAATGCTTCTTAAATGCATGCAAGCACAGCCCAACTATAAAATATACATCCATTATTAATACAATGGCAGTATGTTCTGTTTAGATAGGTTGATACAAAAATGCATATATATAAAAAAATAATAATTTAGGTAAAAAAAAAAAAATACACAATTGTTTAAGAAATTTTACTTTGATCTGTCAACATGTGCAGTCTTGAAAAAATGTTGGGGAAAAAAAATTGCAGCCAAAACTTTTTTTAATCTTGAAAATGAAATCTTGTTTACTACATTCAGTTTAAAAAAAGGGAAATTCAACATTAACTAAGAGGTGTGAATTTTCTTCAATTGGTGAGTACACTACAAAGCTAAAATGAGATTCTCCTCTTGACAACTTCGCACAAAAATAAGTAAAGCTTGCTTAGAATTAATGTTCCCATCTCATATTTTTGTTGTAGCTGATGCGCTATTTGTGAAATCTCTTCTTACACAATATGCGATCCGTTAAAGATCAAAACCATATCAGAGCTTTACCCTGAAAAGAAGTCAGATCAAAAGTTCATTAAATTGAACCAATCTTACTTTTGACCCGGAATTTTCTTTCTCTGCAGGCTCCTTTTGTTTCTTGCTCAGCTGCATAATTACATTACAATGTTTAAACAGAGGGAAAGAGGCAGGATTAAACTTGCTTACCCTCCACCCATTTTAATAACATTGTGATTTAGCATATGCTTTGCAGCAAAGTCAAACAAATGCAAGGTAATGTGTTTTGTCTAACATTGCATTTATAAAAAGGAAAAGATGTTGATATCAAGCAATTAAACTTGACACTTGGCCTTTATTTGACGTTTGCTAATCAAACAAACGCAGCTAGCTGAAAATGAGTTAATTCAGGGTTTGAATGAAATTAGCCAGTTTTAAGGGGAATTTCATAAATATATATTTACACCTCGCTGTTGCACAAATTCGGGAAAAATTTCAACACACACTTAACATTAAAAAGGCCACTTTCTCTGACATGAGAGAAAAAGTGATGGGGGCTGGAGAGGGGGGCGGTGAGAATAAAACAAACTGAATGAGGTGCTAAAAAAAACCCGTACCAATAATGCTGAATCAGGGCCACATGTGACACACAGCACAGTTTTAAGAAGCTTCTGCTGTACCTTCCATGACTCCTCGAGCAGCTTAAAATTCCAATCAAGTGTAGTAAATCCCAAACGTGAAGCCACCTGTTTAAATATCATCCATGTTAAATAGTAAATCCTTTTATTTTTTGATATCCAGGCAGCATATGGAGTTTCAGTCCTTTCTGGTAGCCACCTTTGTCATTATCCTCTACAGAGAACTGGAAATCCCACTCTTTCCCTTGTTGCAGCAGAAACCCTCCCTCCTCTTTCTCTCTCTCTCTCCCATGCAAACAAACACACACACACAGCGACCTCCCCCTAGGCCTTCCTCCGTCCCACGCCATTTGCCAAAGAGGGAGGGTATCCATTGGGGGCTCATTCATTACAGCCCTGCTGACCCCCCGTGGTGACAGATGCTCTTGGAGGCCTGCAGAGCTCTCTATGTGTGTGTGTTGGGGGGAGACGACAAAGGAGAGGGCCTACATTTCCCCGCTGCCACGTGTGACCCCCAGCACGTTAAGACATCCTGCATGGGCACTGTGTCATGTGGAAGTTTTCATTTTCAAAAAGAATGAAGCAAAGAGAGGGGAGGGGGGCACAAGTCTTTAAATCAAACTTTCTATCCTATGCTCAACTCAATCTCTCACGGCCACACCCAGCTTTTTATTGTTTTTGTGTGTGTGTGTGTGTGTGTGTGTGTGTGTGTGTGTGTGTGTGTGTGTGTGTGTGTGTGTGTGTGTGTGTGTGTGTGTGTGGGAGAGACTCCAGAACCAGAAAGGATCTGTCCCCGACAAGAATGTCAGGTCAGCTTTGGCATTTTGTCTCCATAGCCCTTACCCAGGATTGACCCCACATTAGGCTTTTACTCCTGCTATAAATACCAGGAGGCTCATCTGGTCAAAATAAATAAACAGAAATGCACCACAAATCAACAGGCGCTGGCAGATGTTGGGGAACTGTATGTCATTACAGCCCAGTGATCACAGTTGGCATGACATTGTCAAGAGAGGAAGGACTTAAGGCCAACATGACCTCAGTCTACACCGTATTTTCTTGAGTCAGGTTGAAAACACTCCTCAAACTTTCTCTTTCTGGGGTAGCGGAAATTCTGCAACACCTTTAATTACCTGACTTTTAATGGGAAAGACAATTGGCTATCTGTCTATCTGTAGTAGCAGGAAACTGTTCACCGTTTCTAATGGGTGGAAAATGCAAGAATATTTTGCTCTGGCCTTCAACATGTAGAGTCAGTATGATTTGTGCAGCATCCAAAGGCTTCTGTGTTTGTTTTCTTGCTGAAATGTTTGCAAGAATTTGTCAGGTAAACAGCAAGTGAACTCACATGTACTTGCCAGCAAGGAAGAAACAGTCGACAGTGACCCTAGGATTCTAGGTCTCTTGCTTTCATACAGACATTTGATAATTTTGGCTTAAAAATGCTATTTTTAAGACGAGACGACTTCCAACAAGTCATAAAATACTAACATGGTTTTATCATAAATGACTCCATTATCTGATATCTTCCTTTACTGGCCCGGGTTCCTGCTTCACTGAGCCATGTGACTGACGTTCCAGTTCATTACCACAGACACGGTCAACAGTTGTTTTAATCAAGTTGTGTGGAGCTCTTCTCACCTCCTCTCCATTGCAGCGCATTCAGTGTGACGGCTGCTGTAAACCACCACACGAACCAATCAGGGCATTCATTAGTGCTTCATGCACTCATTTCACTCAGTCAGACATTTGTCTAAATGCTGGGTTTGAGTTTGACTGTGAAATTTTCCAAGCAACTGCTGATTTAGACCAGACTTAGTAAATCAGAGTGACTCACAGGCGTTTTATTAAATTATAATTGGCATTTTTGGGTGGTAAACACAGACTACCTGCAGTAGTCCATCCATTGCAATGAAAGTGAAATTTTGACAAAGATCCAACTGACACCAGCACAACCGCAAGTTCAACTGGGGGAAAAGAGCTGTCAGCGTGATTTATCTCTAAGCCTCTGACTTTGACATGGCCTGTCCTAAATAGCCCATTTAAAATGGAGATAATGAGTAAACCCCGCATTTTCTTTGGCCTCAAAAGACACTGTGCTGCAAAACAAAAGAGTGTGGATTGAATGCTTGCCCGCCCCTGAGCCCATCCTTCACCACTCTAAGGGGACAAAGGGGAAGTATTCCTGCCACTGCCACCTGAGGAAAGACAAGTCACATGACCAGCATTAATGGGAGATTTTGGGCTTTCTGGGCTCTTAAATTTGGAAGGGGGTAGGGAAGTGGAGCTCTTCCTCTCTTGGATTCCCAGAGGAGTGCCGGAGCTTTGACTTAGCTGAGTCAGCAGTTGCCGAACCCTGGACTGAGCTACAAGAGAATCATTTGCCTACACTTGTATCTGCTCCATTATATAATCTAATCAACCTGTCTAACCAAGTGCATGCATGACTGATGGAAGTACATAGGATGCTTGTCGTTACACAGCAGCTCAAGGCTTCAACTTTAAGAATGAAGCGAGATCCATCAGATGTATGAGCGGACACGGTGCTAATAACCCTGTTATGATGACAAAACAGTCCTATACTGTCAAAAAACAAACAAACAACCCCCAAGTAAGAAAACGACAAAACCGCCACATGGAAATTCCCGTAACAGAATACCCATTTATACTAGCGGCAAGTGGGCTACCTGTCAAAGGTGTTACAAGTTGCACTTTTGTTTGCTATGCATTTGACAGTCTGCCGGTCTCATTTCCTTATTAAAACCCCCAAACCTTCTTTCGAAACCTCCCCCTCTTCCTCCAAATACTACTCCTACTCCCCAGGGCTACCTGCTGAGCCCTGAAGTGCAAATCAGTGCTAGTGAGGATAGCAGATGAGCTAAGGTCATTCATGGCTTTCCAGTGAGTCAAACAAACAAAGGCAAACATTCCAGTTGAATGCCATTGCTGAAGTCAGCAGCAACAGAAAGAAAGACGTTGAGAAAGAGACAGAGCAGGGCTCAGTGCAGAGAATAGCCCCAGGGTCCGTTTGTGTGTGTGTGTGTGTGTGTGTGTGTGTGTGTGTGTGTGTGTGTGTGTGTGTGTGTGTGTGTGCGCGCACGCGTGTGCACATGCACATTTGTGCGTCGTAGGAGATTATCTGCGCATCTATAAAGTGGGGTGAACCAAGGTTTAAAGCCTGGTGTGACCAGAGGGAACGGGGGCAGGGTCTTGGGCAGGAGGAGGGGTGGACAAAAGGAGCATTTGGGCAGATGAAGAAGTCATCATCATTAAGCCACTGGAGGTTTACTGTCCAGTTATAAAACTCATTTAAAAATTAGGGGCTAGGGGGTGCGTGTGAAAGGCCAGCAGGGCTGGAAAGGCCTGCGAGGGTCTGGAGAGAGGTGTATTAACTCACTGAGAAACTGTAGAGCTAATTCATTAGGGGACAAGCGGTCTTTGTGTTAACACTAGCTTGATTGGAGTGGTGACCTTGCCACACACTGTGGCCCAGAGGAAGAGTTTAAGGGCAAGGTATTTAACCTTAAACTAAATCTCAGCCATGGACAAAGGGCCAGCATCATTTCGTGCCGAAGGTCTGCCAAACTGATAACTAATGTAACGCAAGTGGAAAACAAACTCAAAAAGTGGAAAACACTGTATACTACAGCTGTTTGTTTATAGAAATAACTACCGTAATATTTTAGCATGCTCTTTATAGGATATAACTGAATATGCATCTGAAACTGTTGACTGATTGGCTAAAATTGATTATTCACTCAAATATAAATTAATCTGCAACAACATTGATAATTGATAAAACTGCTTCTTAGAAGAAAGAAAGAAAGAAAGAAAGAAAGAAAGAAAGTGTACTTTATTGATCCCCGTGGGGAAATTCCTCTCTGCATTTAACCCATTCACTCAGTGAAGCAGTGGGCAGCCATTGGGCACCCGGGGGAGCAGTGTGCAGGGACGGTACCTTGCTCAGGGGTACCTCAGGGTAGCTGTAGCTTCCGATCATGGGGCCGCCACTACCTACTGAGCTATCCCTGCCCTTAGTGGATGATAAACTAAAACTTTATGGACTTTTCTCTGTTTGCCTGATAAAAAAACAAATTGTGTGACTAATAATCGCCACCTTTACAGACCATTTGTTGCCGCTCAACAGGAAGCAATATGCCAAATGTAGCATATTAATGTGGATTAATATTTTTTCCAATTGATTCGGGAAGTTTAGTATCACCCGTCCTCCCAGTTTTGATATCAGTTCCAGTAAAAATCCAAGCGAGATGCATAAAACTACACTTTTTTTGTCATTAAGGAACTGTAAATGAAGGACACACTTATGAGAATGTTCTACAGCCTTTATCAAGCAACAAGTCCAGGCACTTTGATTCTGTGAGAGACTGCACATATTTAATTTTCTATCATTTACTAAGTAACATGTCAAATTTAAGTTGTTGGGCATCTTTTTCATGAGCCCACATAAAAACAAATAGTAGCAACAAACGTTTAGACTTTCAGGAAGCATCATCACTTGCAAAAAATATCTGCCACCCTCTAGATTATGTAGCAGAAGATTTTCCCAGCTAGCATAATCAAATGAAAGTGAAGGACAAGCGAAAATTTACAATGCTGTCCATGACTGTGTAATAAAACAGGAGGCCTGCTAGTGAACCCAATCTGCATTTTACAACACTGCTGGGTTGAACGCCAGTTCACCTAAACTGAAACAACAGGGAGAGAGACACAGGACCGTAATACATTTATAGACTTATTCAGGGAAGCCATATTGAATAAGGCAACAATAAGTTCTATTGCATACTGTAAAGCTGTCACTGGCAGCAGTCAAACACCGGTCAATGCTAAAGGGCAAGAGGACGAAGGAGACAAAGATTTGTTGCTTTGAATTTAAAGTGGTTATAATACATTCTCTAAAACATCATTTTTTACTCCAGGACTGGAAACAAGTCAATCATTCCTGACCTTGCATAAAAGAGAGAAAATAAAAGCTTTTTATAGTCAAATTCATGTAAATAGCCATATTCCAAGACTGGCCTTTATTTCATCCAATTGAGCCTCTACCATTTTCACAGCTACTTCTAACATCTGGTCTGAACACAATGGCTCATTTGAGATTAGATCTTTGATAATGGTTGACCAGGCCTTGTCCTGGCTATAAAGTGCTGTTTAGACAGCCCTGTTTGTTATGGGGTGTAAAGGGAGATCCATGGATCATGGTGAAAGGGCCAACGCTATCAAAACATTTACGCTTATCAGATGACAAACCAGCAAAGGGGTCATGTTCCAGTTCCAGGAGCTGGCCTGGGCTGCCCTCCATCCTCCACGCAGACCAAACATCAGTCAAATGGAGGTGCTGAAGATGTGAGAGACTTCAGAGGTGATCACTGGAAACTTGAAACACAACTTGAAACTACATCCTACATCATTCTACAACATATGCATGTACCTGTAGACTATACTTTGGAAAATTAAACTAAAAAACTACTGAAACTGAAATGTACAGAAGAGAATAAGAGCCACTGGAAAAAAAAATTTGGGGGTCATGACCCCCTTTGGATTCTAAGACAAAAAACAAACCAAAAAAAGTCAGCATTAACCGATACAAAGTTCTAACTTTAACCCAGGAACTCAGACTTTTTCAGTTAAATTTATCCTCATAATTTGTACTTTATTCTCAATTCTAACTTTTTACAATTCTAAAAGTGATATTTATGAGAAAAAAGTCACAATCCTGCTTCTTGTTCTTTGAATTCTCAAAAACTATTTTTTAAATTTAATTCATTATTATTATTTTAAACAGAGGTCTTCATCTTTTTTCCAAATGAACTGCTGAAAAATTTGTACTAGGTATAAATCTACCCAAATTCATCTTGACGATTGATAAAGTAAATAATGAAAGGAAATTAATTGTCAACCTTTCTGATAATTAATCAACTAACTAATTTTACAAGACTCAAAGTTCTAGTTAGAGTTTCTCAGCTGTGATGCTTCAGTTCCTCGACTATTTAAATATGTTAAACTGTTAAATTCAAAATAAGACGGCTGTTTGAGGTTTAAAAGACCGAATCCATGTTCTTGTATTGACAGATAATGATAATAATGAAGACAACTGGCAAGTTAAATAATAATGAAAATAATTATTAGCACTCCACTAAATCTATCTTTAAACCTTTCCCCCCCTTTAAGGACAACTCACTCTCTCAAAGGTTCACACATCCAACACACTGACTTAATTTCAGCACACACTCATGGAGAGCACATAAGAAAGAGGTCTGTTGTGTTTATCAGGCATCCAAAGAGATCCACTTTTCACAATGGGACCTCTCCTTTCTTTTCCTTCCTGAAAAAGATCTCGGCCACCTTGAATCTATTTGACTGACAGCATGACAAAGAGGCTTCTTAATGTCCTGGAGAAAGAGCCTCCTCCTCTTTCCCTCTAAACTTCCTTACAGGGCGATCAGCTGTATCCATCATACCCCTCTTCCTGACCCCAGGCGGAACTGCTGCATCGGCAGCACCCCACCCCCGTTACCCCCTCACTCTCTCGCCACATCTCCTCCATTCTCCACCACCCTCCCGATTAATAGGCACCAGGTTGCCCTCGGTGACGGGACACACACTTAAATCCCATCAGTCGTCCTTACAGCAGCAAGAGCCGCAGCATCAGCAGGACTCTTTTTGTCTTAATCGGACAATGGAAGCAGTCCAGCCTTTGTTTGGGGCTTGACCCTGCACACAAACCGTGCCGATTTGAAAAAGTGACAGTAAACCTATTCAGAGCTGTTATCACTTCATCCTGCCCAGGGTCCCTCCACCAGAGGAGACATTTTACCAGCCAAGAGCCTCTTAGTAACTTTGGTATGTGAGATTTAAAAAAAAAAAAAAGGTTTTACAATCATTCATGAAATCAACCTTGTCAGTAAAAGAACTACATAAAGACAATCTGAATGAATTTTAAAACTTTCTACTGTAGACAATACACGCCTCAATTGCACTACAAGCACAGCTAAATGTAGTTTTAGAATTCCCCTTTGCTCTGATATAGTCATTATAGGTAAACATATAGTATTATTGTAGGGTTTATATTACAATATAAGGCATCTTGAGGCGACTATTGTTCTTATTTGACACTGTATAAATAAAACTGAATTTAATAGTCAGGTATTTTGTACTTTTCTAAATTAAAGCCTGATATGCTGCAAGTGTTTTGTAAAAACATTCTGACATGACAAATTAAAGGAAAACCCCCCCCAAAACATTTCTTTAAATCCCTTAAAATTATTATGATCAGCATGCTTTGGGAAAAGTTTTTCTTTGAATAGGGATGAAAATGTAATAAAAAGTCTCTAAAACATGTTTTTGTGTTAAAGCGAATGCACAGATCTACTTATAAAATAGTCTGTTGAATGTCTGCATGTTTTATTTCTGGCTGCACTCAAGCTGAAATTGTGCCTCGCACAGATAATGGAGAAGAGAGAGCGAGGGTGCTACAGAGAGTGAGAGCGAGACAGAATGACCTCCACCTCCACAGAGGAACGCTGAGTCCTCGCAGCACATGGCTGGGTCTTGGTCACCTTAGCCTTGGACGGGCTGCAACAGCCAATGGTATAGCCTTCTGCTACAGTCAGCCCTCTCCCACACAATCCTGGCTGCAGGAACGCTCACTGACCTTGTATTTCAATATGAAAAGGGAGAGAGAATGAGTGAGTAATGTCCTGTTTGGGGTCGTGTTTGTGTAATTAAGGTTATGTGTGCATGGGCAGCAGCATTTTTTGGAAAAGCATCTATGGGCTAAGGCAAAGATGCTGCCAAGGTGACGCGGGAAATCTGGCTGAAAGCTTGAGTGTTTCCAGCTGCTGTTAGCATACATCAAGTTCTCTCACATTAACAATTATACACAAATTATACACATAGAAAAAAAAGAAAGAAATGTGCATCAGTGTTGCAACTCCAACATCTAAGAGAGATTACACCAAATGGGTTGTTAAAATGATTTTCAGATGTCAATTGGAGCAAAAATAATGTCATGATTGATCAGCCCAAACCAATAAGCAAAGATTATTCACACAGCTACAATTTTCACAGCTGGATTATTAAAATAAAATTAAATGCTACTTTTAGCTGTTCTCTTATTCACAAGAGATCTGATTGGTGTTTGATTTGGTGCTCGTCCTGACCCAACCCTAAAAGCAACTGTGCCACCTCGCAGAAAAGACGAGGTGAATGTGTACATCACTGCAGTGTGGAGCCAGCAAATTGGTGATGGTCAATTAGTTTTCTATTCCACAATCAGTCTTAACAATCACAAGAAAGACCTTACACAAAACCTCCAAACCCACACAGACTTAGATTAAAAAAATATGTATAAAGTTCAGCAAGGCTAAGAAAATCCACTTTATGTGTATGTGTTTGTGTAAAACATGTTTTGGTGTTAAAGTGAATGCACAGATCTACTTATAAAATAGTCTGGTGAATGTCTGCATGTTTTATTTCTGGCTACACTCGAGCTGAAAATGTGCTCGAGTGCTGAACAGCGAGCTGGTATATGCTTTAGTTCTGCAGTGCACCTAAGACACACACGCATGCACATGGTTGGATGGCCAGGCTAGAAACATTAACCAACTATAAATGACAAATTATTTATTAGACTATGCTAATGGACAGTTCACAAAGTCCTCAGTCTCTGTGACCTCAGCATAAACATATAGAAGTTGTAAACATCATTTAACTGAATCTGTGGTTTGTTTTACAGGACTGGAAACTGATTACCCCAGCACTTCCTTAGCCCATTATTTTTGGCTCTTGTTCCGCTAATGTGTGCATACAGAAATATAGAGAAAACACTTTGTGATTGTGCCCCACTGCCCTCCCCGAAAGTGTCCTCTTCACTCTGCTAATATCCCTGTGGGATGGATAATCACTCTCTCCCTCTCTGAAGCCCTCTCACCCCCCTCATTAATTTTACAAGGTGACAGAATAACACGTGAATTAGTAATCAGTCATCAAAGGTCCGCTGGTTAAACCCATAAATAATTCCATACACCCCATTTTCTCATATTAAAACTGGGTTGAATTTTTGACACAGGGTTCCTGCAATTGTTTCACAAGAAAAGCCTTGCTGGGACAGAAATGACTTCTGTCTTACAAAGCTTTTAATTTGGAAGAGGACACAGGAAATTCACAATGCAGCAACAAACAACATAGTGGCTCAAAAGTACTAAAATATGAACAACTTATTTGATAAAATTAGTCCTCGGAGAAGCCCTATAATCTAAATAAAAAACAAGAACCAGTTACAACTGAGTTAAAACAGTCTTTTTTGATACTCTTTACTGTTACTGTACCAACAATAACAGTAAAGAGTGATGCTAGTTTCAGCTAGCATTAGAGGAAGCTAGCTCATCATTAGCTACCCGACTCAATTACATTTTTAGCATTTCAGTACACTACGCCATGGTATACTTTTACCTTTGTTGTTGATCCAGAAGGTAATCGTCGCCAACTCCGTCCTCTCGTTATAAATTGAAAATAAACCAAATGGCTGAAAGTTGCAGAGCAGTTGAATACAACCTGGGTAAATAACTAAAAAACTTTTAGCATGCTAAACTGAAAAATTGAGACTTCAAGAGGAAAAATTTATACCAACCTAACCCACTGCCTGTGTGTGTGTGAAGTATTTTTTTTCTTGGTCATAAATATTAACAGGTCAGTTTTAGCCTACTGAACGTCTGTCAATCGAGTTAAAGCATTTTAAACAACATTAGCCGTATAACAGTGCTTGCTAACATAGCAAAAGCTCACATTTTTGAGCCAGCTAATATTAAGCGATCTTATTTACTTTTTGGGCCTCGGTTGCAGTGGGCGTGGCTTTCAGAGTACCACCCGACCCCTGGCCTTTGTCTCTAACGGCTCTCTCCTGATCCATGCGGGTGATTGCATTTTATAGACTAACTCCGATTGTTTTATTTCCTCATCTGGAGGGGAAAAAAACAGCACTACACCCAAACCCATTAACACTGCAGTTAAGAGACACACTAATAATCATATGCAATGCTGTATGCCATTATAGCTGTTGTGTCACATAAAATGTGACATGCAGTCAAAAACAGAGCACTTCTGTATGTGTTAAATGGGCTTGGTGGAGCTGAGGGAGTAATAAGAAGAAATTTTTAAAGCTAAACTGCAATGCCAATCAAAATGTAAAGCAGTAAATGCTAAAAAAAATAAATCTTTTGCTTGCTTGTGTGAACAGAACATTCAGACAGATGAAGTGAAATTGCTTTAGTTATGACATAATATAGTGTTTTAGACAATCGCCTAAAGCCGGTTCGATCCCAGGTAAAGATACAAATCCTTTTGGGGTTGTGTGTGTCAGGAAGAACATTCAACAACAAAAAAATCTGCCAAATCAAACATGCAGAGCTACCCGCTGTTCTTTCATCTCATTGCAATGGTTCAGGCTCAGGTTACTTTATTTGTACCCATAGGTAGATTTACTTTGCAGCAGTGAGTCATCTATACTCACATTTTCAGCAGAGACACAGACACATGTAGCAAAGCTATGATATGTTTATCTGACTAATGGCTGCTGGAAAAAAGCAGTTTTTAAACAGTGTTGTTCTGTTCAAAAAGTTGTTCAGAAGGAAGAAACTGAAGCTCCTTATGCATTGTCAAGTAAAATTTAAAGTGTTGCACAAGGATGCTGGGCTCAGCTGTGGCTCACCAATCAGCGTCTTAAATGCAGACCACAACCTACTGAGTGGATTTCTGCCAAAGTCCCTTGCCAGACACCAAAAGCACCTCCAGAGATCATGTTTCCATGCTATTTTAGCAGGACGCAGTTGGGCCAACATACTATTAGACAGGAAATTTTAATATGTGGACAATTGGAAGAATAGTGTCATAACTCAGGCAACTCAAGCCTTCAAACGTGTTGATGTTGTGAAAATGTCTAATCTTTTACTAATCCTGCCCAAGTAAAACTGGTCTGTAAAGATGAAGTAAATCAAAAAAGAAAAAAAAAAAAAGATTTAAAACAAGTGACATTAACAACTCTCCCTTTTTTAAAGTCACATGCTTGTGCTGCCAGCACTTACTTTATTGCCCCTTTAAACTAGAAACACTCCAGTTTATTGTTTCAAGAATGCTTAAATGGCTTACTTCAAGATGTTATGAGCAAAAACACAACAAGATCATTTTATCTGGAGGATTTGGAAAGCAAAACCATAAATTTTCCTTCACAGTATTGTGCTGTGATCCAGACTGTGGCACAGCACATGCTGTGATCCAGACTGTAGCACAGCACATGCTGTGCTCTTTAAAACGAACATGAAGCTGCTGGCTGAAATTTCTGTCTGCAGGTACTGTACCGCTGGAGCTGGCATCTGTGCATGGGCAGGGAATACAGCAGTACACCCTGTGAGAACACACTGTTCTATAACACTGCTGTGCAAGAAGGGATTCTCCGCTGAATGCTTTCGAAGTTTCAGTGGCAAGAATGAGGATATATTATGACTGAGTGATCTCAGTGGAGACACACGCACAATTTGCGCTTCGTGAGTTCATATTGCTGTAATGGAGTCCACAATAATCTGAGAGATTGATCTTAAAAAAAAAAGGAGGAACAGTGTAGACATGAGTCTGTACTTCGTGCCACAATCCTACTGTGATGTGATTTGCAAGACACAACCTAATTTCTTTTTCCAAGGTTTCAGCGAGAGTCTCTCCTTCACCTTGACATGCCATCACTCCCCCACAAACACGTGCATGAACTCCCGCTTTCATGGTGAACCTTTGACACACTTCCTGGCGATTGACTCGAGGGCACAACCAGCTCGTTTTCATTCATTTCTCAGGGTTCATGTGCAGATGAAAAGAGCGTAAAAGTCTGGATGATAATATTCTGTAACTGCACCACAAAAAGGAGTGTATGAATAGAGGTTGAGCATGGTAACAGGAGGCTTAAATAAACTAAGGATTAGGTTCACTAAGTCATTTGGTTAGTCAAGCACAAAATCCAGCAGTGACAGATAAGAGCCTGCCCTGCATGTCAGAATCATAGATAACAGGACAACAGGAAGTGGTGTCTACTGTGGTTGCGTAGCAGTCATGCATAAATGTACACACACACACACACACAGACACACCACCAAGATTAGCATCATAGATCTCCTTTTGCAACAAAGAGCAGGATGTTCAGCCCAGCGTTTTTGGCTGCACCTCTACTAGTGATGGGTCGTTCGCGAACGAAATGGCTCTTAGAGCCGACTCTTTGAAGTGAACGACGCGAGCCTTTTTTTTCCCTTTCTCTCACCCTCTCTCTCGCCCTTTTTCCGCTAAACTCCGCACGCGCGGCCTGTACTTTGCGCTGGGCAGAGGGGGGAGGGGCGTTAGTTACACTCGCAGTAGCACAGGAACAGAGCCAGAGAGAAAAAGAGCAAGGGACAACAACATCACATTAGAAAGGTATAGTAATCATCCACTATTTTCAGTTGCAGATGATAAAGGATTCAGAAATCATGCCGGCCCATATGACAGAGAATGTGCATCTTCTTTTTGTTTTTATATTTTAATTTATATTTAATTGTGTTGTGGTTTGCAGTGTTTTGTGTTGTTTCACGTTAAATTTGTTTAAAAGGAAAAAGCTGAAAATTTAAATAGTTAAAAGTTTAAAATGTAAATAGTTGTTTTTTGTATTATATGATTTATTTATTACATTTTATGTGGAGTGAATAAATAAAGTATATTTATGGTGGCCCTTAGAGACAAAGCACGTACAAACTCCTAAGCATGTACAAACTCCAAAACGCGTAAAAACTCCAAAACGCGTAAAAACTCAGACGCACTTACAAACCCCGAAGCATGTACAAACTCCAAAACACGTAAAAACTCAGAAGCATGTACAAACTCCAAAACACGTAAAAACTCAGAAGCACGTACAAACTCAGAATCACGTACAAAAGACAACAGAAGTGCTCCAGGATGCTAGGGCGCAGTGTTGAGCTTTTGTTACCTAGTGGCTACACAAGCCAGGAAGTATCAACAACCGGATTTGGTGTGTGGTAGTAACAGGTACAAGAACTTTTTTTTTAAATTATTTGAATAAATATGAGTGCTTGTCTATAAATACACAAACAATACACACATGCTTTCAATTGTGTAATTTAAGTGATCTGAGTAGCTCTGTTTTGGAAGTTTAGTTAACGCTAGAAATGTGTTTTGGAGTTTGTACGTGCTTTTTGGAGTTTGTATATGCTTTAGAGTTTGTACGTGCTTTGTCTCTAGGGGCCATATATAAACATATATAAATAAAACCACTTTTTTTACATTAGTAATTCTTTTTCTGCATAATTTTATATTATTGTTAATGATAAATTAATTAAAGCAACAAAACAACCTGAAGAGCCGGTTCGGAGCCGAAAGAGCCGGCTCTTTTTAGTGAGCCGAGCCGAAAGAGCCGGATCTCTAAAAAGAGCCGGAAATCCCATCACTAACCTCTACATTTTACATGTCCTACATTCTTGACTATAAGTTCCTTTCATCCATCCCAAAAAGCCAGATCACTCTAGGACTGAGAGAG
Organism: Rhamphochromis sp. 'chilingali'; assembly: GCF_963969265.1. Taxonomy (NCBI): domain Eukaryota; kingdom Metazoa; phylum Chordata; class Actinopteri; order Cichliformes; family Cichlidae; genus Rhamphochromis; species Rhamphochromis sp. 'chilingali'. The sequence goes on along the minus strand of NC_137943.1, from coordinate 21,089,293 downwards.
AGGGAAAAAAAGGGGGCATTCTTTCAGCTCAGAGGAATTTCATCCTTACATCGTTTCCGTTTCCCCTTTGCTCCTGAGCAGGCCGTAAACACTGAGGTGTGAAGCAGACTCTCACCCAGAAGCACAAATTCATGGTTGGCTGAGGGGATAACGTTAAACAGTTAATTATCTGCATTTTATTTAAGGGGTGAGTTAAATTAAGTTCAGCCTAAGGCTATGTCCACACTAGTGTTTTTAGTCGTTGTCAGAGTTGTGTGTCCACATTGAAACGGCCGAAAACGCTTACGTTCCAGTACTGTGCATGTGCAAAAGCGAATGAGAATTAAAGAACTTGAACAAAAGCTATCTGGAGCATGTACAAACTGATATTAATCTTTTTTAGGGCTGTCAAAATTGAGAGCAATCAAAACAACTGCTGTATAATGCACTCCACTATCTTTGTTTAATTGGTCACATGACTGCATCACATGACTAAAATGCGTCATCGTTTTGGAAAGTCTGCGTTTTCGAGTGTCCACACTGTGACGGGACAGATCCGTTTTGAATGTTTGTATGTTTTCGAGAGCGTTTTCAAAATGCTGCGTGTTTCCCTGGGGAAAAGGCCGTCTCAGTGTGGACGGGAGGCCAAAACGGAGAGAAAACGATGCGTTTTCAAACAGAAACGCCTACGTCCACACGTACACGGGTATTTTTGAAAACGGAGATTTTCCGTTTTCGTTTTAAAAATAATCCCATCCACACGTAAAGGCAGAAATGAAGGAAAACGCTGCTAGGAACATGCCAAAGCAACAGGTGGCGATATATTCCTAACCGTGCAGAAATGTTGGCCAATCAGAAGTCTCGAAGCCTCGGTGGGAAAAAGTAACAAAGCTGGGGCATAGAAGCTAGTGATGTGCGATACCACTGATTTCCTTTCCGATCCGATACCAAGTAAAATTCAGGGTGGTATCGGCGATACTGATCCGATACCGATACTCTGTACAAAAACTTAATGTTTCATTGCATTTCATAATACAATATATAATTGTATTATGTAATTGTAATAATAACATAACCATATTGCTTCATAATGATTAGAGGACATCAGACAACTTGTTTTTATTGCTTAATAATGCAGAATAATCATATAGAAATAAATAAAAAAAACTGACGTTGTGCGCTATTTGAGCATGTTGCCTGCCTGCAGCACTAAAGGACTCTGCGAGAGACGTCTGTTTCGCCCTAGCAGCACCTGTCCCTGTCCTCGTCTTCAGTTCGCCTCAACATAAGCTTATCATATTCTGTGATGTGATTTACTCCGGGGTGTTTGACGAGGTCAGTGGTGTTGCAACAACAACGTGTCCACACAGGACTCTGTTTGCGCTCAGCCATTGTTGTGAGTGTGCACGCCAGGGGCTGCCACACATTTATACAGCCGTATTCCGCATATGACTATGAAAGGCGTAAGAGGAAGTAGTTCCTTCCAAATTAGACGATCCGAATTGTATAGTTTCTTTCCACTGCGTTCATTTTAATGGAAGAACTACAAATTTAACCCAGAGTACTAAAATATCGATATTATAATATGAGAATCGATTCTAGAACATAAATTGCTGGTATCGGAAGAATCGATATTTCAGTATCGATCCGCACACCACTAATAGAAGCAGAACCAAGTCGTATGTGTGGAGGGACAGTAATTGTGTGTGTATATGTAAGCATTTAAACACTGCAGAGAGTAAAATTAACAGTAATAGTATTGTAGAAATTAATTTCACCGAAACAATAACGTGGCGCACAGTGTGACATCAAAAAATGCGCACACCTTTGACGCTGCGTTTTCTCCGTTTTTCTCGTCCACACATAAATGCAAAAACTGAGTTTTCAAAAATATCCACCCTGGCCGGAGTTTTTAAAAATCTCCGTTTTCAGTGACCAAAAACGCCGTTTACGTGTGGACGAAAGGTACAAACGCATAGAAAAACCTGCATTTTCAAAAATACCCGGGTACATGTGGACGTAGCCTAAGTTTTAAATTAAATTGCTCTGGATTTTGATGCCCACTTAATTTTTTGTTCATCAAACCTTATAGTGTGCTACTGAATACGTACAACCCTCCTTTGCCATAAAATCCCAGGTTTGGCTCTAAATAAGTACTATGTACTAAATTCTGTTTACGTGTATGACAATAGTTGGTAAAGAGAGAAGAAATGTGTACTGAAGTAAATAAAAAAACAGATATAATTGCTCAGTTTCCTGCAGGTGAAACTAAGACATAACAGCTGATGGTGGAGGGCTTAGAGGAGGAAGCCCTCCCCCGGTAGCGGGATCAATGCACATAAATGGAAGAGGTCACAGACCTTTGACATCTCCTTTCAGCCGGGGGAGGGGCACAGGCCTTTGTGAAATTGGCTTTAATGATCCAGTTGTCAGGCGTGTCATACACCAGCATACAGTACATACAGTTTCAATTTACAATTTTAGGTCTTTCCTCTTCACACTCAGGTTTTACACATTTAACTAATCCAACAGCAACAAGTGTCAGGTTTGGATAAAGAAAAGTGATATTCTGTCTGCATCCAGCTGCCTTGTTTCTAGCTTCATCACTCCCACTTCTTTTTTCACCCTTTTCTCCCATCTCTTCCCCTCTGGAGGCTCACCAGCTCTTCTCAAACCTTATTTGTGCTTCTCCTCTTCTTCCTTTCATGATGCATTTTTCAAGAGACAATCATTAAAAAGGAAACATGGAGGACCACTTTCTACAGTGTTTGCTGTTTCCATGGTTCTGCAGAGATGATATTGAAAAATTAAAATTAGCAAGATGCCAAATATTAAATATTCACTCGGATGAATGAGAGCTTCAAAACACACGGTGAACTGTTCTTTCTGCTGCTTTTTAAGTGAATAGAATGGGAGACAGATGTGATTCTCTGCAGAAGAAAGAAAAACATACAGCCCTTACGTGGCCCCTGTAGTCTGAATATTTGCTTTCATTTATTTAGACTCACAACATTACAAGTGAACACAGTGTTCCTGGCATTCTTGGCCCCCAATAAAAATAAACACAAAGACAGGTTAAAGGTTTACGAGCATCCATGTGGAACACGTTTGGCTTCGCACATCATGGCTGAGATGCTCTTTGAATTTTTATGTTTTGCTGAAAAGGGCCAGTTAATCTTTGATATACAGTGACACGGTAAGGTTAGCTAGTCACATCAGACACAGTTACTGCTAAAAAGCACTAAAGAGATCTCATTAGGAATCAGAAAACATCTTCTTCTCCTGAAAGTGAACCTCGATTTATCTGTAATTTATTTGCATTTACCAACAAGTATTTTTTTTTGTAGGAGATCTGACCTCTGTTTGCAAGAAGTGGGACGTAATGCTTCTTTACGAGGGAGGGATGGAAATTTACTGCATTTCCAGCTTGTAGTCACACTACAGAACAACATATGTGAGACAAATGCATTAAATTGAATTTTTCTTTAATTAAAAAAGCTACAAAATAAATATAAAACAATATCAATTAGCTTGAACCTCAAACAACGGCAACAGTTAAGCTGCCGAGATATTAATGCAGATGCAGTAATAATTTCAATAATACAAATAAATGTAAAAACACACATTTTATATACTGAATATTTTAACTTTTTATATTTTTAGGATGTTCTGCTGACAAAATTTACACACTTTTGTTTAAGTAAGCAAGTCAAATTTTAGTGCTTACTTTTTCTTGCTGTGGCACTGATGGAAACGCTGATATTTTAATGAACTACGTTTTTGATGACAGAACAGGTTTTGGTGACACAATCGTATTGACAACACGGGATATGAGGATAAAACCTGAATAGAGGGTCATGACTCCTGCCTCAGCAATTTGATGAATGGCGCCTATATTGAGGACCACCTGTTTTCTGGGGCTTGTCACACTGCAGCCGAAGAAGTGTGAAAACAATAGTGCTGATCTCTTTAGTTGGGATTTTGTCCCTCGTGCCATCTGCACTCGTGATCAGAAAAGGGCACATTCACTGAAAAGTACTTCAGAAAGGATCAACAGAAACATCTGCTGGTTACCCCCGGAGGTGTTTTTGTGATCTCAAAACTGGTATCATGGATGATCTGATTTAGTTTCATTGATCAGTATATAAAATTTGCTTGAAGCCACCATGGAATCTGAATCCACTATGTTACTGATTAAATGGATAGTCAGTCGGTTTGAATCTTTTTGTTATGACAGTGAATACAACCCTCAGTGATCTGACAGAGCCCGGTTTATCATAACAGCAAATGAACACAAATCTTCTTTGTGAAGGAAAAAAAGAGAAAGGCACAAGGCCAACTGAGTAAACAACACGACATGAACACCAAAAGCAGAGCCCCAAAAATTACAGTGAGAGAATAATAACAGGAAAATAAATAAATCTGTTACCCTGGTGACAATTGTCTGAGCACGAATGGATGTGACATAGTCATTTATCCACAACCTGGTTAATTTTTTTTTTTCACAAGCGAAATGTCATGCTGCATTTTTGGAAAACCTCTTTGCCTCATAACAGGTTTCCAGCACAATAAAACAATGGATGAGAAGATGGGGAAGAAAAGGAAGGTAGACCAGCATCGTAAGGAAAGAAAAGGTCGGATAATGCTCCGCCCAAATAAGATGTGTTATTATTTTAAATAGGACATCGTTTGAAGGCAAACAGAAATGAGGTGCATCTTACTTAATTTGTAGTTTTGAACGATCCAATGTGCATGGTTTTATGAAAAAGGGAGGGAACCTTCAGGTGTTTAATGAAACAACAGTTTAGAATTTTTTAAAGCTTTACTTGAGACTGCAGATTAAAAAGTTAAGATGCAAAAGTCACTGAAAGCAAGCCAGTCAGAGCCTTCACAAAGCAACATGAGAAAGAGATATCTCCTTCAAGGCTAAAGAGAGAGACCTGTCCTAGTGCACGAATGCTGTCATGGGGCCTTAGTTATCTCCACCAAGATTAAGTCCCAATTGTTCACCAGGAACAAAGGCAGCCAGTGAGGAAACCAGCCCCCCAAGGGCCAGATGGTCAGCGCTCAGAGCCCCCCTGACCCCTCCATTCCTTGTCCTCTTTGACAGGGCTGCGCGTGCTCCACGCAAGACAGGCCACCCAGCTAATTGACAAATGAATGATTACTCATGTGATACTGTACTCATTTAAAGTTCCTGCTGTGAAGCAGTAAAAAATAAGCAGAACGTCTACTGTAAGCACCCCCGTGCATCTGGTACAGTGCCAAATGTGCTGTGGATGGAAGAATGTTGTAATATGCACAGGCTCCAAATAAACCTGCTGCTCACTCTTATCTGATATGACTTTATCTAAGCTGTTGAAGCTTGTTTCAACACCAAGCCTTAGGCAACTGTTACAGTATTCAGCAGACACACAAGTATTAGTGACCTGGCTCCAGGCATAGTCGGCATGGCTTTCCTAACAATGAATAATTACCAACAAGTACTGAAGCAATCACAGTGGATAAATGGACTGATTGCTAAAATGATCATGTTAAAGCTTGGCTGCACTCTCTCTCACACATCTTGTGGGGACATCTAATTGACATAATGCTTACCCTAGCCCCTTACCCCAATCCTAACTATGAAAAATGAATGCCTAACCATATCCTTTACCCTAAACCTAACTATAACCCAATTGTAACCCCTAAAACCTATAAAAAACAAACAAACAAAAAAACAACAACCTTCCAAGCTGTGAGGACAAGGATTATGGTCCAAGGGCTGTTGTTCCCCACAAGTATAGCAAACTTCCAATTTTTGGTGCCCACAAAGATATAAACACACACACACACACACACACACACACACACACACACACACACACACACACACACACACACACACACACACACACAGAGAGAGAGAGAGCCAGCGTTTACAGCTGAACATCAATGACATCCCGATTTGCACCAAAACAAATTAAGGCCTCGAGGAAAATAAGAAAAAAAAACGCAGTTCAAACGCAAGCCTACCTTATATGTAACGCAGAAAGTCACATTTCCACGGGGATTGGGGTCCGTGTGTAAACTTGCGCTCTCCGGTTCCGACGCCAGTATCAACGTTGCTGCTGCTTTGGGCGCTCGGCTGCTCACAGCTGATCACAGCCGACGAAGCAACAACGTGACGTCAGGAAGCTACAGTACGTACCGTTTGGTTCAAATCAGCGGAAGTTCGGCTAAGGTTGTTCTTTGTGATCGCTTGTTTATCAAATGGGAGGAAAAAGGCAAAAGAGGTCGTCCAAAGCTAGTAAATGAATAGTAACCATCGACGACATGTATAAGTAGTTTTTTGTTTTTTGTTTTATTATAGTTTAAACGTGCAGTAAGAACTATATTAGGTACTACTAACTTTACGTTACAATATAGCGTCGACAGCATGATATTTGCTCGGTTGATTCGCAGATATAAGAAAAATAAACAGTTTGCACGAAAGACTAATGATAAACATGCCAAGAAAGTGAAAAGAACGAGTCAACAATCTCACCGAAACACGAACATACATCTACACACACCTGAAAATGAAGGTTATGTTTAAGTTGCATTTTTTTAAACATGCATACTTATACCTTTAGGTGATTGTATGGTGATTGCGCAAACTGTTCAAAACCTGCTTTTGGTTTTCAGATCAAAATGCTGTCAGATCCCTCTGTATGTACAAATCATTAATACACTGGGGGTACACGAAAGCATGGTCTTTAATGCTGCATAGCTTTGATAGATACTTCTGGTCATATAAAGGAATATGAATACGAAACATACGCGACATGTGGACTTTGCACCCCTTGTCATAAAGTCAAGCTCAATGGGCTTATTCAAGTTCTTGAAAACGAGTGAGCTCTCTCGATAAATTGTAAAACATCGCCCCCTGTCGTATGACATCAAGAAGAAGTTATTACGCAGTACAGCAAACAATTCTTGTGCAATAGATGCGCTTTTAAAAATGTGCAGCATTTACAGGAAACAAATGAACAGACATTAAATCAGAGAGAGAAGTATGTGCTTCACTGTATTCCAAACCTTTCCAGGCTGTAGCCTTGGTGGTTCTTGTTTGGCTCTTTTGGTTGTTCCTGGACATCCTAACCAATTTCCTCTCATCTGAGGGTGAAAGCCAAAGTCTGGAAGATGAGCCAAAGTGATGATACATCAGTATATTGGTTTGAACTGCAGATCTGAGTTTGCAGTTGTTTAGAAATAGCTCCAAGAGACCTTCCCAGATTATGTCTTTTAACATACTGCTGAACCTCAGCACCACTTATTAAAAGATTTAACTGAGTGTAAGTATATATTTGAGCCTGTATATGTACTCTTGACACTGTGTGGAGTAGAGAAAATCTAAAATAAATTAAAATTTGCGCACCCAAGTGTTTCTTTAGATGTATGCTGCTCAACCCTGGAAAAAGAACCATCCAAAGAAATAAGTAAAAGTTCCAAATTGCCATGACAGTTATGGGCAAGATGAGTCTATGTAAACTTTCATAACTGACTGTACATGTTAGTTATGAAAGAATAATTTTGAGAGTGTGTGGTTTTGTTGCACATAATGTAAGCCAGTGGAGAATAGATTAAGCTAGTTAAAGCTCAGCTTTAACTTAAAAATAACATCAGGAATTAAAAAAATATATAGATTAGTAATAATATAATCATTACAATTAATAATATATTATTCTAATATATGCTGTTATTATTATTATTATGTAATTGTCATAACATTTAGATACAGTGTTTATAGTACTTCCTATGGATATTCGGATGAATGGTTTTGCTGTTTGTGTCGTGAACATTATTTTTTATTAACAGTCTAACCAACAGTATTTCTAAAAGTCTTTAAAAAAAAGAAAAAAGAACCAAATAGAATCTCTATATATCAACATTAAAGATAAATATTTTTAAACTTAATTTAAGTTTATTCTTCCTCGGATGGTAGATTTTCAGTGAGATCATAACGTTTAGGCAACTTTTTAACGTTTGGGAGCAGCAACGTGTTGCCTTCCAGTTTGTGATGTAGACTTGCGCATGCCCAGTACCTGACATTTGAAGTATCTTCTCAGGGGTGTTTGAACAGGAAGGCGGACATATTGGCGAGACTGTTGGAGAAAATCGGGCATCGTCTGCGATTGTTTTCTGAAAAGTAACACACATCAAACCCAATCTGTCTGTATTCCATCTGAGGGATAAAGCAGTTCGGACGGGGAGGCAATCGAGGCTCAGTGACAGCGCACGCAACGCTACGGATGGAGTGCCTTTAAACGTTGTAACGACTCCGTCTTTACACTCATCGAAATTTGGAAGAAGCAGAAGTTTTTTTTCCCACCACTTCTACTTTTGAGCTGTCAGATTGGTTTGTCATTTTCTGCAGGGGCCTGGCATAGATATGGGAACGGCACAGGACTAGCTTTCCAACAAATCGTGCTTTTTTTCAGACAGACGGTGCATTCACGTTTTAACTGCCTTTTGTTTGGATGCACCAACATTTTAAGCCCTTATCCTCAGCGGCATCCCACGGAGGCTGACTAATCTGTCGCCGCATTTATCTTTGCCACTAAAGTTGTTTGCCACTCGTACCGGGGACACATACTTCAAATCCGAAAATGTGGCTTTTGCATGTTCAATGCAACCTTAAAGCGTGTGGAAGCTCCAGGAGAACGATGTGTTTTCTTTGAAGTGCGGCGGAAAGTTCAGAAGAAGAAAGGGACATTTGGCTAGCTAGCTAGCTATCGCTAGCTGCTAAAGCTAGCTAGCCACTCGCCATTGGGCTGTTTTTGTTCATAACTCAACGTCGGGAATGAGTTTTGCAGCAAAAATGTCTGCTGGGGATACGATGGAGGCTCGATTTGAAAAGATCGATGCCATGTTGAAAGACCCAAAGTCAGAAATAAACACGGATTGTCTGCTGGTAAGTTTGTAGCATAGTAGCGGGCTAAAGTGGCTAACGTAGCGATTCAGCCAATTTCGGGGTCAGTGTAGTCCTTGGAACAGAAATTCTTTCCGAGACCAGCACACTTCATCTTGTCACTGAAGAATTGCTGACACAGAATATACAGACATTTAGTTAGCTGGAACACCTGTGCACTGGCATGTAAAAACTAGGGGTATTAATTTTAACACCTCCAGATACTTTACAAAATCGAAGGCAAAAACGCACACTATAATAGGGTGGAAATAACAATCTTTAACTGCGGTATTCTGCTAGTTTAAAATAAAAATAACGAATAATTGTAACGTAATGACTAATAAGCTGGACAGATGGCACAGAGACACACACTTCGTTACAATATTTTTGTTTTAGGCAAGTTAAAACCCATCAACTAGTGAGTTTCCTGCCTTGCGCTGCAAACCGATTGTGATATATATATTTTTGGTCACCAGTGTGCAGCTTAGAGCATTTAAAAGGTGACCAGTTAGATGTGTTGTTTGTTTCAGCTTCATATAAAGTGATAGGCCCTCTTCAAGCCTGTTCTAACCTGCAGAGCTTCAGCTGCATCAGTACACCTGTTGGCTAGAGTTTTTCCTGGCTGCTTCCTGCCTGTGGATGACAACTCACGAAATGACTCCTATCTTAAAAGAAAGGCGGCTGTTGCCACGTGCTTCAGCCTGGAGCAACACCTTTATTGGTTTTTATTACGTGCAGCAGTCCCAGAAACTGACTCATCGTGGAGGGGATGTTGTTACGTCGAGGGTGTGTTGATATGAGGAGCGTTTCAGGTTCAGTGACAGCCGTGCTGCGTGTTTTCGCACGGATTTGCGTCTTTGTGACTAAAGGGAGCGGTTGTGCTCAGATGTTTGTTGTGGTAGAATCAAAATGAGTGTAGGTAATCGGCTGGGGGGACGGATGGACTTGCCTTGAATTTCCAGTTACTGACTTAAAACCTATGTTTTGGGTTTTCGTGTCTGACCTACTTTTTCGCCTTGGGCACACCACTGAAGTGGCAAGAAATAAACAGTTCCCATATTATTATGTATATCCTAATAGTTCTTGAGGCTACGTGGCTCTTTGATTGATTCCTCTTGACTTTATGATATAGGAGTGGACTAATTTCCTAAACAAATGAAGTAAGGAAAGCCCTATAGGAAAAGGGGCTTGTCCCAAAACCCCACCCACACATCCCAGAGTGTTTGTGTTCAGGGTGCTACAGATAGTGGTCTTTAGTTAAGAAAAATTGCTTAGCACTGACCTCCCATCGTGTTGCAGAAAAGGGGCTCTTAAACTCACCTAGAGGTGCACATGCTCTGCATTTCTAATGGCAAAAAGCTGTGGGGACTGTTCCCACTGGCAGCCTCACACACAAGGGTGTTGTTCGTTTTTTTTTCTCTTTTTTTTTTTTTTTTTCTTCCCCTCTCTGCAATCGCCCCTGATCAATGAATGGAGGCCTTTTGCTGAGGCGCTCTCTGCCACCATGCAACTCCACCCACAGCTTAATAAAATTCCATGCTAATCAAATAACCTCTTGTCTTTGACTGGCCTGGAGTTCCCTGTGTGTCCCAGAGCCATTCTGCATGTCTGGAGAGTTGAGCCCAAGCAGGCAGCTCTGAGGTAGCTGGGTGTGGGCTCTGCTCTCTACCCATAAACCAAAATTATGTGGACTGAAGACTCATGTTTCTGAGGGCTGTGAATCAGGACATTTAACGCATGAAGCAGCCAACATGCTTGGCTATGAGTAATAGGCTCCATCAGAATGCACAATGCAAGCCTTTTACTGGCTGTGTTTCTGTACCTGGCATAGCACTCTGAAGTATAGGACCGTTGGGATTACACTTTTCCCTTATAGGAGCTTGGCCTGTGATATGTGTGATGGTGACATTTGGCCTGTACCTTAGTGCTCAGCTCTGGGCTTGCATAACCATTCACTGTTCTCCAGTCCTGCTGCCCTTATCTTCACCCGCTAAATAAATCCTGCTCAGAGTGAAGAGAGCCTTATCTAGATGGGCAGCCCCCTCCCCAATCATTGTGCTCTACATTGGCTTCTACAGAGCCAATCTGAACGGACAGAATTCCTGACATTGTGATGTGAAAGCTCAGTTGCCATTAAAGGTCTAAGCATTGTTAATATATTTTATTCTTCTGTCAACCAGCAATGATCGAAGTCTTTAGAAAAATGAAAATTGGTTGTGTATTTGTCAAAGTACTGAAAAATGTCCCAGGTACCCTTGCACTTGGCGCTAGAGTATTAAAGTGGAGTCTGTTTATCATCTAGTGCATTATAATAAATGAATCGATGTGTTAGGACTCGCTGTGAGCGATAATTGAGGTGCACTACATAAAGGCTTCCTGCCATCATCTTTGTTCTTCCTTTGACACTTGGACTACGTCAGCGCCTCTGAGTTTGATCCCTCTTTCATCTGTTATTTGGGCTTTAAATCTGTAATAAGAGTAATTACAGGAAACGGCAAGGCCAATAAACCAGATTCATACGATGGCGACTGTGCGAGTACTGCACGTCAGGGTGGATGCTCTGACTTTGATTTAGAGTGTGAGCTAAAATCAGAAATGCTGCATATATTTCAGTTCGTGTAGGAGATGGCAATAGATAAATTAGCTTTGTGGTGAGATTCCTATACATTTAGATGAGTATGAGACAGAGATTTATTTTGTTGAAATCACATTTGGAGGTCAACATCAGCCAGTTTTTTCTACTTAGTTTAGATTTAGTCTTAAAACATCAGAACTGAGTGAGTGATTCTTATGCCTTATAATGAAATGATAAAGAAACTTTGCTATAAAAACAGCTGGTGTGAAAACTTGTATTTATTGTTTAAGTCCAATTCGGACTAAGGTCTAATGCTGGATATAGCCCAATTAAGGGAAACTATCATACAATAAAACAAGGCCTCATAGAAGCTTACCTTGAAAAACAGTTGTTCTGAGCGTCTAGCATAAACATGTTTGCGGCCTGCGTTCTGATTTCCTTGCATGGTTGAGTTGCCAAGGCCCAACTTTTGAAAAACAGCCAGTGAATCCTTGTCCTGCCTTCACGACCTTTGCCTTTAATGGACCTGCCCTGCCTCTTAAGGTGTTGTCTTGCACTGATAATGTAGCAAAATTCACTGTCGTTCTAGATTTACCAGAGATTTTTTGACAGGAGGACATAATACTCACCCTTTTGTGGTGTTCTCAGTTAGCATATAGGCCTGTGTAAGGGGTATATGACAAGGCAAGATTTTCCAGGCCATTGTTATCAGGATATACCAGTCCTCTAAGCTACTTCTGTTAGTCAACCAAAACAAACTGCACTGCGTAATGACCTTTCATTCTAAACCACAGCATCACATGTGCCATTTATCTGTTGAACATTTGTTAATTGTGACAAATATATACTATGAACAAAATCAGTCTTTTCACCATAAGGGCGACACTGGTGAATGCAGGAACCTTGAATGCACCACCGGTTGTTTTTGCATCTGCTCTTTCTCACAGCTGCATCCCCTGCAGGGCTAATGTAACTCTGACAAAAAGTACTGCAGTGGCCGTATTTTTATGGGGGCAATCACCTACAGCACTCATTTAAGTTTGATTTGTCCATTGCTCCCCGGAAGTAACAAAGGTATTTACCCATATGGAAAAGATATATATAAATCTTATAAAGTTTGTATCTGTCTTGTGTGAAACTTGTATGAAAAGCATACAAGAGTGAAAACAGATATAAGATCCCTTGAAAAATTATATAATGAAACTTGTATGTTTTGGATACTTAGTAAAACAATATATGAAAGTAATGAGAAATTGGCCACTTTCATGAGTAAATCATGTAAGTTTTTACTATATCTTTTCCATATGGGTAAGTAAGGTATGTAATACTTTGGAAGATGCACACGAAATGTGTGGGCTCTGTTGATTTGTTTTGAATTTAAAACAAAGCAACACCCGTCTGGAGCTTTTTTGATAATGAACTGTATCGTCTTGATTTGGAAAACATTTGTGGTGAAGGTTACGGTCAGCATTTCATCTACCCCTATTGTCAGAAGGTTCAGGGCTGTCAGTTGTAAACTGCTCTCCTCAGCTATTCAGTTATGGGAACAACAATTGACTGAGCTATTTGTAGCAGTGCTTTCCCTCAACTGACTGATTATGTGCAGGAATGCATACTAAAATGGTCCAATCTTTTAAAAATGGAACTCCTCTTTCTTTTTTTTCCTTCTTTTTTTTGAAATGAGCCCATTCAGAATCTGTCTTGTTTACTAAGGGCTAAAATGCCCGTTGGGCGCTCCTGCGTACATAATGGTCTATATTCCCTCCTTTAATGAACTGGTCATTTGCTGGCGTGTGCCGTGCAGGCAGAGGAGCACAGTTTTGCTTGAGAATCCACCGCTCAGTCATTGGAAACCAGTGAGCGATGGCCACTGTTGGAATTACTCCATTCTACTTTCACATGAAAGCTTTTGTGACAGTAATTCTCGCTCACTGGGACCTCATAAGAAACTCAAATACCCCTGTTTTGCCACTCCTGGGCTTACTGTCACAGCCATTTATCCAGCAGAGTTGTTAGATATGCAGTCTTTCAAGGCACATGGGATTTCCTGTCAGTAGATATTATCTGCAGCCAGAGTGTGTAAGAAGTAGTCCAGACAAAGTGCTTGGCTAGAAAAACTCCAGCTAAAGTCTCAGTGGTGGTTTCTAAGTGTACTAGAGGGATCAGCGTTAACTCTCTTGGAATGTCTTTACCTGAGAGGAAGTGATGTGTTATTTCATGCTTTGAATGGCTTCACTGGTTTGTATGATCACATTCACGTTTACACGGGCACACCCCGCTGTGGAATAGGCTGTCTGCTCAGCTGCTCACATGTGGAAAGCATATTGTCTTGAAGAGGTGGCAGAAAAGGACGTGAGAAGAAGGGCTCAACTTAGGCCAGTCCACATGCCTTGTGCTGGCATGCTGAGAGGGGATGATGTGGCCGAGTCTCTCATGGAAATTTTAACTCAGACTTTAATGTCTGGAAAAGAGCTTGTGCTTGTGTGTGTGTGTGTATTTTTATCCCTTAAGGATTAAGATATAAAGGAAATAATTATCATATGTAATGTCAGCCAATGCATTGGTGTGTTCCGTATAACCATACATTTTTTTTTAATTATTTATTTTAAACATAACTATCGCATTTCATGAATAGGGCGATGAGGCGGTTTTTCATATGATTAGTTAGTAATCCCAGGGATGTGTCACCCACTGGCTGAAGCAGCATCAGCAGAAACTTCAAGCTCTGGTTTGTTTTCCTTGCAATTTTTCCCAAGACTGCCACATAATAAAACATCCTGTGCACGGCTACTGCCCAGCCCCTTTCGAGTTGAGTTAATCGTTTTTGTGATTTTCCTTATAACATAGATTGCAGGCACATCTTGTTAAGTTCATAGCAGCATATAATCTCAGTAATTGTATCATTTTAATTAATAGTGTCACATTTTTGCCTTTTGGCTGAAGGCTATGATATCAACTTGGATCCTTGGTGTTAATTTATAGTGTGTGTGCACCTTTTTTCATTCAGTTTGCCTGGAAAGTGCTCATTACTGCAAAGTATTCTAAATTACTCATGATGAAAAAGTATTTCAAGTATTCCTGTACTAACAGCCTCATATTTGGTACTGTAGCCTGGAGCAGAGTTTGCAATGAAAACTGTATTGCAAATAGGAATTTAATATGCAGACACCAAACAGGCAATAGGAGCTGGTTGAAATCCACTAGGTGGTCTTTGTGTGTCTGTTGTTTGAGTTGATGATTTTCATCTGAAAGAAAACAGACTCGCATAAATGGGTTGATCCATGATGTGCTGACATGTTCAAGGGATATCTTCCAGCGGTATTTTCCAAACTCTCCATTCATGCCAGGCGTTGCAGTCATCTTGCAGTGTTTTTTTTTTTCTCTCCTCGGCAGCACAGCTGTGTAGGTGGAACGGTGATAATACTTTGGAAGCATTACAATCCACATTAGTTCAGAGAGCTGGCAACAAGCCCCGATAATGTAAAGCACTTCTCAGATTCTGACAGTTTTCTTTGAAATTCGTTATAATCATGACATGCACTGTTAAGCTACACAAGTCTGGATGCCTCTCCAATGTGCAGGAAGCTGCAACTGGCTATTGGTATTGGCTGAATATAAAAATCACTGGTGGTCCTCTTGATGCATGTTATTAAAGGTTGTGACAAAATTGTGACAAAAATGACTCCTGCTTGGCCGTCTTACATGTATGTGCAGGTGATCTGGATGCTCTGCTCTGCTGTAGTCGGCACAGTCTAACCTCTCTACGCTGCTTCCCACCCAATGCTGAATTTTGCGGTGATAATCAGTTTCCCACAGATTTATTTTCTATCTGTGGTATAAATGGTTATGTTAACGTGTGTGTTTGTGTGGTGTTGCTGAAAAGCTGAATAAGTGAATAAAAAAAATCTGTTTAAGTTTCTATTCTGCAAATATTTATATTTCCCCAAGTTCTTCTGTCAGCGAGTTGCGTATTCCATTTCAACCCTGCCATATTGGATTAAATCCGGTGGTAGTGTGGTTGTGTATGACGTTAAGGTAGCCCTCTAGCTTATAGTGGATCTTCAGAGCAAAACAAGTGCCACTGTCCACGCCACTATCAGAATAAAACTGAAGCAAAGGACTCTTAACAACTTTGCTCCTATTAAAAGACAGCTCTCAACTTCTCCACTTTGACAGCTGGCCAAGAAGCCTTTTAGCTCAGCAAACAGACTAGGGCTGCAGCGATTCATCAAATAAATCGATTTATAACAAAAAATTCCTCAGTGTAAATGTTTTTGCTTCGATGCGCAGTTTAACTTTGTAGCCCTCAGCTGTCACCATGTAAGTAGTTAAACATGTAGCCGAATTTTGTCTACATACACAAAGCGCATAGCCGCTACTGAGACGGTAAACTCGAATGGAGTGAAACAAAAGTGTCTGAAACTGCAGCAATTGCCAAAATAACCTTTACGGGGAAAAAGTTGGCAGGAGTCACATGGCGAGAATCAAACCACCTCTTCAGCAAGCTCTAATGTGAAGAAAAGTGAATTTTGTAGCAAACCCCCATTTCCACCACATTTGTTTTACACAGTAAAATATCTGCAGTAAAGCTGTAGAAATTAAAATTAAAGTGTATGCAGATGAAATTTGAACTATGTCTAATATGATGTTTAAATTGCTGAGAGTAGACGGCAGTCGTCCTATAATCGATTACGAAAATAATCGGTAGCTGTAGCCCTAAAACTGCCGTTTGTTGTTGATAGGTTGTTAAAGTAGTTCCATTTTTTTCCCTTCATGGTATGTGCAAAATCATGCATACAGGAAATCACTCGTACACTGTTTTGTTGCTTTACAATTTTATTTTGACTACACTTAACTGGTTGGTCATCCTACTTCCTCTATCGCTCATGAGTGGAAGGCCATTAATTCTAGGTTCTGTTGTATATCAATGCATAAACATCCATTAGGGGTATTTAATGTTGCTAAGCTACCTTATTTATTAATAGTTTGCCAGTTGATTAAAATGCCATCTATATGGTTCCTCCTGGTATGTCTATATCAGCTTGCCCTCAGTTTCTCTCTATGAGGATAGGTGACACCACAGCAAACATGCAAATGCCGAAATTCAGACACCGATGCTCACAGCCAGTACTTTATCAAACTGACATTATTTTGTTTGTTAATCGGTTAGCTTTCACATTCTTGTTTCATGATTTTATCCTATATTGTATTTGTATTTGCCCTACCTGGCTCTGTTATTGCTCTGGTGTTTCCTTAGGATGGCTGGCTTTTCTTTGTTGCTTCCTTTATTTGTTCTCCTATTGGGCTAGCTAGCACAACATGCACCAGCTCTCTCCACTCCCTCTGCCTTTCCGTCATAGTCTTTTACAGTTGTGCTGATGATTGAAAATGAGACTCTCTATGTGACTCTGCACTTGGGATAGATTATTATTATTTTTTCTCTTTCCTCTCCTTCACTTTTTTGTTGAGAACTTGCTTGGCCACATAACTAAAATAACTCTCTGACGTGTACAGTCCTGTTGAGGAATGTTACTGTGGCTGTCCAGAGTTTTCTGCGGCAGGAAGTTATGCAAACGTGCATTGCTGAGCGCAAAGCCTTGTGATTAAGGTCCTGAAGGACTCAGTTCTTCAGCATTTTTTTTCCCAGTGTAAGCTGGCTGGATACTATATGGCTCAAAGGGCGTCTTTCTTTTCCCCCTCCCAGCCTCTTCTGTAAATACTCTCTCCTGAATGTTGACTTCTGAAGGTTTCTAAACTGAGCAGAAGAGCTTCCAAAGTATTAATTTTCCAGTGTTCTGTCCTGGTAAATTTTGAAGTTGTTTTTCTTCTTCCTAACAACAATTCTACACCTTTTACTTTTTCCTTTTCCCCTCCCACCTGCGTTTTCCTTGTACCGCCCATCCTGCAGGGCACTTGCTTGTTTTATGTCTGTCCTCCACTGTTGAGCAGAAACAGCAGAGTGACTTAAGAGGATTCCCAAGCTGCTGATTCACCATGTGTCATCATTGCTTTGCTCAGAGAAACACAAAGACACTGCTGGAATGACAAGATTTCATGCTATGATGGAAAGTTCAGAGATGATTTGGCCAATAAATACATTTTATTGCATATTTTAATTGTAGCTCTTACCAGCTTTATAGTGGAACATGTACCTCTGACCTTTTTAAAGGAAAGCATATGTAGGTTAGCTCACCCCTTGAAAACATCTGGCTCACACCTGCGCGAGGGACTTCATAACAGTTACAGGGCATTTCGTTGCCCTGTACCTGTGCATGTGCAATGACAATAAAGTTGAATTCTATTCTATTCTATTCTAACAGTTGACGTACATTCGAGGGTTTGTGTGCCCGTGTTTTTTCAGCCATTCTGGATTAGATTAAACCCTGCCAGTGGCACTTGTGCTGTAGCCTAGCCGAAGGCAAGACTGTTTCTCTCCATGTTTATAGTTCTTGAAATCACAAAAATTGTACTGTAAACAAAATGGCAACAAATACTTTATGTCTGTTTATTTTATTTGCTTTCAATCATTGATCCAAGTCGTACCCTAGCAGAGATGATGGTAATCAAGTTATGACTCCGTGGAGGGCCAGGAACATCGCTGTAATGCCTATGATAGGGAAGTGTGCAGTCGTCATTACTTACCATATATTTCTTAGGTTCTTTTGACATGCTGCTTATACAAACTTGTGATGTCAGTTTGGAATAATATACTTTTTGCTTGAAAAGACAAAAGCTAAAAAAAAGTCATTGCATTCATTTATAGATGGCAAAAATTGTATTGACCAAAGATAATGTTTTTGAATGCACTATGTTGGTGCTAAACATTATGGATGCAAAATTCTCGTCTGATTCCAATTCTGATGTTTAAAGTTGCAATTTGGTAGAGAGCTCCCTGTGTCTTCACATTTGAGGCTGGAACAGAAAAGCTCTCGGCCATTGGTTGATGTCATAACATGTGCAGTTACTGGCCGATAACCTGGTGCATCCCCGTCATAAGTGTCATGCAATATGCAAGCCATGCTTTTTAAAACTTTTTTTTTTTTAAATTTGTTTTGTTTTTCAACAAAATGCTGAAGTGCTCCCCAACAGTAACATGATCCAGACTGGAAGCCAACTGCCAGTGTTATGCAGACATTTTTGCACAGAGCGGTTTCACAGTTCGCTTTTCTCATGCCGTGTGAGATGACCGATCTGTGACGTTGTAGCAGTCTTTTAATTTTGCTTTCATGCATGGTCACCCTTCTGCTTTTCTTCCAGGATGGCTTGGATGCACTGGTATATGACCTTGACTTCCCTGCCCTGAGGAAAAACAAGAGTATTGACAACTTTTTGAATAGATGTAAGTACACTGCATCAAGCTTTCCCCCTTATGAGAGCTCCCTGTGTCTTTCTCATTAACTATTTGTGTTCACAGTTATGTCTGGGTATAAGCCTAGACTCAGGGAGGGGGGAGGAGCAGTTTTTTGGGTCACGGCGTGTATGTGGGCTTGGACACAATAGGTGTCTGCTGTTTAGTGTCCCCAACAAAGGGGCTTTCATAAATGGTTGGTGACCCGCCTGATGTCTGTCAAGGCTGGCTTCTCTTTTTCACTGTGTCCCCAGAATGGGGAAGCTGCTATAAATATGATGAAAAAAAATCTATAAATCAAAGGTTTCTCGCTTTCCTTAATGTATCTGGTCAAACTGCTCAATTTCCAGCACTTAATATATGGGACAATGGTGAGTTATAGCGTGTACCCCAGAATTTGCGCTCAAATCTGTACTCATACTGTATTGATCATGTGGTGGTTTTTATGGGATCTCAAGTGTCCATCTTAATGCATCAGAAATGCATGAGATACTGCTAAGATTGTGCAGGATATTAATGTCATGGTGCATGTTGTAACTTTTTGTGCATTCTTAACAGGTTTTTTTTTAAAAGTTTTGAGGACAACTAGAATATAACAGGTCATATTTGAATATCAAGTGACCTACTGTAAACCCCTAGGCAAAAACTGCCATTAGGCATCTTCTCAATTACTCTTGGTTCTGTATTTTCGTGAAAGGCATTGATGGATATGGAATAATGGCGCTATATACCAAGACAGTGATCTTCAGTAGCATGACTTGCCTGAAGCACTTCTAGCTCTAAATCCCCAGCCATGCATTGTGGTTTGCACCACAATCAAATAAGCTGTTTGCTCTACTGTATGTATGCCAAGACCTACTGACATTAATCCATCACCCGGCCTCGTGAGCAGATATACTCACATGGTATATTATCTATAACAGTAACTGGAGTTCCTATTTGTTGCATTTCTAAACATGTTTTTTTTATGTCTTCAGGGTTGCCTGGGATTTTTCAAGTAGGGATCATGATCCCAGGAACTCATGCGTGGTGGAAATGACTCACAAATGTTCTTATTCTAATAGCTTAGTACTTTCTTTTTATTTTTAGATCACTTGAACTTGGATGCCCCCCCGCACCCCGCTTTTCCATGCATTCCCGTGCTAGTTGTGAGTCATGTGAATTGAAAATGATCCCACTAGTACTGCTTTGACCAAATTTGGCTGAACAGTGGATACTGACTCCCCAAGGGGAGCTAGAATTATTACATCAGGGAAAGGCCAACTCTCAGTAAGCAACAAACTTTCCCTAAACGGCGTCACTCAGCTGTGCAGTTGCAGTACGCTGTCAACTTGTTCTGCTTTGCTTGCCAACAATGTGGATGTCCTATGAAAGTAACCCCTGAGATTGCATAAACAGGGAGGCTGTGATCTCTCAGTGATGGAGATACACCTTCTCTCAAAGGTCAACACCATAACAAGAGCTTTGTGCATTTCTCCTGGTAACTTTGCATGTTTGTTTTTTTTCTTCCCCCCCAGACAAAGAGACGATTAGTAACATTCGTGATCTGCGAATGAAAGCGGAGGACTATGAGGTGGTTAAAGTTATTGGGAGGGGTGCATTTGGAGAGGTGCAGTTGGTAAGAGTGCCATTCTGTCTTTTTATTTCTTTATTTCTTTGAATAGCACAGTAGCTATAAATGTAGCACATTGATGAATAAGTCTGACTTGATTGCTGCCTCATTATCGTTTTTCAGGTAAGACATAAAGCGACAAGCAAAGTATATGCCATGAAGCTGCTGAGTAAGTTTGAGATGATCAAGAGGTCAGACTCTGCTTTCTTCTGGGAGGAGAGGGACATCATGGCCTTTGCCAATAGTTCATGGGTCGTTCAGGTATGATGGGACAGAGGAGTGTCTAAACATGCAGTTATTAGTCAGACATTGTTCAGACCACATAAATCCAGCCTCATTCATGTGTCTGACATAAATTGTTGGGATACTTTTGAATCCTTTTCCTAATTGTTTGAATTCTGTCCTTCTACAGCTCTTTTTTGCATTCCAAGATGACCGCTACCTCTACATGGTGATGGAGTACATGCCTGGTGGTGATTTGGTAAACTTGATGAGCAACTATGACGTCCCAGAGAAGTGGGCTCGCTTTTACACAGCCGAGGTAGTCCTGGCCCTGGATGGAATCCACTCTATGGGCTTCATTCACAGGTGACAGTACAACATTTGTATTTTTCTCTGTTTGTGGTGTTCATATATGTTGAAAAAGAAGCTATTTTCGTTATTTAAAAAGACTTATTAACGTTACATCGTCATTTCTAGTTCTGTTTTTTTTTTCCCCCACAAGGCATTTTTTCCCGTTGTAATTGTGTGAGATTTGTAGCGGGATCAAAGAGGTTTGGTGGCAACCTGTGATCTAAGGAAGCATTGTAATAAGCAGGAAGTAACGTTGCTAGGTGCTATCGGTTTTAAGAGACTTCACAACTGCTTCTCAGAACTTTGGAAAAAAAAAAAACCAAAACATTTTTCCACACTGTCAGCTTCATTTTTCTTTCTAATATGTAAAAGATTGCTAAAGATAAGTTGGGTAGACATGCACTGTTTTTTTTTTTTTTGCTTGTTTTTTTTTCTCATGGCATCCAGTGCAACAAACATGTTTGCCAATGTGTGAAATGGCGTGGGCCAGAGGGAGCTTTATATAGTCAATAGCAGAGCAACAAGTATGGCATGCATCTGAACATCAAATTGTTTCTCCACACAACAGCCCTGAAGCACTTTTAGTTCATAACATTACTGGGTACAGTGGTGGAATTTTTTTCCATCAGTTTTCTTCTAATTGGAGTAAAGCATTTTTTAGATGGATATATCCTTTATTAATCCTTTTGCAGGAAATCACATTTCCACGGCAGCTTTAACCCAAACATTACACAACACATCCCAAACAGCAAAACAATGTTAATTTCTAATAAAGTTAACGTTATTGTGCATTAAATGGTCTTATAACAGCTTGTATAAAGGATTTCCTGACGCGCTCAGATTTGCACGATGTGCAGAGAAACATGAACACTATTCTCATTAACAGCTGCCCACATACCTCATGCCATCTGATCTGTCGCTGCTACAGCGTTCAGACAGATCTGACTGTGTTGTTTTTTGTTTTGTTTCTCTAACCTTAACGCTAATGCCCATGCATCGGCTCAGCATGAGAACGCTGCTGAAGCCTTTGAATGTTTTGGATGAGTTTAGTTTCCTTGTGATGCGTGTGTTTGATTTGGATGTTTTTATTGGCGTCGTGCTTGAACTGATGTCTAACGATGTTTTTGTTTCCTCAGAGATGTCAAGCCTGATAACATGTTGCTTGACAAAGCAGGCCACTTAAAGCTCGCAGACTTTGGGACCTGCATGAAAATGAACAAGGTATCAGATTCACTTTCTTTCAACACAGCCATATTGTCAGATGATGTTGATAAGATTATTTTAAAAATTTCTGTGTCTCAAGTTAATGCTGCTCAGTTATAGTGAGAATCCCAGTCATGATTATTCTGGTCTGTATTTTAATCTTGATTATTGAGCAATATTAGACATTATCTTAACAACGAGTATGGAGTTACTGAACTTTAAGAATGTGTCCTTGTATAAGGAAAAATGAGGTGGAGGTGTCGAGGTGGTTTTTTTTGGGGACCAGTTCTGAATTTATTGACAGATCTTTAGCTCAGCTCAGCACCTGTTGATTAATTGTTTACTTAGAGAGAGGGGAAAATTCTAACTCGGAAAGCTGGGAGGCGGTTTTGTTGCCAGAAAGATGTGAATAATGCTTTAGATTATTTGCAGCTCATACTCGACACCTCAACATTTTTATAAAAATCTCATAAATCTACTTTAAGAGTTTTACTTCAAGATAGATCTCGAGGAGTTAAAGATTAATAGCTGAGTTTAAGTGTCTGGACATAGCTGGCATATAAATAACACTGCAAGAAGAGTATTTGTATTATTATCATAGTTTTATTTTGATCTAATTGTTGAAAGCCAAAATTGTAATTTAGGTTAAAATCTGATAAATCACTTAGTCGTTGTTTTCATCCACTTTTATAGAATTAAATAAACAACAACATTAATAATAGTAATTACTGGGATGGCAGGTTGGCTGTAGCTCAGTAGAGCTGGTCATTTATTGATTGGAAGGTTGGTGGTTTGATTCCTGGCTCTCCAGTCTGCATGCCAAATATCTTTAGGCAAGATGCTAACCCCATATTGCTCTCTGACGCATCTATCGGAGTATGAGTCTGTGTGAATATTAGCTAGAAAGTACTTAAGCATAGAAAAAAGTGCTTAAGTGCTTATATGAATGGGTGAATGAGGCATCTTGTGTAAAGTGCTTTGAGTGCTCTGGCAAAGTGAAAAGGTGCTATATAAGAATGAGTCTATTTACCATATCCCTGTAATAATGATAATTTTTTTGAAGTAAAGTGTTGGAGTTGTTAATGTTTATGATGCTCGTGCCCTTCAGGACGGTATGGTACGATGTGACACAGCAGTGGGAACTCCAGACTACATTTCACCTGAGGTACTGAAATCCCAAGGAGGAGATGGCTATTATGGCAGAGAGTGCGACTGGTGGTCAGTGGGAGTGTTTCTGTACGAAATGTTAGTTGGTGAGTATTTGCATTGAAAGATGACTTATTTTACATATTTAGAGCCAGACATATTACTTACCTGTTGCTCTCGTTTGTCCCGTGTATAGGCGACACTCCTTTCTATGCAGACTCACTAGTGGGGACCTATAGCAAAATTATGAACCACAAGAATGCGCTGACCTTCCCTGATGACAGCGACATATCCAATGACGCCAAGAATCTGATCTGTGCTTTCCTGACCGACAGGTTAGATGGCCACAGACCGAGCAGCGAATCACGAAGCTTTTTGTCAGAAATCCTTTTCTTTGCATAAATTGTTTTCAGATGTAGAGAACCCTCTGTGAAAAACAAAAAATCTTAATAGCAGAGATAATGGCTCTCTTTGCATTCAGATACTTGCTGTCTTCTGCTGACATTACCATACAGAATTGCTGAAATTACTAAATTTCTCCTCCTGACCCCCACAGGGATGTTCGACTCGGCCGTAATGGTGTAGATGAAATCAAGAGGCATCCCTTCTTCAAGAATGACCAGTGGACGTGGGAGAACATCAGAGAGAGTACGAATGTTTTCACTCTTAATGTTAAGGATTATTTTCACAACTCCCTTTTAATTTGGCTGCGGCTCACTGTTATTGCAATCATGGATCCTGCGATCATGTTTTCCATTTGACCTACTGCAGACAGTTGCAGGAAATTCTTGTAGACGAGCCATTCATTCAGTATCCTTTCTAAGACTAAACGTGATTCCTGCTCAGAGTAATAACTTGCAGCGCAGCATTTTTGAGGCCAACAATGGGGAAAGCAGTTTAAAGCAAATGTTAATGCGCTGGGATTGACACTGGAGCAAAGAGAGATTAGAAATGTAGTGCTAAATCCACTAGCTATAGTCGGTTCTTTACTGGCTTTATATTTAATACTTTACTAGGCTGAAGTCAGCACTTTGTTGCCACCGCCACCCCCATCCCGTTCGTGTATCAGGGGCTGACCAGCTCTACTAGCTGGCTGCTTTCCCTTGTTTTTAAGAGGGTCTCCAAAGAAAGAAAAAAGTCATTCCGGAGGGGGAAAAAGATAATTATATCATAATTACAGCAGATTTAAATATTTATAATATACCACAGTGATAAGAAGAAGCCAAGAAATTTTTTTTGGTTTGGGCTAACTGACTATATAAATGACTTCGTTTGCATGTATTATTTAAAAAAAAATGAACATTTTAGTTTTTAAGCTTTTGCACTTAAAAAATAGACTTACTTTGCTTCAGTATGTACTAGCCATAGGATATCAGAAATATGGTTGTCAGTAGAAATTAATACTGAAATATCATGATTCCTAACAGTTAAAACATTAAATGCAAGCTCTTTAAATACTGATCATAGTGTTAACATTGACTTAATCAGCTTTTTTAATCAGTTGTACAGGATAAGTCTTTGTGAACATTATGTGTTTATAGCCTGAAACTATCATTTCAGGTTATAAATGTTTTGGCTTATACAGGGTGGGCCATTTATATGGATACACCGTAATAAAATGGGAATGGTTGGTGATGCCCAAGATGGCATGAGGGTTAAAGTCCTGTTTGTGGCACATTAGTATATGTGAGGGGGCAAACTCCTCAAGATGGGTGGTGACCATGGTGGCCATTTAGAAGTCGGCCATCTTGGATACAACTTTTGTTTTTTCAATAGGAAGAGGGCCATGTGACACATCAAACTTATTGGTAATGTCACAAGAAAAACAATGGTGTGCTTGGTTTCAACGTAACTTTACTCTTTCATGAGTTATTTACAAGTTTCTGACCACTTATAAAATGTGTTCAATGTGCTGCCCATTGTGTTGGATTGTCAATGCAACCCTCTTCTCCCACTCTTCACACACTGATAGCAACACCGCAGGAAAAATGCCAGCACAGGCATCCAGTATGTGTAGTTTCAGGTGCTGCACATCTCGTATCTTCACACCATAGACAATTGCCTTCAGATGACCCCAAAGATAAAAGTCTAAGGGGGTCAAATCAGGAGACCTTGGGGGCCATTCAACTGGCCCACGACGACCAATCCACTTTCCAGGAAACTGTTTATCTAGGAATGCTCGGACCTGGCACCCATAATGTGGTGGTGCACCATCTTGCTGGAAAAACTCAGGGAACGTGCCAGCTTCAGTGCATAAAGAGGGAAACACATCATCATGTAGCAATTTCACATATCCAGTGGCCTTGAGGTTTCCATTGATGAAGAATGGACCCACTATCGTTGTACCCCATATACCACACCAAACCATCACTTTTGTTGTTCCAGCAGTCTTGGAGGGATCCATCCAATGTGGGTTAGTGTCAGACCAGTAGCGGTGGTTTTATTTAACTTCACCATTCACATAAATGTTTCATCACTGAACAAAATCTTCTGCGTGAACTGAGGGTCCTGTTCCAATTTTTGTTTCGCCCATTCTGCAAATTATGTGCGCCGATCTGGGTCATCCTCGTTGAGATGCTGCAGTAGCTGGAGTTTGTAAGGGTGCCATTTGTGAGTAGCTAATATCCGCCGAAGGGATGTTCGACTAATGCCACTCTCCAGTGACATACGACGAGTGCTACACTGTGGGCTCTTGCTGAATGAAGCTAGAACAGCCACTAGTGACAGTTTTCTTGCGTCCACGTTTTGGCAAATCCAACACTGAACCAGTTTCACGAAACCTAGCAAGCAGTTTGCTAACTGTAGCATGGGAGATGGGTGGTCTCGTAGGGTGTCTTGCATTGAAATCTGATGCAATAACCCGATTACTGCGTTCACCAGATATCAACACAATTTCAATCCGCTCCTAGCGTGTTAACCTCTTTGACATGTCAATGGCTGTGAACAAAGAGAAACTTGTAAATAACTCATGAAAGAGTAAAGTTACGTTGAAACCAAGCACACCATTGTTTTTCTTGTGACATTACCAATAAGTTTGATGTGTCACATGGCCCTCTTCCTATTGAAAAAACAAAAGTTGTATCCAAGATGGCCGACTTCTAAATGGCCACCATGGCCACCACCCATCTTGAGGAGTTTGCCCCCTCACATATACTAATGTGCCACAAACAGGACTTTAATATCAGCAACCATTCCCATTTTATTACGGTGTATCCATATAAATGGCCCACCCTGTACATCTTATAACATAGCTTAAATTCAATGTGTAGTTCATCTGTTATGATGATCTTCATCATTTCCTCCATATAAAATTTCCCACAAGTCACACCACACCTGTTGCTGCATTTGCAAACTATTTTATGTTATTACTAAGTAATCACAGTGTTGGCTTTGACTTGTTCTGAAATATCAGTTTTCATGACATCCCTGGTGTTTATTAATTAATATTAAACAAAACTTGAATGGTATCAGGACATTGACTGACTTTGTGTTATGTTATTCCCTGTAGTGAAAGACCTGCCAACACTTTTAGGAGTGTTTTCCAAAACATGTGCTCTGAATTTTTGTCATGCCCTCTAACACATGGAGGCTTTTATGTATAAAAGCCCCCCCCCACTCTTTGTTGTCTCCTTTGCTGTGTGCAGCGGCTGCCCCTGTAGTCCCCGAACTTAGCAGTGACACTGACACCAGTAACTTTGATGACATTGAGGAGGATCGGGGAGAGGAGGAGACCTTTCCCATACCAAAGGCCTTTGTGGGCAACCAGCTCCCGTTTGTAGGCTTCACCTATTACAGTAATCAACAGTAAGTCTGCCAGACTTGTTCTTTGTACCACTAAATTATGTGTGTGTTCTGCTTTTTTCCCTTCATCTTTCTTGAATTTTTATATTTATACCTGTATATATTATGTCAATACAGGTTTTTAATTGTGCATCAAGGATGCTTTAGCCATGGAGCCAAACAAACAACAACAAATTTCAGAGTAAATGTCACAGACTTATGAAAAGTTCATTGTCTGTTAACGCTTTTTTCCCCAGCCTTTTGCGAAGGTCCGCTGACACGAAGAGCAGTGACAAGCGTAGCAGTTCCACAAAAGAAGATAAGAGTCATGTGAGTACAAGTCTTCAAGACAAGGTCTTTGACACGTTGGATGTCTGCGACTTTATCTGATCAGTTGAAATGGAATGTTTCTGTTCAGTTGGAGAACCTGCAAAAACGAATCTACCAGCTAGAGGAGCAGCTGCACAGTGAAATGCAGTTGAAAGATGAGTTGGAGCAGAAATGCAGGTATGGAATAATCCTTTGTCTTACGTTCATAGCCACTTTCCAAAATACAGATTAAGACAAAGCCTCGGCTTGAAGGAAAAGAATGAAGATGTAAATTTCTTAATCCATGATGGGAAAATGAGTCTGCCTGTTAGTCTGACTAAAGACATCTTGCAAAAACGTTGAGCCTGATGAGAACAGAATAGATGAGTTGCAAACTCTAAAAAAAGTTTTGTTTCGTGGGAGGATTAATGCTTGAATGACACTTAATAACGACATGGTCCCAAAGTGTCTTCTGTCCCTTGGTGCCTCTGTGATTTTATGAGGAAACTGGAGTTTTCCATGAAACAATTTTCACAAGATTTTACAAACTTCAGCCTCATTGTTTCATCTCTGTGAGAGACATTCAGAGTGTTTATTTATTTATTTTTATTTATTTTTTCTCTTGTTGCCCCTAGGACATCAAACAACAAGATTGAAAAGATTATGAAAGAGCTGGATGAAGAGGTAAATGCCTTTTTAAAATATTTCTTCCTCGCATTATAAATTCCTGTTATCAGCTTTGCAGTACACTCCTTTGATTTTGTTAATATAGTGTGGTGTCGCTAGCAAGCTATGAAGTTAAATATATTACTGTTTCAGATCAGTGGCTAGATTAGAGCTTGTTCCCCATCCACATCAAAGCTGCTCTTTTGTTCCTCGCTTTAGGCAAACCTGAGGAAGAGCGCCGATGCCAGCTTGTCTCTGCTGGAGAAGGACAAGCTTATGCAGCAGCACAGATTCACAGAGTACCAAAGAAAAGCCGACCAGGAGTCAGAGAAGAGACGGAATTTGGAAAACGAAGGTGAACTTAATGAAATGCTGCTGAGGTTATGAGTTAGACTTCTTGCAAAATACACACACTGGTCACTTTATTAGGTACACATGTTCAACTGCTTGTTAATGCAAATATCTAATCAATCACATAGCAGGAAGTCGGTGCACGAAGGCCGGTAGATATGGTTAAGATGACCTGCTAAAGTTCAAACTGGGCATCAGAATGGGAAACAGAGGGGATATAAGTGAGTTTGAAGATGGCTTGTTTGTTGGTGCCAGATGAGCTGGGATGTTTCAGAGAATGGTCCGCAAAAGAATGGCAGGAAGTTCACTGTACTCCAATGGCCTCCACAGTCAGGAGGACTCAAACCAATAAATGCAACTTTGGAATCTGATGAATGAGGGATTCTTAATTTGGATGTCCAGGCGACAAAATTGCAGAAACTGTGTGATGCTTTCGTATCAATATGGAGCCAAACGTCGGAGGAATGTTTCGAGCACCATGAAGAATGAAAGAAGTTCTAAAGGCAAATTGGTGTCCAACCCAGTACTAGCAAAGTTGGGGAGAATTTTAATCGTTGAGTAAGATGAAGTATGTACTTTTTTTTTATCAGATGAAGCCTAATGTGCTGATTGGATTACCTGATAACCTCGTACCGTCTTCATCTTCCTAACTGCTGACTTTCTGCACATGGGCTTCTGACTTGAAATTACTCTTATCAGCTCTTTTTTTACATTTAATTTAATTTATTTTTGAAGAAAAACACAAAAAAAGTCACGAATGTTCTTTGTGCTAATACTTTCTTTCAGTCCTTTAGCAGTAATTTGCTGTCCAGAGTTAATAGTTTTTGTAAACATAAAGTCTAAAAATGAAGAAAGACAAACCTGCCTCAGACACTCCTAGTCTGATCACTCTGGAAAAAAAATGAATTACTGAATAATGAATTACTAAAAGGCACCTCAGCCATGTCACAATACATTTATAAACACACCCATAGCTAAACAAGCAGCTGCTATTATGTAGTGGTAAAATCTAATGTTCATATAATAAAGTTAATGATGTGTGTTGGCTCTAGGCTGCTGACATAAAATAATTTATACTGGGGAAACTAAATCTAACTCTGCTGTAATTGGAAAGAGGAGCTTAAATGAGGTTGAGTTTTTTTTCTTATTCTTTATTTCCTTTATTTCCCCTTAGTGTCAAATTTGAAGGAGCAGTTGGAAGATATGAAGAAAATCAGTCAGAACTCGCAAGCCTCAAATGACAAGATTACCCAGCTTCAGAATCAGGTATACAGCAGACACATGCATGCACACTCTGGAAACTGAAGGACAAAACATTAAATGTTTTTTCCCTCCCTTTGTGTTGGATTTTTTTCTTTAATTTTTATTTTGGATTGACAGCTGGAAGAGGCCAACGACTTGCTGCGTGCAGAGTCAGACACGGCGGGGAGACTGAGGAAGAGCCACACAGAGATGACCAAGTCAATGGCACATTTGGAGAATTTGAACCGTGAGCTGCAGGAGAGGAGCCGCGCAGTAGAAGGAGAGAAGGCGCAGCTGGAGAAAGAGCTCCTGCTTCTACAGAGCACCCTGGACTCTGAACGGAGGAACTACAGTCAGGACTCAGAGGAGATCAGGGAGCTGCAAGGTGACACTGATATATCACTTCGAAAACAAGTGAAATCTGCGATAGCTCGACCAGATTACAGTTTCAGTTATTGATAACTGAAAAAGCAAGTGTTACCATACAGTTAAAATACATATTTAAAAGTCCAAAGTAGAATTGAATTGGTATGAAATAATTACTTTAAAAGGCTTTAAAAAAAGAGGAAAAAACCCAGCTTCATGTCTTAACTGTCTGCCTTTATCTTTCACTCTTAGCGAGATTGTCGGGGTTGCAAGAGGATAACAAAAACTTGAAGCTTAGTCTGTCCAAGATGGAGGCGGAACGCAAACAGGCCCAGGAAAGAAGCAATAATTTGGAGAAGGTATGCATGTCACACTGAGTAGTATTTGTGCATCCAATTTGTAGACGTGTGCAAGTTGTTTGATTTTTTGTTGTTGTTGTGTTCTTTTGTTGTTTTCCCTCGCCACAGGAAAAGAACAATTTGGAGATAGACCTGAATTACAAACTGAAGACCTTGCAGCAGCGTCTGGAGCAAGAACAGACGGAGCACAGGGTGACGCG
Source organism: Rhamphochromis sp. 'chilingali' (assembly GCF_963969265.1). Taxonomy (NCBI): domain Eukaryota; kingdom Metazoa; phylum Chordata; class Actinopteri; order Cichliformes; family Cichlidae; genus Rhamphochromis; species Rhamphochromis sp. 'chilingali'. The sequence goes on along the minus strand of NC_137943.1, from coordinate 21,058,652 downwards.
GGCACAGCTCACTGACAAATACGAGTCTATCGAAGAAGCCAAATCAGCTGCCATGTCTGGTATGTCAGGCCTACGTGCGCTCATGCCCTGCTTCACTTCTTGTGTTCCCCCCCCCCTCTAATTCAAATCATTAAGATTCTTTTTTTGCTTTGACTGTTCTATTTGTCTCAAATATTATTACCTTTTCTCTCTGCCTCATGGTTATTTTCTACTATCTTATAAGAAGTCACCTCCAGGTTCTGTTTTCGGTGAGAGGAATTCATGGTGCAAAGCAATGAGCGTGTTAGGACATTGCCTTGTTGCATATTCAGGTTTTTTTTTTTGCAATAGAATGATACAGCAAAAGATTCACCCAGACGGCTCAGCTTGGTGATACATACAAAAAAGAAAACATTAAAATGAGCTTTTCTGTATCAAATGTCTCTATGCAATTTTCGAGCTTTGAACAGACGCCAGTTGAAACCTGTTGCCGTCTTTCTGTTCCCTCATTCCTGCATATATTATCTGAAGTGAACTTGAAGAGTTGTTAAATGGTAGTTATCCCCGAAAACCAAACAGCCATTACACTAACTGCTTTTTCAAATATGTTCTCCAGCTGTCCAGCAGAAGATGTCAGAGGAGACGGGAGCAAGGATGAGGGCAGAGAGCCGGGTGGTGGAGGTTGAGAAGCAGTGCTCAATGTTGGAGTTTGACCTTAAGCAGTCTGTGCAGAAAATGGAGCAGCTGATGAAGCAAAAGGAACGGCTGGAGGATGAGGTAACTGAGCGATCCTCACAATGGAGTTTTGTGTGTCATTTTATTTCTTTCAGCGCTGTGATTCCTAGAATTCTTTCCCGCCCTCTCGTTCTTCTCCAGGTGAAGAATCTGCAGATTCAGGTAGAGCAGGAGTCAAGCAAACGCATCCAGATTCAGAACGACCTGAAGACCCGCATGCAGGAGATGGACCGTCTTAGGTGTTCAGAGAAACAGCTCAAACAAGAGATCAACACATCACTGGAAAGTAAACGCTCACTGGAGTTTCAGCTGGCACAGCTGTCCAAGTAAGTTTCACCTTTTAGTTAGAAAACTCAATGTTTGTTTTTCTCTTAAAATGTTATCCATGTTGTCTGCTCACTAGTTATAGAGCCTTAAACATTATCAAATATGATGGAGATAAAATTGATGATTAATAGTTATATATACATGAAATGGGGCATTTGCACCATTGTGTCAGTTAATTTAACCTGGAAACAAACTGGCAGTAGCTGTAGCCAGGAGGGCTTATTTTCTCTTACTGCTGCACTGGCCAGTAATGCTCCTTGGAAGTCGGGGTGTAAATTGCCCTATAATTGCCTCCTATTTTCATAAAAGTGCTGTTATTCCAGCTTAGAGCGTGACTCTCAAAGCTGTTCTGCTACAGTGTTTACACCACAGGATTAGCGTTTACTCTCAGTCCAGCTCCATCTACTTGATTGCTAATCCTCTGGCTAGTTTGCTCTACTGCGTCGGCTGACTAGGCTGAATTAAGATGTCAGGTCTCTTTTTTGTTTTCCTGGCTGAAGTGTTTTGGTTGCTGTGTAAAATATGATACATGTTGGATTTACTAAAGAAAAAAAATCAAACACCTAACATATTTGTTTTGGCGTGCTAACAGACAGTACAGAGGCAACGAGGGACAGATGAGGGAACTTCAGGACCAGCTTGAGGCTGAACAGTATTTTTCTGTGAGTATATGTCACAGTTTCTCTGTCGTGCTCATTTAATGTGAAAAGCTCCAGCTAATCTCGTTTTTTTCTCCCTCAGACGCTTTACAAAACTCAGGTCAAAGAACTAAAAGAGGAGATTGAGGAAAGGAACCGGCAGATACAGGAGGCTAATAAGAAGGTGCAGGATTTGTGCAACGAAAGGTAAGAGGCTCGGTTCTCCTCATGCATATTGCAGCCTTCTTATATATCTAAATAACCTTTAACCTTTTGTAAGTATTCCTCATTTCTTTCAGCTTTTGCTGTTTGATGGGGGGAAAATTCAAGTGATGAGGTTTTTTCTTTTTTAAAATCAAACTTCCTTTATCCTGCACACAGGGATTCCTTGTCTGCACAGCTGGATCTGACAGTGACCAAGGCCGAGTCAGAACAGCTTGCTCGGGCACTTCAGGAGGAGCAGTATTTCGAGCTCAGCCAAGAGAACAAGAAAGCAGTGACAAGGCATAAGCAGGAGATTGGGGAGAAAGAGGCTACTATTGCACGGGTGAGCCTTCAAACACACACTGACAGCATTTTCTTTATTCCCACACTCATATTCATTGCTCAATTTCTAATTCTGTTAACTTAAAGTAGAGAAAATAAACATCTTCATATTTTTGCACAGCTTGAGGAATCCTATAAAACTCTGACCAAAGATGTGGAGAATCTCAGCAGAGAGAAGACGGAGTTAAGTGAAAAGCTTCGTATTCAGGATGAAGGTACTGTGCTTTTCATGATGCGCACATCTCCGCGTTGTAATTAATGTCGATGTACAAGCTTATTCCCCTTGTCTCTCTCAGAATATGTCGCTCAGAAGGAAGAAATTGAAAAATCAATCAAGGCCAACTACGAGAAGATCCTCTACACAGAGCGCACACTGAAGACTCAGGTAAGAGCCTCTTACTTTTCGAGAAGTTACTCCATACTGTTCCTGTAAACAAGTGGAGAGATGCGGCCGATGTGTTCAACTGTTCGGTCTTTTCCATCCGTCAGGCGGTGAACAAACTGGCAGAGATCATGAATCGTAAAGACATGAAGCTGGACCAGAAGAAGAAGGGTAGCACAGCTGATCTGCGGAAAAAGGAGAAGGAAAACCGCAAGCTTCAGCTGGAGCTTAATCAGGAGAAGGAAAAGTTTAACCACATGGCCATCAAATACCAGAAGGAGCTGAGCGAGATGCAGGCGGTACGTGAACGTCTGGTTGCGCTGCGGCCCAGTATGATGATCTGTGGACTATTATTTGGTTTTAACCTTTGACCTTCCTACCACCAGCAATTGGCAGAGGAAAGCACGTATCGCAACGAGTTGCAGATGCAGCTGGACAGCAAGGAGAGCGACATCGAGCAGCTCCGGGAGAAACTGAACGACCTGCAGCAGCGCATGGATAACTCCAGCGTCACCAGCCTGCAGACAGACGAGACGGACAGTAATATCGCAGGTATGTTCCCAGCCCGTCACAGCTGCTGTTGCCTTTATCGATCACAGTGACAGTTAAAAATCAAATAAACTTACACTCGTGAACTTTGATCTGGTGACGAAGTTATGCGGTGTGGGATTTTACTTGGTTGAAAACTTGACTTACTTTGTTTGTGTCAGTTAGCGTAGGTACCACGAGGACTCGATTCCTGAAGTATAACCTTCTGAATATGATTTTTGTTTTGGTTTATTTGACACATTTGACTTTTGTCTCGTCTAAAATAAGTCTCCCTTTCAGGTTTTATTCTTTTAAATGTGTTGTTTTTAGTTCATGAGCCAAAAGATCTGAATCTGTATTTAGAGCATCATGTGAATGATTTTTTTCCAAGCAGTTTAAGTTTAGTACAGTAAGGTGTTAGAAGGCAGGGAAGCAGCTGTACTGACTCACTTAATTCTCTTTCTAATGCATCACCTTCTTAAATGACATCTAACATGTGTATGAATATATGTTGTGCTGGCTGTTTTCATGTTTGTTGGTAGCTGTGGTTAAATCAATCTCTTCTTTATTTCCCTCATGCCCAGTTGGTTCTCCTTGCTCTTCTTATCTTTGTAACTTCCATTCCTTTTCCTCTGTGAGTAACTCGGTGAATCAGCCCCTTTTTGCCCGGCCTGCGTTGCTGCTGTTGTATGTGTGTGTACTGTAGTTTTTTTTTTGTTGTTTTTTTTCCCCTCCACCCAATTTCTCAAGTATTGTTTTGCCAGAGGTGTGACAGCCATATCTGCTGGGAGAATTCAACAGCACTTTTGAAAGAAGCCTGTCAGAGTGTGGGGAGTGAATCAGCTCTAGAGGAGAAAAAAATAATGTAATGACTAACAGTGACGAGATATTACGAGAGAGCGCTGGGAGTGAATTTGCTTAATGTCACGAGGCCGACCTGAGCAGTGAAGCAGCCAAATTAGAACAAAGTTTACTGACACAACACCCGGTGTGAAGTCTGCCGCGTCACTCTCAGCACCTTTTAAATGTCTCCAAACACTGGAACAAACGTGTTCTTCAAACACGCAACACCCTTGTGTCTGTGTCGGCATGCTCACCACAAATCGCTGCTCGTTTGGACACGAAGACCTCCCTCACAACCTCACATGTAGTAGACAAATCCCACTTTTTTGTGGTTTTTTTTTTTTTTTCCCTACTGAACCTGTTTAGATTGTGTTGTTTCAGCTGCATGCACTTGCATTTATGATTTAATTTTTGAATAAAGATAACACACATTTGTTTCTGTGAAAGGAGCGAGTGATCAAGCTAATTGAATTCCAGCTGCACAAATACTACATCAGGATTTTTAACATACTTTTGCAGTCTTACATGCTCTCTTAGCATGCTATAAGAAGGCCTTACTCATACTAATATTCTCTTCTTGCATGGGTGTGTGAAGTTGCAGCCTGGGATAGCTACAGTCTTCTCTTGTCACCTACTCCAGTGCACTTAACCTTAACGCTGGCAAACTCCCGAGGAGTTCACCAGCGTTTTATTTATTTATTCATTTATTTATTGACTTGTTCTTTATTTTTCTCCCCAGTTGAGTTTGGACCTGATTTGCTGCATGGCCTTCATCTAGTGTCTCTAAATACTTGCACAGAATTTTTCTTTTCATGTTTTTCTTCTTTGCTGCTTTTCAGAGTCCAGATTGGAGGGTTGGCTGTCTATTCCTAATCGTGCTAACATCAAAAGATACGGATGGAAGAAGCAGGTGTGTGTCGCACGGTTCCTTTGCTCGCTCACATTTTTCATTATGCAGAAAGAGGTTTCACCAACCCTCTCATTTGTCTCTGCAACATTTGCAGTATGTGGTGGTGAGTAGTAAGAAGATTCTGTTCTACAATGACGAGCAGGATAAGGAGCAGTCCAACCCCTCGATGGTACTGGATATCGAGTAAGTGTTTTTCTTTGTGGCATCTTCTTCTTGCTAGCTCTGTCTTCTTGAAAAATGTAGAGAAGAAAAAGTAACAAAGGTTAATGGATTTCTCCTCTTTTTATACCTTCTTGTGTAGCAAACTGTTTCATGTGAGGCCAGTCACGCAAGGAGATGTGTACCGAGCTGAGACTGATGAGATTCCAAGGATTTTCCAGGTAGGCTTTTTTGTTGTTGTTGTTTTTTAATGTGCAGTTTTATTTTTATGTTCACATTTCCATGCAGTCATGAATAGAGTTTGCTCAGCCACAGAAACAAGGCCCTGTCTATCTCTCTCTAACTATTCAGATTTTGTATGCTAATGAGGGAGAGTGCAGGAAGGAGGCGGATCTAGAGACAGTCCCTCAGGGCGACAAGACCAACTGTCTTCCACACAAAGGCCACGAGTTCATCCCCACGTTATATCACTTCCCTTCAAACTGCGAGGCCTGTGCCAAGCCTCTGTGGCACGTCTTCAAGCCGCCTCCGGCCCTGGAGTGTCGCCGCTGCCACGTGAAGTGCCACAAGGACCACCTTGACAAAAAGGAGGATGTTATTGCTCCTTGCAAAGGTAAAACACAAATTCTTATCTCTGCAGGCTAAGCTGGTATCACGAGCATTTTAAGACAATAAACAGTCCGTATCTATAAATCCTTGAAGGTGTTTTCTAGTTTATGTACAGGCTCTAAGTTGGAATTCACTGACGAAGCATTTTGGGATACTCAAAGTAAACAGGACAAATTGGTTATTGTTGCAGCTAAACTCAGAGGTTTCTAAGGGAGTTCTTGTTGTTGTTTAATTTCAGTATCAGTCATATAAACATTGTTTATATCCTTGAGGCCTTTTTGTTGAAAGAAAGTATTTTAAAGCGTTGTTTACATCCTTGTTTCGTCCTCCCTTGGCAAATTCCAGCTTATGTTGACACGTCACTGCCACTTGTTCATCAGTGAAATAGTGTGAAACCACTGGCACGATCAGGTTTTGTACCACACATCTGCTAATGTGTAAACAAAGTCATTTGGAGGACTTGGATAGTTCGAGGTCATGTTTTTAAGGCTTGATTGTGTCATCCTGTCCAGTAAACTACGACGTGACCTCTGCCCGGGACATGCTGCTGCTGGCTCTGACCCAAGACGAGCAGAAGAAATGGATCGGCCACCTCGGAAAGAAGATTCCCAAGACCCCGCCGTCGACATTCACAAGAGCCTCGCCGCGGTCCATGTCCACTCGCTCTGGACCCAACCAATCCTTCCGCAAGAACCCTAAAAGCAATACAGGAAAGCTGAGGTAACTTGATAACTTTGAAATAAAACCCATCTCGTCAGACCTTATTTGTATTTATTTATTAACTCAGATTGCGTTTACATATTTTCACTAATGGTGAAATAACTTTAGATAACTAGGATAAAACGTGAGTATTTTTTTCTCTTCAGGCAGTCAGTCAGGGTGTGCTGCAGTCAGTAGCCTTTTTTTTTTTCTCTCTCTCCTCAAACCCATCTTGTGGGCTGAGATGTGGTCAAGTCAGTCATGTGACCTGCTGTTTGTCTCCTGTGTTGTAGCAGAGCGCAGTCCACCCTCCAAGCAGCAGACACAACATCGAGCACTTGTTGACAGGAACTTCTTCAGAAAGTTTTTTGTGTGTGTGTGTGTGTGTGTGTGTGTGTGTGTGTGTGTGTGTGTGTGTGTGTGTGTGTGTGTGTGTGTGTGTGTGTGTGTGTGTGTGTGTGTGCGCGTTTTTAAAAAACAGACTTTTTTCTATGACTTTAAACTTGTCTATTTATTAATTGTGTTATTGGGTGTTTCAAACTCAAGAGACACTTCCTGGTTGCTTGGTTGACTCTTGGGCTCTGTGCAGTTGGCACTTGGGATTTTCTAATTGGCACTAATGTGTTGTTGGGGTCAGTTACTAACTTCATATTCTTACATGGCAACTCTCATTAGACCAATATTCAGGATTTTTACATTACTGGTCAAACATCATGAAAAGGTGTTATAGTGTCTGTAAGCCAGCTTTTCTGTTTCTGTTGTTAGACTGGGTTACTAACGAAGGTTTTTTATTTTATTTTGAAAAGGCCTTTCTTTTACTGGACACCTGTCTCTGTTCTTCTTTCAGCTAACCGTCTGAACCGTTGGGATTTTTCTCTGGACTCTAAACTTTCCCTTCCTTCCTCATCCTCAAAAATGGAAAGAAACTGTATTGCATAGATAATTCATTAAAAAACAAAAAAAACAAAGCTAAAAAAATATATGTATATTGACAAATAACCAACGCTGGAGAAATTGCAACACACTTCAGACACAAGGCATCGTGGACATTAAAAAAGCAAGGGGAGGGAGTCACTTGACCAACTCAGCAAACTTGCAGCTCTACGTTTTCACCAGAAGATGGCGCACACGTCTTGATCTAAAGATGGACAACAGAGGGAGAGAGGGACTCCTGTCATGTAGACATCCTGTGCTTCATATCATGTGAGAGTTGGAATGGAAACTGGAAGGTAAAAGGGGGTTTTGCTGGGACTGCTGCATGTATGTGTTCAGTTTAAGGTACTGTCATACAGGGATTGCAGATCTGCGGCGAAAGGTTGTGTCTCAGGGGCGGAAAATTGATATCTATTTAGTAATTTCTTTCCCCCACCTGTCGGATAACGTGGGCTTTAATGCAACTATGCTTTTGTTTTGTTTTGGTTTTGTTGTTGTTTTTTTTTTTTTTTTATGACTGATGCCTTCATCTAACGTCTCTGGCCTTTTTGCCTTTATTCTTATCACTCTGCAAGTCAGTTATATCAGGTTTGGGACAACGTATTGGGACATGAGTATTAGATGTTTTGAGTATTGAGTGAGGAGCATGCAAGATCATCATTTAAATCTATGCATTGTTTTTATTATAATTATTTTTATTGCTCCAAGCCATAAGGAAAATTCCATTGTAATGGTATATAGGAGTCCTAAAACTTTTTTTGTTTATTTGGTACATTGTCTGTAATATTTTTTTTTTTGTGTATTCAGTGTATTTTTTCTTTGTAATGTATTGCCTTACATTGATTCATAGATAAGTGGTTCAAAAGGAAAACATTAAGTTAACAAATGTAAAACTGCACTGTTTGACTTGACTGTAAATTATTTGTAGAAGACTAAACAGGTGTGTAGCATTTGGCCCACCTAGTGCCTTACCGTTTGGATATTGATTTTACTGCCATATGTTTTTCTTTCCTTTTTTTTTTGTTGTTGAAACAAGACAAATCTGAATTCTTCCATCATTTTTTTTTAAGAATTTGCCACACGTGTGTGGTTTTATCAGAACTTGCTTTGTCTGGTTTGAATATATATAAAAAATTATATATATAAATAAATATATTAGATTACCTCTTTATGAACACATAGCAATAGAGTTTGTGTAAAAACAAAGTCCCCGTTCTTGGTTCATATCATAAATTTGAGGAGGATGTATCTTAAAAACAAGCCCGTGTCAATGATTGTCCTCGATTGCAAGTCATTTTCTCTAACATGGTAATGTCCCGCTAATGCAAACACCCCCACAGTGTATAATATGAGAGAGACATAAGGATTATGGAATACCTCCACAGTCTTTTTATGTGTAACGTTTTGTTCAGTTAAAAACAAAAAGCACTGGAACTATGATCTACTCGTGTCTTGGATAATTTGCATGGTTAAATTGCATTGGAATCCGCACTGATGGATATGTCAATAAACATATCTCTGTCATTCATTGTATAGTAGTTTTCACTTTAGATGTCATTTATGTTTTTGTATCAGGCCAGCTGGGACAGATTCAAGGACCCCTAAGCACATCTTTATATGCTAATTTAACTCTGCTAATCTTGACACTTTTATTCTCACCAGGTTTATTTTTGGGCCTTTTTCACTTTTATTTTGAACAGGACATCAGAGCACACATGCAGGAAATGTCCTATTGTGGGGTCAAACCCAGGCCTTTGCACAAGGGTTCACCATATTGGTCTTTTGCTTAATCACTAAACTATAGCGGCACAATTAATTGTAGTTTTGTGCTTTTATATTCTAAAAAAAATAAATAAATACTTGGTGTTTTTTAATCATATGGAGTGGAAGGAACAAAGGGGTTCCATCCCCAAAGTTGGTCTATTTACGGTGTCACAGTGAGAGCAGTGCACTCTTTAATGTGAGATAACTATCATTCACTCACACTTGGAAATCCGTGTAGTTACAGCCTTATAAATACTGTAATTAAAGAAGTCTGAATGATCTGGGTGTGTGTATCTCGGATGTTGCTGCAGGCCAGCAGGGCGACTAGCAGATGTCAGAGCGCATCGATAAGTTCCCAGCGTGTTGTTGCAGCGTCATTCTGTTTGAATGAAGTTCAGTCCGAGAACTAGCAACTCTTCATACGCGCCCCAGTGGACCGAAACAGGAAAAATAGCGAGTTGAGGATATTAAAGGTTTCTAAATATGCCGGTGTTTACAGGTAAAGTACTTTTAATACAGCATGATTATCACCAAGGAGAAAATACTTTAAAAACGGGAACCCTTACACGTGTTTTTAGTTTTAAATTACATTAGCATGTTAGCTTAGCTGTGTGTAGCATGATTTGCATTTAGCCTACAACCGTTAGCATGCTATCTTGACAGCATCTTGTTCTTAGACTAGTGGTAGAGTTATTTCAGAAGACACTTTTTTGAAACAGGGAAGCGCACAGAATTGTTACACCACTGTATCCGGCTTGCTGTTTGTTAACGTTATTTACTGAGTACGTGAAAAAGCTGTCCAAGCTAACTGAGCTTCTGCTGCTGTCAGCTAGCTTAGTTACCCAGTTAGCAGGTAATAAGTAAGGTGAGTTAACTAATTATGTAAAGCTACTGATTCTCACCGCAATGTCACCACTTTAATTGTGGTTTTACTCGCTGAAGACATTTCCCTATAAATTTTTTAGCAGAATTGGGAGCACTTGTGCCTTTTACTATAAAGGATAGCATTGCTAACAAAGCTAGCTAAATCATAGTGTACAGTTATACGTCTTTACTCCAACTGCGTCTTGAAGACATGCGATCACTCAGTTTTTCTTTGTGTCAGTGATCTTATACTGATTTCTATAATCGCCAATGAGCGCCTTTATTACGGTTCATAGACATTCAGACTGCTGCATATTTGTTGGCTCCCACTTTGTGTTTATTCACCGACAGTCAGCTTGACTAACCGGGTGCCTTATTCCTTGGAGCACTACCCTGATGCTAAGGAGGTGCTGTGTCATGTCACGGTTTCCCAAACCAGGAACGGCTAATATTTTGACACTGAGTGCTTCTGTTTCTTTTCAGTAAATGTGAAATGGGGCAAAGAGAAGTTTGATGCAGTAGAGCTCAACACTGAGGAACCACCCATGGTGTTCAAGGCGCAGCTCTTTGCCCTGACAGGAGTTCAGCCAGACAGACAGAAGGTCATGGTGAAGGGAGGCACTCTCAAGGTACTAATATAAACATCCAAAATCTAGAAAAGGAGATCCTCAGAGAACCACACCAATGCATATAGTTCCTTTAATTTAAACATGCTTAGTTTCGGTTCAGTTTCAAGGTTGTGCTATGGCTCTTACAAAAATGAAAGGGACTTTTTGATTAATTATAGGATTGGTTTTGTCTTTTCATTTGTTTTGAAACAAATAAGGTAAAGTTAAAGGTAAGATGAGTAAACCTTATCCATTTTAAGGTTGCTAATCAATGTTTTATCTGAATTCTAGGATGACGAGTGGGGAAATATTAAGCTGAAAAATGTGAGTACCGCATATACCAAGTGGTTCTTTACGGGAGCTTCATCACAAAATTTTCACATAAATTACTGAAATGAATATTTCTCTGCTTTTTGAAGGGAATGACCCTGCTGATGATGGGCTCAGCAGATGCCCTACCTGAGGAGCCTGCAGTCCGACCCATGTTTGTAGAGGACATGACTGAGGAGCAGCTGGCCTCAGCGGTGAGTAATCCTGAAAATTACCACTGTGGGGTGAACAAATATAACAATTACAGCTTTTAGTGTGGATGTGATTGATTGAATTGGGCTTTCATGTACTGAGTATAAAATATAAAATGGTAAACTAAATGTGCAGAATCATTTAGTTGCTAAAAACTTTTTTTGTGTGTGTGGCTCAGTGAGACATTTGCAAGCTAGGTGTTTTGGTGTAGTAATGAATTTATAATTTATTTACTGAAGAGAAAATATGCAGCAGACTCAAAATACAGTATGAATTACAAACTTCCACATGATAAATACTGGGTAAATGTCTTTAAGATGGAAATGGGCAAACAAAAGACCCGCTTTCTCATTATGAGTTTGTTCATCTGTGGATCCTCGGTTCCTCTCATCAGGGATGTGAGCAGAATTGGCGAGGAAGAGACATGAGGAGAGAGAAGTTGGTGGATAAAACAGCCATTTAAAAAAAAAAAAAAAAAAAAAAGAGAGAGAGAGAGAGATGCATCCTCTGGAGCCCCATTTTTAAGGAGATTTTATTCAAATCTCATGTTTGGCACAACTGCATCATAGTGCAACTGTATTTTACACTTTCAGATGTAGCAGTGTTCTTTATATTTGTTTATGTTTAGGGCTGCTCTGAATTATATTTACTTATTTATTTAGTACTTCCTAAAAAGGATACACTTGTGCGTCTTTTATTAAAGCTCCTCCAGCAACATGAAGTACTGAGATTGATGTCTTGGTCACAGGCAGGAGGGAAGAACAAATTAAAGAAATGAGCAAAGCCTCTTTAGTGGTTCATAGAGTTTGACGTGTGAACTTATTAACGTTTCTGAAATTGGACGCGCCAAAAGAATTGAAAGGACAGAGTTCAACAAATTTGAGCTTTTAAAAAAAGACAGTTTATGTATCTAGAACAGATCAGATGACCATACTTGATAAAGAAGAAGTGGACTCAATGTGATGTGTTGATTCTGTATTGTCCCTTCTGCACAGTCCCAGATCTACAATGAAACTAAATTTATGTATCCCTTACCTACACGTAGTGTTATACCTTGAGATGAACCAATGCCACTGTGAATGTTGTCATTGTCAGATGGAGCTGCCTTGTGGACTGACGAACTTGGGCAACACCTGCTACATGAACGCCACAGTGCAGTGTCTACGCTCTGTGCCAGAGCTCAAAACTGCACTCAGGAGGTCATTTTTACTGCTATTACTGTTTGTCGGTGACGTGTTCAGATCATTACGAATAATTTCACCACCACTGGTTTTAGTTGCCGTTCACCTCACATCACTCTCCCGCTACAGGTATTCAGGTGCTCTGCGATCTTCAGGAGCAAATGCACCATCTCAGTACATCACAGCAGGTGTGAAGCATGCCAAAAAATAGACATATTAATGTCGTGAATTTACTGATACAAATAAAATGGTTTCTTTGTTTTTTAGCCCTTCGTGATTTATATGAGACTATGGATAAAACCTCGTCCAGCCTCCCTCCCATTATTTTGCTGCAGTTCCTCCATATGGCCTTTCCACAGTTTGCTGAGAAGGGGGATCAGGGGCAGTACCTCCAGCAGGTGAAAAACTCTTAATTATAGTTCTGCATTGTTAAATTTGATTAGCCATGTGACGTGTCTTTAACTCAGTCTCATAATGGCAGCAAATTCATGACATTTATTGTGCTTTGTTGTTTATTCAGGATGCCAATGAATGTTGGCTGCAGATGATGAGAGTGCTTCAGCAAAAGCTGGAGTCACTAGAACCAGAGACTACCATGGAGGTAATGCTTAAAACCCCCACCAAATCTATTATTTTGTAATCTAATTATGGCTGTCTCATAAATTCATGAGAAAATTTTGTTATTTTTAATCTTCAGACTGAATCTGAGGGTGGAGCTGCCTCTGCCTCTGCAAAGAAGAACTTCATTGACCAGTATTTTGGTGTAGAATTTGAAACTAGGTATCCTTCTGTCTTTGTCAATCAAATCTTTGTGCACTTTAATACTTGAGAGATATATATATACAAGTATAAGTTTCACTTTAAAAGACTGCACTGTTCTTTCATAGTTGTTGGTAATGAGATAAAATCTAGAGGTGAAACATTAATGAGCCGGGCTTCTTCTTAACTCTACTATTCAGCATGAAATGCACAGAGTCTGAGGAGGAGGAACCAATCAAGGGCAAGGAAAGCCAGCTCCAGCTCAGTTGCTTCATCAACCAAGAAGTGAAATACCTGGCAACAGGACTAAGGCTGGTAAGTATCATGAAAAGGCTGAGGTCTGTGTGCAAAGCATAGATGGTATGAAAGATGCATATAGCCACCTTGAGATCACACAGTGGTTTTGGACTGGACATTTTTAACCTTTAACATTTGTGTTTTGACTATTATGGTTACAGTTAGGAGCTAATGCTAAGCTTGATTCATTCACAAACTGTATGAGTGCAATACACAGGCACATATCAGCTAATTGGGCCTACATAACAAGCCAATAAGACAGACAGTTTATTGAACCCGCAAAGGAAATTACTGTGTTACAACAGCATGAAAACAATAGAACACAATACAATAAAAGCAATGTTGTAAAAGTATTAAAAAGTAGTACCACAAGCTGACAGTGAAGGGCTTATAATGTGAGGTAGTGCAAAATATTTATATGCAACAAAACAAAAACGTGAAGTTATGCTGAGATGGGTGGGGGCTGAGCCTCCCTCCATTTCTCTATGGAAGTCGCTCATCATTGATGTTATGACTCTGATCAGGTTGGGACATTATATTGATTGGAGCTCCCGAATTTTTGTGGACAAATGGAAGAAACCACTGGAAGCACTGGGAGTAACCTGTAAACTGGATGCTAATGGACATAATGTTATAATACTCTAGTGCTGTGCAGTGTTGTTATTTTGGATGTGAACCAGTCTTGTATTTGTTGTGGAAAAAAGTTAAATAAAAGTTGGGAAAAGTGGAAAAACAAAACCAAAACAAAACATGAAGTTAAAGAAAAATAAGACCAACTGCAGATGTCATTAATAAATACCGGTATGTAAACACAAGAAACTGCAGCTGGAAACTATAGTATAGAAATCTGTGTTGAAAAATGTGATTTCTTGCATGCTGACACGTGTGTTTACCTGCCCAGAACAGGAACTGTTATACAGTCTTGTAGAGAATAGTAGGAATGCTTTCCTGAAGTGGTCTTTATGGTAGCGGGGTTGAATCAGTCCAAATGAGAATGAGCTCTGCTGCCTCTGTAGTGGGGAGCTGGTATGGTGGGTTGTCCATGGTGGACAGCAGTTTGTCATTGACCTCCCGTCCTTCACTGACTCAGACACCTGCACATTCTGACCAGCAATGGTTCGAGCCTTGTGAATTAGTTGTTGATCGTGGGGGCATCTCTGGCACTGATGCTGTCCCCCAGCAAAGTACACAACAGCAAAGTAAATGACACTCACTACCACAGGATGGTAGAAGATCTCCAGCATTTTGCTACACATACTAAAGAACCTGAGTTTCCTCAGAAAGTAGCGTCTGCTCACCCCCTTTCGCACAGCATCACTTTTGGTTCTTAAGTCTAGTCTGCCATTCAAGTGAACACCCTAGTGCCTGTAGTAGTCCACTGTTTCAGCCTCCTCACACATGATGGTAATGGGCTTAGTCACAGTTCTTTTTTTCACATTGGAAATCAACCAGCATCTCTTTTGTCTTGCTCATGTCCACAAAGAGGTGATATCTACCAGACCACTCCATAAAACTCCTCAACAGCTCCCTTTACTCCCACTCCTGGCCATCCTCAATACACCCAACCCCTGCAGTGTCATTAGAGGACCTCTGCAGGGGGAAGGACTCACAGTTATGCTTCTAGCAGATGCTGATCCACTCCAGCTGTTTGGGCCAGGACGCCTGTCAATCAGCATGGGTTACAACATGGATGAGTTGGTCCAATCGTACTTCATCAGAAGGAAAAACCGCACAAACTTGGAAGATTTGTGCAAAATGAAATGGCTTGCAGTGGACAGGTGCAAGGATACTGGTGGTTACACGCTCGTGTAGTAAAGAGGATATGTTCTATCACAAGACATGATAAGACAGCTGATCAAGTTGGTTTTTTTTGTTTTGTTTTTTTAAATTCTGATTTTTCTGCCCCAACAGAGACTGCAGGAAGAAATCACAAAAATGTCTCCGACCCTGAACAGAAATGCGCTGTATATAAAATCCGTAAGTCCTCTTTTCGCTCTTATATTCCTTTTTGTCATTTGAAACTGCCTGCAGGACTGTGTGAATGTAGGACTTGAGTATGACATTCATTTCGGTTTTCTTTCCTCCTGTTAGTCAAAACTTAGCCGCCTGCCTGCTTACTTGACTGTTCAGATGGTCAGGTTTTTCTACAAAGAGAAGGAGTCTGTCAATGCAAAAGTTCTAAAGGTTTGTCTTCAGCTGCAGTTCTTTCTTACAGTGCTCACAGTAGCTGAGGATCTAAAGTCTCAGAATTTGTGTATATTTTTTTAGGATGTCAAGTTCCCGCTCATGTTGGATGTTTATGAGCTGTGCACTGCCGAGCTGCAGGAAAAGATGTTACCAATCAGGTCAAAGTTTAAGGAGGTCGAGGACAAGAAGCTAGAGAAACAGCAGCAAAAGGTAAAGCAGATCAGCTCGCCATGACATTTACACACATTTAGGAGTAGATGAACTCCTATTTAAAGCATAAACTCTATTTGATTTTCTTTTCTAGTTGATAAAGAAGGCAGAAGCAGCAAAAGAAGTGAAATATGAGCCTTTCTCGTTCTCAGAGGGTATGTACCTGTGACAGTAGTGCAGGAAATGTTACATGAGTAGAAAAAATACATTTACAATATAAGTTAAAGAAATCAGGTGTTGGAAGTAGATGGGGAAAAAAATGTAAATGCACTACAAATTCACCTGCCTTACCGGACAAAGTCTCGAGTCATCACCCCTGTTTCCAAGGAGCCAGGCTGAGCAGCAGTTCTCCAGGCTTTCTGAAGGTCTTTTATCCTGGCTGCTTTTTCACTCAATTTACACATAGAAAGAAGGACATTCAGTACAGGACTTTTACTTTTATTTATTTTACTTTTATTGTAAGACTGACTTATGAATCATTCGAGCATAAAAAAGGTGCCTAACTCATGTGATGAACTAGTATTGTCAACTAAGCAAAGTTCACTTGAATCTGCAAAAAATGCCAAAGATAACATTTTGACAGGTATAAAATAGTATTTTTGCACCAACAGGGCGTCCTGTAAAAAACAAAAAAATAGAAAACTGGACAAATGCATGACAAACATGGCAAGCTTCAAAACACGATCTATCGTCTGGAAAGGGTCTGATAGCTTTGTCGCTATGGCGGTGAAAAATACAGTGCAACACTATCAGTAGGGCTGGGTATCGTCACTGATTTCTATAACGCGATCTGATTCACAGGGCCCCAACTGGATTTGATCTCCTCTTCGATTCGATTCAATTTAGACTCAGACAGAAATATTATAATAATAATCATTAATCAGTACATATCTATATATATATATATATATATATGAGAGATATATATATAGAGAGATATATATGAGAGAGAGAGAGAGAGAGAGAATATTTTATCCTATAGGCTATAAATAGAAAGCTGACACTTCTGAGACTTCAGCAGAGATGTGAGCATCAAGCAGATGCCTTTGTGTCAAAGTAACTGAGGATAAAACGCAAAAAAAAAACATGAAGAAAATTTTCCTGGTTTTTCTGGTTTTTATAGCAGTTAACCTTAAAAATATTCTGCAGAAGAAAACCATGAATCAACGTATGAACATTACCTGATGCTGCTGAAGTGAAGCAGAGCAAAGTTACAGAGGTTTTATTAGAGGCACTGCTAAGCATTTTGCAATTTGGCAAAATTTGTAAAAGTTTACACTTCTTCTGTATTGAACAGCAGAAATTAGGCTCTCTTGTCAGGTCCTTTTTTTTTTTTTTTTTTTTTTTAAGGCAAAAAACAGCAGGCGAAAATACTGTACACAATGGTGAACTGCTATATAATAAGCAAGCAAATAATGCAGAAAACAGATTGTTTTTATGGTAAACTGGTCTTTCTGAGAGAACTGTACAGGAAGTGTGGCTTTTTTTTAAAAATGTATTTATTTTATTGTGGTGGAAGCAAAATGGCAAAAGTAAGAGGGAATTCATGACAGCGTTTTCTAAACGTGAAGTGTAGTTTTGATCTTCTTGCTGCTGGTTCAGTGAATTTTGGTCTGAGAGCAACGAAACCTGCAGCTTCAGGATCTGTGATACGTCAGCTTTCAACACCCGGGATGTCGGCATACGTGCCATCGGGGTGGATCCGTGCTCTGTGTTTACATATTTTTGCAGACACCGTTTACCTGCTCTTTAATCGTTTGCTGTTTTAGCTGTTTGGCGGTTGTTGAAATGGTTTCGTGAGCTTTAACCTGAGATTCTGGCTTTTCTGGCAAAATACATTTATTTTTAAAAATGGATTTCATAAGTCGATATTTCATTATTCAAACTAAAATCAATTTGAATCAGGGAAATCAATTAGTTTTAAACCCACCCCTAACTATCAGTCATGGATCGCCCTCCCCGGAGTCCAGACCTCAACATTATTGAAGCAGTGTAGAATCATTTTGACAGAGAATCGAACAAAAGACAGCCAAGATCGAAAGAAGAGGTGTAAATGTCCTTCAAGAAACCTGGAAAACTATCCCTAAAGACTCTTTAAAGAAATTACAATAGAGCTCCAAAGACAGGTCAGGCTGTCCAAGAATAAAGGTGGTCATACCAAATATTTCAAGCTTGTTTGAATGGTACAAACTCTGTTTTTCCACGTTTAAATAAATTGCTGGACCCGTCTTTCATTTTCCTGTCAAAACAAACGCGGTTATGTTTTTTTGTCATGAAATCTTTGGAGTGAAATTTGAGTATGCTTTTTTTTTTTTTTTTTTTTCTCTCTGTGTGGATATTTTTCTTTTGCTCACGAGTCAGAATTAAAGGTACGGCACGTTTTCTTCTTGTAGACCTTGGTTCCAACAACAGTGGCTACTACGACCTGCAGGCTGTGCTGACGCACCAAGGCCGCTCAAGCTCCTCAGGCCACTATGTGGGATGGGTCAAAAGGAAAGAAGGTAATCGCATTTGTGTGACAGTAATCGGCACGCACCTGACATCAGTCAGTCCCAATTTATACTGTGCAAGCGCTTCATGTGTCGTGTCTTCCGGTGTCGTTCTGACAGATGAGTGGGTCAAGTTTGACGATGACAAGGTGAGTGTGGTGTCTCCAGAGGATATCCTGCGACTGTCAGGTGGCGGAGACTGGCATATAGCGTATGTTCTACTGTATGGCCCCCGGCGGCTGGACATACTTGGAGAGGAACAATAGCTGTGGCAGACTTCTCAGAAGACAAAGACAACATCCAATATACACACAAATTGCCATTTCAAAGCACTGTCTGCATAGATGTGCAATAAAACTGGTGTCTTTAAAGATTTGAATACCTTAATTTTTTTGTTTTCTTTTGTAACCAACACAGATGCTTGTAAACAAATTCTGTCAAATGGTGTTAAATATTCAACCACAGTGGGCTTTGAAAATGGAGAGATGATGAGAGGCAATCTCTGGACTGGATCCTCAAGAGGTTTTTGAGTCTAGCGCTGCAGTTTCATTAAATGTTTTATACACATTGTATATTTTTTAAAGCCTTTGATGAGGTGCTCATATCATTAAAGCAAAATGTTTCTCTCTAGTCATTTAATCTTGTACAGAAATGCCTAGCCAAGCTGTCTCTGACGTATTACAAAACACTGTAAAGACTTGCCCTTGTTCACCTGTTGGCCCCCTCGGGGTAATCTGGGTTCAATCTCAGGTCTTTTAAGTGCTTGGCTCACATCATCTCCTGTAATTGTTCTGAAATGTATTGACAGATGAGGTTCTTTCTGCCAAATCTTCACTAATGCTCTTTTCAGGGAGGTGTGTGGGGAAACTGTTCAGAACATGTTGCCCTTGTGGTGAACTGTGTGCGGTTTAATAAAGGCTTGAGATTCAACCGTGATGGTTTGCTCAATAAGCTTTTGAACGTCATTCTTGCTGATGCGGATCTCAGACTTTAATCTATACCTTTACAAAAAGAAAAAAAATGCTGTGCTTGACCATGTTTCTCTGTGCAGCTTTCCCGATCGCCCTGCCACAGTCTGTAAGGCCTGAACGTCAACTCTCTGTAATAACTTAATTGACTGAACTCGTTTCATAGGTGGTGAAAATAAAGTGTTACACCAAAATGAGATTGTTGTGTATCAAAACAAACGTGCTTACCAAACTTTTTACAAGGCGAAAACATTTATTGAAATCTCTACAGTGGGGAAAACCAATATCTGACATATAAAAACTAGTTTTCAACATTTTTGTATGAAAAAAGTGGAACAATGTTATGGAAATACAGATTTTAAGCCTCACTGAGGCCGTCTGCAATCTGGGAGAAACCTGTGGCGTTCAGAGCTGCGACCAGGTTCTCCACAGTAGCTTGTGTTCCCTCTCTGTCCTGCCAGGCCACCAGCAGCAGTTTGGCCTGCATGTCGACGTCTTCGCTGTCCGTTTCGATTTCTCGCAACTCTGCCGCCTTCATCTCAAAATGAGAAGCGAGGTTCTTCCACTGAGCGCCCAGTTTGGCTGCTACGTCATCCATCTGCTGGTTCGTCACAAGTTTGCTCTGAATGCTCGGACCTTGAAGAAAATGGAATAGGAAGGACATAAATAGCTCTCTGCTCCAGGCTTGGAACTGCGCTAACACAATAAACTCAATTCATTGTGGGAAGTGGGAGCTTGTAAAACACAGAGGTCAAGTTGGGTTAAAGACATTAAGATGGAAATATGTGTGAAGTTGGAACTGAGGGTCATGCTTTCATCATCTTAAATTAAGCGTATGAAAGAGGGAAAGCAAACATACTGATAGTTAAATTGAATATGCAATGTTATTAAGGGGAAAGGTACAGAAGCAAATTCTGTTTCAGTCCAGTATTTTCTATTTTAGCTCATTGATATCACTTTCATATAGTAGTACAAGTTAAATCAGTAACACCTGCTCTTTCTGGTACAGTCATGTCCATAGATACTTGGACAATGACACAATTTTTGTAATTTCACTCTCTAAAGAAACCACAGTGGGTTTAAAGTCAATCAAAATGTGATTGAAGTAGAGTTTCAGCTACAATTCAAGAGGTTTAACAGCTATTTTTATGAATGATCCCCCATTTGCTCCTTCCCTTTCTCCGAGGCTCAAAATTAAATCAGACAAACTAACAATTTTAAATTTACTGTTTTTAATACCTGGATCTCAAACAGGCATCACTAATTGCTACAATTTATTTTGCCTCTTCATCCTAATGATGGCTTCTTTCACTTGCATTGAAAAATCTTTGGCTCTTACATTAAGGCTTTCAGTGATCAGCTTCCAGGGAACGGGCCGCTCCAGTTACATCTGAGCCTCTATTCACTCCATTAACTACAGTGGATGGAATATTTTTGTCTTCTGCTTCAATCACATCTTGATTGTTTGATTTAGAACACTGACCTCACTGAAATCCAACAATCGACCACAGGTTAGCGTAACATATGAAGCGTGTAGTTGCTCGAGAATGAGAAATAATGAGAATTAAAATCTACTGAGAAGTCAAACAGTCACATCCGGGGCAAATTAAAACCATTCTCCACCAGGTGAAATTGTCAGGAGATTTATGACAACACGGTCAATAAATAAAAGAAATGAAATAAAAAGCATGAAATCATGTGATAGCATTGGCCATGTCACTGATAATGGTGACAGGAAGTCCCCAACCAATAGGACTATTTCCTCCATGATCATGATCACTAAGATCCTGATCATCACCTCCTAACATCACACTACTGGTTTGCAACATGTGTGCCAAAGTGATTCTTTCTCGTTCATTTTGTGCGTGCAAAAATTTACCAACATCGAGAAACCTCATGCTGGGTGATATCATTCTTCATGGGAACCCAATGTAACCTAAAACTTTATTAACCCAATGACAGAATTTGTGTCTAAATACACACAAACACTCAATTTATAATCATGACAATCAAGGTGTAGTGATTCCTGCACCTGTGTAACAACAAAGGTGACCTTGACCTTAAGCACAGCTGAAGACACATTAGTTGATCTTTAACTGTAAGTCTGATTAAATTCTAAATAATAGGAGGAGTAGTGATTCTTGTGAACTTCACCATGACATAAGCTCACTGGTCCTTCGTTTGGATGATCTAATAATAATAATAGTTTCCTTGTCTAAGTGCTGACACACACAAACATATGTGAAGTCAGAAACATCTAGAGTGAAATACAGAACATGTGATGACTTACTGTCATTGCTGTCTTTGAGCAGATTGTCTCCATTATCATCGTCATCCTCTTCTCCTGTCTTTATTTCTTCAGATGGGATGTCCTTCTTCATGAACGGAGAAAAAAAAAAAAAAAGAAAGAAAAAGGATGGGTTCATGGACTTATGGAAACTCAGTTTGTTTTTGCTTTTTTTTAATAAAATAAAATCCTTACTGGTAGCTCTTTGGCCAACTTGCTGACCATGCTGTCGAGGTAGTCTGCCAGGCTCTTAAACTTCTGGTTTGTTGGCTGAAAGAAGTGTGGACTTCTCCTGGACAGCAGTCTCAAAGCCCGCCAGCCATAGTTTGCATTTCGCACAACCCTACAAGGAGTTACAGGATTAGACATAAAAGACATCAGGAAAATAGTAAATATATGGAAAGTAAATAAAAGAAATACAATTAAAAATAAGTCTCAGGTAGGAGATGGAATAGTGGATTTTCCCCCTCCATGGTTAAGAAAGGTTTTGTAAAAGCCATCTTACTTGTACTCCTCCTCGACCATGTTGGCTGGGTCGGCCTGTTCAATAGCTTCTGCGAAGAATTCATCCAATGACGGCATGAACTCTCTGAAAGAAAGGCCGCAGTTGTAAAATGGTAAATGGTAAATGGCCTGTATTTGTATAGCGCTTTTCTAGTCCCTAAGGACCCCAAAGCGCTTTACACAACCTGTCATCCACCCATTCACACACACATTCACACACTGGTGATGGTAAGCTACAATGTAGCCACAGCCACCCTGGGGCGCACTGACAGAGGCGAGGCTGCCGAACACTGGCGCCACCGGGCCCTCTGACCACCACCAGTAGGCAACGGGTGAAGTGTCTTGCCCAAGGACACAACGACCGAGACTGTCCAAGCCGGGGCTCGAACCGGCAACCTTCCGATTACAAGGCGAACTCCCAACTCTTGAGCCACGATCGCCCCAAATGACAAAATAACAAATGTAGGGTGTATATACAAAAAGCCGAACGTGAACTCATTTCAGGACTTTTCTAACCTGCTGTCTGACTTGCAGGCCTCCATGTTGTCATGATTGAGGTTCCACAGCCGGGTCAACTCATCACTAGCAAACAAGAGAAGAGCTTGAATGACCAAAATTTACAGTTTCACTAAATTTCCAACAATACTTCAGCAGGATGGACACCAATACAGAGAGAAATCTAAGACCAACGAAAAAACCAAACCACACTTCACACCACTCCACCATCCCACCCCCAGATTCAAGCACATACTTTCCCATAAAAATCTTCCGGTCTGGCCCTTTTCCAAGGAAGTCTTCTGGAGCTTGTCTTTTCCTTGTGAGTCTTTTGGGCTTGTCATCTACTGTTCTGTTAAAGAGGCAAACAAGTGGGACCACCTGTTATTTTGGCATGCTATCCAGCATTCCATGCTGCTGTAAAAACTGACTAAACCCTAAATCAAATAAAATGATTATCTGGAACGGCTACTTCAAAACATTACACTGCTGTACCTCTCTTTCACAAAGCTCGGACATCCTTCGTTTTTCCAGGCATTCCAGTTCTCCTCTGTGTTAAGGATGTGCTGTCAGAGATAATGAACATTTATAGTGGGACCAGTGTATAGAGAACAAAAGACTTGACAAGCTGTGAGCGCGTAAACAAAAGCTTCATTTAATCATACTGGTATTCCCAAAGCATGGCTTACCTCAACCATGGCAGCAAACTTGTCCCCATCAGGAGGAATCTCCCTCAGCAGCTGCAAGAGCAGAGCACAGATTAAAGGGGATTTATAACAGAAAGTCGTGATTCACCACCGTTTTGTTTTTTTTTTGTTTTTTACATAGTAGGTAGGTGAGCACAAAATATGAGAAAGGACCATTTCTGTTTTTTTCCTTCACAGAACAGAAAATTAGGATTTACAGCTTGTTGTGACATCCACTTGGATTGAACCTATTAGGGTTTCCCTAGTGTTTTCATATACCGTAATTGTCGGGCTATAAGCCGCTACTTTTTGCACAAGCTTTGAACCCTGCGGCTTTTAGTCAGGTGCGGCTTTTCTATGGATTGTCCATGATTTTTGTGATATCGTAAGACGATTTGTTTTGTTTGTTCCGCTGTTGTACGGCGCTACGTTGCCTGGAGGAAGGGCATGTGATCAGACACACAGTATCGGGGTTCAAGAGTGGTATGTTGGTCACATGTCCATCCGCCAGGAAACATAGTGCCGTACAAGTAGCGCGAAAAACAAACTTCAAAGTAGCGTTACGCGTTCAGCGGGAGGCGTGGATGACTAGCGGCGATAAACCTGCGAAAAGCAAGTTATGCTCAACTCCACCGGTGGAATATGACAGCGTGAAAAAGTGTGAAAACATCCATGATCACCAACGGATTTCGAAGGGCTGGACTGCTGCATGATGGAGAGGAGGACACCGCCACGGCCCTTCTGAGGGTGTTTGACTCTGACACTGACAACGAGGATTTCTTTGGTTTTGAAAGTGACAACGAAGGAAAGGAGCTGAGAGTGGATGACGAAGCCACCCTGAACCTGTTTGTTTCCGACACTGGAGAAGAGGACTTTGGTGGTTTCAGTGCGCAGGAAGAAGAGAAAGATGGTGGTGAATGACTGACTTTTCTTCTTGTTAAAGCTGTGTCACTGCACCTGAGCCTAAAAGGTAGGCCGAATCTATTTTTCTGGTGTGCTGTAGGTTATTGTTATGTACTACATTTGTTACTCATTTATGAAGCACAGTACATGTTTCGTACTTGTAATTACCGGTACTTGTACATATACCTAAAAAGTTATGCAAATATGTACCCAGAACTTGTTTTTCAAAATATTAATAAAAGTGATGTCCCCAAACAGCCGTCTCTTTCCTGACAATTCCCTTTGTGCATATTCTCTTACATATGATAAGTCAACATTGAAACACCTGCGGCTTTTAGTCAGGTGCGGCTAATGTATGTACAAAACAGGATTTTCCCCTGATTTTAGCTTGTGCGGCTAATATTCAGGTGCGCTTTGTAGTCCGGGAAATACGGTATATACATATATTGTAACAGTGGTGCATGCGTATTAAACGTGGCCAAAGTTTAAATACTAACTTCACACCAGTAATTCTTGCGAGCAAAAAGCTCAAGGCTTCAGTGGGGCCAAATGACAACAGTTGCCTCAAGGTGCTTTATATTGTAAGACACTGAGCCGACAATAACACAGAAAACCCCAACAATCACCAACTGTATGAGCAAGTACTTGGCAACAGTGGGAAGGAAAAACTCCTTTTTAACAGGAAGAAACCTCCAGCAGAACCAGGCTGCCACTCTTTAGGGGTGGGGGAATGAAGACAGGACAAAACACACTGTGGAAATGCAGAGTAGTGTATAAACACAGAGGTGCTTATATAGCACTAGGTAAGTGAAAAAGAAACAGTGCATCATGGGAAGCCTAAGCCTATTTCCGCATAACTTAAAGAGGATTCAGGGTCACCTGATCCAGCCCCCAACTACAAACTTTATCAAAAAGGAAAATTAAGTCTAATCAAGGCAGAGAGGGATAAAAACAAGAAAACTGGCTTAAAAAGAGGCCAGCCTACAGGAAGCTGAAATGGTTTGTTGCAGACAGCGGACCCAATAGTAGAAAAAAAAAAAATGCATTTGGGAATGAACACAGGGGCAACACTTTAAATTCCAAATGAACAGCTGCAGTTTCCCAGAGTCATTTCCTCTCAAGAATGAAAACAAGTCAGATATGAGGAAATCATGCCAAATGTTCTGCTGCTGGCTGCAAGAGCAAACTGAAGACCCAGTGTGTTGGTTTCATTTCTGAATGACAATGCCCCCAAAACAATGTGGCTAATGTTTACAATATCTGGGATCACATGCTTGCAGGCAAAACTGGGTGGACTCGGCTGTCACCTTTCATGCTTGAGTGCAAACTCCCTTTGTTTTTGTTCTACCCGCTGTGATAAAAAACAAAACAAAACAAAACTAAATGTCAGTTGTGAAATGAGCGTGCTGTGTCTCTTTTGCCTGTCCCACACAGGGATTTTAGCTCACAAACTGAGCTATAATCCCAAGAATATATAAACAACATACAACAAACAATCTGGGAGGTATTCAAATTAACACACACACACACACACACACACACACACACACACACACACACACACACACACACACACACACACACACACACACACACACACACACGTTTAAATGTGCTATCCACCTCTGATTCATGAAGCTCCACACAGATTAGTACCAGTGTCAGACACATAAACACAACTGCACATACAGACAAGCCCACACATGAACATAGACACACACAGGGTTATTTGTTTGTTTGATTCAATACTTATCTGAAAATGAACTTGATATTTGTTAAAATAAAAATGAAAACTGGGAATAATTTGCTTGTTTTCTCCTAAACTTACAACATGAATAATTTAATTCAGTTTAATTCAATAGCGCCAAATAACAACAACAATCACCTGAAGGTGCTTTACTTTGTAAAGACCCAACAATAATTCAGAGAAAACTCCGAACAATCAGACGAGCTGATATAAGCGAGTGCTTGATGACAGCGGGAAGGAAAAACTCCCTTTTAACAGGAAGAAACCTCCAGGAGAACCAGGCTCAGGGAGGAGCAGCCACCTGTTGCAACCAGTTAATACTGTGACATTTTGGTACCTATATAGCATACTGTTGCACAAACCTCAGGGTGGTTTGTTGGGTGACCTTTTTTTTCTCCACTAAAATTAAAATTCATTCTATAGAGAGTTTGGCCATTTTATTTCTTATAGATTTACATTTGTGTGTGTCAGCATAACTTAGGACTCACCTGATAGACCAGTTTAGTTGTCTCTTCAATCCACGCAGCCTGGTCATCATTCAGAACACAGCTGGAACTGCAGGAGGAGAAAAATATTAAAAACAATACAAATAAGACTTCAGAATAACCAATACTTTATCAGACAAAGTTTATTTACGAGGTCAGCACTGAGACACTGCTCACCTTTTGAACTTGACCTGACCCTTCAGGTACTGGAAGAGGATGAGGTACTGCAGCAGTATGTGCCGCCTGAAGTTGCTGTCGCTGAGCTGCAAGTCCATCAGCTGGAGATAAAGACGAAAGAAACAAAGTGAGGTAATGTGCAACTCCGATCTTTACAAATATTTAATGGAGATCAGCGACATGTAGATAAATACAGCAAACTCAGAAATGTAAAGCAAATGACACAGCATGAGCAAAACAAGCAGTAAATGCCATGGATATGGAGCCTGCAGTGCAGCAGTGAAGCAGTGAGGGAACAAACGTTGTCAGAGCGCCACACGTTGTTAGCCATTTCAACATTTGTTTGTGTCTATGTTTTATCCTACGTGTGTTTGACAAGTGAAGATATGACTAATGTTACTCAAACTTACAATAACTCACTGTAGAACTCCAAAGGCAACAAAACCTTATCAACATGTGTTAATATTTGATGATAGTTTTGTTTAGAGGCAAACAGCTGGCAGCCGTTACCGTTTTCCTCCTCCTACCCAGTGCTCTGTTTTGGTCCAGAACTTTGAGGTTTACAAACTAAGTGTAGCATGGAAATTTAAAATGAAGTCTTCTCACCTTCTCACTTGTGAGGAACTTGGCAAAGTAAACATGTTCTCCACTTGATGCTCTCAGCTCTTCCAGCTTCCTCTTAGAGGCCTGCATGTCATCCAGCTTATAGCTTTTGAATACTGCTAGAGTCTCATCTGAGAACTGCGTAGGACAAAAGAGTGATCGTTGACTTTTAATCATCTACTTGGATACTTGCCATCTTAAAAATGAGGAGGAAAGGCATCTGCGGTAAGGTGCATTACCTTAAGGAATGTCATCCATGAGAATTTATCGTAACACTGCACTGGATTTCTGAAGTAGTCCTGCAGTGTCCAGAACTTTCTGTACAGGTTGTAGTCGATTGGAATGGAGCTGCAATAACAATTAAACCAGATAAAGGGCCGATCAAAATGTTTACTTCAACAAATAAACAAAAGAAACAAACCTTGTGATTTATTCTTGAGAAAGCCTTTAACTTACCTCGGTGCAGGGCCATCATCCTCCCCCATTTCTCCTTCCTCCACTTCCATACCATCCTCCTTTTCTTCTGTGTGCTATAAACACAGTAACACATTTAACATTCACAGTTTTTGATTACTTCTAAAGTGCTCAGAATCAGATCTTTACCTTCTGGCCGAGAGTGCTTTCTTGTTCATTTTTGTTGAACACTGTTATATTGTCTAGATTAAACTGGCTCTGGAGATTTAGGCCTGGAAAGCAAACAAAATAAAAAAGAACAATCACTCGATCAGAGAAGCTGTGAATGCGGTTGACAGAGTGCCATGAATGATTGCAAACCTCCTCATCTTCAAAAGGCTTGTGTTGGTTTATTTATTTATAATGATAAAATACTGCTGTTCTTACCTGATTTTTCAGACAGAGGGAAGAGACGTGCCAGAAAGAGCTGGATTCGCCCGCAGAAAACTGTGTTCTGTGATTTGGACAGCCTCCTTAAGAGATCTACACAGACAGGAAAATACACTGCTCTGCATTTTAAAGATAAAAAGCTTCATATGTCACAGAATGATGAGATAAGCTCTTTACCATTGCACATCCTCAATAAATAATTCTTCCCTGCAGTGTAAAAGGAGTTCTGTGAGAAAAATAGAGCACAGCTTTGGTAAACATGTGATCAACGCAGGGCAAATTTGTCGGGGGCTTTACCCAACAGCTGGAATTTATTTACCGATTTCCAGGTGGAGACGTTCTCTTCGACAAAAGAGAAGATTTTGTCACACAGGTCCAAAGGAAGACAGTCCAGCACGTCTCCCAGCAGGACGAAAGGGGTCGTAGCAGAACAGATACCTGCAGTGGAACACAAGTCTTAAGTTTCTTCATACATGACACATTGTCTCTAAGACTTACAGAAGATTACCCGAGCAGTCTGCTTACAAAATGCATGCTTTTCATAAATAAAAAGGGGCAAGTGGATCAGAAGCATATCTGTAAACACCCCCCACAGCATAACAGACCTGCCAAATCGCCTCAGTAGATGTGCAATAGGGATTTCTCACACATATATGTCCAAAAAGGATTTTCTTTGGCTATAAAAGTATGGTATACATATATCAGCCACATGCTACTATGTGCTCATTTTGAGTGATGTATGCTATGAGACTAATGGGAAATAACTTGGCATTCACAAGGCAGTGGCTGATGTTCATATGCTGTGTCACAGATTTTTGCACTGGCTGAATGTTCAAAGATAAAGAACTAAAGAGCTAAAAGACTAATCCAAAAGTGTTTTTGTTTTTATTTATGGTACAGGTTTTGTTCCCTGGCACAAAAGGAATAAGCTATTCATTTTTTTTAAATCCTAAAAATCAGTGTATCACCTGGATCTACTTATGAGACCCCTAGATGAGTAACATACCTTCTGTAACGCCATCAATGCTCAGGTAAATGAGAGCTAGGTAGTCATCACACCTCGCCTTCTGCTCAACCTGGAAACATTTGAAGATATCGTTTGAGGATTTTG
Organism: Rhamphochromis sp. 'chilingali'; assembly: GCF_963969265.1. Taxonomy (NCBI): domain Eukaryota; kingdom Metazoa; phylum Chordata; class Actinopteri; order Cichliformes; family Cichlidae; genus Rhamphochromis; species Rhamphochromis sp. 'chilingali'. The sequence continues at coordinate 21,029,674 of NC_137943.1, read as the reverse complement.
AGGGTAATTTCATTTTTTTAAAAGCGAACAAACGCGTACTAGAAACAAACAAACAAAAAGCATTTCTTACAATCAGATCACCAAGAACTCCCCTCAGAGCCTGATCGAGGGTTGTCTTCTTTTCCGCCTCACTGTAACATGAGAAAAACAAGCGATCAGTAAGGTTGCATCCCTTCCTCCATTATTATAGGTTATAATAGCCAACAGAAATGATTACAATACAATAAGTAATTACATTACAATAAGTTAGCAAGAACTAACAACTTCACTTACTTGCCGGGGATCTGGTTAAAAATACTGATCAAAGGTTTGATGCTTTTTCCAGTCAAAGCCTGGACGGCAGACGCCTGAGATTGTGTGAAGAAGAAGAAGACGAAGAAGAAACATTTATGAAACAAACGACATCGTTGGTTAGCATCTGCGTTAGCTTAGCTTCATCTGTTACCTGCTATAGTAACAACATGCGACATGCTACATTAACAAACCCAGGCTAGGATTTCAACTGTAATCTAAAATATATGACTGCACATATATTTATAAGTTGCTGAGGTTCTGTGTTTTCTTACCGTAAATTTGTCTTTAGCGTCGACAAAATTAAATGAAGACGGCGACATCGTCTCTTTTTGGAAACCGGAAGTGCCGATAAAGTTGTTCCGGTTTCTTTGAGCGTGGGAAAAGGTCGAGAGCGGTGCAGGATTTAAAATTAATTACAGTCAAGGTGCCATGTAAAAATTTATGTCTCCAGCGCACTTTCCACCATTAAAAACAATTGCAGTCGTATCATGCAAATTATTATGGTAATGGTGTAATTTTAAAATATTTTCCTCACAGTCAGTACATCATATTTGCCTAGTTGGTAAACTAACACTTTTTAGTGTGCATGAGAGTCATAACAAGGACTTAAGAAATAATGGAGGTCCAGGAGCCTTTGGAGAACATAACCAGATGAAGATAACATAGGCTGTTCACATGAATCTCATGCATACACTGAGTATGTAAAAAGTTCTCCTCTGGCCTTTCCCTTTTCTCCTTTCAAACTTTCATTTATTTGTCTCCTCTGATTTGATCTTTTTTCTACATTTTCGATTTTTTTTTCACATTTATATGAACTTTTCTGTGCTATGAAGAAAACTGAAAACATACAAGGTGGTTTACCCTCTACATGCTTGAAAGCAAAGGCAATATGTGTCAGTACTGGCCACTACAAAAAGGCCTAGTAACCATGAAAGACTAGCTATTGAATTTCATGCACATATGCTAAAGTGGGCATGAAGATGTGATGGGGAGATATGTGACTTTCTTAAATGTCATATCAAAACCAAAATGTATGAAAGAAATAATTTAATATTTCTTGCTGAATGCAAAATTCCAGATGAAATAGAAAATTTACCTTGTAATATACACTTTATCTGTTTCTTCATGAATCTAGTCTGAGCAAAAGGACGAAAACCTTTTCGTCCTTTTGCTCAGACTAGATTCCTACTAAAAGTGGCACAATGCAGAAACATCTCTGGGTGCATGTCCTTCTGTGTGGTATTAGGCAGCTGGTGGATTGTTGGGCGACCTGGGCACCCCTTTTGCTTTAAGAAGCCATGAAAAAAGCTGTTGCACTGATGAAAATGTGTCATCTTTTTGGCTCGAACTGAAGGGTTTTGCAAATCCACTGCAAACCCTAATGAACACATGAGCCTTGCTGTAGCATTGTTGGGTGCAAGTATGGTACAAACAAAACCTCTGACCGTACCCACTGTGACTGAACAACGTTCAGTTATTCTCTCCACTTTCAAACTGTGTATGCAGACATTAAAAATAATAGCTTAGATTTATACACTGCCTTTCAAGAAACCCAAAGCCCCTTTACAAAAGAGTCTAAATAAGTCTACATTAGTATTAGTTTAGGAAAAAAGCAGGATGGTGAGTTCAACTTTTCCAATGCACAACATTATTTGAAAACTATATCTGAAGAGTGCATATGCCATGGAGATTAGTGGAAACCACTTTTTGTGATTCCTCAGAATCTGGAATAGAAAGACATTTTTTTGGTGTATGTGTTTAATCTTTGTGTCACAGATTGCCCTCAGTATAGCCATGTGGGTTAACCCAAGTTAGTCCAGAAGGTGGCAGTGTTTCATACCATTTAGTCCCACGTTGCAGTTAAAAGCAGGGGGGTGTCAAGGCAATTTGATCTCAAATGGGCCAGAGCAGTAAAACAATTGCATAACAACGCGCCTTTAATTCAAGTAAGCAAAAGTTCCAATTTGTTAGACCATCTATTTAGAAAACATGTTGAAGCGGTTGGATAAAATAAAATAAGTTCAGATTCAACAGTATGTCTTATTGCATGTCCATTACAGATCACAGTGAGTCTAGAAATGCATAAAACCATCAGATGAAGAGATTTGAGGTCTAAAGTACAATATTATTTTTCTCCGTATGACTCAAATAAATTTGTCAAGAACAACAAACATGCTTTATACTTTTATATGTGCATGAAAATAATAAAATAATAATAAAATAAAATAATAAAATAATAAAAACTTCAATGAAGTTTTTAAACTTTGTAAATCCATTTAAATTTCTAAATTGGACCCTTTAAAAGATCAGTTTCCATTTGCATACACGGACCATAAGGTGCATGTGTATATGTGTGTGCTCTTAGCCTATATGTTTGACATTCACTCTCTCCTGGTCAAAGTCCCTTTAGTGTTTTTTTACCCTAATTTCTATACCTGAAGCATAGAGGTGGTACTGAAATTAAAATTCTATTGTAGACGTCCTGCGTAGTTAGAGTTCAGGTCAGGGACAGGCCAGTGTGTTCAGGTTTGGCATTCAGTGTTAATGAGTACCTAACGGAGGTCACTGCAGTCATGCTGATGTGTTTTGTGCATGTGTGTCTTTGTGAAGGAACATTTCCGTGTGTTGTGGCCATACAATTGACATTGCAACTACTGGGCTGCGGGACTTGAATGCGTTGATATGATCTACTGTTCAAAAGGTCACACAGAACAGTGAGCTGTTATGTCAGTCATTAATGATCCAGTCTGTCATTGTTTTATTCATAGATTGAAGCTGCTTTAAGTATTACTTTGTGGCGTAAAATACAAGACAGATTTTATTCTGTATTTACATATATCATAAAGAAAAATAAGCATCCGGTTAATGCATGTGTATCTAATGTAATGTGTTTGTGCAATAAAAGATGATATAATAGAGCAGGGGTGGGCAATATTAATAGCCACCCCTGTTTTGGAGTTATAGCAAGCCCCTGCACCTTGGGCATTCAGCGAGCGTTTGGTGAATTTCTTCTGCCTTCATTTCGTTCATTTCAAGTTGCATGAACACTGTGTCCTGTGTTGATCTCTCGTCTTACATGCCTATTTACACGCCAAAGACTCTACACTTATGGAGTTCTGTAGATGCGGGACCAGCCACTCGCTTCGACAAAACCCTGTTGTTATGATGTCTGTTAACTGGTTCTACGATTGTTGTGCTGATGTTTGGAAAAAACACTAAAAAGCTGTGAAAATGTAGGCCAGCAGTGTCACGTAGAAAGAGCTGAGGGATCATTTTAATCACTGCGTTGTCGTACTGGTCATGAAAAGGGGAAGTGAGAAGTGTGCTCCTCTGCAGTTTTCATTGGCACCTTGTTTCTCACACAGGCTTCTGTGCACAGTTCCCCAGATATCTAACTGCAACCCCTTTCCACTCCCTCTCACAGCAACACCCACTTTCTGACACAGCTGTGTTTTTTTTTTTGAATGTTTGCCAAAAAAGCAGAAAGCACTGGTAAGAAATTCTTCGCTTGAAGATTAGAATCCGGCAACCTAATCTACAAGCTTCACAAACTGACCAGCACTTAGTGACAAGAAAGCTTGTGAACACTTGAATTTGTAGGTTTCTAAATGTTTCCTGATCTTTGTGAAAGTTACTTTAAAAGACACACTCAGACTAAACTAATAACCTATAAACACTTTTACATTTATTGGTAATAGTAATGGACCAGTTCTTATATAGTGTTTTTCTACTCTACTTGAGCACTCAAATTGCATATTTCATGTCTGTATTGCAAGTGAAGGGCATCACATTGAAATTGTTTGAAGGAATTTTATAAAATGATGGTTTTCTCTGGGTGCTTTTGGGCTGAATATTCATTTTGCACTCTGAAATCAGTTTAAACCAGGTCAGACATTCTGTCTCTGTTGTTTATTTTGTCTAGATAAATATAATTAGAGGTCTGCTGAATGCTCGCCAATGCCAAGAATAATCGGGGCAACATGGGAGCCAAATAATTTGCAGAACACTTTCAGACAGAAATGCCTGAGGGGCAACAAAAAGAGCTTTGTCTGTGTTTTTGGGGACAAACTTCAAAACAAGAGGCTAAACACAATGCTCTGACCCCCGAGGTTAAGCACACAAAGGAAGGAGATTTTTGACTAGCTGTGGTCATGTGACTAGCCTCTGCGATTTGACCATAAAAAAGAAAAATGTGAAGAAGTGCCATCATGTCATACAAAGGAGACAAACCCATCAAGGGAGTTTTCCACTGATGCACGATACAAGCTTCACGAAAAATGAATGTGGTTGCTCTCGTATACATTATGTAGAAGAATAGTATTAACTACTGTTTATAGTGAGGAAGGCCATCGACCACATACTGAATACAGATAAATATTTTTTATCTGATTGTTGCATTTAAATCTAATGAAATACAATTACTTTTGCAGTCTATGCAGCTTGTGTAGCTATTTCCCCTTCGCTTGTGACGCCAGCATTTGAGTTTATTGAAATCATGCATTATGCTGCATTAAGTATGTTGTCTTGTAATCATCATGGTAGTGATTTTCCATCATGGCTTTCACCTGCCAAGTGCTTTACCACTTCGCATGGCATTGTAAAATTATTTGGGACAGGGACACTTTGTTAATGATCATCCAACACAGAGCAAGAAACGAGGGGATGTGCATCCAAACGCATCAGTCATCCAGACTGGATTTTAAGCTTACAATAATTCACGCATATATTTATACAACTTTGGCTGACTGCCCCCACATTACGGGGTTCCTGTTGGGAAACATTCACCTGTGGGGTTTAAAGTCATATGATGGTTATTCAATGATTAGCCCAGGGTGTGGGGACCACCAAATATCTACGAGCCATAAAAAATGGGATGTGAGAGGGGCGCATGCACAGATGGAGAAAGGACATTCTTATGACACAGGCAAAACAGGAAATCTCCATTATGGCCACATGTTATCTAATCAAGCTGCGAGGAATTTTAACGTGCTTGTATGTGCAATTAACTGATCCACATCCTTGTGTTGTTTCACGGGTGCAACGAGATGATTTTGGGATTGTTGCCAAAAACCTAAATTATGTATACAGATTGGAATGCATTGTAAAGGAAGCACTGATGAGGCCAGCGGGATGTAAACATACACTGCGTTATTCTGGTGAATACATATAACAAATGAGGATGCACTGACCTCAGTTTGAAATTTGTCCAGTACCAAACTGTATGAATATGAATACACAGAGAAACTTGACTAAAAAGCATCTTTATTAAAGGAGTCATTGTTCAAACAACACATAGAACAGGCGATTGTGAAGACACACACTGCAAAATAAGAATAAAACTGATGGCCTTTTTAAAGTATAGTAAAAAAATAAATAAAATGCTGACAGATAGAAAAGCTAAAATTTCACATTGTTCACTGTTTTGGCCAGTGACTTGGCCCCGGACTATTGTTTTCCTCTCCATTTATCTCCACATATTCTTCTTGTGGACCGTGAACCAGGATGCCAATGCGACTACTAAAGTTGCGTGTTTGTGGATACAGAAGGAAATCATAGATAAGAGATGCCGCTATGCCACCACACATCGGTGCCAGCCAGTACACCTGGAACGAAAGCAGAAATGAGTTTTATCTTTGACAAAATGAAATGGATAAGGAAAATTGCTCTTTTTTTTGGATAAAAGGCGTTTTGATAAACGGCTACCCAGTGGTTTTTCATTTTGCCCAGTATCAAAGCCGGCCCAAAGGAACGAGCAGGGTTTATGCCACATCCAGTGAAACTTATCTGTAAATGTAAAAACAAAGCATATCATTTATAAGTAAATACACTCATGTGATGGAATAATTTTTGTTATAATTTAGAATGGGAATATCTTATCCATACACAAAGACGATGGTAGGGGGCTAATCTTGCATATATCTTTTTATAAAATGCATAAGAAATGCAGTAGCTCTACAGAAAATGAGTTTTAGATGTGCCGGATTTACTGCAATAAACTTTTTTTTTTAAAACTGTGTATTAAATCACAAAGATATTGAAAACTGTTAACAGCCCAAGAAGCTTCATTGAACTACTTTTTGCACCAAAAACCAAGGCGCTGACTTGTTTATCTGCATCTGTTATGTTTCCAGGCAAACACTATTTAAAACGGTTATTGGCAGACTTTTATTAAAGTCGACATATGTTGCTGACTTGTGTTCGACTCAATGTGACACTTGTGTAGCCGCCTTTGAAACTGTGATTTGCCGAACCCCTGCCACACCACCCTGACGCACATAGAAATACTCTGCAGAATTGGGTAACATAGTGTAGGGAAAATCTTGAATCGTAAATTGAGAGAAACTGTGACACCCACCAACGCTAACTGTACAGGATATTTGATTTACAACAACAAAGCTGCTTTAAAAATGATCAAGATGCTTAAATAGTGCAAAAAGGTTCAGGCATGCTTTGACAAACAGTTGCTATTTAGCGATTTATTCACCCTCAACTTGATATTAAATAATACCCTTTAATGCTCTGCTCTGAGCAGTTTTATATAAAATGAATGCACATGTGCCTGATCCTTCTAAGATGACAGATTTCAGGAGGATGGATTGCAATCAGCTGACTGCTACTCATATAAAAATTCATACAGATTTTGATTGCGATTCACTTACAGCTGTTAAATGCCCAAGTCCCACCGACAGCCCAATAGCCAAGGGTGCAGAGCCTGTAACATCAGTCCTTCGCTTGTCAGTCACTGCTATGATACACAGAACCAGCTGAAGGGTGGCAAAGAATTAGATGGCAAAACCTGCTCCTACACTGACATTTAGCTGCAAAAGACAATTACTGCCCATTAGTCCAACTAGAGTTAGGCTTGATTAGACTGAATGTGCTGGTTTATGTGTGAAAACCAAAACGACAAGTGCAACCTCTTACCGCATTAACACCAAGAGACTCTCCAGGCTTATATCCATTCACAACAGCGCTGGCTGCAATTGCCCCAAGCATTTGAGCGAGGATGTAGAACGCACATCTGAGTGCACTGATCTGGCAGTTGACCAGGAGGCCCAGGGTGACCGCAGGGTTCAAGTGTGCTCCACTGATGTGCCCCAAACTCTGAGCCAGTGTGGCAATGGCTAGTGCAAAGGCCAACGAGACCTTTATTTCCTGAGCAATCATCTGATTTTTATCATTGCCCAGACCTATTCCAACAATAGAGGATAGGCCAATAAGTATGAACAGTAACATACCAACAAACTCTGCAGCCACAGCCCTCCAAAATGCCCAACTCTTTACTTCTGTCATCTTTACCCCTTAAGAATCTGTTAAAACATGTATATGCGTCACTATTTATAGTTTGTGGAGAGGGGAGGGGAAATGACAAAACAGGAAGATGTTGTGCTGTGCAAGATTTCATGTAACACCAGAAAGACAAGTGTAGCTTTTCTCTTTTTATTTGATATAGCAGAATTTGTTTTCAGACTGGCTCCTTTGATTATTCTACAACATCCTCCAGCAGGGGCTCTGTTTCACGTTCCTGTTCCTGTTCCTGTTCCGGGGCCCAGCAGAGCAAGATTTTAGTTTTTTCTTTGAAGCTCTCGTCACTGGGTGCCAGCACATAATTATACAGAAGCGCTGCCACCACTCCAGCACTCATCGGTCCAGCCCAGTACACCTGAAAAACCAAAGAAACCACATCAGTTACAATCTGAATGACTTGTAAGCCCAGTGACTTAGAAAAAGGTCACATTTTCAGCTCGTGCGTCACCAATACATACCCAGTGATCATTGAACGCCTTCTGTATAACTGCAGGTCCAAAGGATCGAGCTGGATTGATCCCACATCCCGTGTAGGAGATCTGCAACCCATAGAGGAAAACACCACTTGCTTGCCTGGCTGTACATCAGCTGATTACATGAAAGGCTGATGTACAGCCAATTCACTCCGAGCCAATCTATTGTGTTGGCTTCTGCAAGATGGAGAAACCATCTGCCAAATTAATGACATGGGAAATAAATGAATGTTTTCATGTACTCACCCCAGCAAGATGTCCAAGCGTTACAGAGAAGCCATATGCCAGAGGTGCAAATCCGCCAATGTCATGTCTTTTGTCATGGAGTGCCACCAAGCACAGAACCAGCTGCAGAGTGAGCATGAACTCCATGCCAAAACCTTGAGCTGGGCTGATACCATTTAGCTAGAAATGATAATACCAATGGGATTAGAGGATTTTTATACCCTACAGTGCTTCCATTATTTTAAGCATGATGCTCATCATTTCGCATGACTGCTACAAACAGTTAAAATGTGACATTAAGACTACAAACAGACCTGAAGAGTTAAAATTGTCACTCGAGCAAGGCTGAAGGCAATTCTTTGAATGCCACTTAGTCCAAGTAGCAAATATCATTTAAGGCTAATATTATTTAGGAAAATCATGGACTCCACCTTACCTCATTAACTCCAAGTGAATCAACATGTTCTGCCCTGATACCATACACAATGGCACTGCCAACCACTGCCCCCAACATCTGAGCCAACATGTAGAAGAGGGCTCTGAGAATACTTATACGACAGCTGGTCACCAGGCCCAGGGTGACGGCAGGATTCAGGTGTGCACCGCTAATGTGACCTATGCACTCGGCTAGCGTGGCGATGGCCAGGCCGAAGGCAAATGCCACTTTGATCTCACGATCAAGGTTGAAATCATTTGGATCTCCTACTGCAGCAGAGAGGCCCATGAAAATAAAGATGATCATTCCCAAGAACTCCGCCAGAACTGCCCTCCAAAACGACCACGACTTAATCTCTGACATGGCTACTCAGATAACGTCCAGTGATAACAGACAGCTTTCAAAGGAGCACCTGCGTGCTACAGAATCTGGCAACTCAAATTTTGCTCCACCAGTGAGCCACCTGAAATTGTGAGTGACATTCACAGGCATTTATCAGGTGTGTGCCTTTAACAAATCAGGCCTAATTAGAAGCAGCTGAGAGATGTGGGCTTCACCCAGTGAGCGTGACCTCCAGGTCTCCTGCTCTGCTCATTGCTTTTCTAGTGTTACTGAAGGAGATGCTACGTTTCTCATTTAAGACGGCAAACCACAACAGCAGCTCAAAAGACAGGACTTTGAATGGAATTGAATGGATCTGATGGAAATACAAAGAAAGTGTTTAAATAAGCAAAATGTATCAATTAGTACAAAAATATCACATGCAGTAAGGGGCAGCTTGGAGATTATAATTTTATCCAGGTTTGAGTCATTTTAAAATTTTCATTTAAATACATTACTGCATTAATACAATAATATAATTAAAAATTCAAAACAAACTCTTTCAAATGTCTAGTGACTGATAATTTTAAAAGAAATACAAGAAAAGATGATGGAGCGCTAAGGAGAGAATAAATAGGCTGGAGGGTGTAGGTGCTACTGCCATGCTAAATGGTTTCCCCATCTTTCAGTCTACTTGTTTTATTCTGAGCAGGGGCACGGTGCTTTGAAGTTAACATCTGTCATTTGCCACTGTGAAGGAAATGGGAGCTTTTGAATTCACGACAAGGAAACCAGCCCCTTGTTCAGCTTTTCTGTGTGAAAGAGCTGGCAGGTTAAAGGGTCACACTGCTTCTTGTCTTCATCTTTGAAAGAAAGATGAGAAGCCCTCCATAGAATCACATTTTACTTGGGCAGCATTTTTCTTCATCAAACAAATGTTTTTTTTTTTTTTTTTACTTGCACATCACTCTGATTGATTCTTCTGTTTTTAATGTTGACTTCATTAAAAATCAAGTTTTCTTTTTTCTTTTCTTAAAAAAAAAAAAAAATCTGCCTGAGATAGCATTAACATGTGTTTTGACTATAAAGAATGTTCACCCAGGAAAGATGCTAGAATGACTGGGATGACATGGCATTTAATATAGGGCTGTGCGATATGTCCAAAATCTCATATCCCGACATTAAGACATCTATCGTCCGATAACGATATAAATCACAAAAATGTAGCATTTTTTGTAAAATCTGTGACTCTCGGGCAGCTCGACTTGCGTGAAGTGTTTCCAGCTGGGCGTCGCGTACCTGGAGTCGAGTGTTTTAACCGATGCACGAAACGATACATTTTTAGACATAAGTTGTAACGGCCGCCGTTTTCTTTGTGAGTATTTATTGCATGGCGTGCTGCGGGGAAAAGCCTGTTCTAACGTTTGAGTCTAAGGTTTATTTTTTAGCAACTGACGGCTCATTTTTGCTTCTCATTCGTAAACACTCTGCATACTCTTTCAGTGATTCAGTTTATTTTGAAAAGTCTCAACAGGATCTTGAGCTTTATTGTGAAAGGTTTATGTGGAACAAGCGGACACACGGTGTTTTTACCGTCGTTGTTGCTAACGACAACGCATAAAAACAAACGCTTGTCTGTCTATAGTGTGGTTATATTAAATATAAGAGAAAGAGAGAACTTTAAGAAATTAATATAGCCACTACAGTGACCATCAAAATAATGAAAAAATATTGCCGTAAACAGTTTATTTTGCGACAACGCGAAACAAACGATAGCATAAAATGAAACGATAGACGTTTTCATATCGTCATCCGATATATATTGTTATATCGAACAGCCCTAATAACACGTGATAGCATTTTAAGATGTAATGAACTGAAGTAAATGCAAATGTTGGTACAGGAGGTTATCATTTCTTGTTCTTTAAGCTCTGTGCTTGCAGACCATATTTTATTTCCTTAAAGATCAGCACTTTATCTTTTGGCACACGTGTATCTTTAAAGGTACTCCTTGATTCTGTAGTGTGCTGTAAGCCCAACATCCTCCACAGGCAGTGGAAGTTTGCTTTTGTGGAGTGACGACTAACAAGATCAGAGCCTAAAAATGTATCTCTGTGCACTTTCTGCATACACATAATACTTTTTCTTGTGAAAGTTGCAAGTTTAAATCATGCAAAAATAGTTGTAAATTAATTGACAGTTCTTACAGCCAAATGGCATGAAATGTTTCTGAAACAGCTGTAGCACTGGACACTTTTTTAGGTACAAATTGCTAGTACTGGGTCGGGCCCCCTTTTGTCTTCAGACCTACGTTAATTCGTCGTGGCATAGATTCAAAAAAGTGCTGGAAACATTCCTCAGAGATTTTGGTCCATGTTGACTTGCTAGCATCAAGTAGTTGCTGCAGATTTGTCAGTTGAAAATCCATTAATTGGATTGAGATCTGGTGACTGTGGAGGCCATCTGTGCACTGTGAACTCTCTGTCATGTTCAGGAAACCAGTTTGAGATGATTTGAGCTTTGTGCCATGACACAATATCTTGCTGTGAGGAGCCATTAGAAGATGTGTACGCTGTGATCATCCATCTTGGATCAATATAAAGCAGGATGGATCCATGCTTCCATTTTGTTTACAACAAATTTTGTACCTACCGCCCAAATATCACAGCAGAAATCAAGAATTATCAGTCCAGGAAACGTTTTTCTAACATTCTGCTGTCTAATTTTGGTGGGTCCATCCAAATAGTAGCCTCAGTTTCCTGTTCTTAGCTGACAGAAATGTTAGTGTGGTCTTCTGGTGCTGTAGCCCATCTGATTCAAGGTTTAGAATTAGAATAGAATAGAATTCAACTTTATTGTCATTGCACATGTCACAAGTACAAGGCAACGAAATGCAGTTTGCATCCATCCAGAAGTGCTTTAACCATAATATAGATATATTACAGAAATGGGTCTGTTATAGGTATGAGGGTACAAAATATGGGTCTATTATGGGTATGTTATAATGTACACGGTATGAAGGTATGGTGTGAATATGTTATAACTATAAGTATGTACAGGCTATGAACAGGATATAAATATGAAAACTATACAGAAATATGAAATAAAAAGCTATACTGAAATGAAATATGAACTATGTAAGTTATAAACAGTTGTAAACAGTTGTAGAATTATAATTATCGTATTGTACAGAATGATTGTCTATACAGCATTTACAGTAGTGCAGTTAAGTGAAATATGTGGATATTTTTACAGAGGCTATATAAAGTGCTAGTGGTTGTGAGTGGTGGTTCAGTCCATGTTATTATTGTGTGTAGGAGGGTACAGTTGTCCATTTGTTTGTTTTTGACCATTGTGTGTGTGTTCAGTTATAGGTGGTTGTTTGTATGTTCAGTCCATGAGTTTAATGTGGTTCAGATGTCAGGAGGCAGGGTTCAGGAGTCTGACAGCTGTGGGGAAGAAGCTGTTTCGGTACCTGGTGGTCTTAGTCCGGAGGCTCCTGTAGCGCCTCCCAGAGGGCAGGAGGATGAAGAGTCCATGTGATGGGTGACTGGGGTCTTTGATGATTTTCCCAGGCCTTTTCAGACACCGCTTCCTGTAGATGTCGTTTATGGCAGGAAGTTGTGCTCCAGGAATGCGCTGGGCAGTTTTCACGACCCTCTGCAACGCCTTCCGGTCCGAGGCAGAGCAGTTCCCGTACCAGACTGTTATACAGTTGGTCAGGATGCTCTCGATGGTGCAGTGATAGAAGTTCACCAGAATGTCTGAGGACAGGTGGTTCTTCCTCAGAGTCCTCAAGAAGAGGCGCTGGTGAGCCTTCTTGACCAGCTTGGAGCAGTTGGTTGTCCAGATGAGATCCTCGGAGATGTCGACACCCAGGAACTTGAAGCTGCTCACACGCTCCACAGCCATCCCTTTAATGTAGATGGGTGGATGTGGGTCAGCATTCCTCCTGACATGTTGTGTATTTGGAAATGCTCTGGCTATAGCTTCTGACTTCTGACGTCAACAAGACATTTCCTTGCAGTGAACTGCCTATTGTCTCTTTTTGGGGACATCCTCTGTAAATCCTTGTTTACAACAGTTTGTGAAATACTGAGACCGGTCCACCTGGCACAAACAACTACACCCTGTTTAAAGTCACATAAATCACCTTTCTTCCCCACACCTAACTGCAGTGAAGTGTTGCCTTGTGATTTTTCGGCTAAACATTTGCATTAACAAGTAGTTGAACAGGTTTATCCAACAAAGTGAATATAATTTGTTTTAGGCCAGTAGATTGGTCAGAGAGAAATCTGCCTTTCAGATGACCGGTGTTGTTTCTGGCTATGGAGAGCCCACCAAAGCCAATCATGTGAGCATCCTCCCCTCACTCCCCCTGGCACTCAGATGTAAATAAGACACAAACATTTCTTCCACAAATGTTGTCTTCCATATACCATATATCATATACATGAACACATATGAAGATGTGGATGCTCTAATGAACCCCAGAGAGGATTTATTATGGTGCTTGTAATGAGAGGGAGGCCTCAGCCTACTAACCGAGAGATTATAGGATGGACAGAGATGATTTAATCAAGCAGAAATGGAAGCAAGTCAAGTATATAATCAATATGTATGCTGGTCTGTTAGGCAGAGTAAAACAGCACTGACAACTTCAAAGGGTTTTCCTCGCAGCTGCTTGAAACGGGTGAAAGAACAAAATAAAAGTAAGGTGAACAGAGAAGAAGTGCAACTACATCAAACAGTAAGTAAAAAAAAAGATTAAATTGTCATTATATATGTTTCATTTATGTTACACCCCAGCGTGCGACATAAGGAAAATAAAAATAAGGAAAAATGCCCCCCCACTCCCTGCTCTTAAGGAGGACGAACCAACAAAAAACAGCTACCACGGATTTCACAACAGCCAGTCAGTTTATTGAGTCCCAAAAGGTAGCAGGCATCAGGGTGAGCATGGCCAAAACAACAAACAAAAACTCCAGAAATGAAATGCAGCTGGCTTACCTTCACAGAAAACCCCAAACGAAAATTACATGTGTCTTACCTGCCTCCCTAACCAAAAACAAGAGAAAAGGTTCACAAAGAAAAATGGCTTCTCACCCCTACAGCTACCGAGTAAGAAAAAGTATCAACAACTATTTACATCTATATACAACAAATTACAACAAATTATTTACAACACGGGGGGGGGGGGGGATTAATTCATCTGCAGGTCCAGACGATGAGATTGAAGCGTCTGTGCATAAAAGACTCTCGCTGAGCCTGAGTGGTTTTCTCTAAATAAGGATCCTAATCGCAAATAGTCTTATCTACATATGACATATTTTCCATCACCACCCTCACCAGCCACAATGACACAGCACAGAACAAAGAAAGATTAATCAACAGTACAACTCCAAACCCTTTTATCTGGCTATCAAATGTAGATCTGATTCATGCTGGTTATACATTTTAAATTCCTTGTACGTCGATATATCCGACTGAAGTAAGACGCACATAGACTTTATGCACAAAGCAGTTGGATGAAGGGATTTTTCTTTAGTTTCTGGGTTGTTTTTAAAATTGTATTTTCAGGAATGGACTTTAAGCGATTGATTTTCTCTTGTCTAGTGAGTGGTTCAGAAGTCTTACCCTCTTAGCAGTGACCTGTATACGAATCCCTACATATTATATAGCATGTCATGCAATGAATGAGTTACTATAGATCCACTGGTTAACAAAACTACCACCATCATTTCGGTTGATGAAGGGCAGGGCAATCAATACATACATCTTCACTGTACTGAATGTTTGTTTTTTTTTCAAAGTCAGTGATTGTCCCATATTGCAGGTTTAGGTTGAGAAATGCTCAGGGACAAAACACACTTTGATAAGTTAAACCCTGTGCAGCAACTCCCAAATTTGTACTGCAGAGACCACTTTGTTGCTTTGGGGAGAACACAGCAGAAGCTGAATCCCAGCCCCCTGTGCTAAAGCTCAACAATATGCTGCAGCCAGTAAAAAGGAGCCTTGATTGCTGGATCAAAACTGTCACATGCAACAGCAACCTGCCAGTGCTTCACCTGCTAAAAGCACAACCCCTCCATTTGTAATCAACAACAGCTGGGCAGCGCAAAACCCAAGAAAACAGGGGTGGAAAATCTGTATTCATACGTCACTGTCTGCATGCTTGGGTGTTTGGGCTGCTAGCCTATTCTTTACATCACTTTTGTTTCTCACCAAACATTTTTTGTAGTCATCACTGTGGCCCAATCCTTTTCTTGCCCACCTTCTGCGAGCTAATCAGCCTCTTTCCTGTCTGCTTTGCAGACCCACATTTTGTGCAACCCACTTCCTCCTCGTCTCTTCCTCAACTGTCCAACTTCTTCATCTCTGCCACCACCAGCATCTACACTCACTTCCTGCTTCCTACCATTGTTGGACTTTGCCCTGCAACATAGCTTCATCAGAGTCTAACTTTCAAATACTTAATATCACAAACTCTGTATTTCACTAAATCACATTCAGTTCTTTCACATGACTTTCATTAAAACGCAGGGATATCAAACTCATTTCATGGCCACATGCAGCCCGCTTTGATCTTAAAGAAAAAGAAGTGCAATTTCCACTTTACATCTCAGTTTTTCTAAATGATAAAAAATATTGCTGTAGTAAATGAAAGAAATGTGTTAGCATGAATAAGTAAACATGTAAAATTACAGGAAAAGAGAGTGTCCTATTCTATCTTTCTTTCTTTCTTGATTCCAAGCTGTGACCTGGAACAAGACTTCCTGTGCACCTAGCTCGCAAATCAGCCACTTTAGCCAAAGTCCACATCGGATGGAAGACCCGTGGTCTCAGTTAGTTTGCAGCACCAGGCATCCAACCAGGAGAGAGGAATTCAGAGGCTGTGCCTAACTTTAAGTCATTATATAATTTTTAGCAGTTCACCTTGTACTTAACTTTTGGGAGGGGGTTGTAAAAGAGATGAAACACAGGAGGTCAGTTTTCTCTCTCTCTCTTTTTGTTGTTTTGCCTTTTTCAGATTTCTGGAAACTTTAGATTTAATTTAAATGTAACACCACCAGATGAGATTAAAGCTTTGGGGTATGATGTGAGGTTCTCACTCAGATGTTTTTTCCCCTCTTTTTGTTTATGTTTTTTGACCTTTTTATTCACATTTCACATTTTACCCTTCATGATCTGTGAATTGCAGACAACTTTACTCTCATTTGTTTTTAAATAAAGCCAGGATGCTAAACTAAACCTTTCTTTGCCACAAGGTTATTCAGATTGCTTAAAAATTTGTGAAGAAATTTACACAACTAAATAATAATATCAGCTAATTCATCATTCTGTAAAATCTGGTTTTAAGAACAGTTATTTTAGTTGAAGTGTTGCTTACATATTCCATTTTCACAAATGAACTTGTGTGTGAAGAGCTTTCTGATTTCACAGTGTCTGCAGGAGGATTGCAGAGTAATAGGATATCATCTTTTTTCATAGGAGGTCCTGTATGTGTGATAGATTTGTGGTCATCGGACTCCATAAGAAAAATCTAATCCATACACTGGAATAAAGAACACAATATTTTTTTAATATCCAGTGTTTTCTTTTACTTAAAAAAGTGAGAGGTGTTTCAAAAGTGCACACACAATACATTATCCATCAGAAATAAAACGTGATAAAGATTCATAGAAATATGTATACAAAAATGGCTCAACCTGGAATACTGATATTGTAAAAACAAACATTAACACTCGACTCTGTTGGGAATTTTAGAGTTAACTTGTCTCAGCGGTTTTTGGCCAAGCACCAGTTTTTTTGGGATAAAAAACTGGTGCTTGGCCAAAAACATGAGCAAAATAGGAAGGAAGCACTAACTGACCCGTTGACCACAATCCTCATTGGTTACCTTAAAACAGGAGAAAAAAACCCACTAACATACTAAACTAAATTCTAATGCTTTTGTACAGGAGTATAGATATTTACAATAGCATTTCATGTTTGCGTAGCACTACTTTGAGGTCATCTCCATAGTTGTTGCATCGTTGCCTCCGTTGACGTCATAGTCACCCACTGGCCCGCTGACCAGCACCTTCATGCGGTCGGGGAAGTCATCGAATTTGGGAGAAAGCAAGAAATCGTACAGAAGAGCTGCTGCCACACCGCCACACATTGGACCCACCCAGTACACCTACAAAGGGAGAGCTTTGATCAATGTCTGGCATCATTACAAGACAAAGAGAAACGCAGATTCCGGTCATGGTCAAAAGGCTTACTTTAGGCGATCTCTCTAAATGCAAAACAATAGGAAAGCTGTAACTGATTAACACATGCAGGAAGATTCACAAGTAATTGAGGCATCTGTCTGCTGATGAATTATTGAATTATTTAAGCTTGACATATAATATCCATGCAGAAAAAATGTGAGGTATGCGTAAAGTGATTCCCCCCCTCTGACTTACCCAGTGGTCTGTAAAATTGTTCATGATCAAAGCCGGGCCGAAGGAGCGAGCAGGGTTGATGCCACAGCCTGTGTAGCTGATCTGCAGTCAATCAACAACAACAAATAGGCAACGTGAGAGAATATCATCAGCAGGAGCAGAATCCTGCCATATCTGCTCCTGGTTCCCTTTTTACAAGTTATATATGACTGACGATGGCGTTAAAGTGAAACTTACAGCTGCCAAGTGTCCCAGGCAGACTG
The DNA here is from genome assembly GCF_963969265.1 of Rhamphochromis sp. 'chilingali'. Taxonomy (NCBI): domain Eukaryota; kingdom Metazoa; phylum Chordata; class Actinopteri; order Cichliformes; family Cichlidae; genus Rhamphochromis; species Rhamphochromis sp. 'chilingali'. The sequence continues at coordinate 21,011,922 of NC_137943.1, read as the reverse complement.
AGAGGCCAATGGCCAAGGGTGCAGAGCCGGTGACATCACGCCGTCTTTTATCAGTGACCGCAATGACACACAGCACCAGCTGGAAGGTCGCCAAAAGCTCTATGCCTACACCTTGGCTGGGTGTGACGCCGTTGAGCTGTGAAAGTTAAGGGAGGAATCCAAAACAACACTTTGTCAGACTTTGTCAGATAGATAGATTGTTTCCTAGCACAACCACTTCCTATTTAGTAGCTCCTGGCATTGCCCAGGAAGCCTGACAGCAATCTGGCAGTGCTGCAAAGTGCCACATTGCTTGTTCATATTTCTTTCGTGGAAAACATGGTTATTATTGTTCACATTAAGTGGAGCTGTGCGGCTTCTCGAGGTGGGGGGGTGGGGCTGGGTGATATCAGGTCCTACCAGTGCTGTTTTTCAGTAAGGAGAGAGCTGTGGGTGCTAATTACAGAGTGGTGTAGCATTAAGTAATAACTGCTCATTAATTTAAGTGAAGAATTCTGGTATTCAAAACCTCAATTTCCAGAAACAGATTGCCAAAGTACAAGTGGGTGGACACTATATATATTTCCTATTTCTTTTAGCTGTTGCAGCATGGCATACTTTAATAATAATGTGTCATCACTATTCATTAATAAGTATTGACAGAATGTCCCAAGAACCACATAATCAGTGCCAATTCAGCACTTACATCCTTGTAAAAGTTTCAGTTTTCACCGTGAAGGTACTTTAAATACACAATGTTGCATCATCGCATCGCTGTGCTTTTATTTTTGCTATTAATGCAGAAATGTTTGAAACTGAAGATAAAGTTTATACTTACAGCGTTGACCCCCAGTTCAGTTCTGTTTTCAGGCCGTGTTCCATACACAATGCCACTGGCTAGGGCTGAGCCCAGCATCTGGGCAATAATGTACATGATAGCCTTGAACACACTGATCTGGCAGCTGGCAAGCATCCCAAGGGTGACTGCAGGATTCAGGTGGGCTCCACTGATGTGGCCTAAACTTTGGGCCAGAGTGGCAATGGCAAGTCCAAAGGCCAGTGACACCTTCACCTCTTGGTCTGGATTACTGTTGTTTGTGTTCCCAATAGCTGTGGCGATGCTGAGAAAAATAAAAAGGGTCATCCCAACCAGTTCGGCCAGAACTGCCCTCCAGAAAGCCTTGCTCTTGAACTCTCTCATTTTGGCAGCTGTGGGTTTGAGCTGGTCCTCTGTAAGATGTACTCACAAACAACAGCAACAGGCTGCATATATAAGGCCTGGGTTGATAATGGTTAGTGGGCGGGCTTTAAAAAACTGAAAGAGAGGGCCACACTGAATTAATGAGAAATCCAAAAGACTGGGCTCTCATCCCTCCCTCTGCTCCCTCGCCCTCCCTCCCTCCTCTCCCTGTCCTCTGGCCCCTCTCTCACTACCTCCCTGTGCAGTACTTTCTGGTCTTTGGACTTTCGTGAGTAATAGAACAGGATCTTTAAATAGCTACATCCAAAGGTACATTTTCCATTCATGCAAACATTTACAGTTTTGTGGCAAAGCCTTTTATCGTGAGGTTTTTAGAGACAAAACACGAGTTTGCTTTAAATACAGGTCCAAGGAAGAAATACAGGTTCACAGAAGGAGAATTTTACACATTTAAAGTCATCTTTTTCCTATTTATATTCATTTTAAAGTTGGAAAATTCTGACTTTGAGTAATTTCTGGCTTCTGGGCAGTCACACCTTGGACAGCACATAAGGGAGTGGGAAAGAAGACAACTCCCACATAGTGATTTCAGGCTTCACCCACCCTCCACTGATAAAGTTTACATGCCACTAGATTAGGAAGCAGTTTTTTGAGGTGTTTAATCCTTTTTGGCTTAAAAATGGGGAACATTTATTATAGATGGCAATAGCAATTCATCAACCGAAAGCATGTTCTCTAAATAGTTATTAGTTATTTTGTTGACAGAGAGTTAGAGCACCGGCAGAGTGAAACATCAACTCTGTGAATTGAGCTGCCTGTTACACCTGCCCCCTCAACTCAAGGCTACAAACAGCAGCTGCTTTAACTGGTGAATGTCTGTGGATGATTTAGTGAAAATCTGTATTAAGTTCTTTACCCAAAATTATAGATTCCTTTGCGGTACATGTCCACTTCACACGTTGGAGTTATATGGTATATGTTCAAACTGTCTTTAAGCCCCTTCATGTCCCCTTTGTCCCCCCTTTGGGTAGTTGTGTAAAAGTAGCAAATAACCACCTAGAAAGTCAAACTCACAAAAGTAAAACTCAGCTATATGCCTCCAGTATCATTAAACTATTTACCTCCTACTTTATTGTTAAAGTCATGATCTCCCAATTTTATTACAACTAAATGACCTTCAGTTTCATTTATTCTGTCATTATTTTCACAATGACTCTATTTCTTTTAATTGTTCTATTTTGTGTCAACTTTTAAGTAGCATCAAAATCACTTTACTGGAAAACATACTTTCTGAACATCGGTCAGTGTGTCATATTTGATGATAATGATTACTGTGACTAAATTTATTTTATGTAACACTTTTGCAATATATTACAGAAAGTGATGACTGTCAGTGAGTTCCAGCTTCCTGTCCATCAAAAATAGGAGCAAACACTGAACTTTTGAACTCTGCTCATTTTTGTGTATTAGATCAAACCGGATCAAATTGCAAAAAGGGAAAAAATAACATTGTCTTTAGAATTTTTGACTAAAATCACTAAAATGTGCTTTGGTTTTCAGGAACACATGAACAGAATGACATATAATGTAAATAATAATGACATATCTTCACAAAATAGATTTTAGTTTGAAGTAGCAGATATATTTCACCACAAGGACATTGTCTTTAGAAGGCTTAGACCTAGCTACAAGAAAATATATTACACTTCCCCATTTAATTTTAATGCTTTATTTAGCCAAGGCTTAACTTATATTTTGATTTGAATCTGGGGAATGCCAGACACCCGGATGCGCTGTGGGAAGAAGGCAAGGTGTTGGAGGCAATGTTCTTCTGGGAAATCTTGGAGCACAACAACAGTGAGTTTGAGGTGTAAACTTGGCCTCCAAATTTCCTAGAGCTCAAGCTAATGAAGCAGCTGTGGGATGTGCTGGACAAGCAAATCTGATCCATCGAGGCCCTCGCAACTTGCAGGACTTAAAGGATCTGTTGCTAACATATACACAAGTATACCTCCTTGGGTCCCGTGGAGTCCATGCCTGTATGGGTCACGGCTGCTTTTGCACTGAAATGTTCTAATGTTATGCCTGATAGGTGTACGCTGCAGATGGCAGAAAATGAAATAATTTCCTTTTTTCCTTTTGACAATATTAGCATTAAGCCAAAACTGCAGGAATGGAACTGCCTGATGAACAACTATGTCCATTTAGTCTTTTCATAAATATTCATAGGGAGTATAAAGATTCAACTGCTTTCATTTGTGAGTGAGCATTTAAATGATGGATGCTAGTCAACGGGAAGCATTTACCGCTATAAACCAAGATGAGTAAAGTAAAAATACCATTTTGGAAGCGTTAACAGAGCAAAATCAAAAGTATTTTGCCTCAGTGTCATTGTTGGACAGTCATTGTTCTTACTGGAATATGCCCAGTATTGAAATTGCAAGGAATGTGATTAAGGTGTATACATTCCATAGGGTTTTGAAAGACTGCCAGGTAGTTCAAGTCTGTTTGATTATGACTATCATATCTCTGAACTCAAGTAAACAATTTGGTTTTAGTGTTAAACTGACAGACTGCCTTACTCTATCTTTAAGCTACATTTAAACCGACGGAATACACCTCCAATGGTTAAGAGCTGAAGTTTGACAGACGATCAGTTCTTGACGGAAAATTTATCATATCTATAGATAGAAATTTTCATGACTGTTTGTTGCCTTTGATATGCAGAAGAAGTACTGGTGCAAAGTGTTCTAGGACCGGTGCAGTCAGAGGGCAAAGTTGAGAAATAGTGATGCACAGAATAAAGTGTGTGGATGCACGAGTAGTTAAAGTTTAGTATATTCATGGCCAGAAAAGTGCAGCGCTCAAGCAGCTCGGTCAAAAATGAAATTTGAATCCCATCCAGCCTGGCCTCACTTACAGTCTTTCATATGAGCTTCTATCCTCCCAGCGTTGCTAGACAGAGGCGACCCAGTCACATTAGCAATGACTTACTAACATTTAAAAGTTGATGGCTGGTTAAAGACCTAATAAATAATTTATCAATATCTGTTTGTCACACTGAATAAAAATATATACTTTCTTCCACTAGTGCTGTCTTTTCTTCAATGTTAAAACTGAAGGACATGAATTTGAACCAGATTTACAAAGTAAGATAAAGAAAGGCAAACAGTGACATCTTGCCAACGGTCAGTAGCTGAACCTATAACAACAATGCCTAAGAGTGAGGGTTTCTTTCCAGATGGAAACTGTCCAAACTAAATACAGGAGCGGATTTAGGTAAAGCGGTGACGTATAAGGTTATGTAGACATGCGTAAGCTCTTTGGTTTGAAGAACAAGAAGACACAAACATCTGTTAAAGGGGTTAAAGCTTTATTGTTACTGAAGCTGAGGAACTTACTTTACATCTTCATATATAGACCTACGTGCATTACGCAGTAGATTTGTATAGTAGCAGCTTTGTATGACTCACAGTTCAAAGTGATTCTTGTTCAGCTCATACTGGCTTCAGCCCCTCAACTAAGTTGTTTTAGCTCCTCTATCTTTAAAGCAACTCTTTCCTTAGGTGGGTGTGACTTCCGTGCCCTTAGCAGTGTGTCTGGGAAAGCTCACGCAACACAACAGTGAAGTGATAAAGTTGATTGATGGAGATTTAACGTTTTGAGAGTGTATGCTCTCCTCCTTGCACAAAATTGGTTAAGTTGTGTCAATGCCCTCCTCTCTGTATCTAGATCCTCTCATTAGGAGCCAGAAGTAAAAAGGTAAATCTTAAACTGAGTGTTTAGAGCAGTAATGTGAATCCTGAGCTTTTTATGTCACATTCTTATGTTTTCTGGCCTCACAGTTTGAAACTTTGGCTATGTTTGATCTGAGCATTCATCAGCGTAACAGCGTATACAGTATGCTGTTACAGAATGTAAGGAAAGGCACAAAAGGTCTCATTTTAACCAAAACCTGTGGTGACCAACATCATTTCTTTGGATTGTGTAAGATCACAAGTTATGAGTAGTCATGAGTAAATATGCATAAGAGGACAGGAGTTCATGTAAGGAAAGAAAAAGAAAGAAAAAAAAGGAGTTTTGAGCTTAAAAAGATTCGTATGTCTTAGTCATTGTATCAATTTCATTCAAAACTATTGCAACACAGAGATGAATATTTTAACCAAACCCTCAGTCTGATGTGTTACAACAATAATATAAATTAATTAAAAAGCAAAAACACTATAAAAAATAACAAAACCCCAGTGTATTTATATTAGCTTTGTGGCCTTGGATTCTTCATTTTTTCTCTCAGATATGAGCCATTTGAGGATATATCTTCACATAGAAGGCAAACATCAGCATATATTTTGCTGTGACCTGTTTTGACAGAAATGTAAACAATTCCAGAAATCTTCCACAGTTTACAGTACAATAAATGTATCTGGATCTTATCACAGTTTTAACCACTACTGGTAGTGCCCCCCAAATCATACCTTCACGTCAAATCAGGCTGAACTGTGATAACTGTTCTGACCGCCAGCAGAAGAATGTGGAAAATGTTTGAAAGCTAAAAAAAAATAAAAATGTAAACACACTGAAAAGCTTGCGTATGAGATTCATGTAAGAGCTGTAATGGGGCTGTAATGAGCATTTTTAAAATTTTCCAGCTGTCAATGGGAAAGTTCATGGTGCGTTTGATTATTGCATCTCTTTTTGTTTCAATTCAGAGGTGGTGCATACCAGATATACGGTGAACAGTGGCACTGTTACACCATAAAATCTCATCTATGCGACATAGACTGCTAAAAATCCTCAAGAGTTACACTGAAAACGCAGTGAATCACAAGAAGGAGCAGGACTGGGAGTTTTTCTTACTGAACATAGACAAAATCATAACTCTCCCACCCACAGCCCAAAGACATGGTGTGATCATCCATAGGTGTGAATATGAGCACGAATGGTTATCTGTCTGTGTTAGCCCTGTGACAGAGTGGTGACCTCTCCAGGGATTGGAGGAGATTTGTCAGCAAAGAGTGGTTGTAGTTTTCCCCTTTCTTGCTTCCCCTACAACAAGAAATTGGTGCAACGAACTGAAAGAGTGGAAGATGAAATCAAACCGTACACATGCACTGAGAGTTTGCTGGGAATGCTGTGGGTTAGCGGCTGAACAAACAAACTGCAGTATAAAAATTTGAAGAGCGTACATAACACAGAAAAGCAGCGACCCACGAAATAGCCTGTGACAGTCAGGAACTCATTCTACTAATTGCTCAAATTTATCTAATTATTGTTTGGTCAGAAAGGGGAAGGTCGATAAATTAGTTCCTAAGCACGTTTTTTGATGTCATGGATAAAGAGTGACAATTCTTCACATTGATGACGAGGGGAATTTGGAAGGAGGCAGCAGAGCCAAAAGGACGATGAAATGATTTCTAGGGTTTTAGGCTGTTTAGCTTGTGTTTGACAGGGTGATGCATTGTCCAAAAAACATCCAGCTGCGCACTCACACGCTCTGAAATCATCGCTGGTTGACAGGCTTCTTCAAAGACTCCTATTCATTCCCAGTGGACAGTAGCATTGCGGGGGAATCACAATCATGAGACTACAGCTGCATTGTGAGATTGGGTCAGTGAACACTTGAGCTGATGAGCTGACCCAGACTAGATAGACTATCAGTTATGTAACAAACAGAAAGCATAATGATGTTTAAAAAAAGGGCATGGCTAAAATTAACCTTTTTTTTCAGTTCTGGCTTTTTAAACAGCAGAATAATCAGAAATATAACATATAAAATTGACTTGTGACGCATTTTAGTGGAGATATCATCTGAATTTCAGGAGCGGGTCCTCCTTCTTCACGCCCCCTCCGGCCTCAGGCTATAAAAGCCCCCTTTCTCCAATACCTGCTGTTCTCATTTTCATGTCCCCCCTATTTTTCCCTCTCTTCTCCTCCTCTTCTCTCTTCCTTTCTTTTAATCATTTCTTAGTAGCACATGGGGATCCGCCCGGCCCGGGAGCCGTCGGAAGTCCACTTCGAGGCCTTCCCCAAACCGCAGCACCAGTTCACACTTCCTCATCCCTCATCGCCCATCATTACCGAGGATGTGGTCCCAGCTAGTGAAAGATGTGAACTCCAAAATTGAAAACTCAACTCCTTAATTATTACGTTTTGTTTTGACAACAACACCAACTAAACGGCCGTGTGTACAGGTATTGTTGGAGAAGACAGTTGAATTACGCCATTCCAGAAATTTCCTGCTTCCTCCCGGATCGTTTGTATTTGTTTACAAAATTAAGCTTATCTGACTTCCACAGTGGAAATGTAATTAGTGTGCTATAAGGAGAAACTATTTTATTTTACAGCCATCATAGGATATGCTTTTATCTTTAACTAATTTCCCTGCAGGGGCTGCTGAAATGTTTTGATATTTTTGTGGGAACAGTATAGATTTGAGCGCCACTCCAAACCACTGATTATTGAATCTGGTGTGACCATTTGTGAAGAACTGATTTTCTTATAACAGTTGTATGAGTTGTATGTATTTATGTACTGTATTAGTACATGCCAAGGAAAGATATGCAAGGCAGTGCAACACACCATTTTCATGACACCTTCAGGTTGTCTTACAAAAGCATGAAAGTATCTTATCTGTAGATCTCAGGTTTTTACAGGGCTAAACATTAACCAGTCTGTCTCATGATTTATCTCAACTGAAGATGAAGTTTCTTTGAGAAGAGGCACACTGAACCATCTTCTCTTCCTATGTTTTCACTCTGTGTGTGCTTCTTTGAGAGCAGCAAACACATAGGGAGTGGCTTTTATTAGGGGATGAGGTCCCCTTAAAGGTGAATTGGGGGTCCCCACTCTTTGCCTATTAATTGCTGTTGTAAAAGGCCTTACAAATGTCCTCTGCCTCTACAAAACCTATACAAAAACATTTTTTGAAAAGCTCGGTCAGGGGTCTGCAATGCCATGACAACATTATAGGCATTAAAGGCTTATTCCTGCTTCAGTTTTACCACCTCGGTGCCCAGTGCTGCTTACTCCTGACTGGAAAAGTAGATTTTAAAACCTTAAACCCAACAGAGATCCAGTGGCTGCTCTTCACACTTTATAGAACAATTATGGAGAACAGTCACGACTACTTTATGATGACTTCACACTTGGCAGAAAAACAGTGTTCTGTGTAGTGAATCTTTCACCTAATAAAAGGCTTCTCTCAGATAACACTGCTGTGTGTGCTGAGCTTCCATCTTGGATGCCTTGTGACAACATTAACTTAAGTGGGATGTAAATCAGTTTACAAACTAATAAAACCCAGAGTGCCAGCAGATAAGGACAGACTTTAAACCGTCAGAAGGCTCATCCTTGGCTTTTGTCCTGCATGCACTTTCAGCCCTGAACTCTGTTCAGGGGCGGGGGACACGTGAATCTGATGGGTTTGTGTTCGTATGCATTTATTGTCAGGCATTTTCATTACTTAAATACTTTCTGGTCATTGGGCTACCTTTTGTGTATTTCTGCATCTATTGGTCTGATTGTCTGTTTTCTGGTTCCTTTGTGTCTGTATGTTCTGACCTGTCATTTTCCAGGATGATGAATTTTCCAAGGAGATTTTTTTTAAGAAGAGCCAGACTTCCTGCAGATGGGATCTAACCTTTGGAAGTGGAACCTGAATTTGAGAAGGAAGTTTTTTACCCATGGAAATGTTAATGCCAGCCCTGCCTCGGAGCTCTTCCCCTGTGACCTTATCACTTCATCTCTTTTGCACACAAGCATTTGATCCTTTGTTGACAGAAAGTTACTGTTTAATGCAGCAAGTTGATCTCTTGCCACTTTCTTCAGTACTAAATAGCATTTGGATTTCAAAAAGCCCTGCGATGTTCACTACATCAGCTCTTCTAAAACAAGAAATAACCTGTTTCAAGAATGCTTTTAATAATGTTGTCCTTTAATTTTGAACAAAGCAGCAATCATGAACTGACAAAATCCTTCACAGTCAGGAATGCTGGTTCAACATCATTTCCTGTAATGGAAGACATGCACTGATCTGTATATGTAGTACATATAATTATTTCACTGCAAATTGTAGAACGGCCTCCATCCCAAGTGGGATTTTTTATATCCCACAAGCTGTAAATGGTGGTAGTGATATATGATACAGTATTACAGCATGGACTCACTCATATCATCTCAGCAGCTCGTGGGGGTCTGAGATAAGAAACAAGAGTAAACACTGTCTCAGATGTGCCAAGATTAAGCATCGGTTCACATTTTATCTCACCTTAATTATTTTGTCACACCCATGCAGATTTAAAAAAAAAAAAAAAAGCACATTAAGCCCTGATGGATGGTTAGATGAAACAAAAAATGAATCTACTACTATGCTGTTGTGAAAGCAACAACGGAGGAGTAATATTTGACATGGAAGTCAAAGACCTGTTGAGCAACATCCTTTGGCTCAGCATCAAAGGGTGGGTGTTCATGCGATTGTTGGAAGAGACTTAGGGATTGAAAGTCACACACAACACACAACTATTATGACTAGAGCATTTTGCTCCACAAGCTAACAGTGTGAAGAGGGAACGCGTATGCTTATGTCAGACCTTCCCAAAGTGTGGGGCCCGCCCCCTAGGGGGGGCGCAGAGCCATTGCGGGGGGGGGGGGGGGGGGGGGGGGGTAGCATATCTTCCCTTTGGCTTCACCTGCACAAGTGCCGAGGTAGGTCTCCCCTGCTTAATTACTTTTCCCTGCGTCGGGAGCAGCGCTGGGCTCTTCATATCACGGACAAACAGTATCCCACATTCTTGATTTTTAGTTCACAAACACTTGTTGTAATGACTAACTACTCCTGACATTTTGGAGATGTTAGCTCTTCATACAGTAAAGTTACAGTGGGATACAAATAATATCAGGCTGATCCTGCCACGATTTGTTCCCCCTGTCTAAATCATGGACAAACAGTATCCTACAGTTGTTCATGTTTTTAAACCCATCTTGAGAGGCATTTTTTTGAAAAATGTATTGATAGTAATGTTGAATATTATTACACAGGAAAAAAACAACTACATGTAAAATAATTACACCGTGACGCCTCTGCCTTTCTAAATAGAGGGACAGTAACTGCGTGTGTATATGTAAGCGTGTAAATACTGCAGATAGAGACAAAATACTGTTAATCTATCTGCCATTCTGCAATTCATCTCTCAATAAATTACTACCTGTAATTCATTGCACACTGTAAAAAAAATCCGTAAAAATACAGTACTATCTACTGTATAAACGTGAAGGAATTTTCCGTATTAGTCATTTACAGGTATTTTTCTGTATTTCTCAACTACTGCAATGCATTGTGGGAAAAAGAACCCAAAAAGGAGGGAAAAGTAAGCGCAAGAGCAGCCATTAGGCTTCTTTCAGGCTTCATCTGGATTTTGGACTCTGAAGTTGGAGAAACTGCCTTCAAATTTCTGTGGTAAGTATTAAAACTCATGTTTCCTTTTATCAAAATAATAATTTTCAAAAGACTCTGCGTTTTTATTTAGAAAGAATTGTTAATTTATTTGTTAACTGGTTTCGGCTGTCTCCAGTCAAGTACTTGTGTCAAGCCAGCCTCCAATTCGAGACTTGCAGTCAAGCCAGCCTCCAGTTTGTTTTACGTTCCCTGTGTATTCAAAGTATTACGGGAATGGATGTGGAAACCGGATTTCAAAATAAAAGCCAACTTCGAGTGAATTAACAGATATGTTAAGAACATAATAACATATAATTTAGGCTTTTTTTTTTTTTTTTTTACAAACTCTAATGTTAGATCTATATGACACAGCCTTGTACCCTAATTGTGCCCTGTCACTATCAAGGCCATCTTATTTTGGATTTCAAAGTAAAAGCCCTGTGAATCTTCATTTTTGAACTACTCTTTCAATGACTTAATAATGCTCTTAAAAGCAAAAGTCGTATTTCCAAATACTATTTGAACTTTATATCAACACTTTCCAACCACAGTCTTTTTACAGTGATACCATATCAATATCAAGTCAGTCTGATTTTGCCTTTCATAGTAATGGCCCTTTGAAATTGTCCATAATTGACTTAATCTTCTAACGATTCAAAATGCTCTAAAATGAAAAATTCTTGTTTCCACAGGGTAACTCCACCTTAGATCAACAGTATACAGCCCCACAGTGATACCATATCAATATCAAGTCATTCTGATTATGCCTTCCAAAATAAAAGACTTTTTAAATTGTCCATAATTGACCTAACTTTCAGTGATTTCAAAATGCTCTAAAATGGAAATTTCCTGTTTCCACAGGGTAATTCCACTCCAGATCAACAGTATACAGCCCCACAGTGATACCATATTAATATCAAGTCATTCTGATTTTGCCTTCCAAAGTAAAAGCCTTTTCAAATTGTCCACAATTGACCTAACTTTCAGTGATTTCAAAATGCTCTAAAATGGAAATTTCGTGTTTCCACAGGATAATTCTACTCCAGATCAACAGTATACAGCCCCACAGTGATACCATATTAATATCAAGTCATTCTGATTTTGCCTTCCAAAATAAAAGACTTTTCAAATTGCCAAGATACGACCTACTCTTTTAAAGATTTCAAAATGCTCTAAGGTGAAAATTGCTGTTTCCACAGGATAATTTCACTTTAGGTCAACAGTATACAACCTCACGATGTTACCATATCAATTTCAAGTAATTCTGATTATGCCTTCCAAAATAATGGCCTGTTGAAAATGCCCATAATTTACCTAACTTTCAGTGATTTCAGAATGCTCTAAAAAGGAAGATTTCAGTTTCCACAGGGTAATTCCACTTTAGATCAACAGTATACAACCTCACGATGTTACCATGTCAATTTCAAGTCAGTCTGATTTTGCTTTTCAAAATAAAAGCTTTTTCAATTTGCCCATATATGACTTACTCTTGGAGCGAATTCAAAATGCTCTAAGATGGAAAATTGCTGTTTCCACAGCATAATTCCACTTTAGATCAATAGTATCCAACCCCACAGTGATACCATATCAATATCAAATCAGTCTGATGTTGCCTTCCAAAATAAAAGACTTTTCAAATTGCCGATATACGACCTACTCTTTTAAAGAATTCAGAACGCTCTAAAAATGAAACTTGCTCTTTCTGTGGAAAGATGTCATGGTTGGTTTGCAAGCTGTTTTGTAATTTCTTTATTTAGAATGACATCTTTCCACAGACTTAAAATATGAACGTACTATCAATTACAACCTAGTGGCAATTTCAGCTTCCTTTTACATCATCTTTATGATTCAATTCTGTCATAATCAATTGAGTCTGATTTTGCTTTTCAAAATGAAAACCCAATATGTGTTGAAACAGCAATTTTCATTTTTAAAACATTCTGAAATAATTGAAAGAGTATATCACATATGGACAAATTCGACGGGCCATTAATTTGAAAGGCGAAATCAGACCAACATGAAATTTACATGGTTTTACTGTCGGGTTGGATACTGTTGATCTAAAGTGGAATTATCCTGTGGAAACAGCATCTTTCAATTTAAGAGCATTTTGAAATCGTTAAACGAGTAGGTCGTCTACGGGCAATTTGAAAATACTTTTATTTTGGAAGGCAAAATCAGAGTGACTTGATCTTAACATCGTATCTCTGTGGGGTTGTATACTGTTGATTTAAAGTGAAATTATTCTGTGGAAACAGAAAATTTCCTTTTTAGAGCATTCTGAAATCACTGAAAGTTAGGTAAGTTATTGGCATTTTCAACAGGCCATTATTTTGGAAGGCAAAATCAGAATGACTTGAAATTGAAGTAGTACCATGGTGTGGATGTACACTTTTGATCTAACATGGATTCATCCTGTGGAAAGAGCAAGTTTCATTTTTAGAGCGTTCTGAATTCTTTAAAAGAGTAGGTCGTATATCGGCAATTTGAAAAGTCTTTTATTTTGGAAGGCAACATCAGACTGATTTGATATTGATATGGTATCACTGTGGGGTTGGATACTATTGATCTAAAGTGGAATTATGCTGTGGAAACAGCAATTTTCCATCTTAGAGCATTTTGAATTCGCTCCAAGAGTAAGTCATATATGGGCAAATTGAAAAAGCTTTTATTTTGAAAAGCAAAATCAGACTGACTTGAAATTGACATGGTAACATCGTGAGGTTGTATACTGTTGATCTAAAGTGGAATTACCCTGTGGAAACTGAAATCTTCCTTTTTAGAGCATTCTGAAATCACTGAAAGTTAGGTAAATTATGGGCATTTTCAACAGGCCATTATTTTGGAAGGCATAATCAGAATTACTTGAAATTGATATGGTAACATCGTGAGGTTGTATACTGTTGACCTAAAGTGAAATTATCCTGTGGAAACAGCAATTTTCACTTTTAGAGCATTTTGAAATCTTTAAAAGAGTAGGTCGTATCTTGGCAATTTGAAAAGTCTTTTATTTTGGAAGGCATAATCAGAATGACTTGATATTAATATGGTATCACTGTGGGGCTGTATACTGTTGATCTGGAGTGGAATTATCCTGTGGAAACACGAAATTTCCATTTTAGAGCATTTTGAAATCACTGAAAGTTAGGTCAATTATGGACAATTTAAAAAGTCTTTTATTTTGGAAGGCATAATCAGAATGACTTGATATTGATATGGTATCACTGTGGGGCTGTATACTGTTGATCTGGAGTGGAATTACCCTGTGGAAACAGGAATGTGCCATTTTAGAGCATTTTGAAATTGTTCCAGGAGCAACTCAGATATGGGCAGTTTGAAAATGCTTTTATTTTTTAAAGCAATATCAGAATGTTTTGATATTGATATGGTAACATCGTGAGGTTGTATACTGTTGATCTGGAGTGGAATTACCCTGTGGAAACAGGAAATTTCCATTTTAAAACATTTTGAAATCACCGAAAGTTAGGTCAATTATGGACAATTTAAAAAGGCTTTTATTTTGGAAGGCATAATCAGAATGACTTGATATTGATATGGTATCACTGTGGGGCTGTATACTGTTGATCTAAGGTGGAATTACCCTGTGGAAACAAGAATTTTTCATTTTAGAGCATTTTGAATCGTTAGAAGATTAAGTCAATTATGGACAATTTCAAAGGGCCATTACTATGAAAGGCAAAATCAGACTGACTTGATATTGATATGGTATCACTGTAAAAAGACTGTGGTTGGAAAGTGTTGATATAAAGTTCAAATAGTATTTGGAAATACGACTTTTGCTTTTAAGAGCATTATTAAGTCATTGAAAGAGTAGTTCAAAAATGAAGATTCACAGGGCTTTTACTTTGAAATCCAAAATAAGATGGCCTTGATAGTGACAGGGCACAATTAGGGTACAAGGCTGTGTCATATAGATCTAACATTAGAGTTTGTAAAAAAAAAAGCCTAAATTATATGTTATTATGTTCTTAACATATCTGTTAATTCACTCGAAGTTGGCTTTTATTTTGAAATCCGGTTTCCACATCCATTCCCGTAATACTTTGAATACACAGGGAACGTAAAACAAACTGGAGGCTGGCTTGACTGCAAGTCTCGAATTGGAGGCTGGCTTGACACCAGTAGACAAGTCAGGAATATTTTGCTGACTCATTTAAAAAAAAAAAATTGTTATTTAGGTTTAACATGACTTAAGCTTTATTTTAGTTAATGTTAAAATAATTTTTACTGTGATACCACCAGTTTTGCCCTTCAGTGGCTGAACCAGTTTTCATAAATATTATAGTTAGCTGTCTGTGTCTCTCTGGGTATTACACAGCTGTGACTGCTAACTAGCTAATTAGCGAAAGTCAGCGATGTGGATAACTGGGGAAAGTGAGAACTTATGGTCCTAGAAATTATTCTAGGACTCTCATAAGTACTGTATCAATACCCGTGTTTTACAGTTGGCTCTACTGTACACTTTAAAGGGTTTCGGGCAAAGTTACACTAACCCTAGTTTAACCCTCAGACCTTCCCGGCTGACGCTAGCAAATGCTAATGTAGCATTAGCTTTTGCTGATGATACTTTAGCAGCACTCTGATTTGGGCTGCTAAAGTAAATACTTTTAGCTAGCTGACCAGCATAGATTATTTCGGTGGTTAACAGACTGTAGTGGTAATATTATTGAAAGTATAGTTTCACCTCACCACATGTCTATTTTGTAGCACATAGAAATGTTTAGTTAATATTTATAGACAGACACATTTTCCCTGTAACTGTGTTTTTACTCCAGCATTTGTTGAAAATGTAATTTATGAAATGTTGAGCAGCATTTCTAGTATGTGGAATATTTTTGTCACCCCACTGTGCAAATATGATTAAATACTAATAATTATTACTAAAAAAAATTCAATAATAAATCAATAATAACTATTTCTTGATTGAACTATAATGTAAGCGCAGTGCTGGTGTGCAGGGGCTTTATATGCCTTGTCTATATCAAGCTTTTAGCCAAATATAAGCAGAGATATTTGTATCTTTCTTAAAAATCCAGATCCTTACAGATTATTTGAGAAATGGTTCAACAGCTATCACTACTTGACTCTAAGTCCTGCAGTGGAAAAATATCCCTTATTTCACCTTTGATCACACACTTTGGTTTTCCAGTGCAGAGCAATGAAAGACTTCACCAAGTGAAAAAAAAGATGAAGATACAAGCTGGTAATAATCCAGAGCAGCTGGTCTCAGGAAATGAAGAAAAACCCTGACCACCTTCTCTACAAACACAAGGTGAGTTTAATGTTGTGGTTGATTTCGTTTTTCAAGGTATGTATGTTACTTTAATTATAAACTGCTTTTGTTGCAACAGAATGGTGTTATGTGTATGCAACTCTACGTGAATTATAATCCTTTGTAGGGCTGTGTGATATGACCAAAATCTCACATCCCAATATAAGACATTTCTCTCCTGATAACGATATATATCACAAAATAGTGCATTTTCTGTAAATTCTGTGATTCTCGGGCAACTCGACTTATGTGAAGTGTTTTCAGTTGGGCGTCGTGTACCTGGAGTCGAGTGTTTTGACCGATGCATGAAACTATACATTTTTAGACATGAGTTTAAACGGCTGCCATTTTCTTTCTGAGTATTTATTTCACGGCGTGCTGCGAGGAAAAGCCTGTTCTAACGTTTGAGTCTAAGGATTATTTTGAGCACCTGACGGCTCTTTTTTGCTTTTCATTCGTAAACTCTCTCCATACTCTTTCATGTGATTCTTGTGTAGGTGGTTAAAGAGGTTTGTCGTGTTTGAGTGGTGGTGGGGACCAGTTTGTGGCATAATTTGCATAGTATAGCTTTCTGGGGCGTGTCAGACTTTTCATAACCAAACCATGTCCATGCTACAGAGGTAGCCCTTCGTTTAACAATAAGGTCCTCGATTTCTTTTGTCTGGTCCTTCTGATGGAGCTAGCTGGTTCTGCCTCATCCTCGCTGGTCATGCTGGTATTCTCTGTGCCTTCATCTGCGTGGTGACTGTAAGCGCCATTTATAGTCACTTCATGTTTTTATTTGAGGTCATTTGTTTGATGCATATTCTGAAATTTGATGTTTGGGAATAATGTACATCATTTGAGCTTTATTGTGAAAGGTTTATGTGGAAAATAAACAAGCGGACGGCGGAGCCACGCAATGGTTTTACCGTCATTGTTGGTAACGAAAGTACACGTAAAAACAGTCACTTGTCCGTCCATAGTGTGGTTATTTTAAGTATAAGAGAAAGAGAGAACTTTAAGAAATTAATATAGCCACTACAGTGACCATCAAAATCATGAAAAATATATTGCCATAAACAGTTTATTTTGCAACACCACATAACAAACAATAGTGTATAATATGAAACATACACATTTTTATATTGTCATCTGATATAAATCGTCATATCGCACAGCCCTAATCCTTTTTTGTTTATGTTGTTTATGTTCTAGGTAAAAAATAAAATAAAAATACAAACTTTTTAAAAATGACTTGTTGTTTCTCTTTTTTTTCTCAGAATAAATTGCGACTAGTCTCAATGGCTGACTTGGAGGAGCAACACAGCGACACGTTAATCCCGACTGCTGCAGTTCCTGTATGAACTGAGCAACTCTGAAAATCCAAGGAAAAGCTGAGTGTATTTTACTTAAAGCTCAGATGGACCTTGATGGACTAACATGCAGGCTGCATTCAGGACTTTGTCACACTGGTATATGAAGAGTGGTAACAAGACTTTGTAGTAATTTGCCTTACTATTGTCTTATTTGTTGTGATTTAGGGTCTGTGCGCACAAGCAGAGGTTTTTGTTTGTAACCGTAACCTTGTTTTCAGAGCCTTGTCTAACATTTAATGGTCATGAAATATGTCAGACTTTTTCCTCTACTTAAACAGCTAAGAGCATTTGAACACCATGGAGAAAAAGGTGTGCATTAAGGATTTTGAACTATGATGTTTAAGTGTTGTCACTGCTGAGGATGACACAGATCCTTATTCACTACGCTGCTGTTTACAGTTTAACTTTTCATCAGAACAAGCACTTCTAATTGTACTTTGCTCCTCACTGACAAAACAAGTCCAGTAAATACACTTTTATCTTTAAGTTTGGGACAGTGATCTGTCTTAATTTATTTTGTGTTTTAGTTATCATATGGTGAAAAGTCCTGTGGTTATCCATCCGTCCTGTTCGAATAAACCCAAAGTTCAGGAACATCTTCTTTAGATCTGTTCAGTTTTATTCATGTGGCACCACTTAAACAGTCAACAAATTTTGACTCAAGTATGTTATATTTTAAGGTAAAGAGTTGTTCTCAGACAAATGTTCACACAAATGTGAATGACATTCACTTCATTAATGAAGTGAATGTAATTCAGTAATCAAAGGTGTTTGGCTATAACTGACTACATGTGTATACTGTATCATAAGTGGACAGACATGGATGTAAGCCACACCTTAACCATTTGGCTGAGGCAAAACTACCACAAGGCAGTGATTCTAACTAAAAGGTACTATGGATATTATTAAATGTGAACATATAGTTAAATATGACATTTTTTGTTTGTCAGGTGTCCTGTTTGAAGAAAACACTTGGTAGCCACTTGAATGAATGTAAATAAACACATTTACATGAGGGCAACCTGATTTTAAGGAAATAAAAATGCTCAAATTTGAAAGCTTGTGAGTTATTTTGTTCATGTATCAGCTGTTTAGTAGTTTTATGACAAGATGGATGCTGTCATTATATTTTAGTATAGTTTTAGAGTTGAGGAGAATAAAAGAATATTTAACATTAATTGTACCAATGTTGTTGTGTACGAAGCACAAATTAATTTAAGTTTTAATTTATGAATTTTTGAGTACATGGTGTACTTGTCATATGCTGTGGGAGTGTCTGGTTGGGCGTGGTCCAGGTTCCTGTCATTTGTCCCTGGGAGTGGAGTTGGCCAGCTCATCACCTGTTGTCAATCTCCGGGGCTCCACCTAGAGGGTTTTTAAGCCAGCACAGCCTGCCCTTCAGTCTGTATTCTCCATCTCTTCGAAATCTGGACCGGACTCTCCACTCTTGACCCTCTTTGGAATACACCCCTGGCAGCCTTTTCCCCGTTAAATGACTAGGGTCGCCAAGTAAGCCCAAGACTATTCACTGGCACTCCGTACCTTTGTCCCTTACTCGTTTGTTTCCCATTCAGTAACATTTCTCCCCTGTGTTTACAGAAGTTCCCGTTAGAAGTCTCCCCGTGCTCTACGCCGGTTTCTCCGCCCACGGATTTCCTTTAGTTTTCTGCGTATGGTTTTTGTTAAACCCAGTTCCGTTCACGTTTTGTTCTTTTCAATAAATTATACACAGTTCTAAGCAAATTGGGTCTGCTCTTGAGTCCACCGCATTCTCGTCCGTGACAGAACGAACTGGCCACTAATGGACTCAGCGGACCCAATTCGCGCCGCCATTAACAAACAGGGCGCGGTGTTAGGACGGCATGAACAGACTTTGACGTCCTTAATGGACCAGTGTAATACTATCAGTGAAAAACAGGAGGAGTTACTTACCCGGTTGTCAGAAATCAGGGAGCCTAATCCACCCGTTTTTCCTAGTCAGCCGGGACCGTTGCCTGCACCCGCCGTTGCGCGTCCTGAATCGGCTTATCGGGGCATCTCTTCTCCTCCACCGGAGCCTTTTCATGGAGAGCTGGGGCTGTGTGGGGGGTTCCTGTTTCAGTGGTCGTTGTTCGTCAATCGCACGCCGCACGCGTTTCCTAATGAGGCTGCCAAGATTTCCCATTTTGTTGGGTTGCTTAGGGGTAAGGCGCTTGCGTGGGCTGAGGCGTTTTTGTTTTCTCATCCTATTGCCTCGTGTTCCTATGAGGACTTCCTCAAGGAATTCAAGGCTACGTTCGCTCACCCGATCTCTGAGGGTACTGCAGCTAAGAGGCTGTTGGGACTCCGCCAGGGAAAACGCAGCGTTGCGGAATATGCGATCGAGTTCCGCACCGCTGCTGTTGAAGCGGGTTGGCCGGATGCTGCGCTGCGGGGTATTTTCCTAGCGTCCCTTTCCGAACAACTGAAGGATCAGCTGGCTGTGCACGACGAGCCGGCCACGTTTGAAGCGCTTGCCTCTCTTGCTCTCAGGATCGATAGTCGACTGAGGGAGAGAGACGCTGAGAGGCGGTCCAAACCCTCTCCGTCTCTGTTTCGACCCGCGGCCGTTTCGGCGTTACCCCCGTCGCTTCCGGTGACATCATCCGTCCGTTCTCGATCTCCTTCCCCTGAGCCTATGCAGATTGGCCGCGCTCGGCTCACTCCTGAGGAGCGGGAGCGGCGTTTCCGAGCCAGAGAGTGCTTCTACTGCGGGGGAAGCGGCCATCGCATCGCTGTTTGCCCAGTCCGGCCAAAAGGCGTGGCCCGCCGGTAAGTCCGGGGTTACGGGTGGGCAGTGTTTTTAAGAGTGATAAACCCCGTTTTTTGCTTTCGGTTTCGTTGATGTCCGGTACTAAGGCTCATTCTCTCCGTGCTCTCGTTGACTCCGGGTCGGAGCAGAATTTGATAGATGCTGCGGTGGCTAAATCGTTCGATTTGCCCCTCATTCCGCTCGAGCCTCCGATCCCGGCCGCCGCTCTGAATAATGAGGTGTTCGCGATGATCACTCACCGGACCGCGCCTGTCAAGTTAGTCACGTCAGGTAATCATCAGGAAGACATAACTCTCTTTGCCACCTCTTCCCTTGACGTGCCAGTGATCCTTGGTTTTCCGTGGTTGCAGAAGCACAATCCGCACATTGACTGGGCAGGGAAGAAAGTAGCGAGTTGGAGTTTGTTTTGTCTCGCCAACTGTTTAAAGTCAGCTCTGCCCTCGGGGGCTTTTGTTTCTCCTCCAGTGGTTGTCTCCCCCCCTGACCTTTCCTCTGTCCCTCCTGAACAAGAAGTGTTCAGTAAAGACAGGGCTCTGTCGCTGCCTCCTCATCGGCCCTATGATTGTGCTATTGATCTCCTCCCCGGTGCCCCTCTGCCTTCCAGCCGTCTCTATAACCTGTCCCGTTCGGAGAGGGGGACTATGGAGACGTACGTCCGGGATTCGCTGGCGGCCGGTCTCATTCGTCCTTCTTCTTCACCGGTGGCCGCTGGTTTCTTTTTTGTTTCTAAAAAGGATGCGTCGCTCCGGCCGTGCATTGATTATAGGGGCCTTAATGCGATCACGATTAGGAACAGGTATCCCCTGCCTTTGATCAGTTCAGCTTTCGAACCCCTCCACGGGGCCACTGTCTTCTCTAAGTTGGACTTGAGGAATGCATACCACCTTGTCCGCATAAGGGAGGGTGATGAGTGGAAGACTGCTTTTAACACTCCTCTGGGGCATTTTGAATACCTGGTGATGCCGTTTGGCCTCACCAATGCCCCTGCAGTCTTCCAGGCACTGGTGAATGACGTGCTCCGGGATTTTTTGAATGTTTTTGTGTTTGTTTATCTGGACGACATTCTGATTTTTTTCTCAGTCCCTTGAGGAACATCGGGTGCATGTCCGGAGTGTGCTGCAGCGACTGTTGGAGAACCGCCTTTATGTGAAGGCCGAGAAGTGTGACTTTCAT
Source organism: Rhamphochromis sp. 'chilingali' (assembly GCF_963969265.1). Lineage (NCBI taxonomy): Eukaryota > Metazoa > Chordata > Actinopteri > Cichliformes > Cichlidae > Rhamphochromis > Rhamphochromis sp. 'chilingali'. Next base: position 20,990,694 of record NC_137943.1, on the reverse strand, counting down.
GTCTCGTCTATCTCGTTTCTGGGCTACTTACTGGCGGAAGGGCAGGTGAAGACGGACCCTGTAAAAGTTAAGGCAGTGGTGGAGTGGCCCGTTCCTGGTTCGCGTAGACAGCTGCAGCAGTTCCTTGGCTTCGCAAATTTCTACAGGCGTTTTGTCAGGGACTACAGTCGGGTGGCTGCGCCTCTCACTCGCCTTACTTCCTCCCGGGTCCCCTTCGTTTGGTCCCCCGAGGCTCACTCGGCCTTTGCCACACTCAAGCGACTTTTCACTTCGGCTCCTGTTTTAGTCCATCCTGACACGAGTAGGCAGTTTGTGGTGGAGGTTGACGCTTCAAGTGTGGGGGTGGGGGCTGTGCTGTCTCAGCGTTCTGGTCCTCGTGGCAAGCTCCAGCCCTGCGCCTATTTTTCTCGACGCCTTTCTCCTGCCGAACAGAACTATGACGTTGGGGATAGGGAGCTCCTGGCCATTAAGTTGGCTTTGGAGGAGTGGCGCCACTGGCTGGAGGGGTCGGAACATCCATTTATCATCTGGACAGATCACAAGAATCTGACTTATCTCAGAACGGCTAAAAGACTGAACTCCCGCCAGGCTCGGTGGTCCCTTTTCTTTGCTCGATTTAACTTTGATATTTCCTATCGCCCTGGTTCCAGGAATCTTAAACCCGATGCTCTGTCTCGCCAGTACTCCTCGGACTCGGACTCCCGGGACCCGGAGCTCATTCTCCCTTCCACCTGCAGGATTGGCTCCCTCACCTGGGATGTGGAGGAGGCTATACGCCAAGGACTACGGGACAACGTTGATCCGGGAACCGGCCCGCCCGGTCGGCGTTTTGTGCCCTCTGCCGCCCAGTCGGCTGTTATCCATTGGATCCATACAGCCCGGTTTACTTGCCATCCGGGAGTGAGTAGGACCACGGCTTTGTTGAAGAGGTATTTCTGGTGGCGTTCTATGGACAAGGATGTGAAGGCTTATGTAGCTGCCTGTTCCGTTTGTGCCCGTAACGAGACCTCTAATCGGCCCCCGTCTGGCTTACTCCGACCGCTGAGTACCCCGCATAGGCCTTGGTCTCATATCGCCTTGGATTTTGTTACCGGCCTCCCAGCCTCTTCGGGGAAGACGGTGGTTCTGTCCATAGTTGATCGGTTTTCCAAGGCGGCTCACTTCGTGGCCCTGGACAAGCTGCCGACGGCTGCAGAGACCACCCAGCTCCTTACAGACCATGTGTTCCGTCTTCATGGCATACCCTCGGAGATTGTGTCTGACAGGGGGCCTCAGTTTGTCTCCCGAGTGTGGAAGGCCTTCTGTACGGCCCTGGGTGCCAAGGTCAACTTGAGTTCTGGTTTCCATCCGCAGACCAATGGCCAGACTGAGCGTTTGAACCAGGAGTTGGAATCCGCTCTTCGCTGCGTCTCGTCACTGAACCCGGCGGCCTGGTCGTCTCAGTTGCCTTGGGTGGAGTATGCCCATAATTCTCTCACGTCTTCGGCGACGGGTTTGTCGCCCTTTGAGGCCTCGCTGGGATATCAGCCACCGTTGTTCCCAGAGGATGGGGCGGATTTGGCTGTTTCTTCGGTCCAGCATCACCTTCAACGCTGCCGGCGGGTGTGGCGGAGGGTCCGGCGGGCTCTCCTTGCAACTGTCGACCGGCAACGGGATTATGCGGATCGTCGCCGCTCTGTCGCTCCGGCGTATCGGCCTGGACAACGGGTGTGGCTTTGTGCTAAGGACATTCCCTTGCGGTCGCTTTCTCGAAAGTTGGCTCCCCGCTATGTTGGCCCCTATGAGATCACTGCTGTCGTCGGCCCCTCGGCGGTCCGTCTCAGGCTCCCGGCTTCCTGGCGTGTCCATCCGACGTTTCACGTCTCTCAGGTCAAGCCGGTCCGTAGCAGTCCTCTGTGTCCACCGCCTGTTCCCCCGCCTCCCGCCCGGCTCGTGGACGGTCATCCGGCCTATTCGGTCCGGCGGATCGTTGACGTGCGCCGCCGTGGTCGTGGTGTCCAGTACCTGGTGGACTGGGAGGGGTATGGGCCTGAGGAGCGTTCTTGGGTTCCCCGGTCGCTCGTTCTGGACCCGTCTCTGATCGCTGCGTTTCGTTCCTCCCCTCGCAGGGCCCGGTCTGGGGGGTCGCCGGGTGGCGGCCCTTGAGGGGGAGGTACTGTCATATGCTGTGGGAGTGTCTGGTTGGGCGTGGTCCAGGTTCCTGTCATTTGTCCCTGGGAGTGGAGTTGGCCAGCTCATCACCTGTTGTCAATCTCCGGGGCTCCACCTAGAGGGTTTTTAAGCCAGCACAGCCTGCCCTTCAGTCTGTATTCTCCATCTCTTCGAAATCTGGACCGGACTCTCCACTCTTGACCCTCTTTGGAATACACCCCTGGCAGCCTTTTCCCCGTTAAATGACTAGGGTCGCCAAGTAAGCCCAAGACTATTCACTGGCACTCCGTACCTTTGTCCCTTACTCGTTTGTTTCCCATTCAGTAACATTTCTCCCCTGTGTTTACAGAAGTTCCCGTTAGAAGTCTCCCCGTGCTCTACGCCGGTTTCTCCGCCCACGGATTTCCTTTAGTTTTCTGCGTATGGTTTTTGTTAAACCCAGTTCCGTTCACGTTTTGTCCTTTTCAATAAATTATACACAGTTCTAAGCAAATTGAGTCTGTTCTTGAGTCCACCGCATTCTCGTCCGTGACAGTACTAGGTTGTAATTGCATAGAAATGTACGTTTAAGGATATAAAGAACTATATTTAATGAGTTACAGTGAAAAGAAGTGCTTGGAAATAGTAATATAAACAGAAATTTCAAATTTTCTATTTACGGAAAATATCAGTTAATGATACAGAAAATATACTGTGAATAAACGGAATCTTCCGTTTTATAGCTGAAGGAAATGTCCGTAAATAGTACAGAGAGTATACTGTAAATCTACAGAATTTTCCGTTTTATCGTTTACAGAAAAATCCGTCAAACTTCTGTAAAAAAACAGAAAATGTACTGGCAGAAAATTACCAGGACATTTTCCGTTTTTCTACGGAATATTTTTTTACAGTGCAGATTACTTGTATTTGCTTAATTGTTTACTAAATATTTGAGGCGTGAAATAAACAGCAATGGAGAAAAATATGGGTGTGTGTGCATAAATTGAGGCCAAAAAGTTCATCCTTATGTGCCTCACATCTGTTTAGGGCCATATTTGGATGCATAGGGTGTGTTCACATCTGTGTAAGGCCATCTGTTTTCATACTGTGAGGAGAAACAATGAAACCATTAGACTCTACCCTAAGAGACAAACATGGGGGTTCAGAAGTAATGAAAATTGAACTTACTTCCTTATCCTCCTGAGAACCAGCCTATTGATTTACATCCTCTGTAATGGACATTTGTTTTTTTGGTCTATATCTTTTGTCTTATTTGTGCCACCCTACTAAGTCCTGATGTACTAAATAGAGGACATCCTGGGCTTTCTATCTCATGTGTTTGGGTGGGCTCTTTTAGCTCCAAAGAGGAAGGAAATCACAAAAAAAGTTCAATGGGAAGATTCTTTTTTCCTTGGTTCTCAGGAGTATATAATAGGCCTCCGTCTAACAAGCATGCTAATTAGCAAAGCATTGTTTCCAACTCTCTCTGTTCATAATCAAAGATGAACTACATGTTAAATCTGTGCACATGGACTATAGGTTTATTTTTTTTTGTACATTTTATTTTTAGTAAGACCAGTTGGAAGACAGCGGTCGAAGTTATGGTGAACAAAAATCCCGGACATTTCCTCAAATATTTTTAATTTCACTAAGGCCGCCAGAAGCGCAGTCTGGGATCCTACCCAGTATAAAACATCCATAAATTTGTCCTCTGTATGGTTCCCAAGTTGATCCGTCACATTAGATATTAAACTTTACTTGTGTTCCAATGCAGCTACTAGTTAGACTCTTAGCTGTACTGCTCATTTTACCACAAGGTACTGCCCGTCCTTATGGTGTTTCTTTGGTGAGTTTACTTTTTGTGTGATCATCAAAACTGATGTCCCAGTTTCAATGGACTTCGCTTGAAAAAAAGTAAATCTAAACAAGGAATAGGAAAAATGAAATTATGAATTTGAACAATCATGTTTCTTTTGGTGATTCTTAGCATATTACATTGATCAAGAGTTTATTTTGAATATTAATTCCCACAATAACCACAATAATTACTTTTTACTGAATGGATGCTAACCGTTTTCTGCTAAAAATGTTTTTCTCTCTCATTTGATCAAATAAGAATGATAGAAATTATATATATTAAAAAAAAATTCTTACTTTTTTTTCCAGTTTGAAGAAAATCCAACAGATTGATACCAATGCATGCATAAGCAACATAAACCAGGAAGTGTAAAGTTCTAATAAGCATCCTCACTGAAACAAGCCACTGACAAACAAAACTTGGATGAATGGATGAAGAGATTTACTGTAGAAAGGTCAGTTAGATTGCAGGTTTAGCCTGTAAATGTTATTTAGCCTGTAAATGCTTGGACAGTACTGTGGTTTTCCGCTTGGACTTTCTAATATGATATTGCATCACCGACCGTTAAATAAACAGCTCAGTGCACTTCTCATTTCTTTATATTTTGGTGTTAAAATGGCAAATAAGCGAAGCAATTTATCGAAACGTGCAGAAATACTGTGATAAAAATATATAAGACAAAAACAGAGTTTGTACAGTTGTAAGAAGATTGGAAGTCAATTTTTAGTCTTAAAAAAAAAAAAGAAACCCAACATGAACAGACATGAACTCTCATCTGAAAGCTTTCTTTAAATTTCTTTAAATCAGGGCTCTCAAACTCAGGTCCTCGAGGACTGGTGTCCTGAAACTTTTCCATGTGTCCCTGTTGCAACACACCTGAATAAAATTAGTAGGTCATTAGCAATGGCTTCTGTTTTCTTTAGTTGTTCTGTTTGCTCTTTTTTTTTCTCCAAAGGATACACGGCACAGCATTTTTTGTTTTGGGGAATTTTTCCTTATTCCTGGCATTGGCATTTTTCACAGATTCAACTAAAGAAATGGAAACAAATGATATGTTTTTGTTCTCTGCTAGTAACCAAGTGCTTAAAGATACAATTTAAAATTGTTTCCTTGCTAGGTTTCCTTTTATGTATTGACACAACTCCAGTTTATTCTCTGAGTTAGGTGCCTTTCTTGTACATGAATGGTTTCATTTTAGTGGCTTAACAAAAAGAAATTCTTTGAAAATGGTCAGGTACAAAGGTTGGACTGAAAGACTACTTTTAAAACTTTGTTTCTCTCCTTGGTGGCAAAATATAAAGAAATGAGGGGTGACTCAAGACTTTCGCAAAGCACAACATAACATAACTGACTGTCAAATATCATTAAAACTAACCATATAGTGACTACTGTGGCTGCAGTTTTTTGTGTTTAATTTATTTTTTTAAGTAAAAAATGTAGATTTCTTATATATTTTTTGCACTTTATAATTTTAAAGTAAAATCGCATTGTGAGAATGTGGCATCTTTCAGTATTACGTTTTTAATGACTCTAGTGACGTTTATGGTAAATGATAAAAATCTGTCTGACTCAACTTACTGAATCCTACCTACGTAAAAACAATTCTGTCTGCAAGGGAAAGCACACGTCTTTCGCTTCGTGTGCCCACCACATTCTCTAAGAAATCCTGTCTGTGTGAAGGTCGTTGGTGATGGACGTCAAAATCCTCTGATGAGGTAAAAATCCATGAATCGAACAATGCGGGGAAATGCTGGGCGACTGGCGTGCTGGACATTGTTCCATACTACTTCACACTTTTCTTGGTAATGATCAATGACAGTTTTCTAGGTAGAGGCTTCTGGATGAGGAAGAGAGTCACAATAGGAACTGAGGTTCCTCTGTGTGACCTTGCAGCACGAAAAACTACTTTTTAACAGTGTTGGTCAAGTTATTTTAGATGCTGAATAGGGGACCTTTAACCTATCACTCCTTTAAAAAATAATCAGATGATTGTACATATTGGTATCACATTTTATTAGTTGCAATGCATGTTTTATTAACACATCACTTTAATTCCACATACTTATCCTTCTGAAAAAGTGCCTATTACTCTCTATTGCATAGAAAAGTAAAAATAAATTTCAGCTTGATTAGGCAGCTCCTTTAAAAACCTTGAAATTATAGAAGTCAAAAATCAGCCTCAACACAAAGCTGAGGGCATTTCAGTATCTTAGGTACTTATAAGTTTCTCTGTATGTTGTCTTCCTAATTTTTCTTTAAAACTGTTTACACCTGTTGAGATGATTTGAGCTAAGGGACATGGTGCATTATCCTGCTGGAAGCAGCCATCAAAAGATGGTACACTGGCTTACTATGGTCATAAAATGATGGGCACAATCAGGAACAATACTTAGTTAGGTTGTTGCTGTGGTGCTTAAATTATGTTTAGCTGGTTGTAATCAATACACCACTACCACAACTGTGGTCTTCTACTGCTATAACATCTCCCTTGCTTGTAAAGAGTAGTTATTTGAATTACTGTTCAAAGCTCAATGTAGCCTGGCCATTATCCTCTGATATCAACAAGGCATCATTGCCTAAAGAACTGTTGCTCACTGGATATTTTCTCTTATTTAGAACACGTAAACCCTAGAGATGTTTGTGTGTACAGTACATATGCAGTTTCTGAAATACCAACAGCCATGCCATGTTCAAAATAAATTAAATTACCTTACATTAAGTAATTAAGCAATTGAAGAGGTGTTCTTAATGCTGATTGTACAAACTGATAGCTCACATAAAGCCCCCCCTCCCATCAGATGAGCTGCTCCAAGAATGCCTCAGGCAGGTGAAGAAATGTGGTGATGAGGAACAAGACGAGGAACTATCATGGAGCACTAAGTTCCTGCATGGGAAATACCATTGACAGATAGAGGGAATGGCTGAAATCAACAACTCCTACCAGTGGGTAGAAAAGTCTGGATTAAAGAACAGCACAGAGGCTCTGATGAAAGAAGGCCAAGAACAGGCCCTAATCACCGGCCCACCATGGGTAACAGGACCCAACTGTAGATGATACAAAGTGCCCCGGACACTACACAACAGATAGTACCAGGATGTAAGACGCAAACTGAGGCCATGGACACTGAGAGGCACAGTGGCTGGGATAGTGTACAGGAACATCTATGCTGCATAGAAAAAATAGAGAAGTACCAGGGGCTGAAGGAACAGCTGGAGCAGATGTAGAAGGTAAGAAGAAACTACGTGAAAGAAATTGAACATGATTTATTGAGATAGATAAATTAATGTACATGGTGATTAGACTCCGATGACCCATCGTGGTATAACCAAATTCCAGCGGTGATCATATTTAGGACAGGACCCTCCAAAGTCTAGAAGCGGGTGGTGGTGAAGTTGAAGACTGAAGCTTGGATGGAGTTCTGACTGAGGGGTCTGTGAGGTGGAGATGAGGAGGAGGTGGGTTGCATGAATGAGAGTCTGAAAGGGAAAATGACGGAGAACACTGATTTAAGCTATGCAAAGTGGAGGCTAATTGCCCTGAAGAAGGCGGGCAAGAAGAGGATTGGACAAGAATAATGACGACAGTATTGAGATTGACAGAGTGGGAAAGAGGTGGTGATGTAGAAACCAGATAAACAGACTAACACCCAGCAAAGCTGATTACAGATCTTTCTTAATGAACTTATGCATAGGCTTCATGAGCATTACGAGGTGTAACCCCAAAACTGTAATAGTGGATCCACCAGGTGTCTGTTCAGAAGCGAGAAAGTCATCGGAACAGTTAAAACACTCAATGGGAGGTACAGTGGGAACCGAATCAGGAGTTCATGTCCCTACAGGGCAGATGTTGGCTTCAGCAGCACAGGATCTTCTCACACAGTGTTGGTCTCCAAGGACTCTCATGTCTGCTATTCTCTAGTAGCCATGGCCTTATCAATGGAAGGATGTAATCTGTGTGCTGCTTCCCTGCATTGTGTGTAATTGTTTCCCCTAGTGGGAGGATGCTGCCTTAGTCAGCAGAGGAAGATAATGGTGACATACGTTTCTCAAGGTAAGTTTGTTTGTGCGTTCGAAGAACTTCTATTGTCGTTTTTGGAAAGTTGGAAAGTTATAAAGCATGCCGTGTCCCTGAAGGGGAAAAAAAAAGAACAGATACAAATCTCAGAGGGCATTTTCACACAAATCATTCAAAGAGATCCTCGAACCAAAGTTGCCACATTTAGAGTTCCTGAAAATCCCTGTGTGAGGTTTTATCTTCCAATTATAAATTGCTATCCACCACCTGAAATCCATTTAACAGCTCAGTTGTGTAGCTGCATAGCAAGAAGCATGCCCATTCAACTCCACTCCACTAACAGCAATGCCAAAAAACTCTTTGCCAGACTGGTAGAAGAACAGAGGACGTCCTTGTTCCATTTCTTGGTGAATAACAAGACTGCATGCTGTCATATTATTACAACATTAGCACTTTTAACAGTACTTATCTTTCAACGTTACCTCTATGCATAACTTTACTGCTGTGCCAGTCAATCCATTTTTGAAAGGAAGAACACTATGGTTGACTCACTATCCAAATATGCGCAGTATTAGAGCTGAACAATGTTGTCACAATCTTAGGAGAGCTATTGAAAGGCTGGGAAGTGAAAGCTGTGTTAATGTTCTGCGTTTAATGACTTCCTGGGCTGCTGTTCAGTGGCTTTGACTAACACACTTTGCTACAAAAGAGTCCTATAACACTGCCCCCAAAGAGCGTCACACGTTACTCAGACTTGTTTCATCAGCCACATGATGATTAAGGGGATAGCTATTATTCTCAAATGCTCTATCAGCAAGGAAATCACTCTCAAACAAATAAGAGGTTTGCTAGATTCCTCCACAGAGGCTTTACTAAGAGCAGTACTCTGAATCCTAAGTATGTAATACTTCTGTCAGGCCAAAACCAAACACACAAAGTCAAAAGTGTGAAGATCTTGATAGCTAAATGTTAGCTTACTAGCTGAATAGTTAGCCTGCCCACAGTGGTTATGGTAGAAAAAATAACTACTCTTTGAAAGTATATCCTGTATTGAATTTTAGATAACAACAATGGCTCTGTTCTGCTGTTTAGTTGGGTTGAAGGAGCCTACACTCCAATGTTCTACAGCAGGGATGTTAAACTCATTTTACATTATAGCCCACCTAAGTGGGCCAAATATAGCCCACTTAGGTGGGCCAAAACAATAAAACTACCCTTTCTGTCACCGTGAAGAAGTTTCACTAAACATTTAAACCCTGAGAGATCAATCTAATGTAACACATACAATTTAATACATCTCAGTATTTCTATGTGAAAGAGAAATGCAGCTGTAGTCAATGACAAAAATGTATTAGCATTCTCTTATCATGCGTGTAATAGACATGCTGGCCCACTGCGGACAAGGCCTTGGACAAAGTATAGAATGTATGAAAATGCAGTTCATATTTACCAAAACCATCCAGTAAGCCTGATTGGTGTCTTAGCTGTGCCTCATTCGTGCCTCATTCGTTCATGGATATCGTGAAGGAGGACATACAGAGAGCTGCTGTGACAGAAAAAGGACTCCCGGGACAGGGTGAGCTGGAGCAGAGGATTCACTGTGGCGATCCCTTAAAGAGAAAGGAGAAGTTTAAAATGCTAGCAGTAGCTGAATTTTCTTAATTTAACTGAATTACATTTAACAGCAGACTTTGCCTGATCTTAGACAACAGTCTGTGTCTATAGTTGTTTATATTAGAGAGACTTGCAAATATTTCTTTTCACAGCCATAATTACCACTTGGTTCTTGATGTAAACACTGTTTACAAGTTGTAAACTGCTAATTATGGAAACTCCGATATGACACAAAAGCAGCAATAGTTCAGTAAATAAATATTATCTGTACAAAAGAAATAAAATAAAATACTGGAATCTGTGTCAGCAAGGGACCCTCCCTCCGTACCTCTGCCTCCATGTAAATAATAATAGTCACAGCTTTATCTCTGTCTGCTAGATTAATGTGGTCAAAAGGGCCATTACTTTTTCAAGCCATTACTTTATATGTCACATCCTTTTATCCAGGTGGATCCTCTTTGATGCAGAAACTTTCATGCAACCAAAGGACCAATGCAGGAAATGATATGTGCTCATTTCAAGTTGCACAGAACAAGGTCAGGAAACGGCTATTGGCAGAGACATAAAATAATACGACCGCTGGAGTTCACCTTTGCGCTTTACCTCTTTAAATGACAGCAGGTCAGAATATAAATATCACAAAGCATAATTACCCTGTTATTTGAGAAGGTCAGTTCTACTTTAGCTGCTGATGGGATCTTTCTCTTGGTCAAGTGCAGGTCTTCTACCGTTTTTAATGCTGTTTCCTACCAACAACCCCCCATCCCCCCACCCATAGAGAGGAATAAAAGCTATTGAGGCAACCCGGGTGCAAGGCCCCTCTGTTGAAATGGGATCAAATGTGCAAGCAGAGGGCCGCTTCAGGCCTATGCTAATGAGAGAGCACTGCCAAAACACTAAACGAGATTGAAACCTAAATCTGGTGCATAAACATTTGCTTCTGAACTTTGAAAAAAACACCAACCCCCCCCCCAAAAAAACAAAAACAAAACAAAACCCATCAGTGTATTTTCAATTCATTCCTCACTTGGACTTTTACACATCACTGATGGGTGTGGCAGAAGGAAAAAAAAAAGTTTAAATGATGACCAGCACTTTGCTTTTTTAATTGAAGTGGTTTTAATTCACCGGCTGTTTCAGCAGTTACAATATATTGTTATTTGTCATATTTCATCTGTGAGGTTCTTAATGAGAATCACTATATGAAGGCAGAGTGACTCAGTCTGAATTTCTAACTTGTTTACTTCTGGAAAGTCTGATATGTTTGTTGCATCCTCTCTTGGCGGTAGCTGCTGAGCTTCAGCCAGTCACTTGTATAATATAGGGATACGCTCTTATTTTTCTGCAGCACAAATTGTTTTAAGCCTTTTCGGTGAGAACCCCCCCCGCTACACACACACACACACACACACACACTTATTCAGCTCGTTCGTTGTCAGTAAATTCATTAAAAACTGAGCGAGGATTTAAATGGCCTACCCATTTGGACCTAGAAAACAGAGAAACACAGTCACACACAGTCTCTCACAAACTAAGCACCTTGTCAAACCGATTTCATTCTTTTGTATCCAGGATACGGATAAAACTATTGCGTGAGGCCAAACACAACAGACCTTAAACAATTCCTTCACATCAGATACTAGATACCATTTTAATACAAAGGAACTGCTTGGTCCCTGCCTATCGTACACTGTACTAGCTTGTTCTTATTCTTCCCTTCAATACAAACATCAAATCACTAAACAATATTTTTGGCCAAAAATATGTTCACTGTAAACATGCTGAAAGAAATTAGGGTTGGAAATTATAAACTCAGCTAACACGGACTGTGAACAATCAATAGCAGACAGTTATATCCATGGAGTTTCATTTAAGACCCTCCTCCCCCCCTTTTTATTTTTTAAAATTATCAGTGTTGAGGAATTTTAGGAATTTTTCTTGCAGTTACAGTGCGGTTCAAATTTAGCTACAAACGTCCGATTTTATTCGGGGAGAGTAAAATGGGAGGACGGGAAACATCACTATTGGCAGAACACTTGTACAAATATTAGCATAACACTCTGCTGAACTCAAAATAAGGAAGGTATGGGCTTCATGTTATTCCTACTCAGTATCCTGCCATTGAAAGATGGGATTAGAACAAAAAAAAAAAATCATTATTTTATTATGTTGTATTCGTGATAGTCTGTTTCAGGATTTCCTGTCTTGTGGAACACGTACAACAAGAACACCGGGATGAGGTTTGTGAACATTTACAAATCTGTTTGAGAGGAAAGAGACACCGGTGTGTATACTGCTGTCATCACTCTCAAATGATCTTTAGAGTCATTAAGTGTAAATATAGACCATACATTATGTATAATGACATTCAGAAGAGGCTTTCTAGGCTGCCTCAGGGAGCTGCCTAAGGAGGTCCATATGGAGATCACTTTATCGTTGCTGTTATCAGGGCATACCTCGCATTTAGCAGAGGCCCAAAGGCCACCCACAAAGTTCACATTAAAGGAATTCTGTCTTTTGTTAATATCCTTATTGCTTATTCTTCACTAGTGTGTAAGGTGAAATGGGAACGCATCATTCTTTCATCATCGCCCTGTTGCCATTTTCTTGTGTTTGATCAGCTTAAATTTTGCAAGCGATGAAAGACCGGGCTTCGTCTGTGAATAAACCAAAAGAACAAAGACGATGTTCTTGTATTCACCGGGCAGTTCTCTGACTAGAGGCTGTTCGTTAAGTCACATGTCATTTAACATTACTGTCACGATTAAATTATTATGATTTTGATAGCTGTGGGAGTAGAAAATGGACACAACTGGTGCATCATGCTACATGTTAGCCGAGATAGAGGAAAGCAAAAAGCGCAGTCCACAACAAAAAGGTTATGAAAGACAAACTTTAAGCTTGACCTGAACCAATCCATTGTGACAAGAAAAGGTTTACAATGTTGTTAAAACTCAGCAGTCCTCCTTAATTCCACACATTGCTGGATCGGGTATAAAAAGATTTTTTTTTGTGGGAGTATAGGTTGTGATTTTCCTTTTGGACTCTCAGTATCTCTCTGAGGTGGGGAGTGCTTATCTAGGTTTGGCCTGAGAAAAGAAAAGAAAAACGCTTGTTTCTGATGAAACTTTGAAAATCTTACGATCTAAACTGGAATAATTTCTCAAGTTTAAGATCGTTCTCATGATTTTTAATGGATGTCTTCATCTACTAACGCAGGATTTGGCAGAACACCACACTGTGTTTGATTTCTTTCATGTGGGAGTTCTTCGTACTCTTAGTCCCAACTTTTATCTCCCGATGCTTCTCAGTTTGTATAAAAAAAAACTGAAGGTAAACTCACACTTTTGATTGGTTTTTTTTTCTCAGCCTCAAGGAAATGTCCAGCTCCTTGACCTTCAGAAATGGCGCCCTGGGGAATAAGCAGGCGGGAGTTATCTGCTACCCTCCACCCCAGCTGTTGTAGCTATTGGAGGCACTTAAAACAACAAGTGTGACACAGGGCAGACTGACTCCTATCACCAGCGAAATCAACAAAAAGCCCAAAACAATTTTTCCAGAATAAATCTCATTGTTTACAGCAGTGCAAAAACTTTAAATAGGAGACTGCTTGAACTTCCTTTGCATTATGTTTTGTGATTGCTTCCGACTTCAAATTGTGCTTGTGGATATTTTGGCAGCAAGCTTTTTCTTCAGTTTAGATGGCATGCTGTGGCACAATCACAGTAAGAGTGACAAATTCCTCTCATTCCAGATGCGCCAGCACAAGATCTGCACATAGGTTTCTGCACTGAATATTACCTTCTAACCTCACCGTTGCCCTCTAGTGAATGTGGAAAAGTTTATCAGCGTGTATGCAATTGTCATTTTAGCTCTGCAGAAATTGGAAAATGTACTGTACTCTAATCATTTAGGAAGGCAGACAACACCTCCGGTACAGACTTTGTTTCTCATAGGCAACTTTAATATAGGGGGTTGATGTGTTAGTTTTAGAGGTTACACATTGAAAACTCCAGTCTGGGCACTCCTAATGTAGGTTATATGGGCTATTCTCTTCACTCTTGTCCACTGATCCATCTACCCACATTCCCTAAACCATTCAGTCCCTTTTCTTTATATTCAATCACTGTTATCCTTTTAGGCTGCCCGTTGTGAATTACTCCTCCCTCCTGTCATTGGGTTGAGCAAGGCATCTTAGCCAAGTCTCCATCAGCCATCTGCTTATTCTGCTCCTCCATCACCAACATGATCCACATCCTGCCTACATCGGGGAATCAGCTCCATATTGTTACTTGTTACTGCAGTCCTAACTGCCAAAAAAAAAAAATGCAACAGATTTCCATGTTTGCATGATGGTGTTTGCAAAGACTGCGTTTTTCTTCCCAATGACATCGCCTTAAAACATCATTGCCTTAATTTTTTGCGTGTGAAACAGACAATAACATAGAACAGCCTTTTAAAATCTCAAAGTTTGTGTCTGTGTTTCACTTTAAATCCCCTCTAAGTACACCAGGTCACATTAGTTCCAACTCAAACCTAAAAGTGTGGCTGCTATTGTTTTAAGCATGCAAATGTCACATTTAAGCCACACTGGCATAAAATTACACAATAACAACCAGACGGGAGAATATGGATTGCCGAATCTTCCCCCCTTTGCACAGCACCATTTTTTTTTTTGGGGGGGGGGTGTTATTTCAGTTTTACAAGTTTAGCTGAATCATCCCAACAGTGTTGTTTCATGCTGGCTTGTTGTGAAATCGATTTCGCCTGGCTTCAGGCTGACTGCATAGATTCTAAGCGAGTTTTTCTTGTTGCTGACAGACGTAATGAGACAGAAGGCTTCATGGCATCTGGTAACAGAGGAACATGAAGCAAACGACTGAAGCAAAACCAGCGATGAGACAAAATACGTGTGGCTCTGCTGCTGTGATTACTCGTAACCTTGTTTTTTTTTCGGTGAGCAGCATAACAGTTCACAACACGTGATGCACAATGACCACGGCTGAGCCTTTTTTAGCCCACATTTCTCGATGGCATCATGTGAATGTGATTCTGCCTCTCTTATTTTCCACTCAGTTTATTTTAGTCACATAAAGAGGAGCCAAAATGATACAGTAGTATGAGTATTCTTAGTACTGCCCTTGGATGTGACTGTAGGTGGAAGATCAGGCCAGTTCAACATTATGAAACATCTAAAATACAACAAACGTCCTCATAAGAGGAATAAATCTTAATATATTAAAACCACTGCAACAATCTAAGGAAATGAAGACCTGTGTACAATCTCATGATTCAGTCTCAACTGAATGCACAAGTTAAATATGCATCTGCTGCTGCTGAATGCTGAATGTACAAGTACAATCAGACATGAGATATTATGCTGTTGCCTCTCATTAGAGATAAGACTGTTGCCCAGCAGAGGGCAACATTTACTTTTTTTTACTATTCCTTCCATCTCAAATTGTTGCTCATGTCCTTTGCATGATCTGTAGACACACAACGTACACATTAAATTGTTTTCATGATCTTTTTTAATGAATATTGTCACCGGCCTCTGTGTTTATAGCTCTTTCAAACCTTGCTGCCTTTGTTTACATCATTCGTCTCTTTTCAGCTGTGACAGTTCTTGTTTTGTGCCACTACTTTTGTTAATTTCCCCCGCTCGTTCCTCCTTCTCTGCTCTTTCAGGACCTTTAGCAGAACCAAAATACAGTGTTTAATTAACTCACTCTTGTGAAATAGAGGTTAAGATCACAACTTGATTCCCGTCCTCAGGGTGTTGTATTCAGAAACTGAGGTTAAAATGTTGATATGAATACCTGCATGAAACCCCCCATAAAAAACCCAGTCCCTGGGATCCAGAGAAGGATGTACTTCACGTGGGTTGTCTGCATATCTGTGTCTGTATCCAATCACATTAGATGACTATTTCTTACGGTCCAAATGAAAGAAACATACCTTTGTGAGCACAGACCCTTTTGTAGTATTCTTGCCCCACCTCTAAAACTCTGCCATGACCTTGCAAGAAGTGCAAGAGAGGGAAAAAAAGCTAAAGAATATATATATAAAAAACATACGAATATCTGAATGCAAGGAGTGATAGATCGCTTTCCCACGCTCACTCATAAAAATGCTTCATAGTCTGATTTTCAGAACCGAAATGATGCTAAACCTTTCCCAAGATGCGGCACTTGAACTTTTTATAAACTGTTTGAAATGAAAAGTTTATTCAGCTGAGTGAAAGGTCTGATATGCACTCGGCACATCACAACAAAAAAGGTTTATGCCAGCTGTGAAAAAGATACTTTAATGTCAGGAAAATTAAGATCTGATATGTTGTACAAATAGTTGTTCATGTGTCTGCTGCTGCATCTCAAGTCACATGTTTCCACCCTGAAGAAGAGACAATAAGTGTTGTTGAATTTTAATACCTCGGTCCCACTAAAAACAAAAGGCCTTGTCCAAAACTACTTTAAGTGTCTAAACCTGGATTCTTTTATGTTATTCTTTAGTCATAATTTTTTTTATTTTTCCTTTTAGCATAGGCGGTTTGAGGGAGACCAGAAACACACACCTGTTATTTTCTTTCCCCCAAAACTTCCATATTTATATTTTTATGTGTTCACACCATCAAATACGGCTACGTGAAGTGCTCTACCCAAATTATTACCTGGATGTTGTATCATTGCCCACTGCTTGCCCTTAGCAGTCGTCACCTTGGCTGCGTAGCAGAAAAGGAGGGATGACCAAACAATTTTTCTGCACCACTGAAAAATGCAAATGTCAGTGTTAGCTCACAGATGTGTTTTTTCTTAGGGACTGAAATTAAGCCTCACATTACAACTGCAACGGCTACAGCAGCAAAAGACCAAAGTGGGTGCTACTCCTGCTAAGAAGAAAAGGAAAATGAGGCTACAATTTGCATGGACTTAGCAAAATTGCACCACAGAAGATTGTGAAATGTTGCCAGGTTCAGATGAGTTTTGATTTCATTTCTTTATGACCAGCAGCATAACACGTCATGTCAAAAGCTCAAGTCATCTCTAACTGGCCACTAGAACATGACAACGTTCATGTTAGCGTTATGGATGTGCAGCAACTGTGCGATGCCACCGTGTCAATATAGCATGGCCAAAATCTCTGAGGAATGTTTCCGGCACCTTCAGTAGTTCTGAAGGCAACAAGGGGTCAAACCAGTACTACCAAGGTGTACCTAATAAAGTGGTTGGTAAGTGTAATTTCCAGTAAGAGAGCTTTTGTGTTCAGTTTGAAACAACACTACCCTGACAGATATAACACAACAAAACAGAAAGTGTTCAACATTTAAGTGTGCTGTATGTACTGATGTGCGACACAATCCCCCGTTTCACACCATCCTTCCTTTATGTTGATTTCCTGCATTGCGGTGATGATACGTGTTGCTGTAATTCTCGTTGCTTTAAAACAGACTTTGAAGTCTCGTAAAATGCTTTGAGAGCATCAGGTTAATTACGAGATGTTTGTGTGTTTGAAGTGATGCACAGGCTGGATTACAGTCTGAGGATCTGAGCCCTAACCCTGTTTAACACTTTGGAAAAACACTTTCATTGTGATGACTGGCATAATCTGCACCACATGCTAATCCAGCTTCCTCCCTCTGTTACTCTGCCAGTGTTCTGGGGTTTAGTTAAGCTTTAAAGTTCAATCCACCCTGCGTTTGCTGTTTTATTGCACTTTTCTTCTGGTTTATTGCACTTCTAATCAGCTTGAAATACGAAAGACTCCATCAAACTTTCTGTTTGCTCCCGAATGTGTGTCAACCGTTTTCACGCCAATCTGCCTTGAGTGATGATTAGATAACCTGCGTCAAATGCTAATCCAATTAACTGCTATACCTGAAGTATTGTACAGCAAAGGCAACCAGGTGAATTTCTTCCACACTTGGCAGACTACGGCAATTAAACGCACACTCGCATGCACAATCACACAAATGTATTAAATATGCAAGCAGGGCTCTTCTCCGCTGCCTCTGAGGACGTGAAGGAGAAATACAGAAGCAGCAATTTTCCTGATGAAACTGCAGGTGATCATTCATATTAATTTCAACTGTATTCTCACTGATGATCTGAATCACATTCAGCAAGTTGCCTTAATCACCAAATGAGACATCTGCACAGAAATCACACATTTGGATTTCAGTGCCTCAGATGTAAGGCGCATAGCTGAGCTGTAATCGGTGCACATATAATATTCACTGTTTTTCAGTGTGCAAACATTTCTAAAGAGTCAATAAAGCAGTTTTTCTTGTTTCTGCCTTTGTTTAGTTACTGTAAACCTATTGAAACTTATGTATAGTGCTTTTCTACTCTACTTGAGCACTCAGTGTGCTTTGTACAAACATGTCTCACTCACCCATTCACTTTTTCTATTTTCGAAGAGCTTTCTATCTAACATTAACACTCTAATGAATGCATCAGAAGCAACTCTGAAGCATCTCAGGGTTCAGTATTTTGCCCCAGGATACTTCCAATTGGTAGATGACCTGCTCTACTTCCTGAGCCGCATCCTCCCAACTGGAAGTCAGTGATTACTGGAGTCCAGTCCAGGTGCTCCAGGTTTTTCTCATATGATCTTTTTTGTTTTTTAGTGAAACGTCTTGATAAATATTGGAAGGATAAACAAAATGTGTCAAGGAGCCCACATGGGTCAGTCTAATCTCTCAGTAATTGTGGTGATGTTTCTTCTAGTGTCATCATCAGGTCACAGAATCTAAATTTGTCCTCCACTTTAGTTTATGACCTATTTCCAATTAGCCAAACGCCGCTGTAGCTGTGGAGCCTCATACAGCCGATGTAGACACTGAAAACACCTGAATTTTGTTATGCGGATAAAATGAAACAAATACAATCCCAAGCCTTCATCCATTTGGTCTTTAAACTTCTAAAAGGTTTAATTGTCATAAAAAATAAAATAAGACGAACCTCAGCTTTAGAAAGTGGTTTGGATCAAATTTATAGTTATTTATGAGTGAAATTTATAAAAGTTATTTGTAGTAAACTTTCACCTTTGGACAATCCAAAGCAAAGTCAGGACTGTCATCAACATTTCAAGGATTTCTATATAAATTCTGAAAGAAGCTGTCCTTGTTTTATATGAAGTCATACTGCAGGGCTCTTTGACTGACATTTATCTTTAGAGACTGTTTCTAATGCGTGTAAAAGCTCTCAAAAGGCACTTCAAAGATGCTGAAAATGAATCCAGCAGCGCTAAACAGATGCATGAGAGATTCTTCATGCACCCCATTGGCATCAGAAAACACAAGAGCCAAGTACGCTTGATGGAAATATCACCCATTTATAAATCATTGGATGTGACGGTAAAGATGCTGTTATTATACAAGAACCCAGCTGTTGCTGAAATTTCATGTCATGTCCTTGCTTTTCTAATTGGACTTCTATAGTACTTGAAAAAGGATGACACACACACAGTGAGATGCACAATCAAAATTGTGTAGTATATATATATATAAAAAAAGTCTATTGTTTATTTTACACCTACACAGATCGGATGAAGCCCCCCACAATGATCTATTAGCCTTATTACAGAGATGACCAAGTAGGGGTGACCGTGGCTCAGGGGGTTGGGAAGCGTATCTGTAACCGGAAGGTCGCCGGTTAGATCCCCAGGCTCTCTGTCCTGGTCGTTGTGTCCTTGGGCAAGACACTGTACCCTACCGCCTACTGGTGTTGGCCAGAGGGGCCGATGGCACGATATGGCAGCCTCGCTTCTGTCAGTCTGCCCCAGGGCAGCTGTGGCTACAACTGTAGCTTGCCTCCACCAGTGTGTGAATGTGAGAGTGAATGAATAGTGGCATTGTAAAGTGCTTTGGGTGCCTTGAAAAGCGCTATATAAATCCAATCCATTATTAAGTAAAATATCTACAAAACATGCTAAACAACCTTGAATTTTACACCTGTATAACTAGGTGAAAACAGAAATTTATACTGTATCCTTTAACAGCTCATTTCAGCTGCTTGTTTATGGTATATCTCACATAGGAAAAAAATGTGCCTTGAGTTCTGTTTGTGTGAACTGGAGAATGAGTGTAGGTGGTGATATATGAAAACTTGGAGAGAAAATTGAAGGTGAGCAACTTCAACTTCAGTTGAACTTTGCCCTGAAACCTGGATTATTGGATAACAGTCTCCCTTAGAGCACACTGCACCATTTTCCCAATCTGGTTTTTACCATCTTTGTAATAATTATCTTCAGCTACCTACTGTGAACTTGTAAAATATACCCAAAACATAACCAACCAGTCACATGTGTCCATCCCTAAAACATACACAATAACCCTCGGTGGGTTTC
Source organism: Rhamphochromis sp. 'chilingali' (assembly GCF_963969265.1). Lineage (NCBI taxonomy): Eukaryota > Metazoa > Chordata > Actinopteri > Cichliformes > Cichlidae > Rhamphochromis > Rhamphochromis sp. 'chilingali'. The sequence goes on along the minus strand of NC_137943.1, from coordinate 20,970,730 downwards.
CTTTGGACACCCCAAGACTAACCAGTGATTCCACATTTGCCATGGATGTGAAGTCGTAGTAAACTTCATTTGTGGGGGCAGCAGTCTGCACAGAGATGCTTAGAACTCCTTACTCCAGCTACCACTTCCAGCTCATAGTACTTGGCTGGACCCCCTTTCTCTTCTGAACTGCTTTAATGCTTCTTCGCATAGACTTAACAATGTGCTAGCAACATCCCTATGCTCTCAGACATTTAAAAAATATTCACTTGGTATTTTTCACCAATTGAATATTTCTTGCTATGCTTTGGGACACCATTACAACACCATGATCATACTGTCCATAAGAACTCTAACCAGTAAAAAGCGAGACTCATCAACTTTTTCCAGTCTTCTGTTGTTCAGTTTCTCTGAGCCAGTGTGAATTGTAGCCTCAGTCTCTTGTTCTTAGCTGACAGGAGTGGCACCCAGTGTGGTCTTCTGCTGCTGTAGCCCATGAAGAAGATGCTCTTCTGCACTCTGACCATTCTCCTCTGACATTACCTAAATATTTTAACCAAAAAAATGGACACATCTTTTTGAGACCATTCTTTGTAAACCCTAGGGGTGACTATGTGGGAAAATCCCACTTCAGCAGATTGTCTCGAGTATGTCTGCATGTCTGAATGCACTGAGGTGCTTCTTTAAAGATCGTCTGATTAGATATGGACATCAAAAATCAGTTAAACAGGTACCTAATAAATTGTCAAGTGAGCACTGAAACCTACAAAAAATTGTATAGCTGAACTAATAAAAACCATTTTTTTAGAATACCTAAGGGTGGATGTACAAAGTTGCAGCATTACAAAAATAAAGTGCTGATCATTAAATTCATAGTCATGGCCTTTTGTGATTCTAAAACAATGGGCACAAAGGGAATGCAAACACAGTTTAAATATTTTCCACACTTTAACAGCAGATGAAGCACTTTTGTAAATATATTTTCAACAGCTCCAGAATTTGCCCTTTTTTGATATCACAATGGATTTTTTGTGCTGAAGTGGCTCACCTGTAGAGTCAAATATACTTTGCATTGATGCAAGTAATTGAAATCGCATCTTAATAACTGGCTCAGATCAAGCGCTTCACTTTTATTATGTCCCTGGGCACAAAATAAAGGGAAAGAAAAAAAAACACAATTTGTAACACAGCCCAAATGAAATCCTAATATTATCTATGAATCAAGTGAAAGAAGTGTAGCTGCAGGTATTCAGCCGGGTGTTCAGGAGGTTGTCCCAAGGCCTATGGAGCCTTGATGGAGGAATTTTATCATTTCTATTATTAAATAACTTCACTTTAACAATTGCAAGACCAGGGTCAGCACAGTTTCATACTGGTGCAGCATGGAATAACGAGGCTTATTTTACAGTGTCAGCAGCAACATACTCCGGTGGCAGCTTCATTAGGCAGGCCTGCTGCCTGTTCTGCTTGAAACAGTGTTAGAGGTTATATTGATTTACCTTCATGTTCAATTTGAGGGATGTTGTTGGATGTGTTGTTTCTGTTTAGTCTGCTCCCGTCAATCTAAAAGGGGTGAAATAAATCTTACAAACACATGCCTGTTAACACCAATGCACCTAATAAACTGGAAGATAATGTATTGCTGAACATTACCATAACACACCTTCTTCCACCAGCATTCACATCAAGACTGGGCTGGCCAGAAAAGCACTGTCCAAACTTCTTAGAAGGGACTTCGCCTCATGAAAATATAAAGCTAAAAAGATACAGCAGGATGCAGGTTTAATAAAACATGCCTTGAGTGTCTGACAAGACTGTGAGACTGCAGCCACTCCTGCAGCTGTGGGAGGCTGCGTCGAGGCACAGCGGTGCTTTGAGCTAAACGCTTACATCAGCACACCGGCGTTTAAAGACGATTATTATGCTGATGTTTGGCAGGCTGTATGTATTTCTCTTAGGAGAAATTAGGAGTTGCTAAGCAAAGTAAGCAGTTGGATTGTGAAGAGTAGCTGTTGAACTAGCAGGTGAAATTTAACAGATTCGTTTAATTAAGATCAAATGGCTGACCAACAATGGCCATTTAAAAATGTAAAACTAATCCAAAAATATTAAATAATCAAACTTGTTATGACCACAGTTGTACTTTTTCAGTGTGTGTTTGAATCTCTGTAACCTGTGTTTTCTCCTTGGGTGCTGTATTTCCTGGACTCTTGTGGCTTAAATCTGACATGTTTTTGTAGCAACCCCATCCTCGAGGTCATAACAGTGACAGCTTCATGAATATGACAAATATGAACTGTGACATCGAGACATGGAGAGTTTCCTTCCAACCAGAAGTCTTATGCATTATTCCATTGAGCAGTGGAACAACATCGTAAATAGGTAAATTATTCAACCTACTTACTCGCACACATTTTGGTGCTCTTATTGAATCTCAAGTGAAAAGCATGTGGCCAAAAGCGTGAGCTAATCAGCTGAAGTGTTCCTCGCTGTCATCTCCTGGCTAAAGCCCTGTCTTTGCAGAAAGATATACCGCTTCATCCACAACATAGAATACAGACACTTAGAGATAAGTGGATGAACTGCAGTTTGTGCACAGCTACGCTCTATTATCTAGCCTAACAAAATAGCATAACAAGTTACACGGCAGCAAATAAATGCTAATGTTCCAGATCAGCTAGGTCAGAGCAAAATGCTTCCACACACGGGCTTTGGAGAAAGCAGTCTTCAGCTGATTGATCATTTGTCAAACTGCTGATTGAGTTCTGATTATCACCGAATGGAAACACGCAGCATGAATATTATATGTGGTCAGAGGTAACTGCACCCCTGTGATCTCATTTGAAAAGGGAGATAATTGAATGGATCATAACCAGCACCTAATGGTGCATTCTCTCCAGGGATTGTAATGAAAATATTCTGTAATTGCTCAACAATTTTTGGTTCATAAATTCAGAAATGTAATTTACTACTGCAAGTCATGAATTATATTATACGCTGACATAAGCCTGAGAGCTGAAGAATAGAAATAGGGTTAAAAAAGACATAAGTTGCACGTTTCAAAGACGGAAACAATGCTGGAAAATTGAGTTTCTATAATGGGTGGGAATGGTTCCTGATAGTTATCTCTGGGTAAAATATAAAGTATTTATTATATAAACACACATTCAACCATTTGCACCAGATATCCACCCCTCCCTGAGCATGGTTCTGCTGGAGGTTTCTTCCTGTTAAAAGGGAGTTTTTCCCCTGTCACCAAGCAATCATGCATGGGGTGTGTGTGTGTGTATAAAACAGGTTATTGTAGGGTCTTTACCTTACAATATAAAACAGGCATTGAAGCAACTGTTCTTGTAATAGTAATAAACCTGAACTAAAACAATATCAAAGCCATTAAAGTCAGCTTTGGTATGAAATCAGAAAAAAATTCAAGACTGTCGTACATTTCTTTTTCTATCTAGCTCTTATTTCAGGGACATATCAGCAACAGGTGGTTCCTCCTCTGCCTCAGTTGTAACAGTTTAATATCTTTATATATATATAAAAAACCTGAAAACCTCCTTGTAATGACTTTGGACTGGATACTTTCTTGATAGCAGATTGCTGGAGCCACCTGCAGTTTGTATTGAAGATGCCAGCCTGTCTGCAAGCACTTTCTGGCTAGTAGTGAAATTTGAAAAACTGCAGTGCAAAAGTTGTGTCACTTGGCTTCATCCAACATGTTTTAAAAGATGTGACTTTTACTATGAAAGCAAATATTTTTAACTGAGAGCAATCGGCTCCGTATACTTCTTTATAAACAGTTTTACCTGGTGACTTCCAGCAACCTTGAGTAACTGCTCAGCAACCAGTCAGGAAATACCTGTAAATGCTATGGGTCTGTAGACTGGTCTCTAGGCATGTGAGACTGAAAGCGAAAGTATACTTCAATAAACTAAAAATTTAAATAGTTATAGAAGTACATCAAGGAACAATCTGTAATATCAAATTGCAGAATCACTGCTCTCTGGAACATTTATAAAATTCTGTAATTTTAGGTTTGTGTACAATATTTAAACTGCTGCCTTCTGTAAAGGTCAGAGTGAAACTATTTGAAATTAAAGATAAAAATGCAAATCAGAAGTATTAACCGTAAGAAACCTGTAAGCGGACAGATTGAACCCCCCCCCCCCATGAAACAGTAAAAAACTATTTCCCTCATTAAAATCACATGGATACAGGTATCTGCAATGCTGATATATTTCGGAAGCACTTCATCAGTGCATATATTTATACATTTTTTCGATTAACCATATGTTCACCTCTGTGAGATATAAAGTGGCTACTGCAGATTATTTATCATCAAAGGTGCAACTTAGCTTACCTAAAATGTTGCAGTTCTGGATCATTTTCACTGTCACTGAAATCTGTGAAGTGATTACACTGTCTTTGCAGAGTCTGTTACCATATTAATTAGAGTTAAAGCTCATGGAGAAGTGAAAGTTTCTCAGCTTTTTCCTCGTGCGTTTAGATGCATTTCCTTTCGGTTTGTCTTAGATATCCCTAATGATCCCTCTAGACAGGATCGCTGGACAGGTCGTGAAGTAGTTGTGCAGGCATTAGACCAGTGTTAGCACACATGGAGACAATTATTAGGAAGAACTTCATTATGCTAAGCCACTCATTTTTATTTGGTCTTTGGTTGCGACAATACAATGAGATGGGAGGTAATGAGCAGGTTGCATAATAAAAACCAGATAGCTAAGCAGGCAGGATTGAAACAATTCCATCAGCTGCGCACGGCCAAACATCTAATTTACTGCCCTGATATTTATTCCTGTCCACATATGTATTACTGTGCCCTTTGTTTAATGCCAAAACTGCTCGGGTAAATATGCAGGTACTGCTGATTGATACGTTGGCCCCCACTTTCAAAGCCTTGAGATTGTTGAAGGAAACACAATGAAAAGAAAAGAACATTTCCACTTCAGATGACAATGCCAATCTGTGTGATGGTACCTCTTTTCGAGTTTATTAAAGGGCTCATTTGAAAAGGTCTTTAAAATGATTATTTTTCCCATTTATTTTTTTCCTTTTGAGTAGAAAGGTAGATAAGTCAGAGTTTACTGTGGACCAAAGAACTCAATCAAGAAAAATGTGCTGTGCGGTGCTGATACAGCCTCCAATTTAATGGAGGGAAGAAGATTTTGATTGCTGTAAATCTGACAGGTTGTCCAAATCCAGCACAGCAATTTGTGGTTACTGTTTGTGCGTATTGTGTAAAAATGATTTAAAATGAAATACAACACTACTATAACCTTTATTTAATAACCATTTTGATCAAATCAGAATCAGAATCAGAATCAGAATACTTTATTGATCCCTGGGGGAAATTATTTTTTGTTAAATAAAGTGAGGATAGTTTTTATAACACTGGAGCAGAGCAAGCACCTGGGGAATGTATCGTGTGTTACACGTGTTACAGGAAGCTTTTATTTTGAGGCTTTTGTTTGGTTTCTTATTTGCTTTTAACATGGAGAATATGCATGATCACCTTCTGGCAAATACTCAAAGTATAGTAATCTTCTGTGCGTGCCTCAGGCTTATCCCTTATGACTCATCTCTACTTAATTTAATTTAGGAAAGGAATCTGATTGACATGTTTTCTCTTTAAGGCACAAAAGCTGATTAGCAGGTCACTTGTGACTGCTGTATACCGCAATCATAGCATATGTAAGTATACACTCTTAATTGAATCGCGATGCGGGGTGCATGCTTGCATACAAAATATGAACTAGAGATTTCAAGGGCGATGCTTTGTCTGAATACAAAATATTCACATTCTAACACGTGTAAATCAAACCGCTGACAAAATAAAAATCACCTGGGCATTTGGAGGCAAACAGACTTCCCGGAGATCTGCTAAATGGGTAACCTAGCAGGGTGCAGATACCCCTTCATGGAGGTGATGAAAGTAGTAATAAGAACATCAAAGCGCCTTGTTTGTAGAATAAAAGCAGCAGGGTGTAACTCATGAGGAAACGCACATATTTCAGTATACCCTGGGAAAAAGTTGTGCCAAGCTGAAAGATAAGTGTAAATAGCCTATGCAAACCAAACAGCATTGCTACTGATCAAGGTAAACAAGCACACAAAGCACTCTCCAGTCACCAGCATTATCAGAGAAAGCTGTCCTTTAAAAAAAAAAAAAAGGTAAAATGAAACCGAGTAGGGTGGATCTATACACTAAAATTAAAGCATGCTATTGCAGAGTTCATTTACATGCACATGCACAATGCCTGAAAATAATTGGATTTACTGTGCAGTGAGATTAAAGCTTTTGCATGGTTTCCAGCAAGCCAATTTCCCTTGTAAGTCAAGTTAACTTGACCTTTGTTTTTTTTTTTCAAAAAAAAAGAAAAGAAAAAAAGAAAAAGATAATGACTAGAATAATGGATACTGACCTACAGGAAATATCATTATCATAATTATTGTATAAAAACTGCTTGTTTTCCATCTTTTACATTTTAAAAGCCACTGTAGTGCTATTCGTAGAGTTAAACTTATGCGTACATCAGTACTGCAGTGTGTGCAGAGTTTGTGTTTCCTTTATTTTAGTTTGTTTCTGTCCTCCCATGCTGTCGCTCATCTCCTATCAGGAAATTACTGCATGGCGAAATGAGTACACTGAATGAGAAAGAGGCACACAAGTAAGCAGAAGTGGGACAGTTCTTTGCCTACATCTTTATAAAAGCCTTCATCCATTACTGATAAAATATTTAAATGTTTAAATATTAAAGTTTTCTTTTTTTTTAATTTGCACATTTTTTTTTTTTTGAAATAGCACCAACCTTGAGCGAGGCTACAAAAAGGACAAATTAAAATTGTATGCAAAACTGGAATTACATATTCATCTTTTTTATCATTCACTTTGTAGAGATTTTGTCAGGTAGAGCAGAGCCGGGTATTTGTTGTTAAAAAAAAATTGTGAGTTATCAGTTTTGACACAAAACACATGGGAAAATGTATGTGAAGGAAGGAATTTGTAAGCTGTCGAGCAAAATAAAAAAAAAAAAAAAAGCCAAAAAGAGAGTACACATTGTGTGACAAGCCAAATCCCAGATGGAATTGCTGTAAGGAGAAATAACACTGACTACGAGTAAAATCTGTTGTTTTTTCCTCAGTTGTGCAGAAACCTAACAGCACTGTATTAAAGGCTCAATCAGGCTATGTAAAGTCTTTCATCACTGGCGTGGATGTCGCCTTTGATTCGATTGTTATTGAAAGTGATTTCTCTGTTGCTGTGATTGCTTTACCACTGACCGATAAATCATGTCAAAGGAGAAAACCTTAGAGCCCATGAATCAAGTGTTGCTTGCATTTTATGGTATGCAGAAAGGCGACAACAGTGTCACTTGCAGACAAACTTGCAGAAATATTTTTAATTTCATTTAAAATACATTTATAAAAAGTAGCTTTTAACCCTTGCCACACTTCAAAACCATGACGTGATCATAATGACAGACAGACTTGTTTTAAATCTACTGAAATAAAAAAATCTTTATCTTACATTTTATTAACTTATATTTTAGACATTTTTCATGGTTTCACTTTTCTCCAAAGACTCAGAATAAATTATGTTTTCATAGATATCTTTTATAGTTTCCTTCACATAAGACTTATTACCTGGACTATGTAAAATAATCTTCCTTTTCTACTTTATAGTTTTTACATTAGCTGTATTCTACCACTGATTTAAAGTGCCATCAAACCAATGCCTCCACCGGTAACATCAAAAATGAATGGACTCTTCAAAGTTTGCTCAAATATGGTTTTAATGTATACTTGCATGACCCTTTTCTTTCATTGGTTGCTGTAGTTACTGGACACAAATACACCTATCTATTATGGCCTGCATTAGTCTCACCCCACAAACCGAAGAACACAATTATCGAGTACTCTCAGACAAAAAGGGAAACACGGTTGCTATGTAGGAGGGAAACTAATTACTGGAAAGGACAAGAGAGAGAATTAGAGTCACTGGTCCTCTATGTTTTGTGTGTCTGTGTGCATTTTTCAGAGTTTGTATATGTTCATGCATCTTTGAATTTCCAAGGCATGGAATCAAGGAACACATGCAATAAATACCAGAGTCATGTGTGTCGCCAAGGCTTCTGGGGATTAACACCTTAATATTAAAGGAGGTGAACTGGTGAAAGAGCAATGTCTGAAAGAGCCTTTGACAGATGAGAGGAGGTGGAAGTGCGGGGCATATCATAAATTAGGGATTCAGAGTGAAACTAATTAGCTCAAAGACAAACATTTCACAGTGAGGGACACAACTTTGTCCCGGGGACAAAGTGGATTTTTCCAATTAAAAGTTCTCTCTTGAGCACAGTCTTTCTGTGCCTTACAAAGGGATCTTAAATGAATATTAAATGTGTGAAGTGAAGTCGTTCTTAGAATGATAACCTGCTGATTTACCCGACCTTGACAGATTTCTCTGAAATCTATCTCTGAACAATCACACTGCTGCTCTAACGAACTCTTTAGCTGGTAAAGCGCTGACCCTGTAAGGACTGCCCAAATAAGGGAGAGCACAGAGTTTATGCTTGAATACTGCAATAATCTTCACCTGTTATGTAAAACATTTTCCAACTTCAAAAGGCAATTCTGTAATTTTTCACTATTTTTAGAGTCCTTTTTATTGGGTCCTATGACACCTTTTGTCATTTTGACAGATCTTGTTTTGGGGAAAATAAAAAAGATGTTGTTGTGTACTTTAATACATTTATTAAGGGATAATAAATGTATCCCATAATAAATACATTTATTTATTATGGGAAGTACTGTATGTTGTATTAGGCACTATATGACGTTCTAGGGTTCAGCAATGAGCATTTTACAGGAACGAAGAAATAATTACGTTGACCCATCTGATTTTTTGTGTCTATTTTCCCAGCTTCCTGAGTTTTGGGAATTTTAAATTTAGTTATTGAAACTTTTTTCCTCCCTGCTCATTTCCCTTCCTGTTTCCTTCATCTCTTCCCTTTCTTCCTTTTGTAAAGTCAGTCTCATCTCCTTGTTGTTTACCCGTCTTTCCTTTAGTTGTGTCCACATGTCTGGGTAGCGTCTGTGTCCTGTCTCTGTGGTTTTCTGGGTTGTCTGTTAATTATGTTAATTAAATTAAATTAATTATGTCAAGTTTGCAAGTCTAACTTCTGGCCGATGTATTAGTTGCTCCCTATTTTACTGTGTTAGGTCCTTGTCCCAAATATGTCATGTCTGGCATGTTCCCCAGGTGTTGCCTGTTTCCTTGTCATCTTTTGTGTACAAACTGTCTGTCTCCTGTTGTCCTTTGGTGTGATTTCCCTCATTATTTCCATACTCTTGTGCTGTGTGTCTTCCATTTTCCCCTTTGTGTAGTAAATTCCAAGTTCCTAGCATTCCTAGAGTATTTGTATTCCTAGTTACCTTATGACTTTTGCATCAAGCATCTCCCTGAGTTTGGAGTCCTGCATTTGGGTCCTAACCTAACAATTGTGCACCATTAATTTTATATTAGATTTTATGATCAAGGTTATTGAAACTTTAGTTTTTCTTTAAGAAACACTGTTCAACCAGGACTTTCAAAAAGGCTGTAAAAAAGTACAATATATTGATAGAGGAAATAGAGAAATACTCCAGTAGAGAGAAAGAATCCAGTAGAATATTCTTTCTGTCCATCCATCCAATTCAGGCTTGCAGGGGTCATATGACGAAAGACTGCATACACCTTGGTCTATCACAGACACCTATGGCCAATTTAGAATTTGCAGTTAACCTCGTGCTTGTCTTTGGACATTGGGAGGAATAATCAGTGAATAATAATAATTTTGAATATCTTACCCTGGTGTGTAGTTATTTGTTAGCATCTAAATGAGGACAGCAGACATATAAAGAAAAGAAAATAATCACAGACTCTGTTGTTCTTAACTTAGGCAGCAAAAGTAATAGAAAATGGTGCACAATAACATTAGCCTTACATTCACATCGGCTCTCTAGGGACCCTGACAAACCTTATTTAAACTTCTTCTTTGAGCTTTATTCAATGAGAAGTGGCATTTGAAACAGGTGCGGAGATACACTGAGGGGATGACCGCTCAGCGCTAATGGACCAGGATCAACCAGGGATGGAGGAAAGTGCAGGGAGACAGACAGTTTTAAATATGAGAGTGACATACAATTGATGTCCGGGGCACAGAGAAGAATTTCATGGATGTCAGAATCAAGTTGAGGTGTTGCAAAGAGTGTCAGGAAACACTGAGTGCACCCTCATTTCAACCCTGGCCAGGAGCAGCATGGCATCTAATACTTTCAGAGTGGCGGAGGTAAAAAACAAAATAAAAAATATGGATTGTAGCATGTGGGAGTTTAAGGTGAAGAACTGTGAGTGTGAATGAAGTGCTGTCTGTTTTTGGTGTAAATGAGATAATTAAATACAGTTTGTAAAGGGTGAAATAATGTTTCAGTGTTATCTGTTTACTTTATTCATTTATGCAGTATCTGCATGCCTGAGCTTTTTAGTATGCTGTTGGTTTACTGAGGCACAATCATGATTGTATTTTTTTTCTGTGCTATTTTAATAGCTCATCGAGCTTCTCTATTTTGCATGATTTTCCACCCTACTAAGACTGGGATTTGTGGAGAAAAAGAAAAAAAAAAAACCTTGCAATGTCTTGATATGATGTGATATCCTGCATTTGTAGCATTTAAAATCACAAATATCATTAAGCTGTTATGGTTTCCGTGTCAAGACTCACTTTCCTATTTACACAGGAATCATTTTCAGTCATTCCTTTCCAGTAATTACTCCCTGTTAAGTTTTATTCCTCATCAATTACTAGAAAAAAATATATCGGGCTCTTTAGCTGCTAAAATTCTCAATATGTACTCCAGCTGGTTCTGTACTATGTCTGCCGTTTGGAGTGGGCAGAATCAAATGGGTTCATCAAGGCTTTTTGTTGTTATGAACAGCTGCCAGATGTGGAAGCTATTTAGCAGAATATATCCACTTTGAGAACTTAAAAGGATTCAGGTAGGGGATTCAGTGATCTTAAGGGGATTTATTTGCAAAGGTTTCATCACAGACACATCTGGAAGTTGGGTTAGAATTAACAAGTAAACTTTTAAGTTTAGAAATGAAAAGGAAGATGTGAATTTTGAGGTACTGATAAAGAAGGAGATAGCAAAAAGTTAACTCTGAGAGCACAAACCTCCCAAGGCAGCTCACTCTCTGGGCAGCACTTACTTTTAGGGGAATTTTATTGCATTCTGTCTATATTCAATTTGGTTTCTTTCTTCTTTTTAAATGTACTTTAAGAAGTTTGTATAGCAGTAAAAACAAGTGCACAATGATATGAAAAGAATGATATGATATGACATAATATTGAGTAAGTTTAAAAAAATATTCTTCCATATACATCTCTCCCTCTATCATTCCCTATATGCCCATATATTGTCAATACATTATTGACAATACATTATTGGCATTATTATCACTTTGAACTTCAGATCAATCTATGAACCTTGAAGCAGAGGTCAGAGGTCAAATGGGACATATTTTCAATCATTATATGTTATTTTCTATATGTTAACACTGCACACCAAACTTGTAAGAATCATATTTCCTAAGTTATAAGGCATTTTCTCAATTCTCAACCACACCGTAAAAAAAAAACCTAAATAAACAGTAATATTACAGCAGCTGCACTGAAAAAAGTGATATTGTCTCCTTTTAAATATAGCATATTATATTTTGGTATATCTTTTCAATTCAAATGAGTAATTCCTGTCTACATATATAATTCGAGTAACTCCAGAATACATTCCCTGCGTTTTAATCCAATTAATTTTAGTTAATTAAATGTAGCTCAAAATGCTTAAGTATGTTTTTCATAGCCTCCTGCTGGGCCATTTTACGCATGCGTTAGGACAGGCCACCATTTTGCACGCGGACTGAAGAAGCGGACTCTTTGTGTGCTGCAAGCGGGCTCAAGTTAATCGCACAACTTCATATAAAGGTGGTCTAGCTTCGGTAAGTAAACCTTTTACGGTCGTTTTTGTTTTATTTTTTTTACCTCAGTCAAAGCATGTTGACTCTTTAAGACGTGTGCACATGGAGAAAGAAGTCTAAGTAGTTGTACAGCTCTGAACTTTGTCATGAATTTGACTTAAGCTAGCTATGTGCTCTATTAGCTACTGCTCTATTAAAAGAGTAATTGTATTGATGCGTTAAAATGTCATATGTTTTTAGCTTAGTTCTGGTGGCACACTTTGTACTAACAAATTATGGAACGAGGCAATTTCTCTGTAGTTAGCTGTAAAGTTCACTGTACAGTCGCCTGCAGTTTTAAGTGGAGAAATCGTCCCTCCCGCCACAACATTGGCATTAAGGAATAGTCGGGCGGGGGAGGGGGCTTCTGAACGCACCTGCACAGTCAGGGGTGCAGTAGGAAATAAGTAGGATTGGCGTTGCACAACGTCTTTTGTGCAGAAAAAAATAATGGTTGTAAACTGTGGAGGAGAATAACTCAGTGGTTGCCAAAAATGTGAGATCAAAAGGCACTGAGAGTGATGTTTGTCAGAACTGAAATTAACTCAGAAAAGAAGTTGCTTCACTTGATAGAGCTGTTGAGTGCAAGACCTGTCAGCGGTCTGGTTTAGCATTTAAAGCCTCGCTACGTGCTTCCAAACCGCTGCATTTAATCTCAGAGAAAACTAACACAGAGAAGTAAAGCAAGTGTGTAAGTTCATCTCTTTATGTTTGCATAGTATTTCCATGTTGAGCTTAACAACCGATGTATGGAGCCACAGCTGGACTGGCTGTCGGAGTTTTGTATTGAGGGGGAAAGGAAGCGATTTGTTTTATACTTCAGCTAGAATGAAAAAAGACACAAAGCTGGAGTTATTCGGTGTCTTCATGCTGAACAGCTAAAACTTCTTCCCTCATTCTCCCCCCTCCCTCTCCTGTTGCTACTTCAATCATGAAACTGATCGATTATCAGGTGATCGGCTTTTCTGTCGCTAGTCTCTCTCATTTGTTAGTCACCCAGTTTGCGCTAGAAAGAGGAAAACGGCAGATAAACAACAGCAGCACGTTTAAGCTTGATAAGCTGTTGCTAGAATTTTTTTAATATTACTTCTAGTATCCGCTTATGTTTTCTGGAGCCACAGCCGTAATAGCTGCTGGTCATGATAGTTTGGATATGTGGTGAGAAGGAAACATGAAGGTGAAACCAGGAGAAGTTTTTACTGAATCATTAGAGCTGAACAGGTAATGAAGAAACAGGTTTACATTTTAGGTCACATGAATGAGTTGAAGGGAAGTTATGAACTGTTTATGAGAGACAAATAACACCAGGATCCTTTTCTATGTAGCTGACATCTGGTAACTGTGCAGGGGCGGATCTAGCAAAGTTTTGCCAGGGGGCCAGGTAGGGCATTAACAGGGAAAGGGAGACACAAAGACATAATTTTCTTTCTTATTCTCATTTAAAATGTCTAGCTTTTAATAAATAATTATTCTAAATCTTACTACCAAAGTGGTGATCTGGTTAAATGTATAGAGATCCATTATTGTATGTAGTAAATATTAAGTCTAATATATGCCCTAGTAATAGTAGTACATATAGCACTTTTTCCTTTGGGAAGGTACGCTGTCTGCGCTGTCTGCAACTGTATTGAAGAAAAATGTTGAATCAAATTATTATAGAAAAATAATTGATTTCTGTGCATTAAAGTAGATTACGTCAATTAAGCATTATCAGGCGAAGGGTGCGGGGTGGTTTCCTAATATTTTTGCTGGGAGTTGGCAGTCCTATTAGTTAGTTTAATATTTCTATGTACTGTTTAGAATACCTGAATAAGGAGGATGGTGTAAGTTTTTTAGGTTGATCAGTATTGCTGAAGTATAAAATATTTTGGGTGCAGTGTATTTTTTGCATACAGGTATAACAGAATAGCTTTAATGTTTTGTTTTTAAAACTGAGTATGAACTTATACAAAATGCAGCAAAATATTTATAAAAACAGTTTTATTTATTATAAAATACACTATATCGGATTCATATCGGCATCGGCAGATAATCAAATTTATGATATCGGTATCGGACATAAAAAAGTGGTATCGTGCCATCTGTAGTTTGCACAGAGGCACAAGTAAGATTTGTTTTGTTACAAGGGAGTATCATGAAGTAATGCACTAATGGCTTGGAAACGGTAATTGTTTGTCTTTCTAAAGTTTATTTTTTTTTATTTGTCTTCCTTTTCTGGCAGATTTTCTTCCCCTTATGTGTTACTGTTTATTCAAGAAGATGGTGTTATTTTGGTAAGTACATGTAAATTCCTTACATATTTATCACAACAGTATTTGTCACAGTATTGCAGGGACAAGTTTATCTATCTCATCTTAAGGGTTCTTGTGATTATTAATATTGATATTAATTAATATCAATTAATATATATGATTAAATTTCTTTTATCCAGGACAAAAGAAAAAAAAAACTTGCGAAAGTGAAATGAAAAACAGGAATTTAGTTCTTGTGAGTTAAGAGGATGCAGAGCATAGGGTTAGATGGAGGTGGATCATTCACTGTGGTGATCCCTGAAGGAAACAGCCAAGAGAAAAAGGATCAGATTGCAAAAAAAACACTTTTTGAGACCCTCAAAGCACTTTACAATTCCACTTTATAATTCCCCTCTGGCCATCACCAGTAGGTGGTAGTTGAAGTGTCTTGCCCAAGGACACAACGACCGAGAGTGTCCGAGCCGGGGCTCGAACCGGCAACCTTCTGATTACAACGCGAACTGCCAACTCTTGAGCCACGATCGCCCTAAATAACAATAATAATAATAATTATTTAATGTAAAAAAGTTTATAAGAATCATTTTATATATTTTTCCATAGCATTACATTTGAATTTAACAGTTCAATCTTTCAAATAACGGACAAATATTTGTGAAATTATGATACATTTGTGAATGTTTTTTAACAATCTAAATATGCATATGTACAGACAAATACATTTAAAAAACAAGAAAATTATGTTTTAATACATTTACAGTGATTTTACATTAATTTACATTTGAAATGTAAAATCACAGTCTATTTATGTGAATTTAATGATATTCTAGAAGAACAGTACAAAACTGTAAAATACTTTTATATTACAATCTTTTTTTTTTTTTTTTTTTTTTTTTACAGTGCAGCATATCATTAAGTTGACCTTGAAGGTCAGATTTTAATGGGCCCCTCTACACCCCTACAAAATTTTATGAGAATTCATTAAAAACTTTTCAAACTATCATGTTTACAGACAGAATTATGACACACACACACACACACACACACACACACACACACACACACACACACACACACACACACACACACACACACACACACGTGAAGGCAGCTTTGTTAACAGGAGGGTTGTGACAGCTTCTTTGAAACCAGCAATTTAAAAATGATGTTTGAGCGATGTGTCAAACAAACAAGCGCGGACACACACACACACACACACACACACACACACACACACACACACACACACACACACACACACACACCAAAAACCAAAAAAATTACCTCCTTGGTGGAGGTAATTAAACTTCCTTGAGATAATAAGACCACCACCAACAAGAACTGTGATCACAATGTTGCTGAATTTTCCTGTTTGCTTACTGGTTTTAACTACAGGCTGGCTTCTTCTTCTTCTTCTCCCACAGTGGATGGAGCAGGTTGAGATGGGGCACACCCCCGTGATGGTGGCAAACAGAGGTTGACAGGTTGGTTCTTGGTTGTAACTGACGGCAAATACTCTCTGAATCATTTTTTTTTAATTACTCTGAAATTAAATTATTTTGATGAAATTATTTGTTCATTCAGTGATACACCGGTGGCCTGTCCGCAGTGTACACCACCTCTAGGCCAATGACAGCCTCCACCCTCAGCTGCAGTCAAGAAAACTTAGATATGTTCTAATATATTAGTAATTTCAAGCAACTTTGTAAATAAAATTGTGTTTAATATCTGTTTAGAGAATTAAAATTTGCTGATTTTTGGATGAATGGATGGACAGCTGGATGATTCATTTATGCTTCTTGCATACCAAAACATTATTGTGATTATACTAAATGTTCTAGAACAAGCAAAGGCACATAGCTAAAGCAGCCCTCACCTTTATAAATGGTAAGGCTGTGGAGATTGCTCAGGATATTAAGAACGTGGGTACAGTCTTGGATTACTTGTTAAAACCTTGCAGAGAAAACACAGTTGAGACAGGCAGGAAATACCAGCAGTGGTTGCGTTTCCTAAGGAAGCTCAGCTCCTTTGGGTCACTTAGGACACCCTTAGAATGTTTTATTACTAATTCTTTAGGGGTTTATTTCCAGTGTTGGGGAGTAACGGAGTACATGTACCGACGTTACGTATTTAAAATACAAAATATGAGTAACTGTATTCCGTTACAGTTACCGTTTAAAAAGGTGTTCAGAATACAGTTACTTTGTTGAAATAAATGGATTACACGGCGGCCTCTTCCTGTTTCAAATGTTAGGCTATGCCCTCTCTATTTCTGGTAATTCCACACCGGTGGAAACCCAAACAAAACATGCATTAAGAGGTTCAAATGCCTGTGTCTCAATCTAGCGTTTCATAATGACGTGAAGAAATATTTTTATTTATTTAATATGAAGGCAATAGGCAGTGTTACAGGCATCGCTCTAAAGAATGTAGCCTCATGGGCAGTGTAGTCCGTGCTGCAGGGAGAATGGACTGTCATACCCGTTATGTGTATGTGAGCGCGAGGAGGGAGAAAAAGGAGAGTGGAAAAGTACGAGCTTTCAACGAGCAGAAACAGGAGATGGAAGCATGTAAATATAATAATAACCACTGCAGCCAAGAAAAGTGCCTGACGAGCCCAGTTGTAAGTAAGCTATTAAGGCTCGACTGTACACTGTGTTTGTGTTTTCCTCCCAAGCAATAAGTTCCATTGGAGCAGCCTTTCAACGCCTCTCTCTGTGTCTCGCTAGCAAAGTTGACCCATGCAACAAAGTAAAGCTAGTTTTCAGCTATGAGCCCGACACGGAACCCGACGTATTAACCAGAGGTCCCTTTACTACGATTCAGAGCTGTGGACCTGTTTTATATATGCGCGGAATAGTTTTCTATACGAGATTGCTGCAAAAAGTGCAGCCTCACCTAATGTCCACCTGCTGTTACTCATTTTATATTAAGATTAAAAAATCTAGTTGGTATTATGGCGAGTTGGTATTATAGCGGTATTATGGCGAGCCTTCAGTAATAGTAATAAATCACACAGCAATAGTACATTCATGTAGTTGTAAAAAAAGCATGATAATATATTAAGTAATCCAAAGTATTCAGAATCCGTTACTCTCATTGAGTACTGTAATGGAATACGTTACAAAATACATTTTGGGGCATGTATTCTGTAATCTGTAGTGGAATACATTTTAAAAGTAACCTTCCCAACACTGTTTATTTCATTCCCTTTTACTTGCTGGTTTGGCCTCATCAGTCTCCAAAAAAGAAACCACATGCAGTTCACAGTAAGGCAGCTCCAAAATAAGAGAGGTTCCTGTCAAAACCCTCTCCACCCTATGTAGCGAAAGTTAGCTGGCAAAATCTTACTGGTGTTGTGTTCCCTGCTTTTGAGTTAGCTCCCCTGAGGATGTCAACTTTGCTGCCCAGGATGCAGTCCACAGAAAAGAGCAATTTTCAGCCTTCCCTGACCCTCTGCCTACCAAGCTCACTATTCACTCCTCAGCCACTCACACTTGGTTCATACACTGAACTACTCTCCTCTTCTGTTACACTGTTTGCACAGGGATTGGCACGTAGTTTTGGGCCTAGGCTTTCATCCTCCAGCTTGAGCTGACAGCTACTGTGTCTTAATTATATTCACCAAATTACCATGCTTTAGTATATCACCGACTACCAATCAAAATACAGTATTTATGTACCATCTGTGGGCTTTTATGCTTTGTTACATTATCACTCCAAACCTTTTAGGAAGGTTTACTACAAGGTTGCTGTGAGCGATTATCTTTATCCTTTGACTGGACATCATAATGGATGTGGCATCACCCAGGATGATAATACACACATCCATAGGACATGGTTGTTCCATAGTTAAGGAACAACCATATGATGTGCAGATTTTCCAATCTTTAATCTTAACTTAAACTGGATGAAGAGTAGGTAAGATTTCAGATGAAAGGAACATTTTTCTTCTGGTTCTGGCCATGTGTGTCAGTCCTTTTCTCTACAGTGAACAAAAACATGACATAACAATGCTGTATTTTCATTTTAGAGAAAAGAGAAAAATGAAAATGATTAGAAACTGGCACAGATTCAGTCATGATGTTGGTTCATATTTAAAAAATGAGATATATTAATTATAATCACATATGGAAGGCATGATCTCTGTTTTATTACTAAATGGTGCAATTAACAGAGTTGCAAAAAAAACAACAAAAAAAAAAACAATCAACAATCTTGGCTGAATCGTGATTGAAAATCTCACTTGGAAAGTGGGTCAGTGCAAAATGTAAAATTCTAATTACTGGTTGGCAGCAGTGGCTACTCACAGGCACAAACATAAAATGCTAAATTGTTCAATTATGAATCAGAACAAGGGGTCAAAGGTCACTCTTGTGTCTGAGATGAATCAATGGCTACATTGCAGGGAGAGGTAGAGGGGGAGGATGAATAAAAGGTAGACAAAGAGCATCCTTAGTTGTATAAGTCATTCCAGGCGATATTTCCCCTGCTGTTAAGCCAAACTGAATTGTGACAGAGAACAAGATCCTGGAATTAGCATCAGCTTATGTCAAATTTAAATGGTAGAAGCTCCAAAAAATGCAGCACATTTTCACTCATAAATGCTTATTACAATATGTTGTTTATCCTCATCAAAATGCAAAATTTTCAAGATACTGGTGGATTTGTGCATTTTTTTTCTTTTTTTCTGCGGCAACAAGTTTGTATTAATAAGCAGAGGAGCTTAGAAATCCTGCAGATTCAGCTACCCCTTCATTTACATTTAAATGATGTTGTGTGATAGCCGTTTCTTTGTACATCCTACAATGTGCATCCATCTGTTTGACACATTTGATTATTTCAGGGATTTACTGTCCAGGGATTGTTTCAGTTTTTAATTGATATGCAGAGACTAAATAGACTATTATTTGCCGATGCAGATAACCAAATCAACAATATATCTCATACATTGTATTATTGACAGCATAAATGATCAGAGGCAGCAATTAGAAACGTTTTCTACTTTCAGGCATTTAAAATCTGGGTAATGATAAGTAAGCACCTTGATAAGGATACAACGTGAAAGCAGACACAGTACTGATAATCAAACAACTGTTAAAGTTAGGATCAGAAATATAACTCAGTTCATAGTGATGTTATAGCTATAATAGTTTAACAGCCATAAGAAAATACACTTTGTCAGGTCTCTGGTTTCGTGTATCATGCCACAATAAAAAATAACCTTGTCCTTAACAGGTCTTGAAATGAGGTAAATACAACCTTAGATGAATGACAAAAAATGACAACACCATTACATTATTCATCAAAAAATTAACCAAAAATGCAGAAGCGTTGTGTGAAAAATTGTGTCATGCAGCATTATATTCTGGTTTCATAGGGGAAAGTGTCTTGTCTCTATTCTAGAGTCAAGTGTGAGGATGTTTGTCTGACAGCTAAAGCTCGTCTTAAACTGGATCATACAACAGGAAAATGATCCCACAGAGAAAAGAATCAAGGTACTTCAATGGCCCAATCACACTTCACACCTCAACATAATGAACATGTGGTGGGAGCTGAGAGCTGTGCATAAACAAATCCCCGCAAACTTCAATGAGCTGCGGCAACAATGTAGAGAGAAGAGCCAAAATTCCTCCAACAACAAAGTGAGAGACTAAAACTGTAACACACTCTGCTTGTGTATATTGGCTTCAGATGTTCAGTTAATAATAACAGTCTAAGATGTCATGTGTTGTTGTTCATCTCAGGTTGGATTTACTTATTTTGAAACCTGTTGAATACTACAGTTTACTGTATTTTTTTTAAATCACATCTTATTCTGATATACAGTATAAAACCTGACAGTGGGTGTACTTTTTTACCATGTCACTTCCTGAGCAGACTTCATCTTCAAGAATCGAATCGTCCTCTCCTGTCTTCTCTTTCTTACATTTTTCTCCATTTCTAAAAGTAAAATGATCTCACATCCACATTTTTTTCTTCCATGGAAGATACAGAGTTGTTACCCTTAGCTAGCAGAAACACTGTGTGCCATACGCCATTCAGTGTTGTTCCCGCCCACTTTAGCCCCTGAGAACACTCTCTGGTCCAAGGTGACAGTATTGGTAGTCCCCGTCAAATACAGCTTTTTTAATATGCTGCACATGTCATTTAAAAGCAAGAAAATGATGCATTTTGCACTCTCTGTAAATGTAATCAGTCCTTTACTGGTGCTGAAATGTGAACAAAAGCCTAATGTTTACTTCTGTGTGGACAGGCATCCTATATACTTCACCGTCCTTCACTGATGACCTCTAAACGAAACAGCAAGAACAAGAAGAAGAAGAAGCTTTATACATCTGTAGGCTGCTACAAAGTCAAAGAACACACAGCCACAGGTGTACTGTCAAAAAAAAAGTGTGTTTTAACAACGCAAAACATAAAGTGCAGTAAAAATAAACTATTTTAAGAAATAAGCAGAATCCTACTCATAAACACTCCTTAAATGGTAAACGGCCTGTATTTGTATAGCGCTTTTACTAGTCCCCCTAGGGACCCCAAAGCACTTTACAGTCCAGTCATCCACACACACATCCACACACTGGTACAAATGCACACAAGCTACAGTTGTAGCCACAGCCACCCTGGGGCAGACTGACAGAAGTGAGGCTGCCATATCGCACCATCGGCCCTTCTGGCCAACACCAGTAGGCGGTAGGTGAAGTGCCTTGCCCAAGGACACAACGACCGAGACTGTCCGAGCCGGGGCTCGAACCAGCAACCTTCCGACTACAAGGCGAACTCCCAACTCGCCCCTTAACTCAACACAGCTCTAATAAAATGAGAGCTAAGTCAACCAGTATCAAGCAGAGAAAATGTACAAATGTACAAATGCAAAGGGGAAAAAACACCAGCACAATAATGAAATGACTCATTACAAGCATGCCATGCCATCGCAGCAGATGGTTCACTTGTTTGGCCTCTGTATTTCAGCCATCTCCACCCTCATTCTCCTCATTTATCAAACCAACAGTGGCTGCAGCAGACAGGTCAGAGTGTGTTCAAACAAATGAACCAAGTTAACTGAACTCAACAAACTCCAGTGATTGCACGTTCACGTATACACAGTGATGGTGTTAGAAGGCGTGAAACCTTAAATCTGTATGTGTCATTTGAATGACAACAAATTGTTATTTCAATTGTGTGGTTGTGAATATGACAGTCACAGCATGTCTTATGTCTTTGTTCCCCATCCCTGAAGGAGCTGAAGAGAGAAGAGAAACCTATTTAGATCAAACTTAGATCTAAACGTCATTTTTCTATCAGAAACCTGTAGGATGAAGCAGGATTTTTGTCGTATCCAGGTAAGTGTTAACGCTGGGTTTTCCACGGTATATTGCCATGGTAACTTATGCTGCGGAGGGTCCACATTAGAGATCAGCAGGTACGAAATCACCACCTACTCACCAATCAGTTCTGTAGAAATCAGTGTCACTGGCCCTAGAAGATCCCTTAGACCTCTGGGAGCAGATAGTGAGATGTGTCACAACTGGCTCAAAAACAGTGACAAATAACCAAAGATGACACAATTGATCAAGTGAAAAACAGAAAACAAAAACTAAACAAACCTTTTCTTTGAAATGAACAAAAACATGCGGAATTACCAGAGTAAGTAAAAGTTGTGAGTTATATCATAACAGATCATGTTGGTATGGTTGCATGTGGCACATGAAATGCAGAGTAATCTTCTCTCATTATACTGGGGAACGCTGAGCTCGGGTGTTCCCAATCTCTGATGACTGGGCCACACCCACTGGGCATGTGCAACATGAAACACAAAGTCAAAGACAACCTGTTAGCCCAGCAGCCCAGAGGTTGTTACAGAAGCTCTATAGTGATTGATAACATATAATGTCTTTAATTTCATTGTTTTATATGCATTTATATATAACTGGAAGACAGGATGCCTGCAGGTCTTATGTCAAATTTGCATGCACACTAAGCCTGGGATTATTGTATGTTTTTAAAAGATCTCAAAGATCCATTAAAGATCACACAGGCTGCAGCTGAAAGAACAAAAACTAAAACAGTTTTTAAACATAAATTAACTTAACTCTGAAGGTGTGACCCAGGTCGGGGCCTTTCTGTGTGGAGCATGATGACACGGGTCAGCATGTCTCCCCACACAGTTCAAAGACATGCAGTTAGTGGGGTTAGGTTAAATGGTGATTTTAAATTGTCCATAGATGTGATTGTGAGTGTCAATGGTTGTCTGTCTTTCCAAGTTTACCCTTTAACAGACTGGTGACCTGTTCAGGGTCTTGCTCAATGTCATCTGGGATAGACTCCATGAAAACGGATTTGGATTAGTGGAAGAAAATGGTTGGATCCTGGTTTAGTGTTAGAACTGTGATATTATTTGCAATAAGCCTGTTAACTGAGCCAGTTTGCATTTTGCTGCCTTTCTTTCCTGGCTTCAAATAGGATAAACTTTCTTAATATAGTAGCATTTGTTACTGTGTGAAGTACCAATACTTCAAACAGTTATTAGATTGTACTATTTCATTACTTTGGTGTTTTAAGAGGTTAGTAATCAAAGCTACACCAGTAACTGCTGTGCTCTGCTTGACAAAATTGCTGTTTTTGTTTCTTTTTGGTCTTAGCAAAAGCACTGGAGTTGCTGGATAGGGCTATTTGATGTTAAGGTGAAGCAGTTGAACACACCACACACCACACACCTACAGTGATATTGATTTTTTTTTAGACAGGCCTTTTCTATGTCTTCACTTTCATTGTGGTTGTCCCATCTGCTAATCGATACTGGGGGCGTTCTGACCACCATTTACTGTGGGTAATACACCGATGAGGCAAACCAAACTGCTCTAGTTAGACGGGTAGGTGCCTGTCAGCAAAACTCAAAACACGCTACAGCTTTCTCTTTTTTCGAGCAGAGCCCACACAATACTGCACCCGCAGTTTATTTACTAATACTTTAATAACTGAAAGCCCCAGCTCATGTTTGGCTTTCCCAAGGTAAATTCAAATTTTTGAGCTGGAGTTCACATATTAAAGGGCATTGTGTGTCATTCCCATTTAAACGTGATATTGAATGCATGCTAATGAAGAATTCCAGTCATTTACAGGAGGTGTCTGTGTGAGCCACAGTCGTCTTAATAATGTGCTCATCAGCAGCAGACCATGAACCAAGAAATTGTGTTGTGTATGCAGAAGACCCCCACGAGCCAGGAGTCAAAGAAAGTCTTAGAAGAAATGATTAATATCTTTCTATTTGAATTAAAGATTAAAATTGAAAATACCAGTAAAGTAGGCAGTCCACACTATCTCCCCACTAAACCCCATCATACTCTGGCCTGAAGAGTGAATCTTAAGTTCTTTAGCATGAATATTCCAAAATATATGCATGACTGTTTTCTCAGGTGTCAGCTTATTGTCATGGTCCCCTTACCTCCTTACCTCCTCACAGCAGCCTCATCTCTTTCCTGTGCGTCTGTGTGGACTGCGGCCACCACCTGGAACTGTGACCTCATCACACACCTGCCTCTCATCTCTCCATCCCTCCTGCAGCATTGAAAGACCCGCTCTTCCTCTTCATATAAATACAGGCCATTTACCATTTACCATTTCACCCTCGCCAGATTGTTGAAGCGGTAACGCCACGCTGTTAGGAAATGTTCCCTGTCCTTTGTACTAGAGTACTTAACATTGGTCTCGTCTCCCCTTCTAGGAAAATCTCCCAGTGTGTGCGAGTGTCACTGCCAAAAGCTTGGATCATTCCTCTGTCTGCTCCTATGAAAGTTTAACTCACTATTGGACCCCGGTCTGTTTGAGTTTCCCCTCACGTGACCTTTGTAAGAAGAAGGAGACTCAGTTTTGCAAAATAAATCCACTCACCTGCCTGCCCACTCTTCAGGAAATCAGTCGACTCAAGGACAGAACTCTTGCTAATTTATCTGCTAGTTTCAAAGTTATTCTGGCAGCAACTAACAGCAAGACTTTGTTTGCAGGATTTCTTCTTATTCTGTCATCAGTCCTTTTGTAAATAGAATATGTTAAACTGCTGTGGTTGGCTCTGTGTGGGTCTATATGTGTTAACATATAATAGGTCAGTTAATGTTTTATGTGATAAATTCCATAAATATACAAGAGCAGAAACAAAATAGTAAGAATAGGAAATTGCTTTAAAATTCAGAGTTTCTCATATTCCCAAAATTAAGCGATGTTCATATTAGTTTACTTTATATCTTTAGTATGAATATTTTTACTGTATTAATGCCGTGATTTGATCAAATTTATGCAAAATGTCTTTTAAAAAAGACAAAACAAAAAACCAAGAGAAGCAAAGTGATGTGAAAAAGTGGAGTGTTCCACTTGAGGTTTCAGAGAGCTACAGCTCAGTTACACAGCTCTGAAATATGGATGTGAATATGGACATGGAACTGAATATAAATGTGCGCAGCATACAGTATGCAGTATGTGCCTTTGTGGAGAGCTCTGGCTTGTGTCATTGACAAACTAATGATCCATTCCCAGTAAAACTCAGCTTCTTGTCAGCGGGAGGTACTGACTTGATCTGACTTTATAGTTGAGAGAACACAACAATGAGAATCACGATGTATTGATGCATTCTATAGTCCGGTTGGAGGAAAGTGTTTCAAAAAAGTAAGCGAAATATGTGTGAAAATAGCGCTTAGTTATATGTGTGAAAACTAAAAAATAAAGTTGCAGCTTCAGATTAATCTGGAAAATAACAATTAGGTGTTGATTTGCTGATATAGCGTTGAGGAGTCTGTTATGGCTACTTATCACACTTATTTGTAATTTGGTCTTTTCTAAATTCCAAAGTGGCTTCATAAAAAAGTGATTGGGTTGTGGAAAGGGACTGTTTTTATGATTGCAAAAAGCAAAACACCCCCTCAGCAAATCTTTTTAATACTTCAAACTGAATAGATTAAAAATTATTTTTATTTAGCTCAGTCTAAAATACAGGGCATTCCACAATTTAAAAAGAAAAAAAAATTCAAAATGAGATAATGATCAATATCTCTGAACAAATGAAAAGCAGAACAAATGAGAAATCTTCTCCTGCTTTCCCAAAGGTAACTGTTTAATACAGATACTATCTAATAATCATAGTAAAAACCCTTGGCAGCTCTGTTATTCACCTCTGATTCATTCCTTGTAAACTCGTGTTTACATAAAGGGTGATCCATCCCCGTCCAACCCCAAGCAGCACGTCACACAATTAATGCTTTGTGACAGTGATTTATTTACAATGAGTGAATTTAAACAAAGGAAGGGAGCGAATTATAACTTCGGGGTGAACCCAAGGCCAAAACAACAAACAACAAGTAGCCTATCTCAGGAGTAAATACAACTTACCTAGTCAAAAGAACTAAACCAAACGACAATTACTTTCCTCCCTACCTAACAAAAACAGGAGAAAACTAATCAAACAAAAAGACGGTCCACCCCTATATGCTCCTACATTAAACCGACATAGTGAAACAGTGAACACACGGTCTGCCGGTTGGGTTGGGCCGAGGATGAATGACCTGGCAGTCCCTGGCGGTGTCTTCTTATGCACTGCCTCCCGGTCGTTAGCCAATCGGTACGATCCATCCACCCTGGATGCACCAATCATGGAGGAGCACCACTCAAATTTACCTATTATAATTACGACAACAGTCAAATCAAATCAAATCAAATCAAATCACTTTTATTGTCACATCACATGTGCAGGCACACTGGCACAGCACATGCGAGTGAAATTCTTGTGTGCGAGCCCCACAAGCAACAGAGATGTACAAACACAACAACACAAACGAGCAAAATACAAGAATGGCCAACCTGAAACTAATAAATATATGTACAATATATAATAGTGTATGCATTTCTGGATGTGTATACTAAATATTTTCCTACGTGTGTGTGTGTGTGTGTGTGTGTATATACACATTTTTACAAATTAAATAGTAAAAAAAAATATATATATATATATAAAAAAAAAAAAATAATAATAATAATAAAATATATAAAATATACAGAGTTTAATATGTGCAAAACAAGTGGCATTTATATACAGTGTGGAGTGCATAATGTTGAAGTTCCAGTAGTGAAGCTGAGGTGTCTATGACGTGTTCAGCAGTCTGATGGCCTGGTGGAAGAAGCTGTCTCTCAGTCTGCTGGTACGGGACCGGATGCTGCAGAACCTCCTTCCTGATGGAAGCAGTCTGAACAGTTTATGGCTGGGGTGACTGGAGTCCTTGATGATCCTCCCCGCTTTCCTCAGGCAGCGCTTCCTGTAGATGTCTTGGAGGGAGGGAAGCTCACCTCCAATTCCAATTCTCAGTCGTAACACTTGACACGTTTTTTTTACCTTTTGGTGTAATGGTGTTTTAGGTGGGTCTTTGAGGCTTCAGCCTATCACTTCTCCGTCGCTAATGGAAACGGAAATGCATTTATAGATTACTAAAGTGTCCTGTAATGTGATTTAAAGTTAACTGCACTTTTCGTTTTAGTGGCCAACTTTATCCTTGTGCTTGCTCAAAAGTACAACTTTGCAGTTATTTTTTTGGGGGGAACTTTTCGCCTTTATGTGACAGGACAGTGCAGGAAGTAGACAGGACAGTGTACAGAGAGAGTGAGGTGGAATGATGTGCAGGGAATTGCCTGGGGTGGTGTTGAATCCAGAGCAAGGATTCTAGCCTTTGATATACAGTATTGGTGAGCCGCTGCTGATCCAAGCATAGCAGTTATTAATAATAATTATTTCTTTCAGTCATTATTAAGGTTTTTTTTTTCAAAAGATCAATCTCAAAGTTATTATCTCTATTATTTACATACAAAATCTAACAATCAAATAATATTTAACCACTTTCCTCTTGAGTGACTTCAGCAGCAGTCAGTAATATTAACCCAGTGATAAAGTATAAGACTTACAGGAGCAATTTTCTGAATCAAGAGAGAGTTTTGCTGATAATTCTCTGCACAACATCACTTGTAGTGAGGCGCTTTTGAGAAGCTGTGACGCTTCTTACTGATTCTGTACACGTCCAGAATATTGATTGATTGGTAATTTATTTCAACATGTGAACAATATACAAGTACATTTAGAAAAGAAATAAGAGAGAAAAAAAATACTATACAAATTACATACAAAAAAAACATTCTGATTAATTTACATGTTGAAAGGGAGTGGGAAGAAGTATACACTTATTTAATCCCACCCCTTTGCCATAAATTATCAGTGGATATTTAGTCAGCTTCCTTACTGATATAATTTGTAATAAAAATAGTGAACAGATTTCTGATATACTATATACTATAATATCACATCATGAATTTTTTGTTTGTTTGTTTGTTTTTAAATAGAGACATTCACTTAATTTAAATATTTTCCTTTTCTTTATAGATCGAGAAGATCATATTTTTATAACTCTTTTTGAACAGTTTTATGTTTGGACATTGCTTTAATTCCATATTCAGTTTGTTCCATAGTTTCACTCCATGGACAGAAACACAAAAGCCTTTTCTTGTAGTACGTACCTTCATTGTTTTGAAGTTACAAAAACCCCTTAAATTATAACTTCCTTCTTTCAAAAAAAACATACTCTGAATATTACCTGGCAGTTCTTTATTTTTTGCTTTGAATAGAATTTGTGCTGTTTGGAATTTCACTATATCGTCAATTTTCAATATTTCAGACTGCAAAGATAGTGAGTTTGTATGTTCCCCATAACCTGCATTGTGGATGATTCGAATTGCTTTTTTTTGAAGAGTAAAAAGTGAATGTAATGTGGTTTTATAGTTATTGCCCCAGACCTCTGCACAATAGCTTAAGTATGGTGAAACCAGTGAACAGTAGAGAATATGAAGTGATGTTCTGTCGAATACCTGTTTTGCCTTGTTTAGTACTGCAATGCTTCGTGATACTTTGGAATGAATATATCTTACGTGAGCTCTCCAGTTAAGTTTTTCATCTATTATTACCCCCAGAAATTTATTTTCACTGACTCTTTCAATATCAACACCATTTATTTGAATCTTTGCATTTGTATTTAAACTACTATTTCCAAATAACATCAGTTTAGATTTATTCAAATTTAATGATAATTTGTTTTTATCAAGCCAGAACTTCACTTTACTTATTTCATTAGTCATATCCTCCAATAAATTCTGCAGATCATCACCAGAGCAAAAAATGTTTGTATCGTCAGCAAAGAGAACCATTTTTAATACTTTGGACACTTTACAGATGTCGTTAATGTACAAGTTGAAGAATTTTGGACCCAAAACTGACCCTTGGGGTACACCACAAGCAATGTCCATACATAAGGAGCAACCACCATTTATTTTCACAAACTGCTTTCTGTCACTTAAATAACTCCGGACCCAATCTAAAACTACCCCTCTGACACCATAACGTTCCAGTTTTCTTATTAATATATCATGATCTATAGTGTCAAATGCCTTTGTTATGTCTATGAATAACCCAGCCACATATTGCTTTTTGTCTATGGAATTTGTGATGTATTCTATTGAATCTAATAGTGCCGATGATGTTGATCTGCTTGATCTGAATCCGTACTGACTCTCAGTGAGTAGTTTATGTTTATCTATAAATTTTTCCAGTCTGTTTTTAAACAGTTTTTCAAGAACTTTTGAGAATTGAGGTAGTAAAGAGACAGGCCTGTAGTTTGTGAAATGGTGTTTGTTTCCAGATTTGTATAGAGGTATAACTTTTGCTATTTTCATTCTGTCTGGAAATCGACCAGTTTGAAATGATAAATTACAGATGTATGTAAATGGTTTTATAATAGCCTCAATGACTCTTTTAACCACTATCATATCAATATCATTACAATCCAAAGATTTGTGATTTTTACATTTTTTGACAAT
The DNA here is from genome assembly GCF_963969265.1 of Rhamphochromis sp. 'chilingali'. NCBI lineage: Eukaryota > Metazoa > Chordata > Actinopteri > Cichliformes > Cichlidae > Rhamphochromis > Rhamphochromis sp. 'chilingali'. The sequence goes on along the minus strand of NC_137943.1, from coordinate 20,941,531 downwards.
TTCAAGAACTTCATTTTCATCAACGGCTGTGAGAAACATAGAATATGGATTTCTGTCAATCAGTGTATCGGGTTTTTCCTGTGCTTTCCCAGGATCAGTGATTGTTCTTGCTAAATTTGGTCCAGCAGTTACAAAGAATTCATTGAGACTATTTGCCACAACATCCATATTGTATTCTTCATGGTCATTACAAATGAAATACTTGGGATAGTTCTTTTGTCCAGTCCCACATTTTATAACACTGTTCAGGATTTCCCATAATCTTTTATTATTATTTCTATTTATATCTAATTGCTTCTTATAGTATTCCTTTTTACTAAATCTAAGTATATTAGTTAACCTATTTTTATATCTTTTGTATCTGATTTCAGCATCTTTAGTTCTCGTTCTTAAGAACTCTCTGTATAGAGCATTTTTCTTTGTACATGCATTTTGCAGACCTTTTGTTATCCATGGACAGTCCATATATTTCTGTTTCCTACTATATTGCTTTATTGGACAGTTGGTATTGTACAGTAATGTAAATATTCTAAGGAATTTATTATAAGCACTATTAACGTCCTGTAACGTATAATGCAGCTTTTATGTGTTTGCTTTATGTTTGTGAAAAGGGACCTCGTTGCAAGAGTTTTCCATAAGACAGCGCTTGTCCCCAGACTTCTGTGAGGAATTTATGCTGTAAGAGCTAAAGGCAAATAAGAATATTCGATGCACATAGTCTGTTTAATTAGAATATGTTTGTGTGGCTTTTTTAAAGGTAAACATCGACTCAATGCCTTGAGGCGTGTGCTGGGATATATTCTGTGTACCGGGATATATTCAACACCTTATTATAAAAATGCTGCCTTTATGTAGCTTTATTTGCTTTTGTCCGAATGCCAATAATAAAACATTTTTATTGTAAAATATCACAATGTGATAACTGCAGCAATAAATAATAAAGACTGATGATTAAAAAAATGTCTGTTCTAAGTCTGTCACACACCTTTAGGGATTAACAAATTCAGTACTATATGTCCTGTTTGCATTCTGTTCACAGAGCTGCCCTTTCTGACAGGACTCTGACATCTCCAGGGAAAGTAAAGCCTGAAGGCAGGGCATTTTTGTTGCTGGGGTAGCTACAGCACATTCAGAAACCACACAGAGCAGATGGCAATGGATCACAATCCAATATACTGCATATGAAGGTCTCTGTGAGTTTAATTCCACAGGCTTCCATGCATGATGTTTTTATTATTATTTTTAAAACCTCGACGGATATGTCAGAAACACTTTTTCATCCGAAGACGGAGCAGGGCGTGATTTCTTCTCTGTGACATTAGTGTTTTCCTGTATGAAATATGCACTCAAAAACCTTTGCATCTTTGGATATAAGATGGAAATAAATAATAATATTAAAAAAACCAAAAAGCTGCTGAGATCACAAGTCTTAAACGACTGAGGAGCTTCAGTGAGGAGCGATCCCACACTGAACCGCACCGCAGATTAAATCTCAGCTGAGACGTGAAGGCAGCTTTGTTAACAGGAGGGTTGTGACAGCTTCTTTGAAACCAGCAATTTAAAAATGATGTTTGAGTGATGTGTCAGATAAACAAGCACGGACACACACACACACACACACACACACACACACACACACACACACACACACACACACACACACACACACACACACACACGGCAGTAAAACAGAGAGTAGCGAATGGCACAAGTACAGATTCACACCTGAGCCTAAATAAAAAGCATGCAAACAAAATGAGGTAAGCGACATAAAAAAGGTATTTATAGGGCTCAGACTTACAACGCTGGTCCGCACTCTTTATGAATGCAGAAGACGCTGACTGTCTCAAAGGAAGAGATTTGCATGAAATATGATTTGGCAAGGGGACTGGCTACAAAAAAAAAATGAAGACAGAAACTCACAAGAGGAAGGGTTATTTACGTCACTCATCTGTGTCTTTCCATAGCAAGGACTGCTTTGCTGCAATAGTAATGTTTAAAATCTCATTTATACAACCTTTAATGTCATCCATCTGCCGGTCGATGAGGGAATGGAGCCTAACCTTTAATATAATATTATATAACAAAGATGATACATTTGGGATATTGGGTTTATGAGTTTTAAGATTAAACAGAATAAAAGGACGATGAAATCACCATGATTTGTAAATAAAGTAGCGCAGCCGCTGTTGGCAAAGGAAAAAAGGTATATGTCACAGTCAGTTGGAGGTTTATTTGTTACTATTTTACTTAAAGGAGTATGACAGCTGTCATGTCACAATTCAAGAATAAGAGGTGTTAATCACAGATAGAATGAGGAATCCCTACTGAATATTGAATCCCTAAAGTTCAGGGTTTTCGCTATTGTCATTGCTTTTACATACCCTGGATAATCCTCATTTCTGAGTCTTAATAAGGCTTATAATTTACAAAACTTGATATCTTAGTCAGTCTGACCTGAATCTAGATCCTGAGCCCACAAAGTCATTTGTAAATTAATTGTAAAGTATTGAGTCCACAAAGAAAGGCTGTTTTCCTAAAGCCTTTACTGTTAGTGTTAAGTGTTGTTGCAACTAGAGGAGTCATCATCTGATGGACATGAAAAATACAACAGGTGTAAATCACCTCTGTGTTGACTTGTCACTAAGTACGTGTTTGCATGCTATGTTGATCTTTTAGTCTCCGTCATGCACGCAGAGGGACTGATCGTCAACCTCCTGGCAATCACAGGTTGCCGGGGAAAACTGGCTGTTCCCCAACAGGTTGGTGAGTGGATCCTGGAAGTTGCTGGCTCTCCCTATGTGAAATCAAAAGTCCTGCACCTAAAATGTCCTTGTGATTGATTTGATTGCTAACAGATTGCATCTTTGATAGTTTGGGATATTCCATATGCAAACTGAGGGAGGCTGTGGGAATATGCCAAAGCATTTGCTAGAAGGCTTCAGGTCCAGCTCCCAATAGCTTCCATTAATGTCAGTAACATTCTCCAAAAATTGCCAACTGTTTGGCCAATATACATTTTTCCCTTGCAAACAATGGTTGTTATGGGGTTTTTAAGCAGTTGCTAAACAGTCTTTAAGCCCGTGTGACTCATACAGTCTATAGCAACATAACCACGTGATCACTTTTTGATGAAGGTGCCCAGCAAAAGAGATGACACTGCACTTACTTGGCTCATCACCAAGTTTGAAGTGAAGTGAGAAAAGCAAAGAGCGCGCACGCACGCACGCACGCATGCACACACGCACACACACACACAGAGAGACTTATTGATATATTACAGAGATTAAACATCACTACAGAGGATCTGGAATAAAGGAGACAGGATATTGGATTGAAACATATAGTCTGATTCCCCCTGAGGGTGCTAGGGGTAACTTGATTGAAGGCTCTGTCTGCATGCTTAGTGTACTGCCTGGTAATACCACTTCGTACTCTGAACACTGATTAATCAAAGGTCCAAAAAAGAAAGGAATTAAGAACAACAAAATCAGGAGGGAAAGGATTTTACTGCATTGCACACAAACAGGCATATACACATCAGTTTGGGTTTCACAGTCCCAGTAATGAAAGAAACTGAGAAGATGTGGACTCTTAAACTCTGATCTAAAGGCTTTTCTGTATTTTCTTCCACTTATTCAGCCTCTCAAATAGCCAGGATGGCTTCTATTAGAAATCCTCTTTAGACTGTCTCAGAATCCTTGCCCTGGTGCTTTCAATTTTGAGAGAGGTGCAAAGAGAAACCTCCCGAATAATGACATCTGGTCAAAGGTTTAGGGATTGCAGAATTGCTTTGCCTGTCATATGACAGTTGTGCCAAAAGTACCACCTCTATTATCCAGAATGCAGATGGCGACGACCTCAGCTTGAGTCAATCAGTTCTTAATTAAAGTGCTGCAGTAAATCCAGTTTATGTTGCAGAGTCTGGGTGCTGGTGCTGGCAGGCACTTGGACTGCATATGATTAGTTAAATAATTTGATATATATCAATTTCTGGGCTAAACATCTTGGAGTCTATATTCTAGTGATTACTATCATAATTACTAGAATTCATATTCCAGATTGGCTGCACCAAATTGCTCCTCCAATTAGTCAGAAAGGAACATCTGTGTACTTAACATAGATTTAAAAAATCTAATTTGATTATTATAAACAGCCAGAATGACGCTTAAATATTTTTTCATTAAGTATTGTTAGGGTCCCTGGGTCGTTGACCCAGTGTTTTGTGTTTTTGGTTCTTTGATTTTGTTATTTCATTATATTCTAGCTTTGCTGTATGGGTTTTAGGATTATTCTTAGTTTAGGTTCTCTGGGTGGGGTTTGGTTAGAGTTTTTGTGTTCTGGTTTTCTGTCTGTGTTCCATGTTGCTGTCTCCCCTTTCTGCTGTATCCCCACATCCAGTCAGTGTCTGTGTCTGCCCTGGTCCCACGTCTCTGTTCCCTTTGTTATAGTGCGTGAGTCTGTGTTATGTTTCCTGTTTTACTTTGAAAGTCCATGTCTGATGTTAATGTGTCTGGTTTTGCTTCCCCTTGTCTCGTTAGGCCTGATTTGCCCCAGCTGTGTTTCCCTCCTGTTACCCATTCCCTGATTGCTCCCTCTGTGTATTTAAGCCCTGTGTTTCTCTGTGTCCATGTCGCGATCTACCGTTTATTTTGCTGTGTGTTTTGCCTGTCCACCGGTGTAAGTTTATTTTGAGTTTTTCTAGTTATGTCATGTTGCGTTCAGCATTAAAGCCTTTTTGAGTTCACGTCTGTCTCCGGAGTCTGCACCTTGGGTCCTATTCCTGACTGCACACAGCCTCACCTAACAGAAGATCGCGACCAGAACATGGACCCTGCAGACTCTTCAGCTTTTGGATTCGATGCTGAGATGGAGCGGATGATTAGGCTCCTTGACCGCATTGCTCAGGCCAATGATTTGAGGACCATGGCAGTTGGGCTAAGTGCTGTGGATGCCATCATTCGGAGCAACCCTCGGCTTACTCAGTTTTCTATGGACACTGTGCTGGGCAGCTCCATAGCTGCCTGGAGGGAGCAAGTCAGGGCTGGCGAGCTTGCTCTCTCTACCTTCACTTCCACTTCTTCACCGCCGCCCCAGGACAACACACACTCACCACCTGCCTCGTCGCTACCTCAGACTGCCTCTCCTTCCTCACACCAGCCAGGACCTTGTTCGCCTGCCCATTCGCCTGCCTTTTTTCTGGCGGCCATGTGGTCGGATGAGGAGGAGGTCTCCGTATCTCCACCAGTTTCACTTCCCTCATCTAGAAGGAAGCGACGCCATCGTCACTCCTCTCCTCTGTCATCCGTCCAGCAATCTGCCTCCGCTGGAGGGTCCGAGGGACTGCTTCAGCCGTCTGTTCCCGCTGGAGGGTCCGAGGGACTGCTTCAGCCGTCTGTTCCCGCTGGAGGGTCCGAGGGGCCCGTTCAGCCTCCTGTCTCCGCTGGAGGGTCCGAGGGGGGGCCCGTTCAGCCTCCTGTCTCCGCTGGAGGGTCCGAGGGGGGGCCCGTTCAGCCTCCTGTCTCCGCTGGAGGGTCCGAGGGGGGGCCCGTTCAGCCTCCTGTCTCCGCTGGAGGGTCCGAGGGGGGGCCCGTTCAGCCTCCTGTCTCCGCTGGAGGGTCCGAGGGGGGGCCCGTTCAGCCTTCTGCCATGTCAGCTGGAGGGCCCGAGGAGCCCGTTCAGCCACCTGTCTCCGCTGGAGGGCCCGAGGAGCCCGTTCAGCCACCTGTCTCCGCTGGAGGGCCCGAGGAGCCCGTTCAGCCACCTGTCTCCGCTGGAGGGCCCGAGGAGCCCGTTCAGCCACCTGCCACGTCAGCTGGAGGGCCCGAGGAGCCCGTTCAGCCTCCTGCCACGTCAGCTGGAGGGCCCGAGGAGCCCGTTCAGCCTCCTGCCACGTCAGCTGGAGGGCCCGAGGAGCCCGTTCAGCCTCCTGCCACGTCAGCTGGAGGGCCCGAGGAGCCCGTTCAGCCTCCTGCCACGTCAGCTGGAGGGCCCGAGGAGCCCGTTCAGCCTCCTGCCACGTCAGCTGGAGGGCCCGAGGAGCCCGTTCAGCCTCCTGCCACGTCAGCTGGAGGGCCCGAGGAGCCCGTTCAGCCTCCTGCCACGTCAGCTGGAGGGCCCGAGGAGCCCGTTCAGCCTCCTGCCACGTCAGCTGGAGGGCCCGAGGAGCCCGTTCAGCCTCCTGCCACGTCAGCTGGAGGGCCCGAGGAGCCCGTTCAGCCTCCTGCCACGTCAGCTGGAGGGCCCGAGGAGCCCGTTCAGCCTCCTGCCACGTCAGCTGGAGGGCCCGAGGAGCCCGTTCAGCCTCCTGCCACGTCAGCTGGAGGGCCCGAGGAGCCCGTTCGGCCTCTGCCTCTGCAGCTCCGCCTGGTCCGGCCTCTGCCTCTGCAGCTCCGCCTGGTCCGGCCTCTGCCTCTGCAGCTCCGCCTGGTCCGGCCTCTGCCTCTGCAGCTCCGCCTGGTCCGGCCTCCGCCTCTGCAGCTCCGCCTGGTCCGGCCTCCGCCTCTGCAGCTCCGCCTGGTCCGGCCTCCGAGGGTTCAGTTTTGTCTGCCCCTGAGGTCTCCAATCTGTCTGTTCCTGTCCGGCCTGCACGTCCTGTACGTCCTGTCCGGCCTGCTCGTCCTGCACGTTCTGTCCGGCCGATGACTGGACGTCGTTGCCGTCATGGACAGCCCACTGGACTACGCCGCCGTCGGTGCTTCCCGCCCGGCCGGCCTCCTGATCTGCTCCGCCGCCGTCGGTGCCTCCCGCCCGGCCGGCCTCCTGATCTGCTCTGTCGCCACCGGTGCCTTCTGCCCGGCCGGCCTCCTGAACTGTTTTCTGGGCTCTTGGACCATCAGCCTCCGGGCCGCCCCCCTGACCTACCCGGGTTTGGACTGTTGTGCCGTCAGCCTCCGGGCCGGCCCCCTGAACTTTTTTTTTTTTGAGACTATTGCCTGGGCCTCTGCGCCTTTCGTGAGCTCTTTTGTTTGTTTGCTTTTGGACTTTGCCTGGGCCTTGGTGCTGTTGTTTTGGACTTTGTTTCTGTGTTTTGTTCTGTTGCTTTCCGGGCTCCAGTGTTTGCACTTTTTTTTTGTTTTGTTGTTTCTGGCTCCTTGTTTGGTTTTGTTCTCCGGAGTCTGCACCTTGGGTCCTATTCCTGACTGCACACAGCCTCACCTAACAAGTATGTCAAATGAAATATAAAAACCAAGCAGGCAAAGTCAGTGCCCAGCTCGTGTCCATATTATAAACCAAGCAGGAACTCCAGGTCTAATGACCACCTGAGGTTGGCCTCAAGTGGTCATTGTGCCGAATCTCCAAAATTCACCACATGAAAATACTCAGTTTTACAGCAGAACTAAACATTATTTCCTTATTCATGACAAGCATAAGGGTAATACATACACCCATTTATAACCCACCAGTTTAAATATTATGAGGGCTTAAATTTATGACCTTAATAATACTGTTTGGCCTTATTCTGAGTTTCAACTGATTAGTTTCTTCAGTAAGTACGTGCAATATTGATTTAACAATGTTTTTTTTCCCCAGTGTGTGAATGAGCTGAAACATGAAGCCAATGCAGACATGCCAAAAACTGCAGTTGCTCTAGTGTTTGTTTTATTTAGTAAGTGACAGTTTTTGTGTTGAAGCAGTGGTGGAATAATGAAAAGTTGAACTGAAAAATGTTCTGTATCATTCCTTATTTACATAGTGTTGTCTTTACTTTCACAGCATCACGAGCACTGAGTGACAGTTTTTGATTTGTTATTTGCATTGTAGACTGTTTCAAAATGCAGTGCTTTAAATCATATCACACACACACCTTTCCAAGTAATCTAGCTTAGAACTTTACCCTCTCCTCCAAACATGGCAACTTAATGCTAAATTTGAAGCATTACAACTCAGATTTTAAAACAACTTGGGTAGCGTGATGGTGTTGTTAGCACTGTAGCAACACAGCAAGAAAATCTTGAGTTTGAATCCATCATCTGCCCCGGGCATTTGTGTGGGTAGACTGCATATTCTTTGTGGGTTCTCTCTGGGTTACTCTGGCTTCCTCCCACAATCCAAACACATGTAGTTAATTAGGTTAGGTTAACTGGTGATAATGAGTCCCACACTCTAAGAATTGTATCCTAAAAGAAATACAGAAACTAATTTAAGCCAATGGTGGGGGCGTGCTTAGCTTTAACTACTGACATCCAGATCCTGACCCTGTATACCTCTGATGATGCAACTTAACTGAGGAGCTCTGTTAGTCAATTGCACTCAACAGCTACAGTTGTTAATGGCAGCTCTCCCCTTATGGAACCTTGGGCTTGGTTACATGGTTACATTATTACTTTAGAGGCAAGAAAAACAGGCCAATTTAGCAGGGGAATAGCAAACAGCAAAATCAAATAATATGAATTTTATATACAAATTACAAGAAATAATATCAAAACCCGATACCCTGATGCTAATGTCCACTACCAGTCTTGAGAGCTGGATGTGGAAGCAATAAAATTCAATTCCATTTAATTCAGTTCAGTTTATAAAGCACTAAATCACAACAACTGTTGTCTGAAGATACAAGTAAAGACCTTACAAAGGTAAAGACCCCACAAAAACAGCAGAGACAGACAGAGAAAACCCTAACCATCAGAGGACCCTCTATGAGCAAGCAGTTAGCGACAGTGGGAAGGAAAAACTTCCTTTTAATAGGAAGAAACTGCTGGCAAAACCAGGGGAGCGGAGGGACAGCCATGACCAGTGTTGGGGAGTAACGGAATACATGTACCGCCGTTACGTATTTAAAATACAAAATATGAGTAACTGTATTCCGTTACAGTTACCGTTTAAAAAGGTGGTATTTAGAATACAGTTACTTTGTTGAAATAAATGGATTACACTGCGGTACTTTCCTGTTTCATATTGTCGCGGGTCAGGACTGTTTGGGTTTTGTTTGACAGCTACGTGCTGTTGTTCCAGGCGGCAGCGTTACGGTTGCCATGGTTACAGGGCGACGCTCTATCTCTCGCGCGGCTGTGTGTTTCCTGGGTGAGAGAGCACCTTTTTGTTGTTGTTGTTGTTGTTGTGCTAAGCTAACAGGCAGAATGCTACAAGAATAGCTCGAAAGAATGTAGCCTCATGGGCAGTATAGTCCGTGTTGCAGGGAGAATGGACTGCCATACCCGTTATGTGTCTGTGAGCAAGAGGAGGGAGAAAAAAGGATAATGGAAAGGTACGAGCAGTCATCGAGAAAAAACGGGAGCTGGAAGCATGTAAATATAATAATAACCACTTCAGCCAAGAAGAGTGCCTGACGAGCCCAGTTGTAAGTAAGCTATTAAGACTCGACTGTACACCGTGTTCTCCTCCGAAAACAATAAGTTCCGTTGGAGCAGTCTTTCAACGCCTTTCTCTGTCTCTCGCAAGAAAAGTTGACCCACACAACAAAGTAAAGCTATTTTTCGGCTAAAAGCCCAACACGGACCCCGCCGTATTAGTCAGAGGTCCCTTTACTAAGGTTCGGAGCCGCGGACCTTCAGTAATGGTAATAAATCACACAGCAATAGTACATTCACGTTGTTGTAAAAAGCATGATAATATATTAAGTAATCCAAAGTATTCAGAATAGGTTACTGTCATTGAGTAACGTAACGGAATACGTTACAGAATACATTTTGGGGCATGTATTCTGTATTCTGTAATGGAATACATTTTAAAAGTAACCTTCCCAACACTGGCCATGACACTGACCATGAACACCACAGCTGCTCTGTCCCAGTCCAACATAGTGTATTAATGTAAACTTCACCACTGGGGTCCGTTCTTCGTACCTCGCTAAGTAAGTTAGCTGGATTTGATTGTTGACGATTTCGCGTGATCTTGGATCGTTCGGTTTGTGGAGCAGGGAAATTATTTTACTGCTATTGCTAAATAATTGTCATCATTACCATTGCATTAATAATATAATCTGGAGTTTATATTGCATTCAGGGGTTAAACAGTGTGTCTTTCAGAAAGGCTAAAAGTAACAGGACAGGAAATAGGCTTGGAGAGTTTTGCAGAAGTGGAAGTTATTTTGAGCCGCAGGCTAAGACGAGGCTTTAACAATGTAACAGATAGCTTTAAGAAGGCCTTAAGCAGTTATGACTATTTTATACACAATGCATATCTGTGCTTATTAAAGAGTTGGAGCTCGGTCAATTAATTGGGGGTCGGAAGCTTTGTTCGGCGCGATGTTCGGACAATCTATTGTGCAAGTGACTTGGAGCCATAGAAGGAATTGCAATACATGCTTACAAAACACTTATATATCAGATCATTTTATATTAAGGTTTTAGTAGAGGTTCTTGGTTAAAACATTTATTTAGTAGAAGACATACACATAGTCTCAGTGAGCCTCTGTCCTGGTGAAAGGTCAGAAGTGCAACAGGTGAATTGAGAAAGAGCATTTGAGGACGAGACACAGACAGTAGGTGAAGAGGTGACACAAAGAGCATGTGAGGTCAACACATACACACACATTAGTTAGATTTATTTAGAGGAGAGATTAGTCATGTCTCGGCAAGAAAGAGGAACAATTCACTTTAAGACAAGAACGGAAAGTACCAGCCAGGAAAATAGAAGATGATCTTCTGGGGTAAAAGTCAGAAGATCATCTTGTATAAATCTATGTATAAAATGTATCTGTGACGCATGAAGGGGCGTCAGTAAATCAAACCCTGATGCTATAAAATATCTGTTCATGCTTTGATTAAGTCGAGGACTACTGGCTGTCTGCGTACAGAGTGTCTTCCCACACGTGTGTTCATTAAAAATCACTGTTTGACCAAGACCTTCTGGACCAAGAGTGGTTTGTACTCTCCCTCCTCAATTGTGAACCTTAACATTTGGGGGCTTCGTCCGGTGGTTGAGGAGGGAGGATTGGAGGTGTAGACGGTGATGTATGGTCCGTTGTGGTCAGACAGGCAGGCGTGACCTGGCAACCAAACTGAGGGGACAGGCGCCTTTAAAAAGAGGTAGGCACAGGCCTGTTGATTTTATCCGAAGTGTGCTGAATTGGATGATAAAATTAAATGTCTATTCAGTAAAAGTTGCCGGTAAATGTCTGCTTTGATTTTGATGAGAATCTCATGACAGTACTGAGGATTTAAAAGCAGTTGGACTGCTGGTAATGATTGAATGCGGTTGGACCGCTAAAAGGATTTAATACGGTTGGACCGTGGTGGTAAGCAGTTGGACTGCTCAATGATTTTAGTATCTTAGGGAATTTGGTTATTTTTTGGTTATAAGGTTGGACCTGCTTCAGTCTTACACTTTGTTGGGTGTTTTACTGTTGTTCCAAAGTATTATAAATTATCTTAGAACGGAACCGAGGGGGTTCTAGGAAGCGCAGTGCTCAGAGGTAACGCTTGCCAATGCCAAGGACGCTTAGGCATTGTCCTCGAAGAGGGATAGTCAGTTGGTCACTGTGGAGCTTGGGGCACTCCAGAATAACTAGGAGTTAGAGTCTCCTTACCGTTTGGAACGGTACCTGCGCTTTTTTGGTCAGAAGAAGTTGGACTTCGGGCGTGTAACTTTAACTTAAAACTTCAGGGTAAGCCTTGGCTGTGAAATGCCAAAAATAGAGCTTCAGGCAAAGTTTGGGTTGGTTGACGCTTTTAAATTGTGTTAGGGACTTTAGAGATGAGGCCAGAAACTGTTGGACAGATACTGGTTAATTGGTCGCAAAAAACTCAGGGAGTTCATCCGCTGGGCGGTTATTTTAAATTTGTCGAAATTGTGTAGGCGCTAAAGCTGACAGATCTGACAGTGGTTGTAAATATAAGACGTCGTTGTAATATAGAATAAGAAAATTTGGTGTGAGAGATCTCTGTGTGTCGAGTCAGTAATGCACTGACTGCCTGCTGCTATTTTTAGACGGTGTGTGTGAGTGTGAAAATGCAAATGAGTAAGCAGTGAACTGTTTAAGCCACAGTTGGTTTTACAAATACTGCTGCAAACATTGTTGAGTGTGTGTTTAAAATGCCATTTATGTTTATTAGAGGACTATAAATAAAGTTTTGAGTTGCCGTAGGGGAGGTATAGTAATTGACTGAAGTTGGATGTAGATATATAAATATATTGAGTGCACTGTGTATACTTAAGATTAACATATTACTTTCAGTAGTAACTTCTCTCCAGCAATAGTTGCTGGTGTGTTTTATTTTTTCAATTTCTTGTGTGTGCGGTGAGAATTAATGGAGGTTTCAATTTTTTGTTTGTTTGTTTTTGACTTGCTCTTTTTGATTATGACAAGCATGTCTAAAATACTCTTAGGAAAGTGTGTTTTGAGTTATATTCCTCAACTCTGGTCACACTTTAAGTGTGTGAATGCGGTGACTAGAAGGTTTTGAATGATGAATAAAGGTGTGAGAGGTATTTCTTTGGTGATGTAAAGTAGGATGTTTTAAAGTTTGAAAGTGTTTTTAATTTAAGAGATGCATGAGTGATGTTATAAGAGTTTAGTTTATTTAAAAGGTGTGTGTGAGAGGATTATGAAATCATTGTGTGAATGATGCTACATTTTAGATCAAAAGTTAGTAGAATTACAGAGGGTTTGTAGATTGTAAATATAAAATAAGTTTGATTAGCCTGGAGAAACAGCAAAGCAGCTTGAGCTGCTCTGAGCAGCTGCGTGCTGTGTGTGTGTAACAGGAAATGGTGTGGGTGACAGGAAGTTTGCATGCCCATATAAGGTGACGAGTGAGCACCCAGAGAGAGAAACAGATGAGTTAAACTCTAGGCAGATAAAGCGAATGGAGGTTTTGAGAAAAGAAATGAAAAGGATATTAATTGTATGTTTTAGTGTGTCAACACAGATTACAGATAAATAAAGGTGGACTTCTCTCAACCTGGAATTTTGAGTACGGCGCCAAAACCACTAGAGTAGCATAATTGGGAGAAAACAGGCCAGATTTTGGCTTAAAATTTTACAGCTTGACCTCGCACTTGTCCCCATCCTGAGAAGAAGCTCAAAGGACAGTTAATCTCTTGATGAAGACCGACAGAACATCGTGGACTTGAGAAGAATTAATAGCAGGCAAAAGACAGTGCAACTGAAACCACACTGACGACACCAGCAGCAGCATGTAAGGAACCACGAGGTGGAAACATGTACTGTAAATTACAGGCTGGGCAGTTGAACAGTGGGATAATGAACGGTGGTAAAGCACTGGACACTGATTGTCAGATTTGCCATGCTTGGAGTAATCTTGAAAGAGACGAGTGAAAGGATCAACAGAAAAGAAGAAACTACGTGATGGAACATGCACGGTGGACTGAAGGCTGGTAAGAACAGTGCCACACGGCTGTGTAAAGGCACTGAATGTGATATTTTGCCAGGCTGGGACTTAATCAAAAAGGACACTGAGAGAAGAGGTCAGGGACCAGTGAAAGGTGAAGCCGGACGAGTTCGACTGTGAGAATACAGGGTGTAATTGGACTGAAAGTGAAGCTTGAACTCATGATGGTTTAGAGATGTCCACCGTCACAAACAAAGAGGTAAACAAGAATAGAAAACATACATAGACAAAGTGTTACATGTGAAATTATTTCTGGAAAGAATCAGAAGTGAGATAGTTTTGAATTAAGAAATCAGGGAAAAGATGCATGAATTAAACCTGACTATAACATATAGAGGCAATGAAGAAAGCAGCTTACACTCACTGAACATTAACAAAATACATAGGAAAAGCAATGAAGACCTGCTTACACGTATATACATGACATAAGTTGGGATTTCTGACCAGAGAGAGGGAAACGGGTAGTTTAAGTACTTATGATAATAATGAAAATGTCTCAGTTGTGTTTCTTTAGGGGCTAAACAGACCTGGATCAATTCTCCCCATGCAGCGGTCGGAAGAAACCTGTAGGTTAACTTGACTGGACATGCCAAGGCAAGTTTCTGGTTGAATTGTTTACAGCGCCATGTCTCCATAAACATGACAAGTGGGCCCTAACTTCTGGCTAAGGAGCAGGAATGGTGTTAATAAGGTGGGAACTTAGAATTTGGGTTAGCAGATTTGGGAAAGAAACTGACGGCTTAAGTGGAGAATTGTGCAGGAGTCTGACACACTGCAAAAGCAACATATGCAAGTTCACATACACAAACAGAAAATGCATTAACCTTATAAAGACAAGACAAGCTCATGGAGTTTAATGCATAGACACTGATTAAACCTGGCTAAGAACACAAACATATGCAATGAAGAACAGCTTGCTATTTTGTATGAATGATACAATGGTGTGAATGTTTAATAAAATGCATTTGAGTTTGTAATTGAGGAATAGAAGAAGCCATATGACAAAGGGAGTGAGTTATGTAAACAAAAAGTGATTAAAGTAGTTTTAAAAAGAATGACTTAGGAGTGCTCTCTCGTACTGAGTGATCAAAACCAGTGATCACTGTAGAAAGAAATAAAATGATTTAATGAGTTGGGAATGTTTAAACATATGTTTCTGTTGTTACAGCTTTTTGAGAGATGACTCAGTATGCACATTAGCTGGAGTGAGTGGTGACGTAGGAGCTTCCTGTATGTGTGTGACTGAGGAAGTGACTTTCAGAAGAGGAAGCATGGCAGACGAGAAGTGCAGATTGGGGTAGGGAATTTATAGTTTAGTGATTATATGATGTCGTAAGGGGTCTTATGCTGAATTTAAGAGCATAAGGGGGTGATTTTTGTGTGCAAATTGTGTGGTTTTAATGAGACTTTCGGTGTATTGAGGAGGTGAAATTATGTGGTGGCAAGACTTGTGTGTTTAAGGTTGTTGAGGTTGTTGTGGTGATGGGTTGATTCTGTCAGTTAGGTTTGGGTTGTTGTTTTTGTTTTTAATAGAGGGAGTTTTAGGAAACATGGACATGTCTAAAATTGGGCCCATTATTTTGTAACAGTGCACTTAAAGAAAACCTGTCAGGTGATTTTGTTTTGTTTTTATGAGCTAACAATCAGCTCTATTTTTCCATTTCTGTTTTAAGCAGGCCTGCAACAGTGAATAACGGCGCTGAAAATTATCGGGAAGAGCAAATATAAGGTGGGCTTTCCAGATTACAATTGGCTGAGGAAAAAGCTACCTGGGGACAATTCAGGTCGTAAGTCCCTGTAAAAAGGATTTTATGCGAGTCAATCCAGTCCAAAAGCATAAAGAAATATTTTCCTATGGAAAATAAAAAATGACTGAGCTCATTTTGCTGAGGGTGGAAAATCTGACGCGGGAAGCTCCACTATTAGCAAACATATGGTGTGAATGCATGTGAGTGAATGTGTGACTGGATGAAGGAGGGGGATGAATAAATGTGGACGAACAATTTGCTTTTACCAGAGAAAATTTCTGTTTTGTTTTGTTGACTGGGGTTAGATTATGGGATTATAGTACATTGTTGGGAGAATGCCAAATGCTAAAGGGGAAATATTTTTTGATGTAACTCAGTTACCATTAATTGAAGAAACACATGACTGATAACTGTTCTGTTTTAAGTTTATTTTTATGACATAGATTGGATCATGAGTGGGGAAAACTGAGCATTTTTAAGTTTTGTATAGTATCTTGACACATGAAATGTATCAAGATAAAGGGGGGTTTAGGGTTTATTAATTTGATTGTTTAATAATTTAGGATCATTTTAGGACTTTTGGGGTTTTTGATCATTTGGATATGGTAAAACTGAAACTGTTATTTTTAAGTTAAGGTTAAAGGATTAAAAGTGAACTTGTCACAGTTTGCGAGGCAAGCCGTGTGGAGTTGTAGAAAAGGACCCAAAAGGCGGCAGCTCTGGTGCAGGTGAATATTTATTTACAACGGTGGGCACAAAACTGTACTGGTGGAAAAACAAGAAACCGGAAACCTAAACTGGGTAAGCTAATAACACAAACCAGAAACGAGGATGCAGGGAGGTCCGGGGAAATACACAAGAGACGCAGGGAGACCGAGGGGAAACAATACAGACGAACCAGGAACTACAATAACAGAAGACACAACTTAAATACACCCAGAGAACACAGGGAGATTACACACAGGTGGGGAACACAGGTGACACTGATAAACATAACGAGACAGGGCAGGAGTGAACACAAAATTACGCATACTGATGAGAGACTGTCAAAGTAAAACAGGAAGTACACAGAGGTTCAGACAGGAGGAGAGAAAGCACGGGGAGAACACAGACATAACAGGCTGGGGGAAACATGGAATAAACACAAAGAGAGACGAGAGCTCATAAATACACAGAGGGGCACAAGGGGGTAAGAGTCACAAAGGGAAAAAACACTTAGGGAACACCACAACAGGACACCTCAGAAAACATGGCCTAAATAAGGAGTGGAAATACAAGGAACCAAGAATACTGGGCCAACATGGCCCAGGACCATGACAGAACTGAATCCTGTTTAGAAGATACAATGCCGGTTTTTCAAAGCTGTGAATAATTCTTAGAGGGAAAATTAGTGAGGGTTGAAGGAGTAGAACAGCTTTGATTTCTTTTTGATTTCTAGAAGTAGTGGTTATAATGTAGGCTTACACATACAGATATTACATAGGAGGTATTTTTAGGATAAAGGGGAGAGCTTATAAATAGAAATGATTTTTATATATTGCATTTTTTGATATGAGTTATTGAAGTCATTGAAGGATTGCACACGCTTACAGACACAGAGTTAAGAAACACACATGACAGTATTGATTCCAGGCAAAAGGCCTCAAATTCATTTAGCTTTTTGACTGAACTTAAAGAAGGACCAAAGAGGAAGGAAAGCATATATTTTGGTTAAGTCTGATAAATTAGAATTAGAAGGTATTGTTACATTAAAGGGAGCAAATGAAATAAAAAGGCTATACCAAAAACGGGTTATAACATAGGAAATGTGAGGTTTTAAAATGAAGTTAGTGTTAACACACAGGAGTTGTTTCAAGGCAGCATTTAGCTATGATGAAATGTATACAGGAGTAATTGCTTATATGCTTAAACTTAATTGATTAAAGTGGTTGTTTTCTTTTGGATCTTTTAGAGTAGAGGAACTTGCAGCAGCGACAATTTGTGCACAGGATGTTGACGATCAGATAAGGGAAAAATAGAGCGAGCAACCGGACGTGAAAGCAGGGCTTAAAGAGTTTTAAAGTGATGAGTAACGTTGAAGAATATACATAAATACAAGTCAATAAGTTAAGAACATAATTAGGATCAGGCTTTTGATTAAAGAGTCCCAGATAGGATAAGTTAGGGAGATGCAGGAAAAGGTGTTTTGTTTCCTTTGCAGAAGATCTCAGCGACCACAGGAGGGGCGAGGATCCTGGAGATCTCGAGGCCTGCTGAACCACCAGAGAGGGTCTGAGCGAGGACACAATGTATTGCGACCTCTGGTGTTCCAGAGGTCGAGAGAGGGAGTGTGGAGCAGGGAAATTATTTTACTGCTATTGCTAAATAATTGTCATCATTACCATTGCATTAATAATATAATCTGGAGTTTATATTGCATTCAGGGGTTAAACAGTGTGTCTTTCAGAAAGGCTAAAAGTAACAGGACAGGAAATAGGCTTGGAGAGTTTTGCAGAAGTGGAAGTTATTTTGAGCCGCAGGCTAAGACGAGGCTTTAACAATGTAACAGATAGCTTTAAGAAGGTCTTAAGCAGTTATGACTATTTTATACACAATGCATATCTGTGCTTATTAAAGAGTTGGAGCTCGGTCAATTAATTGGGGGTCGGAAGCTTTGTTCGGCGCGATGTTCGGACAATCTATTGTGCAAGTGACTTGGAGCCATAGAAGGAATTGCAATACATGCTTACAAAACACTTATATATCAGATCATTTTATATTAAGGTTTTAGTAGAGGTTCTTGGTTAAAACATTTATTTAGTAGAAGACATACACATAGTCTCAGTGAGCCTCTGTCCTGGTGAAAGGTCAGAAGTGCAACAGGTGAATTGAGAAAGAGCATTTGAGGACGAGACACAGACAGTAGGTGAAGAGGTGACACAAAGAGCATGTGAGGTCAACACATACACACACATTAGTTAGATTTATTTAGAGGAGAGATTAGTCATGTCTCGGCAAGAAAGAGGAACAATTCACTTTAAGACAAGAACGGAAAGTACCAGCCATGAAAATAGAAGATGATCTTCTGGGGTAAAAGTCAGAAGATCATCTTGTATAAATCTATGTATAAAATGTATCTGTGACGCATGAAGGGGCGTCAGTAAATCAAACCCTGATGCTATAAAATATCTGTTCATGCTTTGATTAAGTCGAGGACTACTGGCTGTCTGCGTACAGAGTGTCTTCCCACACGTGTGTTCATTAAAAATCATTGTTTGACCAAGACCTTCTGGACCAAGAGTGGTTTGTACTCTCCCTCCTCAATTGTGAACCTTAACAGGTTCTCCGAAGCTCATCCGGGACTTGCTGTCATAGCAACAGATCCGTAAGTGTAAACCTGCTTGGGAGCAGGTTCACTTTATGTAAACAGGATTAGATCGCGGCTTCATTTACACGAAAGCAACAGCGATATTTTTCCACTGTTTTTCCATAAATAAATATTATCAATGTAACTAAAGATAATGCAGTATTTGATTCTTTTATTGATTTCATACAGATACATACAGGTCATTTCCTAAAAAAAGGGAAATGTACCATTAATCATTCTATTTCATGTATTTGATTATTTCAGATGTAATTCACAGTTCAGAGTAGTAATAGTAAATTACTTCATGTAATCAAGATGAGAGACCACGGCTATAAAAGTGAAGGTGGATTTGGGAAGTCTGTCGCAGCCATGTCCTGTCCGTATACGCGAGCCACCCATTGTGGAAGGTGCAAGATTGATAAGGAGAGTTTTCAGAATTCAGCGTATATTGCGGGATAGACAGGATCCTTTAGCTCAGCGCGACAGTGTGCTCATAGAGAGATATCGATTTTCCCGTGAGGGTATTATTTACTTAACCAACTTGTTGACGAGGGGGTGCAGGACCACCACCTGTCTTCTTTTGCTCTGCCCTTTTCTTGGTTGCTGTTATGAACAAACAAACAGATTATTTCAGGGTCTCTTTTCAAGAGACTAAAGGCAATATAAGTGATAAATATTACCATTCTGTAGAATATTCTTATATTCCACTTTTACTTGTTCCCATGTTCTAGTGGGTCCTGTTGTGGCTCTAATGTGAAAGAGGATATAATGTAATATAATAAATTTACCCTACTGCCTACTGGTGTTGGCCAGAGGGGCCGATGGCGCGATATGGCAGCCTGGCTTCTGTCAGTCTGCCCCAGGGCAGCTGTGGCTACAACCGTAGCTGCCTCCACCAGTGTGTGAATGTGAGAGTGAATGAATAATGGCATTGTAAAGCGCTTTGGGTGTCTTGAAAAGCGCAATATAAATTCAATCCATTATTATTATTATTATTATTATTAAATTACTTACGAGCTTAATTTGTCAGCAACTTTGTGCCAGCCCTCTCTCCTTGCTTTTGCAGCCTTTGCAGTGTTCCCTTGCGTTTTAATTAAACTCTGAAACTCCTGAAATCCCTCACTCAAGAGTTCTTGCTCTGCTGCCGAAAAATACCGAGCGCTCTCCTTTGACATTTTCGCCGACCAATCAGAGGGTTGCCGATCAATGTTTCTACTATCGATGCGTAGCCCCTGTTAAGCCACCCAGTGATCTCACATTACTTCATCCAGCTATACTAATCGTCAACGACAGGTGTGTTCGGAGAACTGGAATAGTGAGCTCAAAGTTGGCGCGATGATTTGATCTTGGATGTAGTAAGCGAGGTACGAAGAAAGGACCCCTGTACTGCAAACTAAACACCTTAGCACCAAACTCTCTCACACAGTATTTTCATGAATACTGCATAATGGAGACAAATTTAGTATATTTCAATTAGTTTTGCTCAGCATTTCATAATATGAAAAATTTAACTTAAGCCACACATCATGTGTAGATCCAATATCTGCAAAAAAATTCTAAAATGTATGAGGACATTACATATGAACTTTAGATTTTCACCTTATCAAATGTCACTTAGCTGCTCTTACCTTTAAGTATAACCTCTTTTTATCCTCTCCTGCCCTGCCTCTCTTACATCTTTCTCCATTTCGCAGTGATGTTATCTCACATTATTTTCTTTCTATGGGAAATACAACAGCTGGACATTTGGCTCACAGACATGCCGCGCAATAAACTGCATAGAAACAGTTTGTATGTTTACTGATATTTGTTGAACTGTTGAAAATACCTGCCACTTAAAAATGTTACTTCCTTTTTTATTGCTACATTAGTGAAGTGTTAGCTAGATGCTAAAGTACTGCAATGTCATCTTCACTTACACCTGCAAAAACACTGTTCTGGATCATTCTGGTCAACTTGAACCCATGAGTGTAATTCTATAAATGATATAACATTATATTTGGAAATTTAGAGAGTGAAAGTAAAAGTTGGCTGAAAAGTAAATTCTCAGTGAAAGATACTAAAAATTCGACTTAAGTGCGGCAACAAAGTATTTGTACTTCTACTACTGAACCTCCCACCTCTGCAAGAAGGACACACAAAATCCAAATGACGTTGCTGGGCCTCAACACACGGACACACACTGTGGGTATGGTGACACACACTTATTTTATTATTGCTGTGGTTTCAGCTTAAACACAAGGGACACAGACACTCCCGCTCAATGGTCACTCCACTCTCCTTCCTCGACTGTCACTGAAAACACAAGAAGAGTCACAATCAGTCACTCGTCCCAAACACCTGTTCAGCCCCGCCTCCGTGCCACCCCTCCTCTGCAGCGGGCCAGAGACCGCACCCGTGCTGCAGTGACCAAAAAGCTAAACAATTGAGCTTAATTGATCAGAAAAGGCTCTGACAATAGTGAGGATGCACTGAGTCTGTCAACTTTATACATTAAAAAAATAATAAAATTTGATACACTTTTTACATGTATGAACACAATATGTGCACATTTGATTTATATCGATCGTTTAATGCAATGAACTGAAGTTTCATTCTTTAGTTACAAATGCACAGAGGTTATCTAAAGAAGGACTGCAAAGAGATCATCTTAGTGGCTAATATTTATTATTCACTCTTCACTGGTGATGCACGTATTGTCCCTTGTGCAAATATTCATTCAGATTAAATTAGTATAAAATCAAGAAAACTTTCCAAAGACCTTTGACAAGGACACAACATAATGTTAGAAGTTCCAAGCCATTAAGTCTTTAAATAAAATGATACGTCTATCAAACAACCTCGGCTTATGGCTTTTAGATCTGCTTGAGACTTTAGAAACTGCTTGAGACTTTTGAGGCTTCAAAAGATCTGTCCCCAGGGTATAGTTTGTGGAGAAACCCAGCTTTTCATACTGCATACTACTGCTTTGCCATAATTGTGTTTGAAGTGCTTTCACTCACATTGGGGGCACTATTATAGACAAGCTCTCCTGTCTGGCAGAACTTCTTTTAAATGAAAATGTTTACATTTTGAATGATTACACAATTTCACCTCAAACTGTGCAGCAAGATGAGGGGGGACATTTCAAATCTTCAAAAGTTGGACCGAGAATGCTCTTGTGGCATAGGTTAATCGTTTAGGTTTATGGACCAAAAAGAACGCTGTGCGGCATCATTAGCTGAAGCGAATCTCAAACTGTGGTAATGTTTGTGTGTTTTTCCTATTACACTGTGTTCTTCCTGAGAGCTTCCTAAAAAGTCTCTAAAACAGATGTCTCATGTAACATTTAAAACTAGTAGAACTTGTAGAAAACTATAAAAGGCACTAATACGTATGGTCTAAAAGAGCCTCGGAAGCATATGCATTTCACACAAGGTTAAACCGAAGCATTCAGTGGGAATAAGATCCCATAAGGCAGTCCTTTTTGTCAAGCAATTTCACAAAGGCACTCAGGGCGTGCCAGTCTAGCATCAATAATATGATGAGGATCATGGATGGAATCAGCCTCTGGATAATAAGTGGTTGAGATCAACATTTTTTCTTTATCCTCTGTGAGTAGATCCAGCATCTCACACATGCAGCCTCCCATTGTGACACTTTTCTTATTAAACTGGACAAGCATTTCTCCACAAACTGCATTTTATCGTCTGTTCATTGTCATGCATATCTTTTTATAGGTGAAGAAAAGTATTTTCACGCTTACCCCGGCATTGCCTTGTACTCCGTCCAACTAGACAACTAGAAATGTGTGTGAAAAGAACGCCCAAAAATAATGCAAAGTTACAAAGAATTAAGTTGTAGTCTGTAAACTAAACAAAGCTTCATTTGTTCTACCAGCTTTTCTTTTAGACTGTGTTTGAATAATTATTTCATGCACAGAATTACTTTGTTTTTCCTTCAGGGGAGAACCATATCTGAGGCGGTACGGTGTTCTGTTGGTGTTGCTTTGAGTTTTCAGAAAGCACAAACAGAGCAGCGGTGAGTTGGGCTCATTTAAACCACAATTTAAATTAACCTTGAAAGTAAGTGGACCACTCGAGCAACGTACAATATAGTGTGTCTGGAAAAATGTGAGAAAGTGAAGTCAGAGAAGAACATGTGGCCTCAAGGCATCCTTTCACAAGCGAATGTATTTCTGTTTGAAGAGCCTTTGCAACGGTGAGGGGACTACAAGGGAAAAAAAGAGCATACAATTAATAAGTAAACTTTATGTGGAGTCTTTTGGAGATATCATTACAGACACATGTAGTATGTCTATGTAGGTTGTCAGTCTTCCAGGTCATGGCAGTATTAAGAGCTTGAAAGAAGACGCTTTATGTTGTATGTCAAAACTGGTTGCCAGGTTGGAGGTAGTCTGAAGTACAGTCAAATAATGTATCATATAGTGACTCACACAGAAACAACATCTCAACAATTCCAGGAAACTTAAAAGGACAAACCTTTATATGAAAAAGAGAAACAATGAGCCGAATCCTTCCCTCAGGCTTCATTTGCGTCAGTGTTCAGTGATGAAGAATTCAGCAAGATCATAGAAGCATCTCTGTCGTGTTTCAAAGAGCATAATTTACTGTGTAAATTGTCCATAAAATATTATAAGTGAATTTGATATTTTTGGGAGACCTAAGTATGCGCAGCATGCAGCTGCCACCGCTGCTGTCTGAGAACGGGCCTTAATTGTATATCTGTGTTCTCTGATAGTGGTGATTTGGGAAAATTTATTTGACAAAGAATTTAAGCTGTGACAGCCAAAATAGATATATTCAGGTAGCACCACTCTTTATAAAGCTCAGGGAGGAAATTACATGCTTTGAGACTAAAGATTTAAAAACAAAGAAAAACAAAGGCTGCAGCTGAAAAGTCTTCTCTCATCTATGCCTCAATAACTCACACTTTAGAGTCCAAACTACTAGGAGTCATTTCAGATCCTTAGCTTTAGCTCAGTGTTGGGGGGTACACACACTCTGAATTGGATTCTCTTCACAGTAGATAAGAGGGAAACTACATGCAAACGCACACACATCGACAAATAAGCAAACAAGACAAACACATCTATCAGGATAAAAAGTCCAGGCTTCGGTTGAACTTTAGTGCGAGTGTTTGTTCGAAAGCTGGAGGGGTATTCACTAACCACCCACATCTCATGGTCTCATTATAGAGCCTCTTATAGCAAAGTAACGCACCTCTGCCTTTCTTTCCTCTCTCTCTCTCTCTCTCTCTCTTTTTTTTACCTGTTTTGTTCTATACAGAGAACAGCCTCAAGCTAATTTTCTTCACTAGATTTTTTTTCTTTTGGGTTTGTTTTTAGTGACTGTGAAACTCCTTCAGTGTGCTGTTTTTAGCATCCCCCTCCCCGAACCCTAAGAATTCATTCCCAAAAGCAGACATAAAAACACCCACACTGACATTTATACCATCGCAATTCATGCAACACGCCAGTTTCGCTTGAATCTTCTATTCCCTTAATTATATTCAAATTGTCTTAATGTCACAAAATTGTCCTTGATGCCTTTATAAGTGCACCAATAAAAATGAATGGCACAAAACTACTAGCTACTCTCTGTGATCATCTCACTAATTATATTACGCATCAACTATCATTATGCAGGTGCTCAGTGGAATCGGATCATCTAATCCCTTCTTAAAGTTAATATAGGCAACATGTTGTTTTTCGGCTTCTGTTCCAAACATTAAAACCTGTGTTCCTACTCACAGGGTGGTGGGTGAACGATTTGCAGTACAACAAAGTGACATGACACACAAAGCCAGCGTCAGTAATACAAAGCTGCGTGTTTATCTACAGTGCGACAGCAGCATCACGGTTTGAACTCAGCCCACTGTAATGATCTGTTTTTGCAAGCCACGTTGAAAAGATGTGGGATTTCCATGCAGCCTTCATAATGCATAGGAAGTTCTCTGCCTGTGATAAGGCACTGCATTCATCGTGACTCGCTCTTGGAAGCCGAGCTCGCAGAGAAATGTAGGCAGTTATTTACAAAGACGCCGCTGACAACAGCTCATTTCGTTTGGAATATTAATTGCAGTGCGGTTGCCTCCCTCTGCCCCCGAAGAGGTCACTTATGGTATTTAAACATGAAAGTGTGTTTAAACAGAAATGAAATGGAGTGTTTAACCGCTGCTTCATGTCGGCGCGGTCACTCACTTCAGACGGAGCATCAATCAGCCTGCCGTTCTAGTGGGGTTTTTTGTGTGTGATACTTAGAGGAGTGTGTCATAGCTGGCGGCAGCAGGGAATCAACAAAGTGGACTCGACCGCTCACATCCACAGCCAAATGGTCTGGGAGTTAAATGGCTACAATGAGCAGGGCTTATCAATTATGCCACCTTAGCAGGAATCAGGATGTGACTGCTTAGCTGAGCTGTCAGATGGTTTCATGCTGTGAGGCCTAAAACACCGCTCACAAGGGTATTTCTTTGGCAGCTGTCATTTCATAGAGTGCAGTAAGTAGCTCATACTCCACCCTGCAGCCATGCAAAGTTTCTCAGCCTTGCTCATTATCATTAAGCCCTTCGATAATGTACGGTGTCACGTTAAAATCAGTCAAAACGTGTCACTGCCCTCTATAGTATCCATTGGCTTTCTGTATTTTTCACCAAAAAGTTATTGCTTTGACCTTTTTTGTTGCTTTTATCCGGTATAATTTTTTGTTGTGTGCAGTTGTTTTTAACCTGGAAGATCATCGAGGTGCTCTGAAGTGCACTTTGTGTCCTCCCCCCTACAGTTTTCTCTCTGCGGTTGGTTGCTCTCTTGTTTGTCCTTGCTCCGAGCTACTCTTGTGCATATTTAGCCAACATATCATAGCTTTCTTAGGAGTTTGGTTCTGTCTTTGCAAAGCGAAGGAGACCATTTTTGTGCAGAATAGCTCAGCTGTATAGGCTGCAGTCTTTAGAAACAGGTCAATTAGACTCAGAGTAACTGACAAAGA
Source organism: Rhamphochromis sp. 'chilingali' (assembly GCF_963969265.1). Taxonomy (NCBI): domain Eukaryota; kingdom Metazoa; phylum Chordata; class Actinopteri; order Cichliformes; family Cichlidae; genus Rhamphochromis; species Rhamphochromis sp. 'chilingali'. Next base: position 20,916,136 of record NC_137943.1, on the reverse strand, counting down.
GAATTTCAAGTAATATAGGGAACTCTGATACGGCATATCTGATTAGTCATCCTGAGGCAGATGAAACTTGCATCTTATCTACTTATATTACCAAATGAAACCCTGAGTCATCAAGTACCCTTAGGCTAAGGATAGCAAAGAGAAGTCCCACATAAGAGTCAACAAGCTTTTAGAAATCAGAATGTGTGCTTGAGTTATGTGGGGTTAGGTTTAAATGCCTTTGGGTCCTGAGGTACTCGGGCTCCCAGATCTGAGGCTCAGAGATGCAAGCATGGGGCCGCGCAACCGTGATGAAATGTCCCTCATCTGAGCTCAAAGTGAACACACTGTTGTTCAAACAAAAAAGTGCTGAAATCATGAGGATGATTATATATAATGAAATGGCATGCAAGCAGAAAAAAGTTTTTCATTCCATCACAAATCTGCTGTGGTGAAATATATGCATCACATTTATATATGTTCTTAAAGCAGATTCATTTTCTTCTGATTTTCCACTGAAAAATTGTGAGCATTAAGTTTTAAGACCAAAACAAATTTACTTGATGCTTTTTGTAAAATATCGGCATTAATCAGGTCAAAACATTTAAATAACTGAAGTCAAAAGGCAGCTGAAAAATTATGTTAAAAAAAAAAAAATCAGATCTTTTGGCCAAGAGTGAAGGGCTCTGGTTATGCTGTGCAGGGTATTTTGCTGGCATTGTTTGGGCTCATGTCCCCTTTGCAGGGAGGTCAGTCAAAATCAATACAAAGGAACTCTAATTGGTCACCTCTAACCTATTATGAAAGGTTTTATCCTGAGGGGAGTGTTTTCTTCCAAAGTGACAATACCCCAATCCACAGGGCATGGAAGGTCACCAGATGACTTGATGAATATGTCAGTGTTGTAAATCATATGATTTGGCCTTCGCGGTCACGGCCGGCTCTTATCCTCGTTGAACCCCTCTGAACAAAATGCTTTCCAGCATCATTAAAACACAAATGAGGAAATATCTTTTTGTTTCACCGCTAAAACAGAGATTCAGAGACTTCTAGAAATCACACTGGAGCTGTTCTGCCAGCCCAGCAACTTAATAAGACACAGTCCACTGCTGTGAAAAAGTATTTTTTGCTTAGACTTTACAATTCACAGAATACTTTCTAAAAAAATCTCAAGGATCATCAAATGCGAGACAAGATTGCTCCTTTTTGGTCAGCTGTGGTTTTCTCGGAATTCTCCCATGGATGCCATTTTTGCTCAGTTTCTATCTTATTGCTGAATTACAAACTTTGACCTTAACTGACCTAAAGTGAGGCCTGCAGTTCTTTAGATCTTATTCTGGGGTTTTTTTGTGACCGCCTTTGTTGATGTCCCCTCGAAGTAATTTTGACAGGCTGGCCTTTCTAGTTCTTTCTCTATTCCTGGATAATTTTCACACAGTGCCAGGTAGGTTTGAATGTTATTTTTTTCCCTTAATAAATGAAAAAATAAATGGAATCATAGTTTAAAAAACTGCCTTCTGCATTCATACTCAGAGGAGCTTTTCTTAAAATCAAGGTTTGTTTAAAGAAACATTAAAGTGTTACAAATATACAAAAACGAAGAAATCAGGAAGTGAAAAATGTCTTATGAGCATATGGGCGCATATTTCGACCAATCTGAGAACTAAACATTAGGTTGTGTGTTGCTGCAAAACTTTTAGGTCATTTCAGTGGTCAAATCAATCTGTGGGCTGCATCTGACAATCATTGTTAAATTTCATTTGCTACGATTTCATTGTACCTGAAGGAAAATTCACTGATTAAAGTTTAAACTGTGGCTTCAGCAGTTTTGTGGTGCAGTTTGCTTTTTGTTTTTTTTGTTTTTTTTTACCCTAGATTGGCTGGAAAATTCAGTGGGAAAAAAAAGGGAACTTGCATTGGGTTTTTTTAGGATCCAGTAATGAAATTTTCACTTTGAGCCAGGTTTGATGTCTTCTAAGCTTGGTTTCTTTTTGTTGAAGGAAAGTGTTTTCTGTGTGAGCAGCAGAGAGGCTTTCATCTGTTTTTCACTTACGACCAGGAAAAAATAGATTAGGTAAGTTACAAAGAGACAGCGACTTCTTTATTGACATTATGTTAATGATTGGAAGCATTTTGTTCTCCAGGTGACAAATGGAAGAAATTTGTTCTAAAGCTATTCACAAAGCTAATAATCTCAGATATCCCGAGAATCAAACAATGAAAGATGTTTTCTTTTCTTCAACCTAAAGTGCTTTTTTGCCTTCCCATACCTGGAAGCAGTATAACACAGAGTGGATGCTGTGGGAGAATTAATTAACTTTTTGGTGCACTATTTATAGCTGGGTAATTACAACAGTGTTCATCACATGGCCAGGTCAACCCAACAATCCGATCTATGACTGCATGACTGGAGCGTAAAGTGACATGGAGTTCTGCATGTGGAAGCTAAGAGGGAGCTTAGACAGAAAGCCTCTCGCTGGTGAAAAGGTCACGTCTCACATTTAACAGTAAACAGCCAAGATATTAAACTCTGTTATGAGTCACATTTGCAGTCTAGACACTTTTCATTAATTTGAATCGAAGTTTGAGACAAAACATTTGAATTTTTCGTCGTGCTATATTTGCAGCTCCAGAATTTATGAGAAACTGGAAGATTTAATCAAATAATGTAAGCCTTGAGATTTTATTATTGATACAGTTTATTTTGTTTTGTTTTGCCCCATAGTTAGCAGAAATTATTGGGAATAGAGCTGCGTGAATCTCACTTTTACGTTGCAGTAATTAAAACATCAAAATTGTCGAAAAAAATAACAATAAATAAAAAATGACTGTTTAAAGCAAAACAGACCACATCTTTAATAAGAAGCATTCAGTATTTTGAGTCACTCATTTGTGGAATGAACTGTACTTTCACTCAAAGGGTACTCAAAACTGTAAACCTGGCAGGGAGTGTTGGTCTGCATGATCAGTGCCATTGTGGTCATAATTATTTTCACCTTTTTACAGAAAAACTACTCAATGTACAAAAGTGCAAAATCGGGCTCTGTTTCATGAAAAATAAACAGTTGTGAGTGTACACACTCTGAAGGTACACAGTAGTATTTTTTATTTAGTTTGTACTTTCCTCAGTCTTCAAAGAGACTACCCTCTACTGCACCATGGCATTTGTTTAAATGCTTCCGGTTTTTGTGAATGGGAAAAATGTATCAGGTGCACATTTGGAGCTGACAAGATACGTTCACAAAAACCCTCTGCTGAGGTGGGTGGTTGGCTTCCAAGTGTCAGACTTTAATGCCAGAGATACAGCTTTTCTGCTACTAGAAGCACATTTGGTTCTTTCACAGTCCTCGGGTAACCTCGTAACAATTTACAGGAGGAGACAACCCAAATCCAGGACACCAGGGGCAAGAAAAAGTCCAAAAATCCAAAGATTAATGATCACAGCAAGGGTCAAACACAAGATAACCAGAAGAGACAAGGGGAAAGCAGAAAGGGCACGTATTCTGAAAATCTGTGGACACAACAATGAAAACAAACTTGAAGGGGTTCTGGCTGAAGCATATAGGTCAGGGAGCTTGTATGTCCTTTTGCATGCAGATAAAGCCAAAAAAAAAAAAAAACAAAACCCCAGAGAGAACCAAGAAATTACTAGAAGGCTTGAGTATAAGGAGTACAAGCATCTAGTTGGAGAGTCAGGTTTAAGTATACTGCCTTATAGTGACTCCATTACATAATAGGTTAAGGATGGTGTGCAAAAGTGACAGAAAACAAATCAGTTCAACTTAATTCAGTTGAATTCAATCTTCAGTTAGTTGTATTTATATAGTGCCAAATCACAGCTTCTCCTCAAGGTGCTTTATATTACAAGGTGAAGACAATAATGGAAAAAGTAAAGCAAAAACACATAAGAATTACAGATTTCAAAGTAAAACAGGAAATGATAACAGCAATCCAAAGCAAAAGTTAAACTTGGTTATGTCCAAACATTCCAGATTAAGCTCTGCATCATCTTAAAGAGTACCGACAGAGTTGTGTCCTTAGTGCTATTTAGAAACAAAAGCCAAAGGAGCCGACGTCATCACCGAGTCTAATTATTGTACGACATACAATCAGCTTTTCAGCTTCCTGCCCTGAAAACGTCCGTTTACTATTTGCATACAGAAAAAAGGGCTCTATGATACAAATATAAAACCAATAACTGAACCCAGTATTCTTCTTGCTGCTTTCTGTTCTGTTCTGTTTATTTCCCTTCCATTCAAGTTTCACTCGCAACAACAGGTAACCTGGCTGTACATTTCATTCTAAATCTCTCCCACACACGCTACTTTGCATTTCAAACGCAGCGACTTTTTCCTCATAAATAAACATGACAGGTGGGTAGCAGGTGTGAAATGTCAGAGTAACAAGGCTCATGATCCGGTCAGTGCGGTGTGACGGCTGTCTTTCACGTGGAGGGATGAGCGGATCCGCGGCTCTGATTGGCCAGGCGCGCGCTCTCCAGAAGGCGCGCCGGGCTCTCTACTTGTCATTACGGTTGCACCGATTCACATGCCCACGAACACGGCTGGGCACGGCAGTGTGCCTATCTCCTCTCGGACTTGCACATTATTCAGACCAAAAGTGGCGGCTCGCACTATGGATGCTACTGTTTATGAGATCATATTTGGAGAGCTCGGGGACCTAAATTGTAGTTTAATAGAGGCTTTCCAGGACACTTTTTGGGCAAATGCTTCATTGTCATTGCTGAGCACTGATGGTAAGGCGGAATTGCTTCATTCTCCTTCCTCAGTATTGAGATGTTTTGCTGTTACATCTTAAAGATAGAAAGCTAAGCGTCGACCTTTATCTTTTATTTTATTTTCATTTATTATGTTTCCCCCCTAAAAGGTTTATATTGCAATGCCACAACCGATGAGATTGGAACCTGCTGGCCACGGAGCAGCACTGGCAGGATTGTAGAAAGACCTTGCCCTGAGTACATTAATGGGGTGAAGTACAACACAACGAGTAAGTCTTTCCATCGTGGAAAAAAGTTCCTTAACGTGTGGGAAACTGTGGAGCATTTTGTGGAAAATTATTTAGACAGTTGTGGAAAAAGAAATAGCGCAAAGCAAAAGAGCGCAACATTAGCAAGTGCGTTAATTACAGCAAGACTTCATGAAAAAAATGATTTGTGCTGCAAACAACCGCCCGTTAATATAAGCAATAACAAACAAATCCAGCAGCTTAATGATCTCTCATTTAGCCCACCGTCTTATGAATTTTCATTTCTACCCTAATTAGATAATTTTTCCACAGGCTTATTATTAGTACCCCCCCTGTGTTCACAAGTAAAGCGGCATAGACAGCGAATCAGTGATCATTATTAAACCTCCTGTTACAGGAACAGCTTCTTAAGAATGTGCGTGTGTGCTTTTCACTTAAAGGGCAAATACACCTAAGATCGCTCAAATCTCTGCTTCTGTAAGCTACTTACATGTATGTGAGGGCATCTCTTGGTTTGATTTTACTGGAGGGGGAATTTTGTTTGTTCCAATAGACAGCTGGACAATTTGGCATTGCACTGGTGTTCCAGTATCAGCAGAGAGAGTGTGTGTGCGAGAGAGCAAGCAAGGTGATCTGCTGTAAAATTGAGACTGACTGCCCATTAGAACTATTGTATAACTGTTATCATAGCAGCACCGTCTAGTGTCCAAAATAAGAGAGGATATGAAACAATGAAAGCCTCCATTGGGAGGAGGTTGCGGTGGATGGATGGGTCTACTAAACATTGGACCTTAATACTAGCCTGCTTTCTTTAAAAATCTCCTTATCTTAAACAGGTGTTCAGTATTCACATGCTCGACTTCTAACAGTTAGACTGGGGTTTGAGATTTGTCTGGTGTGACCAAACAATGGACTCTATGGACGCCTTCCACTTGGGCTGCATCATACAATATAAAACAGCATAATATACAAAACTTTTATGTGTAAAAAGTGTCATATTGTGATATCACTGCTATAGCAATGGTTATTGTGCAAATTCCTTATTGCACAAAACAACAAGACACACCCAGACATTTAGTAAAAAGGGAGATATTTGAACATCTTCCAACAAAGCACAATACTTAGCAAAGTATTTTTCATCACTTGATGTGAAAACACACCATGAAATGCAAGGAGGCCCAAAAATGGTATAACTGAGCATCATTGTAGCACTCGCGGGCCTCACTCCCTATGACAGGAAGCACAAATGGTAGAAATTACCAGTGCTGCTTCATATTTTTTGGGCAAGTATATGTAATAATATGATGTCAATTGAAATGGTGGAAAAACAGGACATTAAGCAAATTGTTTGACCTAAGTAACAACATCCCAGGTAGAAAATGTTTTCAGCTTCAGTTTTATTGTGCTGGTTGCTGATTAGATACAAGTTACTTTAATAATTGCTTAAAAGTATCAAATAACTGTGTGTCCCCACAATCCAAATGCAAACCACCAAAATTTCCACTGAAACCACTAACCAGGCTCCTTTTACACTTACATTTGTCTTATGCTGCATCACTGAATATAATACTGTGCCACTACTATTGCACTGTGATATTTCTGCTGCTGGGGGCACCTTGTTTCAGTAGAAGCACACTTTGAATGAGATCGTCTGTCATCGATGACAGCAGCTCATTGGAAATGAAGGACAGAAAATGTCCATTATTTTGTTTGCACAAATAAACAGTGCTGCAGGCAAGCTGCAATCTCAGATAAAACATTGTTGAGGATTATTTCTCTACATCATCAGAAATATAATTCTTGCAGATGTCTTTGAAATATCATGATACAATTTTTAGGCGCCCACCCCCGTCCCTACCTGCGTGTCACCCTGGATCACTCAGCTCCTGTAGGCTACTTATCTCCAAAATGCAACTCTAGTTCATAAGAGCTTGCGGAAATGACTTATCTGGTCAATTTCTTTGGGGGGAGGGTGGGTGTGGGATTTCAGAATAATACTTTTCATTTTGCTTCTGATTTCAACAATACGCTAAGAGGATGGTTTTAATCTGCTGGCTTGACAGGCTGAGCAGTTTCCAAACTAATCTGTGTCAGCCAACAGTTTAGCTAAGAGCTGAGAACAGCATATCACAACTCCGCCACCCAGCACTGTCACCTTATGTAACTCCTGTGTTAGTCATAAGGCTGATGAACTTGTTGCCGAGAAAACAGCACCATTCATTTCACAAAATAACCGACCTGCACCAAGTGTGAGTGTCCAGAGTGTCCATATCTGGACTTTTCATTTAACACTACTGTTATCTCTGTAATAGACTCAGGTGTAGTGTCATTACCCACCAAACCTCTGATACACACCCACAATCAACTGCTGTCTGATCACCTTTGATTCAACTTTGCTCTGCTGCTGCTTAGTATTAGCTGAACACGCCTGTTGGTTTGATCCACCAGTGTGAAAAGCATACCGAAAAGCATTGAGACACCTTGTCCAGTGAAGGTTTAGATAGCACCCTGGTGAGTCAATATTACATTTTTATCAGGCTCAGGTTTAGATATTGAGGCTGTAATATACTGACTGAACTGTGTGAAGAGTTTCCCGTTAGATAATAGGAGAAGTACAAAGAACTGTACAGCTGCAGTTTCCTGCATCACCCAGGAGTGAATGAATACAGCAATCAAACAGTAAATAAAATATTGTTTGAATGTTTGTCTCAAACATATGTGCAGTTCAGAAATTAGATAGAGGAGGTGACAGATTTTTCGCCCTTGCGCGAAAAAGTTGATGAGTAAGTTAATTACAGGGATTGGTTCTTGTGACAGCAGAGATTACAGGTTTTATTCTTTCACTGTCACCAACATTTGTAATTACATGGATTGTTATATTTTTAACACAGATCTGACATGTGACATGTGCAGCTAATACGCTTTGAAATGCTTGGATTATCTTAGCTATGTAAACAAATCTTTTTTTCTTCTTCCTGTCAAATCAGGAAATAGACTTTCAGTTTTTTAGGATGTCAAACATAAAACAATGCATTTATTGTTGCAAGTCAGACTATTAAAGAAGCCAAAGCAGAATATTTAATAGATTGCGGTTCGACACAGCAGGGAGGCCATTACAAAACTCTTCACAACTGATAGCTTAACTGCAGGATTCTGCGTGTTTTCACAGCAAAGTGATGTGACACCAGAGACAATGTAGGTGATTATTCTCATCCTCCTAGGTCACATTAGCAGCCCTCATTTGCATTCAGGAAAAAAAATACAAATTTTAAACCACAAAATAGGTCAGACTAAGAATAGAAGTAGGCCCTAACATCCCATGAGCAGGTGTTAATTAAAACAATGCAAAAAAAAAAAAAAGAACTGTGAAAATGCAGCGCAGCAATTTGCAAACTGAAGCCAAACAAGATGTGTTTTAAGCCAATCACTTTGACCACATGCCTAGCAGCAGCCATTTGCCCAGCATATATCCAAGAGCCAGGTATTTCATGCTTCTATACAAGCCTGCATATTAGAAATGAATGACCCAGGATATTTTAAGGAGAATCCCTTGCGGTTTGTACTCCCAGTTGTTGAACAGTACAAGATATAAATGCCACATCTTGCTTGAAACCGTGTAGGTTTTCTGTGGTGCTTTCAAATGAGAAGCTGAGCAAGTGTAAAGTAAAAATGTTGCGATTCTTTTGCAAAAATTAGAAGTTTAAGAGGCTTAGCGGGGCAGTTCAGGTAAGTAGCTATAAATTCTTTTCCATTTCATCTGGCTTGTATAAATATTAATGTCTGCGCAGAGTGACTTAAGAGCATTTATGCATTTTTAAACTTTCCTCTGTTCATGTTTTTTTTCTTGCAGCGCATTTATTCGTTCCTCTGGTTTACATGAAATGAAAATCGCCACCGTTGGGCCACAGTTGTTAGATACGGTGTGCTTTCTAACGACTATATGATGTGCTCTCTATCAAGCCTCAGGCAAAACAAGCAGTCCAAAGCAGTACTGAAGAGTGGCACTAGTGCTGAAGTATTAGTTTTGGAAGATAAATAAAAAAATGTGTGACCTGTATGCTTTCTCTGTTCACCCAGAGCACAACTTTAATTATTCAGTGAATCGCTCATATTGTTCTTGTAAATTCACCTCCTCCCAGTGAGTGTGTGTTCATTCTCACATAGGCGACATCCTGTTAGCACATAATGTACCATCCTAGTCAACACAAATCAAAATCAGGGCAGCTGTTTCTACAATAGAGCTCTATTGATTCTCTTATCAGGATTAATAAAGTCTGAGACATATCAGTGCTGCTCTGTGTATCTGGTTCAGACTGACAGTGGAGAGAGTGAAGCTGATGTAGTGTTGCATGTTGGGGGATACAGCTTGTCTCTTTATTTTAAATCACAGCTAATTCTGTACCTCGCCTTCTGGAGGCAAACATGACACTAATATAAGGTGGTGGATAAATATAGACAGGCATTGTTAGTAATTGTGAAACTGGTATTAGCACAGTTTTTTTTGTAGATGTTCCCTATTAAAAATTGTTTAAGAGCCTATGGTGGCAGACGGACCCATGAGCACAAGTCTTAAAATGTAGAGCAGATTCTCAGGAGGACTGGTTGTGTGACGAGGAATGTGTAAAAGAAATCCTGCCTTATTTGTCAAAAGCTTACTCACTGCACAGCATGACCAAATGACTCGCTGAAGTTTAATGACAGTTCAAATGGCTATAATGGCTGTTTTGCATCTTCTTGTCTGTGAGCTGTCATGTCCCCACTCAGAGGAGAATTAATATGAAACTCATTTTCCTTCCTCCTAAAGCTCTGAGAAGAAATTGGAGAAAATTACATGTAGACAGTCAACGCTCATTGTTGCATTCACTTGTTTAGGTGTTCCCAAATCACAAAATGTCTTATTGTGACACTTATCTTACTGATGCAATCTACCTCATGTGCATTTTCTAATGCCGAGAAACATGCACATGCGTCTGCCACAACTTGTGCTATTTTTTCTTTGCTCAATCTGATGACGGCACCACAGGTCTCTGCAAAATACCTCTCCTACTGCGAATTCTAGCCCTTTGAAACCTTTGATCCCCTTCTCCACGGTGAGACTGAGTAAGAGGTTCAATCAGCAAATTCAGGACAGTATGTGTTGCAAACATTTCACTAGCCATTGCACACCAAGACCCAGAGGGGGTCCAATCAGCACCAGCCTTCGCTGGCTGCACTCACCACAGATGACACACTAAAGTACCGGAGACATTTTGAAGCTACCAAATAACACAAATATCTGCAAAGCATGTCATGATTATTTATTATGGTTTATTTTCTTTTCATTCCTACTTCTGTGTTCACTCGTAAATCCAAGTCCTCCTTCCAAACATTTTCATTTTATCATTTCAGACCAAATGACACATTTACATCCATATGGCCTGAAAACTGCATTCGTTTTAGTGTTGCACTTGTGTCTCGATAGATGCCTCAAATTAATTTTCCACCCTCATCCTCCCCACTCTATCTCAAAGTGGCGTTTTCACACATCCAAACTCAGACCATGGACCGCCTTTCTTGTTAAAAAAGTCTTAAAATCTCAGTACCTGTTAACAGAGGTAACAGTTTTCTCAGTTGTATACCACTGAGACTCCTGCAGTGCAGCTGCCACCCATGAAGAATTGTCAGTTAACCTTGCATCCTTCTTACTGTCTCCTCCTGGAGATGCATCTCCCTGTTGTTCATAACTGTCATCACACTCTGAATTGCGAGCCAGCTTTTGTTCGTTACTTACTATTTTGAGCCGTGCATGCGTACGTGCAAGAATAACTAGCTACTGGGGTATCAGGGATGTTCATTTTTGGATTCTTATTTTACCGTTGCTGTCCAAAGTGAGAAAATGACCATATGTCTGAAATCAAAGAGAAGAGTGCAGCACTGCTGAATACATCAAAGGAAAATCGGTCACATATCTCATATCTGGGGCTGCATTTTACAAATTTCCTCGATGTTAAATCCCCCAGGACTGAGGCGGGGATAACACATATGTGCTTAATACCATATGTTTACACCTTTGATTCATATAGGACTAAGGTTCATAAATACCTTTATCTTTTTTTTTAAAAATTTAGCTAAAGCTTCATATTGAAGTGTGAAAATCTTTTGGCTTGACAGAATATTTTTTTCTCCCCACAAATCAAAACATGTGGTTAATTTTTTTTTTTTTTTACAAGAAAACAAAAAACATAATAAAAATATTGAAACAGTAAAAAAGACATTATTCATGTGACATCATAGCTTTTTTCTATATTGACACCAATATATATAATCTTAATCTAAGCTTAATATTTCAAAATTGTAAACACTGTATTGTGGGACCAAGAGCAATAGTGTTTCCTCCAAAACATATTGGATTTTATACTAAATCAGCCTCAACATTAAAGCAAATACACCCACACGTGGTTGAAACAGCTGTTACCTGTCAGCGCTGCATGCTGGCAGCAGATCCTTCTGGTCCTATTTATGGCTGTGCAATTAATCAAATTTTTATTTGAATTACAATTTTACCTTCCGCTGATTATTAATGTGAGGTAGCCTGTGTGTAATGATGTTGAATACCTCTGATTTCAGTATTGAACAAAGCAACTGTCGTGGTTTTTGCCATAACAGTCATATAGTTTGCAGGCTTCATCATAACGGAAATTTCTGAGTAAATGCCTTGAGCTCTTTTGTTTTGTTTCTTGAGGCAGTCCTAATTAGTTTTTGCAAATTGTGGTGTGCAGTGGGAAAGCACCTTCTGTCACGGAGCGGTGTTGCAGCGTTTGGTGCGGGTGCTTGGTCCGCATCAGTGTTTCGCTTGCTGATGAATGTCAACAACCAGAACATTGCACTGTTACAAGATTATAAATGGGATTTAATTCAACTGTCAGTGATTTTACTGTTGTGACTGTTCTGTGCACAGTTTTGCGTGTGGAAAACAGAGACCGAAGAGTTAAAACTCAAAGACTACAGGACCAAGACTCGATTGTGGCAACGGTCAGACTGAAAAGCCATTTTGTTATTTCACTGAGCAGCTATAAACAAGTCTTTGGTAAGGTTGTGGCCATCCTTGCATACTTTTCATTTTTGTACTGTGGGGTAATGTTCTCACTATCCTCCTCATGCCGTCTCTGTTTCCCGGAGGGACATAGTCTTAGTACGTGGGTTTTTGCTAATTTTCTCTCACCAGCTGGCTTCAGTGCAGCTGCTGAGGGTTGAAAGCTTGACAGCAAACAGGCACAAAAATTTTGCATTTGCAGTTACAGCTAATATGTCAAGAGGGCATGGAGAGAAGAAGGAAAGCTTAAGAGCCACAGCTGTAAGTAAAAGATTACCCGGTATCTCTTCCTCGGGCTCTGCTGACTTGTCTGCTTCAGTGGTCATTACTCAAGGCTTTTTAAGCTATTCAGTCGTCCTTGCTAAACAAGAGGAGACACCCTGACAACCCTACCCAATCTCTCTTTCATAGCAAATGTTCATTGTGTGGTACTTATAAGGCATGCCCAGTGAAGCTACTACTCGTGATTTTATGAAAGCTGAAAGTTGATTGTGTTTACTTACTTACTTATCGTCAAATTCTAGCACTCTAGCAAAACCTCTCTGGTCTCCACTTCTCAGATGTGAGTATTTGCTGGTTTCCTCAGTCTTCTGATGTTGAACTGATTAGTTCTGCCCTTTTCCCAGCAATAAACAGCCACAAATAATAATGCTCACCAGCCTTTGACATGTTCTCAAACAGAAGTGGTCAGATGCTTCCTTTATTTTTCTCTTCCCATAACCTTCCAAATCTGTATATTCAGTTATGAAGCTAAAAAAACAAACAAATGGAAATCTTCACTTGAAGGAATGGTAATGGTTGTAGGCGCTCTGTCTCCCTCCTGGTGCGTGTGTGAAAATTAAACAAAATCTGTCCTCTTCTCTCATGTTGAACTGAGAAAAGTCGGTTCTTTAAACTTTAAAGTCGGACTGAAAAAATGATCCCAAGCACTGAGCACATTTGAAAAGAACATATGGTACGGGGAATAAACAAGTTAGACTTAATACTCACCACATTCAGTATGCACCGATGTGATCATTCTCATTAGCTCGTTTCTGAAATTCATTGAAGCGTCTAAAGTGAAGTAGAGTGGCAGTCATAGATTCTCTCTTCCTCCCTTCATAAGGGATTCATTCTTCAGCTTGTCAGTACTGTGTACAATCTACTTGTTCGACATGATGAACCTTACAGAAGTGCTCAGTAACCTTCAGCTGCCTGCTATTACCTACTCCGAGGTCTTTGTTTTGCTTCGCCTTAAAACTAAATGAGCTGTCGCCAAGCCAGTGAAGCAGCTGATTTGTTACAGACAGCTAATAAATAGAAAGTATTAACCTCTGATGATGATGGGCGACACTGCAATAAAACAAGCACCAAAATAAGCACTACTTTTTCTCTCATTTGTCATACATGTCAGCGGCTCCAAGCAATCTGAACTCGGGGACAATTGAAATTATTGACAAGAACTAAAGATGCCAATAATGCCTTGACAGAACAATGCAGATTTTGATTAATAAAAGAAAACAGACCATTTCTTTCACTAGCAGGACTGAGCGTTCATAGGCTGCGTACGCCTGTTATTAGGCACAATAGGGCTTAATGGTAAAAGCTAATATTAACCTGCAAATGTTCATAAATGTAAACTCAGATAACTGTATCACCAGCATCATTATTCATTGGATCTGGGTGGGGCTGAAAAAACAGAGCAAATACATGAAATATATTTTAAAGTTCTGTCTGGACTAAAGTAGGAGACTGAGCAACCTTTCCATACAAAACTTAACAAATGTTAGTTTTCTGTTTGCATATTTCTGTTTCTTCACGATGAAATATACAGTAAAGTGCAAAAGTCTTGAGCCCGCAGTACAGAAATGATGGCAAACACACTGCCAGTGCAGTAAAAGTATACCTGGATACAAAAACACAGACACACACAATGGAAATACTGTTACTCGTGGATTAGCCTACCGAGAGCCCAGATCTTAACATTGCTGAAACAGTGTGGGATCATCGTGACAGAGAACAGAACAAAAGGCAGCCAAGATCCAAAGAAGAGCTTTGAAGGAATAGTTTCTAAAGGACATTCAGACTACTTAAAGAAATTACAAGAAATCTGCCTAAGAGAGTTCAGGCTGTGCTGAAGAATACTTGAAAGTAATATTTTTTGGTATGTCCACCTGTTCATACCAAAATATTCCCTTTTGAGCCTTATACACTGTATTTCCATGACCACACACACGTTTCAATAAATCATTTCACCTCAATTCCTGCTTTTTCTGACAGAATATGAAGACATGAGTACTGTACATGCATATAGTTTTTGATTCTATTATAGGTAATGTACTAATGGAGTGAGTAATTATATATTAAAGTAATTATATACTTATTAGAACATTGCAAAAGTCATGATATACTGGAATGAGCATGTTTGAGACCAAGAGTTTCCTTTAAATTCCTTTAAATATCCTTTGAATTCATATAATTTCTGGATTGAAATGAGGCCATTTGTTATAAACATGTTCTGTACAGATTGTTAGCATTTAGTGATTATTTCGTGATGTATCCAACCCACATCTATCTAAGACGCAAAGCAAATCTGCCTTTTTTGTTTTAATACAATGAGCAGTGAAGGGTTTTATAGACTGATTTCAGTGTTCCCCCCCCCCAAATAATTCTATAAACTGTATAAATTGTAAATGAGACTTTATGGCCTATATAGAATAATCAGATAACGTTGTTAGATTTTTATGACAAATCATTGCCCAAACGTTGGCTTTTTACTAAATGAAGTCGAACTTTAAGAAACTCAAATTTGATTTTTGCAAGTGAACTTTTAAAGAAAGACGTTCCTGCTCTGTGTATTCATCATGGATGTAGAGTAAAGACATCAAAGCCAAAGCTTTTAGAGTAGCCCCATATGTCTTTTGTTGATTAGCTCAGTGGGGCTTGTGTGGTTAGGTGGCCCATGAGGCTGAGAGTTTTCTCTCTGTAAACCTAGTGAAGCGTTTCTGCAGCCACATCTCCAGCTGTTGTCAGCTGTAGGAGGAAGAGCATGACACTAAGGCTTAAAGTCACTCTGAGAAAACACCAAGGCTACAGTGGGATTTTCGACTCAGACAGATTCCCTGCGCTAAATTTAAACATCCATGTGTTAATGGCTTTAGTACATATTTACACAAGTTGTTTTTCTTATCCATGGTGGCTGTGTTCTCAAGATCTATGTTGCATTTAAGCTATAAGATCTGTTGTACAGTAGAAATGGATGACTAATTTTGTCAGCAGAAATATGTCAGGAACACTTCTGCACAAGCCTGTGTGCAGCACAACTGTGCATGAGCTACTGCTTCCCTTCGGCTGTTCCCTTTATAGAAGTCATGAGTGTGCGTAGATTTCACACGAGTCTGATTATAAAACAGAGATATTCACCGCAGTCTGCTAAATGGGTGTTTGATTTATAAACTTTAAAAGTTTGCATTTATTTTTCATTTTAACAGTGGCAACATCTAATTTTTTTGTTCGGTAAAAGATATGATATAATACTTGAACGCAAACACTGTTTTTTTATCAAGCTGGTGACAGGCCTTGCACTAAGGTGTTGATTACTGGTAGACATAAATGCATGTGAAAACAACAAAAAAGCTCAGTGCTTAATGGCACCAAAAGGGCCTTGTCTGCGAAGTGAGTTTAAATACTTTGTGATGTATCCTTGACTTTGATCTAACAAAGTCTGGGCTTTTAGTAATGTCGTAGAATGAATCACCCAGAGATTTATTTCAGGTAATCCAGCCTCAGAGTGTGCTGATAATGCCAGAGAGCCAGAGACTGTTTTGATTTGAAAAGGATCAGCACCTCTGACAAAATGTATAACAGAGTTAATGTGACAAGGACGAGACAGTAGATTTTTGGAAAGTTGTTTAGCTGCCATGTTGTCTTTGATCAAACTGAGGTCAACGAAGGGCTTCGGAACAGCTGCATTTTAATGCTGACATGTCAGTGTTGACGGGTTGGGCTCACTGGAGACATTTTATGATCTGAACCACCGGTGATCTGGGTCAAATATAATATTTTGGAAGCTGGAGGCAGTAAAATATTTTTTAAAATAAAAATAATTACTTTTTTTTAAGGCAGAGAATGCTTGCTTCCTGCTTTCATCAGCACAAGTCAATCACAAGTGTATTCTCTGTGTGTTTTGGGCTGACATACCATTTAGGCCAACTCCTTGTGGCAGACATGTGATCAAAAGGAAAAAAAATGCCCTTTGAAAAGGACTCATTTGCAAGAGAAAAAGGGCTAGGTCAGTCGCTGACACATAAAAAAAGCACATGTGATGCTATCCCAAAAAAGGAAACCGTCCTGACAATGTTAAACAAGCAACCTAAAAACTCATATTATAAAACAGCTGCAGACAAATAGTGTAAATACATATGAAAATAATACTATGAAGCCATTTTCGCAGTTATATAGCATCTGTTTAAAACCATGTCCTTGTAAAAGCTTACAATATTAGAGAAAGAACCCCACAGATCCAGAGATAACCTGTGTCCAAGCATTAAGATGATAAGAATTTCTGGAACCAAAAGGCAGGACAAACATACTCAGGTTGGCAGTGACTCAAAACAAGCTTTTAGTGCGAATGCTCAAGTAGCTGTATGTGGATGCGATGGCTCTTTGGAGAAAGAGCGTGCAGGCTCAGAGAGCAGAGAGGCAGACAGAGGATTGATGGCAGCGGCAGATAGTGTGTGGTGTGGCAGCCTGAGTGAGAGTGGGCAGGTGACTCTCCCGTCACTCCTCCGTTGCTGTAGATAAACTGACGAGCGGAAGCTTGGGTGGGCAGGCAGGGAATGCGTTTGTAAGTCTAACCATCGCAGAGTTCAATTGGTTCCAACCAAAAGACATACTCAGAGTACAAGGCCTTAGCATAACTACCACAGCAGCAGTCAGAAAGCTGAAACGAGCAATGACTGCAGACAAGGGCATACTGCACAAAATTGAGCGCTTGAACCACATGTGTGCACACTGATTGGAGTGGATCCAGGAGAGTGGGAGATGGAGGGCGCCGCATAAACCCTTACAAACACAGATGCAACACAGCAGAGATGGAAAATAAAACACGAGTCAAAAAGAAGAGGGGAGAAAAAAAAGGACACATGGGGGGGAAAGCAATGGCTACAAAGACAGCATGACAAATTAAGATACTGCAATATATGACTTTCAGTGAGCAAGAGCAGTAGTTGTGTTAGATAGTAGGAGCTCACACATGCTGGAGGATTAACTTTTACAGAGACATAAAATAATGATTTTTGTAATTATCAGTGCTGTTAATTGAGGTCAGCTGCGGCATAAACCGAACAAGGGTGGTGGTCTAATAAAATTGTTAAGCTCTGCGGGAATTTAACAAAAACCTCAACTAACTGAATGAAATCAGTCATGTGGTTCAGAAAGTAAGTTTCCCAATGCAACTCTAGTAAGAGTGAGTGAGTGAAACATAACTTTAACTAAGAGAAAAACACATTTTAGAGTAAAATGTGTTTATTTTACTGTAGTTTTACTGTGGCATCGTATCACTGCTGAACCACAAAGCGTAGATGCAAAGAAGCCGTTTATTCAGCAGGATTTTGAAAATCCAAAGCAACAGAATGAGTGATGTCACCCTTTTGTTCCAGTCAGAGTTTCTTTTTCAAAACGACGAGACTTACAGTACTTAATGAATTTATTAGGCCACCTGTCATAAAAATAAGGAAGCACAAATATTTTAGAAATCTCTCAAATTATTTATCAGGCAATTAACAAACTGAATTAATGTCTTTCTACCCAAACTTGAGCCGGCACACTGAATTCATCCGAGAAGTCAGAAATTAATTAATGATAATAGTGGAACACTAAGACCGTTTTTTCTGTTTAGAAATCCAAGCAAATGACTGTAATTTGTCATCTTAATCAAAGAATAATAATAGGTTTTACTATTTTTCCCCGCTTTTAAAAAAATAGGGAATTTGAAAAATCATTGATAATAGCAATGATAATAATTTAGCACTAAAAACATAATTTTGATTAAAGAGCTTGCACATACTGCTGGATTAACTGTTACATTGATAAATACCAATACAGTTCATGTAGGAATTAATTTATGGAATTTTCCCACCTAGTAATTCTAGTAAGAGTGAGTCACCACCAAGACCAGCCCGATTTTAAAAGATAAATGCAACAGAATGAGCCTTTTTTATCTCACCCGAGTTCTTCTTTTTCAAAACTAAGTAAGACGTATATACACATATATGTCTTGCAGAGGCCCATAGTGGCCACAGTTTAGTATAAACATTAAACTGGGACCACCGTTTACTTAGAATCATTTATTGGACTAACTGGCTGGTAAATAATTCATTCATTTTCTTTAATTCTCTTGAGTTTATGTCCTTGCCTGTTCTC
The DNA here is from genome assembly GCF_963969265.1 of Rhamphochromis sp. 'chilingali'. Lineage (NCBI taxonomy): Eukaryota > Metazoa > Chordata > Actinopteri > Cichliformes > Cichlidae > Rhamphochromis > Rhamphochromis sp. 'chilingali'. The sequence goes on along the minus strand of NC_137943.1, from coordinate 20,897,697 downwards.
GGACGTAGATGTCTGTAATATGGCAGCTTTGCTCTAGTTCCTGCTGCTTGAATAAAATATCAAAGTGCAATGAGCTATGATATTCCCATGTTATTGTATGGCCTAGTTTATTCCATCTACCCAGCTCATGAAATCAAATTTCATATGGCTCGAAGTAAAAGCTGCTGTAACTGGCTCAGGTGCATGGCTTTAATGTGATGCGTTCACTCAGTTTTTAGATATCGTAGCCTTTCAATTTCACTATATTTTGAAACCTATCCACATAAAAAACCTCAGATTTAGTGACTATTTCTCAAAACGGCAGAAAAAAGTGGGTAATTTTTGATAACCTATAAAGAGCGGCTTGGTCTTTTGAGGAGGCGTAAAAGTCGTATCAAGTTTTTCTTTTCTTTTTTAACCCAACCACCTGGGATAAGTGGAAGTCAGAGCAATCAAACACCACAAAAAGAAAGACAGCCTTGTGCAAACACTAAGTGAAATATTCCTGTTTATTATCGCTTCACAGTTGGTATAGCACAGCTGACAGCACAACCCACAGATAAAAGAAACAGGTCAAGTTTAGCTGAAGTGAAAAGGCACTGATTTGTTCTTTGGATTAGGTGTTTTTTTTTGCCAGATTTATCTTACAATTTCAATCAAGATCAAGCAATATTTAGTCTTTTTAATCATCTATCTGAACATTTATGCAGGAATGACCAATCCAGACTAAATTTAAGCGCTCTTTTCCTCATTTAGAGCTTCCAATTTTTCTAATCTTTGAACAGCCGTACAGTGTTTGTTTGCATGCCTCCAAGAAAGAGGACTGGCAGAGTGGCTAGCTGAAGAGGTGGGCATTGTTGGCAAAGACTATATCAGTTGGAAGTTGCACGTTTCTTCCATGTTCTTGTGCGTCTTTACCCCCAGTGGAGCGTGGTCAGTGTTAAGTCGCTTACAGCATTGTTAGCACCTCACATGGAAGCTTTTAATCCTCCTCCCAAACTCACAGAATGAGTCATTTAGAGATTTTTTTTAACTGCGTGAATGTAATACCCTGTAAGGATAATGCGAAGAAAAAAGCCTCATCATGCCCACTGCACAGATGGTTTGTCAGAAATGTGCTCTCCCTGCACCAGTGCTTTGAATTAGTCCTGCCTCAGTGGTGTAGCTCACAGGGAGAAATCCACAACCTGCTCCCCTTCCTCTGTTTCTTCACCTTCGCTGATTGATTCGCAAACACAGTAGGATACTTGGAAAGTAACTGGAAAGTACTTTGTGCTGCAGTTATAATAATAGCTTAGCTTACTTGAAGGCGTCACGTCCTATTAAAATGGATATTAAGTTAATGAGATTTTAAAATATGTGTTTTTTTTTTACACAGATTAAAAATAATGAATCAAAAGTGCCTTGAGGAATTTTGTCTGTTAATACCTTTAAGTAATACAGTCATCCTGTTAATGTCATCATACTGACTTTTAGCTTTATTCGCCTAAACTGAGACACCTGTGATTACTCTTCTTTTGTAATAAATGTGAAAAAATGTTTTTAATACCTTATTTATTTGCTGCTCAGTAGCAGCCACAGATTGAAATAAAAATAATTTGCTGTTCTATTTTTGTTAATTCAACAAGCTTAAATTTACTTCCCTGAGAACCATTGCAGTAGCTCAGTAAGACAATTTGCAAACTGCAAGTAATGAGTGAAGTGGTTATGGTGACACTACACTACACATCAAAGTCTCGGCATGTTTTTAAAATATCTTGGCGTTGTGCTTCACAGACATGTGGTGATGCAGTATTTAATTCAAAAGAGTGTCTTTTCTACTCTGAGCACTACAAGCCACATTCACGTTGCACTCTTTTCTATGCCTTTAAAGTGGCTTTCACACCCACAGCTGGATGCCTAGGCGGAAAACTGAACCACTGACCTTATGATTGCTAGATGGACCCGAGTGCAAGACGAGCACGACCACACCTGACATTTCTAATTCTGCAGTTCAGTTTAAACTGCTATAATCTTCCTTTTCTCTCTACTATTATAAAAAATACAATTCACTTGTATTTTTATTTTTATTCCTATTTATTCTATTTATCCCCTTCGTATATTTTATTTTATTTATATATGTCTCTGTATTTATATATATGTGTGCGTGTGTATATAATATTCTGTAACTCTGTAACTTCTGTCGGTGCTGTGCTTTTGGAAACTGAATTTCCCACAGGAACCCACCCGAGGGATTAATAAAGTTTTATCTTATCTTATCTTATCTTATCTTATCTTACTAAAATGATCCTTTTCAGCTATTTTATGCATGTTGCCTCCAAATGAATGCAATGTGTTGAAGTAATGCTCCTGTTAGAGATCCTTGCCGTCTTCACTGCTTGTAAAAACAACAAATTTAAAAAAAAATGCAGGTTCTCTCATTTGTTTGAATCAAACTTTAAACCCTGCAGACATGGAACCTTAAATGCACCGGGACTTTGCTGAATGCCACATGGCACTTGATCAATAAACACACTGAGGCAGTTTCACACGATGAATATGGTTTTAGAATACATAAAAAAAACAAACTAATTCACGGTGTCGTATACCACAGAGTCACTGAATTGCCACTATGCCTGCACAAGTCGATCCCTCTCACATGGCTGAGAACTAGGATTTTCCCTCATGAAGAGCACAAAACATTCTGCAGTCACGACGTGTCGCCATCAGTCAAGTGAAGAGCTTAAACCAAGCTCATTTTAAATCTTATTTCTCCTTGTCTTGTGTAGCTGCCACAAGCAGTTTTGTGGTCTCTGCTGTCAAAACTGTCACATTATATAACATTAAATTGAATGCAAAGGATATTACTCTGTTCCTGCCACTGCTTCAAAAATTGAGGTGGACGTTGTCCTCGCTTTTTATTTTGTTGTTGACAAGAATGTTTGAATTAAGATGGGTTAATGTGAATGTTGCAGTTTACAGTTGGGTATGATATCAGTTTTCTAAACGTTCAGAGGAATGCATTTATTCATTCAACAATGCTTATTTTCAGGACAATATCAAAACCTTGCAGGATAATAAGTTACATTAATGATTGCATGGATTTGGAAAACTGCACAAATTAGTTAAATAAAGGAATAAAATTGATTAAATGAATACTTTAATTGGCCATCATAATAATACAAAGGCAGAAACATGCTGCTGTGTTCCCCCCTGCCCTCTATACATTTCCTAGTGTTAAAGAGATAACAAGAACCCACTGAATGCACAAGGAAGAACTTCAAAATGGAAAATGCAGTTCAAAGTTGATTATGGGGAGCGGGTTTTAAGAGATATGCAAATAAACTGACAGAGTAAGAGGCTTTGCATTTCCCCCTATGAATAAAAATTTGTATTGCTAAATTGGTATTCTGGGTGAGAGTCAGACGGATAGTAGTGCTCAACTTTCAACTGAGCTCTGAAGAAATTACAAGGATGGTTTAGCTTACCTACTTGGAAAACACTTTACTGTAACAGCAAATCACTGGTTTATGCCTGCTCTTGACTTAGCTGATTGCAGTGCTTTGGAATAATGAATATGCAAGATCTGTATTTATCTTTATAGCTCAACGTGCATTTTAAAACAATATGTTTGCGAGAATGCCAAAGCTTTACCGTTTTCTCTTTTCTTGCAGGGAGCGCTTACAGGGAATGTATGGATAACGGAACATGGGCGCTGAAGAGTAATTACTCCAACTGTGAACCCATTTTGGAGGAGAAGGTAGGTGACTGTAGGCGGGAGTAAATCCTGCAGTTCTTCAGAAAAACACTCATCATCGTCAGAAAAATTGCAATCGGATGCAACAATGAAAAAGAACCAAACAGAACCGTATGTCCCTTTATGATGCGGTGCGGTTAAACCCCCCCCCCCCCCCCCCCCACTTTAAAACATGTTCTTTTTGAGCAGTATTGTCTGTGTCTTTGTAAACAAAGCCGGAGGACAAACTGCAGGAGCGATGCACTGTATGTAGCAAGTTTTGGCCTGATTACCTCGTACTGTGGCTCCGATTCTGTGTCTTGCTCTATATTCTTAGATAATTTTAAGCCAAGACTGAAGTATGTCAATGACATTTGCTTTTTATAATCATAGTTAAATCTCAGTACAATGAAGCCTGGATTGAGTAGCAGCTGAAATGATGTAGAGACAGCCCTCTCATACAAATTATGTTCTTGTTATCATTCAAATTCAAAAATCTCGGACTAAAATTATTTAACTGCAGCCTAAGGGAAACGTATTTGCTCCACCAATGTTGGGATCATTAGGTCTCTCAATAATGTTTGCAAATGGAACAGTTTAAAAGACAAAAAACCTACTTTCATTCAAGCATAGAATACTTTGCTAACTGCTTCATTAAAGATGAATGCACTCTGCATGCCACTGCCTCTTGGTTCCTCTACTATTGTCACGACCTAAGCATGTAATTACTTGTGACGACCTATTAGTGCACTGAACATGTATTAACATCTAAAATTTGCAGGGAAAAGGCACTCTTGTTGTTAAACTGCATGCACTAGATAGGTTCTTCCACTGTGTTTATACATTGCTTTGTCTTTGTTTCTATTATGCAGCTGTAACAATAAAGAAGTAATTCATGGGCTGTCTTTTCAGAGAAAATATCCGATGCATTATAAAATAGCGCTGATCATCAACTACTTAGGCCATTGCATCTCTGTGGGAGCTCTTGTCGTGGCCTTCATTCTCTTCTTGTGCTTAAGGCAAGTACAAAAATAGTGCATATTTGAAACGTGTCCTGTATGCACCTCATGGAAGACAATCAGTGAAATCCACATCATACTCACACTGCTTATCATTAACTTGCTTATGTCAGATGAATAGAACTCTGCAGCTCAGCCGCGATGGAGCACTCAGGCACGGAAGGGCCTAATGTGCGTTTCCCAACACTTGTGTTTGAAGTTGTATCTCTTTTCATATCCTGGCTTCAAAACACACACACACACACACACACACACACACACACACACACACACACACACACACACACACACACACACACACACACGATATATCAGTTATGACAAAAGAGGGCAAACACCAGCATCCTGAGATACTTTGTGTACTGAGGTTAGATCAATATGGGCTTCTGAAAGCAAATACCGATTATTTCATGGAGACTAAAATAGTTATTGTCTTCTGAGGTTAAATCTCCCTAGACTTCACAGAGAAATCAGCAACTATTTCTCCACATATATATTTATTCTTGGCCATTTCGGGAAATGCATTTGAAGAATCACCTGCAACTATAAGTCAGTGCTAAATCTTGTACAAAGATTAACTTTCAGCAGTGTTTTAAAGCTGAAGATGTCTACATTTTTAAAAAAAGTAAAACCCTAATTTGCATGAAAGTGCCTGTTCCCTGAGTCATAACTGTGTCAAATCTGAGCACACAAACATTATACATGCATTTTTAGAGTTAGCACACTTTTAGTTTATCATGAAGTTTTATGTAGTTCGAAACTAATCTCGTAATAATTGCCTGCAAACAGGAACTGGCAACTGGAAAAAATTGATTGGCCTAAAAAAGGCTCAGTTTTCACACACTGACTGCAATTACAGAACTGCCAGAAAATTGATCAAAGGTGTAAAAGCCAATAACCGGGCAAACCATTGCAGCGGCTTCATCCCAAGTATAAACTTATTCTGTCAATATTCCAGCCTATAATGTCATCTCACTGTGAATAAACTGTCCTTTACTTTTAAACTTTTGACACTTAGACAATGATGCAGGAGAGCACAAAAGAAGCAGAAAAAAAGTGCCTTGTGAAATTTTAAGACATTCTCTAAACACATATCAGGAGGCTGTCAAGGCCTTGAGAAACAAATGCTTTATTTATTTCTCCTTACTCCAGCAGATGAAGGATCCTGTTCAGCACTATCAGTTTTGTCCTTAACCACACTGCCTCTATCTTTCCAAGTCGTTCTCCTGCATTGTGCGACAGCTTTCTAAATTTTTTCTTCATACGATCTCACTTCTTAGAATTAATGCTGCATTGTACAACTGGTTCAAAATGCTGACTTCTGACAGGTACACAGAAGCACAGTCAGAAGCACAGTCGTATTTAGCCCTGTCTTAAAACGCAACACTGGCTTCCTGAGACATACAGGTTGAATTTCAAAATATTGTGGCTCACATATAAGAGGTTGAATGGGCTCGCTCCAGGTTATCTATCAGACATTTTACAGTCCTACATCCCATGCCACTCACTAATAGGGCATATGATGTAACGATATATATCGGATGATGATATAAAAACGTCTATCGTTTCATTTGACGCTATCGTTTGTTTCGTGGTGTCGCAAAATAAACTGTTTACGGCAATATTTTTTTATGGTTTTGATGGTCACTGTAGTGGCTATGTTAATTTCTTAAAGTTCTCTCTTTCTCTTATATTTAATATAACCACACTGTGGACGGACAAGCGCCTGTTTTTATGCGTTGTCATTAGCAACAATGACGGTAACACCATCGCGTGTCCGCTTGTTTATGTTCCACATAAACCTTTCACAATAAAGCTCAAGATCCTGTTGAGACTTTTCAAAATAAGCTGAATCACGTGAAAGAGCAGATTATTTACTGATGAGAAGTAAAAAAGATCCACCAGGTGCTAAAAAATAAACCTTAGACTCAAACGTTAGAGCAGGCGTTTCCCCGCAGCACGCCGTGTAATAAATACTCACAAAGAAAACAGCGGCTGTTACAACTTATGCCTAAAAATGTATAGTTTCATGCATCGGTTAAAACACTCGACTCCAGGTACGCAACGCGCAGCTGGAAACACTTAAGGCAAGATGAGCTGCCCGAGATTCACAGAATTTACAGAAAATGTTACATTTGTGTGATTTATATCGTTATCGGACGATAGAATTCTTATATTGGGATATGAGATTTTGGTCATATCGCACAGCCCTACTCACTTATGTCCGCTGATTAACGTCTTACAGTAATTGGCTTGTGCAGATCACCCTGCAGTCTTAGTCGCAGCCTTGGAATTGTCTCTGTTTCTGGATTAGATCATTTTCCTCAGTAACCCAATCCAACTGAAAACCTACATCTTCTTATTAGCTTTTCTTTTCAGCTCAAATTACTGTAGTTTTAATTTATTGTGCCATTTTCATTCATTAATTTCATTAATTTAGTAGCTTAAATAATTATATTTTATTTCTTGTTCTTAAATCATTTTGTATTGTTTCTGTGATAGCACGTTGGTTCATGTGTCGTGTGCTTAAACGGTCTAGATGCAGTAATTAAACTGACCTGACTTGAGTTTGTTTTTCAAAACATCTTAATCAGCCGTCTGCGTTTGGCTTATTGTTTTAGGAGCATACGATGTCTTCGAAACATCATCCACTGGAACTTAATCACCACCTTTATACTGAGGAATGTTATGTGGTTTTTGCTTCAGCTGATTGACCACAATATCCATGAGAGCAATGAGGTAACAGTAGTGATGTGTTATGGGGTTTGAAAGTATCACTGAGGTGTTAATTTACCAATACAAAGTCTTTAAAATCTTTTCTGAATTCTTTTTTTTCAGCCTTGGTGTCGCTTAATAACGACTATATACAACTACTTTGTGGTGACAAACTTTTTCTGGATGTTTGTTGAAGGATGCTACCTTCACACAGCCATTGTAATGACATATTCAACTGATAAGCTGAGAAAGTGGGTCTTCCTGTTTATCGGCTGGTGTAAGTATGATTGTTATCAATGCATTTGTCATGCTATATTCAGCTCAAGGCATTTTTTTATGAAACACATTTCATACTCTATGGAAAAACCATAGTGCTTTATAAACTCTATTCAAAGCATAAACAGGCTGAATATACAGACTTTAGTTTAATAAAATGGTAAAATGAAACAAAATAAGACAAAGTATTATTAGGTGACATTACCTTTACCTTAAGCCAAGCTATCATCTGTTTGGACACAATGAACATAAGCTTTCCTTTGATGAACCAATACTTTTAAATGAGTGGATTGTGTAAAATGCACCATTTCAAAGGCCTTGAATAAATCTAAAAACAGGGCACAGCAATGATATTTTTATCCACTGTGTTATTAAAATCTGTCACTGTATTTATAGAAGTTTTTTTTTTCCATTTTACTATACTCTGATCTCTCTAAAAACTAGCTGATAAGGTTATAAGACATTTCTTTAGAAGATTAAAGTACAGCAGAAAAAAAATTGGAAAGCGGCTCGTACGAATGTCAAATATTTATTTATTTGTGTTATTGATTCTTGAAGGACATACATAATCAGGTAATCATTAAATCAGCAACCAGGGCACACATGCATTTAAACATGTAGACATGATCAAGACGGCCTGCTGAAGTTCAAACCAAGCATCAGAATGGGGAAGAAAGGTGATTTAAGCGACTTTGAACATAGCTGGGATTTTTTAATAAATCCTCTTGAGAATTTACAGAGAACGATTAAAAAAACAAAAAAACAAAACAAAACAAAAAACAGTTCCCTGGGTGAAAATACCTCTTTGATATCAGAGGTCAGAGGAGAATGGAAAGACTGCTGCAAGCTAGTGGAAAGGCAGCAGTAACCACTCATTACAACCAAGAAGAGCATCTCTGAATGCACAGCTCTTCAGACCTTGCAGCCACGTCAGAAGATCAGACTTGGCGCCACTCCTGCCAGCTAAGAACAGGAAAGTGAGGCTCCAATTCACACAGGCTCACCGAAATTGTACAACAGAAGATTGGAAAAATGTTGTCTGGCCTAATGACTCTCAATATTTTCTGCAGCACTGTCAGAATGGTGGAAACAGCATGAACAGAGGTGGCAATGTGATGATAAAATACTAGTATATAAGTATACAATTTTTATGTAAATTGAAATAATCCTTAAATGTACTCAGCTTGAATCAGTTAAAGAGAACATGAGCAGAAAAAAAGAAGGAAAATGAAAAATAGCTCTGTTTTTTGTTGCCTACATTGTAGAGGGTAACTTTGCCTCTAACGAGGAACATGAGTAGCGAAGAGGTTAAAGTGGGATTCAGCAGGTGAGGGAACCCTAATATTAGTTGTGGTTCAGCGTGGGGAAAAAGAATCGCAGCTCACAATAATTTCTATTGAGAGCTCCAGTAGGTTTTCTTAATGTAGCGGCTGTGATCAGCTGATCTAAATCCACCACAGTGCAGCAAGTTAACCAGTTTATCCTGCACTAACCTGCAGAGTATTTTCATGCAACCTTTAACCTCCTAAGACCTAAACTCTTCCACGGCATGCATTTTTTTTACCTTGTTTTTCTTTTTATGAAAAATGAGAGCCGCATATGAGGATATTCATTTAAAATTTTGATAGAACAGTAGCAGTATAATGTCCTCATAAGTGGATATCAGGCCCTTGTAGAGCAAAACTGTATTTTGGTCTAAATAACCCAAAATGTGATGTCCACATATGTGGATGCCAGGTCCTAGGAGGTTAAATAGCACAGTTAGTCTTGCTCAGTTTGTTTTGCAGCATGTTTCACAATATGAAAAAAAAAAAAAAAAAACATGTCGCATTTACAGACCTGTACATACCTGATTAAAAAATTTGAAAACTTGCATATCCAATTTATCAAACACTACTGAGCAGTCCTTACCTTTAAATCTAACCTCTGTTCTTCATCTCCTGTCCCGCCTTTCTTATCTTTCTCTGAGTGACGTTAGCGCTCTTTCTTTTCTCTCCCTGTGATCAAAACGTCACTCCTTTAATACTCGCTTGTCTTCTGTAGAGCTGACTATGGCACACGTTTGGTTTTGTTGTGTGTTTGATGCTGTTATGTCAGTATGAACCAAAGGCTTTGAGGAATTCAACCTTGTTCGATCTATGCCATGAAATATTAAGGCAGTTTTAAAGGCAAAATTGGATCCAACATGGCGCTAGCAAGCTGTAACTAACAGAGTGACTGGTGAATGTGCTCAAAATTAGAAAAAGAACAGTTTGTCAAACAATACATATACTCAAAAGGAGAATTTCACTTTTCTTGCATTAATTGAAAACCAGGTTGTGACAAAACACTGTTATCAGGCGTTATTGTTTGAACTGAACATGTGCCCGAGAGTACAATCACTTCTCCAGTGAAGAGGAGGGAAACTCTTTAGTGGTTCATATCCGAGATAAGACTTTAATTTAATGAAAGAACCGGCATGCAGCGTGCTTGACTTTGAGTCCTGAATATACAGCAGATATCCCATCATGACCCTATAAATGATCTCACCTTGACTGACAAATCAAGCATATTATATGCTGTACAGAGCCAACATCATCAGGGACAGAAATACACAAAGTATTCTGCTCGCATGCTTCCCGGAAACACTGAGATTTTCTCCTTCTGTTTATGTAATGGACATAGTGTGCTCAGCAGAAAGAAAAAACCCCTCATACTTTACTTCAAACTAGGTCATGAGAAAATGAGTTAATGGAGCTTTGTGAGCACAAGATTAAAATATGAAGTCTTATCAGCAGATGTAGAGAGTAGATGACGGTGAATGACAGATGGATGATATTATTGGGAAGCTAATGTTAGCTTTGAAGATAAGATAAGATAAGATAAGATAGAACTTTATTAATCCCTCGGGTGGGTTCCTCTGGGAAATTCGACTTCCAAAAAGCACAGCAACGACCGAAGTTACAGTTACAGAATTGTTATATATATATATATATATATATATATATATATATATATATATATATATATATACATACATACACACACACACACACACACACACACACACACACACACACACACACACACACACACATATATAAATACAGAGACAAATATAAATAAAATATACAAAGGGGATAAATAGAATAAATAGGAATAAAAAATAAAAATACAAGTGAATTGCACATTTCAAGTATTGAGTCTATTGCACTGTTGACTATTTACAAAAAGTATTGCACAAGGTATTGTACAGTGAGGTGAAGAGGCACTACAGCTTAGTTGTTCCCCCCTCCTTTGTCCTCCTGTTTCCCCTCCCTCTCCCCTCCAGAGAGGAGTTAAACAGTTTGATGGCGTGTGGGACAAAGGAGTTTTAAGTCTGTTAGTTCTTGTCTTGGGGAGAAGCAACCTGTCACTGAACAGACTCTTCTGATTGTTTATGGCCGTGTGCAGAGGATGCCCAGCATTGTTCATAATGTCCAGCAGTTTCTTTAGTGTCCTTTTCTCTGCCACTGTCACCAGAGTGTCCAGCTTCATGCCGACCACAGAGCTAGCCCTCCTGATCAGTTTCTCCAGCCTGGATGAGTCCCTCTTTGCTGTGCTGCTCCCCCAGCACACCACAGCATAGAAAAGTACTCCAGCAACCACCGACTGGTAAAACATCCTCAGGAGCTTCCTGCAGATGTTAAAAGACCTCAGCCTCCTGAGGAAGTACAGTCGGCTTTGGGCTTTTTTTATACAGGTGCTCTGTGTTGCATGACCAGTCCAGTTTATTGTCCACCCACAGCCCGAGGTACTTGTACTTGTTGACCACCTCCACCTCCTCCCCCTCTATCTGAACCGGCAGTGGACCTTCTCTGGACCTCCCGAAGTCCACAACCAGTTCCTTAGTCTTTGAGGTGTTGAGTTGCAGGTGGTTTGTGTGACTCCATGCGACAAAGTTCCTCACCAGACTTCTGTACTCCTCTTCCTGATCATCCCAGATACACCCCATGATGGCCGTGTCATCTGCAAACTTCTGAATATGGCATAATTCAGAGTTGTAGCAGAAGTCAGAGGTGTACAGGGTGAAGAGAAGAGGGGACAGCACAGTTCCCTGTGGTGCTCCTGTGCTGCTGACCACAGTGTCAGACGTGATGTCCTTCAGCCTGACGTACTGTGGTCTGTCGGTGAGGTAGTAGTGAAATAGAAATAAAAAAAAGATCTCACACATATTCATCAGATTTTTAATTCTCTAATATGATTTTAATAAGAATATAATAGTAAGTACTGGCAGCTTGTCTCAAAAAGATTCGATTAGCAGAGTAGTTCCTATTTGCAGGTCCACTCATCCACTCCACCTCTATATATAAAGTATTATCCATTTAAGTCGTTAATTTCATATTAACAATCATAGAGTATGTACAATATAATATATGCTTTATTTTAAATGGGGTTGTTGCAGGTGCTTTCTCATTGGGTTTCATTTGGAGAGGCTTCTAATTAATTTCATTAGGAGGTGATAGAAGTGGGGCGCATGAAATCTGTCCGCTACCACAGGTCTGATGAGCTGGGATCAAAACTGCTTTTGATGTGTGTTTTATTTAAAGTGATTTTACTGATACTTTTCAGATTTACGAACATTTCGTCCGATTTGTGGACATTTTCCTCCTGCAAAGCTGTTATATGTTACATGTAACGAAAAATTTGATGAAAAACAGTCTGAAGACAGCTAATAAAATTAGTATGCTCTGAACGGTGATTGCATTCGCGTTTGATTGATACGGTCAGTGCAGTTGCTCTTTTCTGGAGAGGTCAATGCTTTTTATAAGAAATCTCAGCCTATTCAAGCACACTTGGTCTTACTTTGTCAGGCCTGGCACCTAACACGCTGATTTGACACGTTAACGCATGGCCTTTATTCAGCAGTGACTGATTTTAGAGGTATGGTGAACTGGTCCTTTTTTGTTTTATTAAAGCAGTTAAAAAAGATTGTTTTGATTTGAACGTGCATGTTGTTTGTTTTATATGTGAAAAACCTATTTACTTTGTCAAAGCATCAACATCAAAACTTTTTCCAGATATACATTACATGCTGGACTAGGGGAAGCAGTTGTGATTCATGAGTTATATGGTATGACTCTGAAGCCCCTTTTGGCAGAGATTATGCTACTGTTGCCGTTACTCTATAACCCTTGAGGGCAGTAAAAATTGGAGCATGTTCTGTTTTAACTTGATTCTTTGTAGTTGAAGCGTGTTAGTTTGTTATCCCCTCCCCCTCCCCATGGCTGTGCATGTAACAAAACAAAAACCGAAAAGCAAAGAAAAAAAAAAACAATCTTTGATTTTTGTCTTTATTATTCTGACCTTCTTTCTTCAATTCCATGGAAAAAAAAATCTGTTTACCAAATACGTTTTATTTTATTTCCACTTACACGACTCTTCCTTGTTACTCCAGGTATTCCGTGTCCTATAATTGTGGCTTGGGCCATAGGAAAGCTGTATTATGAAAATGAACAGTAAGAAATCCCCTAATAATTTGTGGCCACATAATTAGAATGTTTTCTGGATAATTTCTTTAATTAACGGTACGTTTCTTCTTCTTTTCCTGTCAACAGATGCTGGTTTGGTAAAGAACCTGGAAAATACATGGACTACATTTACCAGGGACCTGTTATTCTTGTGCTTTTGGTGAGCTACAACAAAGAAAACGGACTGTAAATTTATTGCCATTAATTTGACATTATTTGCTAATTAACATAGAAAATCTGCCCTATACTGATTTTTTTTTTTTGCATTTCTATGCAGTGACTAGATTAGAAAGTCACAAAAGCAGTACAGTGCAAAAGTACTGAGCCCCTCACTTTTGAATATTTTGTGCAGCCATTTATTGAAATGTGCAAACATGGAACATTTTTGGTGTGACCACCTTTATTCTTCAACACAGCCTGAGCTCTCTTCGGCAAGCTTTCCAGCAATTCCTTTAAGCAGCCTTCAGGCTCGAAAAAGAACTTTTACAATACCAGCAAGCTTCAAAGGCAGCACGACCAGCTGGTCATACCAACATATTGACTTTCAAGTATTCTTCAGGACAGTCTGGACTCTCTTAGACAAGCTTTTTTTGTAATTTCTTTAAGTAGTCTTCAGAATTAGGCTTCTTTGAAGGACATCAAAAGCTTTTCTTTGGATGTTGTGTTTTGTTCTGTTCTCCATGAAGATGATCCTACACTTTTTCAACAATGTTGTGGTCTCAGCTCTGTGGAGGCCAATCCATGACTAATAGTATTCCACTGTGTTTTTCTATCCAGGTAAGACTTTAGTATATAGATTGTTTGAAATACAAAAAAACCCCAAGCTGTTACCAATCAGATGCTTTAGATATGATATTACATAGTTAATCAATATCAATTAATTTCACTTTTCTGCATTTTTGATTCCATATGAAAAATACAGCCCCAAAGCAGGACACAGCTTCATGTTTTTACATATGGCCAGTGGTCAGCATTAAGTGAACTGACAAACAAAAAGCATCCCACTGAAAATGGTCAGGTGCAAGGACTGGACTGAAAATGAATTAAAAAGGACTCAATGTCCAAAGAAAAACTTCTGTCTGACTCCTTTGAAGCTAAATATAAAGAAATGAGGGATGACTCATGACTTTTGCACAGAACTGTAGTCTTAAGGGTTTCCAAACAAAAGACTTCTGAAAATAAGAAATTGATTTCACATAAATGTTTGTGCTTATGTAAGTCCTTAGCAACATGTAATATGATTAATCACTGTCTTGTTAAGGAAGATTATATGCTGTGACGAGTGTTACTTCTTCTCTCCCAGCTCAACACTGACTGAGCTGTCTGATATTTTCCCCTCTGTATAATATAAGTCATTAGCACAGCATTTTAAAGTAATAATTTCCTTATGTCTTCTTCTTCTAGATAAACTTTGTTTTCCTCTTCAATATAGTTCGAATTCTTATGACCAAACTAAGAGCTTCAACCACATCAGAAACAATACAGTACAGGTGAGTTGATTCTGTTGGTAACTGCATATAAATTTAGGAGCAGTACACTTTGTCTTCCTTCTTTCAAGGACATTAAGGAGTGTTTCAGAAGAAGCACATTTTTAGAGTGATTAGACTCATTTAAACCTTTATCATCAGCATCAGACCTCATTTCATACAAATCTAAGAGCGTTAATATCCTATCAGTGAACAGATGTTTGGTGATCAAAGGGTCCGGTGTTAATGATAATTAAATCAAACTGCTATTAAGGAAGAAATCTGTTATTGTGGTTGTGACTTTTGCCTTATGACTTTAAGGCTAAGTATTGGAAATTTTGTGGGAAAAGAAACTAACTTCACTAAAAAACTGTGCTGTGATTTGGTGTCTTGTGAAATTTGGATGGTAGAGTCATAGACCACATGAAAGCATCCATCCAACCTTGTATGAATGGTTCAGGCTTTTGGTGGTGCTGTGATGGTGTATGGGGGATATTTTCTTGACATACACTGGGCCCTGTTGTACTACATGATCGTCATTTAAACACTGACCACCTCCATCCCTTCATGACTACAGTGTACCCATCATCTGACGGCACAAAGCTCAAATCATCTCCAAGTGGTTTCTTCGACATGACAATAAATTCACTTCGCAAATGCCAAATGTCGCCACATGTCAATTCAACAGTGCACCTTTCGGATCTGGTGAATGGGAGGTTCACATCATGAATGTGCAGCTGACAAATCTACAGCAACTGCGAGATGCCGTCATGTTAAAACGGATCAAAGTCTCTGAGGAATGTTTGAGGAACCTTATTCAAACTATGCCACAAAGGATTAATGCAGTTCTAAAGGCAAACAGGGGTCCAACACAGGTCTAACCTGGTAACCAGTGTGCTTAATAAAGTATATAATAATAATAATATAAGCCTGAAACAAAATAAGTATATTGTCTTGTCTTGTAACTTATTACAGGACACTGCAAAAGTACTACAAATGTGCTTCTTACCCATAAAATAAAGATTCAAGACAAACGCCTCAACCTTAGTGAACTCAGTTGCAATACTTCATGCAAGAAGTTCTTTCATTTACACGCACTAGTAACAGTTAAAGGGGAAAAACCTTGGGTTTGTCTGATTCTGTGTGCCTGAGAAGAGAGCAGAGATTTAGCGTGCGCTTGAGAGGCACGAGCTGAGTGCATACCTGAATTATGCTGTTAGGTTGTAGATCTGGAATGGCTGAAATTGCTAAAAGAGTGAGCTTGTTTACCTACCTGCTGTTACTGTGTCAAGTGTGTTTTTCTCCAGTGGGGATTATTTCAAGCGCACAGAGTGTTTTCAGTGTCACGGCTCAGACAATCTGAGTGTAGTCTTTTCAGGCTGGGGCTGGATTGCTGGTGGTTGTTGTGAGCCATACAAATTTAAGCAAATGAAGCACAGGGGTTTCAAGCTGAACTTCTTGACCTTAAAAAAACCGATTGTTTTAAAATGAAAATTATAATCAGTAAGGGCAAAGAAAGGTTTGTGGTCATCCCTAAATTATGGGACTGTCATAGCTCATATTAAAAGTCCCCACCATGGTCTTTTCTGTTATTCCTTGAATTAGGTTTGGCTGTTGCCCTTATGATCTTGAATCTTTTTCTCACGTGAGTGCTTTCAGAGTTTTCCCTGTCTGAGCCTGTGTGTATTTTGTTCTGCAAGTATTGGTTTTTTTTGTCCTTCTTTCTTTTACTTGCCCTTTTGTTTTCCTCATGTGGCTTTATGTGTTTTCACTTTCTTTTTCCACCCTGATTTGATTGATTTCTCCTGTGTCTTATTATCCCTCTCCCTAGTCCGTACACAGCAAAATCTCCAGTGTTAAATTAACACTAGAGAGTGTCTATATGGGTCCACACCTCTGAGTGTTAAATACAACACTGAGTGTTAAATTAACACTTTTGACAGTGTTATATGTTTAAAAGTAACCTAGTCAGTTTTGAAGATTAACAATGGCTAACACTGAGCAGTGCTGATTTTCTAACACTGGAAAATAACTCAAAGTGTTAGAAATATTCCAGTGTTAGAAAATCAGCACTGCTCAGTGTTAGCCATTGTTAATCTTCAAAACTGACTAGGTTACTTTTAAACATATAACACTGTCAAAAGTGTTAATTTAACACTCAACAGTGTTGTATTTAACACTCAGAGGTGTGGACCCATATAGACACTCTCTAGTGTTAATTTAACACTGGAGATTTTGCTGTGTATAGGCGTTGTTACATCTCTCGCCTGTTCTCGAGACTCCCTTGTTTTCTGCTGCCTCCCTGTGTTTTGGATTGCTCCTGTTGGGTTTTAGATTCCATGGATTTGGATTCATTTGAGTTTTTCCATCACACTTCACACTGCTTTTGGTTGTCTATGAGTTCTAGATTAAGGTTTCTAGTTTATCCATCCACTTGCCAGTGCCTGCTGTGTCTGCTTATTGGATCCTCTTGTGAACATTTCAAAGTATGGGACAGTTTGAGCTTTATTTTGAAAAACAAATTCAGAGAGCCGAAGCAAAATTGGCTTGGACGTGCTCAGAGGAGGCGTAGTGGACATGTTGGACATGTGACAGGACCACAGAGGAGGTTTATGGATGCAGTGGAGGAGGACATAAATCATCCACATTTTCATCTATAGATGTGATGGCTTATTGTTGCATTGCAAAACCAAGAAAGCTAAACTTTGCTCTTATTCACACTGTCAAAATTATTACAGAAGAGCTAGAATTATATGTGACATACATATTTTTGCTACCCCTGAAAAGGGGCCCATCTTCCAATCTGAAACATCCATGTGGTGGAGGGTGACATTTTTATTTTTATCCCTGTCTGCCGCTGACACAGAGTCATGCATTTTCCAGAATCCACTGGGCTGACATTCAAGGCTCAATTTTTGCAATTCTATAAATGAGACTCCAACTCTGTCTTCACAGAAAAGCCGTGAAAGCAACACTAGTCTTGCTACCTCTGCTCGGCATCACCTACATGCTCTTCTTTGTGAATCCGGGGGAGGATGACATCTCGCAAATTGTGTTCATCTATTTCAACTCCTTTCTACAGTCTTTTCAGGTGAGATTATGATTAATAATACAGTGTGACAGTGGCCAGAGTTTGAAAGCTCACACTCACTGCCCACAAAGCTAAAAATATGAATCATTCTGATTTCTTAATGTGTTTTTATCTCAGAGTTGTATCGCTACTTTAAAGAGCGACTTTTCAGGTTCTAAGGCTTCTTGTGGGAAGATGATTTGAAGTAGCATCCTGGCTGCACTTACACACAACATGGCCCTCCTACCTCATGTTCAGTGCTCTCAGCTGTCAGGAATAACAGAGCCATGTGGGCATGATTTCTGCTCTGTGGCTATTATTTATTTATTTATTTATTTATCTCCTGTGCTTAAATGTAGGGCTGAGTAGGGGGAGGGGGGGTTCGAGTAGAGCTTTAAAAATTCTATATTTTGCTTTGGAAATTTGTTTTGCCTTTTCTTTATAATGATTGCGTCTAATTACAGTGCCATTACATAATACAGGCACATTTTCTGCTTCTAATTCTAATGTGTCTTATTTTGCAGGGGTTCTTTGTGTCAGTGTTTTACTGCTTTCTAAACGGAGAGGTGAGTCACTGGAGTTTAGCAAAATGCCCGTTATTTATGATGTTAATTTTACTGTCAATGTCTTTGGGTTTTTTTCTTTGATACACAAGCTTAATAAAACCATAAATTGATAGCCTTAATTCGTTTTAATATTGTTTTTCTAACTTGCCTCCAAGTTAACATTTTTATGTTCAACCAGGGGGAGGATCAAGTAGCTGTAATAGAAAAGAAAATGCCAAAGAGTTTCCGTGCAGTCAGTGAAATAACAGCATAGAAAACTTTTATGAGGCCGTCTCATTTTTGCCTGATTGAAATAAAAGCAAATTACCAAAACTCCAGCTGGTTGAAAGTCATTAACGCCATTATGATTACACATAAATTGTGATAAATTGTGATAGAAAAAAAATGAAGGACTCTCTTGCTGCGCGCTCTCATCCCTAAAATTATTGAAACTCGGGGGTAAAGAGTTTGTTAACTTAATGACGTGATGTGAAGAAATTGAGTCATCCTATTTGAACAGATATTAATTGCAATTTAAGACTCTGAGTGGCAAACAACAAAACGAAAAAAGCAATTGTGTGACTTTAGGCCACATTACAAACGACTGCTGTAAAGCGGTCCTTATTTAAAAAATGAAAAATTAGGAGGCTTGACTTAACTATTGCTATTTATTATATGATTTTGCTAGTATAGTGCATAAAAACCACCCAGCTCTGTCACAGCTTGTTGTTTTCCGATTTTGGTTTTTGTCCATATGGACATTCTGGCTTCCTGTCTTTGTCTGGCTTTAGTATCATTTTTAGAAAAAGAAATAGTGCATAAATATGTAGAACACTTTTCAAACCACAGCTACAAAATGCTCCACTAATATAAAACAAAATACAAAATGACAAATACCACAAATATAGAAATGTCATCAAAACTTACGCTCCCTTTTTATGTGAGCTGTCAGGGTGGGTGTGACACTTTAATATAACCCCTGATTTGGCTTCATTAGTTGGAAGGAAATTTGGAGCTATCCAGCTTTTTATTGCCGAAAGACGGACAGGGATCTGAGAATGGTCAGTATAGTTTATATATCATCTGACATAAATAGAGCTTAACACAAGTAGAATCAAGACTAATGAGAGACTAATAGATCTATTTGCAGGACTCAAACTGAAATTGATTCAATTGGCTACTGACGTGGTTCATAAGACAAAAATATCCAGTACCAGGGGATCCAATTATTAATTTCTTCTGCAGTGGTCAAAGTCAAACCGTGTTATGTTTACTACTGTCAGTTATCTAGACACAGAACAAGTGTTAATTGAAAGAATTTGTGTCAAAACATCCTTTTTCTGTCATAACGCTGTGTGAGGCAGGCAGGAATAGGACCCAAAAACGCAGAACACACATGCAGGGCTGAACTCACTTTACTGCTGGATTCAGAAACTAAGCTAACTGAAAAACTAAACAAAACAAAACTGGAATGACACTAAGAAACTAAACAGCCAGAATACACAGCCAGAGGAATGAGGGAGATCAAGAAGAGGCTGGAGGAGACACAGGCATATACACACCAGGATTAAGGGCAGAGAGGAAACACCTGGGAAACACGGCTGGACATAATCTAACTGACGAGACAACAGTGGCGTGTCTAGAAAATTTTTGTTGGGGGGGCCAGGTAGGGGCACAGATTTGGAGAAGGGTGGCAGATTTAATTGGCAGATAATGTTTAAAAAAAAAAATTCTACCAACCATTAACCATAATTCAATAATCCTATAAACCTAATAACCAAATGCACTTTTAACTCTTATTAGAATGAGATTTTAACCACTACAGTGCAAAGTTTTTAGATACTGCGTTGATAAAGTACAAGAGATACAATCAGTGCTTTGTCAGTGTTTACTCAGCATTCAAGGACAGCAATATTTGCATAGTATTTTTACTGACATATACTGCACATATGTTTTGGGCAAAAACATTTTTGAATATTAAAATACGAACATTTGTAGCAAACAATTGACAAATTAGCCAGTTCCAATGTAAAACTTTCTCTGCCTGTTAAAAAAAGAAGATAATCTTCTCACAAACTGGTGTTTGATTTTGAAACAGGAAAAAAGTGGAGAAACAACTGAAAAGACTAACATTTGAATAAAACTTTCTATGCTGCCTTATGGTAAACTTTGGTAATATTGATAAAGAACAACACTGGCTGATGATGAAATACATTCAGCTGGCATGGTGACACTGCCAGTATAACCTGCAGGGCTGGACTGGGACAGAAAATCGGGCATTTTGACTACAGACCGACCCACCAGGTATTAAAGCCATAAAGCCTTTGAATGAAAACAAACCCTGTTGTGACAGTGATGTACAGTCTTTTTGGTATATGTATGATTTCTATACATTTTACGTCAGATAAAAACTTTGGTTGTAAGATTTAGATAATTATTTAATAAAAGCTAGATATTTTAAATGAGAATAAGAAAGAAAAGTATTTCTTTGTGCCCCCTTTCCCTGTTAATGCCCTACCTGGCCCCCTGGCAAAACTTTGCTAGACCCGCCCCTGCACAGTTACCAGCTGTCAGCTACATAAAAAAGGATCCTGGTGGGTGGTCTTCACGTTTCCCTCTCACCAGATATCCAAACCGACATCATGACCAGCAGCTTTACAGCTGTGGCTCCAGCAAACATCAGCTGATACTAGAAATTAATATTAAATAAATTCTAACAACAGCCGATCAAGCTTAAACGTGCTGCTGTTGTTTAGCACAACATCTGCTGGTTTCGTCTTTCTGGCGCAAAGTGGGCGATAAACAAACAAGAGAGAAAAGCCGATCAGCTGATCATCGATCAGTTTCATGATTGAAGTAGCAACAGGAGAGGCAGGATGAGAGAAGAGGCAGCTGTGCAGCGTAAAGACAGAATAAATCCAGCTTTGTGTCTTTTTCCATTCTAGCTGAAGTTCGGGACAAACTGCGTCTCTTCTCAGCTCAATACGAAACGTGTAATATTTTCTCTGATTGAGGGACCATTCCATTTTTTTAAGGAGCCGTTGGCAACTCTACTAACTAACCTTATGAATAAAATAAAGTTCACTATCAGTAACATCATAGCAACCGAACAGCTGTATAAAAACTCCAAGCTGGCTAGAACGCAGTATGAGTTATTGCAACTGACAGTAAAAAGTCAGCACAACGAAAATAAACTCCACCTAAACTTAGTTCATATCTGACCCAGATAGACTGCAGGTCATAACTTCTTACCTGAAGTTCAGTTCACCTGACACTCGGACTGGCGGCTGCCTCGGGGCTCTCCTCCTGCCTCCCCTTCCCTCATCCACCTGTTGCCTCTGTGGAAGCCCCGCCATAGCCACCACCAAACAACGGAGTTATTTCTACACATCGACCTGCATCTGGCCAATCCACCACCTCTCATTGTTCATGCCGTTACAAAAAAAAAATAAAAAATAAGTCAAATAAGCCCGATGGCCAGTCCAGCTATGTTAACCTGCAACCAAATCTGCAGCTCCATACAGCAATGTTACGACTTAGATTACATCTTATAACTCATAACTCTTATGTTAGCTCCCCTCTGTAGCATACTGTCTGAAATATTCCAGGGCTGCAATAATTCTTTAAGTGTTATTTTTTCCTTGGTATTCTAATTTCACCGAAGTTTACTAAACTCAACAAACTTAATATTACTTACCGGGACATTTATTCTGTCCTCATTTTCTTTCACCGAAAAATTGTTTCCTGCAGTGCTGTCTTTCGTGCTTGGCTCTCCTACCTTTGCTAACGTGATGCACATAGCGCAGAAGCCGATGCTGCATTCACTTACACTCGGATATCTGAGCTTCACCGTGAAAACATAATCGGACATTTGATATTTGATTGAATTTTATTGTTTTGCCTTTGGGGTGGCACCTGGGGTGGTCAGTCTGGTTGGGGGGGTGGCCTGTGCCCCCCCAGGCCACCCCGCTGGACACGCCATTGCGAGACAAGGGAACCAAAACTGAACAAGATGCATACAGGACAAGAGACTGTCAGAATAAAACAAGAAACATGCACTGAGCCGCAGACTGACTGAATACAGGGAACAGAGGGAGGAGAAAGAGACGAGTAGGTAGACACAGACAGGGGGCAAGAGAGTGAGAGCAACCAGTCAGACACACAGAGACATGACTGGGAAACAGGCGAATAAACAGGGAGACAAGAGAGACTTCACAGGGAGGCACAAATAACTAACACAGGAGATTCTGGGGAGGATGCACACAGACCGAGACAAACGGGACACGAAAGGGAACAAAACTTGATGTACGAAGAAATAACCCCAGGGCTCTCAAACTGAACATAATAATCACAAATACTCCATGAAGAAAGAACAAGAGCAAACAATGCAAAACAAAATGCCTCATGAAGCCAAACAAACTCAAAACACTAGGTCAACGACCCAGGTCCATGACAGTTTCAGATACTGGGTCAATTATAGACCGGTAAGCCATTGAAATCAAATGAAACATTACGTCCTTCAAGTCTAAAGGATGCATTTATTTATATAGTGAGGCATAGTGTTAGCATGTTTAGTAGGAAATTTGAAGCGTTGACTTAAGTCAGTGGTGTCCAACTCCAGGCCTGAAGGGACGATGTCCTGCAGGTTTTAGATGTGTCCTTGATCCAACACAGCAGATTTAAATGGCTAAATGACCTCCTCAACATGTCTTGAAGTTCTCCAGAGGCCTGGGAATGAACTAATCATTTGATTCAGGTGTTTTGACCCAGGGTGAGATCTAAAACCTGCAGGACACCGGCCCTTCAGGCCTGGAGTTGGACACCCCTGACTTAAAGGTATACTGATTGAGTTGATTATCTTGAGTTGAGGTAACGTGGTTGTAATTTTGTAGCAAGGATTTTGCTTTTTGAGACTTTTGGATTAATATTGATGTTATCTGGAATTGTTGAGGCTCTTTAGTCAAAGATCTTGAATTGATCAAAGCAAACAGAAACACTGAGGCATATGCATCATTGTGATGGAAAGAAAGATTCCTGAATAAAACTCTGTTGGAGGATTTCATAATGAGAGGGACCGCATTTTCCGCTCTTAACCCAAATGAATCAATCAGATGCTTTCTGGCAGCCAAACCATGAAACACTTGAGGGAAGATGAACAACTTTAATAATTGACTGACACTTTTCGGCTTGTGGCCTTCATCAGGGCCTTCATCAGGCCACATCTTCCCTCAAGTGTTGCTGGAGTTCCTGCATTGTGAATTCTTTCATCCTCTCCATGCACCTTGGAAGTAGGTGAAGTTGTGCCAGAAATTTTTGCAGCCAAACCATGAAACAAATTAGTAAGTCATGTTGTTACAAGTGCACAGTCAAGTTTCAACATTTTGGGGATAGACATAAATATGCGTAGTGTTGTTTTTCTTAGTTTACTGTACCCATATTAATTAAACTGGCTTTTCTTCAGTGGTCTGGTGGAATGAGTCAGGAGGATTGTGTTGGGACTCTTGATTGAGCCGATAGTGAAGCCAAAATGCTGTGTAACTCTTCACAAGTGAAGTAGACGTATAACTTCTGAGAAAGAAACCTTTTTTTTCCAGGGCAAAGTTGCCAGGCCTTTTAAGCAGTTTCACTCAATGATTTGATGCATGCAATTTTTATGTTCTGGGGGACCATTGAAATTCCCATTCTTTTAAATGGGGTCTTTAAAATAAGTGCCCAAATAACTGCCTAAAAGTGTTAAGAAGATGTCAAGTCCTAGCAAGTGGCAGGACCTGCATCAAAAAACATTGACTGCAGTCATTAAAATTAATGTGAGTGTGGAAAACTTTGTACCTGACTTGGATTCAAAGGACTGAATACGGACACGGGGAGGTGGATGAGCAGCAGAGACAGAAATTAGGTTTTGTGGCCAAATATGCTGAAATCACCATTTATTTGATTTTAAAATATAACGCCAGATCATGGTGGAAGGTTGTGAAGGTGACTTTTATTAAGAATCACATTCAGAAATTTTTAATAAAAGAAAAACCTATAAATCGAGACAAAAGGACAACAGACGGGGAGTATAACGATTATGTCACGTTTGATCGTAATCGAGAGGAAACAGAAATTAAATCAGTATAATAATGGGGTTTAATTTATACATAAAGACACACATTGTGGGAACAGAGCCCTTTAAATTATTGGCAAAAAAGTTATATTTTTTTAATATAACATTTTTACCTGAATATTATTTTTCATTAGTTAGTTAATTAGTTAATGTGTTTACGGTCTCATAGTCTACCGTTAAAGTCATACATTTACAGTCATGAGAAAATCAGAGTTTTAACAGGACTCATTATAATCTTGTTAAAAACTTAGCACACCCTTACTGCTTCCACAGGAATGCAGTGGGTATTGTAAGTAGCAGCCAGGTGCTGCTAATCAAATGCACTCGATCAGCTGCTCATCAACAAGTGTGACAACCTCTTTGGTGACAGAAACAGCAAAAAATCCAAGAACCACATCGCAGACTCTACAGGATTTAGTTAGCATGTTAAGTGTTAAAGTTCATGAAAGTATAATTAGAAGAAAAACAAGCAAGCACGGTTTGTTTAAAAGGGTTGTCAGGAGAAAGCATCTCCAAAATCACATGGCAGGAACGCTTAGGTTTGCAAAGTTGCAACTGAACAAACCACAAAACGTCTGGAACAATGTCCTTTGGACATGTGAGGCCAAAGTAGGGATGTTTCGCCATAAAGCACAGTACCATGTGTGGAGGAACCCAAACACAGCAAATCAGCACAAACACCTGAGACCAACTGTCAGCACCGTGTTGGAGGGCTGATGATTTCGGCTGTTTTTTGCTGTTACAGGACCTGGGTACCTTGCGGTCACTGAGTCGACCACAAACTCCTCTGTATACCAAAGTACTCTTTCAAATGTGAAGCCATTTGTCCAATAGCTAAATCAGCAGCAAATCTATAACAGAATCTGAAAAAGAAAAGAGTCAAAGTGTTATAATGCCAAAGTCAAGACCTAAACGTGACTGAAATGATGGAGCAGGACCTTAAGAGAGCTGTGCATAAACAAATGCCTACAAACCTCAATGAACTGAAGTGTTGTAAAGAAGTGTGGGTTCTTCCAGAGACTGGAAGTCATACAGAAAACAATACTTCAAGTTAAGGAGCGCTAAAGGTGCTTTCTACAAGCTGAACTGAATAATGGAGTTTCACAGGACTGCACAGAATCTTCTAAAACAATTATTTATTCACATGGCTCTATCTTTACATTAAACAATTAAAATGACTTCCCAAAATGTTGTATAATATCTTAAAAAATAATTTGAAGTTTATTGTAATATTCTTTTATTCTCTATATATCTTGTTATCGTTGTAGGTTCGCTCAGCAGTAAGAAAACGGTGGCACCGCTGGCAGGACAACCACGCTCTTCGAGTTCGAGTGGCACGAGCCATGTCTATCCCGACCTCTCCGACCAGGATCAGCTTCCACAGCATCAAACAGACCACAGCCGTGTGACCACAGAAACACGCAATCTCCATACTGATTCCTCCAGCAAGGTCGCTGTTTGTCCGGTATGACTAAGGAGTCATGCGATTTATTTTGCCTGGTGACAAAAGTTCATTTTAACTGCACAAAAATGACATGAAGTTCTCGTTATAAGGTACCGTTCGGGACGTAGACGGGCTGGGTTTTTTCGAAACAACGAAATGGTTCAATGGTCACATTACATCAGGTTTGACCCTATAATTTTAGTGTTGTTACTGGTTATGAGTACTTGAAATTTGACTGACCATGACGCATTCATATGTTGCCAAAACTGCCATTTGTAACTATTATGATAAAAATGCTAAACTGCTCTTTGAATTACCTGCTCTTTATCAGCAGCTTAATTTGACAGAAAGAAGCTTTTTGGTAAGGAAGAAAACAGAAAACAGCACAGAGTAAAAACAAAATAATAAAAAATGAGTCATAACACTCTGAAGTGAAAACAATTTAACGTACAGTCATCAACTGCTTTTTTTAAACTAAAACACAATCTCAACACATGATGTTTTGGTTAATGTGAGATGTGGCTATTTTATACAAACAAGCCATTGTTAAGAAGCTTTTATAATGTGTCTTTTTTTTAAATCATTTTTCTTCTTTCTTTTTTACATCTTTCTTACTGTTGTAAACATTGGTAAATACTTTTTTCCCCTCTTTGTTCTGAGGATTTGATTTTACAACTATTTTTATTTCCTTTTGTTAGACTTGGTCTTATTTTTTTGTTGCTTTTTTTTTTTTACTGTGCAAGGAAGGTGTTGACATAAAGAGCAATTTAACGTATTATGTGTTTGAACTCCCCGAGAGCGATAAATGAGCGTTCCCAACTTAGAGTTCTCTTGCAGACGAGGAAAGGTATGATTATATATACATTATTTTATGGAGCCAAGTGATTCTCATTTATGTAATCTGTTAAGTGCTGCGCATGGATTTGTCATGCAGGCACAGTGGAAGCAGATTAAATTCTTTTGGCTTTACGAAATCCTTGTGGCTTCCTTATAATCAGTGTCACATACTAAGCTTCTGGGTCAAAGGAAGAGGAGCTTGACAATATGAGGACCGATCCTTTTCCTAAACCCTTGCTCTGGTGAGATCAACCTTCTGCTTGCCTGTAACCCCGGCTCTTACACCTCCTAAGGCTGCTCACCCAATAGTAATTTAAACAGCCATGTATGGACAGATAATAATAAGGGAGGAAACGTTTGTTATGAAAAGGTTTATCGATCAATTACAGCAAGCTTACATTTTGATGCACATATTCCCTTCTGTGTTGATAGATTAGCTACACATCTGTTAAATAAAAACTGTCTGACATTTGATGGGTGGCAAAATCAGCACCCCTCATTTCTGTTTGATGTGTGTTTTGTGTGGATTTAACAATAACGCTTAATACTGTGATACTCCAGAGGGGTCATTAAGAAGATTTTGCAAGCTTCGGACAGAAAGTGAATGACCTTCCCATGTTTTATTTATTTATTACGTTTATGTATTTATTTCAGATTATATTTGCATTGATATCGGGGTTTGTATTTAAAAGTGTCACATAAAACATCCAGAATTTATTTCAAAAACTGAACCCATGTGAAGATGGTGTACATAACACAAAATATTTAATCACATCTTGATGTAAAAAAAGTATTTTGTAAACTTTTGCTACATTACAACATCTGTTTCTGTTGATCTTAGTTCATTTTTGCTGTTGCTGCTTGATGACGCTTGATGTTAGCTGGTAAATACTGATCACCTCTCATTATTTACCCATTAATATATAACTCTGATCAAGGGCGTCATAAGTTAGCCATGACATTGCGCATCCTCCCAAGACTTCAATATGTTACATACATACAAAGTGTACCACATTACATTACAACTGTGACGTATTTTCATAAAGAAACTTTTTTTAAACAAATGTGAATAAAATATAAATAAAACTATATTTTATTTGAACTCACCAAAGAGAGAAACCATGTTTACTGACATACTGACTTTTTAACTGCCTATGTATTTCTATTATTTCCACTGGACTTTGTCGACCAAATCTTGTTTATTTTGTACATCGTTTGTTGTACATGATGTGTATTCAGTGCTGTTTGATGTCAGACATAATTTTTATAAAAACTCTTTGTTGAACAACCCAGATTTTGATTAAAATTTTACTTTAAATTATATAACACACTATATATTTTGGAGGGGGGCATTTCAGTGCATTGGGTCCATACAGTTTGAAAATCTTACAAAAGTCACAGATTGCACTAATAGAATCTGTTCAGCTGATTCATTTGCTGTGTATCTCCCTCACCTCCAGGCACTTTATAAAATAAATACAGCAGTTTTATAATGATCCAATCTCATACTTATTTTTCTGATAGACTGAACGACTGCTGCTTCACTGGCATTTCCTGATCTGAAATTGTAGTTTTTACTCACAGAATGGAAGACACACTCAGAGAGCACTTGCTAGACACTGTTTCATACACTTCAGGCTTGACTGGAGTGAAATGGAGCAGAAACTACAGCCTATCCCCAGAACCCTCAGGATTTGAGTTATACATCCCCAAACAATCGGCCGGGACTCTGATGTAGCCCAATCAAGCATTCCACATTGCATCAACTAAAAATAAATAACCAGCATGACAACAAAAGGCTGCCACTAAGCCTCGAATTTCAAAATAAACCCATCTGTAATATAATATTTATATCTTAAGCTCAGATAAACTAATAAATGACCTCGCTTAATGAAGTATCTCCCATCACTTAATTATTGCTGCTTTAAGCCAAAACTCCTGCAAAGGTCACCCTGCTGATTTTATACATAAAGGTAAGTTAATAGCAATTCCCACAGGCAGCATCCTTCAGCCTGGCTGTAAAGGAACTTTATTAAGTTTGCGTTTTCAACTTCAGACTTCAAGACTACAAATTTCTAAAAGATGGTGTGCATCACATGTGCACATAGAGGGTGGAGTAAACCTTAAAAACACATTTACCAGCCTGGTGGGGCTAAGAAAACAATGTTTTTGGTGGTATTTGCCTTCAAGGTTTTCTGGCAGAGAAATTCTCGACATTGTAGCGAGAGGATATATTTTAATCCAATCCCTAATATTATTCTAAGCCTTACCAAGTAGTTTTGTTGCTTAAAAATAACCAACAGCACCTGGAAACTGAAAACATTACAAAAGAAATTAAAGCTCTCTGTCAATAAGCCGTAAAGGGAAGCTACTCCCACTGGCAGTTGCTCACATCTTCACCACTGGCAAAACAGTTCTTACTGGTTGACTTGAAATGAGTCAGAACCACTGTGCCAGCACATTAATGTCTTCAGTCACACCGGATTTATAGCTCTGCTTTAATGTTACTTTGTGATGATGGGCCTAATCAGCATTGAGTCAACTCAGTTAGCAAGGGGTTTAATGTAAATTATGCTCTCTGGCTTTAAAACTCTTGATCTTAAAAACGAATTTGACACAACAGAATAAGCATCTCTTTCTTTTTTTCTTCTCTGGAGAAGCACCATGCTTACAATTACACAGGTAACAGGCAATTCAAAGTAAACCAGGACTTTTTAAACATGAATACTTGATTTTTCCTTAAGGGTAAACCTTAAGGGTGAATGGCATTAAAATATATAAACTGTTTTCTCCCAGGAGTTTTGTTATTAAACGGAATTAATGTGGAAATTATCCCAATATGATGCTGCCAGTTTACTGCATTACTTAAACCATACAGTCAATATGTCCCAGCAACTATAAACTGGTGCCAGTCTAGCCGTCTGGTGGAAAATTGGCTGTGAACACATAATAGGTAAATATACTATATAGCCTGAAGCGGCTGGATGAGGAAAGCAGACTGAAAAAGATTATGATGAAGGTCAGCAGAGCAGTGAAAAAGAAGTGCTTGAAAAGCTATTTAAGGTGAAGGATAATGCCACGGTGAACTTGTTTCGAAATGAGTTAATCCCAAAATGGGATAGTCTTTACTGTAATGTCAAGATACAAGCGAAAAATCAAAGAAATTTCTATTTTATATTCAGATTTCAGACTTATGTTGAAATATGTTGTTTGTTTTTCAGCAATATCAGGAAAATAATGTAGGCGTAGCATGTTTGTATTTGTAGCCTCAGGCCTCAGGTAACAAACGAATGTAGTAAGTGGGTCCTTTTCAACTCATTCACAACTAGCGAAACCCCACAAGTATAAATAATGTCTAAGATTGTGATTCATTTAATTGAATGGTGCAGGCATAAAGCAACGGCGCTGAATATTTTACTTATTATTGCGTAGGTCCATAGAGCACCTGTTCAACCTAATCTACAACATGACAATGACGATATTGTTCAGAAATCTGAGCGCTTTTGTTCCTCTTGGGGAAATAAAAGGAAGATCCTTGTACAGGGTTGATGTCGTTAAGCTTGTATGAACTTTACCACCAAAATAGTATTTAAGCAGTACTACATAACAATGCTCACAAACAGCGAACATTTTATCAGTTATGGTAAATTGGCTCATTATGGGTCTTACTAGAGGCGTGGGTTTACACGCTGATTAACGAGCATTATGAAACTAACCCTGCCATTGGATAAAATGCCAACCAGAATTTAAATGACTTTCCGTAATGTGGGACTAGCAGGATGGATAGGCTGTGGCACCTTAATGTTCCTCATTTGTATATTTGTAGCAGGGCTGGAGGTGAAGAATGGCATGTTGTTTTTCATTCGTCAGTGTTTACAGAATCCCCACATTTACCGCAAGTGAGAAATTTTTTGAGCAACAGCTCCCTCTGTTGGCTGATTAGGGAAAGTACTATTTTTTCAAAATTTCCTGTGATTGACACTGTAGTAAGTGCTGCTGCCCTATATTAGGTTTAATACAGACTTTAAATGTCAGTATTTATTTTTTTACTCTAAAGATGCTTTTCTCTTGGGGACTTTGACAAAATAAAATACATTTTGAGAAACGAAATTTAGGTATAACATTTTTAGAAGAAGTAATTGAATCAAATATATGCTCATTTACAGCAAACTACAGAGATTTTATATAGTTTCCTATTTTAATTGTTGTCCTGTTGCTATCTTAAGAATAACAAACAGGACACTCTATTGATTTGTCTGTTAGTATAGCTTCTTTTATTCATGAGGGGTCACCACAGTGGATGGTTCCACATTTTTTAATCAGCATTTTTTTTTCCTGAAACCAGTGAGCTTTTAGATTTGGCTAATGTGCTAACTACTAAACCATGGAGTCTCTGATTTGCTTCTTAATGCACTATATTATATATTATGACTCAATCTGAAGCAAAATGAACTGCCTTATGTGAAAGGCGCAGACAATAACACACATTTCTGCGTTCGTTTTTGAAAAATCGAGTACAGCCACAATGAGTGTTTTTATTTACCATGCTCTACAAAATAAACAGGGGCAATGTGCAGTGTGCGCACAGCATTAACATCAGGGACCTTAGAAAAAAAAATAAAACATTGAAATATTGATGAATTATGCTGTAGATCAATCCAAGATGCATGGAAATGAAAAATATACAAGATGAGATGTACAGAAATCTTTTGCGGTCAAGAATTCACAATGAAGGAGAGACAAACTCATTACTCACTCATATTGATTTCATTATGTACTGCGATGTAGCACCAGAATGACAATGAGGCTGAAAGAAACATCGGCCCCTCTTAAGATGCCATAATGTACTTAACAAAAGCTTCATAATTTATGCACCCATTAGCATCCTCTTGGTTTTGCATTAGCTGCTCCACCTCGTCCTCCCTCATCTTCTCACCTATGATCCCCAAGGAAGAACACAGGAAAGCAGTCAGTTCAGTACATTTCCTTATGATGACAGATTCATGAATTAAAGTTGTTAATTAACTCACCCAGTGTTGCCAAAACGTGTCTGAGTTCTGCACCCATGACCGTGCCGTTCCCCTCCTTGTCAAACACCCGGAGGCCCTCTACAAAGTCCTCAAATGTTCCACGGTCCTTGGCTTTGCAGATGTGTTGGTGGATGGGTAGAAACTGGTCAAAGTCCAGCATCTTGGTATTCATATCTGCAGAAAATAATGAAAGTGTAACAAATAAAGCACAAAAAAAAAAAGAAAGAAAGACGGAATTCCTTTGTAGTGGTGAACTTTATTTAGTCCGATATTGTACAGATTCTTGAACTACATCCAGCTCCAACGCTTAACAACAGCAATGACTCAGTTTGCACACTTGTCTCATTACTAACCTTCAGCTTTGGGCTTTCCAAGCACGTACATTATCTCTGTATTTGTGGGATTCTGGCCCAAAGCTCTTATTAGGTCACCACACTGGGCATAAGTGATTTTCATCTCACTGGTTGGGGTCCTGTCAAACAGCTGGAAAGCATCTTTGAAGTCTGTGAATGAAAAGAAAGTGCATTATTCCTTTTGATTTCTCATCTTGTTATTGTAATCTAAGAGAACATGCAAAGTCTTTGAGAAAAGGCATCACATGCTCTCTGTTTGTGTAACGATCAACAGCATAATTGCACGCCTCACATAAAAGAGCCCACCGCTAATGAAGGAGTCAAACCCTCAGATGTTCCTCTCTACCTAGACTGACATGCATCTTAAAGCCTTTTCAAAGCGACTGACACAGATGGATGTTTATTTTAATATAATAGCATATGCTGGCTCTAGTGTATCACCAGCTGCTGCTGAACATTTCTCACACACTTATGGGTGGCATGATCACACAAACAATTTATTCACTCTATAAATAACTCACAAACCATGCAGCCCAGAAGACAACTGTAACAGCCGCCTGAGCCTTACCCTCAAGTTGTTCAGGAGTAAATTCCAGCTGCAAAAAGACATAGAAAACAAAGCGACTGAGGGATGCTGATCATTTGGGACATAGTACCGCAAACACAGTGAATTCATTTAAGACGGTGAACTTGATGACCCTCCTACAGCAAGCCATTTTAGCAGGTCGAGTTACAGCCATCATCTGTTCTGATCAAAGTGCATTGTTTACTTGTGACCTTGAGGCTAAAACCCCCTTCTTACTAGATGTATACTGTCTACCAGTGTCGGCGTCATTTGAGTTTATTTTTAGATGTAACGTGGAATCTTTGGTGCTGTCAGCTCCACGGGGAAGTAACAAGGCCATAATGTCATGTGCATATGCACACGAGCAGCATTATTAGATATAAAGAGTGTAAAGTACATAAAATCTGTTAAACACCATTTAGAGTTAGAAAACCTGAGATCCAGCGATTTATATATGCTTCTAATTATTCTTCTATTTGTTCAGCAGAACAAGCAGAACAAAACCTTGAAGGGGAACCCATCTGTTTCATCTCATTTTTAAATTTTTTAATTTTTGTGTTTGTGTGAGAGAGAGAGGGCAGGGCGGTCTTTATCCTTCAAGCTCGGGTCCTCTACCAGAGACCTGGGTGCTTGAGGGTCCTGCACA
Organism: Rhamphochromis sp. 'chilingali'; assembly: GCF_963969265.1. Classification (NCBI taxonomy): domain Eukaryota; kingdom Metazoa; phylum Chordata; class Actinopteri; order Cichliformes; family Cichlidae; genus Rhamphochromis; species Rhamphochromis sp. 'chilingali'. Next base: position 20,864,442 of record NC_137943.1, on the reverse strand, counting down.
GTATCTTTGCTTTTCCTGGGAAACTGCACATGTTTGACACTCAGGTGGTAGAATATATAGTAGAAAGAGAACTGAATGTTAAACCAGCTGTACAGCTCGTTTCTACAATCAGCTTTGTGCTCCATTAAAATCTGTTATTTTAAATCTAAAAATAGCTTTGGCCTCAGTAACCACAACAACTTTTGAAGTTTTGCACTTCAAGCATATTTTGAACTGTCAGGGCACGCCCCTGTTTCTGTCTCATGTCAGGCTACATCTACAGACCCCTAGACCCTTTGTGAGGTTTTGTAAAAATATTATCCAAAAACGTATCTAAGCATGTTTAAAGATGGATGAAGATGGCTATAATTATCTGTATTTTTCTTCCTCCCAGTTTTTCCACCCCTTTTTCCCCACAGAGGAATGGTGAGGGTGGTCTGCTATTTGCAGACATAATGAAGATCATATTTTGTGGATTTAACCACGGTCCATTGTAACATGGCAGCTCGCTCAACCAAGAAAACATTTATCCATTGAGAAAGGGCCAAGTCAGCAGAAGACAATGTTTCCATGATGTCTGACGTATCAAGTAGTTTGCTTCTGAACCTCGCCCTGACAGTGAGTTACGTGCTTTTTCCCCCATAACTGTCAAAGATGCGCGCAGTTTATGAAAAATTCTGTAAAGCTATGAAGGTTAGAAAAAATATTACAAGAATCACCATAATGCCTTGAAAAATCTTTACCCTCCTGTTTGTCTTGCACTGCCAAGTAAATGTCACATGGGGTCTCTGATGCACTTTAAACACAGGCATAGGTAACAGCATTGGACTCTTGAAATGAAGTCTCCTTATCTGTCTAATATGATTGAATAAAAAAAGGGGTTAAATTCACCAACAACCTCTATCTGAAGCCGATCCACAATCTGTGCGTACAATAATAATATCTGTTGATGTTTTACCGTCACTGATGTTGGGTCAAACTCCGGGGTCTTGGGGCGCTCAGGCTCTGGGGGTTTGGGGGCAGCTGGTGCGGCAGGTTTTGGCTCTTCTTTCTTCTTAGGGGCCATTGGAAGAGACAAAGGGGAGGACTGACACACAGCAGAGTGATCCTGGACACTGCGGTCAGAGATGGGTGATTAGAGGCCCTTTATCCACTGTTCACAGGTGTCACCTCCACCCCCACAGTGCCAACAATAGGGGAGGACTATAAAAGGATATGCCTTTGTGCTTCTATTTAAGACAAAGGTTGTTGTGTGTATAACATCATCAAGACAGGAGTGATGGAAAACTACATTAGCTGAGATCCCCGGGCCTGGTTCCTTCTGTTAATGAAATATGAGCGTAGATCAGACTTATTTGCACAATCTTCTATAGATGCAGAGAAAAATGCTTTAGTGACAGAATGATGTCGTACAAAAATACTCAAAAAGAAGAAAGTGTTAACAAAGATCTACAAACTTTTAAAATGTCAAATCCACAATGCATCCATGAACATGCTCTTTATGAGCATGAATAATTAAGTCTCCGCTGGATCTGTGAATGGACGGCTTGCTTTTTACAATATTTTTATACGCTCACTGGTCTCTTTGTTAGCTACATCAGTTCAATTAATCAGTCAGTCATATTGCTGGGACTCAGTACTTTTAAGCATACAGACATAATCAGGATGACCTGCTGAGCAGAATGAGGAAGGTCGTTGACTTCAGTAATTTTGAATATAACATGACTTCTGTTGCCTGACGAAGTGGTCTCAGTATTTCAGAAACTGTTGATCTACCATCTCTGGAGTTTACAGAGAGTGGTTTAAAAAAGAGAAAATAAGCAGTAACTCAAATAAGTACTCATTGCAACCAACCCTTCTGCTACAGAAGCAGAAGACCACACTGAGTGCCACTCCTGTCAGCTAAGAACAGGAATTTTAGCCTAAAGTTACACAAGTTTTAGTAAAAAAATAAATAAATTGAACAATAGAAGATTGTTGCCTGGTCTGATGAGTTTACTTTCTGCTTTAACATTCACACGGCAGGGTCAGAATTTGGCACAAACAACATGAACACATGGATCCATCCTGTCTTGTATTAACAGTTCAGGCTGTTGGTGCTGGTGTAATGGCCCACTTTGGACCTCTTAGTTCCAGCTGAACATTGTGTAATATTATGATGGAACAATTCAATTCAGTTTTATTTATACAGCTCCAAATCACAAGAGTCACCTGAATGCGCTTTATATTATAAGGCAGACCCTACAATAATACACAGAGAAAAAGTAAACAACCCTATGAGCAAGCACTTTGGCAACATTGGTAAGGAAAAACTTCCTTTTAACAGGAAGAAATTTCCAGAACAACCAAGCTCAGCGAGGGGCGGCCATCTGCCGTGACCAGCTGGGGTGAGAGAAGGAAGACAGGAAAAAAGACTTTTAGGATCAGGAAATTTTCATCATGAATGTGCAGCTGAGTAATGCTACAATATCTCAAATCCCTGAGAAATGTTTCCAGACCCTTTATGAATCTATCCCATGAAGAAAAGGGGAAAAGGTAGTCCAACCTGATCATGAACCAAAGTGCGTTACAGTGGGTTTATTTCTGTAGCTGGATAAACAAGTCACGTGTGGATACATCCACACATCTTAATCAAGATTTGTAAAGTCAGAAAATCACAGGAACTGTGATGCTAATATGAATGTCAAGCATGACCTTTCATTTCCAAGAAATTTCACTCTGCGTTAATTAGCAAATTAATTGCATGTTTGTGTGAGTTATTCTTGCACACATGATTCTGAGTTCATAACTATGTGAATAAAACCGAAAACATCAGACAGCTACCACCCTGTGTCTGCATTCAAGTGTGAATGGCAGCTACACAAAGCAGCACCCAGTGTTATCACAGATTACTTTATTCACTTCTCTGTTTGTTGTATTCAACTTTGCGAGTGGTTTGTACACATATAATCACCCTCGCAAGACTAAGATCACACAGACACAACACTTGGTGAATCCTATTTTAATGGCCTGAAAATCCCTCTGATCGCACTAGATAAACGGTCATCATAAAGGCTTGTCCTGGCACACAGTGTGCACAGCGGATGATGCCGTCTCATTGGTTGTAATTTTGAATAATAATCAAGGATAATTGCTGTTCATCACAGAGCATTGTGGCACTGGAATTTAAGCAACTTCCCCTCTTGTTCAGATATCATCATTTTCGTCTTCCTCTCCTCACTAATAAATGCTACACTTCACCGAACAAGGTCAATAGTCAAAGATTGGTTAGGTAACATGAGGTCTCGCGTAGCTTGATTAAGGACATTTGTCCATATAAAAACTTTAACAGTGCGTAAAAACCACAAAATCCAAATGCTGATATGCTATGAACATCTCATTTCTTTGGTTCACATGACAGCAGGTAAAAATGAAGTCAAAAATAATTTTTATTATCGTAATTATAAAGACAGCAATCTTCAATTGATTGTCTACACTCCTCCAAGACTAAAAAGGGCTTCTCTCTCTCTCTCTCTCTTTTAACGCTGTGATTAAACAGTCGCAGTTTTCTGAATTTTCAGAACTCATTTTTCTTTCGAGGGGCTAAAGGTAAGTGGTGAGCAAGGCAGTGGAGTATTTTGATTTTTTGTTCTGGTGCTGCGATCTGTGGAGGATGAAATTTGAACTGTGCCTAAATACACAAGAATGAAAGCAGTGTGAAAAATAGCAGCTACAGATTCTACAGCAGGGAAAATGTATAAATTTGGCCTGTTTTTAGAAATATATGCTCGATGTGCTCCATGTCTTCACTCTACAGACTGATCATGATTACATCTCCATGTCTTTTCAAGGAAAGATGCTTGTCAGCAGCTGCTCTTGGCTTGCCTTTAAAGCCTTTAAAGAGCTCCCATCAAGCTCATGTGATAAAAATGTCAACTAATGAAGTCAACATTGCCTGATGGTAAGTTTGGTAAATCCTCTGTTAGGAAGTGCAAATACTGAATAATGTGAAACAAATCCTTTAATCATCAGTTTTGTAGGAGCCTGAATCATGTAATTTCATGACAGTGACATATTCAAGCGCTTGATTTAAATCTTGAGCTAACTATAATTTCCTTTATTAGGAATGATGTCATAAAAAATATGACTGGCCTGTCAGCACCAGCTTGTAGAAATGCTAGAAAAGGAGAGAAGGAACTAAATCATAATGATCAAGGGGATATTGTCTTTAAAATGCAATGAAACACAAGAGAAACACACAGGAAAATAATTTGGCACGCTCTTCTTCTGTTGCTCTGTTTGACTGTGGCTTCATGGGGGAGATGGTGCATAAAATTGTAAAAAGAACAAAAAAAAAATCTGATGAGTGAATGCTTGAGAAATGATTAGTCATGGCTGCAGTTTGTTCCTCAATATCTTCAAATGGGAGATGACTTAAATTGTCAGTGTCTGGTTTGAGCGAACCTACACAGAGACAGATGGAAACAGTGTATGTTAGCCCAAGTATAAATGGATCCAGCCATACATAGCTCACTGCCACCTCCCCCCTCAGATACTGTCAGGTGATCCCATCAACAGGCCGCAGCAACAACTCCTGACATGACCAACCACAAACACTCAAGCTCTCAAACCATCTAAGACCTGTGCAGTTTGCTATTTTGGAGTTAGTCTGTTGTCTGGCTGGCATGCACCTTGGAAAAACTCCAGTAAGCGCACAATGCCAATTGTTACTCTGACCTATCACACGACCTTCAGTGCAGCTGTGGCTTTTAGTGTATGATGTTTTAGCAGCCAGGATAAAGCAATGCTATTACACTGCCATTCCAAAAAGTGGCAGTCCAGTTCTGATGACTCACTGAAAAAGTACACAGCAAATTCAAAAGTGTTAAATGTTTTGGTGTTAATAGTCTTCTTGCAAAAGTAGAGTTAATTTTACTCTAAGCAGAGTCACATTCTTTTAATGTAACTCTGAGGTGTAAAATGATAGTAGTTAAAATCGAGTGTTAAAAATGAGTGTTTCTCTGTCAAATCTGGAGGTGTTACAATGGAAACATTAACTCTTGACCTCTTAACTCTGAACTCCTAGAGGGGCTATGACACCAATAGAGTAAATTCACAGACTCCGCCCCCAGCACGGCTCCAATCGAAGCTGAAGTGAAGCCGTTTCAGAACATTTTGCTCTACATATTTGAGTTGTTTGCCATGCTTGGTAAGTCATTTTTTCAAAGATTGTTTCAATTATTATTATGAGCTTTTACTTCTGTGGCTCTTTGGAGTTGAGACAAAGCTGTGTGAAAGGCATTAGCCATGTTGCTCGGTGATAGCATAATATTCTGTTTTAGCTAGCTGAAAGGTATTGTTTGCGGGCAAATACCACAGCCTTGAAAAAAAGCTTGCATGTGAATTTTCAGTCAAACTTTTGGTCAAATACACCTAAAACAATGTCTAGAATGTGAAATGTTGGTATAATGGTGCTACTTGAAGCCTGAAAACGATCGCCCATAAAAAATAAATAAATAAATAAAATTTAAAAAAAAAAACACGAGCAAACAGCAGTAGCTGACGTCCTGACTGGATTCTACATTAGCATAGATCCCTCCAGAGTTTTGTGCACACGGTTTAGGTAAAAATGAAAAAGGTTGAGGTTTTACATTTAGTTCAGTATTACCTGTTGCCTGTGTCCTTGTCTTTTGTGAAAATACTTTACACAAGTAATGGCTCAAAGAGGATTCCTTTTTCTTTTTTTTTTTACTGTGCTGCAATTGTTTACTGGATTATTTGTGCCAATAATTAGTGTCAACTAATTTTTATTCAATCTCCGCACAGGATATGCTTGTGAAGATGGAATATGGGGAGAGCAGAAGTGCATTGAAGTTCCACAAAGGGATGAATGAAGGACATGCATATTGTATTGAAGAAATAAGTGATGAGAATGCTGTTATTTGCATTTACCATGTCAGACCTTTTGATAAACAAAATTCTAATGAAGTGAGAACATGTACACTGTTACATCTTTCAGAAAATGCTTTGAAATTGTGGTGCACAGTTCAGAATAAATGTTTTTCAAAAACCATTGCATCTTTTTAGTAAATGTTTATTTCCAAAAGAAATTTCTAGAAGTTCAGAACAGTAAAATTCCCGCTTTTTAGAATGAATTAGAAGATAACTCTTACGTAGTTAAACTAAAATACTCTTTGAGAGTTAATATATAAACTCTTAACACCAAGTGTTAAATTATCAACTCCAGACAGATTTGGTGTTTAACACTAAATCAGAGTTAACGTACAGACTCTCCAAAAAGAGTTAAATTAACACTCTCTGGTGTGGACCCATATAGACACTTTAATAGTGTTGAAATCAAATCCGACAGTGTTAATTTGGACATGCTGGATTTGCTGTGTACAGTTTTTATCAGTCAGACATCAGAAAGACACAAAAGCCGCAACAGAAAAATCACGATGTGTCAGTGACATGTGTTTTTTTTCTGAGGCAATTAATAGTATATGATTCTGCTATACTGTAGATGTGACTCTAGTCTTCTGAGGATGTACTTAGCAATCTATGGGACTGTTATTTGTTACCACTGAAGGCAAAGTCCTGAAAAGGCTGCAAAATGACCCCCCAAAAAAACCTTCAACAGGAGTCGTCATAAGCTCCCAGAAGCCCTGGGCCCATTCAGCACTGTCAAACAATCAGAACATGTTAGCGACAGGCTGGGCGAAGACCTGCCAGATCTGTTCTGCAAACTATGGATATCGATGCGTGGATAACATAACATGTATCACATCCGGGTTAAGATTTTGTTTTTCTCCAGCGGGCATCCATTATTGAAGATTTTCTCATGTGCAGTAATGAACAAACAAAACATTCAGTTTGTCACCTCTGTAGTCCAGAACATTTCACACTGAGCACTATATTTGGATGCAGGTTAAGACCCACTCTCGGGATGTGTAGCCCCCTCCGAAAACATATATTTTTTTGTAATTTGTTTTCCCCTGTAGGTGCAGGGTAGCACAGCTGCACATGCCAAAGCATTGTGTTGCTTTCAGAATTTGTTGTGCATTGTGTTGACGTCACTGATGTGGAAGCAGCCTGAGCTACGGCCGATCTTCAGTGGGGAAAAGAAATAGCTAACCCTCTTAACCAAACATGTAAAAGAGGCTGAAAGCAAAACTGCAACCTGAGCACTATGTAGATGAAGGCTTGAAACCTCTGTCATGTTTCATGGCTGACAAAAGCAGCCTATTCCCCATGAGCGCATCTGCTCATGTTGAGGTGCTACATTATCACTGATAATCAAAGAAATAATCAAAAAAATGCCTGACTTTAATGCAGAAAATATCTTTGGTCATTTCACGTTCTATGCTGTACAGGCTGTGGATTCACTTCTGATCCGCAGCAGAGAACCTGCAACCTTCCTCAGAGGAATGACTCACTGCTGCACTGAGCAGTAAGATCAGGAGCACACAGCGCTTGACCACACAATCTGCTCTGCTAACATGATCACAGTGATGGCATAGAGATGTAAAGCTCCTAATGCACCCGAAAGCCTCTGTTATGGCCTGCGCTAACATAATCGCTGTGTGAAGTAGCTGAAGAGAAATGGGCTCAGGGCAACGCTCCTTTACAAGCTGCCTCACTTATGTCAGCATAGGTGCCACATGGTGCAGGTCAAGAGGTAAAGAGGTAAACACCACCATCAGGCTGTTCCTTATTTAACTATCAGCTTTCATCTGAACCTATTGGTGTGATTGTGCAAGCAGTGTCAATAAAACACACTGACAGCCTGCATATTAATGCTTCTGTCAAACCTGGTGTTCCCTTATTCTGAGTTAGCTGGGGGCTTTCACTTGCCAAGCTAACGACTGAGCTCACCTGTAATTGTGAAAGTAGGAATAAAGCCCATAGCTACCATCCCCCTTTATTTATGCCACCTATAAGCTAAAAAACCAACGTATTTTTGTGCAAGACAGAAGCTTGGAAGCTTGGAAAGCCCCCACCTCAAGTAGGAGGTGGGGGCATTAGCAGGTCATATCTCCGCTGTGGTCAAATCTGTGATCTGGCAGTTTTTATTGTGGGAAGTCTGCCATGCAGGAATGCTAAACTGCTTGCCAGGGCTATTGCATACGCATACGAAGCAAGAATACAATAGAAAGATAGCTTATGAGCAAGGAAGACTGAAAGTGTGCAGGCTGGGACTGTAGAACAAAAGACAGAAAGCTTCTCTGTGTCAGAGCTCGGTGCAAGCCTTTCCATTGCTGGCATGGAGGGTTCAGACAGATTCCACGAGCTGCTGTGGGCTCGGGGTTAGCCTTGGCCTGGTGAGTTTGACTGAGGGAAAAACAGGCCTCGGGGTGAGTGTGAAGTCTAAAGCCGAAGAGACATAGAAGCTACTTAATTTTCTTTTTTCTTAAATTGCTTGTAGACCTATTTAGGTCCTGCATCAGTGTAGCAGAAAGATAAAGGAAAATAAGCAGCTTAGGTGGGCAACAGAGCTTTTGTGAAAAGAAAGAAACATTCTCGGGATTCGTTTCTGTCATTGAAATTGAACATAAATCATCAGAGATGAATCATTATGAGGTTGATACATAATTTTACAAAGCAGGTGATCTGCAGTAGATGAGCAATATTTTATAAATTGAATTAATTATTTGTAGCCCATATAGAATACTGCACATTCACTCAGAGATTTAAACACAGCATTAATGTGATTATCAGTTTTAACACTAAACAGATCTGTTCTATACAATTGAAAAAATTAAATCTGAAGCTGGGGAGATTTAGTCTTTTCCCTGTTGTAGCAGGTGCGGTGTTGGGGAAACCTTTTTTATTTGCTTTCATAATTCTTTACAGGGCAACATTAAGTCCAGTGCTCTGTAACTGCATTAACAGACAAACTACCCTTTGGCTCTGTGACAGGGCTCTGTGGAGCGGGGGCGACACTACTCCACTGTGATCATTTACGAGCACTCAGGATACAGCGTGTCCTCGCCAACGTTAATACTAATAAGGTGGTTAATATACCAGCTCAATTCCTGGTAGGTTTTGACGTGTTCATTATCAGGTCCACAAGGCAGTCAGTGAAGTGAAGGAGCGTGTAATTAAACTGTCCCCTGTCCAACTAGGATCCGATGTGGTATCCAGTTTAGTGTGCTGAAGTGGTAATGGTGCCAGTCTGCACAGGCATCACTCCAACATAGACTCCATAGCTGCCATGTTGTTTGGCAGAAATTCTTATTTAGTAAAGAAAATATAAACACAGGTTTTTTTGGGGGCTCTCAGTAGGATTTCCGCTAAAATATATTTTATGCGAAACATTTAATCTACGTGTGTTTATGAAAGTGTGCGTCGCCAGACAGCAACATTCGTCTTACAAACTCCTAGTCTTACCTATTCTGTCACAAACATTTACACGTGTAATACATATATAAAAAAGCACCCTTAATGTTCACAAGCTAAAACTTCATGCATCAGAGGCTTCACGTTAAAATGTAATGAGAGAGAGGTATTATTATTCAGGCGCAAGATGTCAGTCCCTAATTATAACTTGTCAACATCTGTGCTGTCAAACATGGAGAGCCCAGCCAGCATCTGAACTACACTGCCCTCCTGTGGTCACAGGGTAATTAGCTGGGTGTCGATATTGCCACTTAATTTAGTCTTCTCAGTTGCACAATACTCAAAAAATACAGAGAGGGATGACATCTAACAATCCAGTAACATCTTATTACTGGTGGACATTTGAAAGAACATTTCTCGTTATTTGACCACAATTTATTGATCAGTTAGTCTTAAGAATATGCTAGCGTCATTTAATTGAATATGTCATCATCTTCAGAAAATGGGGTGGTTAACTGTCACAATCTGCCAAACTCACAGGTGTAAATTATGAATAGAAATAATTTTTTTGTGCATATATATGTATAGAATATGAAAGAGTCTGCTCAGACAAACATTTATTAGCTGGTGAAAAAGAAAGAGGAGCAAAGATATGGCAGTGTACCAACGGGAAGTCAGCAGAATACAGAGGGATGCAGAAGAAGTGCAGAGGTTGGATGCAACAAATCCCCTGTTACCTTGTAAGGGAGAGCATTAGGTGTGAGGTTTAATAGAGCCTGCGGGCAAAAGGATCCAGTGATTTCACAGCACAGCTTTGTTATTGTAGCATTCTATTGCACGTAGCAGACTCGTGTTTTGTTTCCACAGTATGTGTTTTTTGGCACTGATAGCTGATGTGTTTTGTCTCTGTTTTTTCAGTTTTTCTGTAACTATAACTGTAATGTGCAGCCATTTAGAGGAAAAATGACTCATAAAACATGCAAATCACAGAAAACATTTTGTTTGCATGTCGAATGTAAAACCATAAACGTGCACACTCTCATATACAGTTGTGGAGTCAGAGGTTTACATACACTAATCATGGTCATGAATGTCATGGTAGCTTTGTACTTTTAATGGTTTTGTTGAGCTTTTTGTTTTACAGGGTGGAACAATTATACAGCATGCATCTTTAATCACTTAAAAAAAAGAAAAAAGAATTGGATCCACAGGTTTGAATTTATTTTGGATTTTCTGTCAAGACAATAATCCCAAACACACATCAAAACTGATTTTGAAATGGATAAAGCAGGCTAATATTAAGCTTCTGAAAGGCCCTGACCTCAACCTTATTAAAAATTCTTTAAAAGCTGGATCTGCACTAGGAAAACAACCAATTTAAATGACCTATGTCAATTCTGCCAAGAACAGTGGTCAAATATCCAGCCAGAATTATGCCAGAAGCTTGTTGATGTCTACCAAAAGCATCTGATTGGGGTGCAACTTTCTAAGGCACATTTAACCAAATTTTAGTTGGGCTCTTTGGGTATATTTGAGCACAAAGAACAGCTCAAAGAAATCATCAAAACCCCCAAATTACTGTGACATTTATGTCCATGATGAGTCTACATTTAAACTTCAGACCACAAATGTAGCAGGTATTCTCAGGAAGGAATAACAGTTTTATTCAAAATGCATTTGTTGTTACTGAAAACACGAAGGACAAGACTGTAAGGAAACATGAAGAGAACAAACAAACTAAATGTCTATGCATTTTTCTGCCTGGCTTTAAACACTTATTCATTTGCACAGAAAAACTTGAATTTGCCTGCATGTATGAGCAGTTTTGGGAAATGCAGAGAAGAGAACTGAGAAAATAAACTTCAAAAATCTTTTGAAAAATGTGCCAAAGCAATTGAATAAAAAACAAACAAACTGTAAAAGCAAATCTTTGAATCCGCAAATGATTCATCATCATGTGTTTCCCTCATATCACCTTTTTCCCCATTAGAATACAAAATGTTTTACCTCAGTTAATATGAACTAACATAGAGAAAATAATGGGTCAATCTGGAAGTTTGGACACTTAATCGTGCAGAGCAGCACTGCTGAATTATTCCGACTTTTCGAAGACAGCCTTGTTTAAAATTATCCTCACATTAGTTTGATGTCACATCTAATTTATTTGATTAAGGCCCCATTCTTTCTGCTCTCTGTGTAATTATCTGCTTGTACCTTGTCCCCACTATAGACCTCTTATATTTCTGTGAGTCGGTGGGAATGAAGAAAGATTTATCGAGGTACTTCACATGTATTGATCCTCCCGAGGACATTCATTCTCTGAGTTTGACCGAGCTCAGCAGCCAAGTGGTCACAGTGACCACTAGAGTGCCCTTGCTGAGAGGCAAAAGTGTCACACCAAGTAACTCTGACAAGCGTTGTTTATTTAAAATTGCATTTTCAGCTCTGCAACGTGCAAACAGTTCTCTTATTAAAGACAGTTTTCGCTTAACTTTAAACCCCATGTTGCTCTTGACCAGTTAAGTGTTTACTCTGCTCTGCTCATATGATTCCTGTTTACCACAACCATATCTACTCACAGCAGTGGAGGCCATAGTTTCCACTGTAAATATGTTTTCCCTTTTCCCCTCATGTTATTATTTATGGCACCGAGCTGTAAAAATTTAAAGTTTTCCCGTTCCTTAAAGTTTGAGGCCAAGCGTGATCATGTTAGGACTCTGCAGGTGTGGCCTGGTATAACAAAAAATCATATATGATTTACTTTTGAACTTTTTTAACCTATTTTTTAAAGAAGTTGTTTAAACGATAATGATGGAAATGATGACCAAGTAGCATGCCACAACAGGACCAAGTCTAAGAGTATTATCATCACTTTGTTGTTTAGAGCGACCCACTTTAGCAGAAGCAACAGTGTCTATACAGAAATATAGAAGATGGGTGACATGTGTGTGTGTGTGTAAACCAAAAATAAAAGAAAAAATGAGGAAATACACAATTATTCCTTCACTTTAACAAGGGGAAAGTTACATACTTGATGGCGCTCACCCTCCTGTGTCTCTGATTCACTTCTCATGCCTAAAACAACCAATTATCATTCCTCATGACTCATGCTTTAACCTAACCCTGTAAACCCAACCCAATCAGAGGGACAAAGCTTCGTAGAACTCTCTCACAAAGTTTTCAAAGTAAACGCCATCTAAAGCATCGCACGCTGGTTCGAGCCAGTTTCTGCTGTTCTGTTTTGGGAAAGAAATGGTGACCTCATTGCTGATTACATTCAGTTTATCCAGATAGTATGTCTGTAACAACAGATTAATTTGCTGAGAAAAATACATCGAGCTATCAGATATCCTAAGCAGCTACTGCGCTGGCCCCTCTGACATTAACTGTTAGATTTATGTGCCAACTGTTTTTCTTTTCTCGTACTTTAACAATTACACAACCCTACTTTTGTTTTTGAGTCCCTTTTTGGTTTTGTCTTATTGCTCAATACTTTGGTTATCTTGGAATTTGTTGACAGTGGTGGACAATCTCAACTCTGAAATTATAGCGCATTTTGTACTGAATTGCTTGTTGTGTTTGAAATGTTATTATATAAAAACACCCAGCACGCCCCTGCGGGCGGTTTATCCTTCAAGCTCGGGTCCTCTACCAGAGGCCTGGGAGCTTGAGGGTCCTGCGCAGTATCTTAGCTGTTCCCAGGACTGCGCTCTTCTGGACAGAGATCTCCGATGTTGTTCCTGGGATCTGCTGGAGCCACTCGCCTAGCTTGGGAGTCACCGCACCTAGTGCTCCGATTACCACGGGGACCACCGTTACCTTCACCCTCCACATCCTCTCGAGCTCTTCTCTGAGCCCTTGGTATTTCTCCAGCTTCTCGTGTTCCTTCTTCCTGATATTGCTGTCATTCGGAACCGCTACATCGATCACTACGGCCATCTTCTTCTGTTTGTCTACCACCACTATGTCCGGTTGGTTAGCCACCACCATTTTGTCCGTCTGTATCTGGAAGTCCCACAGGATCTTAGCTCGGTCATTCTCCACCACCCTTGGGGGCATCTCCCATTTTGACCTCGGGACTTCCAGGTTATACTCGGCACAGATGTTCCTGTACACTATGCCGGCCACTTGGTTATGGCGTTCCATGTATGCCTTGCCTGCTAGCATCTTGCACCCTGCTGTTATGTGCTGGATTGTCTCTGGGGCATCTTTACACAGCCTGCACCTGGGGTCTTGCCTGGTGTGATAGACCCCAGCCTCTATGGATCTTGTGCTCAGAGCTTGTTCTTGTGCTGCCATGATTAGTGCCTCTGTGCTGTCTTTCAGTCCAGCTTTGTCCAGCCACTGGTAGGATTTCTGGATATCAGCCACCTCCTCTATCTGCCGGTGGTACATACCGTGCAGGGGCCTGTCCTTCCATGATGGTTCCTCGTCTCCCTCCTCTTTCTTGGGTTTCTGCTGCCTGAGGTATTCACTGAGCACTCGGTCAGTTGGGGCCATCTTCCTAATGTATTCTTGGATGTTCGTTGTCTCATCCTGGACTGTGGTGCTGACACTCACCAGTCCCCGGCCCCCTTCCTTCCGCTTAGCGTACAGCCTCAGGGTGCTGGATTTGGGGTGAAACCCTCCATGCATGGTAAGGAGCTTTCTTGTCTTTATGTCAGTGGCTTCTATCTCCTCCTTTGGCCAGCCTATTACCCCAGCAGGGTACCTGATCACGGGCAGGGCGTACGTGTTGATGGCCCGGATCTTGTTCTTACCATTCAGCTGACTCCTCAGGACTTGCCTGACCCTCTGCAGGTACTTGGTGGTTGCAGCTTTTCTAGCGGCCTCTTCATGGTTCCCATTCGCCTGTGGGATCCCCAAGTACTTGTAACTGTCCTCTATGTCTGCAATGTTGCCTTCTGGTAGTTCAATCCCCTCAGTTCTGACTACCTTCCCTCTCTTTGTTACCATCCGACTACACTTCTCCAGTCCGAACGACATTCCAATGTCATTGCTGTATAGCCTGGTAGTGTGGATCAGTGAATCGATGTCTCGTTCACTCTTGGCATACAGCTTGATGTCATCCATGTACAGGAGGTGGCTGACAACTGCTCCGTTCTGTAGTCGGTATCCGTAGCCAGTCTTGTTAATGATCTCACTGAGGGGGTTCAGGCCTATGCAGAACAGCAGTGGGGACAGAGCATCTCCTTGGTAGATCCCGCACTTGATGGTGACTTGTGCTATGGGCTTGGAGTTGGCCTCTAGTGTTGTACGCCACATCCCCATTGAGTTCCTGATGAAGGCTCTTAGGGTCCCATTGATCTTGTACAATTCTAGGCATTCCAGTATCCAGCTGTGGGGCATTGAGTCATAGGCCTTCTTGTAATCAATCCAGGCAGTGCACAGGTTGGTCAGTCTGGTCTTGCAGTCTCGGCTGATTGTTCTGTCTACCAGTAGCTGGTGTTTTGCGCCTCTGGTATTCTTGCCAATTCCTTTCTGTGTCCCGCTCATGTATTGACCCATGTGCCTGTTCATCTTAGCCGATATGATGCCTGACAGGAGCTTCCATGTAGTACTGAGGCAGGTTATTGGTCGGTAGTTGGAGGGGACCGGTCCCTTCTTGGGGTCCTTGGGGATCAGGACCGTCCGGCCTTCAGTTAGCCATTCCGGGTGTCTCTCGTTAACTAGCAGCTGGTTCATTTGTGCTGCCAGACGCTCGTGGAGTGCAGTCAGCTTCTTCAGCCAGTAGGCGTGAACCATGTCGGGCCCTGGTGCTGTCCAACTCTTCATACTGGAGACCCTTTCTTGGATATCTGCCACTGTGATGGTTACTGGACCCTGTTCAGGGAGGTCGCTGTGGTCAGCCCTCAGATCCTCTAGCCACTGAGCATTGCCGTTATGGGTTGCATCCTTCTCCCATATGCTCTTCCAGTATTGCTCCGTCTCCAGCCTTGGTGGTGCTGTTCTCTTATTGTTCCCTTGCCACTGAGAGTACACCTTTGCTGGTTCTGTGGAGAACAGCTGGTTTATTCTCCTGCCTTCTATCTCTCTGGTGTACCTCCTCAAGCGGCTGGCCAAGGCTGTGAGTCTTTGCTTGGCAGTTTCCAAGGCCTCAGGTATGGACAGCTTGCTGTATTTCTTAGGCACCTTATTTGTCGCACCTTTCTGCAACTCCGTTAGTTGGCTAACCTCCCTCCGTGCTACTTTGATCTTGCCCTCTAGCCTCCTTCTCCATGGAGGGTACTGCCCCTTGTGGCTGTTCAACTTGTAGCCAAGCATCTCACTGATCACTGTTGCCGTATTGTAGATCAGCTTGTTAGTGTCGGTAATCGTGGTTGTAGGTATTGCCCGTAGTGCTGCATTAACATCATCTAGCAGACCTTCTGAGGGAACTTCACGTAATCTTGGTAACCGGCTACGTGGGATCCAGGTTTCA
Organism: Rhamphochromis sp. 'chilingali'; assembly: GCF_963969265.1. Classification (NCBI taxonomy): domain Eukaryota; kingdom Metazoa; phylum Chordata; class Actinopteri; order Cichliformes; family Cichlidae; genus Rhamphochromis; species Rhamphochromis sp. 'chilingali'. Next base: position 20,848,724 of record NC_137943.1, on the reverse strand, counting down.
AGCTTGGCCATTATCCTATTTTTCAGGTCAGTTCCTCTCGCACTCAACGATCCTTCTCCTATCGCACTTGGGGCTATGTACCCAATCTCGGGTGGGGGTGATGATATCTCCCCCCTGACCTGGCGTCCTGACTCCTCCTTGCCGTAGCATTTGTGTTGTACCTCGTCAATCTCTAGCTGTGAGAGCAGTCCCTTCTTTCGAATGTTGGAACACTGAGCTACTAGTTGTTTCGCCGTCATTGTGGATGTTGGGTATCGAAGAATCCATAGGTCCCTCATCCTATTCATGTAGCCCCTTCCGCCGGGGTTACTTGCATAGTAGCATTCCAACAACGCCCTGTTTTCGTCTCTTGCCCACCGATGCCTTCTTGTTCCAGTAGCCCACTTTTCGTCAGGGTGCCCTGGTTCCTCAACACCTGACGCGGACCTTGTTGATCCGGGCGACGTCCGAGCCGGCATGCCTTCATATTTATCTGTCTCGCTCATGTCTGCGGTAGGCTTGCTTAGCATAGGGGGTCTAGCCTTAGGACCCTTACTGGATACAGACGCCCCAGGCAGGAATCGAACTTGCGATCCTCTGTTCCAAAGGCGTGTAGTCTAACCACTACGCTATCCAGCTGCATATATATATATATATATATATATATATATATATCCATCCATCCATCCATCCATCCATTCATTCATTCATTCATTCATTCATTCATTCATTCATTCATTCATTCATTCATTCATTCATTCATTCATTCATTCATTCATTCATTCATTCATTCATTTGTCCTTTTCAGGGTCGCGGGGGGCGCTGGAGCCTATCCCAGCTGTCATAGGGCGAGAGGCGGGGTACACCCTGGACAGGTCGCCAGTCTGTCGCAGGGCCAACACACAGGGACAGACAACCATTCGCACTCACTTTCATTCACACATTCACACCTAGTGACAATTTGGATTATTCAATTAACCTATCCCCACAAGCTGCATGTCTTTGGACGGTGGGAGGAAGCCGGAGTACCCGGAGAGAACCCACGTGGGTGGGTATATATATATATATATATATATATATATATATATATATATATATATATATATGTGGGTCAGTAAAGGTCATTGGTTAGCTCATGCCGCCTTATCTTCACGGGCCATGTTTTTCATCAAAGTAGTTTCAATATGATAGACATGAAAGTGGAAGATTGATGTTCGTAATCATCAACTCCTCCACTTCCACAGTGTGTACGTGTGTCCTATGTTCACAGTGTCAGGTATGAAGTTTCTTTGACCAGATTTGTTCCTTTATTCTATTTCTGGATTATACCTCTGGGAGACCTGAGTGTGTGAGCTGTCAAGACAGCAGGAGGAAAGATGAGCTGACCCTAATCCAACTTGAAAAAACTTTGTCTGGCCCTGGGGGGCTTCACCAATTGTTTTGTGACAAAAACTGGGTATTGACTATATTGTATATGACATTTGCTGCCTTGGAATCATGATTAAAGTAAATAGAAATGATTAAAAAGGAAGCCAAGATTTTATTCCAATTACAATCCCTGGTGATTTCTGAGGAGCACTTGGTAATTGTGTCAGAATTTTCCAAAATGTTTCTAAACATGGGGAATAAATTATATGTGTACATTTAAAGCTTTCTTTTGCAATTTCCTTTGTTAGGGTCACGCGTGTACGTGAAAGTCAGGGCAAAGCAAACCAAAACAAAATGATGTTTATATGGAAAAGATATAACTGGATGTATAAAAAGAAGTCCAGCACACTATATGAAACCATACAAGAATGAGGAGTATCGTGTGTCCAGACATACATGTGCTTTGAATTTTTGGCTTTTTTCATGGCTTTTGACATGCGTCACACAGATATACAATTTCAGTGTCCCCATTCCTGGATTGTTGCATAGGGTGCAGCATATAGCTTATAGTATCATTTCAGTGGTGAATACGTAATACAAAATACATGCCATATGTTACACTGGCGTGTTTTTTTTAACGTATTATTTTTTTGTAAGTAGAGTCCCCTTTGAGATTGTGTCAGGAAGGGCATCTCGGGTAAATCTGTGCCAAATCAAACATGCAGTGGTACCTGCTGTGGCGACCCCTTGTGACAAGTGGAGAAGCCAAAACTATCTTTATTTTTTTTTCTAAGTAGAGAAAGTTAACATGAGTGGATGATAATGAGAGCTGATAAGGGGAACAGCTAATTTCCTCCAAGTGTAACAGATCGTGGGCGATCGTGGCTCAAGAGTTGGGAGTTCGCCTTGTAATCGGAAGGTTGCCAGTTCGAGCCCCGGCTTGGACAGTCTTGGTCGTTGTGTCCTTGGGCAAGACACTTCACCCGTTGCCTACTGGTGGTGGTCAGAGGGCCCGGTGGCGCCAGTGTCCGGCAGCCTCGCCTCTGTCAGTGCGCCCCAGGGTGGCTGTGGCTACACACCAGTGTGTGAATGTGTGTGTGAATGGGTGGATGACAGCGCTTTGGGGTCCTTAGGGACTAGAAAAGCGCTATACAAATACAGGCCATTACCATTTACCATAATAGATTTCTTAATAGCTTTTTCACTTTCATCTACTTTGATATCTGATTCCTTTTGTAAATGTGAGAGAACAAGAATATACAAGTTGGTCTCCTACAGAGTTGGGCTCCAACCATGATGGAAGCTTGCTGCGCTCATAGATAGATAGATAGATAGATCGATAGATAGAGATGTGCTGTCACAGCAGAGCGCTGAACCTAACAGACAATTACTGGACATGGATATTAATCATTCCAGATGGACAGAATGTTTCTGTGATAAATTTGATGGCAAAAGATGCAGGACAGGGTGAAAAATTAAGAATAAGTACCATGGATAAGACCATAACCAGCAGAACTGGCACAGAGATACAGTAATTGGCTTGAAGGCAAGGTTAACCTTTCCCAGAGACTGTTTCAAAAGAAAAGCTCTGTTTTAGAAAGACAAACCCTGACAGATGAATTGAAAACTGAGTGGAGATTATGCATATGTCTTAAACACAGTCTCGTCTGTTAATCTTCTGCAGCCTACTGTATCTTGAGTTTTCCATAGAGGCACAGTGGGGTGCAATCTTCTGCAAGGCAGATGAGCAAATATATTGATACATCTTATTGCTTGTTTATGACCGCTTTTATATTGTGTATTATCTTGCACCGCAGGAATTAACCTATATTTATGATGGAAAAGAAGGCTCTGCTGGTTAATACTGAGGACATTGTTATAGTAAGTACCATGACCTCTAAGAAATAAATACACAGAGCAAAAAGAAAATAAGGAAGTTAAAAAAAGGAAGTGGAAAATGGGAAAGATATTTATATATCTTTATTTTTCAATGCTGTGCAAAGACACACAGTTTCATAACCTATAGTGCATTGCTGCTTAGTTAAGGGGTTATAAAAATGGTACTGGATCTTTTTTGATTTTTTCATGCAAAAACAACTTCTCGTTATGTTGCGGCTTTTTTCTTTTATCTTTGACTGACTGAGCAAAGTGACACAGCAACAACCTGACATCAAGCCCTTATAAAAAATAAGAGACTAAATCGCTATATGTTGTTGCTTTTTTCGTGAAGAGGCAGAAAGAATATAGCAAAGCTTGGTCTTCTTATCAGCTTTAAACAAAGACATCAACTGCACCTCACTGAATCTGTCGGCAAATAAAGAGCTTGAATTATAGGTCCTATCATATCCTATATTTTAATTGCAAGTGAACAATATATAAATACCATCTTTGACTGACTTTTTCAAAAACGTATCACTGAGCAGCAACAACAACACTTTCTTAGCAGGTATGATACACATGAAAATCGAATGTAAGAACCGTATTGTGTGTATCCTCTAGGGACAACTGTAAAAGGCTTGAGAGCTCCACAAATGTAGTGAACCTTGAGTTAAGGCGAGCTTTTATGCTCAAATTACTAAATACCCATTATCCATCCTAGTACACAGAGAACTGGGGCTATGAATTTGTCCACTGAGTCATTATTCTATCTTAGTTTCACACTGTTAACAAAACGTACAGTTAATCAGCTGGTTAAAAGACATGAGCAAAAACGCCAAACTACAAAGATTTGGAGCATTTTAAACCCCACAATAAACACGTACATTCAAGTATAACTGCACACGTGATGAGTGCTGCTGCGACTTAAACTTTGATTTGATGCATGAAAACAATGTCAGCATGAGATGCCAGCCTGTGCCCTGTGTGGCGGAAGCATATGGCAGTTAATGACTTTAAAGCTGATTGCTGAAACATTATTCTCTCTGATGGATAATACACACGATGTTCATCCACAACAGCAGCCAATCACGGTTGTCTATCAGCATTGATGGCTTTTATAGTGAGTCACTGCTTGATGCTTGATATATTGTATCAATACAAAAGAATTTTATTTATATATATCAGAATAACAGTTGTATCAAAGTGCTTACTATATTCTCAGAAAAGAAATTGCCTTAATGGGCGCAGTAGCATGTAGCTGGGGCAGTACCATCTAAAGTGCTGTTGTTGTACCCTTGATACCCTTGATATTTGTACTTGCTAGCATACTTGTGGTTTGTACCATGTGGAAACCAGTCTTGAACCTCTGGTGTCTATATCTTAATGCCCTGTCAGAGCACAAAACAAATTGGAGAACAAATGCCTCAGAAAAGTTTAAAGCTAGAACCTTCGACAGAGCTAGCCTCAGCATCTCACCTCCTCTGTTTTACTTGGATCTGACTTCTTCTCTTTGACTGTACCTAAGAACCTCCAAGCTTGTAGCTTAATGCCTTTAAATGTTGCATTAAAAGCTCTTTTTCTTAATTGGAAAAAAAAACCAAAATGATCAATAACTCACTGGCTCAACTTGCTAACAGATCATGAAAATTTAGATAAATTGACTTCAACTTTATAGAAAAACTTGACCCAGTTAAAACAAAAACACTGCCTCCATGCTTATGTTGCGCCTAGAGCTCATTCCCTTTATAATACTCGGCATGTACTTCAAACACAAACAAGATAATATAAATCACATGCTAAGGCTGGCCACCATGATCGGTACATACAACCTTATCCCCATCACCCCAACCTCCATGTACTGTTTCTGTGTGCTCCTGTGTTTAATGCGAAATTATCTTGAAATTTTATATTTCACCTAAGACCTTGCATATCCCTGAACACACACACACACACACACACACACACACACACACACACACACACACACACACACACACACACACACACACACACACACACACAATCTTTTTAAAAGTAATCCTGTTTTAAAATCTAGATGAAATGGTGCCAGCGTGTACCTTTTTACTCCCTGGGCCCAAATATGTACCCTTTTGTAGCTGGGTATTTCTAGGTGGTGCACTGTAGGTTACACCCAGCAGGACTGAAATTGCCTTTTACTATATCTCTGCTTGTGGGAGCCTGTGAGGTGGTTTTATAATCCTACAACTATTCTATGATAGCTGGGACTCTGCATGGTTTAACAGCTGGGGCATTTCAGTCATTGTGCCATTTGATCACAACTGTGACCACACTGTAAAAAACAGCACTGTACATTCTGCTGTCAGAGTACCATAGCAACTGGAATAAGCAGCTCCAATGGTGTTTGCCAGCATTTTCCCCGAAAACCATCATCATAACCTGCTGAACTGGTGGTTCTAGAATCACTTTTGAGAAAAGACACTTAAAAAAATTAAACAGCTGGAGATCTTCCCACTTGCCTTGGTCAAATGAGGACATTACAGCGGGATTGAAAGACTTCAAAATCAGAAAGTGGAAATTTTCAGTGGGATGGGGACACTTACATAATTTCATTACAGAATGAAATGTGAAGGAAGGAAGGAACAAGGAAGATAGTCAAAACATATATGTGATGTTTGCATGCATTCATGCCTGGTTTGGCATGGCAGTGTCATCATGTGTCATCAGTGTCAATGTGGGTCTCTGTCTCCAGGTGGACAGGAACTACTTTAGTATCTATCACAGAGTCCATAAAGCGCTTGGACATTTGGGATATAAAAGTGACATTATGAAAAACAGAGAGACCAAGGCTCAAAAAACGTACAAAAAACATTTATAGTTCATATTTCAAGTTGTCTAACATTTTGTTCATGTTAAATACCAGTTTTCACTTAATTATAACCGTGAAGACAAAAACTGTTTCCCCCCCTTTAAACAATTTTAAAAGTCAGTAATATAAAACAACTGCAAAGCTGAAAGCTGAGGTTAATCTGAAAGAACGGCGGAAAAAGCGTTCACTCATGTATGATTTCGGACTTTTACACCCAAAGTTACCAAATAAGACCAGGCGGCCTGTATTATATTTGGACACTAAAGGGTTAATCGTCTCTTAACCTGATAATCAGTTATAAACAGGTATTTGATTAGGAACGACTTTGTATATATTATTATCACCATTACAATAATAGTAATAATTATGTCTGCCTGCACGATTAAAATAACAGTGTCACACAAACATATTCGCGAAAAAGCATAAAGTATAAAGTATAGACAAACTGCTATGAGACTGTCCACAAATCCTCTATTATTTCATTTCCAAACAAAATTCTCGATTCGTTAAAAGAAAATTGTGCACGCTCTCCTGCATTATGTCTCAGTAATCCAATCCTACTAGTAGTTGCAACTTTTGAGAGAGTGCAGGGGGAAAAAAGCGGTTTGGCAAAGGCCCTGCGATCTGTTGAATGTGGAGTTTGTTTGAGGGGTGAGAAAATATGTCATTTCGGAGCCGTGGTTTATTCCAACGTAAGAGAGCGCACCAATGAAAAGCTCTTACGCTCCACCCTACCTGCCTCCTTTCCGCCCCCCCTCCTCCTCCCCCCTCCTTTTCCATCCACATACTCACTACTGAGCACGACCTGCCTCCTGCCACATCTGGAGACGCTTTCTCAACACGAGGAACTTCAAGTTTTGCGCTTACTCTGCGAACAAACACGCGTTTGCGAATTATCTGTCCGTCAGGGTGAATTTGGGTTTCTCTTGATAGTAAGTAGCCTAAATTATTCAGACCAAGTTGGCGTTTTTCCTCCTTTCTGAAGCTTTTCACATCACCATCGGTAGCTTAAACAGATCCACAGAGTTCCATACATGCCGTTTCTGTCTGTCACGGTGGATAGATTTATAATTCGGCACGGTTTGTGGACATGACAACTGATACACTACCGTTTTGTGCTTTTATTAATTTATAAGAAAAAAAGAAGAAGAAAGAAAAAGACCGGTAACCAGGGGTAGCGAACACGCGTACAGTGATTGAGTTGAAACACGCAAATCAGACACTTCTATTAAAAGTTTGAAATTTCACGCTCCGCTCTTTCACTTGGCTGCCATTTACTGTTAAATGCACAAAGTAGACCCTGTCTGCGATCCTTCTGCTCCACTGCCGCCCTGCACGATAGATCCGTGCGTTGTTGATGGTGACATGAGTCACAGGATTGAAGTTGTGAAATTCAGCAGCGACTGGTGATGGAATGATACGTTTCGGGCTTATTTTTGTACAACGCTGATCTAACGCTTGGAAAAGAATACTGGAATAAGCCGCAAGGCGCACAGCTCCATACTGAAGTGTTTAAGTTAGTCTGAGGGGGAAATTTAAAAGACCTAAAAATACAGCGTCGGTTTCTTCCCTACAAAGAATCATTTGAACTTCCCACCGCAGAGCTAGGGCGACATAAATAGTTCTGACATGTGGATGTAATTTCAGAAGAGGAAAAAAGACAGATGCAGAGAAATAAAGAGAGCAGACTGAGCCGGAGCATATAGTAGATTATAGGAAATTAAATCGAGGGCAGAGCGAGGCGATTACAGAGTTATGATTTCACAAGCCATCATAAGCATCGAGAGGCCAGATGGAGTGAAAAAACACAACTCGTTCCACTTTGAAGAGAGTTAAGTAGATTAAATAATTTCATCCGAGCTCAATCAGCATCTGTCTGAGCCCTGCAAGGACTCTTGGAGGTAGAGTTGCCTCAGGTCAGGGATGGGATCCTCTCTGCTTCTCCGCAATCTGGACTTTCTATTCATCTCTCTACTCAGCGGTTTATGCCTGGTAAGTCATTTCAAAATGAAAATAAAAATGCAATAAGCACATTTACCCTGCCTGATAGACAAGATGCTGCTTTAATGTTGGTAAAGTGTGCACAGATCACTGAGAGGTTGTCAGAGAGATATCTGCATGTGCTGTGTGCCAAGTAAAACTCAAGTACCTCCTTTAGGATGATTATTTTTTGCATCCCATATTGATGAAATCTGCAAAATTCACTCTGATTTCCGCAAAATTTGTCCATTGCTTCTTTTGCAAATCATGATTGAGGAAGAATGTGTTCAGTGAGAGAGTGCGTCCTCCAGGAGAGACTAAGTGCCTCTGTTGTCAAAAGCTTTTTACTCGCATCTGCTCAAAACCTTTAATTGTCTCTGCGCTGGAAGTCAAACTCTTGAAATTGCTGCTTTATCGGACCACATGGCTGTTTTGCCAGATTCAGTGAAAAGAAAACAACACATTTAAGCTGAAATTTCAAGAGAGACGGTTGACTAATGACAGACATATTGTCAGTTCCCTAACAGGATGGCAGCTAACAAAAAGCAGCTGTGATTAGTGATTACGCTCTTGTTCCATTAAGTGCTTCTTCCCACCCTAACAGTACAATTAGGGTTTGTGTAAGCACACAGTAACCTAGCTGCCCTAAAAGGCAGAGCATTGTGTTTTACTACATCACGTTTCATGCTGTAAGCTCGGAAAAGCTCTGACCCGCATGAGCTGATGCAGCTCGTGCAGTCAAAATGGGGCTAGAAATTTTCATTCACATCTGCAGCAGCAGCGGCCGAACAACTCGCCCAACACGGTGATCAAGTATTGAGCTTTCAAACGTTGCCACAGTTGTATTTATAATGTCTGCATACACAGGGACACACACACACAAACACACTGTGCAGGCAGAGCAGCACACGAAGTTGGTTCTGTGTGTTTTGGCTGAGGCTGTTGTGCATTCAACAGGCAGTTCGCCCAGGTTCTGAGGTACAGTGCATTTTCCCAGTGATGTGGTCCATCACTGTACCGCAGGACCTCTAGGCTCATTGGTTTAGATGGCAGAGGAAAACAATTATAACATAGCTGTGTATTTATAGCTGATTCAACACTGAGTCGTTCAAAGGCTCTGTCTGTGAATGGTGTTTACCCGTTTTTAAGTTTGGTGTTTGCTTAGTGTTCCTCTCCACAAAAAAGTATTTATTTTTTTCCAGACTGTAACCAAACGGGATGTAGATGTTCACTGAATCTAAACAAAGAGCGGAAAAATCTGGGTCTGTGTTTGAAGAAAGAATATGAAGGAATATTTTAAAAATTGAGACATGCTGTTTTCAAAATACAGCGTTTTACAACTTTCCCAGAGGCTCTGCGAATCCTCGTATTAAAAATACAAATATCAAAATGTGTACTTGCTATTTTTATCTGAACGAAATTGGCTGATACGGGGACTGACAAGGAATATCTCAATTGTGTTTTACACCGTAGCAGGCAAGCTGTAGTGACAGCTGACAGACAAAGCACTGCCTCATAGAGCCTTTGTTCAGTGTGACTGCCTGCCTCACTTACTCGGTTATTACATTTATTAAGAGGCAGCACTGCTTTCAGGAAAGCTTGGTGAGCGTTTCATTTTTACCTCATGACTTTGTTTTCCCTCTGTGATGACTTGCATGTGTTCGGATCCTAACTGGAAGAAAAACTGTAACTGCAGCTGCATGACATTGTCAAGGTTTATGTCAGCTCTGGACAGAATCTGACTGTGACGGCTGTCATGTTTAGTATTGCACAAGGCAGTTTTGACTAGTTTCACAAGGTGTGGAAAATATCAGTTGTTGACATTTTTAGCCAAAACTTTTTTCCTTTCGTTTCTTTTTTTTCCTATTTTTTGTGCAGAGAATCAGCAGTTTTCCTTGTGGCTAAAATTCTAGATTAAGTAGTTCAATCAATGTTGTGTTAAACCAGAGACCGCCAATTTCCCTGAGGATATTTTTCAAAGTTATACCGAACTGAACTGACTGATGCAGAACTCTTAAATTCCCCACAGATGAACGACGTCTGTGTTTTTCTCACCAGAGAACAGCTCAATTGATATTCATAGACATGGTTGATCAATTTGAAATCAAGGGATCATGGTTGTGGTCGACAGCCGAATGCATCCAAGAGGAGAGCAGAGCACACAGAAAATACATTTTCATAATAAAGTACCCCTGTGTCATCAGTTAAAAGACTTTAAAGTTACTGATCCCCCCAAAAAAGCAAACAATGAATACCTGAATCCCCCCCCCCCCCCCCTTTTCCCAATAATCATTCAAAGTAGCTTTATCCATCTCTGTTGAATCATCCTCAATAGAGATTCATAACATAGATTAGAGTGGCGGATAATCTCATCCCAATCTGTCACTGGTAATTAGGGGCAGCAGATATCGCCTTACTGATTCAAATGAACTGCTGCTGCATCTGTGAAATAGGCTTTATTATTGAAATTCATTTCTGCACACCCATTTGACTGATCTCAAATATGACTTATGATAATTTTCTCCCACTTGTCTGTGTTTGCGCGAATATATGTGTGTCTGAAGATGCATGAAATGAGCCGTCCTCCTAAATTTATTCCAGAAATGTGCTTTTCACTTAGTCATTAAGAGAAAACTGCTGAAACTACAGACTGTTTGATTGCTGCTTTTAATTCTACTTCATATGCAGCTTCATGCACAGAGTTAGCCTCCAAACTTTCTCAGATAAGAGCCGATCCAGTGTGGTAATTCTATTTATTCACTATGTATTGTTAATTAATAATGAATGCTGATAAATTTATATAGAGACATTATACTATATAGAGACAATGTTTTTTGCGTGTTTTCACCAACTGTTCATAGTTTGTGTGAGTTATTTCTTCACACTCAGCTTGTCTACATCTATACACTCACTGGCCACTTCATTAGTTACATCTTGCTTGTACTGTAACTGCCTTTTAATTTCACAGCTGCCTCAACAAGGTGCTGAAAACATTTGCTCCATATTGACATGACAGCATCACACAGGTGCTGCAGATTTGTATTTCCTCTCTGCTCTGCTGGATTGAAATCTGGTGACTGTGAAGGGCATGTGATTGCAGTGAACTCACTGTCATGTTCAAGAAACCAATTTGAGATCTGAGTGTTGTGATATGGTGCATTAGCCATCAGAAGATGGATACACTGTGGTCATAAAGGAATGGACATGTTCAGGAATGTTACTCAGGTAGGTTGTGGTGTGTAACCAATGCTTTAATGGTATTGTGTCAGGACAATATTGTCCAATATTGGAGAGGCCATGTGAACAGTAGTCACTAGTTTTCTGTTCCTAGCTGTGGGTGTGGTACCCAGTGTGGTCTTCTGCTGCTTTAGCCCAGATGCATCAAGTTTTGACATGCGCATTTAGAGATGCTCTTCTGTGAACCTTGGTTGTAATGAATGGTTCAGTTACTTTCTATCAGCTCAGGTTTTCCTCTGGTGTCAACAAGGCATTTTTATTGGGAGCACTCGCTGGATATTTTCTCTTTCTCAGGCCGTTCTCTGTAAACTTTAGAGACGGCTGTGCAGGAAAATCCCCCTAGATCAGCAGGTTCTGAAATACTCAGAGCAGCCTGTCAGCCATCAACAACCACGTTCATAGTGACTTTCTTCCCCATTCTTTCGCTCACTTTGAATTTCAGCAGGTTACCTTGGCCATGTTTACATGTCTAAGTGCACTGAGTTGGTGCCGTGTGATTTATGAATATTTGCATTAATGGGCAATTGAACAGGTGTACCTAACAAAGAGGCCAGTGAGTGTATAAATATTTGTCTGCATGTGTGTTTCTCTGCTTATATTACCATCAGTGCACTGAGTGTGATGAAAATGCTGGCCTCACCGGCCACTATTTTAATTCATTTCCTCAGAGAGTTCAAACAGTTTGGATGCGACTTTGATCTCGATGCCTTTTCTGTTTAGCCTCCATTAGGACAGAGAGGGACAACAAAGCCTGTCAGGGCCCATTTACACATGTCAGTGGACACCTCACTGACAACTGTCCACCGCGTGCCAGACTGAAGCCTTTTTATATGGGAAAACCACCTTCCTGTCATATATATATATATATATATATATATATATATATATATATATATATATATATATATATATATATATATATATATATATATATATATATATATATATATCTTATACTTCATATATTGAATATTTCATGATGAAAGGCTCACTTGCTTTTTTTTCTTGATGACAAATTTTCAAAGGGCTACTTGAGGGTTAAGATTTGGATTTAGAGTTCGAGCTGGAATGCGGTGTAAATTAGAGCAAGGGGTGTGATTATATAAACACTTAGTTATTGAGGTAGCCCTGACATCTAAAGGCACTGCAGCTCAAGAAAACAAATCCAAATTGAAAAGCACAAGAACATATCATAACTAATTTGCCAACACAGAGGCAGCACTTATAAAATAAAAGGCTTCAATTACAGGAAACACAATGGAAGAGCAAAACATGTTGCAGTGATGTGATGAAATATTGAAGATGTTGTCTTAATTTGCTTGCATGGTATCTTTTTGCTTTTTTAAAATATTTTTTTCTTTGGTTTTTGTTCAAATTGCAGTACAATGAGCTTTCAGGGCCACTGTACAGCATTCTTTTACTCTTTGGATTAGTAGCTAAGGAATACATCATGTCAATAAGTGTCCTCACAAAGATAGGCATGGAAATGTGTGTGTGTTTGATGCACGGCTGGACTTTCTGACCTTTACATTTCCCAAGATGGCGGGGAGAGAAAGTAGGAGGTGTGTCAGCAATGATTAAATAGTGAAGTGAGGTTTTAACATGAAAATTTACTCAACTTTGTTACCCAGTTTCAGTCTACATCTGAATCATGTGATACACGCTTTGTTATCTAACCTTACACACAATGAAGAAATGACTACTGCTTACAACAAAGGGGCTTCTTTAAGCAATCCATTACAGCACTACCGTTATGCTCGAGTTCATCCGTTTTCACTGGGATTTGTGATAAGTTGCTTATTAATTAACCTGCTTAGCACTCAGAAAAATAACCGTAGGAAGTCATTCAGCCTTAACACAGTTTACATCTTACTTTTTCAGTTAGTTTAAACTCAGCAGCTTATGCTTAGTGGAGGGATTTGCTAATTGCTCCTAATCATGAGTGAATCAAAAACTACTGGACAGGCTAAAGGAGGACTGCCAAGCAAGCTATGTGGATCCATTAAAATCCATTTGAGGAAAACAAACAAACAAACAAAACACTAATTAATAATCTAGCACGTGAGTTCACATGAGTTTGTGATGTGCCACCATCTACCACTCAAACACAGAATCTTTTATATTGGATCCACTTTAGCTTGTTCTCTTTATCACTAGAAGTGCAGCTTTGCAGAAAATAACTGCATTTAAAGGCGAGATAAGGAGCCATTTTAAATGGTTGTCACTGAAGTGAGCTCCTAGTGATCATTTAATGCACCTCTCTGAGTTACACCCAATTTTTTTTTTTTTTTTTTTTTTTTTTTTTTACCAAATGACATCAGAAACAGCAGTATGCGACATTACGTGATGGCAGAGCTTCAGTTCATCCTTTGTCTTTTTTTTTTTTTTTTTTTTTTTTAATAAATAGGACAGGGGGAATGAATGAGAGAAAGAGGGGGAGAGAAAGAAAGAAAACCAAAGGGGAGAAGAGACGGTGAGAAGGGGGGGGGAAGAGAGAAAAAAAAAAAGAACTCCTGGGTCACCTGTATGGAGAAAAAAAAAACAAACAAACAAAAAAAACAAACAGAGGAGACAGCAAACAACAAAGAGCAACATAATAATAGAGAAAACAAAGCACCATCACAATAAACTAGCTAGTCATAGATATCAATATTTACTAAATAATAAACGATATTGTGCAGCACGCAAGATAGACAGCGCACAGTGTGCTTTGAGGTAGCAGCCAAGAAAGCTTTAGTCCGCGTCTGTGAATACCCATGTGTGCATACCTGTGTGGATCAGCATGCTTGCATTCCAAAGGTTTCTCCATGTAATGATCTGCTAGGGAGTGTGGGGGGGCCACAGCCCCGTCCTCCAGGGTGTGAAGCGGGTATGGAGGAGATCAAAACTCCAGACATCCAGAGGCCCCCAGAACACAAGAGACCATGGAAGACCAACAGAGGGGCAGCCGCGCCACTGTCCCAGTAAGAGCTGAGGAGAGTCCCAGATGAGGGCTCGCCCAGCAGCCGCGGAGCAGAAGTCAGGGGGAGTTGCAGTGACGCGCCCGTGAGCTCCGCCGGCCCCCAGCTGTGCCTGAGTGACCGAGCCCCAGGCCGAGAGGCCGGGGGCACCCCACCTCCAAAGGGGCCCGAGCGAGCCCCAGGCCCCAGGCCCCGACAAGCGGCCGCCAAGGAGTGAGCCGGTGTGTACCCGGACGCCCACCCCCAGACACAAAGAACCACCAACACACCGACACCTGAGGGAGTCCGCCACCGGCAGGGGAAGTGGTGGTGGGTGGAGATAGGCCTCCAAACCTTGGAGGGCCTGAGGTGTCCCCAGAGAGGTGGCGTCTGATACCCAACCTGACATATAGACACAGACATACAGGCACACACAGACACAAACATCCATTCCCACCCTCATGCTCTCATATGCACTCACTCCACACTCAACCAACGTGGAGACAGACATAAAGAGACGCTGTACACACAATCACACTCCCCAAGCGTACTCTACAAACCGGGTCTAGGTACCCTTGCCCCTGGAGGGGGGAATTACACCCAGACCCAGGTGGTGTTACCCTTTTCCCTGCGGTGGGGAGAGGTAGACCACCCCGACTCCGCAGCAGCAGGGAGGCCCCACACCCCAGACCGCAGTCGGACGGCCAACTCCTCCTACTAGCCCTCCCGCTCCAGCAGGCCGCAGGGAATGGGGGTGGGAGAAGACTCCAAACCTCCCTCCACCCGCTCATTGTAGTGTTGATGCATATGTGTTCTAAGGTGCAATTAAAACCCAGGAGGGCATGGAGCTACCTGCCAAGGAGCAGCAGGTAAGCGCATAGTCCCTCCTGCTAGCCCTCAATGACTAAGTGTATTTAAAATTGAGAGGTGGGCAACGACGTCAGGGGTGAGGTATACACCCTGATGGTGATTTGGACTCCGTGATTGTGCCCACCCCCAAGATCCTATATGTATGTGTAATGAGAGTGTGAATAATGTGAATGTCTAAGTTGTGGGATAAAATTGAGGCAGAGGCAGCCAGAAGGGGACGGGGGGGGGGGGGGGGGGGGGTAGCCTCCTCTGCACCCTGGTGACATATCCCCACTCCAAGGCCCTGCATGTGTGGGTGGTTGTGGAGGAGCGGGAAGAGGGAGGCAGCTGGAGATGGGGAGGGAAGGAAGGGAGGGGCAGGTAACCCCTCCCTGGGGCCAGCTCCCCCGCTGACCCCAGTAGGCACTCCCACCCTCCGCGACCCGCCAGGGAAGGGGGGCCCAGGCCCATCAGACCGGGGCCCAGTGCAGTAGCGCCCCCCGGCTCCACAGAGCCCTGGACAGTCCACCCAACCCCACCACAGAGAAAACTGCACCCACCCCACCATCCACACATCTTCCAGACTACATAAGACGGTAAACGCCCAGGCTGAGATCTTCCTCCACCTCTCCTGTATCTCCCCCTCCTGCAGAAAGTTCCTGAAGAGAAGAAAGCTCCTGCAAGATGTGACCATCCCCCCCACCAGTTGAAGAGCCCCCCAGGCGGCTCGACGCACCGGCGGCACCCTGCTCCAGGGCCGGGCCCCCATGCACCCACCTGCCCACAACCCCGGCAACACACCAACCAGGACCCAAGCCCCCGAGGCCCGGCCCGGGCCCCAGCCCAGAGACGGAGCGCCCCCAGAACCTCACGCCCATCCCGGACCCACCCAGGGGCAGCCAGGTTGCCAGGTCAGTAACCCACGTCCGTCAGCACAGACCCTCCCCTAGCCCCGCTGCACGCAGCCGCGAGGAAACAGTCACCTGAGAGCCAACAGAGCCCCCAACCGGACGTGACCGCTACCCCGGGTTGAGCTCCCCAAGGAAGATGCCTCCGGGGAACCCCCCGACGCCCTAAGCCTGTCCCTACCCCCTCACCAATCACAACAGTGAAGGCGGGACCAAACTATGACCCCCCACCCCCACTAGGTGATGGAGCTGATAAAAGGGGCCCAGAGCAATTGATCTAATGTGGTGGCAGAGGCTGTGTCAAGACTAATGTAATCTAATAGATAATTTCTATTTTGGTTAGAATTAAGATTATTTTTATTTTTCCAGTTCATGAGGACTGTTTTCTTGGCTATGCATAGGGCAGTGAAGATCATATGGGCTATATTCTTTTCTGAAGTGACATTATCTAAGCTGCCCAGTAGACACACTAAGGGGGAAGTTGGAATGTTACATTTCAGACACTTTGATAAGTCTTCACATATCTCGCGCCAAAACTTTTGCACTGGTGGACAGAACCAAAGAGCGTGGATGTAATTGTCTGGTGTATTGCCTTGACAGTGTGAGCAGTTGTTGGAAGATGTAAAGCCCATCTTGAACATCCGATGACCTGTATAGTGCACTCTATGAAGTATTTTGTATTGTATTAATTGCAGACTGGGATTTTTAATTAATTTAAAAGTTTTTAAGCAAATCTGAGACCAGAAGTTTTGGTCTAGGTTGACTGATAAATCTGCTTCCCACTTTGCAGTAGGAAGGGATATTGATTCATCTAATTTAGAAAATGTTCTGTATATTTTAGATAATAATTTGGGGGATTTAAGAGTAAGAAAATGTGCCGCACTTAGTGGTGTTTGTAATTCAACTTGACTGAGGTTAAATTTCTATTTTACTATGGATTTAATTTGTTGATATTCTAAAAACCTTGTCTTGTTGATCCCATATTGTTCAACTAGTCTGTCAAATGGAATAAATTCTGTTCCCTCTAATATATGTTCTAAGTATTTAATTCCTTTACAACTCCATTCTGGGAAATTAATCATATTATTGTTTTGTAATATGTCAGGGTTATTCCAGATAGGTGTGCGTTTGCATGGGATTAATGAAGACTCCGTTATTTTTAGAAACTCCCACCATGCTGTTAGAGAAAAGCTGATGTTGATACTTTTAAAGCATTCATGTCTTTTGATGTTTGAGCTAATAAATGGTAGGTCTGAAATCTCTAGATCCTTGCATAGTGCCTGTTCAACATCTAGCCAGGGCTCAACTAAGAAGGTATGTTTTAACCATTCTGAGATGAACTGAAGCCTGTTGGCTAAGAAGTATTGGTGAAAATTAGGCAGATCTAATCCTCCTCTATCCTTGGTTCTTTGTAGCGTTTTTAAGCTAATACGCGGGGGTTTATCTTTCCAAAGGAATTTGGAAATATATGAATCCAGAGATCTGAACCAATCTTGTGATGGTTTGTTAGGGATCATCAAAAATAAGTAATTTATTTTTGGCAAGATCATCATTTTTATAGTGGCGACCCTTCCCATGAGTGATATGGGTAAAGATTTCCATCTAGTCAGATCGCCTTCTACTTTCTTTAGAAGTGGGATGTGGTTTAGTTTAGTTAAGTCTGAAAGCTTAGGAGAGACATTAATACCTAAATATTTAATATTTCCGGATTGCAGTGGGGCAGAGGAAGAATTATGGAAGGAGCAGTTAATGGGGAGAACTGTAGATTTTGGCCAGTTAATTGAATAATCTGAAACTCTTGAAAACCAGTTTATTAAAGTAATTACCTCAGAGAGGTTGGTTTGTGTGTTTTGCAGAAAAAGCAACACATCATCCGCATAGAGACTGATTTTATGTTCTATGTTCTTACATTTTATGCCCTTAATTGTTGTAGCCTGTCTAAATGCTGCTGCTAGAGGTTCGATAAAAATTGCAAAAAGTGAAGGGGAGAGTGGGCATCCCTGTCTGGTGCCCCTCAGGAGACAGAAGCTGGAGGATGTCTGGTCATTTGTTCTGATACGAGCCGTTGGGGAATTGTATAATATTCTTATCCAGTTTATGAAAGAGTTTCCAAAACCAAATTTGTGTAAAGTTGCGAATAAAAATTTCCAATTAACTCTGTCAAATGCTTTTTCTGCATCTAGAGATAATATTATGGTTTCGATGTTTTTATCGTATGAGTAGTCTATTAAATTAAGTAATCTACGAGTGTTTGTTGAGGAGTGCCGACCTTTTATGAAACCAGTTTGGTCAGGATGAATTAAGAGGGGGGTCATTTTCTCTAATCTCTTTGAGAGAGCTTTGCAGATTATTTTAAGGTCTACATTTAAAAGAGAAATTGGACGATAGCTTGAGGGAAATAAAGGGTCTTTGCCTGGTTTTAGCAGGAGACTAATGTTGGCAGAATTCATATTTGGTGGTAGTCTGCCCTTTTCCTCGATTTCCTGCAACATGCTGTGGAATACTGGTGCCAAAATTGTCCAGAATTCTTTGTAGAATTCTGCAGGGAAGCCGTCTGGACCTGGAGCCTTATTATTGGGCATACTTATCAGGGCTTCCTGGAGTTCACTTGGTGTCAGTGGCGAATCCAGTTCCATTGCTTGACTGTCTAGTAATTTTGGAAGAGTTACGTTGTCAAGAAACAGATCAATTTCATTTTTAGATGGGTTTATTTGTGGTGAGTATAAAGTTTCATAGAAATCCCTAAAAATGTTGTTTATTCTTCCAGGATCATATATTGTGTTCCCCGATAAATCTTTAGCAGCACATATAGTTATTTTTTCTTTCTTTATTTTTAGCTGGTTAGCTAGAAATCGACCTGATTTGTTACTGTGTTCAAAATTCTGCAAGCGAAGTCTTTGTATAAGGAATTGTGTTTTTTTTATTAATAGTTTCATTTAATTCTAGTTTTGTTTTGCATATTTTGTTCAATGTTTCCTGATCTTGGTGGGACGCGTAGGCTTCTTCTAGTGATTTGATGTTTTTTTCTAATTCCTGAATATTTTTGTTTTCTTCTTTCTTTTTGTGTGATGAGAAAGAAATTATTTTACCTCTCATCACAGCTTTCCCTGCTTCCCATAGAACAGAAGCAGATATTCCGGGAGTGTCATTAAAGTCTAAATATGAAGTCCATTCCTTTTTAAAGTATTTAATAAAGTCTTCGTCTTTAAGTAGTGATATATTAAATCTCCAGTTTTTACTTGGCGTAGTATTATTCTTGTGCATTAGTGTTAAAGATACAGGAGCATGATCGCTGACAGCTATAGGGTGAATCTCAGTGTCTGAAATGTCACACAGCAGTGAGCTGCTGACCAAAAAATAATCCAGACGAGAGTAAGAGTGATGAACATGCGAGAAAAAAGTATATTCCTTACTGGTGGGGTGAAGAGAGCGCCATGCATCGCAAAGACCAAAGTCGTTCATATACTGTTTGATTATATTTGTGGACTGCCAATTACGCTGAGTTCCTGTTGTGTTGAGCCTATCCATTTCTTCATTTAGTCCAAGGTTGAGGTCACCGCCAAGAATGAGTGTGCAATCAAGGTGTTCAGAGAGTGCACTAAAAAAACCGTGGAAGAATGAGGGTTCATCAACATTTGGACCATATATACTAACAATACATAGTTTTTTGTTCAATATTGATAGTTTAATAATTAGAAATCTACCCTCTGGATCTATAACTGTATCGAGTACTGTAAAATTAACATTTTTATGTATTAAAATTGCTACTCCCCGTTGTCTAGAATTATAACCGGCTGCAAACACGTTAGGAAACTCAGGTGTTTTAAGTTCATTTAAACCTGTGACAGGTTTGTGAGTTTCTTGTAATAAAACAACATCTGCCTGTAGTTTTTTAAGCTGGTTAAATATTTTTAACCTCTTTCCTCTGGTGCCAGCTCCATTTACATTCCATGTGACAAACCTCAGCATGCCCTTAATTGTGCGTGTATGTCTAATGATGTATGCTGGGTGTTTCATTTAGACAGGTGGAGAGAATATGGAAACATCCCTTGTTTGTAAATAGAAAGGGAAAAAGAAGTGTGGTGAGAGACTCCATAAGTCTGACTATGTGTGTGAATATTCACTAATACGAACAAGCGTGGCTTGCTTATGTGTCCTGCAAGTCTGTGCGTGCTGTGAGGCTGTTGTGAATGTGCTGCCGTTGAGCTGATGTGTTTGCGTGATCGTGTTGTGAAAATATGGAGAAATAGAGGGTGTTGTTTGTAGGTGAGTGGGGAAGTAGGTGACCATAGCAGTGAAAGACAAGAGAAAGAAAGAAACCACATGAACTGTGAGCGACAACAAAAAAAAAGAAACGAAACGGAAACATTCCAATTAAAGCAATGACGGAGGGTGACGGTGTTATATCTGCTATGACATCATATTGATATTACTAGCTTAAACTCATGTTAAAGGAGAGAGTGTGAATGAATAAGAAAAGAGTGTAGCGGGTTCTTATCTGGAGTGCAGTTAATATAACCACGGTGTGGTGCCGAGGTCGCGGTAAAGCTGTCCGTCCACGTAGAGCCGGTCCACGGCGATGACAGCACGGGAGCCTTTCTGGATGAAGTTACACCCAATTTCTAACCAGGCACTATTTGTGCTACATGAAATCTCTAAACATCAGTCACTGTGCCTTGTGTGCCCACACCTAACCGAGGTGCTGCACTGTGTGTGCTCTCAGTCTGCCTCTCTGCTTTTGCTTCACTTTCATACCTTTTACAAATTAATACTTGCTTCTGAAATTGCTACCTTTTGTCTGTGGCCACAGGGCAAAATAATATAATCTAGTTAGTGAAAAAGCCCTTAAATGTTTGTTCTAATCAGTGAGTTTAAATGCATTACTCCTCTCTTGGGCATTGGATCTTTGCTATAGAGCAACAGAGTGGGGGAAATAATGGATTTCTTGCTGTTGGAACCTGGTGTTAGTATGGAGCGAGTCACTGTGTGACCAAATAATTTTTCATACATTGATTTTGAATTTAATATACAGTGAGGTGAGCAACAGAGAGTGAGGGAAGGATCAGAATCATCAGCCTCATGAGAGCCACAGGAGGCCAGTTTTTGGTTTCAGTTTTTGGGGCATGTATTCTTACTTTACATTCAATGTTTCACTGCTTTTTTACAGCCTTAAAATGTTTTGCGCACACTCAGCATCATGCTTCTTTGCTTCAAGATGATGAAATCACAAGAACACAGTCTTTATGGTTTTTTCCCCCCTTTTCTTTATATAATGAAAAGGGGGGAAAAGGGGCTTTTATACTTGTGTTGGAGGTATAGTCATGGATGATGCTCTAACCACTGGAAGTATGAGGCTGAGTGGAGATGGCTCAGTGACACTGCACTCTGATTGAGTGGAGTCACTGAAAACACCAAAAATAACACATTTATACCTCAAACAACAGAGAGAATCGTGTAATTGGGGCGATCGTGGCTCAAGAGTTGGGCGTTCGCCTTGTAATCGGAAGGTTGCCGGTTCGAGCCCCGGCTTGAACAGTCTCGGTCGTTGTGTCCATGGGCAAGACACTTCACCCCTTGCCTACTGGTGGTGGTCAGAGGGCCCGGTGGCGCCAGTGTCCGGCAGCCTCGCCTCTGTCAGTGCGCCCCAGGGTGGCTGTGGCTACAATGTAGCTTGCCATCACCTGTGTGTGAATGTGTGTGTGAATGGGTGGATGACTGGATATGTAAAGCGCTTTGGGGTTCTTAGGGACTAGTAAAGCGCTATATAAAATACAGGCCATTTACCATTTACCATTAATTGTGCATGATGGACTGAAAAATCAACAGTAGCACATGAAGCTGAAGGACTTAAGAGCGGGTATTCTAGTGCACAGAGGGTATTTATACCCAACTTGGATAGGATATAATTTCTCCATCCTAATAAGATTAGGATGGCAGATCTGAGACATCCTGTTTTGTAATTTGGTTTTTACAGCACGTGTTGTAGATTTAAGCAGTATGGAGGTGTAACCTCAGTAAGCGCTCGTTGCTATATGCGCTTGCTGTCGTCAGTTTGCATGTTTGCCGGAACTTTCGTGCGATCAGCACAAGATTTACCTCACAGAGGCAACTTGTAGTGGGAAAAATAACCTTCACACACATACTCTCCTCACGCTGAGAGTTTTACTCTCAGTAGCTGACACCACCTCCTGAGATAACTGCAGAATAATCTAATTCTTGTAACTTTCTCTCAGGAGTGCATTCATCTGTGTGGCGTATTGACCGATGCATTGCTCGCTTTCAGAGGGCCTGTGAGTCAGACCCATAACGCATGTGTTAATACGCGAGTCTTCAGTTTCACCAGCATGGTAAGGTAACACCATGGCAGTATTTGACTCAGGAAAGGGGTTGTTTTCTTGACTTACCATGACCTCTGCTTTTTTTTTTTTTCTTAACTTTTCCACTTGAAGAATGCCAGAATATGTGTAACTCAATGCCACTTTTACACCTCAATGAAAAAAGTTACACTTCTCACTGATATTCTTATGATGGTTCCTATGTTCCTATGACTTTAGCACCCACAAAAATATGGTGTTGTAGTGAAAACATTGCATTTTGTTTTATTTATTATTTTTTAAACTCCAGCTTCATTTGTTTAACCATGGCAACTCGTAAAAATCTGCTTCTTTAAACTCAGTGATGCTTCTCTTGATGCTTCTTCAAAAGCAACAGTAGTGAGCAGCAGTTATACAAAGATACTGACGAGAAACCAGCTGGTGATGTCAGTGATGCTTCACCCAATTGCATTTAACAATTTAGCAGAAAAACCTCTAATAATTTTTTCCTGTGGAGTTTCAGCTGACTAACAGCATCATGCACTGTGGTGATGCTTATCAAAGAGAAGCTGAATCTTTGAAGTACTCTAATTCATTGCGATAGTCTTTTCTCTCGTGTCGGTTTCTGATAAGATTAAGTCTGTGCAAAATTCAAATGCAAACAGTCTTGAGAATGACCAATATGAACATTTTTTTTATTTAAGCATTGGAACTAGAAATTGTTGGACCTAAGACCAACAGTGTATTATAATCTCAACATTGCTAGAAGTCAGGGACACGCTGATTGATTGTCAGCTCTGTGACGAGTTTGAGTCCTATGCAGTCTTTTTTCATCAGTTACCCGCTGTATCAATATTGTGGTGCAGACTTCTTTGCGGGCAATATGCTTGGAATCCCAGAGCACCTCCGTTGAGTTGACATGTGAAAATTCTCAGCTATGCAGATGCCTTTGCCATTGACCGACAGTTCAGCTCAGCCCTACCCCCACTGTTAGCGAACGGATTGAATTTCAAATATACAGACTCTTCCAGTCTCATTCTGTCCTTTTAAATGCAACAACAAATTAGGTCGGTAGACAGTTCCAAGTCAATTCCTTAATTACTGTGGGCACAGAGAGTAGGATTTCACACGTGATTCAGTTGTTTGCGTAATTTGGAAGCGGTTCAAATTTTGGGTAGGAATACTCCCCTGGCACATGGCTTATGGCTAAGAGGAGGCTGGATTTCTTAAAAGGACCTTTATTAGTTTCATTGCAAAACTCAGGGGCTTATGGGTTTGTAAGTATGCAGTTCACAGCTCCAGATTTTCCAGCAATAAGTAAAAAATCCTTACACTGCAGTACAGGGGGAAATCTCAGCCAATTTAAATTCAGATAACAGTGGGTGGATGGGTTTTTCTCTGTGTTAAATTGGTGGCATTTAAAGACAAGCCCCTCTCAATGCGGTTAAAAAGTTATAGTTTGAGTCATCACAGATCTCAAGTTTGAGTGCTTCGTATAAGATACTTGTTGGTCGTGGAGAGATTTAATGAATGTTTTCAGACTGACATTTACAAAAAGTACCGTTCATTGTGTAGTGAAGGTCAGACACATGATTAATTTCAAGTTTTGTCACAAATTATTTTGCATGAATTCTTCTTCCAGCATTATAGCTTATTGCTCATTGGTTAAGGTTCACTGTGTCTCTCTTTGCTAGACTGTGATTAATGTGGCCCTATTAATGTAATGAATAGAAATAAAATATTGCAAAAATTAATTACATTTAAAATATTTTTTTTTATATAATTTGGGTTATTTTATTGGTACAGGCAGTTTTTTTATTACAATTATTTGTTGTTTTATTTTGGTGGATTCAGTTACTATTAAATATTTAAAATTGCAAAGACACCAAAAATATTGAATTAGTGCACTGTATGAGTCCCACAGCGGATGATGGTGCATAGTTGGCACTCAGTCATTGAACTGTCTGCATCCATATGTGGACTAACTTCAATGGATGCAATATTTAAAATGTAATCCTTAAACATGTAGCATGGTGTATGATCTCCATATACACTGACTATTATTCAGAGCTTTATTGTTCCATATTCGAAGTGTATTTATACAAAATGTCCTTGTGTGATGTAGCTGTATTCATGGCTACAGAAATGCTATACTATACTTTAAACATGATGCAATGAAGATTTAAAATACATCAAAAATAAATGAAGGTAATAAATTTACCTTCTTTTCATAAAATCATTTCAATTCTATCTCATTTTAAAGAGATATGCACGTGTCCTCTCTCGTGGGAAATTGTGTTTCTTTGTAAAAAAAACAAACAAACAAGCAATTATTTAAGTAAGAAACATATATTTCAACCAGCCATTTTTACAACAAAGAGAAAACAAAATATACCAACAAGTGTGGCAGTATTGTTTTTGTCGAGGGTAAGGGTTAGTCTCAGTCTTGCATTCAATCATACATACTCCCATACAAGCATTTGGAGTGATAGCTGATTGTATTGAGCTGACCTGATGGGCAAGGAAGGCTGTTTATTATAGTGAGAAATAAATGATGTAGACATTAGGGTCTACATCATTTATTTAGCGTGCTCTTACTCACTGCTTTAAGCTACATTAGCCATTACAAACACAATACACTGACTGAATAACTATCCGATTTTTGACAAGAAAGAAGCATACCTATAATGAATAAGATTTACCCGTTGTTATTGTCTGTCTTTTAGCGGAGTTCAATAGTAAATCAGACGGGTGCTTTTTAAAGATAAAAATGTAAGTTTTAAGGTTTCTGGGGGGGCAATTAAGCTTATCTGATCTGCAATGGAAAATATTGGTTTCAGTTTAGAGCATATGACAGGACAGACGTTGTTTTGTCTGGGATGAATTTGAAAGGGATCGATATCAGCTAGAGAGAAAAACTCTGAAAACAGTATTGATATGTAAAGGATCAGCTGTCCTTTAATTCATCACTGCACTGCAACAGTAGGTGCATTTTAATTCAAAGATGTGAGCCTTTTCCCATTGTGCAACAATTCAAACTTAGTTTAAGGTTCGAAGGTTCAGAACTGGACTGAGTGGCTGTCTCCTTAAAAATAAAGTGGTCAAAAATATATATTTCTTTATGTGCAGCACAGCTGTTGCTTTTATCTCTATTAGCTTATTTTTACTTTCTATTGCTGTTTTCTGGTGAAGTACCAATTTGATATTTAGATTGATTATTGCTCCAATCCTGACTGAAAGAACAGTTTGTCAGTGACAAAATGCTACATGGGGTTGATCTCGTCAGAGTTCAGTTTCGTGCTTACTTTGCAGCAATTAAACCAGCTTTTCTTTGTAAGCTTTTTAAAACATGTGTTCAAGTGAGTTTACACCAATGAAAACCTCGAAGAGTGTCTCTTTCTTGGCCACATGCTTTTACTTTTGTTATTGCCAATCTTCACTTGTGGCTTGTGTGTGACAGGATGACAGAAAAGTGCAGTAATGAGTCTCAGACTGGGCTGTAATGAGTCTAAGTCAAAAAGTTTGGTTAAAAATGTTAATAGATTTTCATTTTTTTATGTATGACCCGTGGACTTTGGCTATTCTAATAGTAAGCACAAATTCAGGGAATTGATATTCTTGGATCTGTTTATTTTTCACATATTCTTTTACAAAGTCAGTAAACTAGCGTTGAAGTCGAGCTCATAACTGAATGATGAGTTTTGTCATTGCAATATATATAAAACACATAACAATGCAGTGAGAATAATATTACAGCAATCCCAAAAGGTTCATTCTGTTCATCTGGACGTAGCGTTTTCAGTTTCTCCCACTGAAAACGCTACGTCCAGATGAACAGAAACAACCATGCAGCAACTAAAAGGTATGTTATAGTTAGCTTTAGGATTCAAACTTAATTGTCATTACACATGTATGAACATGTACAGGATAACGAAATACAGTAGATAAAAGGGCTGCAGGTCGGACTCGAATCCGGGCCGGCTGCTCTCGGCCACGTGCCATATGGTTGGCTGCACATCCAACTAAGCTAAATCTGCACCCATGTTTGTGAGTCTATTATGGTTCACTTTGGTCCAAGTGATGTTATCAAACAGCGAGTCCTAGGTTATGAGGGGACATCCACATGCTACCAAATTTTCTGTGACCGTAACAACATTAAAATTCAGCTATTAGATAAGTGCCATTCAGTCAGGCTTTAGTGAAGTATCACAAGACCTCCAGCTTCCCATGTTCACAACAGAGTATAATCACCACTTAAAGTAGGAACACATGCAGATGAACAGATAAGCCGACAAAGGACAGGAAGAGAGAGAAAACCTGCAGTCGCACACATACACGCTCAAGCACAAACAGACCTAAAGTAATGCTTTCAAAAGAAAACATATAATTAGACAAATTAAACCATTACTTGACAAAAACTCAGCACCATGACAATCCTGACTTTTTTTCTGTTTTGCCACCGACCTTTTATTCACAGTTTCAAGTAATGTTTAGTGAAACAGGAGCGTGGTTCGAAGGCCTCAGCACCATTGGCCTTGTAAGAAAGTGTGGACGGCTCATGCTGACAGGTCAGCTGCAGGCCTCTCAGCTGGAGTACAGCACAAACAGTGTAGCCTGTGTCTGCTTTAATTTTCCCTGCTAAATAAAGTGCATATTATTCACGTGCATTAATGTTAGTGTTTAAAAAATACATTAAATCCTTAAATGTTTTACTAAAGAGATCCTCTGTATATGTTTATCGCCAATAAGTCCGCAATAAAATATATCTGCATTTCATTTAAAGGTTTTATAGAATCAGAAAACCCATTCAGGCATTTTCTAGTGAAGTTAAAATTTGAGAAATTAGATAAATGTTTTAATGTATTTAGAAAATTCAGGAGTATGAATTACGGCTTTATTGAAAATGCAGTTTGAATTTTATTCAGTCTTTCTTAATAGTTTGTGTTTTTGCTGTATAGGTATTTTTCCTGGAAGCCTTGTCAGTTTTTATTTCAACTCTTACAACTGTATATGCAACACAAGATTATTTTAATTATCATATTGCAGGTCATGAAAATTTACTGCTGTCAGATTTGATTATTATCATTGTATAAATGCAGAAATATGAAAAAATGCACATTATGTAGTCTTGATCTAGAAATAATTCCACTGCATTTAGTGTGGTTACATAGGTGTTAATTACATTCTGAATACGTATTTGATATTGATTGTTATTTTATTAGCGTGGAGTATAATTCTTACACCCTGTGTGGTTCTATTCAATTTGAGAGCATGACTTTTCCTTTGCTTTTGATTTGAAATTATTGACTGCCCTGAAAAGCACTTCAATCAAGGTGACCATCTGCAAGAGGTTCACTCTAAGTGGCCCCCTTCAGCAAATCAGAAGAGTGCAATATTAACAGGCAAAGAGAGACACCTTGGGTGATTAAGCTATGTCCAATTAGTCCACAATTTTGGAGCTTTTTATTGGGAAGGCAGTTATGATGAGGGGTCTTATGCAAAAAGTGCCCTTGTCCTAGTTCTTAGCGGGCAGCGGGCCCCTTGGTGTCCCTTTGGTTAACAGTGGAAAGGGGCTGATTGAAGTGCTGTCCTCTATATGTGTTGTCTTTTTGTATTCATCCCCTTCCTCACTAAAATTATAATAATTCATAGTTATTCAAGGTAGACTGTGAAAATTCTAGCATGTCCATAAATTACTTTTAGTCTTATTAAAAGGATAAGCTGTCTTACCCTTTTCACCAAGACAAAGCTTTCTTGCCTCAGTATATCTGTCTGTCTGTCTGTCTGTCTCCCTCCTCCTTTACCCAGCCCTACCTGACTGTGTTAAACAGACAGTATTACATTGTTTGGTGTTGACACATTGTCTGCATTACATGCAGCATGCATGCTGAGATTGCTCAGTGGTGTTTCACACTCATTTGGAATTGTAAAAGTTGGCTTTGTGATACTAATTGAAAAACTCCCTGTAGGCATAATATTGACAGCGAGATAGACAAGGCTCTGCGTATTATGTGAATTCACTGTTAATTATGGGATCAAGCAGCAAAACAAATATAGCAGTAGAAAAGATGCTGATATGAGTGAGTTGACTTGAATGAAAAACACTCACTGGACAGCTGGACAACTCATCTGAGTATTCTCACTGTCATCATTCATTGATGAAACTTTTTCATAAATGCCTGAATAAACTTACCTTTAGAAAGTTTTGAGATGTTTCAAAGTTTAACCTGTGACTTTTATTCTTGCTAAAGTATGTAGTTTTGTGGGGAGTCTCATTTAAAAATGGATGAGTCTGTCCATGGTAATAAATATTGCATAATCCTACTTTCTGCAACCTCACATAGTTAGCCTTGCCCTACAGTAATTGTAAAAACTATTTGCAGGTATATGATTGGATTGACCCACAAACCTGACATCATTCATTACTGTTACAGATGACAAAAATGGAATAATCAGTTTTGACTGATTGAAGCCTGTTTTCAGTCATGCATTTAATCCCTACTAATGTTTTACATCAGCTGATGTTATTTAAAGGGGTAATAGCTGTAATGCCAAGCTGTGACTGAGATGGTCTCATAATCCATTAATGCCGATCTGCACTATAAAGCCACATATGTAAGGTCTGAAAAAACACATCCAAAATAAGCCTTTTATGGGTTTTAAATCTACTTTAAAATGTATATTTTAACCTATAATCCTCTTATTTCATGCATAAAGTTGCATTTATGGCAGTGCATCATTCTGCTATTGAGGCCCAGTGACCTGTGAGCGTTGTTTTGTTTGTTTCATCAGTTGCTTTGTGACATCCGTTAAGACATTATGAAATGTCTACTGCATTTGACTGTTGCATAACCATTAGTTGTTTTTAAGCTTTTGATGAAAATTAAAATAGTGCATTTATATTGCTTTGCTAAAGCAACAGTCTGTAGTTGCTGTATTAAATCACTTATATAATGCAAGAATGATCCCTTTTTAATTTGTGAGAACAACAGTCACAGCTATCTGCCTTGTGTGCAGCCTCTCGGAGTACACACAATGTTTCCATCAAGGACAAAAGTGCTGTTCTTCAGGCTTACGACCAGAGCAGGGTATAATTAGGAACTAAATGCTGCTTTAAGTCAGAATGTGGTCTGCGAGCATTTCCAAAGGACAACCAGTCTTGTGGTTTGTGGTTTTTATCATCAAATGCAAATTGCACAGTTGAAGAGGAGTGGCACTGACTCATAGAGTTTATAATATCCAGGAACCTCATCCGCTAAAACATTCATGCGGCGCAATATGTCAAAAGTAACATATTCATGTTTTTTCCAGATAGTAGACAGCCCATTAAACACTAGATTCAGCGAAGTTATAATTTTCTAGAACCTTACTATTTTGTGAAGAAAAAACATGCAGGAAAGTCCAAAAGCCCTTGGGATCAAATTTTGAGCACATGCCAACAACAAGGAAGTGAATGTTAGCCTATGGTGTAAAGAATGGCAAATGACCAAAACAAGTACATAAAACAAACATTCAGCTGTATTCCTAAAATTGAGACGTTTCACAGCAACCAGAGTAAATATTATATGTGTAGTATTTATCATTCATGTGATGAAGTGTGATCTGGAATGGAAAGCCTTACTTATGACCATTACCTAAAAAAAACCCTTATCTTCGCACAGGGATTGTCTAACAGAGAAGCATTATTGGATGTCTCTGAACTTATAGAAAAATTAATATGGTTCCCACTGAAAACACTGCCAGAGTTGTGATGAGAGGTTCTATGTTGACAGTGAAAACATCTGCAAACACTGAACTGAAATAACACAGAATACGTGTCCAGTGCTTTTAAAGTCATGTGAAGTTTGGCCTAAAATAATTCTAATAATAGTTATAGAAATTTTGTTTCAGAGTTTCTTCTGCTTTCATGGTTGTTAAGGTTTTACCCACAATTTTGGTAGTATTTTTAAATATGAAATCACTGTAACCAATGAGCTCATATATGCCACTGCTACAGTAATCCTAGATACACTTGGGTATAAGATCAGGAATGCATATAGAGAAAGCCCTTATGGAAAGGTAGGCTGGAAGCCAAAATCAGGGAAACTTGAAAGGATGTTATAAAAGTTATGAGATGTGGGTACTGGATGGATGGGAATGACAAAAAATGTCCATAATTGGGGGCTCTACAAACTACCAAGCAAAGGCTTATAACTATGGTGACTAGGCTGAAGAGATACACCAGAGAAGCAAAGGCCAAGAGAATAAATGGTCTGTTTGCCAAAGATCCAGCAGCAACCTCCCAGAAAAAGAACCAGTTAACAACACAAAGGCAAAAATCTTATAAGGTGTCTCAAGAATGAAATGCTGATAGCACCAGGATCTGATATCCACACCAACTGGCTGAAGAAGTGGTACTCCATCAACAAACACCTGGCAACACAAAGAAGCAGGCTGCTAGTAGCAGGTACTCATCTTGACTTGCTAACACAATCATGAAAGATCCCTGCAAGTTTATGACACCATGAAACTACCATGCCAACTAGCTCTCTCTCTAAAACATGGAAGCTCCTCTAAGGCATCATAGCAACCAAGCTGAGTAGGCTTGACATGAGTTAACATATAAGCACAGCTCAGAAGGCATTGAAAATAATACCAGAAGGCCAAAACACCAACTGCTGGTTAATAGAGCACTACACCAGGGCTGTAAGACCAGGAAGACTAATCTCAGCACTGTCTGGTTGGACTACAAGAAAACCTACGACTCAATGCCCCACACGTTGATAGTGGAGTATTTGGCACTATACAAGGTAAAGTGTGTTCATAACATCAATCAGGAACTCAGTGGAAGACAACATTTGAGGCCATTTGGCTGGATAGGTGTGGCTGGAAAATTGCAAAGAGAGGTATCGTGATCAAGGCTGAAGGGGTTAAGATATCAGAAGGTATAATAGCAGATATACAGGACAGCTACAAATACATGGGTATCCTATAAGCCAACAGGGTCCGCAATAAAGATCCATGAAGATCAACCCCAGTCAAATATCTCAGTAGGTAAGATAGATCCTGAGAAGGTAGCAGTAGGAATAAGAGCTGAACTATCAATACATATGACCTACCACTCATCAGACTGTTACTCAACTGGAATAATAAGCTGGCCACAGGAGAACATAAATGCCACTGATGTCAAGACATAAAAACTCCTTACAACATATGGTGCTTTTTACCCAAAGTCCAACACGCGGAGGCTTTACAGCCAACAGAAAGTAGGAGAGCAGAGCCAGAATCCAGGAAGAAAGATGAAAAATCAATGAATGCTTTAGAAAGATGACCCCAGGGATAAGCTGCTCTAAGATTTCCTCAGATATCTGAAGACACAACAGTGATGAGAAACTATCATGGAATACCAAGCCACTGCATTGGATATATCATGGACTGATTGAAGAAGGGGTTGACATCAAGTAATCTGACTAGTGGCTAGAAAAGCACAAAAAACAGGGAAGTAACAGGGGCTGAAGGAACAACTGGAGCAGATGTGAAAGGTAAAGACCAAAGTGGCCCCACAATGATAGGAGCAATAAGACCAATAACGCCCAAGCTGGAAGAGTGGCTCCAGCAGATTCCAGGCACATCAGAGGCAGCTGTGCAGTAGAGTACAGTTCTAGGAATAGCTAAGATGTTGATGCATTTTTACTCACCTTCACCAAAGAAATTACTCACAAAAATATATATATTTAACAATTGTGCAGACTGAATTTTGAGCCAGCTTCACCTAACATATATTTATAAACATTCATTTATATTAAATCAAAAACTCTTCTTGATTTGAAAAAAAAAAAAAGCTCATAGCTAGTTTATGTAGTGTCTGTTTACCTCCATGCATTGAGTGGTTGCTTTGGAACTTTTGGTCTTGTGGATTTATTTTTTGTTTATTGCTAAAAAAAAGTAAAAAAACAAACATTCTGGCCAATGATAATTTCTTGCAGATCATTAATAATCCTTTCTCTTCGACTGTTGTCTTATTAGCGTAAACTGGATATAACCCCAACTCCACAGAAATGTTGGCTTTTCATAAGCCTTTTAAACAATAACACGGGGACAGTCTGATGTTGAAAAAGAAGATAAAAATGCACACCTTCGATACTGAAAGCTAAAATCTGCAGTGTCTAGTTCAAGTGTAAATGCTGAAATGGAGCACCGGAACATCTTTAACTATGGAAGAAGTTTTTCAGAGACCTACAACACCTTCTACATGCATGTAAAAAGCCAAAATGCATAGATGGGGCTCGTGTATAGACAGGATTTCAACAATTCAATTTTAACAAACTTCTGAAAGTAATCAAAGCTGTTGGGATGCATTTTTTATTGCCCACTGAGTTTAGCTTGAGGATAAAGTATATTAATTTTGGCAAAGGAATTGTCCCTACATTCAACTTTCTGGGAGATCAGTACAAAGTTCAAGCCACTTCGAAGCTGTAGTGTTTTGCTCAAAAATGCTTGCGTCTTTGCCGTCATGATTGGAACTCGCTTTATGTTGTGTTTTTGATAGAACTTTTTCATGGTCTGAGATAGTACTAATGAGATCACTGAGCTTTATTTTGAATCCAAATACACTGTTGACTCACTGCAGATAATTATACTCCACTGAATCCAGTGGTTTTTGTGGTTCATTTAAACTTTTTGGATACTCGAGTTTTTGTTTTGTTTTTTCTAATGAAAGTCTACCTCACAAGCTCCACCATTTGACTCTCTGATTCCGTGTAGGACATTACAGGAAATGACTTTGGTTAGCCACAACTTTCTTCAAAAAAAGAAAGAAGAAGAAATAAAAAGCGCAAAGCAGTCCGCAATGAAGGCTGTTGGTAATGCAGTGGAAACCCAGTGTCTCCACTCAATGTATGCATGGCGTCTAGCCATATGACACATTTCTGATGGACAGTTTATTAGAATTTTTTTTAACCTTTGGTGCAAACTATTTGAAAATCAACAAATGGACACTGAAAATATTTAACTGTCATGCCAGACAAATCAATCTCTGACAGATAAATACAACTTGCATTAATGACCAAATGCTGAAAATAGAAAACTAAAACTAAACTGTAAATGTGCCTTCACTCCCACACTGTATAATGTTAGCATTTCATCCTAGCGGTTAAACGCTCTCTTGACTGAGCACCCTAAATACAGTTCTCTCAATATTGGTCTTATATTCTTGCAGAGGGCTGCAGTTTAAGTCATCAAGCTGCAGTTTGCAAAGACAAATAGAAACTTGTGGTTTATCCAAGTGGAGTTTGTATTCTAGCGACCGGTGATGAAAACACACATATTTATATGTTGTGTATTTTTCTAATTCTCATTTTGGCACAAACTCAAAAGCATTTCACAAAAAGAATACTGTGTTTTGAATGCAATGCAGTAAATAAGAATGTCCACGTTTCTCCCTGTGAGAGGTGTGTTTACTTTGGAGGTTTGGACTCTGGCCAGTGGAGGAGGAATAGTTTTCAGAAATAATCACGGGGCATACATATTACCCAAGATTCTCCTCTTGAAATGGTAAATGATACTCCTCTATATCCCTGGATGCAGGAGTCTGGTTTTTAAGACAGAAAGCTGAAACTCCATGCCTCATTTTGGTTTACTGTTTCACAGGGGCTTAAACACCACTATAAAGGCTGGGATGTTTGTTCTTAATGTGCTGGAACAGCAGTCTCACTCAAATGGCAGAAATAACTTAGAGAAATTGCAATATTTCACACTGATTTGAAGTGTGTGGAAAAATTCAACATATATCAGCATAATGCATGCAATTATTTAAATGGTGAAAATACATTATGCAGCTTCAGCTAGCCTTGTCACTTATTCTCCAAATCTTATTCTCCCCAAAGAGCCCTCATTTGGTGTTTTACGGTGGTGATGAGGAAAATTATCTGCCAGTACAAATTCTCTCATAAGGCTATAACTACCTTAAAACCTGGTGCATGTTATTGCACCTTAATAACTATGCAGGAAGTGATCGCTCGTATCGGAAAAGAAATATATGAT
Organism: Rhamphochromis sp. 'chilingali'; assembly: GCF_963969265.1. Taxonomy (NCBI): domain Eukaryota; kingdom Metazoa; phylum Chordata; class Actinopteri; order Cichliformes; family Cichlidae; genus Rhamphochromis; species Rhamphochromis sp. 'chilingali'. The sequence continues at coordinate 20,814,403 of NC_137943.1, read as the reverse complement.
CTCAAGATAAAGCTGATCGTGATAACGCCTTCTGCAGCATAACAGTCCCCTTAATGTAGAGGTTAGACGTTCAGTGTTTTTCCTTTAATTTGTCACCTGTCCGCAAATAGAAAGAGTAATGATAGTGGTGTTATTCTTACCAGAATAACTTCCACATCCACTGTTTCTGATTACCTATTGGTCATTACCTAAAGTAAGACTAGGCAGCTTTTCAGATGAAAATAGTGTGAACGTCTCAGAAGCTGTCAGTGGAATATTCTATATTGGCTTAGTTAGTACAGTAAACAGGTAGTATCTATCCTTGTTCGCCTGCGGTAAAATGTTATTCCATCTGTGGTTGTTTACTGTGCAAAGCCATAAACGTCTTCATTCTGTAACCTTATTCAGTTCTCAGACTGGACATCCTTATTTCAGGGCTGAAAGTAGTGAAAATATTGATGGATTGAGGTATTGTGGGTTTGTATGGAGCAAACCCACAACGGCTTGGTATTTACAGTTAAATTTAAACCTCGTGAAGTTGCGTACTTCTGTTAGAAACAAAGTATACATGTCTTTGTTCCTATCTGTACTTATTTATTATATTTCTCATTATGAACAGGCACAAGAGACGGCTGAAAAAGTCTTGAAAAAGGTTATACAACAGTTGGTTCCTATACGGAGCTGTATTGCCAACTGCAAAAATATAAATACTTCTTAGTAGACTGTACATCTACTATAGTAACTGTTATAGTAAATAAGTACATTCTCTTAAATGTTGTACTCGGGAACCAGTGTAAAATTCTTGTAATTTATTTCAGTACTGCAGTGTTTCGGTACTGTCCTTTTTATGGTTGGTTCTCAACATTTATACTGCTGTTACTGCTGTAAAATTTCAGCATTTCATATACTTTAAATAAACACCACGGCAATTGGCTGTACTAAATTATAAATAAGAAGAATACAATATAAAATACTGTTGCAGAATGAGTAAGCTCACTTCCAGTATTTCTATACTCACAAAAAAGAGTATAAGAGTAAAAGTCTTATTACTAAAACTTATTTTTCATAAGATATTTTATCTATAGCTAGAGGCTTGAACACAAATATTAGAATGCAAACATCAGCTTTCATGTTGTTTCATGTGGCACATCAGACCAGGTAATGTTTTTCCAATCTTCTGTTGTCCAATTTTGTTGAGCCAGTGTGAATTATGGCCTCGGTATCCTGTTGTTAGCTGACAGGAGCTGTACCCAGTGCAGTCTTCTGGTGCTGTATCCATCTGCTTCAAGCTTTAACATGTTGTGCATTCGAAGATGCTCTTCTGCATACCTTGTTTGTAACAAGTAGTCATTTGAATTGCTGCTGTCTTCTATCAGCTCAAAGTAGTCTGGCCATTCTCCTCTGATCTCTGACATCAACATTGGATATTTTCTGTGGAGATCAGCAGGTTCTGAAATAACCAGGCCAGCCCATCTGGCACATTCAAATTCACTGAAATCACCTTTCTTTCACATTCTCATGCTCAATTGATAATGGCTACTTGGTTAAACACACTGAGTTGGTGCCATGTGATTGACTGATTAGATATAACAAGCATACCTTAAAAATAAGGTACACAAATTATTTAGTTAACATCTGTCTGAACAAATTAACAAATATTGTAGAGACTAAAATAAGATTTTTCAGGGCAACAAGAGAAAATCAATTATATTACTTATATTTAGAGATAGAATCAGGCATGATCATTATATCACAATGAGATTCGACAAGCAAGTCTCCACACCGCCTTTACTTTGTACCTGCAGCTATCTGTCCATGGTTATATATTCCATTGTGTCACGTTTAAAAAATATATATTCTAGATCCAAAATGACTGTGATAAATGTTTAGAAAGGTGAATTGTTTATGCATAGATTTACCTTGTTCTCCCTGCTGTCTCTTGCTCATCAGTAAAACAATTACTCGTTACTATTTGAAGTGTTCTGCTTCTTGCTTTCATAGAAGCAAAATTTGATTTCTTCACATCCAGACATGTAATTTGTGTCTGAAACTGACAGATGCAACTGCAGCCAGGCAGTCAGCTGCTCTGAGTAAACGTCTGTCTTTAATTTGCACTATTTGCTCTGGATCACTGGACCAAAAAAACAAGACTGTGTGTGTGTGGGGTTTTTTTAGCCGCACCTCCAGGCGCTCTGTACGGCATACGTGTTAGTTTATGTCTCATGGTGTGCGTCTTATAGTTTTGCTGCAGTGTGGCTCAGAGAACAATGATATTGCCTACATGACAGCATTAAATATCCTGGCGATCTAGCCTTTAGTTTAGGCGGCCTGTTTTTTCATTTCAACTCTTCTTGTCATGCTCTGTTAAAAATGAATGTTGTCGTTTTCAGTACAGTCACATTTGTCAATGCCCGAAGGTGATCCACAGGCAAACAGCAAGTCAGTCAGTGTGACCTATTAGAATGGAAAAAGTTTCCCTGACTGGAAAACCACACCTGCGTTACCACGTCACCCTCATATAAAACGTTCAGAACCTGAAAATATATAAGGGGTAAAAAAAAAAAACTGCATGGAATAAAATGTAATTTTTGTCAGTGTTAAAATTTTCCTCATGTCGATCAGTTTACCGCTGGAATAAGCCTGCATGCTGCGAGTGAAACTGATGCTGTTGAGTCAGGGAAGTTTAGCTTTCATTTTATCACAATAAGACTGATAGAACTCTTCAATGAATCCACTGATGTGGTCAAAGTACGGGACTTTCTAATATTTATCCACTGTATTACTGTCACTCATATCCGGTGAATTTTGGAGGTAGGAAACTGGATTTAATTTTTTTCTCCACAGCACCAGGAGCAGGGTTCCAGACAGTTTGACAGTTTTGAAGCAGCTGTAAAGAGAAATTAATGTCTAAGTCTGAACTGATTTTCATGCTCATTTCAGATCCAGAGGAGAGTCTACATCTGCAGCGAAATATTTACACTTTTATGTTGTTCTTGTCATTTTAACTGCCATGTAGCTGAGTTGTAATAGATGTTTTGTGTTGGAAATTTTCTTTGAAAGTATCTATTTTTCACACTATTCCTGTTTCCACTTCCATATCCTTCCGTTAACTCTGAGGCTTTCCCCCTGATTTGCAGGTTTACACTGATGATGTGCTGACAAAAGAGGAACAGTTAGAGTTTTTGTACAGAGCCAAGCAAAAATGTGAGGCCATCATCAAGGCAAAGCAGAGGATTCCTGGTGAGTACAGAAACAAATCTGTCAGTCTTTAGCCGTATGAGTGGCTTTGTGAGTCTGTAATGACAATACTGTTATTCTTCAGGGGGACTTGAACTTTCAGTATTGAATTTCATGGCAAAATGGTCAACAGCCACATAGGAGATTTAAGTAGGATTCATCATCAGGGGGCCGGAGGAATATCTGTATAAACCAGCATGGCTCTTTAATATTTGTTCACATATTCCATTGTGTGCTACAGCTGTGGATTGAGTGCAGTCATGTGAAAAAAAAATCACAGATCCCTAAATCCAGAATTAAACCTTAAATCGCCTGTAGGATGTCTTTTAGCTGGAGACTCATTTTTAACCTGGGGCTTGAAATGGATGTGCACCGCTTCTCTTGCAAAAGCTGAAATCTGTAAAAAACAACAAAAAACAAAAACTAGGTTAAATGGCATATCTGCACACCTGACCCCAGCCCCTTCCATTTTTTAGACTGGGGAAAGTGGTGAAAGTGGGGTGTGAGGGGTGGGGTGTGGGACATGTACGCACTTATCAAGGTGTGCTGTGGTTTAAAATAGGAACATTGCCTCCAGGTGTGCGTGTGCATGATAGTGCAGATTTGATTAACATTTAGCGCATGCACAGGACATTGTTTGCTTTTGGTTCATTGTTTACTCTGTTAGCAGGATTGTGATTCTCCTCATTCCAAAGCAGAGTAACAAAGGGATCACAGATTCAATGTTTGTCATGCAAATCACCCAGTAAAAGGGGTGTGTTAGAGAGATAACAGATACAAATCCATAAGTCGTCCCTAATAGCTTCTGTATATCGAATAACATGTCTTGTTTAGCTACAGATTATTATTACAAGATAACTAATAGCTAAAAACTGGAGGAAACTAATCAAGCAGAATGCGTGAAATTGAAATGGGATCATGCGTTTGGAAGGTGCCGCTTTATTTGCCTTTTATTATTGGTTTCCAATAGTGTGATGTTCCACTACCTGTTAAAGGTTTTTTAGTTAAAAGATTTCTGTCACAGGCACATTTGTCAAAGGCGTTATCACTTAAAAATAGTTTGGGGCTTTCCGCTTGTGAGGAAGCTCCCCAGTGAATTCTAGCTGAAGCTAGAGGTTCAATGTGGAGTGCAGTAAATCCCCCAGAGGCTGCACATGGCTGCCGAGCTGAAATATAATGTATGAGGCGGAGGATGCCATCAGACACGGGAGGTGTACCGAGAGAAGGCTGTGTATGGAGGGAGAAACCAATCAACAGTGAAGTTTACCAAGAACTGTGGAAGTAAACTGCATAACCAGCAACATGATGAACACAAGCTTGAAAGTAAAGAGTCCATCGAGACGCCATGTTGATTGAATGTGATTGGTGACTTGTTTGAGAGTGACTGTTGATTATAAGAGCTTAAACTAATCAACTGATGATGTTCATACTTCACCATAATAAGTAAATATTTAAATTAAAGGGACCGTTTTGCCTGTATTTCGCTGATATGTTAAAATCACGGCCCATTCTTGGAGCAGTTGCAAGACATTTTTTGTGAACTGTAAGTTGATGGTTACATTTAAAACCTCAGCTTTGTTTCCTTTGTCTTCTCTGTGGCTTTCCGAAGGCTGAGCTCGAAGGCAAACCTGGTCCTGGGGTGTTTTTCAATATTTATGGCTATCTGAAGAATGCCATTTTCCTGCAGACCCCAGCACACTGTATCGTCATGTGGTTGCTGTCATTCTCCCAGTTGATTGGAGAGGAATTCCACAGCCAAACCAATCATATTATTTTCTCTTTAACCCCAGTGCATTGTGGTCACATGAAATTCTTTGCCCTCCAAACGATACTCCTTGTAAATGAAACACATAATTAAAAACGTTTACTTCCTGGCTCAGAACACAAAAGCTATTGTTGACTGTTCCCTGTAGTTACATTACCCATGTGGTATGTCCCAACTTTTCATGGTTTTGATAAATATCCACTAGCTCAAATTAGATAAAAAAAAAAAGTCAGAATTGCTACTTTTGAGAATTGCAGAGGGCCGAGCAGCAGATTTTGTTTGCTTAGGGTTTATGTTCCAGCTCTTACAGCACGCTTAACAAGATGGCTATAGGCGCCAATGCAGAGGAGAGCAATCAGTGAAACATCAGAGATCTCGCAGACGAGAATCTATCCTGACATGTTGTAGTGACAGGAAAGGTTGGTGTCACATGTCCGCATGCACCTCCGAGCGCATGCTATGTTCAGTACGAACAATGGGATAAAACCTAACATTTTGCACTATCTTGACTAGACATATGGGACTATATGTACATTTATATTTTAATCTGGTATAAATAGTTGATAACCACGGCCTTATTGCACTCGCATGTTCCTGTGTCTGCACATTAGGGGAGACTTTGGCGCTCAATCTGGACTCTAACAAGCCCATCGGGAATGCCTGACTGGGATTCTGTGAAATGCTTGAGGTGCTGTTTAGGGGGTACATCAGCACAAGAGAGCTGACCTGCATACCTGATGATGCTGGTGTGCCGAATGTGACTCATCCTGCATGTAGTGGTTTTTTGCTGACCTCTTTTGGAAGGTTGCACATGTCTGTTCAATCACATTACAGATGAAGAAATTAGAATAACCCTATTACCTTAATATAGAGTAGAGTCCTCAGTTAAGTCCCCCAGTGTGGTGGAGACTAACGGCTTGAGAAGCACATATGTGCTCCTTGCATGTATTTGTTTTGAGATTTTCTTTTTCCCTGTAATGCCAGATGAATTGCTTTAACCTTCATTTCGATTTGATTTGAACTCCAGAGCCACATCTGGCTGTTTGTAATTATGCAGTGTGGAAGTCATTTAAAATCTGGGTAGTGGGTTTGCTGTGATGTTGAGTAAAATTATAGATATTGTCAAGATTTTGCCATTAAGTTCAAAGAAAACCGAACTTGCGCTTTCTGATGAAGGATGTCAGTATTTTCCTTGAAAAAGTCATCAAGATTTCAGCAGAAATCACTTTTTAAGAGACATTTTCCTTCCTTTTTGCATTGTGGCGTGAACTTCAAACCATGGGTTGAGATAAACTGATTGCACCAACTACTAGCTTTAGATTTATATCTGTAATTGTTTTGCCTAATCTCCCAGGATTTTTTTTCTGGCTCTTTAACTGTAATCCTGTGGCTTTTTGAACTATTATTGGAGATTAGGAATTACGACGGCTTCAAATGGCAGCAGAGTAAAATGCAGAAAGTGTAGAAAAACTATCCAAAATTATGTGTTAATTAAGAAAGCTTTGAGTGCTGCTTGAAAGGAAAAGCCGTTGTGCTTCATTTGGGCTTCAAATGTGTAAAATTCACCATTTGATGCCTGGGACAAGGTTTTCTTTGAGGGATGCAGTGAGGTTTGCCTGGGGAGGACAGTGGAGGGATGTGGGTTCAAATCCCCAGACCTTGCAGTGTGAAAATAGCTCAACCTTCAAGCTTGTGGTCTGGGTGTAGAATAACTTGGGGAATCATTATAAAAGGCTGCATGTATCAGGAGGAACTGCATGCAGTGAGTGTTTTGACATCTGCAGGTCAGAATCACATGAGTTGGGGGAGAAAAACATTCTTCAAACCCCAGTGACATCACAAATACCAAAGTCCCCCCGTAGGCACGTTTATATTTAAATTGTGGTCAAAAAATTTACAGGAAATTGTATGTGTGTGTGTGTCTGTGTGTTTGTGTGTTTAATTTAAGCCTGTTAGTAGGTGGTCCTATGGTAGTAAAACCTATGGCAAAAGCAAGCAGCAATTCCACTTTTACTCCCAGGATGTGTGGTCAGCGTGATTTTCAAAACTAAACGCATTTTTTTCCCACCATGCATCTGCAAGAATCAGTCAGCTCCACTCAGTCTACTCTTTAATTTTGTGCTCCCAGTGACAAGCAGTTAAAAGCAAGTCGTCATTTTGTCAGATGTTTCTTTGTAAGTTTGATTACAGGAATGAGAAAATAATGGATCTACTGCAAAGAGAGGAGAGTTTTAGTTCTATGCTTACCTACTTATTAGTGGTCAAAGTGGGACAGATGTTTTCAATAATACAACATAAATGCCAAGCCATAAGAGAGGTTTTGCCAAGAATCTGTGGTGAAAGGGACTCCGCTCACACTATCAGCAGGCTCCGTTCCACGGTTTAGCTGAGAATTAGGGGACTGTGTGCACTCATAGGTTTTCCCCCCACTTTGAACGTAAAGTTCTTTGTCTGAACTTAGCACAGATGCATTATGGCAAAGTTTAATGTAGCACAGTCTTTGCTAATAATTTGACACAAAATTTTCTGTTGTGATCACCGGGATCACCATGCATCTTGTAAAAATGTGGAGAAAACTTTTTTTGCTTTAATGATTCCTGGTAAAAGATTTTGCATTCATAATCAGCCTCATTTAAAAAAAAACGAGAGAGAGAGAGAATTATTATCATTAACCAATTCTGTTGTTCAAAGAGAAATATGCAATAACTGTTTTTCATGTGATATTTTTATATGTAAAAAAATGAATGCAAATATGGGATTTCATGATCATGATCATTATTATTATTGTTGTTGTTATATTATTATTATTATTATAATTATTATTATTATTATTATTATTAGTCAATTCTTTACTATATAATTTATTGTTATTAATAAAGTGAAATCACCCAAACCACTATGGTCACCTAAGTCCAGACTGATACAAAATTGTAGTTCCTAACACATTTATTAGACCACGTCTCATAAAAAAAACCCCCAAAAAAACAAAACAAAACTGAAAACTAAAAATGACTGAATTCAAATTTTACCTAAATTTGAACAGGAAAAAAAAGAGAATTCTGAGAACCATAAATTAATCATTTATTACAAAATTACATGTTTTATTATGGTTGTTTTGAAAAACAGTGAATCTGAAAATTCATGTATATTAAGAATAACTATACTTTAGCACTAAAAATGTGATTTTGATTAAATAGCACAGCTGTACTGTTGGATTAGCTGTTATAGAACATAAAACAATATTTTGGTAATCATAAATACTGTTAATTTAAGGAAGGACTGGCACAAACCTTTTAGTCGGTGGTGGTCTAAAACATGTTGAGGACTGTAAATTGTAATGAGAACTTGAATTTTTTTTTTCAACTTAATTACTAAATTTTTAAAATAAATATTTTACATTTTCAAAAAATTAATTTAAATATACATAAAATTGTTGCACTGGGTATAATGATTGGCCAAATAAGACATTTGTTTTACATCTTATCACCATTTTTCCCATTCTCTAAAATTTCATTCACCCTAGCAAGACATAACTCTGTACGTAAATGAATAATCAAATTGGATGTTGTTAATTAATTGAATGTGATCCATCTAAAAAAAACCCTCAAAACATATGATACATATTGAAAGTGAATTATATAATATAGTGCTGTTATTTAACCATAATTTGCCAGTTAGGGCACTACAATGCAGCTAGTGTTGCAGGAAGTCTTTAAATAAGATCCATGCTAAAACCAATTCCATACAACATTATAATGGTTGTTGTGTTATCAACAACGGAGCAGTTATGGAAATATCCGGCAGCTAACAAACAAGCCTTAATGAACACACCACACCAGATTCAATGGACAACTTGTTGTCAGCATGCGGGAAATTCCATGGTTGCAAGTCTTAATTATGTGACAATAGATGGGAAGTGGACAGGCATGTGTTTTCTTTTGGTGACCCATGTTTCCCACAAGTAGAACAAATATGAATAAAAAAAAAGGGGGGGGGGGGGGGTCAGTTATGCCACACATGAAATTACAAGGCTGCTTTTGCAGTGCCATTCCAGTGCTGTTTATGTATCGTGTGTCTGCTTTTTAAAATTCAAACAAAAACCCTGAAAACAAGCAGATCTTGGAAATGCCTACTGACCATTACTGCAGTGCTATAGTCATGACAGGATTTGGTTTTAATTCAACTCTTTTCTTTTCTCTGCAGATGGTTTCTGCTCACCAGATTGGGATGGCATTGTTTGTTGGCCTGAAGGGCCTCCTGGGAAAATATCCACTCCCTGTCCAGAGTATATCTTTGACTTCAACCATAAAGGTAAGCTTGGCCCTGGATACAGTAAGCAGTTAAATCCCTGAATTTTAAAATGAGTTAGGCTGCGCTCTGCAAATTCATTGCAAATTATAACTCGAGCTCTCTCTGAACCTGCTTTGGCAATTTATTGAATTATGAAGCTTTAAATCTGTAATTAAAAACAGACTTCTTTTGTTGATTTCTAGGATTAGCACACCGTCAGTGTGACAGCAATGGGATATGGCAGCTGGCAGCAGCCAACAGAACATGGGCCGATTATACTGAATGTTCAAAACACCTCCCCGAATATAACCCAAGCTATCAAATGGTAAGATCCATCTGATTTCCATTTACATGCTGACACTGTCTCCCACCAAAATAATTAACAGCAGCACCATAGCAAATTGTCTCACTTAAGGTATTTAAGAAAAAAATGTACCCTGCAATTATACTTCCTTTGAAATGCGTAACAAATTAACAGCATGCCTTCTTAGTAATGTGCAATGCAAATAAAGTCTGATCGTATTTACTGAAATGTTGAGAAGATGATGAGGGGATAATGAAAGGATATTCATGTGGTCGCTTTGTGATAAAATGGCTGTAACTGGCTAAATTTATGTTATAATACAAAGTGAAAACAGTGCCAGATTAGTCTTGAACTGAGTCATTCCCTCGCAAATCTAAGACCACTAAGAACTCACCAGACATGGCTCAGTTGAGTAACTTAACAATAATAAGACCCGCAGTTGCACAGTTGAGTCATGCAGCTACATTCGTCGATTTTAATGATTTTTATGCATCCTTTCTTGTGAATGCAGTATCGTCAAATCTTGCACAAATGTTCTCTTGGATTAAGGAAGAACCGATTAGATTTTCATCTTCTTTGAAAACCATTAGTGTGGAGCATTAGCAAACATTTTTATGCTTTTGCAACAGCCTCGACCATTTTGGGAAGACTTTGCTGCAAATCTTTGATATAACCTCAACAGCATCACTAATAGGTGACGAGACCTGGATGCTAGTCAGGGGTCCACCTTATTACAGGTCTCTTCGAGGTGTTTGATAGGATATATGTCAGGGCAGGCCAGACCTGTGTAGGCCAGTTACGTCTGACAACACACACATATAAAAAAATATATAATATGCTATTTCCAAGTGTGTGCATGAAATCTATAATATAAAAGTCAGTGAGTGAAGAGTTGAGAAGGTTTTAACAAAATTTTTAGGATGGTTTGGAAAGGGTTAATGAAGTTGCACCTCATACTGTAGTGCAATCTATTTCATTGATTTGAGGCTATTGCAGTGAAAGGTAATTTCTTATGACCATTTTATGCTGTAGAATTATTATTTTTCTTCTCTAAGGCCAAACCATAAAAATTGACATACTTAGGCCCAGGGTGGAGTGTGTTGTATATTTAGCTCAGCTAATGTTTTAATGTTAGAGCTTTGTTGTCATTTACCTGACGTTATAATTAATTATCATAATGAGGTCTTTATAGTTGTTGTATTTGTTTCATTGTTTCATAGCAGACCTGTCAGCTGATAGTGTTTCTTTGCTGTGTATCCTGACACAGTTGCACATTTTAAGCGGGCGTACACGTCTTACAAAATGGAAATCTTTAACTTTAATAAAGAGGATTATGTGTTGCATAATCTGTAATACCATGAGCACCAACAGCACCATTACACTGCAAAGCATCGTGTGGAAACAGTTAAAAGAAGAAGAACTACTACAACCCAGTGTGACTGACAGCTAGATGTGACCTTGATCGCAGGTGCCTGTGCAGAGTTCCTCTACCATCGCTCGGGGTGTTAGATGTCAGTGCTGGCAGTAAATAGCTCTTGTAAGAAGGATGGAAAACTTGTTAAAAATATTGATAAATGAAAACATTCAAAGGCTGTGAGAAAGCCGTGAAAGCTGTCATGCTTTGATCGTCACCCTTTTCTGGCCTGAAACGATACGATACCGCTGTCATCTGTATGACGTCGAATGTTCAGATCGATGTTCCAACAGAGGAGCAGTTGCAGTAGATAATGATAAATATGTGTGCATGAACTAAAGCAAACAGCAATACTGCAGACGCACATTTTTTTCTGGCACAAGATCCTGATGCTAAATGATAACAGCAGTGTAGTATCAACTTACATCACAAGGAGGTCCTGGCACTTATTAACTTGGTGACGTGCAGCCAGGCTTCTTCTGCTGGAGGATTAAACTACTGCCCAGTGTACTGATGCTTTCCAGTGACAAACCAGGTTATTTGGAGACATCCTTAAATAAATTTTCCCAACAAACAGGATTAGCATGTCTGACTAAAACATACAGCGGATCAAACAATGCAATTAGGAGGGGATAATGTGTCTGTTGATATTCTAACAAATTATCCTTTTCCAACAGGACGTCTTTCACCGTCTGTATCTCATTTACACGGTTGGGTACTCGGTCTCTTTGGGGTCGCTCATGGTGGCTGTGGTCATTTTGGGATATTTTCGGTGAGTCGATGCTGCTGCTGGACTTTTTCAATCAGTACTTTCAACTACAAATGTTCCCAAAAGAGAGGGCGTTTGATCAGGTCAGAAATTAAGGTTAGAGCAATTGGAGAAGGGATCAAAACAGGGAGTCCAAATGATTCACAGCATGATGGCATGCTGTGAATCCCCCATCACCCCCACCCCGACTCCACCGGATAATCGTGCATCGCAATATATGTGTTGTGTCACAGCGACGGCACGGAGCACACAATCTATATCAAGCATTACCTTTGACTTTTACTTTGACTTTTAACAGACTATGATATGACTGCCTTTGAGGAGGAGCCTGCCTTCAGGCGTGCTGTAATGCATGCCTCATTGCCTGACATTTAGGTTCTTTGTTATTTTCATGCTGATTTCAGATTTTGCTGACACACAACCAAAGTGTGTATGCTGAGTTTTTATTTTTTATTATTCCTCCCAGCTTACAAAGATTACATTTCCTAATCAACATCCACCTTTTCCCACATGTAAACATCTAAACAAGGGAGTGAAGGGATGTGAATTCAGAGCAAAGTGCTGTGTTTGAAAAGCTCTCCTCCTACTGTACAAACATAAGAGGTATCAGCCTTACCTTAGGGCTACTTTCTTAAATGAAAAAGGAAAAAACCTTAAAACAAGGTTGAATTCAGTCTGAAAATGTCTGTTTTTTTTAAATCATTTTGATTAACACAGGGCAGATTTGTTATTATTTGCTTATTTAGTTGAGCACAGGGACTATCACTAATCAATGGGAAGGAACTATTTACCAATGCTCCAACCAGCGTGACTTACTGTACAGGCAGGCAGTCAGAAGGTTTTTAGGAATGCTCCCAACTGGCACCAGGAAATCTACGGGCAAAATGAGTTTAATAAGTTGTCCCAGGGGCCCATCTGACATTCTGGCTCTGTGCTCAGAGCACTCCAGCCATGTCTCCTCTTTAACACATCAGCTTTTAGACAGGAGAGTTCATAAATGTTTTCCAGGGAGAGAGAAGAGGGGATATTTTGCATTACCACTTGTGTTCAGAATTTTTCACTGGGGAAATGTACGCTAGATTAGTTTTTCTCAATCAATAGCTCTCTGAGGGTTGCTCGTCAAAGAATTCAGCTCATTAAAGAGTCTTTAGAGAAAGAAACAGTGGGTAGAAATTACACTGATCTAATGTCAGCGTCAAGTAAATGTTGACAAATTTAGACTTTAAACTGTCATGTCTTTTTTTTTTTTGCACTAGTAAATATTCAAGAAATTTTAGCATTGACGTTTTGTCTTGACTGCAATAATGTAGCCTTTATGGCTATTGATCCTGCAGCTCCCTTTGGAGCACAGTGCCAGAATCACTTCACAGTTGCAAATGTTAACATTTCTACAAATGTTAAGAATGAAGAATTTTTGACTGATAAACTTGTGCTTTCGTGGAAGCAAATTTGGATCCCTTTCAACACATGCTTGCAATTTCGTTTTTACTGCTCACTTTGAGTGTAACGATTTAATATTTGTGTGTTTCAAGCTCCTAATTCTTGAGAATGTGTTGTAGTCAGCGTGGAATTCAGCTGGCTCTAATTAAGATGCGTATTGTTTGTGTGCGTGTGAAAAGTCGAGCACAAACTTAACATTGAGGTGTACCAACTGTCTAAAAAAAAGAAAAATAGGAAAAATTTCTCACATATCTGATATTTGACCATACCACTCTTTTTTTTCTCTCTCTCTTTTTTAGACGGTTACACTGTACCAGGAACTACATCCACATGCACCTCTTTGTGTCCTACATGCTAAGAGCTATAAGCATTTTTGTAAAAGACGTTGTTCTCTACTCCGGATCGACATTAGACATGGAAGGAGTCAGTGTGGAAGACATCAAGTCTATTTCTGAAGCCTCACAAACCGACAAAACGCATTTTGTAAGTAAACCAAATAGAAACAGAAGCAGCAGATAAAGTTGTTGTCGTAGTCAGTGAACGTGCAGTACTCACAAAAAAATATAATGTCAGGATTTGTTTGCTTTACGTGTACACATAATTTGATTAGTGTTGCTTGGTGTGAAGAGTTGTGTTTCCGCATGGGAAGTGTTAGGTAAGTTTTGCAGGAGTCTCAGTTGCTTTTCCAGTACTGCAGCAAATAAACTGTACTGCTTGTCACCGTGCCAAGGTTTTACTAGGCCAGGACTTGGCTTTCCTGAACAGAGTCAAGTCTGAAAAAATTTGTAAAGACTGTGTACTTTTCACGGATGCTTTAATACACAAACAATTTACACTATATATTTAGGGATATCTTTCATCCTCTGTATCTCTGCAAAGTGACTTATACTGTATTCAAACTGCTTAGTAAGTGAAATATTGTGTGTGACACAATGAGGGAACTTAGGTGTGTGTACTCTGGCATAATTCATCATTTTATGTATGGAGCAAATAACCTTTTTCAACCACTTATTTTCTTAATTAAGAAAAAGAAAATGTAAGGTCTGAACCACAGACCAGTCCGATCACAAAAGGTCTGACGCTCCTGCAGAAATCACAGGCTGAATATGTGTATATAATGCAAAGCCTTCTTCTTTATAGCAAAATTGGAATTAGGTGCAGCAACTTATTGCACTTTATTAATAAGGATGTATGGAAGCTCAACTCAGTCTGAGCTCTCTTACTCAAACTTTAAGTAGTCTTCATGAATAGTCCCCGAGGCTTCTTAAAGAGATTCCAAAATTCCTATTTGGATGCTTGTTCTGTTCTCTGTGAAGATATTGCTGCAGAATTTTTGACACACTGCAAACCAGTTGAAATATGTCAAGTTTTCAGCTTTGGGAATCACCTGTTGGTTCAAAAATACCTGTCAGACTGTGTTATGTGCGTACTTTTTGTTTGTATATTCAGCTAAAGAAATGGAAAGAAATTATGGGTTTAATGATACTGTTTAAAATTGGTTCTTTGCTAAGTGCAAGTTAATTGTAGACACAACACTCGCTCGTCCTTTGAGTTGTGTGCAGTACTCTGTGCTTTGAGTCCCAACTTTAGTGTTTGCGGTTAATTTTGTTGGTAGTCTATTGATACATTTATGTCACATTGCTTTTAAAGATTAATACAATTGGCATGAGAGACACCGATCATTCACATATAAAATGTGCTTCCCGTATGTTGCATGGTGATAACGCACTTAGTTTCAAAACTTTATTCTGTGCATGAAATAAAACATTTTCACTCAGAACTTTGAAACAGTGGGTTCAAAAGCTTTGTTCCACACAAATACAGATAATGGATTAAGACACTGGGATGGACACAGAAAATAAGAGGCTGCGAATAACACAGGAACAACATTTGTGAATTAGTGCGCTTGGGACTGATAATTAGACATTGCGTAAGAACTGAGTTAAGCCAGTGAACTACATCCATTCTCTTTATTTGTGGTAGAAATATATATAGATAAAAAGAAGTCAAACATTTAATTAAATTATTATTTAATTGAATGTTTTAATAAAACAGACGCATTTCAGAAAGCTGCAATAATAATCCATTGGTCGACCATATAACACCGTAACTATGAAGCGCAGATGCTGTGAAAAAACTCCACAGTGGACTCTGTATGTGCTGTCTGCATGCTTTTAATCTGCATATTTAACATGCAGCATATTTACCAGACTTATCATCTGGTCTTAACTCGCTAGCATGATGATGTTTTGGTTCATTTACAGTACAAACATAACACAGCAGAGGTTAACAGAAATGCTGTTAGTTTGCAGGTGATGAATATTAACCTGTTGCTAACTCTAGTACAATTACAGCAATGTTTATTAATGTACACTGTCCCTGTTAAAAATAAACAAACTCAGTTCTATTCAATTCAATTTTATTTAAATATTTAGAAATGATCAAAATAATCAAACAAATAAATAAATAGACAATTACTGATCACATGGAAACTTATGAAGGTACTAGATAAAAAAAAAAAAAAATCAAAAGATTACCAAAGCCAGTCGTGGTAGACGCTAACCTCTTTTTGTCTGTAATTCCACTGATACCCATCTAATAATCGAATAATTGCTAAATTTTGTAATCAAGAATCTCAACCCTATAATGGGAAAGGCAGATGGCCACGACGCTTGAGACCTGAAGCTTTCTTAATAAGTGAAAACGTATACTTGCTGGTGGTGGGAGGAAATTGATCCACGCCCTCTGGGGACCAACAAAATTTAACAGCAATCCATTAATGCTCAAATGCGTACAATGGATTGTTAGCACCCTATTATGGGTTATGTCTGGGAAGGAGTCATATCTCTGTAACTACTCGCCCCAGTTTGTTTGTTTTTTCAGAAATTTTCTCATCCCCCCCACCCGTAAAAAAAAAAAAAGACATGTTATTTTTTATCAGAAAAAGAGTCTGGCTAAAAAACCAACATATACAGTAATGAGCCTAAACTCACACAGTGATCCATGAGCAAAATGTGTTGTTTCCACAGTAACAAAATGGCATTGTAACTCTGTTACAGATGTAGTTCAGAGCAGTATTTTCCCATTGGGTGGGTGCAATGACAGTAGCGCTGCAAATTTAGATGTTCCTGAGGTACATCTAATGATAATGAGAAACTTTTATGTGTTATTACATTTGCCCATGCTTTCACAACATATGACCCAGCTGTCAAAATATGTCCAATTTCTCTAACAGTCCTAAAGAAAAGGAACACCTGAAGATGGGGAAATCTCATAAAGCTGTTCTGCTATGAGTAAATAGTTGTCACATTGTCTGGCTACATTTCTCACTGAGGCTAGTCAGAAGATCTACGAAGATTCCTCTCGAGCTGCTGTGACCGCACTTAGAGAAAAAGAAAGAGGTCCCATGATTCCCAGTAAAAGTCTTTATTTTGTTCAGAACCATCCTTCATCACAAGGATCTGTGAGCACTTTGTGTGCTAACCAATCTGCAGTAATTACAGACAAGAAAATGTGATTAGAGATCGATGTGGGCTAGAGTACTATAGCCCGTTTGCTTCAAGGCTTAACACGGTGTGCGTTCAGAGATGCTCGTCTGCATACCTTGGTTATAACAAGTGCTTATTTGAGTTACTGTTGCCTTCCTATCACTTCAAAGTAGTCTGGCCATTCTCCTCTTACCTCAGGCTTCACCGAGGCATTTCCACACAGAGAACTGCTGCTCACTGGATTTTTTTTTCGTTTTCGGACCGTTCTCCATAAGCCCGAGGGATGGTTTTGTCGGAAAACCCCAGTAGATCAACAGTTTCTGAACGACTCAGACCAGCCTGTCTGCCACCAAAAACCATGCCACATTCAAAGTCGCTTAAATCACCTTTCTTCCCCATTCTGATGCTCAGTTTGACCTTCAGCAGGTCATCTTTACTATATCTCCATGCCTAAATGCATTGAGTTGCAGTCATGTGATTGACTGATTTGCAATAATAAGCAGTTGAACAGGTATACCTAATGAAATGCCAGGTGAGAGAGTCTTCATTTTTCTGACACTATCAGAGTTGTAAATTGCCAATATATCATTCATGTTTATACTAGCTGGAGGTCAGCTAACAAGATTTTAACCTCGTTCGTGCCTCTAAAGTTGCTCAACAATTAGCGGTGTGGCGAAAAGCAGCAGGAGTGAATCCTGCCTGAAAAATAATCATGCCTGTGGTGAATAATCTGAACATGAGTAACATAAGCCATATTGTTTTGCACCTTTCAACAAGAGGTCAGTCAAACGTGCATGACATAAAAATGCATGAAGACAAAAGTTGCAGCTGCAGACACAGATAAATTAGAGCATTATTAAATGGGAGACTATAAAAAAATAAAATATATTTTAAAAAAATGGGTAAAGCACTTAATGTGTGAATTAATTTTATTTATTACAAGGTTGTAGCAAACAGAAATATCTAAGCCTTCAGTGGAGCAGTCCTGCTGAGTTTTTTTCATCTTATCTGGATTTTTTGGGAGCTCATTTCAGCGCTGATGCACAGTATTGCAAAAATATATTCATTTCTCAATGCAATTTTGACAGTGTGCAGGACTTTGTTTGCAATGTTAGATCAGTTTCCCCTGCTCATATTCAGCTGTCTCGTGAAATACATGTGCAAAGTGTTTTTCTGCTCAGCTGTGTGATGCATAAAAACCAAATTCTTCCTCTCCATGCTTAGTCCTGACCCTGGGGGATAGCGAGTAAAACCGTACCCAGACAACTTGAGAGGCGTGAATGGTCCATAATGTATCAGCAGGCGTGAAATGTATTTTGGACCCAAACCTTCCAGTGGCCTTTAAACCAAGCAGTATTTGATATTCAGCTCTGTGGCACATAGGAAACCAGCGCTGACATGAGAAAACTGTAGAGGCCCACAATCCATGTCAGTGTCATCATAAAAACCTATTGAAAGTGCCCTTCTAGTTTATCACCTGTAGCTGAAATCAGAGTACCATAGGTGTATGTTAGAGTTATAAGGTATGTGTTTAAACTTTAAATCTGTTGCTTCTTTTCTTCTTCTCTCTATAGATTACCTGTAAGGTGGTCGTGACCTTGTTTATGTACTTCCTGGCAACTAATTACTACTGGATTCTCGTGGAGGGTCTCTACCTCCACAGTCTCATTTTTATGACCTTCTTCTCCAATAGAAAGTGCCTGTGGGGATTTACTGTGATTGGATGGGGTGAGTTTGCTTGCTTAATTTACATTGTACTTGCATGTTCAGTAGATCCATTGACCTGCAACGCAGCTCTTATCAAAGGAATTAAATTTTTGATGGTGTAATTAGCATGCAAATAAGTTGGAACACTTTGAGGTACTTCCATATCTGCTGATGAAATTCTCATGAATAAGAAAGGACAATGGAGAATGACTCATCTGGAGAAAAAAAAAAGAAAAAGATTTTGAATATGGGCTTTACAGTTCCTGCATTGTACACACTGTGCGTATAAATGTCATAAGCACAGCGCATACAATGTGGATGCTGTGCTACCCGGATTCTTCTCACATGAGCAAATTATTTTTTGTCTTTTTGATAAATTTTTTATGATACCAAGTTAGACATTTTTTATTTTATTTTGCAGGTGTACCAGCTGTGTTTGTAACCATTTGGGCAACTGTGAGAGCCATGTTTGCAGACACAGAGTAAGTGATCCATAGAAGCAATTTAGTTTCACTACTTTCCCATTAAGTGTGTGTGTACAGTTGTGTATGAATTAACCGCACATATTTGGTATTAGTGTGTCCAATAAAGCTTAAAGTGGCCAAAAATCAGTGTATTCAAATTCGATTTACAAATGGGCAACTTCACCTGGGTCAAAACTGCCAAAACTCCCAAACCAGACGGGCAGAACTTCAACCACCTCCAACTACCATTATCTGCAGTGTCCACATTGGTCCTGTACCACAGTAAAATATGAAGTTTCTGCAGCTGGGAGCTCGCGACTAAGTTTGTATCCAGCAGCTGTAGAGTGGAACTAAACCACATAATTCTCTTCTCTGTCGGTGAGAGAGCAGCAGAACATTTCTGCCTCCTGTCTGGGTTGTTTTATTGTTTTGTTTTTTTTTTAGCAAAAAAACCTACCATACATGATGATAACCACAATATGTACCTTTGCAATATATTTGGGAAACTGAGTAAACATAATAATATCCATATGGCTTAAAATCTAGCAGTAAAACCGGCCTATGGTTAATACCATACTTAACCTAAATCAAATGCTGTCATTGTGCATTGTCTATAAATCTTTGAAATGACATCTGGGGTCAAGTGAACTTTTAATTCCAAATAAAAAGAGCAGATTTTGTTATTTCAAAGCCTTGCAAATCTTAAAGTTCTTTGAGAGCCATAAAACATGACCTGATGTTGTGTTTGTGCCCTTTCTGTATATCCGACATGATGGCAGAAAACAATACCCCCCCCCCCACAAAGAAGGTTGTCATATCACTTGTTTATTGATGCCTTGTTATTATTTGTCTATCACAGGTGTTGGAACCTAAGCGCAGGCAATTTTAAATGGATATATCAAATGCCCATCGTGGTTGCTGTAGTGGTGAGTACGTGCTGATTTCAACTTTCCCCTACCGTGTGCGAAATGACAGTGTTTCGCTGCACCTGTGGCATCACAGCTGATGGATAAGACACCTTTCAGTGATTCCAATTACATCTAATTCTAACATTATGTTTCTATTTCCTCTTCAGATTAATTTTCTGCTATTTCTGAACATCGTCCGAGTCCTGGCAACTAAACTGCGAGAAACAAATGCTAGAAGGTGTGACACCAGACAACAGTACAGGTGCTGCGTACTAGCGAAGTGCAAAATTATTATTTCTTTTTTTCAATATTTTCTTTTCTGAGTCATGTTACGATTCATTTGAAATTTAATGCTGCAACCAGCAAAGGTAACATTTAGCTACATCATGAGATGCACACGATATGGACAAAAGTCTTGGGCCACATCTCTTTGTAAAATCATGGCTAGACTGCATCTAGCCATGCAGTCTGCCTTTACAGGCATTTGTGAATTAATGGGTCGGTACTGTAATAGTATGTCACCATTGCAACAAGTCAGTTTGTGACATTTCTTTCCTCCTAGATATTTGCGATTAACTGCAAGTGATATTACTGCAAAGTGGAAGAGCTGAGGAACCACAGCAACCACAGTAAAGTTACAGAGCAGGGTTGCTAAGCGCTGAGGGGTTTAGTGCGTAAAAGTCACCACAGCTCTGCTGACTCTGTAACTGCAGAGCTCGCAACCTCCTCTGGCATTAACATCAACACAAAAATTGTGCGCCCAGAACTTCATGGGAGAGCAGCTCCTGTACGCACCTTTGTCCATATAATGCATTTTTGTAATCACTTATGCTTCTCGGGGTGACAGTCTATCCCAACTGTCAAAGTAAAATAAATCCTGGGAACATACTCGACAGGTTTCTAGTCCATCACAGTGCACGTACAAACACACCTAACCCTAAACGACACACTTTTATCTGCAGTGAATTTCCCCACATAGCCTAAGTCTTACAAATGTGGGAGAAAACCCACACAAACACAGGGAGATTAAACGTGGGAAATTCTCAACACAGACTACAAGGTCATCTTCAAATTGCATTCCAACTGTTCTGCACTGTTCAGCATTCAATTTCAAATGATTTCAAATATCATCAAAAAAATCATCAAACCCTTGCATGTAAAAAGCTGGAAATTAAGCTTGATTTGTGTATTTATTTATTTTTTGCTAACAAATGACTTTAACCTTCAATCCACCAACTCATCTTTATTGTTGATCTATCAAAATGAGATGTTTATAAAGTATTGTGTTACGATTTTGAATGTTACAGAAAACTGTTGAAGTCCACGCTGGTGCTGATGCCTCTGTTTGGCGTCCACTACATCATATTCATTGCCATGCCATATACAGAGGTGCATGGGATTCCATGGTTGATCCAAATGCATTACGAGATGCTCTCAAACTCCTTCCAGGTAAAAATCCTGTGATGAAAATTTCATTTTATTCTGATATAAATAATGATGTGCTCAAAAAATCTAATAGGCGTGATTTTTCAGGATTTTAAATGTCCTAAGGGTTAACCTTATCACCAAAAACCAGTTAGTGAATGTCCAGTTGTTGCTTATTGTTTAGTTCTTGAGTTATGGTTAGATCCTAATCAAGATTAAAAGAACAACAGGAGTAGCTGATGACTGAAAATATCAAACAAAATGCCAAATTTTACAGCTAAAATGTTAAATTAAAGTGCATTGCAAAGATATTTCACTCACGGATAATGGGAGTAAAAATCACTGTTTTCTATATTGCAGGGATTCCTAGTGGCAATTATATACTGCTTTTGTAATGGAGAGGTAAGAACTCAGAAATGTTGCCTTTTACACATTTTTACTTCTGCTTTTATGCATAAAAAAAAGTATTTTCTCTTCTAAGGTGCAAGCTGAGATAAAAAAGTCCTGGAGCAGGAGAACTCTAGCCCTGGACTTCAAAAGAAAAGCTCGAAGCGGCAGTAACACTTACAGCTATGGACCTATGGTATCACACACCAGTGTTACCAATGTCACTGCCAGAGGACCGCTGGGCCTCCACCTCACCACGAGGCTGGGACCGGCGCCTGTGAATGGGCACAGGAACCTCCCTGGGTATGTGAAAAATGGCTCCGTGTCAGAGAACTCTATACCGTCATCGGGACAGGAGCTCCACATTCCAGCCGAAGAGCATTCTGCGCATACTCGGCCTTGTGAGGACGAAAAACCCTCGCCCGTGGTTGAGGAGGAGAGGGAGACAGTCATGTGACCTGCAGGACGCTGTCTTTGTCGGTGAAAATCGAGGAAAGAAAATCATCACGAAACAGTCTCAGGATGCCTGCATGCATCGACACTGCCAGTTTTTTTCTCCTGTGAATTGAGCCGGAACATTGCCAAGCGATGAGGCTCGAGGCAGAAAGGCCGTATCGCTTTTGCGGGCTTATTTGATGGGTGATGACTGTCGTTGTTGCAGCAAATAACTCTTTCACCAACCGCCTGCCACACTGAATGTGTAAAATGTTGAGAAGAGGACTGCCGTTCTTTACTTCTTATTCACTGCCATAACTGTTGTTATCCTTCATTTATGTTTCCTCTGGAAGCAATCATCTTGTGGTCATTTTTTTTTGTGCATAAGTAAAAACTGGGGTTTTGTAGTTACTACAATGGCCAAGAATACCCTTAATCACCAAAGTAAAGCCAGGTGGGTACTGAGCGCTCTCAGAGGCAAAAATGTTGGCAATTTAATCAGGAAGTTTTGAATGAAGATTACGTGTGGCTTTAAAACTATTAATCCTACTTGTTGAGACGTGTTCATGTTTCCTGGTGTGGAATCTCATTTGTTCTGCATTGGATTAAATCCACTTCAGCGTAGAAGGGAAGTTACTCAGGTAATTGAAGTCCTCTGTTGTTGCACACCTATTTTTATACTGTTCAAGTGGTGTTTTAGCATAGTCAGCTTTTTGCTCCAGAGGATCCATGTGTGTCATAAAAGATTATTTTGTGTTTCTCTTCCGTTCACACACCGCTCCCCCCACCCAGTATTCAGTCCTCTGACTCCACAGATTTTGAATGGTTAAAATGAATGTACTAGTTTTTAGTTTTTTGTCCATATAAAATGTTAATACTCACACGGCCAAACTAAAAACACCAAAGTAAGAATGTCTTTGCAGACAACCCTTTTCTCTGAGTAACGTCATGTAACTCAAAGGAAAACTGTATATACTGGATATATTCTCAAAGTTGTCAAAAGATGAAGCCCTATTAGAAGGCACAGGATGGAGGCAACAGTCTTATTAATATTCCAGAGGAATATTAATTTAAGGAGGAAACAAAGAGTCTTAAATTCCCCGTGGGATTCTAGGAGTGATATTTGTGATGCTCTAGAGAAAAAAAACTGAAGTTACTACTACACAGTATTTTTTACAGGTAGTCAGTCCAGTGTTGTGCTGCTTCTATGATGTATATACGAGTCACGATGTTTACAAAAATCAGAGATACATTCTAATTGTGAGCTTAAAGTGTTCCTATGTATGGATATGTTATATGTTATAAAGCTGTTTTGATGTTTTTGTTTTTTTCATGTATTGGTTTATGGGATGTTGGCAATATTTGGTTATGTACATAGGCCAAAACAGAACAGTTGAATATCTTTGTAATTTACTATACTTAGCCTGCATGATTGGCAGGGTAGCTCACATGATCTATTATACCAAAGAGAAAAGACATGATAAGCTGCCAGAGAAGAGGTTATACTGAAGATTTTATTTGTATTATCCTCCACCATCACGTTTACAGTGACCAGATTGTCTTAATTTTGCAGTAATATTTTATTTTTTTCTTGTCTTTAAAAAAATCTTTCGTTTCATGTAAATAGCAGTGAAAGATTCAAAACACCCAGACACAGAGTAACAACAGACCAAAGCCTTTAATATTACATTTGTTGTTAAATCCTTAACATTGAAACTATGTTTCAAGATCTAACATTAGAATGATTCTGAATGTCACAAAATTTTCAAGCAGCAGCTGGCCAAATTTCTACATATTCTCAAGTAAATACAATTTAACTGTAAGCTCCCCTGCATGGCTCTTTGGGTCATTTCACACTTAGTTAGCCACCTCTTTAACTTAAATTCTCATCTGTTCAAGTTACTGCTTACAGTACAAACTGGATCCAATAGCACTAGAATGAAATCAACTTTACACACCGACTGTTTACCCTTTTAGCAAGTATTTAATGTTTTTAACATGCTTCATATTTTGCTATTATATATAAAAGACCAAAACCAAGAATGATTGAACTTACAATTTCAGTGTCATATAACAAATTCCCGTTTGCCATAGAGCTCCTAGCTGCTTTTGACAGTCAAAAGGAACATTTTCATTCTGCTATAATTATGACGTAAGCTTGACTGGATTGACTACAATAGTAATTACAGGTGGCTGCATGCCGCAGTGATGAAAATAGAAAAAGACAGACTGAGGGAAACCTTTATAAAGTCATGTTACCGTACCTTGCTGCCACAGAAGATTTAAATATCTATCATCCATTTGTATCCTTTATAATGGGTAATTTAATGCATTTCTCCCAGGCTTGTGACAACTGAAAGTTAGCCTAATTTGCAGACCATCAAAGAGTATACCATGTTACTGTTGTATAATCCAGTTTTTCACTCAGAGGTCGGGCAATGTCAGAGCATGAAGATCTTTTTTTTTTTTTTTTTTTGTAAATCAAGAACACTTGGAAAATTCTCTTTGACCACTTTAATACCCTTTAATATGGTGTTTTGTTCTGATTGTATTATGTAAAAAGATTGTGTTTTGGAATCAAGTGTACAATAGGGCCAATAACCGTAGAGCTAAGGTTGTATTTCATTGTTTCAAATACCTCTCATGGAAGTATAATGTGTATTCCATTGTCATTTATTTATCTTGTGCCGAAGTGTACTCAGTGGACTTGACTTTATAGTCTTCATGCTTTAGATACTGTAATGCGGGCAGTGACACATCATTCAGTCATTCTCTCTTCACTCCTTTGTGATGTAGGCATGTTGTAGATACCAGTGTAAACTTCAGATGAGATTGGAGGATGCTTTCTGATCTCTATTGTTCATCAGTGAATTGTGAATAAGATAATAAATCTATAATTCTACTGTCTTTTCATATCCTAATAAGACACAAACATCAATAATGTAATAATGTATCCGCATATATTTTATTATCAATATAATATACAAATTCCACTTTAGAAAAAGAGTTTCAAAATGTTCCCAGTGAAAAAATTGGATTTTTTTCTCCCGGTATTTACAGAAAAGCAGAGTTTACTTTTGAGCTTTCTTGCCCCCTCCTTTAGCCCCTCCTTTTGCTCCCTTTTCCCCTTTGTCTCCCTTCTCTCCTGGTTTCTTCCCTTTCCCGTCCCCATCTTCCTTCTTGGATGCTCCCTTCTCGCCTTTTTCACCCTTCTTCTTTGTAGATGCGTCCTTTTCATCTCCTTTCCCCTCTTTGGCACTCTTGCCCTCTTTCTTGCCCTCCTTGGTCTTTTTCTCTCCTTTTTCAGCATCCACCTTCCCAGAAACTGTTTTTACCTCCTCAGTGGCTTCTGCTTTTGCAGCTGCAGGAAAAAAAAAGAAAAAGGGTTAAAGGCTTCACAGCGACATCAGGTATCGTCGACACTCTCTGCCTCTAATTTTAATTGGGTGGGAAAATTTAATCCAGCGGAGTGTTGGGCTAAGTAGGTTGAATATAATGAAGGCGCATCTGTTTCCACCTTTTCTAATAACCATTGTCTGTTTATTCTTTTAATGGGATTGTTTGAAGTGCTTAACAGATGAGAACAGGAGAGCCAAAGTTAACAATCAGGTTTGTTTTCGCTCATTATTATTCAGGAGGCGAGATCTTGAGGCTGAGGCCAACAGAGCTACTGAAGATGCATATCGCATAAAAAGCAGTTTAGTATTGGAGAACGATACATTTGAGTAAAATAAAATGTATTTTTATCTTGTCTCATCTTAAATATCACCCTGCCTGGCTCGCTAGCCCTATATATTAGCCCTCGTTTTTGTTTGATTTTTGCCAGATGTGTTGCTGGTATAAGTCTCCTCATCTTAATCTCAGACAGACACTAAACAAGGATATATCCAAGGTTATCACACTTTATCAACAATAAGTGAATATAAACTCCACCAACAAGGATTGATGGGCACCCAACAATGTAACACTCATTAGGACCAACTGTGAAAATTCCTCAAAGGACATACAGACGACGAGCTGGAGTGAAATATGGTTTCTTCTATTTTTTCTTCTTCTTTGTATGATTTTTCCAAAAGCTGCAAAAAACACTGGCTATATAATCAAAGGCCAAGAAACCAAATGACAAACACACACCAAATGTCAAAAGCTGCCAGAGGGACTCGGAGTAAACCTAAGATCATTCAGTCCCCCGTTTAGCTGAAGTGGGTGAATCCAGCTGACTTAAAATAATCAAGCAACCATAAGAATGTCTGTGAATAGATTTCTTTGTGTTTCCATATTTTGAAGCTGTCTTCTGCTATTATCCTCGACTGTAAAGCTCTTTTCTCTTGGTTTCTTCTAGAGCTATCAGACGGGTTATGATTGAACCTGGCGAGCAGAAACAAGCATTTAAATTTCCAACATTTTGATACCATGTCCATCAGACTCATATGTCATTTAAATTCCAATGTCAGACATGTAGGCTTTGTGCCATTTTGCCAGTGTCCTGTTGTTTACTTACTGCGGTGGGTTAGTTTAAGGTTAAGAAAGGCTCTGACTCTCACTATTAAATGTCAGATGTTCAGCGTGGATAAAACTGGCACAATTTTTGATAAAACATGAAGGCTTAGTGAATTTTAGAGTTGTGACATTTAGAAAATTAAAAAGTGACTTCCATCTCAATAAGTGTATTAAGATTTTGACAAATTCAGCTAAAAATGGCCACAAAGACATCATAAACAGTGAGTGTTTAAGAACAATAACTTTTTATCTTGCCCTGAGATGGGCTTGTAATAAGACTAAAGTTGTTTTTGGAAGTCTTTGCGCATCAAACTATGTTTTCCTTACTGTCTGAGGGGGGCAGATGTGCGAGAAATGCATTTGATTTCTTACAAACAAAAGATGCAACTACTGGCTGACACACGGGAATGTCTTCATTTCCAGCTACTTGAAACTATTCACTTTGAGCTCCAGAAGCAGCAGCTCTGGATGAGAGATGATGGTAGATAAGCGAAGACGACAAATTGGAGGAACTGTTTCACAACTGTCTTCTGTGAGTGTTTCTGAGAGAGATGGGGAGAGAGAGATAATAAGTTGACGCTAACGCTCTGAGGCTTCCATCTCTCACTGTAACAGTAGTTGAAACAGATACAGGCTGTGAAGCCAGAGATGCTCACTACTTTCTTTCCACAGATTTCATTTTTGGAGCCAATATGCTTGAAGCTAGTAGGTGCATGCAAGTGACACAGGATGCCCGACATTTTAGTGGCGTGAAAACCAACTCGGCTCATTTTACAGATGCTCACAATATCTGCCTTTTTGTTTAGCTGCGTTTTTGTTTTATGTTTTTTTTTTTTTTACTTTTATGCAATGAACCTATTTTATTCCTGATTTGTAAACAGATCTGATATCCACACACATATCCAAAAAATAGGAGTGGACACTTCTTGATCCTCATTTGTAACATTTAATTAATAATTCAGTGCTACTTTTACCGATTAGCCTACTTCGGGAAAGCATTTCATGAATTTGATGTTGCTTTGCATAATCAAAACCTCATTGTAGAAGAAAAAACTCGCAAAACTTTTAATCCTGAGCTTCATATTAACATATTTGCTGTCTTACATTCAGCAACACAGGATTCGTTTTATTTTCTTTACTTACAGGGTCATTTGGTTTGTCAGATTTTACTGCTTAAAAACTTGGCGTTGTGTCAGCTGGTTATATTCCCCGGAGAGAGGCAGCAATTTGCATGTTTGCTTGTGTGTTAGTGCTCCTCTTTTGTAAACCGTGTACTGTGGTGTGTTGTTTTTTAGCACAAGCATATATGTTTTCACTCTTTTGTTTCCCTTCAGCCCCACTTCAAGACATATGGTCACTCAGTTTATAGCCAATAACAGAATATTTACTCCAGTGCATATTGGACCAACATTTTTTGGTTGACACTAGAGAGTATAAAACTCTGGATGCTTTGACCACAGCAGAGTCATCATGTGCCCAAATGCAGGTCTTATTTTAATAAATGATCACCTGGCAACTCAGTGACTGCTGATTGTGTTGTTTTTTCTTTTTTCTGATTTTTACAATAAATAGTTAATGTACTGTTACATGATATAGCACCTAGAGGAACAGGAAGTGACAGCTGTCTGTGGTTATTTGCCATTATTCTTACCTAAGAAAGCACCATCTTTGAGGAAACGCACCAAAGAACATTTGTAAGAATAAGAACACTTAATCGTTCAAATAATTAAACCCAGGAGTGCCGTGCAGATCGTCCATATACACTAGAAAAAGAGAGCGTGCTTGATTTGCTTTATTTAAAACCACTTTGGAGAAGCAAACAGACAGAGAGGGACGGGGACAAACACAGAGCACAAACAATAGATACGAGGCGTGGTACGTTCATTACAGTTTACAATGATTTTGTAATAGCAATATCCTGTCTTCAGAATTTCTGATCAAATCCGTTTTGTCTTGAAATCCACATTTTCATCAACATGAAGCAAAAAAATATTGGGACATTTAGGGACATAAGTACACAAGAACATACAGTATGGACTACAAAAGCCAAGCTGCCCTATAGAGCCAGAGTAGTTACATTCACAGAAGCAGCACAATACCTACTATTCAGCTCCATTAAAACTCACTATCAAGCAAAGTTTGGAGAAGTTAGATTAGATTGTACCGGTACTCTAATTTCTGACTAGTTCAAAAGTGATGAGGTAAGCAGCTGAATGAGAGATGCTCTTTTCTCGTTGAGCTTCTCTTAAATTTCATTCAAGGAAAACCAGATGCACTAAATATCGAACAGGCTGATGCATGTGTGATAAATGCAAGAAGGGGACTTTTAGAGCAGCTGCCAATGTGCATGCTATGTTTTTTTTTGTTAAAGCGATTTAGCCAAGAGGAGTGTCTGAAGGAAGATAAGAGCTGAAGAAAAGGAGGGGGAAAATATCATGCTGTCTCTGGCAAAGTGAGGGAGCTGGGATGCTCCTCACTGACCCTAACAACTGAGGGCTGGCTGTTGTTAGCACTCTGAGTTTGAACCTGCTCAGAGAGTGTCTGTACTGCAGAAGCATCAGGGGCAGCTGGAAGAGAAGAGAAGAGAAGAGAAGAGAAGAGAAGAGAAGAGAAGAGAAGAGAAGAGAAGAGAAGAGTTTAGTACATGAAAGTATCAGAAGAAGACTTTAACCAAGTGTGAAACATTTTGTGAGGTGAAAAAAAAGAGACAGCAAAAGTTTAATAAATCAAAGCTATCCTAGAAAATAAGTTATGTAAAAAGAGAGCTGTCCTTGATCTTAATCACAAAGCAGAACTGCAATACTAGAGAGAAAAACTTCTGTGATTGTAGATAGAAACCCAAATTCCTATTGTAACTCATCCATACAGAACTGAAGTCACCAGTGTTACCCCCCCCATCCATGTCTGCGATGTGCTTTGGTCTAAGGGAGTCTGATGTCTCTCTCTGTCTATCTCTGTGCACTTCACTAATGGTTCAAGAGGAATGCATGGAAAATTCAAGCAGTTATCCATCATTTCTCTCATTTGAAGGAACTGGTAGTTGAAGTATTTAAGGAGTAGGACAGTTCTTGTGAACTTCCGCAGCTGGTAGCTGGTACCTGCTTGCAATTATAACTCAATTATAAACCAATCTAATACTATCATATTAATATTTGAAAGATATGAGAGAGGGGTACTTACAGCCTGGGATCTCAGTCAGCTCATTAAGAGGTGGCACTGTCTCTAATGTGTTGGCGTATTTCTTGGCAGCCTGCCTTTGTGCATGCCTTGCTTCAATTTCCTTTTTTGTTCTGGGAATTCGGCATTTGAATATACAGCACAGAGTGATGACTAAAGGAGAGAAGAACAAGGATAAAGATAGGGTGGCGTTATTTGAATAAGACATTTTAATAACACCTTACATGATCAATAAGAACTTAAGGGGCAGTGGCAGTCACAATATGCAGTGGGGTCCAAAACACTGAGAATACTAAGGTACATTTTTATAAATTCCACATTACAAATGAATATAAGCAAAATACAATATATATTAACATTCTGACTGAATGTTTAAAAAATAAATAGATTTCAGAATATCTTTGTATTTGTTTGGTGTTTTGGTCGTCCTCCTCCCATTCTTTGATGACAGAAAGCAATCAAGCTGGAGGTGTGTGCAAGAAAATACCTTACCCTATCCTACCATTACTGGACAAAGTTCCAAAGAATGTTTTGTGACATGTTTTGCTTTGTCAGCATACAAATGCTTCCTCAAATATTCAGTGGTGAGTAAAGTCGAGCTACTGAGGAGTCCATGAGTGCTCCTTAATCCTGGTTCACTTGGACTCATTATCCTGCTGCAGTATGAATCTCTCTACACAAAGATGCAAACTAAGAGGGAGAAAATGTCTAAAAACGCCTGTGAGTGCTTCTTGTTCTAAACACATCCCTCAATGACTAACTGACTGAAACCGATGCTGACGTGTGATGAAGTTGCACCACAGCCACATGGCTGCATAATGAAGTGTAACTGTGTTACATGTTTAGCAGGCCAACTGTAGTTTTGCTGTGTTGGTTTGCTGTGTTGCTCTTCCCGGTCTCGGTACAGCCCACCTTCCAGTGGAGCCAGTGAGCAGCTGGCTCCACTCAGCAATCAGCTGTGGTAGTACTTAAGCTGAGGAGAAGACAGCCAGTGCCAGAGAGCTTTGTCCTGACAGGGACTGAGCTGTGGTGTTTGTTGCCTACTCCCTGGTGAATGTGAATTTTCTTCTGGATTGATGTGTTGAGCTGATCAGCTTCAAAGTCTGTTGCCGTATTTCATTTTGTTTTTCATGACAGTTGTTGCTTGGTCATGTTTTTTAAAGCTAAAATGGTGATAAATTTATTTATTTTGTCCCTCTAATTCTGCTTCAATTTCCCCGCAGACACCATTTGTTAGTTCCCCACATCCATTGGCCTTACTGGTGACAGTTTTAACATTGATTGGTGTATTTTCTTTTTCTTTTGTAATTCTAGCTGGAGAGAAGGTACACAGCCACAGGATATGTTTAATAGCATCCTACATCTTGCATGCTACTTCTAGTCTTGCTCTCTCTTTCATCACTCAAACATGGCATGCTCAGCAGGGAGCGGTGAATGAAACATCCATAATTAATCTTTATTTACCAAAATGCTGGTTATGAAGAATCTAGTTAGAATGTTAGATTAGGTTTAGTCATATTTGCCCGTCTGGGTCTCTGCATGTGCGAGTGTAAAGTGTAAGTTTGTGAAAGGCTTTCTATTGTTACAAACCGCTGTGTGCACATTGAATAGGTTTTGTATATTGTATTGTTAAATTGTTGCTATGCTTTTATGTTTGTTACTGAAGCAGAAGCAGCCATGCATGTAGAGCCCTTTTACAGATTACATTGTCTATAGAAGTAGAGATAAAATGTTTGGTTGATTGAGCACAAAATTAATTAGCAACTATCTAGTTAATTTTCTAAAATAATTTTTAAAAACCATAACATTTCATGCATGAAACGATAGTCCTAGCTTTAAAACAGCCACCCCCCAGGCACTCAATAAACTATTAAAGATCCAAAGTATATACTTAGGATTTTTTTTTTTTACTTATTTATTTATGTACACGAGGATAATTCATTCATGTCTTAAAAAGGCTCAGCTGTAACTCAACACCTTTGGCTCATTTTGTATATGCACATTGATGAATATGCAAATTAATCTGCACCTCTTCCCTGCGTCTTTTGCCCACAGCCTCCACCTACACTCTCCCATGGTATCGGAAAGAGCTCTTGCAAGATGAAGTCAGACATAGAGACTGCCACTGTGTGTGCCTTTTTAAGCAAGAGAGGAAAACAAGAGGTTTAGGACACAGTCGGGACTTTAAGGGTAAGGGGAAAGAAAAAAATAACATAATGCTTAAAATATATGCAGCACATTGAAAAGCAGCATCAAGAACAAAGCAATTAAAAAGATTAAAACTGTCAGGGAAGCTTCTGCACACCAAATCCCCTCCTCGTGGCTCCATTTGTGTCTTCTCCACTCCTCTCCACGTGTCTCCAAGTGGAGCAGAGGACACACAAATGCACACAAATGGTGCAACAGAGAGCAGAGGGGAGCAAAAATAAAAGTAGAGCCTCTCAGGCGGAGATTATATTCATTTCAGGAAGTATGCATGTGCAACTGTGGACACGATGGAGGATTAGTTACTCTTGTTGTACCTTTTTCCCCATGAGTCTCTTTGATGACACATGCATGAAGGGCAAGTGGGCTCTCATACATGCACAGACACATGAAATGAGTGTAGATTAGGTGATCAAATAGCTAATAATGTGTCATTAAGCTATAACTTGTTCCCTATCACCTGCTTTGACAAGTTAGCCCCACTTTGCAAGTTCCCAGCTTCTTGTTTTCTTGGTTTGTCTCAATCATGTTTTAGAGACCGTTACTAGACACTGAAATTCCACAAATATTGCAAAAATATTTGGCCATGCCATCAATGCCTTTGCAGATGACATGTCTTATACACAATTTTAAAACCTGCTTTTCATTAATTGGGTAATGTTGTGAGGTTTGGGCTGTTGGTTGGACAAAACCATGCACTGGGGTGACATCACTTTGAGCCCTGAGATTTTTTAAATAATTTCAAACCAAATAATTGAGAAAAACATAATCAGCAGATGAATCGCCGTTAATAACCATAAGTTGTAAACATCACATTGTAAACGTCCACGGCAGACCCAGTGGCATTTCGATAAGTTTTTATTAATCCCTACACGGTTGCTGTACATTCGCACTCAGAGCTGCAGCTCTCCCGCTGCCAGCTCAACATAACACCAACAACAACAACCCAACCACAGGACCCAGTACAATATTTAAGTCGGCGGGGCATGATTGCGGATGCCGTGCAGGTGCGTTATTTTTGATTACTTTCTGTGCAGTGTGTCAGCTCAAATTTGGATACAAAAAAATTGAACAAAATTTGGTTTTTGCTTAACAAAAAAGTATTTTTGTCAAGTTTTGAAAGATTTCTTAAATATTTGTGTTTTCTTGTTTTTATGGCGAGGGTCTAAGAAATTTGTTAAACACTGTATGGATTAAGCTTTCAGTACTAATTACACTCAATTACTTTTTAAACCACTGAATAGCATCACCTATTGAACAGTTGTAGGTGTATAAATGAGTTTATCAGAAAAGCTACACCTGTGGCGTTCATGGATTTAATGGTTTTATTGAGGTATTGTACTTTTGAATCACTGATTTTGTGGGTCTGCATGCTGATAGATAGATAGATGATTGCTGGCAGCAGATGTCATATGTTTTTTGTATTACTGTACTGCCAATTATGTTAGCGCTTTATTTTGCTGTTCGGTGTTTTTATTTAGTTCCCTTTTGCATTGTTCACTGTAAAATCTGTATTTTGCATAGTTCGAGGATTCAGTCCCGTTGCTCAGTGTCTCCAGTGCTTTGGCCTGTGTTGGTCTCTAGTCAAAACTGTAGTTTGAATATGAGAATTGACTTGATGGATATTTGTGGATGTCATTTTTTTCTTCTTCTTTTTTTTTTTTTTTTTGAGAAAATGCATGTTTACTAAATCTTTTCATAAATAGCCAGCCAAGCCAGATAACCCACAGAGTCTGTTGTGGTATCTTCACTTAGGTCAATTGACTCCCAGTGGTCTATGAACAATGGGTGTGAGTTTATTTATGAAAAGAAGCCTATGATGAGTAGGTCAAATCAATGTGATGCCGGCTGAATACATGTCTCTGTGAAAGGTCAACATAGAGAAATAAGACGTGCATGGGGGAAATGCAGACTTGGTAGGTGGACAAACCATAAACTGTCAGCAGCTGCTCTGTCAGTGCTACAGTCCTGTCTGCTTGAAGGACCTGATGCTGCTAGCCCAAGTTTACAGTAGGGCTGCAGCTCTGGGATGAGTGATAGCGGTGAAGCCTGGGGTGGCACTACCAGATAGGGTTAAGAGGGATAAAGACAACTCCAGTGGAGAAAAAAGCTGCTAATAATAATATGTCGCTTCTTATCAGGGCCTTTCAAGGAGAACAGTCCTTTTGGCAAATATTCACAATGTTAGAAACTATCTAAGGATAAGACGAACACACCCAAACAGCCTATCACTTATGATCTGGTAGTTGGACTTGATTGATTTGAGCAGTGACTTTTCCCAGAAGAAAGTCAATGCTTTAAGTCAGACATTTCTTCCGGTTTCCAGTTTTATTTCAATTAAAGTATGTCTGAATCCTTAAGATGTAAAATCGTGCTGTAAAATATTATATACTGTATATACAGAATACATAGAACATAACAAAATAGCAGAAATTTAACATTACAAAATGAAAACTATGAGGTCAAAATAACACATTCTGCGTGGTTGTAAGTTTCCTTGTGTTACTGTGCAACCAAAATCCATGTTCTCAGAAAGGGCACATGGAGTGTTTACTCTCTGCATGAGTAGGTAAGTAGGCCCATGGCATTTTTGTGTCTAAGGCCAGTGGTCATGATAACCCATCATGGCACCAAGAGCTTGCATGAAAGCAGGGTTATTATTTTTTTGCTTGCACAGTGACATGTTTCACAGTGGCACTAGGACTGTTTATCAATCAAGTTCTTTAGGATGTGGTAAAATTATTATTTCATCTAAATGCACCGGGAGGTCATGTTTTCTAAAAAATGATTGGTGAAGTATCTCAAAAGCAAATGATGTGGTGTCTCCCCTACAGTATTCCTTTTTAATATGCAATTAATGATTAGCCCCGGCTGAACTGCATCAGGGAACAAATGTGTAACCTGCTAAATGTCATTATGCTACCACTGCCAATGTGAGCATGCCAAAGACTCCATTCAGGCCAAAATGCAGATAAGAATGAAGACTTGAACTGTTTTCTGAAACAAATCTGCCAGAATAAAACAAACAAACAAACAAAACAAAGTATCTCTGCCCTCATCCTGCAGTTGTTCTTATCAGCTGCTTAGTGAAATTGTTCCATTTGCTGACATAATATCAGTATTATTGTGATAATCAATCACACTGTGCTTGATTATCACATCGTGAACTCATAATTGAGGACATTTGCATTCTGCGGCTACATCTCAAGATAGCTGTTTTCTTTATGAATGATTTGTGAAGGTGACAACAAAGTGATTTCCTGAGATATACTAACCAACTGCCAGAACAAACATGGAAAAGATACCAATGACCTGCCATAACCGCAGCCCCCAGAAAATAACGGTCTCTGAAGTGACAGGGTCGGGCTTCTTTGGGGGATCTGTGGGTAAAAGCTGTGGGCAAAAGAGAGAGAGAGAGAGAGAGCATCAACTGTTTTTTATATATCTGCACACAAACTAAAAATAAATCTTCACAAAAAAAAAAGGATTAACAACAGTGCAAAGCTCAAGGAGCAACACGATCTTAGAGGACCTCAAATTTCAGAGAACTATTTTTAGTTTTCACTGTGATACTTCATTCTTTAGGCAATGCAGCATGTCAGTAAAGTACTTGGTGTTCAAGTTTTCAGTCACTCTGCAATCTTTTCTGACTCAAAGTAAAATGAAAAGTTTTTGAATCTGTCATATTGTCACAAAGCATTACCATTTAGATAAGAAATAAGGGTTGAAGTCAGACGGGCATTGATTCTTCAGCATACAGCTGGATGAAGCATTAAGGAATAATATCTGCCTCCTTTCTGTGAATTTACTACAAGTGTGCTGCCAACATCCTTGTACTGTATGTCCTTGTACAGCCTCACATTTCATTCCGAGCAATGTTAGCGCCTCAACATCATTTCAGTTATTAACAACAACTACAGTGTAGCTCATATTGTATTTACCTGGCAAGGATACTTTGGCAAATGTTTACATGTCCACAGATTGTAGATTTTCTTAACACAATTTCATGATAATAAAACATTAAAGGTTTATAGCTGATATCAAAATGAACCCATATAATGAACTCATATAATTATAGACACCATCTGGTGCTGGGATCGTATCAACCCTAAATGCCGTCACCACCAACTCATGAGTACACAGTAGTCATTACAACATTATTCCATCAGTAGGCAGTGCTGAGTCTTATCTTTGAACTCTTTCAGTTTGATGACACCTGTGAAATCACACTCACTGGGCCACAGAAACACATTTTGACAGCCACACGCATGCAGTACATTTGATATATAGATGTACTGTAAGAAAATCCCAAGAGACAAAGCAAACAATTATCAGAGCATTTTCTAACAAAATTGTTTAATCAATTATCGTACAAATAAAAAGGCTAATAAAATAAAATAAATAAATAAATAAAAAGGCATAAATATATGGATTTGGAAAATAAGTAAATAAATAGAAAATAAATAGCTATAAATAAAAACTAATTCCCTTGTTAACTTAGTGAATGGAACAGAAATTGTTGAAATCATTTTCAAATAATATATTAATCCATAAATATGTTGTTAAAATGAAAAATTGTATTAAATTAAATAAACTAAATGTATTAATAATAATAAATTAATTAATTAATTAATAATATTAATAAACCAAATGTATTAAATGAAAAATATATTAAATTTAAACATAAAGCCATCCATAAGTATGTAGTGAGTAAATAATTAATTACAATAATAAAATGTAGTTTGAAAAGAGAAATTGAACAGAACCCCCTGTTTCCTATTCCTGTATTCCTCTCATTTAGTCTTTCCTATACATGTTGATCCATGTGCTCCATTCCTAAAACAATTTGTGAATGTTTTGTAGCTCTCTTTTAAAAACTGCATTTTAATATACATTTTCATTATGTTCTTAGATTTATTTGTAACACTTTAAGATGATCAAATTGTATTTTTATGCAAAGTATTTATTGTTGCTTCATATTCAAAATCTTTTTTAAATCTCATATACTATAATTTTAAAAAAGTAATATGTAATTTAGTCAAATATTTAACTTTTGATTAATTTTTATTCTGAATGTATGTTTTCATATTGTACATTCTGTTAGTGTGACTGCATTTTATTTCTCTAATATTTTAATGACACTTTCAGTCCTCCATAAAAAGGATCTTTAGTATTTCTTTAAGGAAATCTCCCCAAACCCCCTGTATGTTTCCATGCCA
Source organism: Rhamphochromis sp. 'chilingali' (assembly GCF_963969265.1). Lineage (NCBI taxonomy): Eukaryota > Metazoa > Chordata > Actinopteri > Cichliformes > Cichlidae > Rhamphochromis > Rhamphochromis sp. 'chilingali'. The sequence continues at coordinate 20,777,290 of NC_137943.1, read as the reverse complement.
GATGTGAACTTACATGGTCCCCCTTAAAAACAAGTACCCACAGTGACAGCAGTGAATGTGTTGCACAAGTTGCCTGCTTTCCATAAACTTTCTCAGTGTTCTGAGATGTCTCACATGTTGTACAAAGTTTTTCTTGTTACCGTCCAAGACCAACTATTTTGTGATTTCAAAGCTCTCTCCAGAGCTGTGGATTAGGGAACAATAAGTGTAGAAACTGGCTGTAGTATGCGTTTGTCTTCCTGCTAGATCAATGACTTGGATCGGTACTACCACAGCCATCAGAGGGCCGGTTCCCTGATAAAATTACTGAGTAGATTTCTCCCTGTCTCCTCTGTATCGATCACTTGATTTGATGATACAAGGCTGTTTTGGAAACTCTACACTTTAGTCCATAAACCAACAGAGAACAGATCAGAAAATGGACATTATTGCATTTGTTGCCTTTATGTGTAACAGAATTATGAGATGAACCACAAAAAATCAAAGTTTCAAAAATAAACTAAAATGGTGATATCATACACGTGATAAACAGCAGCATAGGATGAGATGAAAAGGAAACAGTTGATGGGAAGGGTAAGTCAGTTAAAATACTAAAAAGGATGAGAGATGTCACTATCATACTAGAAATTAAAAACAAGCGCTCGTCAACTTCCCAGGATATCTCTGCTTGCTTTAAAAGCGCCAGTTTGTTTACTCTAGTCTAAAAAGTCTAAAAAGAACTGATAACAAGCAAACACGCCAAATGTGACAGTGTACACGGCTTCAGGGTGTCTGCACCGTTTATGCACTGAGCAGGATACAAGAAGGGCTGTGAGAAGTTGCCAAAAAATGTTTGTGTGTGTGTGTGTGTGTGTGTGTGTGTGTGTGTGTGTGTGTGTGTGTGTGTGTGTGTGTGTGTGTGTGTGTGTGTGTGTGTGTGTGTGTGCAACTCACTTATTGAGGATATTTTGCACATCTAATAAAACAACTGTTTTTCTTTAAGAGTGATTGTGTAATGCTAAGTACTTTCTTCCTGAGGACATTTCTTATTTTATTAATTATTTATTTGCCTTTTTTTTTCTTTCAGTGAAACAACAAGCACAAAATGACCTCAAGTAACCCCAATGTTAATGATTACATACCTAAATCTATAAAACATTTTTATTTGTTGGATGTTTGGCTGATTAGTTGGTATGTTAAATCTTCAAAGCCTTGATTGAATATTCTCCCTCAAATAATAGTTCTGATTTGCTCCGCTAAGGAAAACCTCTGGGGACTAATCAAGGAACATTAGTATAAGAACAAGGGATTAATACCTAAAAATAGAAAAGTGTGCACTTGGTTAAAAATGACTCAACATATAAGAGCAAAAGGCCAATTACTCAAGTAATGAAGTACAGGACCAATATTATGCACAAAGAATATGGACAAACAATTTCCTGAAATCTAAAGCCTTATATTTAATTCTACATTTAGCACATGCTTACTAGAAAATAGTTTTGCTGTCCTCTACAGCAACAACAAACATTATTATTATTTATTAACCATCTTCTGTCTCAAGCTCTTAAAAGGCATCACACAAACACCAAGAGGGAGACTGTTACTAGAAGTTTCTCGTGCTTTCTCTCATCTTTCTCTTAAACCTGTTTGCTGCAAACTGAAGTTCAGAGGATGTTGATGCAAAAATGAGTCATAGATAAACATTGGTATATTGTTTCCTTGTGGAACACATTAAATATCACACTATTAGTATTCAACACAAAATTCATTCACTTTCATGTTCCTGTAGTTGACTACTACTGATTGACTTGATGTTATAAGAATGTTTAGTCATGCAGTCATCATTTATTGTTTCATACCTAAGAAAATGGACTTCAGATCATTTTTGTAGCCAGGTCTAATCAAATTCTCTGAATGTAACTCTTTTTTCTCTATCCCGATCAAAAGCACGAAAACCCTTCGAGTACTAGTCACCTAGCTCCCCTCTAAGAGCACCCATTTAAACATGTGTGACATGGCTGTTCATGTCAGCCCATATAATATATCAGGGTTCAACATAGGTTCACCCTCTCCTCCTCCAATAAGGCAAGACACAACTACGGCGGCAATACAAAGGAGCATTAATCGTACACATTTAGGCTTCCCCTTAAAACGCCGATGTACCTGCACTCGTCACTTAGAAACCTCGAGGCTCTTTCTGAGAGGAACCTGTGGAGGACAAGGTGATGTATCAGGTTCTTACCTCAGGATCCGGGATCTGGGAGAACACGGAGGACAAACACTGAGACAGCAGCACTGTTCCCCAGCCCCGCAGTAGGAGCTGAGGCAGGCATACAGGCTGATCCCCAACCATTCTCTCCCCTCTTTCTCCCTGCAGCCACCCTGCCCCCTCTTCCTCTCTTCTTTCTCTGCCTGCACTTGCGCTGTTTACAGGACAGGACCACAATGGCCCTGGGTGATTAATAGTGACTATGGTGATGAAGTCTTCCTCCTATCCACGGTCATGTCTATCTGTTGCCTTTATGTCACACCAGAGCAGGAACCCAAAAGCACCGGCAGTCACCAGTGCAGCCAGCTGAAAACTGCTCCACTAGAATGGAGGGAACCAGCCCTGCAGTTAGGGTACATTAATTAATTAACAGACCTGGTGTGGTTTACAGCCAGCTCATCCTGCTGGGGACAGGCTGTTAACTCAGACTTGGGGGGGGGGGGATGGGTGGTGCAGTTGAACATGATGAGGCTGGCCTGCACAGACACAGAGAAGCGAACGAGTGAGTCATCGCCTTTATTGCCCCTGGCTGAAGTGTAAAATCCTCACAGCCTCATCCTTTCAGTGTGGTAAAAGATGACGAGCCAAGCTGTCGTTTTCAAGTTGGACTTGCCTGAGGAAAAACGAATGACTTCTATGTGAAAATGAACACAACAGGGTAAATACTTGAGAAAAGAGCCAACACCACAAACCTACATTAACTCTATATCCAACTGCAGTGTTAAAGAGCTTTAAACTTTGCTGTCCAGCGACCTTGTTAGTGCAATATTGCCTTTATTGTAGCTCTACTTTAGTCTCCATCAAACCCTGAAACAATGCGATGCTCTGGTTCTGCTGAATGCTCAGTTTGCCTCTTAACAGTTTTGTTTTTGCATGTTGCAGCTGGCAAGTAAACCAGATAAGAGATGTGAAAATCAAATGATGTAATACCCCATGTGGAGCCTGGACGAATAAACTGTATGTGATAGTCCTCTGTAGACAAGAACCTTTGGATAACACACACTCAACTGATTGATTGTTAATATGAAATATTGATTAGACTGGCTGTTGATCTTGCTCTCAAACACATTTAATACTTTCCACAGCAATATCTGGTTTTCTGTTTTTGTAAGTCATCAGTTTCATTACTAATGGAACATAATGTCAATATGTCTTTTATTATCAATTATCCCACTACTCTCATCTGCTTCTGCTGTAAACGTGAATTTTCACAAATTTCACATATACCGCTTTATTAGTGGAGAATTACAGATTACATAAAGGTTTCTGTGAAATGACTGCAAAGAGACTGACTGACGCATCCTGCAGAGAGATGCTTTTCCAAATAGATTCGAGTATCATGCTGATGTCTCGGGGCACGTCTAATAGGCCCTTTGACATGAAATGTCATTAGTCAAAGTGGATTCGGTGTCATTATAGCTCCATTTTTGCCATCCAGCCCTTTTCACATTCCTGAGTAAGTCTTTAATTAACAGTGACAAAGTACCTTGTCTTTGAATGTTTTCTTTATAGCTAAAAACAGTCTGAATTGTCCCTGTAATCACCAAAGAAACAGGGACATCGTGTATTATTTAAACTGATGGGTGAACACACACTTCTGTTCCTCCATCACACTTGAATCTGACTTCCCTGATCAAAATCACTGAGAAACATACACTACTTTAGAAGGCAGAAGCCCCATCCTGAGGGGGTTTCGGTGATAATGACAACCCTTATCTGCATGCAGAATTAGTCAGAAATAGCTCCCTGTGATTGGCTTTCTGACAGAGGTGTAGGATGTAATCACTATACCAGTGCAGGATCTGTTAGGTCCAACCACTGGTGTATGAAAGAGCCTTTCTTGTTGTTTAATGCAATATGCTTGCACAAAGCTTCTTTTTTGTTGTTGTTTTTTATTTTTGCCATGAAATTGCTATTCGTCAAAAAATGTTATCTCACAGGCAGTTTAAAAGAAGTCTTTGAAATTGTGTTCCCCTCACAGACTATATATATATATTACACAGTGAGTGTCTCCTCTCTAGCTTAGCATTATATTTATGCGGCAAGCAGGTCTGCTGGGAAGCAACCCTTAGTGATAATGATGCTTTGTTGTGACATTTTATATGTAAAATGAGATGGTTATGAAAGACTGAACAGCCAATTCACACCCATTACACATTTGTTTTTGTTTTTTTTAACCAAGGTTAAAGTATTAAAATGAAGCACCAGCTTCATATTTTACATTTGAAGCACTTCACATATCTACTGAGTGCACCTCAAAGCCCTGAGCAAATCCAAATCTTGTTTGATTCTATACCACTGTGATCGTAATTGATGGTGAGCAAAAATATTTATACAACAACATATCGCTTTGTTTTCTCTAATGAATATTGATACACTGGTGCCAAATGCATTAGATGAGACTTCCTGTGGTCCCTCTTATCAAATGAATCATGGAAAAGTGTAAGGAAATGAACTTACCTGCAACAAACACAAAAAATCCCACAGGATAAAAATCGCAGACAGTGGTAGAAAACAAAGTCACAAGCTAATTAATTTATGATAATATACACATGCTATTTCATTTCAATGCAATGATTACAACATCTGTTTTTTCTTGGTTTTGTTGCTTTCAGGGATCTTTTGGCTTCTTGGATTAACTCTACCATGGTGCATCTATTCTAAGTAATTATCTTGCACGTCACATAATCTGTGTTTAGAGATAACACTGTTAGTGTCGATATATGTGAGCATGAATTGCAAAAATAAGAAAACAAAGGGAAGGAAAAGGAAACTGCTCAACAGTACAATATTGCCATCTATATAGCCGTGGTGGCTGGCACACTTGCTTACTTTTTGTACTTCCAAGAGAACTATAAATTCCTTCAAAGATGTGTATTATTCTTCCTGCAAAAATGGCAAAAAGTAGTGCAATGGTGCTTGTTAGAAGTGTTTCTTGCTTATGGACACCTGTACTCTTACCTGCAAACAGTGTATAAAGGGGACCAAGCGAGAGTCACTGAACTTTTTATTGCCTAATTATTTCTGAAGTTTAACAAAGTGCTAAAAAATTGTTGAATGTGCTACCCTTTGTGACTAAAAATAACAGTATTGCTTGCGGTGGGCTTGAGGTTTGAGGTGAGAAAGAAGAACATGAAGACATGGAAATACGGGAGAAAAGAGAGCAGTGGTGGAGGAGGAGAAAGACATGATCACAAAGAAATGATCACAAAGAAATGATGAAAAGATACACTCACAAATGTTAAATGGACATATAGTGTTTTAAAAAGCTATCTGTGATCATGAAATTAAAAGTAACTTATAAGACATCCTACGTAACTGGCTGGTCATAGACTGTGATAAGGCAGAACAGCGATGTCCATCTCAGCCACCGTATTCAAGATAGCAAAGTTACATGGTAGCTTCCACAAACCGGTGTCCTCTCCCTTTTTTTAAAAAAAATGTGTTAATTTTAAGTTTATAGGAATGGATCATATGTTGGAAGATGCAATTACACAGTAATAAATATATATACATGAGTACAATATAATTTTTTCTGTTAAATAACTTTAAAAAATGACTTAATGTATGTTTAAGGCTCTTGTTGAACTGTCTTGTTCTACATGCCTCATATGGAAGTCTGGGACTGATTGACAAATTTGAGATGGAGGTCCTCCCTTTTTAAAAAAGGGAGCAGTGTCGCTTCCAACTTAAAGGGAATTACACTTTGTGGCCCCCTGGTCAGAGTACTGGAGAAGAGAGTTCACTGGTTATTAAACTGTGGACTGAGGAGGAACAATGTGGTTTTCCTTCTGGAAAACACTGGACCAGCTCTTTATCCTCTTGAGGATATGCAGGGGTGTGTGAAAATTTGACAAATCAGTTTATATGTGCTATGTGGACTTGGAGAGAGCATTTGAAGGTCACCCTTTGGGGTGACCTGTAGGATATATCCTGTAGGGGGTACTTTGGAAGTATGGAGTGTCAGGCCCTTTGTTATGGGCTATTTGGTCCCTGTACAACTGTTGTGAGAGTTTGGTTTGCATTCCCAGCAAGAAGTCATGCTGGTTCCCAGTGGGTGTTGGACTCAGGATCCAGGACTGCCCTTTGTCACAGATTCTGTATCCACCTCAGAGGCACAGCATCAACTCCAGGGGCATTGTTCACAAGTGAGGGAAGGAAAAGAAGCCTGGCAGATGGATTGGTGCAGTATCTGTAGTAATGGGCATGCAGCCATAAGTTTGGTGAGGAAACTTATGGCAGCACAAGCTGTGAGTAGTGAACAATTAGATCATAGACACAAGTGGTGGAAATGAGCTTCGTCCAAGGGTGGCTGGGCTCTCTTTTAGGGTAAGGGGCTCGATCATTTGGGAGGGGCTCAGAATAGAGCCACATCGCCACCACACTGAGTCAGTGCAGTTCAGGCATGCTCAACTGGGATGCGACCCAGGGCAGACCCAGAAGAAATTATATCTCTCAGCTGTCCTCTGCGTCCTCCAAGAAGAGCTGGAGGAAGTGGCTGGGGAGGAGGTGGTCTGGGAATCTCAGCTTAAACTGCCCCTGCGACCCAGATAAGCTGCAGAAGACAAACAGATATTTTCACCAAAATTAATTCACTTGCCCATTTTATTTACTGTTTGACGCTGATTTGTTTTTGCTTTCTTCGTGTTGGTCAAAAACATGATAATAATGACTTGTTGCATGTTCATGCCTCAGAAAAGGTCAAATGGCTTGTCTGATTATTATGCAGGGAGTCAAACGGTCTCCCAAAATGTTTGACATTTTCGTCCTATGGCTATGTGCTGAACTAGATTCAGTGCAAAAGAGGAAACATGCTCAGAGACATTATGCTATGGTAGTAGAAAACAACAATGGTAAAACACACACACAAATATATATATTTATTTATGTATTTATTTATTATGTATCAGGCTTCTTAAAAAGTGTCAGCTTTTTAAAATAAAGCAACTGTTAGTAGTACAACACACAGGGTGGTACCCTGTTTTACTAATTCAATATGAAGTCATAATCTGAATGATTAGCTGAAAAGAGTTAGAGGGTATCTGTTGTCTTGCCTGAGAATATTCAACCACTTTCCACCCTTACACGCCTACATGCTACATTATATGATTTTGCACAGACACCTTGAGGACCTGTTAAGTGTTAATTAGTGGATGTGACTGTTGTGTCAAAACAAATATTCATACATTTATATTCAGAAAACATACACAGACAGCATTTCTGTGAGCAACTGGCCTCCTGGGGCTTCACTGCATCTCAGCTGGTGTGTCATTCCCCTTTGTCTCCCCCAATTATTTCCATCTCTCTCTCTTTCTTTAAAACCTTCACACAAAGGTAAAACTAGAAAAAGAAAATCACACCCTTGTTATCAGTGATGCTCTCGCACACATCTCCAGAAGGCTGCAGATCTCATTAACCGTGATCATATCTGTGAGCAAAATGTCAACTCTAACATGGAAGCATTCACTAAGGGACTTATTAAACAATTTTTGCTTGTTAAAGGACGTCCTGCCACGCAGCTGCAGTCAGACAGAAAGTCTGCTTGCAGGAACATAAAGGATATCTACACCAGTGGTGATGCATACATATGACGAAACAAGCGTGTTCAAAAGAAGTTGGGCAAATAATACTGAATAAAAACAAAGAAGTTTTTTTATCCTTTTTTATTTCCCATGACCATCATCGGATATAAGGTGGAGTGGTTCCAGAAGAAATTGATTATTACCAAGTTTGATACAACATGGTGAGAAAATTCAATTTAGAGTGAGAAAATTGCCGGGAGGATTAGATGTGGAAGAGCCATGAGTCGAGAACAACACTGGGTTACTAAAGCGAATGGGGAGGGGGGGAACGCAGCCTTCAATGACAGAGCACTTTGAGCACAGATTGTGAGGAGCTACAGTTTTTCACAAGACAGCATTTTTGTAAGCAGCCCCCCTGATCCAGAATCAGTGTGTTGTCCTCTCAAGTATCTCAACCAAAACATCACAGCTGGTTTAGTCTCCAGTATTAATAATTCTGTATTATAACTGTGTTCATTCTTTTTATCAACTCCAAAAGCTGGAAAAATCAATGATTAAATGACAACTGTGTCACAATAACGACAATTAAACTCTGCTGTATGAACCGATAATGCACATATTTGCTGTTAGTGTCACATAAATCCTGCAGGATCCATTTAATTTCATTTTTGGCTTCAGATCAAAACATAGGAGTCGCCATCAAGTACTGTACTTAACTGACCACACTGCCATCTAGTGATGCAACTTGTATTTAAACATATCTGAGCAAACTGAAATTACTACAGGGCTCACGCAGTATTGACTCACTGCACTGTACATATACGAAGTGTAAGCAAAGGAAGGAGTTTGAAAATGAACAAAAAAAGACTCAAAAAGTTTGAAATATGGGTGCAAGAGGCACAAATGAGTATCACGCTGAGGTGATCTGCTCACGAGCCTCACGAGGCTTTAGTGAACACCTCCGCACCTGATTTTTAAAATCAATTTCAGTGTCGTTAACTCACCCCGTACACTTTGATCTTTACCCTTTCCCTCACCGCGACCTGGAAAAGATAAAAACTCATTACTTTAATTCTACTTACTGTAAATGAGCACATTAGGACCCTGCTGTTTATTTTCTTTCCATTACATGTAAATGAGAGGGACTGGGAGATGAATGGACGCATAGAGGTCCAAACCGTTTTCTGGCCTGAGCAAAGTTCACAGATCCCTCATATACTGATGGCTAACTTTAACCTCTGCGTTCACAGCTGCACTATTTACTTTAGTTTCTGGATGCAGTCAATGGTCTGCAGGAAGCATTGGTCCAGAACGAGGGAATACCTCTGAGGAGAAGGATGGAGAAAGGAGTCATTCAAACTTGGAATGACAAATAGGTGAGGCTGTTTACGTATGCTGTGTTTACATAAGTTTGTGTTTGGTTTGGTGGGTTATTGGGCATTTTGGAATAAATCTACACCTTTCTGCGTAATACAGCTACATAAAACAATAATAAAATTGTCTGGCAAGGTGTAATTTATTTGAAAGTGATGACACTCTTAAATAACTGAAGTCAACATGAGCAGTCACATTAATCCCTGATATTAGGTCAACTGAAACTTCAGTATAACATGTCTGAAAAAGAAAAGCTCACTGAAAAAGGATGGAAATTATGTCCCTCTTGCAGTCATGCACTGCGTTAAAATTATATACGATTACAGGTTTGCGAAAATGCTCAAACGCTGGCTTCATATAAAGTACAGTTTTGTGGCAAAGTTTGAAAATGACCCCGCAAAAAAACCATATGAAGTTGAACGCTTTCCTGGCAATCAGACGCAGTTAGGGACCGTGACAAGCATTTGCTCCATCAACACCCTTTCTGACGCACATTTCCTCACTTGATACGTATCTGGCAATCTTCATCTGCTCGTCTCTCATCTTGCTCTTACGGTGACACGTCTCACTCTGTTGCATTAAAGAGCGCCTCACCTTCCATCCAGGAGGTATTCAAACACAAGCTGTTTTTTGTTACTCTGAGCATAAAGGCTTTCTTCATCATGTCCAAACTCTGATATTTTTGTCTTGTGGCACTTTCTCGCTCAGTCCAATGGGGACCTGCCAATCTCCCACAGGGTCCTGGAAGACATAGTGCGGTATTTGAAGCAGCACACTAACTCAGCCATGGTTTTAAATTAAGCGTGATGTGGAGAGGGAGGAAAGGGGGGGATGTTCTGCTGAAACCCTTTTGGCTACATCGGAAGAAAATAACTCGGATGTTAGTATGAATGTAAGAGCCACTCCCACTGGGCATATCCAGACAACCTTTGGATTAAGAGCCATATACTGTACATGTGTGACCTGCTCTGGGGAATGTATAGAGGACTACAGTGGGAGTTTGTGCAGCTTGAGTTTGCAGTTATTTTCAACCGCTATTCCCACAAAACTGGTTTCAAGTCAGAAATGATTAGTGTTAATATTTAATAGGAATATTGAAACGATTTGGGAACTTAACTGTGGTGATTACTATTTAGCCTGGCCTGTCGCACATTTATTTACAACTGTATGGAGCCAAAAAAAACCTTAAAAAAAGAAAGAAAAAAAATCAACCAAAGTCATCGCCATGAAGGTAAACAATGTATTGAAAATATTTGTTGAGGGTTCGGTTCCTTTTCACTGATTAATTTGGATGTTTCTTTGGTTTACAGAAAATATTTACTTTGAAAACAGACAGCATTGGTCTCGATACCTGTAATGCATTTAAGGTTACCAGCCGAGGAAAGACAAACATATATTTAATAAAATGTGACAGTGACATTTATAAAACAGCGAGCAGACGAGATGTGAAACCACGGGGAGACGTCTTATCAGCACCGACCGCTCCTGCAATCACCCGGGACACTTGTCTGATGCCATCAGGGTTAAGTTGAAAGCTATTTTACTCAAGGTACTTAAGTCGTTAAACCGAGGTCACCCGACCTTACGTCGCAAACTGTCTTTCGGGGACTCAAATGGAGAGAAAGTCAGAGATGCATATAATGTTTGCGTGGCTGAAGAGGAGAGTTTTTTTTTTTTCCTTTCTCCTGCAGGCTGCTGTTTTGTCACATGTGACAGGAGAAGGTAGGGCTCAGCTGGAAGTGAGGCTGAGCAGGGACCAGCCAGTTCCCCTGGATAGTGTCTTGTCTGTGCTGTCACAGAGCCTCCAGGAAAACATGCCTGACTTGTCTCATCACGTCACTGAAAGCTGCAGGTCATGGTGGAGAGTGCTCTTTAGGGATGCCCTCAGCGCCCGCGTTTCCTCCAGCTGAATGACCAGCCAAAAGACAACATACAAGAACAACATGAACATCTCCGTGCAACCTTGATGTGACGGGCAGAATGAGCACTGCTATCTGCAGCGTGTCTACCGCCGCACATCATTATTTCTGTCGTCTGGTTAACTCTTATGGTTGGAGAAAGAAAACTCCTGAACCAGAACCAGTTTAAGGCAGTGTTGTCAAAGAAATAAAGTGTTTACAAATTCTGGACTGTTGGACAGTCTGTTCAGGTTTGTCTGTGGACAGTTCCTGTTGCTCAGAGACTCCATGGTGCTCAGGGACTCTGCTCCTGCCGACAGAGCTGTGATAGCCACGTGCAAGAAAGATAAGGGGGAAATTGAAAAAGAAGAAAAAAAAAAGAGAAGAAGAAAAAAATCCTGATATTGTCACATCATGCTGTCACTGAGCCTTGGCATATCAGTCCTAGCCATGCTGCATGGACAGTGTTTACTTTAATCTAATTTTGGCCTCTCAAACTCCTCCAGGATCACTGGCCTGTGGTGCTCCTCTTGGTGCTTGTGCCTCCAAACATGTGTGGCTCATCACTTTCTCTCTAGAAGAGTAAGACAAATGTTGGATTGCATTAGAGTTAATGCAACGGAATTCTTCTTAACAGACACAGCTTTGGAGTGACAAATATACAGTGGGGCAAAAAAGTATTTAGTCAGCCACCGATTGTGCAAGTTCCCCCACCTAAAATGATGACAGAGGTCAGTAATTTGCACCAGAGGTACACTTCAACTGTGAGAGACAGAATGTGAAAAAAAAATCCATGAATCCACATGGTAGGATTTGTAAAGAATTTATTCATAAATCAGGGTGGAAAATAAGTATTTGGTCAATAACAAAAATACAACTCAATACTTTGTAACATAACCTTTGTTGGCAATAACAGAGGTCAAACGTTTACTATAGGTCTTTACCAGGTTTGCACACACAGTAGCTGGTATTTTGGCCCATTCCTCCATGCAGATCTTCTCGAGAGCAGTGATGTTTTGGGGCTGTCGCCGAGCAACACGGACTTTCAACTCCCGCCACAGATTTTCTATGGGGTTGAGGTCTGGAGACTGGCTAGGCCACTCCAGGACTTTCAAATGCTCCTTACAGAGCCACTCCTTTGTTGCCCGGGCGGTGTGTTTTGGATCATTGTCATGTTGGAAGACCCAGCCTCGTTTCATCTTCAAAGTTCTCACTGATGGAAGGAGGTTTTGGCTCAAAATCTCATGATACATGGCCCCATTCATTCTGTCCTTAACACGGATCAGTCGTCCTGTCCCCTTGGCAGAAAAACAGCCCCATAGCATGATGTTTCCACCCCCATGCTTCACAGTAGGTATGGTGTTCTTGGGATGCAACTCAGTATTCGTCTTCCTCCAAACACGACGAGTTGAGTTTATACCAAAAAGTTCTACTTTGGTTTCATCTGACCACATGACATTCTCCCAATCCTCTGCTGTATCATCCATGTGCTCTCTGGCAAACTTCAGACGGGCCTGGACATGCACTGGCTTCAGCAGCGGAACACGTCTGGCACTGCGGGATTTGATTCCCTGCCGTTGTAGTGTGTTACTGATGGTGACCTTTGTTACTTTGGTCCCAGCTCTCTGCAGGTCATTCACCAGGTCCCCCCGTGTGGTTCTGGGATCTTTGCTCACCGTTCTCATGATCATTTTGACCCCACGGGATGAGATCTTGCGTGGAGCCCCAGATCGAGGGAGATTATCAGTGGTCTTGTATGTCTTCCATTTTCTGATGATTGCTCCCACAGTTGATTTTTTCACACCAAGCTGCTTGCCTATTGTAGATTCACTCTTCCCAGTCTGATGCAGGTCTACAATACTTTTCCTGGTGTCCTTCGAAAGCTGTTTGGTCTTGGCCATGGCGGAGTTTGGAGTCTGACTGTTTGAGGCTGTGGACAGGTGTCTTTTACACAGATGATGAGTTCAAACAGGTGCCATTCATACAGGTAACGAGTGGGGGACAGAAAAGCTTCTTACAGAAGACATTACAGGTCTGTGAGAGCCAGAGATTTTCCTTGTTTGAGGTGACCAAATACTTATTTTCCACCCTGATTTACGAATAAATTCTTTACAAATCCTACCATGTGGATTCATGGATTTTTTTTTCACATTCTGTCTCTCACAGTTGAAGTGTACCTCTGGTGCAAATTACTGACCTCTGTCATCATTTTAAGTGGGGGCACTTCCACAATCGGTGGCTGACTAAATACTTTTTTGCCCCACTGTAGATTATACTTACCCAGACAAGCTATTAGCTTGATAAATATGTGTAATTTTATATAAAGTTTCATTTTTGCACCATTAAATTTCTGACGTTAAATTGAAAACTGTAAAATAAACCACCACGCTCTCATTAGTGCACACCACAGTCATTACTGTGGTGTGCACTGCATAAATAAAATGAACAAACACCAACAGAAATAGCCTCCCTGTGTTTGTAATCTTGGGATGGAAATATACAAACTGATTTAACATTTTAGTTGTGCAGCATTATAGCATTTAATTTTTATACTGACAAGAAAATAAAATGGGCTACTTTAGCTTTGTGCAGTACGCAAAAGTGCAAACTTGAAATGTGAAGAAAGAACATTTGCGTGAATCATCCGACCACTTCATTTGCAAAAAAAACCCCAACAAAACAAAACAACCAAACAACCAACAACCACCACATGGGTATCGACTCAACTGGCCTTTTTTCACCAATAAAGCACTCCTTCATCACCATCTTTGACGAGTAAGAGAGCCAGCAGCAGTGGCATAAAGATGCCGTTCCAGATCAAGCTGGAGAGCTGTTAGCTACAGCAATCTGGATCCTCTGTAAGAAAATGAAAACTATCTCGCTTTTGGAGACATTTCATGACCTGTGCTGCTTGCTCGATGTTTTTATCTATTTTTTTTTTTGTTTGGGTATTTTGGAGGAATCAATCAAAACTGTTTTAAGCCTTCAGGTGAAGTGGTATTTTTCGATCTATACTTTCACACAAAGATGTGCATTTCACAACCCTGTCCCACTGACAGAATTACACTGTGAGCGATAGACTGAAGAGAAAAAAAAAAAACAACTAAAGAACATCTGCAGTATATTCTACAGACCTCTCAAGCTTGTTAGTCCTTCTCCACAAAGAGGACTTGGGTTATCATGTCACAGTCAGGAATTTTGTTTACTAATTTCATAGTGATGCCCATGTCAGTACAGAGCAGACATGGTACACATTAAACTTACGTGAATTCTATGCCACTTCCCACAGCTGGCAGCACCAGTTTGTGACCAAATTTAGAAATTGAACTGAAAAACAAAACATTTGAAGGTGGTAAACAGAAATCCCACAGGAATACAGAAGTGTTTAACATCACAGTCATCAATACGCCAATAACAGTGCACCCCAATGTTAACCTTAGGTAATTATTTAGCTTTATGTTTCTAGACAAGACGAGAGATTTCAGTGCTATGTGTGACACTTAGCCTCAGAGGCTGGTTTCAAGTGCAAAACAGAAGACGAGATGAACAAAAATTATCGGTCCTAAAGAAGTAAATCAGGGTTCCTCAAAGTTGTATGAAGCTAAAACAGTTCTTACTCAACACGTCATAATTCTTTCTCAAACCTAAAAAAAAAAAAAAAGGTTCCCAGCTTAATCTTACTTAAGTAATTTTTGGCTTAAATATTTTATTTCTCACCACGTGCAATGGATCCATATCCCACAGATTGGGACCCACTAAGCTAAACTAACAATAAGCATATTTTAATGATTATCAGATATTAAACCAGCACAAGTACCCTGAAGATGGAATTCTTTTGGTAATGTCTCCCTCTTCTGGGGAAACAGCAGAAGTACAGTTTGTTATCCTGATGCTGGGCTGTCTGTGCACATCATCGTTCTTCAACACCTATAAACACACGTTTAATTGCTGGTCAGACATCTCATGCTGAATCTCGGAGAATGCACAAAAATAAAAAAACAAAAACAAAAAAAACCCTGGTAATTATTTCTTGATTACCTTATCAGAGAATTGCTGTTTTTTCTGTAGTTTTTTGATAATGGCATCTTTCTCAGCAAGTATCTCCTTAAATCTCTGGATGATAGCACTGTGCTCTGAAGGTATGTTGCTCAGCTGTTGTCCTACACTCTGCTGCATCACCTTGCTCTGTACGTTTTGCTTTTGGCTGAGTTGTTTTAATACCATCTGCATCTGGGCCTGCTGCTTCTGCCAGAGGTAGAAAAGATATACACACTTTATAGGAACAGTAGTAGTAAAGCATGGACACATCACAGGATATCCTCTACTTTGCAGTATGTTGACTTCAACTCATAAATGTCAAGTGAAATTGGTACTGTAACAGTTGGTGAAATGTTAGTATTTGACCACTAGGCGGAGCTCTTGTAATGATAATGTAACTAACGCATTTTATTTTGTATGTTTTATTTTTGTGTTAACATTTTCCTTTTTTGGTATAAGGTAAGGGCAGAGGTCACTTCCTGTTTTGGGAAGTAAGGTCAGAGAAGCTGCGCATGGTGACGGTCTAGCCGTGTAAAAGTCAAGCTAAGAAAGAAGAAATAAGCCCTAAGTTCCAGTTACACCAGTTTGTCTACTTGCAGGCCAAAGTAGTATGTTTGTTTATATTTTGTGAATTTTATATTGTAATATGTTTTAATGCTGAAATATAATTTTCTTGTACATTTGTATTCACCAGTTCTACGGTGTACCTGTGTACGTTAAGAGAAGCACAGTAAACATCAGTAAAGAAGAACTCTCGTGTCTCTTGTGTATGTGTACAAGCCGGCATAGGTACTAACTGCCATGGTATTTAACAAAACTATTAATAGTGTAATCATGCATGAGATACCTTATTTAAAGTCTTACAATACCTACTTTCTTATTAATATATACATTTATTAAAAGGTAGAATCTATACGACTCTAACCAGATATTTGTCTCCAGTCTAATTTCTTACCATCAAAGCAGCCACGAACTCATCATCGTGTTTCCCCTTCTCCATCAGGGTTGATATTTGATGCTTCAGAATTTTGACTTCAGCAGATAGAGTTTTGCTCCTGGCTTTAGAGGCTTCCAGCTTTTGCTTCACATCTTTGTGTTCTTTCAAGAGCGCCTCATAATCCACTGAGAGCCTCTGCACAGTTGTGGAAGGAGAGAAGGGCCTTAGCACATTAACAATGTAATGTCTATGTTCATATAAAATCATTGCCTAAGTCCCAGTTAAACAGACAGAGAGACCAGTCAACAACCCTCTCACAATCCAACATGCACGTGACTTCCAGCAGGCACTAAATGGCAGTTTCTTTTTTTGATTACATGTAAAGTCTGTTTTCTTAACATAAGAAATGAAATCAGAAAAACGTATGTAGGTTTGCACTGGCTCAAGGTGATTAAAAACACAGAGACATAAAATACAAGTCAACACACACACACACACACAATTATTAACTGTAAGCCTGTGAGGATAACATGGTTTGAGTCTGTCTGACCTCAAGTCAGTGGGATACTTGTTCCAAACAACAGGACCACAGTACCTGAAGCACCTGAGCACACTTAAATCTAATTTTGGGAATAGCCAAAAGATCTGCACCTGCTGACCTGAGAGGTCTAATTGGGTTAAAGAGGCTGCGCAAGTCAGAGATGTACTGGGGGTGCCAAGCCATTGAGAGCTTTATGAACTAATAGAAGGGTTTTAAATGTAATTCTGCATTGAACTTGGAACCACTGTTGTGACTTCGCTCCTTGAGTGCTAATAAAATGCTGAACTTACAGCATATGTGTAAGGACTCTCTTACAGCAATACAGTTTAACCTGCTTGATATGAATGCATGGACCCATTTCTCATAGTCAGTTTGAAATAAGAACTTTTTATATATCTCTGAAATTCAAATTTTCATTTAATAAGTGGCTGGCATTGGTAAAAAAAAAAGAAAAACACACACACACACACACACACACTTTCGCCAAGCAACTGATGGTTGGTCTGCAGGCCTCTGTGGTTGTGGCTATACATACCTCAAGGGCTACCCTCTTCTCTTTCTCTATAGTGCGGATGTAGTTGACATTTCTTTCCTGAGGAGGAGTTTTCTGAAGAACACCCATGCCCAGAAACTCTTCCTCTCCACTCAGAACACTTGACTGCCTTTGTTGTGTTGATTTGTTCAGCTGCTGCTCAAGCTCTCGTACCTGTTGTTCAAGTTTTGTTCATCATCAGTTCAGTTTCAGGGGTTTTTTTTTATGCTTTCCTGTGAACTCACTATTTTGAAAAGCACTTCATTGGTTATAATGTTGTAACTTTAAAATACATTTATGTAAAATCAAGTTCAACTTCAATTTTGAACCTACCCTTGTCTGCAGAGCCAGTATCTGCTGTGCTCGACCTCTAAAGCTCCCAGGGCAGCTTAGTAATTGCTGAAGGTTGACCTCCTCTCCAATCTCACTAATCAGAACCTGAAGTAGTTCATATTTTAGAATCTATAAGTCACTTGTGAAAAATCATTCAGATATAAAATATTCTTCTTGAGTGATTGCATATAAGACAGAAAATAAAGTAAGTCTCCTACCTTCTGTGCCATTTTCAACTCCTGCTTGGCAGACTGCACCTGGTTGCGATACTCAGTCACCTTCAGTTGGGTAGTTGCTAATTTTTCCTGCAGAGATTTAACCAGTGCACTTTCCTGCTTTCAGAAACAAGTCATAAATGATCCTTTCAGTGATGCCATTATTTTAGTTAGGACCCTACAGCAAAATGTTCCTTTTGTTATTATTCCTTACCTCACATTCTTCAGATGAGATCTTAACTGGTGACTTTGAATCTACTTTTTGCCCAGGTACACCATGTACCAGCATGGCCTGCAGCTACAGAAAGTCACAACAGTTTTTCTGAGAAGGACAAATTTTCATGCATCAAATTATTTCAAATGATACACATAAAGCAAAACTTTACCTCTCTCTCAAGCTCTTTGATTCTGTTGCCGTTTTGCTTACATTTAATCTTCTCTTGCTCAATTTCAGCAGTTAGTTCTCTATTCTTCTTGGATAGCTCAACAATCTTGGTGGCAGCTACAGCTCCTGCCAAGCCTGAAGTACCTAAACAGATGAGTTGATGAAGCAGGAAGAAGCTGTCACATGTCTGTAACATCTCAATGCAAAAAAAAAAAAAGAGTAAAACAATTGACATTATACCTGCTAAAGCCAGTCTTTCTTCGTCTCTTTTCCTCTTCAGGTGCTTAATTTCAAAATCCTTCTCGCTCAGAAGTTTGAAGAGCCGACCATTTTCATCCTTTAGCTCTCTCAATTGGTCAAGGAGGGCCTTATTCTGAATGTGCAACAGCCTATGGTAGACAAAATGAACAAGGATGAATGTAACATGACAGAATGGTTATTTACAACCATGTGAAAATGACAGTTTTCATGGGATTCTGTACAGTCCTGTGAAAAATTGAGTCCACCTTTAGTGGTTACCTTAAATGGGTTAGTGGCAGCCATGTGCAATTAACTGATCATCAGAAAGTGTGAGCGCTATGAAAAGCAGAAATTTTGGCAGTTTACTGGTCCGGACCATTCAGATGCCACAATCTTCCAAAAAGTGGGTGTCCCAGCAAATTCATCCCAAGGACAGACTTAGCAACGCTCAGAATCTACAGGCCTCACTTGGCATGTTAAATATTGAAGTTCATGACAATACAATTAGAAAAAGACTGAACAAGTATGGCTTGTTTGGAAAGGCCAAGAGAAAGCCTTTTCTCTCTAAAAAGAACATGGCATGGCATTGCAGAGTTGAATCTCAACAAACCACAAAACTTCTGGAACAATGTCCACCAAAGTGGATGTGTTTGATCATAATGCACAGCAACATGTTTGGTAAAAACCAAACACAGCATATCAGCACAAAAACGCCTCATACCAACTGTCAGACATTGTGGTGAAGGGGTGGTGATTTGGACTTGTTTTGCAGCCACAGGACCTGGGCACTTTGCAGTCACTGCTTCTCTGTATACAGTACCAAAGTATTCTAGAGTCAAATGTGAGAACATCTGTCTGAAAACTCAAACTTGGTTGAAATTTGATCATGCAATCACAGGACAATGATCTCAATCACAGCAGCAAATCTGACTGAACAACAACAAAAGAATGTGTTGCAATTCAAGTCAATGTTCAGACCTCAGCCTGACTTATCAGGCCATGGGACCTACCCTGCAAACCTCAAAGAACAAAAGCACTGCTGTATGGAAGAGTGAGCCAAAATTCATCATACAGAAAATGATTACTCGAAGTTATTGCTGCAAGCCACTTAGTTTTTCACATGACTGCATGCAGATGACAAAGATTTCCAGTCTTGAATAATATATTCCTTCATAGTGGTTTATGTAGCAACATTTATGGAAAATACCTTGAAAAACATTTAATTTAAGTCTCACCTGTTTTGGGGAGCATCACAGCTTGCCTGAACACCTTGGTTAGACAGATCCAAATCATCCTGAGCGCCACTGTCATTGAGCTTGTCTGGCTGTGTTTCCTTTTTCCTCTCCTGTTTCCTTTTTTCCTGCTGTTTTTGCAGTGCTTGAAACTGAAGCCGCAGTTCGTTCAGCTGATCCTCAGACTCCATGATCTCTGATTTATGGCATTGGAAAGTTAAAGGTTGATATTATAATCGAATCAATGCTGAGGCTTAAACTATTATGTCGTGTTGTGCTTCTTATCTGACACAGAGAGAATGCCCTTAATACGATGTCTGTAGTCGACGTTTACGGTACGTAAACCGTACGTACGTACCGAAAGACTATTTTCTGAGCCTAAGCGAAAAGTTCCCTTAAAGAGAGATTAAGTTGAAGAGAAAATATCTCACCTGTTAATTAGTCGGGTCCGTGTAAACAAATTGGTTTTAAACTTCACCACAGGTGAAGACAACTCCTGTATCCATAGCAACTGCCATCCGGGGACTCAGCTCAGCTTAAAACAACATCTCGCGGGAGCAGAAATGTAGTCATAGAGACCAGGGGACGCTTATAAAGGCTAAAACATATTTTTTAATTGTGCCCTGGATATGTCACCTTTAATTCAAAGTCTGACTTTCTATGGCACAAATGTATTTACTTCATTTTTTTAAACTGCACTGACAGATAAAAGCACCTTCTGCATCTGCAGTGCTTCTTAAACTTATTGGGCACTGTGCTAGTATTCGTTCAGTATAGCCTAGGTTTTGCGAAACTTCCATTGTTTTTGTTCTTCTTTTGCTCTTTTGTTTTTATTTTCCAGTGTAGTGGAAAATAAGGAGGCTACTTGTACTGCAGCTCCCTCCGGTGGATTGTAGATTGTTCACCACTACAAAAAAATGTAATTGGAAATTTTAATTTAGTTAGTTAGTTTAATATATTTCACATTAGATCTGTCCAGGGTGTACCCCAGCTCTTGCCCTCAGACAGCTTGGATAGGCTCAATTTGTTTCATGTTATGTCACCATACATCCCAGTATAGTGTTTTTAACTAATTTTAATTACGATCTTTTGTAAATGTGGTTTTAATCACAGCCAGAGGTACTCTTCTATGGTGTTTAAGCATGCGATCAGATCAAAGCTACTTTGAGTTACTCCTTTAGTCACAAGAGGTCAGCACAGCAGTTAGCTCCACATATTTGATTTGGCAGGCCCCTTCCTATCCTTGCTGTTGTTTCATGTTGCTATACAGCTAAGCAAAAAGGCATAACTCTTTGCTTAGCTGTATATTGCAGTGATAATGTAGGCCTGTAACTGTAACATCCACGGGTTGGATAGTTTTGGAAGTGATAGATACATATAAATCTTAACAGGAAACTGGAGTGGTCATAACTCTTATCCTGTGTACAAGAACGACCAAAGTTGTCTTCATCTGCTGGTCAGCTGAAGCCTTTTGAGAGGTGCAGAACATTACAAGGACCTTTTATGACACTTTGACTCCATAGAGGAGGTGGATGGGAGGAGGATGTTAGCCAAGCTAATGTCCATTATGGACAACAACTCTCACCATCTGTCCCTGAGCAGCTCCTTCAGCAGTAGACTGTTAAAGCTACAATGTAAGACTGAGCGCTATCATATGTCCTTCATCCTGACAGCAGACAGACTATACAACACAGTATTGGGGGGGGTTGTACACAAAAGCGCAGCCTTACCTAATGTCCACCATACTGTTGCTCATTTTATGTTAAGATTAAAAAATCTAGCTGGTGTTGGTATGGAGAGTAACCTTCAGTAATAGTAGTAAATCACACAGCAATAGTACATTCATGTAGTTGTAAAGAAGCATGATAATATATTAAGTAATCCAAAGTATTCAGAATACGTTTCTCTCATTGAGTAACGTAACGGAATACATTACAAAATACATTTTGGGGCATTTATTCTCTAATCTGTAGTGGAATACATTTTAAAAGTAACCTTCCCAACACTGTCAGTACTGGATGTAAGATGATACTCGGCAGATGTCACGTAGACTTTATACGATGTCTTGGAAATGCCTATTTTCACAGCAGCCCCATAGTCACAGTGACAAAGCATTTTCATACCTCAAAATGATGCAGTTAATTCCCCGTTTAGAGGAAAAATGAATACAAATAATATAATAGTGTATCAGTTAACAGAGTTGAAAGACTCTGACTTCAAGACCAGAAATGACATATTCGGAATAGCTTAACAAGGCATCAATTAAAGCACAAAACAGGTTAAACAACATTTTGGTGGCTACTACAAAGTATATATATAATATCAAAGTAGCACAAATAACAAAATTAAAATCATTGAAAAAAATGAAAAAGAGAGTTCATTTTAATTAAATTACATAAAGGCTACAGAATTACATCTCAAATTCTTTTCCAGTTTCAGTTTATTGTAATGGCTTTATAAATGTCTCCTTCGGGTTAATATTAGGCCACTAGTGCCAGTTATTTTAGAGCTCTACTCATTCTACAAAGCTAAATGTTGTGAAAAGCTTCCTCAAATGTTCCAAATGTACTGGGATGCCCATTTAATAATAAATGGGCTCAGGTGCAAACAATGTGAATGTGGCAAACATCCCTAAATGACTCTCTTAGGCAAGCTTTCTTGTCATTTCTTTAAGTAGTCTTTGGGAAAAGGTCTCCAGGCTTCTTCTTCACAACCCTTGTGAATGTTGGCTGGCTTTTGCTCCGTTTTCTTGCATTGCTTCATTAGTGTTGAGCACCGCCCTCTTGGAGAGGCCAATCCATGACTGAGAGTGTTCTTGGTCTGTTTTTGTTCCCTAACAGCAGCTTGCCCACCAAGAGAGCAGGGAACTACCAATCACCAATCACCAATCGAATTGGACACCCAGTGAAAAGTTTCATCCAGTGTGCAAAATTACCTTTGGATCATCAGCATTTCATAATGCATTTCATTTTTGTTGCATACAAAGAACTGATTTTGTCAATTAATAATTATAATGAAGACCTGTAGCTTGCACAAACCCACCCACCTCCCCCATTCGGACATTCCTCAAACACCAGTGGGCCTCTGTGGACCACTGCTTTAGGCCATCATTAGGCAACATCCTGCGTGAATATATGAACTGAGCTGCTATACAAAGCAGTTTTTGTTGAACTGTAAGAGGTAAATGTGATGTGACTTTGCAATTTGAAACAGGTAACACACAAGAACATGTTTATTTAGTTTTTTCCATTTGGAAGATTTCCAGTATTTACATCCAGTCCATGTTTTTAGTAGAGATCATTTGGCATGGATTCCCAAATGGCAGGGACGTCAAACTCATTTTACATCGTGGGCCCATACAGCCCACTTTGATGTGAAGTGGGCTGGACCAGTAAACTACATTATAGACATGTAATGTTACAGAAAAGGTTCAAATCAAATCAAATCAAATCACTTTTATTGTCACATCACATGTGCAGGCACACTGGCACAGCACATGCGAGTGAAATTCTTGTGTGCGAGCCCCACAAGCAACAGAGATGTGCAAACACAACAACACAAACGAGCAAAATACAAGAATGGCCAACCTGAAACTAATAAATATATGTACAATATATAATAGTGTATGCATTTCTGGATGTGTATACTAAATATTTTCCTACGTGTGTGTGGTGTGTGTGTGTATGCACATTTTTACAAATTAAATAGTTAAAAAAAATTAAAAAAAACAAATAAATAATAATAATAATAATAATAATAATAATAATAATAATAATAAAATATATAAAATATACAGAGTTGAATATGTGCAAAACAAGTGGCATTTATATACAGTGTGGAGTGCATAATGTTGAAGTTCCAGTAGTGAAGCTGAGGTGTCTATGACGTGTTCAGCAGTCTGATGGCCTGATGGAAAAAGCTGTCTCTCAGTCTGCTGGTACGGGACCGGATGCTGCAGAACCTCCTTCCTGATGGAAGCAGTCTGAACAGTTTATGGCTGGGGTGACTGGAGTCCTTGATGATCCTCCCCGCTTTCCTCAGGCACCGCTTCCTGTAGATGTCTTGGAGGGAGGGAAGCTCACCTCCAATTATCCGTTCAGAGCACCGCACTACTCGCTGGAGAGCTTTGCGGTTGTAGGCGGTGCTGTTGCCATACCAGGTGGTGATGCATCCAGTGAGGATGCTCTCAATGGCACAGTGATAGAAGGTCCTGAGGATGCGGGGGCTCATGCCGAATCTTTTCAGTCTCCTGAGAAAGAAGAGGCGCTGCTGCGCCTTCTTCACTGTTTTGTTTGTGTGTACTGACCACGTAAGATCCTCAGCCAGATGTACTCCAAGGAACCGGAAGCTGCTCACTCTCTCCACAGCAGCGCCGTTGATGGTGATGGGGGTGTGTACTTCTCTGCACCTCCGGAAGTCCACTATCAACTCCTTTGTCTTTGCGACGTTGAGGGTGAGATGGTTGTCTTGACACCAGTGGGTCAGGGCGCTGACCTCCTCCCTGTAAGCTGTCTCATCACTGTTGGTGATAAGACCCACCACTGTAGTGTCGTCCGCAAACTTCACAATGATGTTGGAGCTGTTAGTGGCTGTGCAGTCGTAGGTGTAGAGTGAGTACAGGAGAGGGCTCAGTACACACCCCTGTGGAGCACCAGTGTTCAGTGTGATGGGGGATGAGGTGATGCTGCCCAGTCTGACCACCTGGCGTCTGTCAGACAGGAAGCTAAGGATCCAGCTGCAGAGGGAGCTGCTCAGTCCTAGATCCTGCAGTTTCCTGTCCAGCTTCGAGGGAACGATGGTATTGAATGCTGAGCTGTAATCTACAAACAGCATCCTCACATACGTGTCTCTCTTCTCCAGGTGTGACAGGGCAGTGTGTAGTGTCAGGGCTATGGCATCATCAGTGGACCTGTTGTGGCGGTATGCAAACTGTAGAGGGTCCAGTGAGTCGGGTAGTGCAGAGCAGATGAAGTCCCTGACCAGCTTCTCGAAGCATTTGCTTACGATGGGGGTCAGGGCTACAGGTCGCCAGTCGTTCAATGAGGAGATGGTGGAGGATTTGGGTACAGGGACGATGGTGGCCATTTTGAAGCAGGCTGGGACTACAGACAGAGAGAGGGAAAGGTTGAAGATGTGCGTGAACACTCCAGCCAGCTGAGCCGCGCATGACCTGAGGACGCGGCCGGGAATCCCGTCCGGACCAGTAGCTTTGCGTGCGTTCACCTTCCTGAAGCACTTCCGCACATCCTCCTCAGACACAGTGTGCGCACTGACGTCATCCGCGGTGCGCACACTGTCCGGTCTCATGGTGTTCGCTGTGTCGAATCTAGCGTAGAATACGTTTAGATCCTCACACAGGGAGGCCGTGGTCTGCGGTGTGCTGGTTTTCCCTCTAAAGTCTGTGATCGTGTTTAGTCCCTGCCACATACTCCGAGGGTTGTCAAACTGTTGCTTCACCCTGTCCCTGTACTCACGTTTGGCTGCTTTGATCGTCTTCCGGAGTTGGTAATGTGCGTGTTTGTAGTCCGATGTGTTCGCGGAGGCAAAGGCGGTGTTCCGTGCCACCAGTGCCGCGCGAACATCTCCGTTAATCCAGGGTTTTTGATTTGGGAAGGATTTGACTGTTCTGGATGGGACGACATCTTCCACGCATTTCCTGATAAATCCACAGACTGAGTCTGTGTATTCATCAATGTCTCTGGCGGCCACGTGAAACATTTCCCAGTCCGCGTGATCAAAACAGTCCCGCAGCGCAGACTCCGATTGGTCCGTCCAACAGTGCACCGCCCTCCGGGTTGGAGCTTCCTGTTTCAGCTTCTGCCTGTAGGCGGGCAGGAGCAGGATGGAGCAGTGATCTGATTGGCCGAATGGGGCGCGGGGGAGGGCTTTGTACGCATCCCGGAAAGAGGTGTAACAGTGGTCGAGTAGCCGGTTTCCACGTGTGTTGAAAAGGATGTGTTGATGGAGTTTTGGTGAGACTTTCTTCAGGTCTCCCTTATTAAAGTCTCCGGCTGTGATAAACGCTGCCTCTGGGTGTGCGGTTTCCTCGCTGCTGATCGCGCTGTACAGTTCCCTGAGTGCACGGTCAGTGTCGGCTTGTGGGGGAATGTAAACAGCCGTAATAATCACTGCTGTAAATTCCCTCGGTAGCCAGAATGGCCGGCACTTAATCATCAGGTACTCCAGGTCCGGTGAGCAGAAGGATTTGACCGGGTGCACGTTCGCATAATCACACCAGCTGTTGTTGATCATGAAACACACACCACCGCCTCTGCTTTTCCCAGTAAGATCCTGTGACCTGTCCGCGCGGTGCACAGAGAACCCCGGCAGTTTCTGGTAGATTATTGCTCAGACTTTGTTGTAATTATAAATTTATTATATAAACTTTTTATGAACTCACAAATTTTTTTATTGTACTTTGGTATGTTACGGATCACACTAGGTGGTGGGGATCTGTAAGAATAGGCAAAGCATTAAAACTTCTGTAGTTCAAAATATATGCACTCCTTGGCATTTTCTAGTATCCCACTGGATAGCTTTGTCCAGATTGGAGCCAGGCTGATTTGGGCCCCTGGACCTTATGCAGTCACCCGTGCCACGGGACCCTAACTATGTGTCACTTCACATACATTCAGATGTGGAGTCTGTTTGAGGTCACCACTCTACCACCTTTCTTACTGATGCTGTTTTTGCATAATTTTGTGCAAGACAACTAAATGAAGATAACAGCAGGATCTGTGCATGTTTACGCATGCCATTGATAGGTGTGCTCTTTTCGGTACAGGATGTAACACGATACATGGCACGCGTCAGGTAGAATATCAAGGAAATGCCTGTTTACACACTTTCCAAAGTCACAGTGACAAAGCATTTTTCCCAGCTTAAAATGATGCCAGGCATTCCCTGATAAGAAAGTGAATAGAAACAGCATATGACTGAGCAAATCACAGAAGCTTTATTTGGTAGAATTAGAAAGGGTTAGAAGATTACCTGACCTGTTAGAAACTGTGTTGTCAGTGAGAAGCTCAAAAAAAAAAAGAAAAAAAAAAAAGACCCTAACAACAAAAAGCTGCAATGTTATATTGTGGTTCAAACTTGGGGAGAACTTTATGATCACTGTAGAGTCTGTCCTTTCATGCTGCTGAGTTCATTAGTTTACAGTGTTGTGAGCCTTTCCTGTTAACTGTAAATGTTTTAGCTGCTGTAGGTGTACTACACAACCCAGAAGATGGGTGATCAATAACAATATAATGGCACAAAGACAACATTTAACAGTCAAAACACATCAAGGTACCAAAATCCATACACCAAAAAAAAAAACCTTTTTTCTTTAACACTTAAAAAAAACAACTCTAAAATGACATCCTGTACTTGTGTACAACTTAGCTTAGAGAATAACTTCACAAGGCAACTAATTAAACACAAGGCTGCTACACAGTGTATAGCTGTTCCACGGAAGCCAGTGCTAAATTGAAGTGAAAAAATAAATAAAAGAATTTCACCATTACAATGAAACTGCATAAAAGCTACAGAATTAAAGCCTTTTTCTCCACAGTTTCAACATAATGGCTATATAGATTTTTTTCTATAGGATAAGATAGCTCAACACCACCAGTATCAGTTATTTTATCACTATCATTATTTTTTACTTTAGGGCTCTGCTCCATCTGACAGCCAAGTGCTGTGAATGGCTTTAAATACCCAAAATGCACTGAGATGCTCATTTAGAAATATATGAGCTCAGGTGCAATCAATTTTAATCTGGCAAACATCCCAGTATTAGTACAGGAAATGAACAGGGATGGTTAGCTGATACGAGACAAAAAAATAAATATGTAGCATTTGGTGGTTAATTTTTAATCCAGGCCCAACTTAGTAACACACATGTTCAGCAAAGTTTATACATTTTCATTTTGTTATTTTGTAGATATTTCACTCACAGCAAGAGCAGATGAACTTTCAGTAATGCCCCCAAACTATCAGGGATAATAACACCAAGAAAAATCTGATGGGATCAATACAACTCCTACTATGCACAGTGTCATCAAATAGTTTCAGCTATTTACAGAAGACATGTGCATAAAAAAAGTCAGGACATCTGTGAAACAAATCTTGTGCACACCTTAATATGAGGCAATACTAAGGGACATAAAATATGAGTCCAAGAGGCCATGTTCACTTGGGTTGGGTTGCTTTCTGTTCTTGTTCAATAGGCTTTGCAAAGTAATCTCTGTACATGGAGAACAGGACACCTGAAAACAACAACAAAACATAAGAAGCATGTAAAATGACTCGTGTTTATAGTATTATGATTTCAGGTTCAAACCACAAATAAAGAACTGGTTGCAGTTTGGCAGTAAGAACTGAAAGATGACCCACCAACAGTCATTGCTCCCACCACAAAGCCTTGGGCAGCTACACGCATGTGAATCAGGTGCACCGACATTTTTGTATCTCCACGACTTTTCATTTTCATCAGCCTGTAGCCAACAATAGCAACAAATCCAGCCATCCCTGCAAAAAGCAAAAGTCACTAAAACAAAAATAAGACAGCAACATATCCCCCAAATCCTCTGAAAACTCACTCAATAAACCCCAAAACTTAAACTTTTCTGAGCACATATTTTATTTGTCCTTGTCATAATATGTACTCACCGACTGGGACAAATGGATTCTCCTTTGCCTTTCGCCAGAATTTGGACTCACTCTCCTCATAAGAAGACATCTCGCCTGAAACAAGAACGAGGTCGACTGAGTTCAAACGTTTGTTGGCCGTGTAGCAGTACAGCATGCAAGCTAATTCAGTGCTGATAGAAACCAATAAAACGCATAGAGAAACATGTCAGGAAGTATCAGGCTGTGCCTCACACAAAAAAAAATCTCCAAAATCAGGCTTTAAAAGTCGTTCCCACGAAAGAGGTCCGAGAGTCGCTATTAACAGGACATGAAAACTTCAGAGGTGACAGATGAAGGGCACGGACTAGACCCATCTTTCACAGACCTAACATTAAACAACTGTGCCTGATATGACGCGACACTTTTAAGTAGTATTATATTTAAATATTAGATATTTTGAAAGGGAAGAATTTTTATTCAGCTGCGAGGCCTTTCCGTGTGGTGCGGGAGAAAAATGTGGAAAAGCAACAACTCTAGAGTTAAGATGAGCTACACTTTAAAAAGCACGTAAAGACACTTCCACCGAACTGAAGAGGGCTCCCTCTTACCTGCTTTAAGGTGTCGTTAGCTGGAAGCACCAGTGAAAGAATTATCCGCGGAGATCTACGTCTCCTCCGAGCAGCAGCCTGTAGTTATGGAGGAAGTAATAAGCCGGCATCTACGTGATACATTCTGCGTGCTACATAACAGTTCCCTCGTACGCATGCCTGACGTCAGCAACCGCTGTGCTGTGTTCACGTTCCAAGAGAATGTAGTAAATACAGGCAACATCTTCGAAAGCCTTGGACCTACAAGCTCAAGAAGGCGGAGAAAGTGGATGAGGTCCTGTTAGCATTTTCACAACATGTGGAACACGACCCAGTGTGACCTAGAGTAATGTGTGTCTACAAAGGATATGCTGGAGCACTCTCTGTATGTGTTAATGTGCTCTGGTTTTGTTTCAGTTTACTATACTGTCATTGCTGTTGGTCAGGGATCAGAATCAGAAAGACTATTTATCCCCAAGGGGCAATTAAGACACAATAGAGCAGCATGACGTTGAAGATAAGGACAGGTCATAAACAGGCAATAGTAGTGAGATAATAAATACACAGAATATACAGTATATATACAGTTTTAAAATGACACAGATTTAAAATTAAAGTGACTGAAAGCTGAATAAATAACTGTAAGTGAGTAAAGTGTTGGCAGTATAAAAAGAGTGTAGAGTAGTTTATGTTTATGGGTGTGGAAAATGGTCTTATTGGCTGGAGTTAAAAAGCAGGGTGGCTTTGTGGACAAAGGTTGCTCTCCTCCTCTCCTGCAGGAAATGCAGCGGAGGCGTCGCCCAGAGGGGAGCCATTGAAATGCGGGGTGAAGAATGTGAGAGGGGTCATTGATGATTTAGGCTGCCTGTCTAAGGGCCTGTTGGCTGAAAACCTGTACCAGAGTTCTGACAGGCAGGCCAATGATTTTAGAGCACACTGATGCAGTGTGCTGCAGTCTGTTCTTCTTCTGAAGGCTGAGGGAGTGGATCCACCAGGTGATGGAAAAGGTCATAATGCTTTCCAGGAAGGCATAGTAAAAAGTCATCATGATGGGTGTGCTGACTCCAAAGGAGTTGAGTTTCCCAAGGAGGTATAGCCATTGGTGGCACCTTCTGAAAATCTCTTCTATGTTGGCAGAGAATATCAGGAGGTTGTCTAAGATGGTTCCCAGGTATTTGTACTCCTCAACTACCTCCACTGGCTTCCCATGGATGGTGGTGGGGACTGAAGCAGCCAGCTCCCTCTGCCTATAGGACTGGAGAAGGTCACCACCATCTCTTTGGTTTTGCTCACATTCAGTTCAAGTTTGGAGCTGTCACACCACTACAAACTCCTGAAGAGTGGGCCCATGGTGTTGTGAGGGGCCTGACAGCAGTGACAGGAGAACCTTGTCATCAGCATATTTCACCAGGTGAAAGTTGGGCTGTGTGGATCTGCAGTCATTGGTGTAGAGGATGAAGAGCAGGGGGGAGAGCACACAGCCCTGGGGGGAGCCAGTGGAGGTGGAACGGAGACCGGAAAGAGAGTTGTTGACCCGAACTTTCTGAGTCCTGTTGGTCAAAAAGTCCAATATCCACAGGATTAGCTGATCATCCAGGTGAAATCAGGAGGAAAGTTTAGTGGCCAGGATATGAGGCTGCAGAGTGTTGAACACTGATGAGAAATCAGCAAACAGAAGTCTGGCGGACGAGTCAGGGAGCTCCTCTGTGTTTGAGGGATGTCAAACTCATTTTACATGGTGTGGGACATAAGTGGGCCAGACCCTTTAATCCTGGAGATATTTTATTATATGGCAAAAGAAGTGTTAAAGAATTTCAAGAACCTTTTTGAACAATCGCATACACTTGCACACCTTCGTACATCAAGTTTCTTTTTGGACAATGCTAAGTACACTGAAATACAGGATAAGTATGTTACAGTTTAAACTGAAATGATAAGTCATTCGATACTGGAAGAACATGTAAGCGCCACACAGAAGTGAACCTGCTGTGAACCACCATGCCACCCTTTATCACTATTTAATAATAATTAAATATTTTGATGTTGTTGTTGTTTTTTTGTTGGGGGGGGGGGGGATGTTAGTAATGTAAAAGATCGAAAATCTTGATGAGATTACAAAGAAAATGCTTAAATGAATTCTGAATAAGAGGCTCCATGACTGTATAAAGACAAGGACAACTGGTGCACTCTGGTGGCTCGGCTAACAGAACGGCAAGAACTAAAAGTTTAAAAAGAGAGAGAGAGAGAGAGAGATGTATAAACATTACATAGAGTAGTAAATTCAATCCGGTTGTTCAGTCTGACGTCACTAGCCGTGTCTGGACCTAAACTCCGCTGCAGGTCCATATATCAAACGATCACTATGGCATTACTGAGAGTTGAAAAACTGTCTAAAGTCTTTCATCTTTAATAAAATGATCAGCATTCTGCTCTACCAGGTGTAACAATTGAGTTTAACATCCAGGCATCCATGAAAACGGAATTTATGACATTTAACGGAGTTAGAAGTTAGCAGATAGTTAGCTCGCTAGCTTCTATCTAAATACAATATAGCATGTCCTGACTGCGGGGTTTTGGAAACAAATGAAAACGTACAGCTCTGCTATCACTTCCAACATAAATGAAGACAGAAAACTAAACAGCAGTGACGTTTGTAGGGTTACTGAAGTTTGGCTAGCTGGTATATAATGATGTGCTACGTGACCGCTAGCGACACAGCTATGTTAGCATAATATAAACAAGCAAACTTTTTTTCCACTCGATAAAAGTTAACGTGAGTGTTCTCGGTGGTCAGGAACAAATGTAATCGCATGGCAGGATGCTGTAAAAGGACCAAACTTCAGCCAGGAGAACAACTGAGATAGTTAGTCATTCATATATGCTGCATGGGCTGGGCTGTATCGTAAGGTTTTAAAAACTGAGCTTAAATAAATGATTAGTGGTAATAAAAGCCGAGGGAGGTCAACAGTGATCACTGACTGTTTTGGGAGCTTTTTGAGATTAAATAGAAGAAAATACATAACATTAAACATGTTAACAACACAAAAGTCATATTAAACGCAGACTACTTTAGGCCCGGAAGTAGGATTCGTCACGTCATCACTTAACAATCGGATAGCCAATGATAGACATCATGATGACCCCTCCCACTCGATTTGTTCTCCTGGTCATGTGAGGAGGTGGGGCTACAAAAGAGCCACGCCTGACACTAATTCACTGAATTGCTGTAAGGAAACGTTTTGTTTCCGAGGTGTCCTAAATGCAACGTGAGATCGGTAAAACGCCTTTGAATAAAAAGTAAAAATGGGGACACATGATGCAAAATAGCTCTCTGCCTGTTGTTTTCTAATGTGTGTTATTGGGTTGCAGTTTTAACGAAGCGAGAGAGCTGTATGGTGTGAACTAATCTCTATTTAACCGGTCGCGGAAGTAGGTGTAAGGGAATCCTTTTGCTTCTCGTGTTAATCTCGGGGATGACGTAACTGTGGCCTCAAGTCACGTGCAACGCCTGCAACGTGCTGCATATGCTGTTCCATGATGCTGCTGGAACAAAAAAAAAGGAAAGAAAAAGAACTCTGTGAACCCAACCTCTCCATCTAATAACAATACACTGAGAACGAGAACTGTGGAGGCTTCACTGTGCCAGAATAAATCACAGTATTTGATTAGAAAATTACTTATTATGATGAATTTAATATCATCAACTCAATTTATATACTATGATTGGTTTGTTGTTGTATCAAAAAATAGTTGCCTATATTCCTGATGTAAAAGATTTCACTGCACTTTACTTTTTGTAAATTACACCCCAAACAAGCCCGTTATCTGAAGCAGAGGAATAAATTGTTTGTTTCTTAACAATAGTAGTTGGCCGTGCCTCTCCAAAAGCTTCTGCGCTGTGTTCAGCTTTCTTGAGAATGAACATCAAAAGAATCTTTCAAGTCCTAATGAGCCTGTGGTATTTCCTTCATGCAATTATGGTCCAGTTACCACCAATTATATGCCAGAACAGAGTGTACACAGGAGATTAAAGTAGAGATACAAAAGTGGGAGAGCAGCAATCGGCCTTCCAGACAACCTTATGACAGCACAATTAAATAAACATGGTTCATATTCATTCCCATTTCCTTTTAGAGCTTTAGTCTAATACCCTCTGAAGTCCTTTGTGCTATACAACCCATAAGATTCTCATGATTTCAAAAAAGATTTATTTTAAGAACTAATGACTAATATACTATTATACTATAACTCTTATCAGTGACCAGGACAAGTCACTGATGCTGTTTAGCACAGACCTGAACCCCGTGATCCAGCTCATTGCAAAGACTCGATACAGATACAGATTTAGAAGCAGACACCAAGCTTTACACAAAGAGGAAACAAGACATCAAATCACAAATCGACCTCACCAGGATCTACTGCAAGGATATCAGGATGTCCTAAAGATATAGTAACTCTGGTGATTGTCAGAAAGCCTTCCTACAGTAGATGGCTACAAGTTCCTAGACCACAAGTCAGTGAAAATCACGATGGAGATACTGAAGATGTCAGCTAGATACAAACATCTCCTGAAGTGAGCTTAGTCAGCCTTACATATATGGCCTACCAGCCACAGGAGGACATAGATAAAACAGATATGAAGACATAATGCAAAGTCCAGCACCCTAAGACTATACATTGTTGCAATAAAAAAGAGATAGGGTAAGGTTTAGCAAGGGTGGGATCCACAATGGGGGATGAAATAAGGAGTTCATCAGAGGGATGACAGATGATGATGGGAAGGAATAAAAAAATATAGTGGAAAACCAAGTCTCTGGGATATATCACTGGGACGTAGTGGAAGTGGGTGACATAATTGTTTATATTAGCTCTAATAAATGAGACAAATGCCAGAACTAAATTTCTCGTGTTGCTAAGGCCGTTCTTAACCACAAGGGGACCCTGTGCAAAATTTAACTTAAGGGTTTCTTATCAGATCCTGTAACGAATGAATATCTCCACCTCTGTGAGACTCAATAGCTGAAGTGGGTGACATCAAGAAATCCTCCCAGTGGTTAGAAATGGGTAGCCTGGTGAGCAGCACGGAGGCTACATATCTGATCCATAGAGCAGACAAAACCCAAGCTTCAGGCCCTGCAAAGATGAGACAGTCCAGAACATAAGAGCAGCAGGGAAGTAGGAAACAAGCTAGGCAAAACTAAGTTTATGGCATAGTGCAGAGGAAGACCTATTTATGGATTTGAAATCCCAAAGGTACAAACCTCTAACTACTTTTAGAATTCTCTTCTTCTTCTTTTTCTTTTAGTGATCTCTTTGGGGTTGGCCACCGTGGATCATCTGCCTTGATCTTACCCTCTTCTGTCACACCAACCCTCTCCATGTCCTTTATCACTACATCCATGAATCTCTCTGTGGTCTATTTCTTTTCTTTCTGCTTGGCAGCCCCATATTTAACTTCCTGTGGCCAGTATATCAACTATTCCTCCTTTGCAACCAATATCACATGAGTGCTTTTTTACACACATATCAGAGCACCAAATATGCATTCATCAGGGTGTCTCAGCTGAAAATCGATATTTCCTAATAATGAAGTGGAAAACTGCAAGGGAAGCTCAGTATTAATTCTTTCTTTTCTTTTCTTTTTTTTTGCAAATTTTGAGAGTTTAGCGAATTGGGAATTTCTTCTGAAAAGGGCTTTATCAATGGCCATCCCCAGGATTAATGAATGAATTTAAAATTTCCATCCAAAATTCACCATATGTAAGAATTGGAATTTACATACATTCAACCGATTTTCATCTGGTATTGAGAAACTGCCCTGCTGAGCTATCAGGATTCTATATTGACCTTAAAAAACAGATGGTTGCCAGACTTAAAGGTTTTGTGTTGTTAAGGCTATCCTCAGCCATTTGGGGACGGTGGCTGAGATTTAATCTGTAACTATCTGCACCTCTGGGAAACTGATATCATTCACTTATATCACTTTTATATCTTTGTGATATGCAAACTATCAAAGTACACATAAATTTGCACATATTAGGCTAAGCATCCCTATAATATTCTATTCTTTTGATTATTTTAATAAAATTTATTTCGGTTAAACAGTGTAACACAGAAATGTGCACAGTTGTGTTTAATGGCAGACAATTAATGTAGTTCACATACAGTTCATATATGCTACATTATACAGTTGATATAGCAGCATACCCTGCTGCTAAGCCACATTGTCACTTGTGTTGATGTTTAGATTAACACCTGTGCTGTTTTCTTTTTAAAAAAATAAAAAATAAAAATAAAATAAAATAAATGGCAAGCTGAAAAACAGTTAAGCATTCAATTATGCTGATTCTTTTTGTTGTTCGCCATTAAAACAAAAGTCCACTAGATGGCGCAACATTCCCACTGAATTCAGTAGATCAGCGTGCAATTAAATTAATAGAGTTTAACGTTCAAAGACAAATCTCTAATCATTTATGATCGGTAATGGGTTTCAGGGTCAGTCCCACAATGCATGCGAGCTTTCAAATGCAGGCCGAAGTGATCTTTTTTTTTTCTTTTTTCTTTCTAGTTATCGCAACCATGAAACTAGAACATGTATAATCTCCAGGAAAATCTGTAAAACGCGTTGTTGAAATCTCCCAATTCTTTTAATCTTTGGGCTTAAGGAAGGACAATACTCGGTGTATAAATGCTCAATCAACAATTCTTTTATTTCCATACAATTCAACACTTATGAGCATAAGCCATCATGATGGGGAGACATGCATGAAGAGGGTCACAGCAAATCTCAAAATGGTGACGGGTTACTCAGCTTCTTATAGCCTCTAGTGGCCCCCACCTAGTCGTAAAAGCCTAAACATTCACATTCTTTCTCTGTTACAGCGCCTAAGTTATGACCTCGGCTCCCTGTCTTTCTGCTCTCTGTAAAGGTGGGGGTATGGAATGTGGTCTGTCTCTTCTATTATCGGCACAAGGTCCTCTGCACACAACATTCTCTTCATGATTCAGCAGTATGAAATGTCAAGAAACAGTGTAACACATTCACAGCAGATCAAGGGTACAGGGTAATGCACACCTGTCTAACAAATCCAAAAATGGTCACATTCTTTTAACCCAAAAATATAATGGAAAATAAGCTACATACACAGCACACAATCTAGACTAAAGGATATTATATGACCTACAGCAGTTAACATAATTCAACTACTTTAACTACAGATATAAGATAACATATGATAACAGAATAATCTCACAGCGTCCTTCCTACATGTTTCAGCTCAATAGTTTCCTTTTTGGACAAAACAGTTTCTGAGTATTGGTTTGTTTTGCTTGCCTTGAGAAATCTGCAGTTTTTCTTTTCTTTCTTTGTTTGGTGCTATGAAACATTCAGTCTGTAATGAAAATCAGCTGGCCTCGACCTCCGATGTGAATTGTTGCTTGTATTCAGGAGACCTTTGCTTTTTTTCCCCAGGACTATTTAGTTATCAGTTCCAGGAAAGCTGAAACCCGTTGGGCTTGTCAGAGGGGAGGAGCAAAGGTCTGCTCATTATAGCAGACCTGAAACTTTCCTTCAGATGAATCTGTGCTGGTTAACTGAATCAGTCATGGAGCTGCTGCTGCCGATACTTCTTGGCTTTCTTGCTTGTCTGGTCGGAGGGCTGTACCTTCTCGGAGTGTTCAGACAGCAGCGACCAGGAGAACCCCCCCTCGATAAAGGGCTCATTCCTTGGTTGGGTCATGTCTTAGAGTTTCGCAGGAACACCTTGAAGTTCCTAGAGAGAATGGAGAAGAAGCACGGTGATATATTTACAGTACAGCTGGGAGGGTTTTATATTACATTTGTCCAGGACCCTTTTTCATTTGGGGGGTTCGTTAAGGAGAGTCGGGACAAACTGGACTTTCGAAAGTTTTCAGTGCACCTGGTGCACAGAGTGTTTGGATACAAAGCTGTTGAAGGGGAGCACATTCTTCTCCACAATTCCAGCAACAAGCATCTGAAGGGGGAAGGTCTGCAAGAACTGACCCAATCTTTTATGAGTAATTTGCAGAACATGATGTTGCACAACATTGGATCAGCTGCAGAGGACAGGACCTGGAAAGAAGATGGACTGTTCAGGTACAGCTACAATGTTGTTTTCAGAGCTGGATATTTGGCCTTGTTTGGCAATGTGCCACCCAAGTCAGAACAAAGTGAGGAGAAAGCCAAAGAGAAAGACAGAGCTGAATCAGAAGCTTTGTTTCAGGAGTTTCGTAAATATGACCAGCTCTTCCCCAGACTGGCGTATGGGGTCCTCCCACCGATGGAAAAGTTGGCTGCAGAGAGGTTGAAGGCATACTTCTGGGATGTTCTGTCAATACTGAAAATGAAAACAAAGGACAATATCAGTGGCTGGGTGTGGGACATACAGCAGGGTAAAGAGGAGATGGGCATCGATATGTCAATGGTAAACAGATACATGTTTGTGCTTCTTTGGGCCTCTCAGGGCAACACAGGGCCTTCTTCATTCTGGCTGCTGCTCTTCCTCATGAAACACCCAGAAGCCATGAAAGCAGTGAAGGAAGAAGTGGATAAAGTTCTGAAAGAATCTGGACAGGAGGTCCGGCCTGGTGGTCCTATGGTCAACCTGACCCGTGAAATGCTGTTGAAAACACCGATCCTGGACAGTGCTGTCGAAGAGACCCTCCGACTCACTGCTGCACCCCTCCTCACCAGGGCAGTGATAAAGGACATGACCTTCAAGATGGCTGATGGGCGAGAATATTTACTTCGCAAGGGTGACAGAATTGCAATCTTTCCTTTCAGTTCTGTCCACCATGATCCAGAGATCCATCCTGAGCCGCACTCATTCAAATATGACCGCTTCCTGAATCCAGACGGGACCAGGAAAACTGATTTTTACAAAGCAGGAAAGAAGGTAAAATATTACACCATGCCCTGGGGATCTGGGGTCTCCATGTGCCCTGGCCGTTTCTTTGCCACCAATGAGCTGAAACAGTTTGTTTTCCTCATGTTGGTCTATTTTGAACTTGAGCTGATGAATCCGGATGTGAAGATACCTGAAATTGACCTCAGTCGATACGGATTTGGAACGATGCAACCTGTCAGAGATGTCCAGTTCAGATTCAGACTCAGATATTAAGACAGTCAGATGAAAATAAAACTGTGATTTTCTTTTTCTTTGGATCAAGATGGTTTGATGAGCACTTCCAAACTATGGAAGCAGATTTAAATCTAAAGTTTTTGACGTGTTGGTCAACTGTAACAATTCAATATGCAAATGCACTGATATTCTAGACATGTATATGTATATTGAACACATTCTGATCATAACTCTTCTTCTTTAAGTAATTTGCAGATCAGCAATCAGATTAAATCCAGTTAGAAATGATATTGATGGGCATTGTTTAAGATAACAACAATTATGATTATTGGTTATTAATTATTATTGTGAATGTTCCCTTTTTTTCTGTAATTGATGTGACATGTGCACTTAGAAATTGAGACGATTCATGTATATCGTAGTCAGTTTCAATTTTTAGTTCAATTTTCTATGTACATTACAAGTTTTTGCTTTTTGTTTTTTCCAAAATAAATTTTTTTTGTAAATGTCAGATTTTGGAGTTTTATGTGAGCCTCTTTTAAAACTCAAAAAACCAAAACAAACAAAAACAAAGTTATAGGCTGACTTCAGTCAACTCAGTGACATAGATTCTTTTACTTGTTCCCTACAACAAAATCCAATAGATGGCAGCAGATTCCCACATTCCCAATGTTTTTAAAATAAACAATAAATTGTACAAAAACACAGAATCTTAGAAGAATGATACAAATGAAAACTAATATACGTGATTTTATATTTAATTTATTTTAAAATGAATGTCAGGAGTTTAAATACATACTCCAGTTTAAAAATAAAAATAAAATTAGAAACTTTTGGCAGTTATTTTATTGTTCATGCTTTACAGGTTAAAAAATTCCATTCACAGAATGGCTGGCTCACCACTTTAGTGATGAAACCTCAGTTACAAAAATGCTTTTGTGAATTTTGCTGAAGTTGCAGATAAATAGTAAGAATAAATGCATTTGCCTGATTAATAACTTACAAGGTTATAATAAGAAGGATTTTGACATTCAAACACAAATTAATCATGAACAGAAATTATTTCAAGGTCATTCACACAAGGCAAGTCTGATTTCAAATGCAAATCAGGGTCAGATTTTTTTTACAACCATAAAACACGCACACATAGATAATCTCTAGGACAGCGTGGGGAGAAAAAAAAACAAGGAGTTTGTCTTCTGTGGTTCAGCTCAGTGCTGCTCTTTTAGGCCAAAACATGACAGTTTCTGTGTCTAATTGGAGTAAGCCAGACATGTTTTTGTTTGCCTTTGCCTTTAGTGTTCTTTGGTCTATGACTGATGCTGTGAACCATCTTTTGTAAAGTTCATTTAGCAAAACCAACAAAAACACTCCGACAGTGCAATTCCCCCTGAACTCCGTGACCTTGACCCGATGTTGCACCATATCGATTTTTAGCTTTCACGTGTTTTCTTGATCCCTTTGGTGCTCTCATCAGGAAAGTTCAATCTCACCACTAATGAAAACAGTTGAGACATTTTTAATAACACAGATTCATCACTGCAAAAGAAAGTGAAATGAAATCTTTATCAAATATGTAAAAACATGCAAAGCCAGTCAATCATTTTTGAACTTCAGCAGACTGTCTCGACTATCTACCAGACATGTGCAGAGGGGCCGGCAGGGGCTTGAGCATCTGCCCCTTTCCTGATGGGTGCCCTTTTCTTGAGCCTTTTTTTTAATGTGTGTGTAAATACAAAATATGAGTAACTGTATTCTGTTACAGTTACCGTTTAAAAATGTGGTATTTAGAATACAGTTACTTTGTTGAAATAAATGGATTACACGGCGGTACTTCCCTGTTTCATATTGTCGCGGGTCAGGACTGTTTGGGTTTTGTTCGACAGCTATGTTCTGTTGTTCCAGGCGGCAGCGTTACGGTTGCCATGGTTACAGGGTGACGCTCTCTCTCTGCGTGTTTCCTGGGTGAGAGAGCGCCTTTTTGTTGTTGTTGTGCTAAGCTAACAGGCAGAATGCTACAGGTATAGCTCTAAAGAATGTAGCATCATAGGCAGTGTAGTCCGTGCTGCAGGGAGAATGGACTGCCATACACGTTATGTGTCTGTGAGCGAGGGAGGGAGAAAAAGTAAAAGTAAAAGCTGTCATCAAGCAAAAACGGGAGCTGGAAGCATGTAAATATAATAATAA
The DNA here is from genome assembly GCF_963969265.1 of Rhamphochromis sp. 'chilingali'. NCBI lineage: Eukaryota > Metazoa > Chordata > Actinopteri > Cichliformes > Cichlidae > Rhamphochromis > Rhamphochromis sp. 'chilingali'. Next base: position 20,737,304 of record NC_137943.1, on the reverse strand, counting down.
CCACTGCAGCCAAGAAGAGTGCCTGAGGAGCCCAGTTGTAAGTAAGCTATTAAGACTCGACTGTACACCGTGTTCGTGTTTTCCTCCAAAAACAATAAGTTCTGTTGGAGCAGCCTTTCAACGCCTCTCTCTGTCTCTCGCAAGCAAAGTTGACCCAGACAACAAAGTAAAACTATTTTTCGGCTACGAGCCCGACACAGAATTACCATATTAGCCAGAGGTCCCTTTACTACGTTCGGAGCCGCGGACCTTCAGTGACAGTAATAAATCACAGCAATAGTACATTCACGTAGTTGTAAACAGCATGATAATATATTAAGTAATCCAAAGTATTCAGAATACATTATAGAATACATTTTGGGGCATGTATTCTATAATCTGTCGTGTAATACATTTTAAAAGTAACCTTCCCAACACTGACTATAGTCTACAGCCCACAGGAGTATTCGTTTGTTATGTACACGTGGTTAAGTTCTCTTGTGGCAACTGATGAATTGAAACAAATGAGCATTGTTGTATGTGCACTGAGCGACAGAGCAACAAAACATTACCTGTCCTTTTATTAACTACAGAAGTAGTGGTAGTCATTAGCCGCTAGCTAACTGGGTAAGGGTGTCAGAGGTTTGTAGCTCTTATTATAATTACGATATTCAAACACACACACACACACACACACACACACACACACACACACACACACACACACACACACACACACACACACACACACAGTATTTTAAAGAAAATACAGATTATATTAGATTTATATTTCAAATATAACAAAATGATGATTCTTCAGCAGAAAAATTATTGTATCTCTACGGTTTAAATATTGTACAAATTGAATCATCATAAATACATTATTTTATATTTATTGCTTTTTTTAAAAATTTGTATTACTTTATTTTTATATAAAAAGGGAAGAATTCTGGATCAGCATCATGATCGAAACTTTTGGCCATAGTATATACAGTGTTCTGGAGAAGGTATAAAATGTCACTGTATGCGCATGCGTGTGTGCACTTGTTTAATCAGCTACCATCTTTCCTATGGACTTTTTAATGTCTACAGTCACAGATCGACAGCAACATTTTACCCCATCAGGTGAAACATAGGCTATGTTTGCTTTGCATTGACCCCACCTGATGACAGTGATACAGTATGACGCGATTCCATATTAGATTCTTGATGAATTTGGGTTGTTGTTGTTCAGCCTGGTTATATGTGACCCTTTTTAACTTGTTTTGTGATGCTCTCCTTGTAATTGCATATGTATGCAATTTGCGGGGTGGGGGTGGGGGGTGGGGGGGTTGTCTCCCCTCTCTCAAAACATACAACTCAGACGGCAGGTATCAGGAAAATGAGGACAAGTGGGTTGGACATTGACATCAGCTGTTGTTCTAGTTCATTCTATTAAGAAAACAAGTTCGACTCGGGTAATTTTCTGCACAAGAGATAAAAAAGGTTTGGGTCATGACTTTATTGTTTTGAATTCCGAGATTAAACCCCACTGGCTGAGCAGGTGACCATATTCTATACAGCTCAATGTTGGCCCTTTGCTGTGTGTCTTTCCCTGTTATCACTCCCCTCTTTTCTATATACTTTTGACTGCTGCACTATCAAAATAAAGAAGCTGGCACCTGGGAGGAGTCAGTTCAGTTATAGATAATGCAAATGACAAAACAGACCATGTGGCTTGCAGATGTGTGCAGTTCTGCATGGCAATGGGTAAAACTGAAGAAGATACAAAGCCCTAGAAATAACAAATATAACAAATCAAATCAAAGAAAACAAGAGAACTCCATATGAAACTCTTTGCTAACCTCAACAAACCAGACTAAATGCACAGATATACATATGTAATGAGACCAGTACAAATGCAATACACATGTAGACTTATTCCAATTAAAGACTTGTTCACAGAGTAACAAAGTGTGCAGAAGCAGAATCAAAAAAAAATTCAAAAATCTGAAATTTTAACAACAAAAAAACAAATCTGTTTTCTCTCCATTGTGTATCCAGCCTCTTGCCCTATAACAGCTGGAAAAGGCTCCAATTCCACTGCAATCCTGGACTGGATAAATAGAAGGAGATGGACGGCTGGCACTGATTTTCAGAAAAATTCTACTTAATTTGGATATGGAAAATGTAACAGAAAATCTGCAATACATGTGTTCCCATGCTTCATTTTATAAGTCTCCATGTATCATCCAAAGAATTATACAAAAAAAGGTGTTTAAAGATAAGACTTTTGTTTTTATCTGATTGGCTTAATATCTGAGTCTGTATCTGAACTGGACATCTCTGACAGGTTGCATCGTTCCAAATCCGTATCGACTGAGGTCAGTTTCAGGAATCTTCTCATCAGGATTTATCAGCTCAAGTTCAAAATAGACCAACATGAGGAAAACAAACTGTTTCAGCTCATTGGTGGCAAAGAAACGGCCAGGGCACATGGAGACCCCAGATCCCCAGGGCATGGTGTAATATTTTACCTTCTTTCCTGCTTTGTAAAAATCAGTTTTCCTGGTCCCGTCTGGATTCAGGAAGTGGTCATATTTGAATGAATGCGGCTCAGGATGGATCTCTGGATCATGGTGGACAGAACTGAAAGGAAAGATTGCAATTCTGTCACCCTTGCGAAGTAAATATTCTTGCCCATCAGCCATCTTGAAGGTCATGTCCTTTATCACTGCCCTGGTGAGGAGGGGTGCAGCAGTGAGTCGGAGGTTCTCTTCGACAGCACTGTCCAGGATCGGTGTTTTCAACAGCATTTCACGGGTCAGGTAGACCAAAGGACCACCAGGCCGGACCTCCTGTCCAGATTCTTTCAGAACTTTATCCACTTCTTCCTTCACTGCTTTCATGGCTTCTGGGTGTTTCATGAGGAAGAGCAGCAGCCAGAATGAAGAAGGCCCTGTGTTGCTCTGAGAGGCCCAAAGAAGCACAAACATGTATCTGTTTATCATTGACATATCGATGCCCATCTCCTCTTTACCCTGCTGTATGTCCCACACCCAGCCACTGATATTGTCCTTGGTTTTCATTTTCAGTATTGACAGAACATCCCAGAAGTATGCCTTCAACCTCTCTGCAGCCAACTTTTCCATCGGTGGGAGGACCCCATACGCCAGTCTGGGGAAGAGCTGGTCATATTTACGAAACTCCTGAAACAAAGCTTCTGATTCAGCTCTGTCTTTCTCTTTGGCTTTCTCCTCACTTTGTTCTGACTTGGGTGGCACATTGCCAAACAAGGCCAAATATCCAGCTCTGAAAACAACATTGTAGCTGTACCTGAACAGTCCATCTTCTTTCCAGGTCCTGTCCTCTGCAGCTGATCCAATGTTGTGCAACATCATGTTCTGCAAATTACTCATAAAAGACTGGGTCAGTTCTTGCAGACTTTCCCCCTTCAGGTGCTTGTTGCTGGTAATGCGGAGAATACCGTGCCACCCTTCAACAGCTTTATATCCAAACACTCTGTGCGCCAGATGCAGAGCAACCTTTCGAGCGTCCAGTTTGTCCCGACTCTCCTTAATGAATCCCCCAAATGAAAAAGGGTCCTGGACAAATGTAATATAAAACCCTCCCAGCTGTACTGTAAATATATCACCGTGCTTCTTCTCCATTCTCTCTAGGAACTTCAAGGTGTTCCTGCGAAACTCTAAGACATGACCCAACCAAGGAATGAGCCCTTTATCGAGGGGGGGTTCTCCTGGTCGCCGCTGTCTGAACACTCCGAGAAGGTACAGCCCTCCGACCAGACAAGCAAGAAAGCCAAGAAGTATCGGCAGCAGCAGCTCCATGACTGATTCAGTTAACCAGCACAGATTCATCTGAAGGAAAGTTTCAGGTCTGCTATAATGAGCAGACCTTTTCTCCTCCCCCAGGATAGGTTTCTGCGAATTTGTTTGGAATTGTTTACTAAAAAAAAAAAAAAATGTACTTAAGTATCAATTGAGGACACGATTTTCCAATTGTCCTAGAGATTCCCCTCTTTCGAAATCCAAAAGAACATACTGTAGCCTGCAGTGATATTATGTTTATGTTAACAGCTCTATGACAGCAGGTATGAAGAGATTGTGGAGCAATGAGTGCACACTGGCAACAAATATCACTCTAGTTAATCATAAGTAAGAAAAATAAAGTTTTGAGGGGTCAATGGCATTGCATGCTGTTGACACTAGATGCGTGATTCTGGTTTATTTTTTACCAGAATTGTTTAGGAACAGTCAGTCAGTGTTCAAGTAAATTATAACTAAGAAGAAAACTGTCACTGTTCTGGGTAATTTTGACCCAGCTTTTTCGGTTTCTTTTATTTTGGTGTTTTTCTAGATTATGTTCATTATATTTATGTTCTGATTCCTTAGCTATCCTGTGTTGATTATTGTCAATGGAAAATTGTACTAAGTAGCCAGTATAAGCTTTTAGTGATATAAGTTTACATGTGATAGAATACTGCATGATGACCTTTTCCTTGCTTAGAACTGATTGTCCTTTATAAAACGTGTTCTGATTTTTCTATCTGAATCTTCCCCAATTCTGACCTCACACACACACACACACACACACACACACACACACACACACACACACACACGCACACACACACACACACACACACACACACGCTCACGTATCAACATTCCACTGAACAAATGTTTTTATTTTTCTTGTGTCTAAATAAAGACAAGTGCAAGAACAGAGCGCTGATCACAGGGCCCCCACTCTCGTGTGAGCGCTCTGCGACCACCCTTGCAAGAAAAATCTGCAGCGTGTGTGTGTCTTCACTCTTAGACTCTCAGCTGAAGAAGTGTCTTTTAGAATAAATCTCTTGACATTTATTATAATTATTCTGATTTAGGCTTTGTTCTCTTGCCCTCATGTTTAGTATAGGTTTAGTTCTGTGCTTAGTCTTCTCTGCTCGTGTGTCCCTCTGTGTAAAGTCCATGTTTCTCAGTCCGCATCTTTGTGAATTGTTTCTGGTTTCCTGTTTTACTTTGAAAGTTCATGTCTCATGTCAGTGTGTTCAGTTTTACTTCTCCCTTGTCTTGTTAACCTAATTTCTCCCAGCTGTGTCTCCCTCCTGTTTCTCATTCCCTGATTACTTCCCTGTGTATATAAGCCCTGTGTTTTCCTGTGCTCTCTGTCGTGTTGTACTTTCTCCATGCTGTGTGTTTGTTGTGGTCCAGTATTCCAGCACCTCTGTTCAGAGTTTTTGTTCTGTTCTTGTGAGTCTTATTTTGAGGAGTTTTTCCAGCAATAAAGCTGCGTTTTCAGTTTAAGTCCTGTCTCTGAGAGTCCTGCATTTTGGGTCCTTTTTCCTGCCTGCCACACAGCCAACCATGAAAAAAACAGGTTTTGACACTAGGCCTGCCAAATGGCCTTATTTTTTTTGCAGAAGAGTTTAGGATAGCTAAATAAAAATATAAAATATCAGCTCATTCGGGCCATGCCTTTTTTCTTTTCAGAGATTAAAATCAGGCACCAGTTTAGTTCTCTGGTTGTGAAGGTGATGATCTACAAGACCGCTGAAATGCATTCGTTCTTTGCTCTGTGTCTTAACGATCAGTCTCTCCCTTTCTCATTGTGCCAAATCTAAAGTTTGGTGGAGGGGAGATTATGATGTGGGGGTGATTCTCAGGAGTTGGGCTTTCCCCCGTAAATCCAGTGGAAAGAAGGCAAGAATGCTCAAAAATTCCCCTAAACACATTCCTAAACAATATGGCAAGCCTTCCCAGGGGAGTTAAATTAATATTAAACCATATTTATCAAGAATAGGATGTCACTCACGTTCATATGAGTGGGAAGACAGACCAGCAAATACTTTTGGCAGTATGGTGTATCTGCAAACACAGTAGTATATGTGAGGGGGCAAACTCCTCAAGATGGGTGGTGACCATGGTGGCCATTTAGAAGTCGGCCATCTTGGATACAACTTTGTTTTTTCAATAGGAAGAGGACCATGTGACACATCAAACTTATTGGTAATGTCACAAGAAAAACAATGGTGTGCTTGGTTTCAACGTAACTTTATTCTTTCATGAGTTATTTACAAGTTTCTGACCACTCATAAAATGTGTTCAATGTGCTGCCCATTGTGTTGGATTGTCAATGCAACCCTTGAGGAGGACTTTAATATCACCAACCATTCCCATGTTATTACGGTGTATCCATATAAATGGCCCACCCTTTATTTATTATCATTGTCGCAGGTACAACAAAATTAAACGTGGTCTCTGATCAGTGCATCATCCATAGAAATATAAAAATATAAAAAAACAACAAAATTGAATAAAATCAATGAAAAAAATACTTAAAGTGCTAAAAAAAAAATAGTATGAGCAAACATTCACATACATTCCCACACATGCTTCAGGCAGTGCATAGATCATTATAAAAGTGGTGTGATTTTTTCAGAAGCAGCATTCAGACATGTTATTGCAGTTGGGTAAAAGCTGTGTTTGAGTCCATTTGTCATTACACTGATTGCTCTGTACTGTGTGCCCGAGGGCAACAGTTCAAACAGGGAGTGTGGGGTATCTTTTATTATGTTCTGAGCTTTTTTAATACAGCGGGTATTATGAAGATCTTCCAGTGTGGGGAGAGGGCAGCCAGTGATCCTTTGAGCGGTGTTAATGACCCCTTTGGAGTGCTTTCCTCTGAGCCACCGTGCAGCTAGATGCAATAGATTATTACACACTCGATGGTGGCTCTGTCGAAGGACAGAAAAAAAGTTTGTTGCTTTCTGCTTTTTTTGTATTCTGTTCTTTTTGCCAATAAAAATACACTCTGAGTTTCAGTCTGTCGTCACTGTCTGCAATTGGGTCCACGCTCTCTCCACTCCACGGATCTGCCAGCGAAGGCGTGACAAGTCCTTCATTCTGGTTTATTTTCACCAGAATTGGACATCAACATCACATGTTGTTCTAGCAAATTATAACTAAGAAGTAAACAGGTTTTAACACTGTTTACTTGAGGACATAGTTTTTATTTAGTGAAAAATTTCCAGAAACCCATCCTGCGTGCTGGGGGAGGAGCAAAGGTCTGCTCATTAAAGCAGGCCTGAAACTTTCCTTCCTTCCACTACCATGGAGACTATATTTTTGGTAGCGTTTGAATGAACGTCAATCTTTCTGTTTGTAAACATGATGGCTTAAAAAACTTTCAGTGATTTCTGAAAGTATTTAGAGTGTGGTCATATTAACAGTCCATTTGTCTTATGTCCAATGAGATCTTTAACTTCATCCTATTGATTTAAGATTTTGGTTTAAAATGGACTAAATGTCTAAGTGTTGGGTGTAAAAATCATATTAATGAATGTTTCAGGTATTTATTAAAGCTGTGAGGGGATCAAATGCACAACAACACACACAGAGGAAGTGACTTTATACCCTAAATTCCACTATATTGTTACATAACACACAGCCTTGTGTTTAAAATCTTACATATAAAACCTTGTTAAGCAAGATTTTTTTGGTGGTCTTGCTTTGTTGTTTCGTTGCCTTAAGGCATAGTAGACCTACATAGATTTTTTTAATGATTTAATCTTATATGTTAAGCACATTGAGTTTACTTGGAATGAAATGTGCTATATAAATTAAATTCACATTACCATTGTAAATACAGGTCTCATTTAGAAACTCAAAAGTGCCTCAATAGTTTGAAGAAAGGAGAGGTTAACTTCACTCTCACACTATGTTTTACAAGCTCCTTGAGGGTTAAAATATTTAGTGTTGTTTATTGCTGAGCACACACATCAGAGATCTGCTTGCTATATGCTCTGTTTTGGTGTTTAGATCTATTTCAACTGTAGGGAACAATACTCACCTAAAAGTGGTCATAATTATCAAAGCAAAGCAAGGAGGTTCAGATTTCAGATGCAGTTCTCACATCAGGAGTACATTTCCCAATCCATGTTAGTCCTTCTCTTTGAGTCTCACTGCTATTGTTTTTACACCTATTTCACATTGTAATCTAAGGAGTTTGGAAAGAAAAGCATCTAGACTACACAGACCTGGCTGACTGAGAACCTTCACGGACCTATTTCACATTGTTTTTTATTTATCTATTACGCCTTCATTTCAAACAAAACGTCTGCTGAGATTAACATCTCTTAAACTAAGCTTAGCATCAACACATATACACATAAAACAAAGAATTTACACAGGCAAGAAAAGAGATCACCCAGTAAGACTTTATACATAAAAAATATACTTTAGGCTAAATGTAGGGCAAAAAAACACATCATAAAGTACACAGTAATGTCTACAGGACAAAACATTTGAATTGAAAAAGAAAAAAGCTGACACATTTGCTGTCACAAGCTTTAGGTATGAACAGAAATATCATATGTTATAAACATGTAATATTTTAGAAACAGGTAGAAATGGAGGCCACAGTTCTGCAAGCCTGACTGCTCGTCACTGCTTTTGTGTCCTTTTGAAGTTTAGGGTCTGGCTGCTGGACTGGGGTCAGCAGTTGTTTCTGTCTTGAACACAAATTTTTTCCTTTCTCTCCGCTCAGAGTGCCCATGACTGTACAGCCGTTGAAATGCATTTCAAATAAATGACATAAATGATATAAATGTATCTGTAATGCAATTACTGAATTTAATACAATAACAGATTACATTACTGCAATACTGTGTAACTGTGTACTATGTGATTACACCATGATCAGGAATAGCCAAATAAATCTAATCACTATTATGACAAAAAAGCAGGGCCCTATCGGACGGTTTTAAAGAAGCTGTGCCAATGATTCCACACCAGTCAATAATTCGATTATTCCTTTGCCTGTGTTTCACATCTGCATTAATTTGTATGAACTGTGGCTTGGTAGTTCTTACCCAACCTCAGGGTTAATGTACTCCTAGTGCTGGTCCCAAGCCTAGATAAATGGGAGAATTGCACATCTAAATCCACCCGATCTGGCAGCTAGTTGGGAAATAGGTAAGCAGCTGCCACCAGGTTTTAGTTCTTGTTTAACCTTTCTGACAGAAAAAAAGACAAAAAGAAAAGCTACTGAGGAGGAATTAACATGAGGCACATATATATTTCAAAGTATTATTGTTATTAAAGCTCAGGACATTTACATACTTAATCACAATTTCTTCAGCTTAAAACAACACAAAGTGATAAGTGTTATCTGCAGAGATAATCCGATTACTTTTTTCAAGTAATGAGTAAAGTAAGGGATTACTATTGCAAAAAAGGTAATTCGATTACCGTTACTTTCCCGTAAGCACGCTGCGATACTGCATTACTAAAACCGTGATTTTTTTGCGAGAGTGTCTCATGTCAATGACGTAAGCGAGTGCGACGTTCGTGACAACAGCTGTGTGCAGATCAACAATGGATAATATATCGAGTGCGGCGAGAGTATGAGCGTGCAGCGTTTAAAGCGTGGAAGTACTGACCTTACTTTGAGTTTAATTCCGTAAAAAGTGACAAAAACATTAGCGTCCATCGTGCGTGGGAAGATAACTTCTTTTTACAGCGAAAAAACCCCCCTAAACTTCCAAGCAAGCACCGAGTGCGCTACCACGGGAATGTGAAATTCACAGAGAAACTCGTGGATTCTTCCACTGACATAAAGGCTGCGACACACCTGCACCAGGGCAAACATCCGCCTGCCCCACTCCTTACTCAACTCCTGCTCAACAGATAAAAAATAGAGCAACAGGACCGCTGAGTCTTTGATGTTATTTATTTTCTGCTGTGTTTTACTTACTTCTATTTGAAAGAGTGAGTGTAAACACAAAAAAACTATTTTATTTTATGTGCTGGAATGTGCAGAAAATAGGTTTAAATGTTAAACAAATTTCTTCCAGTCAGAGAATGTTGCACATAATTTAATTTTTGCTTGATGCATAAAGTTAAAATATTAAAACTAATAAAACAAGTTTTAAAAAGAGACTTCTTCATTTGATTACATTTTAGTAGAATCGGGCTGAAGGATCTATCGCTTTATTACCTATTCAGGTTCTAAATCATGTTTTTAAAAAGTAACTAAGAAACTAAGTAACTAATTACTTACTAAAGTAACAGGATTACTTTTGGGGGGAAGTAATCACTAATTAGTTACTGATTACTTTTTTCAAGTAACTTGACTAACACTGGTTATCTGCTGTTTTAACCAGCAGATAACAGTTTATAATTTGGGGAAGTAATCTGACTCATGCACCCACAAATATTTCTTAGGTTTAATGTTAACTGATAAATCTCTCAGTAAGTTAAATAGGCCTGTTCCTGGAAACAAAATAAACTGTCGATGGTCATGGCAATAGAGGCACATGAGCCGGGAACAATGGGGCCTTTGGCAGGATGCTGCTTTCCTGAGTGTCCTGCCTGTACTTGGTGGTGAGGGGTTTTGGATAAAAAGGCCCCTATTGTCTTGCTCATCCTTCTTCTGAGCTTTAGCAATGAAAGGATGCTTCTGGATGCCTGCCCAGCGTGCGTTACTATAAATTCTAAACACACTTTCTTCTTTACCCACATGGACAGGTAGGTGCAAGTCTTTTATTGTCCTTTGACTGTAGTGCTGTGGATTATGCTGAACATTAGTTTTAAAGCTTAAAAATTAATTTATGCATCAGTAGACGGGAAATCAGTGAGTGCCTCCCATTGATCCCCTCAGAATAAGTCAATTCTTTTTTTCTTTTTTGTACTTTATAGCTTTTTTGGCTTCATTAAATAGGAGACAGGAAAAAAGACACGCTGTGGAAGAGAGCCAAAGATGAATAATAACTACTGATAACCAGACTTTGGCAAAGTGGTGACACATCTGAATAACTTGCAGTTATGCATAATTGTTTGAACTGATGATCTGGGATTCTGCAGTTTTTTTTAGAAAATGCTTCAAGTGACCTTTTCAACTTGTGCACAACAAGTTCTCCTTCTTACGTCTTTGCTGAGTTCATTGTGTCCCATTGTTCTGAGTATTAGTCAATCGAGTGAATGTTATCAAATTAACCATTACCAAGAGAAAAAACATCCGCTGGCCTTCTCAAGTTAAAAGACGTTGTAGAAAATTAGTTCCTTCACCTATTGTGAAGGATCAGGTGATAAGTTGGGGCCTGATAATTCAAAATCTTGTATGTGAGGAGAAGGGCTTCAAGCTTCTATTGAGCAGTAACCTTCATGATAGTTCTCCAGTTTTCTTGAAGGATTTTAAAAGCTCTTCTTTGGGTGTTGGCTGTTTTTTGTTCTATCCTCTGGCAAGATGATTGTACACTTCTTAAATAATAATACTGATAATGTTTTGGGGAGGTCAGTCCATGACTGATAGTTTTCCATTGTGTGTTTTTCTGTCCTCGTATGCTTTACTGGATTGGTAGTGTTTGAGATCATTGTGATGCTGAAAAATTAAGCTGTTGTCAGTTAAATGCTTGCATACATGGTGGATCAAAATCTGACGGTATCTTTTTGGGCTCATAATTCCATCTTTTTTTTTTTACAAGATCCCCAACACCACCGTAGTTTTGTCTCCACTTTACGGTAACATATTTGAGTCACTGTTGCCAGCGTCATACCGTGACACCGTGTTATGGTAAGTTACCGTTCTTCAGGATGATACTGTTGCTGTTGTGCTATAATAGTCTTGGAAAAATTATGCACTGTAGCCTCTTTTACGGTGATAGTGACGCCAGTGAGATACCGTTATGCCTTTTGTCGTCAAAAGGCAAAGTAACATCATACTGTGGTTAAGAAATTGATACACTACCGTTTATTCACGCTATGTGACTGTTACCATGCTTCAAGGTGCAATATATTTACTTTGGCTGAAATGGAACCAAAGACTGAACTATATTTTACCAATGACTGTAGACACTGCTGTTGTACTTCTCTGCTGGCCTCTTCTTTACACTGATTTTCAATACTGAAATGGTCTCACTTCCACCAAGATCATTTCTTTTTGAGGTGTCAGTGAACAACTGATGGACCGACTGCAGGGCTAGCTGCATCTCTCAGGTCCTGTGTCAGAGCTTTTAAAGACATTACTTTCAGATACTCTTCATCTGCTGTAGTTTTCTAGGCCTGCCACTTGTTCTTTTGTCCTCCACACATCCAATTTCCTCTGATTTTTAGGAACACACTATGAAAAGTACTGAGATGTGACAAGTTTGCACATTGGGAATCACTTGTTGATGGAAAAATACTATTTTATACCAGGTGAATTACCTTATCTTTTTTTATATTTGATATATTCAACAAAAGAAATGGGATAAAAATATGTGTTTTGCAAGAGGCTACTAATAACAAAGTGCCTAAAGATACAACTTAAAAGGGAGTCTCTTTACATTTTCTGTTTATGTGTAGACACAACACCGTTCATCCCTGCTTCAGGTATCTTTTTATGCTTGAAGGCTTCATTGGTGAGTGTTACATGGCTTTAATGACCCCAGAAAGTTTGGCTCCTTAGAAGTAAAATATGAAGATGATGAGAGAGATGAGATAGCCTTTATTTGTCAACTGCAGTTGCCCACAATCGAGATGACAGACCTTACCAACCGTACATACAATACACACACATCACATTGGGGAGATGGGTCACGGGAAAAAAAAACATTGAAATGTGTAACACAAAAGGATAATCTAGGAATGCACAGATATCAACACACCATAACACAATAAAACACAGACAAGCAACATGGGAGAATATTCCAGTGTGTACAGCTGGATCTGGGACCGCTGCAATCTTCAATCGCGCCTCCAGCTGATGCGCTGTCCATGGGAGGTAAGCATGGGAGGAGGCGTTAGATTCGGGGGAGGGTTGGTGATAGTATCAGTATCACTGTACATGTTTCGTGCGTGTGTGTGTGTGTGTGTGTGTGTGTAGGTGGCCTTGATGGAGGGACAAAGAGTTCTGACAACAATCTGTTATAATGGGAAGAATTTTTTGTTCCAGTCCGCTTCGACCCTGGCAGGTCTTCAGCTGGCGCCAGTGGGATAGCCACATGAGTAAAGATGGTGAATGTTTGAGTTAGTGCGAACAACTGCATCCAATTTTTATAGTTGGTCTAATGTCCGTCACTGGTCACCAATTCTCTCAATTCCCTTAATTCCTGTTCTTCTTCTCCAAGATCTTATCCATATTGTGTTCATTAACACAGTCTTACTCACAGCCTTGCCCATCGTCTATCATGTCGGCCAGCTTTATGGGATTTTGAACAGCTGTAGCCGCTTCTTGTTCTTCGACAAGCCAAGTCCGAGCCAGCTCCAATCAGCCAGAACTCTGTTATCGTGGTTCCGAATTGGTAGATGTCATTCAATGTCCTCCACCAAGAGTGTCGCCAGACACACGACGCAACTGACCATCGAATATCCAGCAGCAACCGTCCCCGCAGGACAATCGGGCACTCCCAAACCCAGGAGGGTGTGAATTTTGTTATGGGACCAGTTGATCAAATCCATAATTCTTTAGGTATTAGACAACAAAGACTGAGAAACTATTTGAGGGTTAGAGTTAGACGAGACTAGACGAAGACATAGAAGCAGCAGCAGGGAAGATAAGGGAGGGAGAGGGTGAAAGATGCGTCCGAATCCTCGGAGAGCCAAAGAGAGAAATGAGACATGACTCAAAACCTTTTCACAGTACTGTTACTTCAATATTTTGTGCTATATTGCAGTTCCTACTTTTCTTAAACAGAAAAACTGAACAACAAGAAAAAAACAATAGTGCAGAAATGTGGGGAGTTTCTCAGGGAAGCAATGTGTGAAAGCCTGAAAAAGCACGCAGTCATGCCTAACAACCTCGCTTGCTCTACTCTAAATCTAAATGTTGATTGCTAGGCAGTCTCTGCAGGGATTTCCGTCTGAAGTTTTTGTGCCATGTTAACATAGACTGTGATAGAAAATAATAACATCAATTTCAACTGTTCTGCACTCCTTGGTATATAATCTGATGCATTAAATGCCTTAAAATATTCTTCCAGAGCCCTCCGTAAAAGATTTAGTCGTTAACTCTGGAACAGGTTATTTTTATTGTTTGCACACGCTTTCAAAGTTCTTAGAGAAACAGGGCTGCTAGTATTCCACCTAATCAAAGCCTAAATAGGTCAGTCACCTGTTTGCCTTAGGTTGTGCAACAGTCAAACACCTTTTAAATGTCTGTTAAGAGTTCAGCAGGAGTCAAACTTGGTGTGTTTTAAATGAGTACATGCTTGCCATCTAGTGGCTAATAATGGCAATGCCAGAAGGATAAAATGAACAAGATTTAACACATGTAGTTGTTCAAATCTAAAAAAATATGAATACTACTGTACACTTAACATGCATTCAGTGGTATAATGAATAGCTGCATGAATAGTTGCATATTTACTTGGTAACAATCACAGTGACCTTGAAGGTTAATATTCTCCAGAGTAGATTAACTTTTCTTATCACAAGATTAAGACTTTAATTGTTATATGTGTTAAGTACTATACAATGTAACCATAGGTGGAGTTATGATCCTGATTGTATTAATTTACAACATTAGAAGATTAAAGATTTTTTTAAAAAAGTATCTTGCTGTTATCTGAGGATGTCCTGCAGCGTTGCTATCAGTGTCTGGAGTTCACTCAGTTAGAGAAAGGCAACGGCACTAAGATGCCCAGAAGAAGGAAGGAGCTGCCTTAACATACCCCTGATAGTGCAAATGAACCCTGACTAGGTCTGCTGCTCCTTTGAGCTTGCCCCAGCTCATTCCCTGACATAGACATTTAAGACAAGATAATGTCAAAGATCAAGGCCTCACAGCTCTGCAAGCAAAGCACTGTTATTTCAATTCTTTCTTTTTGATGGCTAGTTGTGAGTTGGATTGTATTGCTCTGATGGAAAACCTAATCAGAAAGTCATCATATGAATAACGGTGGTCAAGTTACACAGTGAATGCCGTTATGTTTATACATTGAATTTTACAATATTAGTCAAAGTTTTTTTATAACATTTTGAAAACTTTTAAAATTTCTCTAAAATTCGGTTATCTTTCAGAATTTAACACTGAAACTCTGTATTAGGTTATAGCTTACAAACAGACCTATGAGCTCATGCCCATGGAGGAGGTATCTGTCAATACTTCCTCAACAGTATCGGTCAGAATAAACACACATGATCACCTAATCAGTTGTTACACAAATCAAGGTTAAGTTCAAGGTCATATTTCACAAGAATCTCTGCTCCTCCCAGGGCACTGGCCAGATTTTTGTGAAACCTGCACTCAGTAATCTCCCAGTGTGTTTTCATCCAAACTGTGCCTGAGATAAAGGTCAAGGTCAAGGTCGTTTTATGGATACTAACCTGTGAACTGTGAGGGATTGTGAACTGGATAACCTACGATTTCATTTCTTTTCTTGTTTAAGACGGCAAATTTTCTTCTGCTTTCCAAACTTTTCAGCTGCTTTGTTTTCTTCTATAGGGCTCTATAGCTCTTTTGGTTAATAAAGATTACTCTGTGTTAAGATGTGTTACTCACTTTCAAATTTAACTAGACAACTGGTTCCATGCAAATATTTTTATTTAAACTCAAATCAAATTACATATCTGAGAAGATTTAACTAAAAACATTGCATAATTCATCCGTGTCACATTCACCACAGCCATACAGTCAGTTCTACAGGTGAGAATAGTTCAATATTGTAAACTACCTAATGAGACAACTACTAATGAGTTAATTTTTAACTGGCAATGAAGGCTGGCCTGATATAGCTCTGAAGTTTACATAATAATAATGTTTTAATCTTCCCCCTATAGATCAATGGGAGTGTGGATATATTATCTCTGTTAGTAATAGAGCTCTTTAAAATCCCTGTGACTGCCAGATTTGCTGCAGTGTTGCATGCTATTTGTCATATTTATCTTTAAGTGAATATGGACGTGCATGAAGACGAGAGCTTTTACCTGCATATCGGACTCTTAATGTTTTATTTTCTCTGTTCATTTAACACATTCAAAAATAATAACCAAGTCGACACTTTAATATTGAAACTAAACAAATATGAACTTTCACTTCCTTTGTCAGCGTAATGTAATGCACACTCAATACGAGTTGCTTTGCTCATGTGTGGGGGACGCAGAGCCCTGTCTGAGGGAAGTTGTTGGCATCCTCCTCAAGGCTTTTCATGCAGTCGCTTCAGTGGAGTCAAGCCTTAGTGAAACTGGCACGGGACGCACTCACCCCGGGGGTAGGAGATGCTCAGCTGAGAAACTGGGAGAAAAATGAACAAATGCGATGGGACTGCCACCACTCTCAGGCTGCCTGTGGGACAGCCCTTCACAGCCTGGTAAGAGTAGTTTAATGATAGTGGTAGCAGAGGATCAGAGAGGAGGAGTCCAAGAGCCAAGTTGCATGTTTTTGCTCGGGTGTCTTGTGTCACTCTTTTCTCCCAGAGGGTGGGACACATCCAAGTCACATGGTGGAGCTCGATCTGTTACATAAACACAGACCTTCACAGCCCCCAGTCTACTCGCATCAACTTTGTTCAGTAAATACATGCGGATAAACCTGTTGTGATGTCATCAGCGGCGTCCAAGGACAGTTGTTGAGATGTTCGCTCCTCCATGCTGCATCATTCAGCAGTCACTAGTCCACAAAACTTAAAAGCTTGCAGTGACCTCTTAAGACGTAACCGTCTGCGACTCAAAACTTACATTTATTTGGTTGGAATACTGATGCATGAAGTATAAGTATACAGTATACATGAACCAGGGGCTATGAAAATGGTTATGAAATGGTTTATATAGTGAGTATTCAATTCAGTGTATTTTTAAAACCTTTTTTTAATCTGGTAAATTCATGAGACATTCCAGTGTCTTTCTCTTTATTTTAAGTGATCTGTTTAACATATAACAATAAATATAACCTTAATGAATATTAAACACCCTCTTTTGGCTGTTACATGTGGCCAGTCCTTGTAACAACAGCAAAGTCAAACAATGTCTTACAGGGGAATACTGTAATATTTTCCTGGCTCAGGGCAGTCCAATCAATACTTATCAACATGAACTTCAGTTTCCCAAAGCTAGAACAGTCTGACTTGTCCAAGGACACAATGACTGTGTATCCAAAGCTAAACAGCCAATGGGTTGACTCTATGGGTTGTTTTTATTCAGTAACTTTGTGCATCTCATGCATTTAAATGCACGCAAAAGCTGAGTTTTTATTGTTTGTCACTGCCACTATCAATTTTCATATCATGTCAATTTTTTCTTAATCTTCTGCTGTAAAACCAGTAATCCTGCAAACAGTTATTTATAAATAAAATGAAAAAGGTAATACTCAGGCATATATTTTTGATTACATAAGGTGTTTTAGTAGATAATGGTTCTAATATCTTGACTGAATACATCTGCATATTAATCTCTTCTAATATTCTGAGTGCTTCCTTTGCTCAGAATGTTATGATACCAGAGTGATAAATGCAGTTCACATCAACAGTGAGCAATTTATACAACTGTTGAGGAACATAAACTCTAACTGACTTCAATTTCAAGTCACACAAATGTTCACTTCTTAGCTATCTTCACTGGACCATCTGCGTCTTCTGGATGATGGAAGGACTTTAGAGGGAGAGCAGTGCGTTACAACTTAAAAGCACGTGCTTAATGGTCCCTTAGGGAAAGCACATGTCCAAACGCCAAATGCTCAAGCCATTCCAGAAGCATCCCCTATCTTCTTTTCCTCACTGCTGCACCAGTGGTGCTTGCTACACCGCATCTCCTCAGTCAAATGGAGAGGCGAGCCTTGAAGGCGAGGCCTCTGGAGGAAGGCTCCTACAGGCCCAGATGGCTAGCACTCAAAGATTTATTAAGACCACAAATGACTCAAAAAGAATGAGATTTTAATGCAGACTTCTTTTTTACTGCTATTGTTTTAATCTGGGCATTTATTTTTGTTGGCTTCCTGCGTTCATAATATTGCAACAGTGTTTAAAGACACTGGAGATCAAGAATTTTGCATCATTTCTGAGTTGAAACTGTGATTTGATTGATGGTGGACTTGCTGATGTTGTTGAACGTTATTCTCTGCTTTATAGCTGTACACAGATCATAATTAAAGAGTTATTGGGGATCTGGTGAAAGTAACTTTATAATAATATGGCCAACGTGACAATGACCAGGCACATTTCATTAATGCAAGCCAGACACTAACCAGTTTATCTGTCTTCTATTAAAAGTAGTCGAGTTTAAATCTCTTCCAAAACTTGATGGAAGAATTCTTACTTCTAATCTTCCATGAATCACTTCATCATCTGTATTTTGGTGTTTCATTTCTGAAGCAATTAATGTAATGCACGTGTATGTGTGTGAGATTTCTGTTCATATAGCACAAGTCTTTTTATCATGATAAAATAAAGGCCATTACGTCTCTTTAGTAACAATGTATGCCGCTGCACTTCACAGACCAAGGTGAAAGCTTTAAGTATAAACACCAAGTTGGGAAAAGACGTGTAGCCGCAGCAATGACTGCGACCTGTCCACTGCTTCTATCTGGCCATCTGCCTGGACAGAAGATCTAAATATTATGACACTTGATATAACTGAGCATACCTGCTGGTTACATTCTAGCGGATCTGTATTGAGGCAAGGTGGCTTATATCTCAGTGACACTGCTGTCCTTACACTTACTGGCCTCCCCAAAGTTGTTTTTTCATGACCGTCACCCACTGTAAACTGTTATGTAATTGATAATAGAGAGGTTGCCTGTCTGCATTTATTTTTTGTTGATATGCTTGTATGTGACAGAAAGAGTGGGATAGAGGAAAATGTAGTGATGTCTTAAATGATCTTTTGAGAGAACTAAAAGTGTTTATCAGTCATTAAAATATAAAGGTGCTAGAAGCTGAGGTGCTTATTGTATGTTGTCGGAAACAGAACGTGATAAAGACGATGACAAAGTGAGAAAAAGTAGAGAAAGAGAGAGAGAGCGATACTTCCATCATCTGTGTTACAAATGTTGCACACGAGCGTTGGGGGGAGGTTGACTGTGTTGAGATTAACGTCCTCCCTCAGCTGGGTGTTCGTTTCAATCTGCAGTACCATATCCTCAAGTCTGAACCCTTGGATGAGGGTCAGTTGCCAGAGGAGGATTTTTTCTTCTCTGCCTCTCTGTTTTTTTTATACTTCCTTCTTGGGCAGGAGGCTGGTGTAATAGAAACCAGACACAGGCTAGAATGTGAGGCATTCACAGCGGCGAGACTTCACTTCTTAACAGAGTGGAAAAACGGGATGAAAAGAAATTCCAGTTCAACAGGTTTAGTCATTTTTCTTATTTTTTTGTGATTCTGGAAGTGATCAGTAAGACGGAGAAGGCCAGGACATTAGGATGGAAGTGGTATTCCATGGATCAGACTGTGGAGGGGATATCTAGAGAGGGCAAAGGAGACCTTCAGGATGGGGGAAACATGTGCAACTTTTCCAGGTGAGTTGTTTCTAGCCGACTTTCTTCTCTAGTCTAAACCAACTAGATATTTTAGTATTTTTTCAACTACAGACTTGCATCATGGCAGCATGGATGTGTTTGCGTGAACGTGTTTCAGAAAAAAAAAACCTTGCTGAAAGACATTTTGACACTACTGCAGCAGTCTTTCAAATATCAAACACTCTGACATATGCAAAGCAACTAAATGGAAAAATGTGTAGCAGTTGTTTTATATTGTACAGTGCAAAAAATATGTCCCAATCCAAGAGGAAGCTCGTCACTAAAAATATTTTACGATACTACTCTAATTTAGCCAGAGTTCCCATTCATAATATGGTTTTATGTAAAACATTATTGTCAAGATGCATAAACCACACATTTTAAATATTTTGTGTAATGTCCTATATAACTACCTCTAACTGCTTCACTAAATACCTCCCTGTTATTTACACAATAAACAGATTCTGGGACATTTGACAAAAAACATGGCAGCTCTTCCTCTTTTTAATGATTTGGAAAAATATTACAGCATTAAATTAAATTAAATTAAATTAAATATCCAACCTTAATTTTTACATGTAATTAATAAGAATAGTTACTCTACTACTAATGTAGGCCAATTTATATTAATCCTAAAAAATAACCTAAGAAAATCTATCAGGTTCTACAGACATTTAAAGCTCAAGGGGCTCATTGGGCTGAAATTGCTGCAGCTCTGCAATACAAACAAAACTGCACAAAACTTATATAAAATTTTCTAAAACGGTTTTCAAAACACATCAGCAGCGAGTGTAAATGTATAGGAGTTGTTATACGAATAAGGTTGATGTTAAGCTACACAGCAAATTCATTGCATCCTACATGAAACAGCCCTTCTGTCATGCCATCCTGGGGCAGAAGTGAACTGCCCACCATAGGTGCCATCTGCCTCCATGACGCCGTAGCCCTCCCCAGCGTCAGCAGTGCTGGATCTGCAGGGGAGGCCTCGTGGCAGAGCAACAAGCCTCTCCTGTTCTCTCAGATGGCAGCAGAGATGGCACATCACACGCCAGGGAATGCAGTGTTGCATTCATGAGATCACCGTGAACCATGAATGAAGGGACAGAAGTACTACGCTGTTTCCCTCCATTACAGTTGCCTCACTGAGTCAGTTGTGATGCAGGCTATGAGAAGAGTATGACACTGTGAGATCTCATTTCTGTGTAGGATCATTGGCGTGGAGTTTTAAAACAAAGCTTGCAGTATGTTTCTGAAGAGGCGCTCTTTGGTTTCCGAACTGGCTCGAGTTCTTTTCTTGTAGCAATCGGTTTTGTTCTGTCTAATCAAATGATTGATGGCGCGTTTGTTTGTTTGGCTGATGGAATGCTTTCTTTTTGTCTTTTAATCTTCCCTGAGCTATTTTGTACTATTTCAACCATGTCAAAAACTATTCCAGGATGTCCTAATGACTTTACCCTATGCATCAACACAAGCCTTTGTTTATTTGTGGCTGTGCAATCACTTGAAAAGAGAAATAGCCTTTACAAAAAGAAGTAGCCAAGTGAGCTGGTCACAGGTCCACACTGTATGTTTCGGCAAGTATGCTTGCAAAGTGACTGTTTAAGTCTGAGATAGCAACAAAATCAGTGAAACACCTTCATTATAAAATTAAAATTAATTTGCAATAATTGCCTTTCTCTTGAAAAATGACGCCACACTTTTCAGCAAAAACTTCACTAACAGAAAATATTTTAAGACTATAATTTGGTCTTAAGTTTAAGGAAACTCAGATGCTTTGCTGTTCAGGGACTGTAAATTACTTCTGGGTTTGTTTTCTTGTCATCGTCTTCCTGGGATCTAAAAAGCTGCGGGGTTTTTTTAATAATATTTTGGTATATTTTTGGTAATTGTATCTTTATACAGAGTAAAAAAAAATTAATTTAATTGTCACTTAAAACCATTTTAGTTAGAGAACACCACACAATGAATACAATGGGTTGATTAGTCAAAGACTCGAGTTCATTACAGTTCTAAATGACAGTTTGCTAAAATGTAAAATGTTCACATCATCAGTCCAAAACATCTCTTGAATAGTTCCTTACTTACATTTAATTATTACTTATCTTATTTTCTTTTTAACAGATTCTAGTTGAAAAGCTTCTTAGAGCAACATGAGCTGGAGCTTTCTCACTCGCCTCCTGGAAGAGATCCACAACCACTCCACCTTCGTGGGGAAAGTGTGGCTGACTGTGCTCATCATCTTTCGCATTGTGCTCACAGCAGTCGGAGGTGAGTCCATCTACTCGGACGAGCAGACCAAGTTCACCTGCAACACCAAGCAACCAGGCTGTGACAACGTATGCTATGACGCATTCGCTCCCCTCTCGCATGTTCGCTTCTGGGTCTTCCAGATCATCATGATCTCCACTCCCTCTGTCATGTACATGGGTTATGCCATCCACAAGATTGCCCGAAGTTCAGAGGAGGAGCGCAGGAAGCAGCAAAGACTTCGCAAAAAGCCACCTCCTCACTTGAGATGGAGAGAGAGCCACCATCTGCAGGAAGTCTTAGAGGAGGAGGAAGATGACGATGCGGAGCCAATGATCTATGAGGATACACTGGAGGTGCAGGAGGCCAAACCTGAACCAGTAAGCAGTACTAGCAAAGACCCACCAAAATACGATGGCCGCAGAAAAATAATGCAAGAAGGCCTGATGAGAATCTATGTCCTCCAACTCATGTCAAGAGCTATTTTTGAAATTGCTTTCCTTGCTGGACAGTACCTCCTTTATGGTTTTCGAGTTAATCCTTCGTATGTATGCAACAGGGTGCCCTGCCCACACAGAGTGGACTGTTTCATCTCCAGGCCCACAGAAAAAACAATCTTCCTCCTAATTATGTATGTGGTAAGCTGTCTTTGTCTCGTGCTAAATGTCTGTGAGATGCTTCACTTGGGGATTGGCACTTTTCGGGATACTCTTCGCATGAAGAGGAACCGTGGCCAGCGGATGTCATACGGCTACCCATTCTCCCGTAACATCCCAGCGTCCCCTCCAGGGTACAATCTTGTGATGAAGACAGAAAAGCCTAGCAGGATCCCCAACAGCCTCATCACACATGAGCAGAATATGGCCAATGTGGCCCAGGAGCAGCAGTGCACCAGCCCAGATGAGAATATCCCCTCTGATCTTGCAAGTCTGCACCGGCATCTACGGGTTGCACAAGAGCAGCTTGATATGGCTTTTCAAACCTACCAAACCAAAAACAACCAACAAACCTCCAGAACCAGTAGTCCTGTGTCGGGAGGCACTATGGCTGAGCAGAATCGAGTTAATACAGTCCAAGAGAAACAAGGAGCAAGACCCAAGTCAGCCACAGAGAAGGCTGCATCCATTGTAAAAAATGGGAAGACTTCTGTCTGGATCTAGTGATAAATTTCCTTTAGTAGATAACAGTGAAAACTATCAAGTCCCCAGAATTTCAAAGTGACCCAGGTGGAGGATGTGTTTGTGTGAGATACAACTTTGGACGATAACAAGTGAAATTTCAGTCTCACTATTTTAAAGAAGTACAAAGTAGGAAGACAATTTGGGGGAATAGAAAATAAACACGAAGGAATTATTAACTCCAGTATCATAAATCTTCTTTGTTACTGTAGCGTGTCATATTGTTCTTGCAATAGATTTTGGTTATAGGCTAACAAATGCTTGCTCAGTTTATTCATCTACTTCCAATTAAAATGTCAAAGCATAAACAGACTGCTTCAAGCGAATTACCATGACTGATTTGAAGAAATTTTACTTTGAAAGGACACAAGTGGATCTAAACCTGAAAATGCAGTCTAAGACACTGTACACATGCACAATGGCTCATTCTGAAGAATGATGAATGTTATTATTATTAGAAAGATGCATGTTTAAAATTAGAAGTATTTCTGGATGTAGTATGGATGAGTGTCCCCTCAAGAAAATTAAATGTAAAATTATATACATATAACTGTTTGACACTGAAAGCTTTAAATCTTTTTAGTGTCATCGCCAATCAATGTGTCCCAAAGCCTTGCAGTGTCACATTTGAACAGAAAGAGGTAAGTAAATAGAAAATAGACTAAATACTGATTTTATGCAATCTGAAGCAGATGATGCATGCTTTGCAGCTGGGAACATACAGCATAGACATAGGCTATAGTACAAATCCTGTCCTTAGCTATTCAATAAGCTCCTAAGTCTTGGCATGTTAAATGAGATTATTACCTTTTTTCTGTTTCTATAATTGCTTTCATAATAATGGTTAATCCTGCCTTCGCTGTTTTCATACAACAAAGTGCCTCAAACCTTAAAAGACTGTTCAAGTATTTTATTTATGAAACAAAGATAAACTTGTTTGAAACCTCAGATTTCTGTCTTTACAGCAGCACTCTGCTTTTGTCACTCTGTGCTAATAAAGAAAGTGTTTCTAAAAGTGCAAACGTTTTAAAGTTGTTTTTTTTATTGAAGTCTGACTAAAAATTAGAGCATTGAAGAAAGTTAGGATGTTACTGCAGGTCCTTCTCAATCACTTCTGACCATCTGCTGGTTGAGCCTTATCTTAAAATGGGGTCATACCTTTGCTGTCATTGCACCAGGACTTTGGAATTTCTCCCAAGTGACCTCAGACAAGCATCGACTCTGAACCTTTTTAAACCTAAGCTGAAGAGATACCTTTTTTGTTTGTTTGTTTAGCTTTTAGATATTCTTACTTAAGTAAATAAATGAGTATATTCACTTACTTACTGACATAGTTTCATTTCTATTTGTGCTCATATTAATCTGGGCAAACTGCATTCAAATAAAATAAAGGCTATTTCTCCTTTTTATGTAATCAATGCCAAACCTTAAGCTCTACAGACTGTGCATATGCATCTATTAAGGTACATATAGGAAATTTTCAGACTATCTCTCATTCCATTTGCCCAAATAATATTAGTTGCCCTACATTTAATTATTTTAATCTGTTGTCTTATAAAATCACAGCTAATGAAAGATCAACATCACAATGTGGGAGCTGGCTACTCCGCTGACTTACAGATTCACAGCACCACGATAGTATTAAAACAAGAACATTCACAGAGCGTTACTCCCCCTGAAGGCCAAGGCCTAGACCACAGGTGTCGAAATCCAGGCCTCGAGGGCCGGTGTCCTGCAGGTTTTTAGATGTGTCCTTGATCCAACACAGGTGATTTAAATGGCTAAATTACCTCCTCAACATGTCTTGAAGTTCTCCAGAGGCTGGTAATGAACTGATCACTTGATTCAGGTGTGTTGACCCAGAGTGAGATCTAAAACCTGCAGGACACCGGCCCTCGAGGCCTGGAGTTCAACACCCCTGGCCTAGACTAAAACTTTGATGTTTTTATTACAAACTGGTATCAGCCTGTTATGGTGTCATTCTACAGAGGGTTGTACAGCTCTCTCCATGCCCTTTCATATGCTATATTACTCAATATGGTTTCTTTACATTTTATTTTCAAAGTCGATTTTGACCTTGAGCACTATCTGTCATATATTTAGCCAACCTAGGTACTCATGTCCCTCAAGGCCTTTGTGAAGTTTGAAGATTGTAATAAAAAAAATGTGTGTAATACAAAGTTTTTACTGATTATTTTTACATTTGGTGAGACGTTTGACAAAATTAAATCAGCTCGAGCTGTTCTTGTTGTCTACCTATCACTCAAAATTTGAAAATGATATCATTACTGAGGAATATGCAAAAAACTCGCAAACAAGCAACTTTAATAACTTTGATTTTTGCTGCTTTGCTGTTCTGTGTGTCGTTTTTATGTTTTACAATCTGATAACTATTTATAAAGAGATAGTAGGAGAGCTTTTATTCTATCAATAAGCGTCCCATACCTCACGAGAAAACGACGGGAACAAATATCGCTCACTGACACACACGTGCTATCGAGCAATGCATTGTGGGATTTCAAAATGGAGCTGTTTGTGCAGAGTACGCTGTGATATCCTTGGTATTTAGCTGTCCACTGTCGTTTTTAGTGGAGTAGGCAGTCTTTTTACGACTCAGTACACTCCCGTGCCACTGTACATCATGGGGGTTTTGTGCTTTGCTCGGGGAGTGCTGGCGTCCGCCTCCGGGCTCGGTGTTTACGCCAGGAAAAAACCCGGAGGTTTGTGTGTAACCCTTCTCTCAAGTGTGTTAGCTCCAGCTGGGATCCGTGTCAGGAGGTACAGCCAGGACACCGGTAATCCTAAACACTCCCAGGGGCAATTTGTGTGCTATTACCTTCCGCACAGGAGCCTGCTGAAAATTCAGGGACAAGACACGAGCGCGTTTCTCCAAGGTATTATAACCAATGACATGGCGGTGCTGGATGAGCCTGAACACAGAGCTTTATACGCACACATGCTAAACGTGCAAGGAAGGACACTATATGACATCATATTGTACAGGTAAGAGCAAACTTAGAGCACTGTTCAAACGCTTATAAGTGCATTCAGTAAACGCGTTATCAAGAGGGTGTGTCTGCTTACTGCTTACGTAAAGGCGTTTTTTTCCCCCGAGGCGTCACACTGGCCGACATAAGCTTATTTTCTTTTTCCTTCTATTTTTTAAACCCCGGAAAAAACCAAATTGTATGACAGAAAACGAGCTCAGGCTGACAAACCCTTATTTAATAAGCTGTAAAATTCAGCACGGGAACAACAACAGCTCTTCTTTATCACTTGCCTATTTTTTACTGTTACTAAAAATAATGTTAATAAAACTTTAAAAAGCAAAAACGACTAATGTTGATGGTTGAAGTAGAAACCATTTTTAAAATTCTATATTAAAAAGCGTTTGTCATGTATGCTGTACTTGAGTACATCTAAATTATAGAATATAACTTCTCTAATAAACTGCAAAAAGACATTTTGCAATATTAGCATCTCAAATTTTTAGTGACTGACACATGATCAATGTTCTTTTAGTTTTGATGTACATTGTTGGGTGAACCACGTTTTCTATACCTTAAACTATTTAAGATGATATTCTTGTACACCTGGTTGTAAATATCCCCAGTTTTGAAAAGTTGCAGTTGTTGCAGTTCTCACTACTCATAACTCATCTTGATATCTAAACAGCATTTTTACTAGTCTTTGTAGTACTTTGTAAAGCTGTGTTTAAAAACTCCTTGCTCTGTTTGACAGTATTTGATGTTACAGCAAATCCTGTTAAAAATTACATTCTCATAAGGAGAGAATTATTAGCCCTCCTATCTGTAAGACACAGTGGGTGACCACAGATGCTCCATCAAAGTTCCACCAAAGGTCACCCAACCAAAATAAGTGAAAACATCTGCGTGTGTTTGCTTTCATGTTGTTTTGCATTCTTCTGAGTCACTCATCCAGTTATATTTGCTTTCAGATTAAAAGAAACAGAAGGAGGATACGGTGTTTTCCTGGAGTGTGACAACACAATTAAGGACTCCATCTTGAAACACTTGAAAGTATACAACCTCCGCAGAAAAGTCAACATTAGCCCTTGTTCAGAGCTCTCTGTGTGGGCTGTGCTGTCCCAGCAAAACAAGCCAGGTCAAGAGTTCAGTAAGCCTGAGCTTTCTTCCCCTGATAAAGCTCTGGCATGGGAGGCTGATCCAAGAACTCAGCAAATGGGCTGGAGATTTGTGCTACAGAGTGATGTTGATCCTCTCAAAGTCATTGCGTCCTGTCAGAAAGGAGATACTGAAGACTATCACAGACATCGCTATGCCATAGGTATGACACCAGCTTTGAACAAAGACAAACAAGAACACCCGGAGAGAGAGAGCAACTTATTCCGAAGGGCAAGGGCTTTACTAAAGCTCTGAATTTTTTTTTTTTTTTTTTTTTTTGGGAGGGGGGGGGGGGGGGGGGTGTTTTTATAACAGTGGGAGGACAGGTTGCTTTTAATACAATATGCTCTATTATCTTTAGCCAGATAAGGACAAAAATAAGATTTACCCGTATGGGCAGCACGGTGGCATGGTGATTAGCCTCACAGCAAGAACGTCCTGAGTTCAATTCCACCACCTGGCCAGGGCCTTTCTGTGTGGAGTTTTGTTCTCCCCGTGTTTGCCTGGGTTCTCTCTGGGTACTCCAGCTTCCTCCCACAGTCCAGACATGCAGTTAGTGGGTTTAGTTTAATTGGCCATTCTAAATTGCCCATGAGTGTTAATAGTTGTGTCTCTCTGTGTTAGGCTTGCGACAGATCTGCCACGTGTAGCAAACTGTTTTATTGGATATGCTATTATACCCTATTTATAGTGTTTATTGTTTTGTTTGATATGCTTTTATTCCCATGTGAAGCACTTTGAAAAAACTTCCTGTTTTAAGAAGCGCTATATAAAGACATTTTACTTACTTAGTTATTGCCTCTCGCCCTACCGTAGCTGGGATAGGCTCCAGGAAAAAAAAAACCTGCTAGCTAGATCCTGAGATGAAGATAAATTCATGCAGTGTGTGATTTTTGTTGTGAGGTCATAGGGTGTTGTATTGAAAAAAAGTATCGTGCAGCTCTCTCCATGCACTTTCATATGATATGTTATACTCTATGGGGTTTTTTATTTCCAATTTCTTTTCTAGGTCAACTTTGACCTTGGGCTATGAGAAATGAAGGTCGAGGTCAAATGCTTAGCCAACCTCAGTGTCCCCCAAGACCTGGAATATTGTTGCGAAGTTTGACAATGATCTATAAAAAAATTGTGGGTAATATGAAGTTTTTGCTGATTTTTAGTTTTGGTGTGACCTTTACTGTATTCTCACCAAAGTTAAAATCGGCTCGAGGTGGCATTGGAATCTACCATCACACAAAATTTAAACATGATATCTTGAAAGCTGTGGATGCTAGACTGCTAACAAAGAGACAGACAAGCACAGACAAAAGGAGGAGGGGGTGGTTCTGAGAAGCATTTATTTGTCTGAAAAAGTACTCTTATTTTATGACGCATGTTTGTGTCCTTTGCTGTTTTTGTTGTCTAGGTCTACCTGAGGGAGTCAAAGACCTTCCTCCTGGGGTTGCATTACCACTAGAGTCCAATCTTGTCTACATGCAGGGTATCAGCTTTAGCAAGGGCTGTTACATTGGCCAGGAACTCACAGCCAGGACTCATCACACTGGTGTGATTCGAAAACGCCTGATGCCAGTACGCTTGTCATCTCCAGTGGAACACCTCGAGGAAGGAACGGCACTGTTAACCCAGTCAGGCAAGCCAGCTGGGAAGCACAGAGCAGGGACAGGAGAACTGGGCCTAAGTCTGATCCGCATGGCGCACGCCAAAGAGGTGTTGACGCTCAGATCTTCTGACGACACTACAGTGACACTCGAAGCCTCCGTGCCAGACTGGTGGCCTGAAGATGCGAAATGTAACTGAAGGGAATGTTTTAAAGCTCCCTAAAAATGACATGCATCACATCTGACAGACTTCTCATGGACATAACCCTCAAGTACAGTATGTTACACTGTCATTGCTTAACAGCTGTGTGGCACTGGTCCATGTTTGGGTATTTTTTATTTTATTTTTTTGCAATAAAGCCCAAGTTTGTGTGTTTTTGATTTTTTGCTTAAGTATTATTTACCACTGAACTATCATAGATTTATCACAGCTCTGTTCATACTGGACACAAATAGTGTTGGTGATTATTCAATAAATATTTAAAAGAGAAAACTCAGATATTTAATGTGTTTAATCTGTCAGTGCAAAAACAAATGCAAGACATTCACAAACAATATTTGAGATTCCAGTTCAACTCAACCCAAAGATGCAGTAACAGATGTATCATCCTTTTTTTTTTTTGCACTTTTGCAAACGGGCACTTTTCATTCAAGCTATTTCCAGTCGATAACAATGGTGAGAGGCCGAACACATTACTCCTGATAAAGGAGATGCTGCCCTCTTGTGGACTGTATGGTGTCACGAATTTGCTGTAACATTGTTTCTGGCTGCAGAGTCAATGTTGAGTGATCGAGTCGCTTAAAGTCTTCATTGCACAGGAGGCATTCGATTATATGAGCTACTCTTTGTAGGTCAAAGGCCGCGTGGTAAGGTCCCAACGTGGTGAGAATCTCTGAGAGATGACGTGAGTAATCGGAGGAATCCCCAGAGGAACAAGCGTTAAGGAAAGCCATTCTGTTGTTGGCAATGATTTTCAAAAATGAGGCAAATTCTCCATAATTGATACCGGAGCAAGCCTTCATAATTACCTAAAATGAAATGCACCAAGCAATTGCTATTATGATCAGAGCAGAAGCACATTTAAATGACATGACTGAAAATTTCCATGCATTGTACCTGGCAGTGCTGATGCCACGAGTCCATCGTGTTTCTCCACTCATTTATCTCTTTTTGAACAGATGACAGTTCAGTCTGAAGAAACTGCCACATGATGTCAATGTTGCAGCCATTTAGCCAGTTATGATTAATAGAGATGGTGTCCTCCTGTATGAAACAGAATGTTTTAATATGTCAAACTGGTGATAAATAAAACGCAGTGTTATACAACTTAGAGTAACTGTGATGTCATCATTTCCTGCAAAAAGCCATATTTCTACCAAAAAATATACACAAGGTTTAAATTTATGAAAGATATGTTGACTGGAGGAGATAAACCAGAGCTGCTGTATTGAAACATGAGTGTGTCTGTAAATGTGTGTAATGTTAAACAAAACATGAATTTTGTTTAAAACCTAATTTGAAAAAACATTATTAGGGCTCTTGTCATCTAGTACGTAGTAAGTAATCCAGTCCATTAGACTATTAGGGTATGTTCACACTGCACGCGAAAGCGCATCAAATCTGACTTTTTGACCCTATGCGACCCATATCCGATCATGGTATGACTGTGTGAACAGCACAAATCCAATATTTTCGTATGTGGTACTGAATCCAATACATATCTGATGTTTTAGAAAGCGACTGCTGTTTGAATGGTCATGTCGCATTAAATCCGTCTTTTACGTCACTGATACAAGACAGACACCAATTGTCAGCGCCAGAGAAGCGCCCAAGAACGCTTCCTGGCCATCCAGTGAAACTGTTGGGAAGACAACGGTGGAGAAACGTGAACATTTTATTTGTACTGCATAATCTGCAGATTCTGACAGCAATCTGCAACTATCCTTTGAAGCACCGCTCCTCTCTAAAACAGCAATAAGGATAATTATTAGGCCATATGCAAACAACAAAATAACTTCATAACTTAAAGCAAAATTGGGAAACGTAAAGTCCGAAACAAGTCTTTATATTAAGGGCCATCAGTCAAACAATACTGTTTGGTCTGGGTCTGAACAGAGCGCGTTGTGTGTGACGTTTTCTTTTGCGCACACGGGCCGCTTTGAGGGTTCTTAGCTCAAAGGAGTAGCCAGGCATGGTGTTCTGTTGCTGTAGCCCTGTCTGACATGTTTTAAGTTCAGAAGTGCTATTCTTGCAAAACTTGTTTCTAACGAGTGGTTAATTGAATTGCTGCTACCTCATCGAGAACTGTCGCTCACTGGATATTTTCTGTTTTTCAGAGCATTCTCTAAGCTGGGAAAAGTTTCTAAAATACTAAGACCAGCCGGTATGGCACAAACAATCACATTCAAAACCACTTAAATGGCCTTTTTCCCTAATTCTGATACTCAATATGAACTTCAGCAGGTCATTTTGACCATGTCTACATGCCTTAATGCACTGAGTTAGATAATTGTGTTAACGAGCAGCTGAACACGTGTACCTAACATTGTGGCTGGTGTTTACATTCAGTCTAACAGAACACTTCTCATAGTAAGAAATGCAACTTGTCTTTTATAATACTTGGCAGACCATTTTCCTCTAGATCACCAGTAGATATCCCTCTACAGCTCTTACCAGGTTATAAACTTGATGATGCCAACCACTAGGCACAAAAATGATTTCTCCTGCCTCCTGAATGATTTCAAGAGGTTGGCAGGCTTCTTCAGCGTGTGGAAAAAGGCCTCTGTCTCGAAGTTCAGCTGACGTAACATCATAAGGGAGGTTGCCGTGAGTGTCTCGTAAAAACTCCTCCTGACCTGGAGGATACAAGAGCCACTTCTTCCTGCCACAGATGTTTGCAGACCAACTGTATGAACGGAACACATCAGAGTGGAATGGTGTCCTGGTAACAAGGAAGTGCACTGGGTCAGATCATGAAACATTTTATATAAGCTTATGTTTTGTTTGGTTTTTTTGAAATAATGTTTTCATACCATGACCCTTTAGGTCCCATGTAGACAAATCGGTAGTCATCCACTTCGAGGGTGTCCCAGTATTCATTGAGCCAGTCAGAAGTAAAGAACACTGGTGTGGTGTAAACATTATGTTCTGGAAAGTCCCTGTGGAGAAATT
This sequence comes from Rhamphochromis sp. 'chilingali', assembly GCF_963969265.1. Lineage (NCBI taxonomy): Eukaryota > Metazoa > Chordata > Actinopteri > Cichliformes > Cichlidae > Rhamphochromis > Rhamphochromis sp. 'chilingali'. Next base: position 20,705,560 of record NC_137943.1, on the reverse strand, counting down.
TACAAAGGATAGTTACATATTTTTCATACAATGGTGTAAACATTTTTCTTTGGATTAATATTACTGTGATACCTTGACATGTGCCAGTCTTTAAGATAGAGGCATCCTTTGGGTGATGAGTGTCCATTCAAGATGTATTCCCTCCAGTAGTGTATAAATTCTTTAAAAGGCATGACTTGTTTGGGGTTGGCATTGTACTCCTTCGCATTGCAGTTTGCAACAGGGACTGGAGTCTCATCTGTGATTGAAACAGTAACAGTTATTAAGAATTATCACAGATTATCTTTGCAGACATTTACACAGTAATGCATGTTTGTTTTACCAAACTCTTGCAGCAATTTCTGGAAATTAGGTTTCCCATCCTCAGTCACCCACTGTTTCCTACACTTCCACTCCTCTGTGAATCTCCTTGAAAACATACAAGGGTGATTGGGGAGCAGATATTTCTTGAAAAACTTGGAATAGCTAAGCTCCTTGTCAATGTAATCTACAAAATGCGAAGACCAAAACTGTTCATATGACTGCCTTGGTATTTTGACCAGGCTGCTGCAGTTACGGTACGCCTCCCTGTCCATGATGGTAAACAAGCCCTCGGCTAGCTATTTAGCAAGCTCAGCTGTCAGGGTTTGGACAGCGGGGGAACTGTGAGGGGGAAAAGCTAACTGGAAGATTAACTCGACATTACACCGCGTACGTATTCTCACGTTTCTGCCACATTTGAAAATCTGGTTAAGCTAGAAAAAGATACTAAGCTAAGAAAAACGCAATTTTCCACTATGACAAGCCGCTACACATTAGCGCATGTTGGGACTCCTGAACGACGCACATATAAAACCGTTGCTATTTATATTTTGTCACGTCACATACATATATATATTTAATACATTTATATTAACGTTATGTTTTTCGTATCGCTTGGAAAGCGCCGAAACCGCCGCCGCTTTCATTATTTTTCGCCAGACATTTTCGCAATAGTGCTTCTTTTTTTTGACAGCAAGTTTTTTCCCCCCCCAAGTCGGACGGTAAATACTGCCGTGCTCGAGCGTGACGTCACTTCCGCAACAAACAGCCGAGTTACTGAGAGGACTACGAGGTAACGTAATGCCCAGCCCGGTGTTGACGATTAATGTGGTGTGGGTTTAATTGCACCGAGAGGATATAAAACACGTTAAAAGGGTTATAACATTATAATGACGCACGCGTAATGCGGTCAGCTGGCTAGAGAGCTGAAGCTGCCAGTGTGAACGCCTCGACTGAGCTCATCTTGCTGTCTGGATTACACTCAAAAGAAAGTATGTTCTTCATCACGACTCGTAGATCACTCAGTACAAAGTGCTTCTGATGTAATTTCATCTTAACCTGCAGCAGTACCTATGTGCATGTTAAACTGATACCTATTTGTCCCCCTGACAGGTGAACCTGTCTTATCTCCTTCCATCACAATGAGCCGGGACGTTCCCATCCACAGCTGGCCAGGCTCCTATTACATCAACAGTGAGAAACGGTGGGAAAACGGAACCCTCTCTCTCACCAGAACCACGGTGTGCTTCGTCTCCAACCAGAGCAAGGAGAGTCTTGCAAGCTTCCGTCTCTCGAGGATCGTGGAGATCAAGATGGAGTCATCTAGTTTCATCTTCAGCACTCTCACAGTACTTGAAGAAGGCAACGTGAAACATTGGTTTGGTTCCCTTAAGCCCAACAGGGTGGTGGTTTATAATGTGTTAGAGCATTTCTGGAGAGAGCGGCTTCTCTCTCCCAGCTCAGAAGCCCAGCGGGCTGAGGCTCAGCCTTCGAAGGGAAGAGAGCTGATCAGCCTGGTGGCAGGGGCCCAGAAAAGATTGGAGGACACTGGCAGAGTCCTTGGCCATCAGGGAGAGCAGTTTGACAATATGATGCAGGGCCTGGAGAAGATTGACTCTGACTTGGGCGTGGCTGACAAGTATCTTAAGATATTTTTAGTTATTGAAGTTTTGCACATGTCTTGTTTATATTGCTTGGCTAACTATAACAAGGCCTAATTTATGACTAACATCAGTTCCTCCTGCCTCTGTATTACAGACTTCTGTCAGAGCTGGAGTCTCCTTCCTGGTGGCCTTTTGGTAAACTCCCCTGGAAGACCCAGCAGGATGCAAAGGCCGATGATGCTGCGAGAGCTGCAGCTACTGCTTCTTCTTCAGCAGCCAGGGGCTCCAGCAGAAATAAGTTAATCACAAGCATCCCAGCAGTGCTGTCCAAAGGTGGAGAATCGGACTTGAAGCCAGGATGTTTGTCGGTGCTAGTGTCCTCGCTGGAGGTGCGAAACACAAACTGCCAGCTCCTTCACAGATTTGAGCGAAATGAAATTGATGAAATCAGGGTGCACAGCCCCTATGAGATTACCGTCAGGCAGCGTTTCATCGGGAAGCCAGACATATGTTACAGGCTCCTGTCCGCCAAGATGCCAGAGGCTTTGTCCGTGTTAGAGATGCAGTACAAAAAGAAGATAGAGTTCACAAGCGAATACACAGATTTTAAGACAACTCCAGTTTCATCGCCACGTGACACAGAAGGGAAAAGCTGGACTGAAGGTAAGGAACACATCAAAAAATAAATAAAGACACTCTTATTCCACAGTGGTTTCCATGCCTGGTATAGATTTGACCACTAAGTGGCAGTAAAGGTCTGCATTTCCACCTCTGTGTATTTATAAGTGTGCAGCCACATGTAAAAACATTTCATCATGGTTATTGGTGTCTCCTTGACAGAAATGTATTTTGATGAGTCACTTCACCCTGATTGCCTCAGTTGCTGTACTCTGAGTTTACTGTCTGGTTTCCTCATAAACAACATATGTACTCTGCACTTTTTCACCATCTCCACCCATGGAGTCAGGTTTACTGCAGACGTGCCAAGAGACAGAGCTCCCACTGGAGGTCCCCGCTGGAGAGCTGTCCCAGTTGCAGGTGCATGTCTTCCAGCCATCTGTCAGTCAGGCTGAGGCCCAGGAACTCAAACAGGTGAGAAAAGCTGGACTCCCAAATTTATGACTACACTACCGTGGCCTTAAAATGTTTCATATTTGTATTCACAAGACAAGTAACACAAATGAAAAGCCGTGTGTGCTCCGGGAACGGATTGATTCAAATAGGGGTAGCTGCTATTGTAAATAATCCCAGAGTCTCAGCAACACGTATTTTGATGTTTCCAGTCCAAACCACAATTCACCATAATGATTTTTTATTTTATTTTTCATCCTGTATGTTTAAAATGTTATTTGGTGAGACCACAAACCAATGTCCATCCTGGTTTTAAGAGAGGAAAAGAAACACGGTTAGTTATTTGGTCAGAACCTACAATGTCTTTCCATTCAGAACCTCACAGCGCTGAATGCTGTTACAGACACGGTCTGTGGTGGCAAGACCTACACAGTGACGCAAATTCAGACCCGTGATTTGGGCAAGTTTTATTTTTTAATTTTTTTATAATGTGTGTGTGAATCACTATTACAGGTTGCTTAGACTAGGATTTTTCATGTAAAACTTTCAGAAAGTTGCTCTTTGTTTTATCATATAATGTTTAAATGATCAAAGTTAATGAGTGACTTCAGTCTACAAGGCTCTACTATATGTAAAGGAAAAAAACTATATTAACATTTACAAGTGAGAAGAAACCAAGCAAATACAGTTAATAATGGTGCAAATGTGCCAGTATTGAAATATGTAGCAGACAAAGATGGCTTTGCATTACATATTAACACATAAACATATTAACTCAAAGTTTTTCATGACATCATTACCGCCCTCAACTCCTCAAATCAAAAACTGAAGCAACAACATACAAATGTCTTGTCAACAGCAGCAGTGACACCATAGACAAATACTGTGTTGGGGTTAACAAATAGCTTCATGCTGTAGCTCAGGAGGTAGAGTAGGTCATCTACTAATCTAAAGGTTGGCTGTTTGGTCACTTTGCCAAAGTATCTTTGGGCAAGACCCTAAGTTGCTCTCGGATGCATTTATTGGAGTGTGAATTTTATAGATAGAGGGATAGAAAAAAGTGCTTATATGAATGTGTTTGAATGGGTGAATGAGGCAAGTTGTATAAAGCGCTTTGAGTGCTCCAGTAGATTAAAGCAACACTATATAAGAACCAGTCCATTTAAGATTTGCTTGCAGCCTTATAGTAGTATATAACATAATATCTCTGAGGACCTAACAACATTCCTGGCAAGAACTAATGTACACAGGGAAAACCTGCAACCTCCACACAGAAAGGCCCCAGCGAGCCAGTGGAATGAAACCCAGGAATTTCTTACTGTGAGGCAACAGTGCTAACCACTGCTCTGCATGTTCGGTCAATTGGTGATTCTTAAATGTACGTAGAGGTGAATATGAGCGTGAACGGTTGTCTCGCTCTGCAGTAAACTGCTGACCTGACCTCTCACCCCATGACAGATAGGCTCCAGCCCCCTCCTCTGCCTCCAACCTTCTTCATGATAAGCAGAAGAAGATTGATGGATGGATAATAATATAAAAAAGAAACAAGCACACCATAGCAATAATAGCACCAGGCCAATCACTGGCTAGCCTATTGTGCTTTAAATGGCATGTTATCTGCGGCTGATAATGGGTTACATTTCAAAGCGTGCCAGTTTTGCCTTAATGCTATGCTTTTGTACACACCCTGCTCTTACTGTAATCCATGTCAAGATTAGAATCACTGTGGGCCAACTGGTACTGATAACTTGTACTCAGTTTCATGTCCTGCCCTAAGTGCCGTGCCAAATAGTCTTTTTGGTGTCAGCATTTGTATGTTTTATTATTGTTTGTGGTTGGAAATTCCCACTTGCTAAAAATATGCTGTAAGAATATGAAATTGAGTGTGCTGCTAATGCACAGTCCCAAAGTTACCGCACCTAATACACAAGACACTCAGACTTTTTTTTGCTAATATATTTTTTCTTTTAGCTCTAGCCTAAATGTTTGATTTGAAGGGTTTCTACATGACTTAAGTCCCCTAGCCATTATATAAACAGCGGCAAGAAGTGTTCATTTTTACTGTTTTTCTATGACACACCGAAGCTCTTGTGAATGTTAACTGCAAGGTGTGATTCAGTCATGTCCTCTCAGTTTAAATTGTAAAGTCACAGACCTGAGTGAATGAATATCGTTGTTCCTTGGTGTGTATTGACATATTATCTGTTTTTCAAACTGCTAACTCGAGCTGTTTTTGTGCTCAGCTGAAATGTCCACATAAACCAGCCAGAGAACATAATGACATAATGTGTGTGTGTGTGTGTGTGTGTGTGTGTGTGCGTGAGGCAGATCATGTAGCATAAAATACTACCAGTTAAGTAACCATAGTGGTAGGGTTTGAGGTGAGTGTTTATTAGGCTTTGCTTGGCACATCACAATATATTAAAACTGTTCCATCAACTACAGCATATGTAGTTGCTGGATCATGGTCATGTAGTTGTGATATCCCTTAAAGTCACTGAAAGTGAGGGAAAAAACCCAGTATGATATCACCGATCCCAAGAATCAAGCCAAGACTTCCCCCCTGTGTGTCATCAAGTTTCATCTGCAAAATGAATAACAGCTATTATTGTGGTGAATTCCATTGTTCCTTTCTGATCAGCGCACAATTAACAGCAAGCCTTTCTAACGCTTAAATCAGATGGTTTAAGCGTTAGAAAGGACCAATGTCTATGTCTCTCCATATGTGGTGTTGTTTTAATGTGCCTTACTTCTTATTAACACAAAACGTTGTGTCTTTTTATTGTGCTGTGGTGTGTGGGTGTGCTTTCAGATGCTCATGCAGCTAAAGAACCTTGCCTTGGAGGCTGAAACTGAGCTGGAACGCCAGGATGAAGCCCTGGATGTCCTGACGAGCTCCACAGACCGGGCCACCATGCACATAGAGAAGCACACCTGTCGCATGAAAAGACTCCTGTAGTCCTGCCGCTTAAGGAGATGCACATAGGCTCAGTGTCCTGAGAAAAACACCGTACACCTTTTTACTGTTCACATGCAGTTTGAGAACCATGAAAAACGCACATCAACAAGGACTTGTGTGTAGTCTCAAAATTAATTTAGCTGCATTTGATGGCCACCAATTCTTGGGAAGTACAGCAATGGCCACTTAAAACAAGACATCTTTAAAGTTTTCACTTTGGTATTAAAAAGAACACAATTGTTTGTTTTAGAGAAAGTAGATAACATGTGGCTGTGCACATTTCTACATGAGAAAACTTGAACTTTTTGCTAAATTGCATCTTATCAATTCTAAATTTGCCCTTCTCTGTTGGAAATGGTCAAAACATTTAATTGGCCATAGCACGAGTAAATGCTCTCCCTGTGAATGCATATTTTTCAGCTGTGGCCTTTGCATTTGGCTTTAATTCTCTCAGCTGCACAACATTTTGAAAGACAGATGTCCTCTGAATACTGGCAAATAGGTGTTAGTATATAAGCCTAATCGGCACATGACAGAAAAAAAATGTAGCCAGTTAACCCTAATTTAAAATATTACCAGTGGGAACCCAATGATGGAGCCCATCGATTTTAATGCCCCAGTGATTCATACTGATCAGTCATGTCACCTGAGTGGGAGCTGGCAGGAATCTCAAGTGCACGTCGTGCGCTCCCTGTGAAGTTGGCAGGTGAAAAATAAGCAGATGATTTCAGGGTAGACAGGCAGCAGTATATACCCTCCACATCTGCAGTACAGAACAAGACATCCCGAAATGAAAAGAGAATATATTGTACATTCATTCTGCAGTAACTCATTTAAAACAAGCTGCATGTTGGGTCTCTCTTTGATAATCGACTGCCATTATTTCCTTTTATAACCGTCTCTGTCTTTCTCAGGTTCTGTGTATCACGTATCCCTTTTAGTGTTGCATGTCCCAATAATGCTGCTTTGCATAACATCGAGGGAAAATCTTCCATCAATATCAATATATTGCTGAAAAATGTAAATTTGCAACAAGTTCTTGGACCTTTAAACAGAAAACACTACCGATCCACATCTATTGTATATACCTCTATTCTCCTCTAAGCCTGTATTATCTGTAAATGATACATACAATGTAATTCTGTAATGTTATAACAGTCTGTTGTCGCTGTGAATGTGTAATTAGACACTAGGTTAATTTAAATATATGTCTAGTTTAAAAATCTTATCAATGTTTACTTTTTCCTGTGATAATTACCGTGACAACGAATGAAACTAAACCGCTCATTCTAAATACAAGGGAAGACCGTCTGCACTATACTACCATTATAAGCAATGAATGAATTCCTTTCACCATTCAAGGTCTGGAAAGCATATAATGTAAATAAAACTGAAGTTAAACAAGTAGTTTGTTTGTTCTTTTTTGAAACTGCTGCTTACAGTTGCCGTAATCTGTGTCATTGTGCTTGTCAAAGGCGTGTGCTTCAATTATACGATCACACACTGCAGTCTCCCTTTGCAGGCCTCTTGGCGTCTTTGAGTCTTTTGTTTTGGTTCACCCTCAGTACTTTTGTCAGCAGTGCAGGGTGACATTACTTCGACAAGCAGCTTGTTACAGCATGTTCTTGTTACACTCATTACCTCAAATAACACCCCCTTGAACTAAGTGTAATGTATACTGTCCAGACTAAGATGTGTACTGTACTACTGTATATTATTCCGTTCACTGTTTAACGAGTCTGGTTTCATTTTTATCATTTTTCTCCACCACACAACCACCAACATGCTTGTTAGTTGCACTCGGGGTGACGGCATTAGCTATAGTGCTGTGCAAATGTCTTGGGTTACCCTTTTTTTTAGGGAAATAGGAACTGAAGACTGGCTGCCTTTTGTTCCATTCACTCTCAAGACGATCTCACACTGCTTCAATGATGTTGATGTCCAAGCTCTGGGGAGTATTAGGGCCACGTTTAAATATATATATATATATATATATATATATATTGTTGATCATTTTGAGAATAAAACTGATCAGTTGTCTTGTGATACAACATACATCCTCTTAATTGCATTAGGATGAATCCATTGATAACCTTGCATCTGTCCATTAAAAGCCATTTCCTTTTGTGCAAATCCACTCTCCCACATTTGTCTGTTTTTCCATCTGACCAGATGGAGCTTTCTGATAATAAAAAATAAATGACAAACAAAGTAATATTAAATCTGCTATAAAAACATCACTTCACCAACGCATTAATCATATCTAATTTACCAACGTATATGTCATTCTTTCTAGCTATAAAATGTCACATTGGAGCCTACTGATGATGGGAAATGGCAAACGTCTGAAAATGTAGTTTTTCAGGGTGTTTTGCTCCATGATACCCATGAACTATATTCATCACAATTTGCATCTCTTCTAAAAAGTGTTCCCCTATATAGCGTCTAGAGAGAAAATGACCATTAAAGAATGAGATACGACTGACTTTTTTTAGATGAAAAAATAGGATTACTATTTGTGGGGACTTGTGAAATGGGCCAGTGAAATGAGTTTTAACCAGGCTTTAGGTCTTAACAGAAAGTAATTGGGAAACACCCCTCACAGTCAGCTCACATGTGACAAACTGTAACAGAAGACTTGAAAACAGTTCATTATGGTATCGGTCGCTGTGCATGCTGTTGTGAGGAAGTCGCTCACTTTATTCCCTCTAATATTATAACATCCTGTTGGCACCGGGGCTGTTGGCATTGGTTTGACCACCCCAGCTGGACTGCTTTTACCAGAAGGGGGGACTACTTCATGTCAACAGGAGACCACATTTGATTTGGCAAGTGTCTGAGTAATTAATTATGAATCAGGAAGAAGTCTTTCATAAAGAGGTTTGAAAGACTGGCAGCCTCATTCAACAGTTTGGTCCCAGTTAGCATGAACTTATCACTTCTATTAAACAGAGCCCACCAGGAAAGATGTGACACTCAAAACTAAACAAAAAAAGGAAGGCCTCAGTGAGATGTTATGCTTTCTTCTGCACAAGTGAGAATGTTTTTACTGTGGGTCATTTTTTGGTTGATTTCTGTGATAAACAGAGTTTTGAAAGTCCCAAACTCCAGAAGCATACCACATGGTTATGTGAATTCCAATCCTTAAAAAAGGTTAGGGGAAATAGAACACACACTGGCGTGGTTTTCAAGCAGCCTAGCAATACGAGGAAGTGGTGGCGGTCTTGTCTGACCACAGATACACGAGATCCGGCTTTACTTTCCCAATGGATGGTATGAAGACACAAGAGATTTTGCTGGCCTTGACTTCCAATCTGTTTACTTGATAGTTCTGTGGTGAGCGCTCTCATTCAAGGAGCGTGTCTGCACTGATGGCCAATCAATCAACTGCTGCAGGGAAAAAAAAACCAGCCAAAGTTTGTGGGCTACAAGTCGGTTGCACTGCACTCCAAAATATGGAGTCATGTGACTGCAAGAGAAAAGGGTGTATTCATCATCCCAGAAAAAACCATCCAGCTCTTCAGTGTTTTATATTTATGTTAAAGTTGAAGCACTTTTCTTTGTGTTGCTTGGCAATGTGTAAATGATGCAGCAATTATAGTTTGAAATTAATGGGTTTTTATATAAATGTGTTTTAGTATTACACATCTATTTTCATGAGTAATTGTTGACGAGGAGCAGATCTACTATACATAAATAAAATATTAGAGAAATTTAGCTTCCACTGCTCTATTAGACCATGTCTGAGTCTAATGGCCTGATTTTTGACTCACGTCCTGGACAGCCTGTTTCTAGTGCAGGTGTTGCTGGGTTTCCTTTTGCTGAGGGAGTTTCTGGTTTCAGGAAATAAGGCCTGTTGGTTAATGTTAGAACTGGGAGAAAACATTCCTGTAGGGAAGGTGCTTGAGTCCAACTAGGCGGTGTGTATGTAGTCTCAAACAGAAAATGAGATGACATCAAACATCCTCTTCTTGTTTGTGCGTGTCAGTTTGATAACCTTGCCTCTTTTGCTTAGGTCAGATACAAACATTTTTTGCAGGGATGAGGTAACCTGTAGATTTGAATTTGAGTTTTATTTTTAAAAATAGAAATACACAATGTTTATGAAGCTGCTCTTTGGAAATGTTCTTTCTTTCAGTTTAGTACAATCATAAATGTGCTTTGGTTATGCGGTACTTTCCCAAATGCTGAGCTGCATGATGATATCATATGCCATTGCACATCATTATGCTTTCCTTGGTACTTTGGTTTTCTGGCTTTTGTTTCACCAACCTTTCCCATTTCTGCAAGACAGAGTTAACAGCTAGCCGGCCAAACTAAACATGGTTGTGGTTGTATACAGTAGTATCAGCCTCAAATGAACTCCAAGAGAAACCCCACATTACAATCTACCTGAAATCTGCCAAGGTGTTTGCATTTCTTGTATGAATGTTATATAACTTGCATAATATTACTTATAGTGATATACACGCAAGTCCTGAGAATGGCTCAGTTTATATCGAGTGCAATGTGCAGCTAACAGACTACAAATGTATGTACTGATTGACTGAAACAGTTTTCAACAGTTTTCAACTTGATTATGCTAGTGTGGTATATCATTTTCTTATTTATTTTACTCTTTTTTTCTGTACAGTTCATTGTGAGTGCTTGACTTTGAAAACTGCTTCATAAATAAGCTCTTCTTACTTACTGAACTATAACTGAATAAGATGAAAATGTAAACAAGAATTTGATATTAGATATTGCAGCACTTTTTAGACGGTATTTTGTACAGAACACAAATTGGGTTGGGGGGGGCTATATTAAATGTAAAGTGTTTAAAAGCACTGTGTGCCATTACTCAGAAGTTGTACGTCAGATCATATTCTTATCTATCATGATTTCTGTGCTCATGTAGGATTGCATTCTCTCATTCACGCACGAATACAGGGTCTGATAATATGGTGAAAAACGAAAATATTGTTCTAGCAAAATGATCCTTAATGTGTACTCATGGGAATCAGTAGATGGCAGGAGTGGGTTGCTGATGGTCAGTTTTCCATCCATTGATCCATCCATTTTCTTAGCAGCTTCAGAGTCACGGGGGGTGCTGGAGCCTAAGAGGAGAACCTGGTCCTGGTCTCGTTACCAGTCAATCACAGCATGAAATTTTCATTGAATAAAAAAAATTAATTTACCATAATTTATTTGGTTGGTGTTGTGTTGGAAAGAGTGTGTGTTGGGGGAGTGTCCACCAGGTATATGAAATGCATTTAAATGTTTACGTTACACTCTGTTATTATACAGTATATCATCATAGAAATGGTTTTATTTTTAAAGTCAGTACATTTTTTCCACGCTTTTTTCATAAAAATGATAATAGCCCTAACAGCAGTAATAATAGCAATAGTAATACTTATAGTAGTAGTAGTAGTAGTAGCAATAAAAATTTCATTGCAGGTCTTGTTTATTTTCTTTGGAAAAACCAAATCTCTAAATACATTTCATTTTTCTGCTTAAGGTGTATGAGAACACAACAATCCAGACCTGCAGCTTTGGCAAGTTTGAGGGCTCCTTTTTGTGATGACTGGATTATGTATTCATTAAAAGTCCATCTATACAGCTCCCCAAACAGGTTGTCAGGCCATAAGCCAGCTCGTACCGCATCAGAACTTTTACAAGCAGGCCCCCCAGAAATCTTCAGCGAGGCTGTTTTTAGTGGCTCTTACTGCAAATGGAAACACTTAGCTCCCACGATAAATTACCCACCCGACTGATGCCACACTGCACAGACCCCCAGCTAGTTGCAGACATACTATGGATTTATATTTCAACATTAGTTTCTCTTGGCATTTGCTATGCTATGGTGACTCTGGGTCCCATGAACCGATAAGAGGACAGAAAGAGGAAAAGAAAATTAATCACACAAAGGTTGTTGCACTAGCGTGCAGCCTGCAGGCCCAATGGTTTGATTAAAGTTACGGATGTGTCACCCGTCACCTCAGTGGGTCTGACTCGGGGGTCATTTCGGGATAAAAATAGACTTTGTTGGTTACTCATTTTCTCTGCAAAGTAAATAGCCATTAGTGCAGCAGGCCAATGATCTCAAGAGCAACACTAGTGTTCAGGCTAAACTACTGTTTATGCTATAGTCGGATGATTAAAAGCACCAATGGGGTACAGGAGACATGCTTTTAAATAGCAAAAACAATGATGATGGTGCTCTTGTGAACACAGTCCACTGGGGTCAAGTTGAGCCCCTGTGAATACATACTTAAAAGCATTTGACTTAAAGCGCTGCGTTAAATGTCGAGGTGTGTTAGAAAATAAAAACTTCGTGTTTGACCCTCTCTAAGAGTGCCCATGTAATAATCCTAATTATCATTCCAGCTAACTTATGCGTTTGACCACCTAGTGATGTAATTGCAGCTGACCAAATAGATTGTTGTTGAAAGATTGCCCCGCTGTTATAGGTACGTTGTGACAGCGTTGTGTGTTCACCGAGGGCTGGCGCAACCATAACAAACACAGCTGAATCTGGGGTTTACATTTCAGCAGGATGACGGCGCATGCAGCGTCTGGGTGGAACTTGGGAAAAGGAGCCAGGGCTGACAGCCTGGTCTGGCTTCCTGCCAACGTGGTAAAAACAGCCTTGTCAGAGGGGCCTGTGAAGTTACTGTCCATATGCTACAGTTTGTGAACGCAGATAGCTTTACATCAACACAAAGCTTGAAGGATGTTTGACTAAACCGTGCCAGTACAATAGACCGGGTCTGTAATGAGGGTGGGGACCATCGAGTTGAGACTGGAATAATTGTGACATTTTCTTTTGAAAATTCCAAAAGGAAGCTGCCAGGCTAATACCATCCAGGACTTGTGATTTATGAAGTCAACGCAACCACAATGGAAAGAATAATTGCAATCATTTTGGTTTAAGAATGCGTTTAATTTAGAAATGAAGTGAAACTTCTGTTGTGTGCACATGTCCTTCAACTACTAAGAGACAGATTTGATTTTCTGTATGTTTTTACTTGAATGTCTGCTGAAAGAGGTTTCCTCATAAATTATTTGATTTCATCAGAATTTGCAAAAGAAAAGCTACCAATGAAAAAAAGAAAAAAACAAACTCGAGTTGATTCAACCAAATTTCAAGTTTCTTCTCTCTACTTTTCTCAGTCTCTATAACGTGTCCTCTTTTTGTGGGTTTATTTCTATAAGTGCAAGGAATTTTTGGACAACACCTATTTTGTGGAAACTCCTTCCGCAATACCCAACCGTTTTGTCCACGTAACCTCAAGGGAGCAGCCAGCAACTATGTAATTGGAGAAGATTGAGTACACACAGCGAGACCATAGTCTGGTGAACTATTGAGAAGCTGAAACAAAGATTAACAGATGTTTACCCAGCCATGCCATATGTGAAGTGGATACTAAACCTATGCACAACATGTGTGACTGGCAGACAGAAACATTATGAACCTTTGACCCAGTGTCCATTACAGGTTAAGAAAAACTATAATGCCAGTTGACCATGGAGCCAGTGCAAAACAATGACGTGCTACCCTGTTTGGTTTTCCTCTAAAAGGAAATCTAGTGTTCCTCAGGATATCATTCAGGAATCCCCTTTTACTGATGGAAACCATGAAGCCGTCAAAACAGAGCTCTGTAATTTAGCTGCCTGGTTTCAATTAAAGCATTGAATATCAAAGACAATCACTCCCATTTTAATGTGCAATTTTTATGTGTTCCCAGTTTATTTTGATGGAAAATTTGTGGGTGGAGCACTTGCTAATTGGTATGGAAAACTTGCACCTGTGGTAGACCAATGTTTTGAAAGTCAGAAGCATTGAATATTTGCGTTCTTTTCTTCTGAGAAAGAGCCCGGCTTTATCCAAAAAAACAATTCCAGACTGGAGCTGATGTGTAGGATTGTCTGGAACAAATTGGTTGTGAGTTTTTCAGGCTCATGGCGCAGCATAATTTGTCATTTATCACAACCACGGACCAACTATTTAACCATTAATTTACCACAAGATACTTGAATTGCAAATGAATTTAAAAATATTTAATACCAGCAGACATTAAATGTTCCAAGATGACAAAGATGACAATGATGGTACAATCATCTACTTTGCTCTTTGATGTATTCTTTATCGCTGAAGCACTGGGTCTTGAGTATTTCTGGACTTGCTTTGCTACGTATACTCAACATACCCTTAAGAAAAAGGCATTCAATATTAGCTGCTACTACCATCTAGCATTCCAGTATTGTTGCTTCAGGGTGGCTTTGTGAAGGAAATCCTGTTTGTGCTTTATTCCCTACTACTGCTGTCAGCACTGATACACTTTGTTCATCTACCATTTTTCACATTTGCTGTCAGTCCACCTCAAGTTGGAAGCCAGAGTTTCCTGTCTGTGTTCTAACAGCTTCAACAATTCTTGCCAACTTTCTGTTAAAACTATGAGGGTCACTGCTTTACTTTATCACGCCACTTTCTGCATCTGAAAATGCAATTACTGAGCAGCATTTGTTGGTGAGCAACATTATGTTTCCTTTATGGTATGTTCTTTCTGTCTGCATTGTTTAGGTGTCTGCTGGTTTGCCATTATCCTAAAATGATTTTTTTAGGCTTGAACTCACACGTTTAAAGGTATTGTAGTTGTATGATATTATTATTTAATAACAGTGTAATAAGAGTGTCTGCAGAATCATTTTAGGGCCTTCTTTTGTGGCTGTTTTTCACTCTGTATGGATGCGTGTGTGGGATGGGTCTATCAAAACATTCCTTCCATTCTGGTGAAAGAGAGGTGGAATCACTATGTCTATATATGTAACAAAATGAGTCACTTTCCACCATCCTCTGTGGTTTTCAGGACTACAGTGAGATCCGTATGTAACTGTGTTCTGTCATTAGTGGTAAGCTTCAATCTCCAAATTAGAGGGGTAAATCATTAAAAATTGCTTTCATGTGTAAACAGGAAGACGTATAATGAGTCTTTCCCTTTTCATAAAACAACTGGCTGACATATACAGGGGAAAGATAATGTATTTAGACACAGGATTCCCCAGTTTTCTGCATTCGTTTTTTTAAATGCTCATCTTCATTTAAATATTAATAACATGCTTAATAATGACATCACACCAGCAATTACAGTTTTAATGGGTATCAAGCGCCAAGATCTGGCTTCTTCTCCTTACCTCATTAAGCATTTACCTTTATGACTTTAGGGTGGATTTAGCTGAGTACCAAATAACAAATTAAATTATAATTTTAAAGGCAGATCATTCCAAATGCTTTGCTTGCTTTTTCTTACAGTGGAGTTCATCCAGCTCTGTAGTGATTATGGCCATTGAAAAATGAACAACCTTTGGTATAGTAATGGAAAATGCCTCGTAGAATTACAGCACACAATCATTATCGTTTCATTGTTTTTTTTGTTGTTGTTTTTTTAAAAAAGTATTAAAAGCAATATACTCCCATATTTATGAGCAGAAACTTACATTCAGTTTTATATAGCAAGCATTACAGACGATACACTGCATTTAATGCACTTCAATTCATTCTTAAACTCCAATGAGTGACAGACCAGAGTTTTGCTTGGTCCCTTACTTGTTCACACCCATTGTTGTCAAGATCCTTAACTTGATTTATAGCGTTCTAACGTTTCACTGTGTTTAAGAGCTTGAGTTTATTAGTTTGGTCCTCACAATTTGTTTTCCGGAGAGATATGACGGACCTCTGAGAAAGTCAATTTTGTGGTTGTTAGCTCAGTTGCAGTGTTATGAAGCAGCTAGAGACATAACAGTCTCCAGTCCTACAGAAACATATTTTTCAATGACGGCATGAGAACATCTCGCTGAGGTGATGCTGAAATCAACCGAGCATAGACGTCACAGCTTTGCGTAAGCAGCAAACCTGACCATGTAAAAGAAAATTAGTTGCTTTGTTGTAGGCACTCATGAGATCTGAACTGTTTTGGACTGCTTTGCAAAAATATTCATGGTTATAGACCCCTATTAACCTCCTAGGATGATTGTTTTAGTTTTATATGCCCACTGAGCAGTGATATTAAATTTTTTTTCCAGGTGTCAAATAAAGTTATCATTTTATAAAGTCACATACTGTGATTTTGTTATGGTTTTTACATGTGCACACCTGTGCTTGATACATTCTCCTTGAAGTCTTTGGGGAGGTAGTAACCACCATCGATTATGTGAATTCATTTTGCACTTTTATAGTCTACTGAAAAAGGTATTGAGAACCAGCGAAGCAGTAAATGAGCACTCAGCTATGAGACCATGTCTGGTTTTATTATTACCTTCATATGACATTTCACTCATTACTCCCTTATAAAGAATACCAGAATACCAGAGCTTTTTGTCTTCCAAATCATTTAAAGTAACTTCTACGCATGCTATGATTTTAAACTATCTTGCTTCAATCAGACATTTCTGTTACCTTCTCAATCATTGAGGGATTCACTCCATTATGGCCTTTAAACATATGCAAAGGACAGCCCTTCCTTTCCGCTGATCAAGTATCTTCGCTCTGTTTCGCCTGTCAAAGTGAAGCTACATCTGGGAGTTTTTCTCTACAGTGACTAAGCTGTAATCCGAGGCTTGCGACTCACTCCTGGAGACTGTGACCTCTTGTGATTTGGGCTTATGCTGCTGCTTACACAAGGCCACCATACCAGAATGAGGTGGGACGTTTTACAGGCCCACCCGCAAGGAGGAAGCTGCTATTTCCTCTCCATAAATCAAAATGGACATCCTCTGTCAAGGGGTTTTCGATAGTAAAGGACCATGTTCATTTTAAAATAAAGCTAAATTCATTGCTACACATGAGCTTTTGTGCACCAATGGATTTACAGTCTGAACTATGTACTTGAGTAATGTATTTTTAAACCAAGTGACCATTAAGTGTTCAACTAAAACATTTTAATATACCACAGAAATTCACAGACAGTATAGATGGATAGAACCACAATAAAGTTGCCCACTGGTTTCTGTGCCCCACTCCATTTTGAAGACTTACTGATAGATAGATAGATAGATAGATAGATAGATAGATAGATAGATAGATAGATAGATAGATAGATAGATAGATAGATAGATAGATAGATAGATAGATAGATAGATAGATAGATAGAAGACGATAAGATGGTTAAGCACTAACTAATAACTTAGCAGATATCTGTGTTGTGTGTTGTGATACAGTGTTGGTGTTACAGTGCTAGTGCTAATGGTTACCTTAGCAATTCCATCAAACACTAGCAAGCTTGGTTAGCTAGTTGCATCTATACAAAGATATCATCCAACAAAATAAAGAAATACTAGAATAAGACTTACCAAAACAGCAGGAAAGATGTTTTGGATTTGCTCTACCACACAGCAACTCATAATATTTGTCAAATAACCACACTAAAAAGAGTTTACAATGGAAAAACACAATGGAGACTAGTGCTAGTGAGGTCTAGCAGCACCTGTGACTTGCTAAATCTTAAAAATTTCAGTTGTTAAAGAAAAGAAAGAAACAAAAACAAATGCATATATTTATTATGAATTGGTAAGCTAGTCTTTATACCATGTTAGTTTCAGGCCAAATTGGCATTTTAACGTGGGCCTGTGAAGACTTTTTCCATTGACTAAATTTTTCAGTCCCAGAAGTTGCCGCTTGGAGAAAACACCAAGGGAGTCCTCTTAATGTTCCATCCAACTGATGCATGTAAATTTATTCATTCTCCCATTAGTTGTGTACAATCACTGCCAAATCCTGAATTTTTCCCACCAAGGCATACCTCAGATATAAATCATTTAGTGATAGATTTGAGAAATCGGACCCATGTCTTCTGCAGCTGACCTGAGCTGACATCACCACCAATGCATTAGGCTATATCTGGCTATATCTGGTGATTAATATGACTTGCACACTTCAGAATTCCTGACAAATGTGATTTTTCTTCCCGTCACAAAAACAATTACCACCATTTTCTTTGTGATGTGGTTTTCTGTCGGGACCAGGGGTTATGGAACGCACACAGACGAGTCATGACATGACTCACAACCAGCAAAGCACATCCACAAATATGTGCCTGATGTCAATGACACCACGTCTCGAATATTAAAAACACTCATATCCCTGAGAAAATATCAGCCAGTAATTACACATTTCCTCTGAGATATGAAAATTATTAAAATGTGCTTCAGACAGACTAGCAGTGAAATCATTATGAAACTGGGGAAAGAAATGAAGATAAATCTCTTGCAGGCATGCATATGTCTATCACCCATTTGTAACTTGTACAAAATCAATCCCTAGCAGCCTATGTGATTGGTATTTGTATTGCTATTTGCAGTGTAAATACACAGGAACAATTCAGCCAAAGTGCTTGACTGAGACTCTGCAGAGCTGTGGGAAGCACCCATAAATAGTATTGTGTTTGTGTATTGATAACAGAACATAGTCTTATGTGATATAAGTTCTGTAATAATTCCTTTATTAATACATCAAACATTTATCAGCTGTTATGGAAGAAAATACTGTTTCACTGCAAAGTCCGACTTTACTCTGCACTTTACAGTCTCCCCTGGTGAGTATAAAAGTGTAAGCACATTTACAACACTGGGATACTAGAAAAACATCCATCAAAAACGAGGAGTGCCCAGTCCCAGCTCTGGATAGAGTCCATATCCATATACATTTGTACTGCATGACCTTTGGGGTAAGACCCTTATAACTGCATGAAAGCCAGTTTCATACACAGAAAACTGGCCTCCCCTCAGCAAAGAGCTTGACGGAGAAGCGAATCTTGCCCACCATACCTCTCCTCTTGTTCGATTTGGTCAATATACAGCACCAGTGGTAAATGTTATTGTAGGGAGCTCCATATTGATCAGTAGTGGAACAGAATCCAGATCCAGCCAGCTGGGGCTGTTAGCTGGGGAAGCCATGTTCTTTGCAATGAGGTAATACTTCAGACATCTACAGCAGGTTCTAATTATGCCAGAACAACTCAGTGTCTGGCTGTGTTTGGCTAGAGGATTAGCCAACACAAGCCATTCTACTCTTCTCTGTGCGTAAGCCATAAAGGCCAAGGGGATGCCCTCATACCGCCCAGCTTCGTCACTGAGTGCTTGTGAAATTCTCCAGAGCGAAATGTGCTGAAAAAGTATAACCAAGTCGTGAGGTTACATATTATGTTTGTGGTCTCTTTCAGTCTTTGAGTTACAATGTTTAATGTCCTCCCTGCCCCTATCAGCAGTGATAATGCAGTAATGTGATTTAGTTTAATTTTGAACGTTACATTTGATAACGTTAAAACCCCCATTGTTTTAGACCTTTTAACCTTTAGCTGTGTCACAACACAAGGGGGTGCTACAGTATCTTTGTGCTATTTTGCTGATGTAGCAGACAAAGGACTAACAGGGTAAAGGCCATGTGTTTAAGGTCAGGGCTTATGTTTAATTTAAGCAACCAATTCAACATCTTAGAGGAGCAAAATTATTAAAGGTTCCTGTACTGAAGACTATACTGCCATTGGTGTAAAATATTCTCAATGGTTACAGTTTCGTGCTTTTCTTCATTCAGTCAAGGTTTCTTTTTTATGAAGTCATAGATTCAATATGTGTCCTTTTGTGTAATTAAACTTACATTTCCATTCCTGTAAGAAAATTAAAGGCTTCACGAACAACATCCCAGTCTTAAAATAAGAAGGTATAACAAGAGCAAAACTGCTCTTTGCAATGCAACCCTTGATTTGAGTAAATTGTAAACTGTAAGTTGACAGTGATTAACACAAAAACATTGGTTGCTATAGCCACCGATTAACAGAGTGTGTAACAGAGATGCCTGTGGATATACTCACATACAGTACCTGGCAATTACATTCAATCGGTTTTAATTGCCCCTTTTTGAACAACTATAATTCAACTTTCTTAAAGTGTTGAACATGCATCTGCAAAAGAAACATGCAAGCAAAGTGTGCCCGTAACACCTTGCATGCACGCACTTGCCACAGCTCAACAGTAGCTGCAAATACAATCTTGAGTTTAAATTGCACACATGGCAAAGTGGCTGCCCAGCCTCAAATCTCATCATTACCAGTGCTGCAGGGGACGAGAGAACCCCTTCTGTAGTCCCACTACAGAAATAGAGTGGTGACAGTTTAATGGTCTCTGGGCTCAGAGAACCACACCCTTGCCAGCCTATATGAAAGACCCTACTCCCACCACAGCTTGTGACGTCAGGTGCTTGAACCTGCTCTGCAAAACTTTCTGGCATTGTTAATACTCGGGAGGGTTAAATTCCCTTTAAGTGATGACATTACTGTGCGTGACTACAAATGGAAAGTTTTTTTAGGCCTGCATAACTGTCAAGGCTCCAAGTGTCAATATTTACTTCTCATTTATTTATGCTAATCAGTAACAATTGGATTTTTTCGTAATGATTGGCAATTTGATATGGATAAATAATTAAAAGCTGGAAGGAGATATACATTTTTTTCATACTTTGGGAATTATTTTTCTGTTGATATGAGAACCTCATTTCATTGTAATAAATTTTTTATTCGCCAGCTCCTGTCCACTACATCCATGGTGAATATTCATTAATTTTCCCCTTAAAGACTTTTCCAAATAATATGACTACTTTTTCTGGTGCACTCAGTGAGCCATCTGCGTGGAGAATTACAATCCACAGACTTTCTGTCTCTCTCAGCCCCGTAGTCCACAACATGGGACCTGGTTGAGACAACTGCTGAAAGTTTGCTGGAGCAGCTTTGCTGGCCTGACAGCTTTTGGTGTGAGACACTCCAGATGGGATCCCACACTTTGAGCTTTCCTAATGACCACCAGTATCGCTAGAACCATAAGTTAAAACCTTTGATGTGACAGGGAAGGAAGGAACATCATTAATAAAAATAATGAGGCAGATGGGTGCTCTAATGGGTGCCTGAAGTACACACTGAGGAGTCAGTCAGGGGTGAAGACATCGGATGTGTTTGTTAGGACACATTCAAATATAGAAACCGGATGCTTGGGTGATTTTGACCTTGAATAACCACAGTAAATACATGTCAGGCAACTTTGCCAAAGATCAGATTCAGTGGATTCCACCACCTTCACGGCTACATGTAAGCTTTCCCCTTATCTGATATGAAAAACAGTAATATAATCACAGTACTGAAAAAAATGGATCAAATTTAAAGCCACAAAGGCCTTTTTTATGTTGCACATTTTTCTCCTTTTCAAGAAGTTCAAACACTATTTACCACCAAGATAATATGGCTCAGTTCTGTCAGCTTTATAGTTTAGCAAGCTAAAAAGTCTTTGCCTCAAGCGATATCACTTAAAGCAGTCTATTAGATTTCATGAAGCTCCCATCTACCTTGTTACTCAACCTTTTTTGGCAAAACATGCAGCAACACTTCACCAAGACCTGTGCTGTCCAGACCTGAGGAGGTGTGAGTAAAGGCATGCATGTAGTAGCTTCAGGGGGGGCTCAAAACTTTCAGCTAGCTGAAACGCATTGACACATTATTCCAGATTTGAACTTCATGTAAGATAAAACCATTGCTTTCATATACTTTAGTGTCAGTTTCCATTTTATGTTTTGACTTATGAGCTGGGTTGTAACCATAGACTTGGATATAAAAGATGGACCTAGTCACCGTGACATTGGTTTCTGCATTTTGAACCCCTCACTGTTGGCATTTCGTCCTCTCTCTTGTTAGGGTTTTTTTTTAAATCCTAAGCCAGAAATGATTCAGACCAGAGCACATGGTGCCTTGTTATCAGTTAACTATCAATGAACTGAGTCAAGCGTTAATCACAGATACCTGCTAAATAGCAATTAAAAAGTAATAAAATGCTAGATATCACTCACTAAAACTGTAGAACATCTTCTTGGATGGTCTGTAAAATGGTCTGTAATCCACAGCAAGTCTTTTTTTTTTTCAAATAAATTCATAATAAATGCACCAAAACACACCTACTCAACAAACATATAGGTCCAGTTGTTAGTGAAATTAGCAGAGGTGAAGTCTAGCAGACAGTATCAGCAGCAGCTGTTCTTGTCAGCACAGCTGTCAATCAAAAGAGCTACACCCCTAATTTTAATTGTCAGCAAATCAAAAGTATACAATATTTAAGAAAACAAAAAAAACATCACCCTATATAGTTATTATGAGATGAGAAATGTGTTTGTTCAGCAACATATAGTTTCAGTTCCGTATAAAAGATGAATGTAGCTTTAGAGTCTGAATTTTCTTGAATCTGCATTTTTTTTATTGGCCTGTAGGAGGTGACATCTGTGGCTGCAAAAAAGACACCCAGTTCCATAGAAATGGCACTGTTGCATATCTGTAAAGACTTTTCTTATGTGTTTATTCAGACCCTACAATAAGACTAGGGAAAACCCCAGCATTAAGTTGACCCTCTATGAGCAAGCACTTGGCAACAGTGGGAAGGAAAAACTCCCTGGTAACAGGAAGAAACCTCCGGCACAGCCAGACTCAGGGAGGGGCAGCTGATCTTATCCCAGATGTTGATCCAAAATGGCAATGATAAAAATAGTAACAGATTTCTGGGTTTTAGGACTCGCAGATCTATTTGGGCTCATTATGACTTACTTTGTGAGCCAGATTCAAGTGGCCATTAATGAAATTGCAGGTTGTGACACTACTTCTTGACTGTTAACTAGAGGTTGCAACTTGGTCACGACAAGGTGTTGCCTGGTTTCATGGATACAGTTGTGATGATCAGTCCAATGTCTACACGTCATATCACTAAGGAAGCAGAGAAGATGATGATAGGCCTTTTATATATCTTACCCCAGGGAGGCATCAATTTAAAGGTTTTCTTATGTGCAGCCTACTAATATTTTCACTGATAAGAGAGCAAAGGGATGAATATGTTTACATCATCTTACTGCATTTGCATTTGCATCTGCTGATTCATTGTTGCTATCAGTGGCTCATTCACAGCTATGTGGCTCAGGTGACTATAGTGAATTTCAGTCATGTTCATGCTGGTGAGCAGGATTCCTGTTATATGCAAACACTTCACACTATTACTCAAACTGATATGCCAAAGCCAGTGCTATTTGCTGCAGCAGATACCTCTACCAGCCTATCTTCTTCTTCATGTGTGATATTTTTAGCATCGTTGTTAATGTGTTTGTATTAAGTTAAGAATACTGCTTGTTGCTCACTGTCATTACAACTCAAGCACAAAACAAGCACTGTCTTTCTGCCATGTTTTATTATAAATATTCATTTATATAATGCATGTGTTTCTGAGTACATTTAGATTTTGTTCTGATATTCCATGTCCTCTCATGTCCTTTCTATGCCCACTCCTTCTATGTAAAATGTCTTCTGTCAGCTCTGAGGCCAGGAGATATAGCCCTATGAGAAGGGAAACAGTGTGTTGATACGCCCAGGGGCAGTGGAAAAAAGGGGTCTGTGTGAACTGTCAGCACCAGATATACACAGAAGCAGCTAATCTTCTCTCAGGCCACCATTTACTACCATATGCCGCTTGCACTCTTGCTGACCAACTTCCTCCATGTGAGCACAGGAGTTGGAGATGGTCTGGGTGTACCCGCAGGTGGAAATCCTGAGTCTAGATATACGTGCATTAGGAGAGGATGACCAAACATGAGATGCAACTAAATTCTGGGAAAACGGTTTTCCTGGCAAAGGACCCCCATTTTGTAAAAAGCACTCTGAATGCAGACTTAAGTGTGGGTTGTCTACAGATTCAAGACACAATGACACGCAAACGCAACTGTATTATCTCACTCTGTACACTGGGGGAAGTGTTGACATGCAGCCTGTGCGTTAATTAAATATACAATTTTCCAGACAATGGAAAATGGATCATTTAATCAGCCACTCCTAGCAGAATGAGAAGAGCAAATAAAGGGTTGTTTGCTCAGTGACTAAGATTTGGAGATGGATTGAAGATGGATAGCTACAAAAGAGACCAAACCCCATGATATCATATCCTTTACTGTAAATCTTCCACCATGAAACTCACTTCACGATTCATTAGTGCTGAACAGAGTCTGTCTTGCCATTAAGGCTGTTTAAATCCTTTGATTGCTGTTGAATGATCAATAATAAATAAAACTTGGTTTGGGCATAAAGGGAAGTTGTCATGACACTGAACAACATAATAATAATCTTCTTACATAAAAGTTATGCCATGCCCTGTCAATCATTTACAGTGTAGCAACAGTCAACAAATCTTGACTCCACCTGCTGCTATTCCACCGGATGTGGGGACTGTCTCGTCTAAATAGCTGGTGCCCAAACATTGTGCCCGACCACTCATGGCTGACACAGTGACCATCAGGCTCCTGTTGCCTACAAGGCAGTCCAGGAGCTGGTCAGATCAAAGTCTAAAATCATGCCCCACCAACAG
The DNA here is from genome assembly GCF_963969265.1 of Rhamphochromis sp. 'chilingali'. NCBI lineage: Eukaryota > Metazoa > Chordata > Actinopteri > Cichliformes > Cichlidae > Rhamphochromis > Rhamphochromis sp. 'chilingali'. Next base: position 20,681,218 of record NC_137943.1, on the reverse strand, counting down.
AGATAAATACACACTTCCTCTCTTCTCTTTCACACCGCTTTTTTCCCACACTCCTGCAAACCCATATGCTGTTGCAAGGCTAGCTCAGAGGAAATGACTGACCACATCAAGGGTCTGGCTGCTGCTTTGACACGAGGGCTCGCATCAGCCTACAGGATAAAGAGAGACGCTTTAGTATCCATCAGCAGGTTGAAATCTGTTTATTTGTCTTTTGCAAATATTTACACCTGCACAACAGCACATTCAAATAGAAAAATATGCTAGTTTTGACATGCACATTACCTACATTAATCACACTCTCAAGAATAAACCAGCAAATGTGCTTAGTTATTTGAAATGCCAAGTCATTAGTGTCCAAACCCCTATGGGAAAGAACTCCATAAACTTCGAGCTAGTTTATTATAATGAGAGGTTGCAATTTAGAATTTATTTTTTGCATCCATGACAAGCGCGTGATTGGTCTCACTCTTTTAAACAAAACCCAATGCTCCAAAGTGACTTCTTCTTAATTTTGTCATGGGTTAAACCTGCCGACTGATTCTTGCTGCTTTCAGTTTGAGCAATTGTTTTCCTTCCTTCTGTTGAGATCAGTGAATTTAAATGCCCAAATTCCTGCTTGTTTTCTTTCTGTATTATACATAATTTATAGATCGTTCAAAAAGAGCAACTTTAATGTGCAAAAACTGTCAAATCACAGAAGCGCTATACAAATAATGGAGGAATGAGCCAGGAAAACCTGACAGCTGCTTGCCTCATGCTGACGACAGAGCTGCCCCTTGCAAAACCGCAACTTGTTTCATCATTTTCCTATTCTGAATATTAAATACTGAATATTTCCTATAATTTCTATTGATTCCTACTATTCATTTACTAGCTATGATTAACTGAGCCCATAAATGGGGAGTTTGTAAGTCATGCAACCTTTGAATGCCCTGACACTTTTATAAATATTTATTTGCTTGCCCTTTCCAGTGGCTGACTGATGTTCTTCTCACTGAGTGGCATATCACAGGCAAATACCCTCCTAATAGCTCAGTTTTACTGCCTATTAGGCTTCTGGCTGTTCCCGGGAAATGCAATGTAGTACACCCGTGTGTGTTTTAATAGCATGTAAATCTTGCACGTCTGATCTCATCTGAGCCTTGCAGACTCGACAGGTCTCAGTAGAAACATGAATCTAAGCAAAATGATACTAAACCAAAACCTTTGGGAGATAAATAATAAACGGTTTTGTTCTTCCAAGGTCTTTAGTCATTTTTAACATCAGCATCTTCCTTGCTTTCTCAAGTTGTCCATCATTACTGCTGCACTGCAGACATGCCCCTGTCCTTGGTTTTGGGGTTTGGCCTTGATACTTACCTGTTTCCTCAATCAATGTTTAGCAACAAAAGGCCCTCTCATTTTGAGCAGCTCATGGAGTAAATCAACTTTACTTCTGGCCATGTTTCTCTAACATGATCCTTCTGAGACATGTACTTGTCATGGCAAAATATGGCAGCTGTAAGGAAAATCTTCTCCTCAAGCAATGAATTATGTTTGGGCATTCCCTGGACAGCGTCTGTTTATATTTTCTTGGGGGGATATGGAAGGCCACCCAAAACAAAGTTGTGTAATGTTATATTATTCCACTGCTTTACTACAAACAAGAGAAAACGCCAGATCCTCCTAATAGGGCTGTGCAACTTTTCCAGTTTTCTCCTCTGTTTTATGCTTCTCCTCAGGAAATCCACCCATGCTCATAAGTTTCTCCACCTGTTTGGAAATATGTTTGAATAGTTTCTGGTCCCTGTGAAGGATCATAAGCAAGGCCCTTAATGAGCAAATAAAGTTTGCCGATGCTTTGCACCCAAAATCGGAGCAAATGAATCATTCTGCAGATTCATCTTCTGCAACACCTAATATTGTTCGTGATTCATGTAGACATGTCAAAAAGGAACTGGTGGGAGAATGGGAAAACTGAGCCTTGATATCCCACTGCTGAGTCCAAATCCTTGTAATGTAACTCAACATTTTTATGTTCATGCTTTCAATAACTGCCCAAATGCGTGAATGTGCTCTGTATTTAAAGTACAACTGTTAAGACAAATTCTGTTCTGACACAGATTCATGCAAACACAGAATGCAAAATGCAATATTGGGATTTTGATTTTGCATTTATCTCAACTTATATTTAGAAAGGTGCAAAAAATTGTTACAACATACAAATATTCTTTTGTTGGGTGGCTGTAGCGCAGGTGGCAGAGCAGGTCAGCCACTAATCAGAAGGTTGGTGGTTCGATCCCAGGCTGCCTCCTGACTGCATGCCAAATATCCTTGGGCAAGATATTAACCCCATGTTTGCCTACTGGTGGTGGTCAGAGGGCCCGGTGGCGCCAGTGTCCGGCAGCCTCGCCTCTGTCAGTGCGCCCCAGGGCAGCTGTGGCTACAATGTAGCTTGCCATCGCCAGTGTGTGTGAATGGGTGAATGACTGAATGTATTGTGATGCGCTTTGGGGTCCTTAGGGACTAGAAAAGTGCTATACAAATGCAGGCCATTTACCATTTTGTTTGGAAACAAATTTTTTTTTTTTGTTAAACTTAAGTCCATGCACATGCCTGAAATTTTACTTGAGACTTGATTTCAAGGCAAGTTGGCCCAAAGTCTTAAATCAAAATTGCAAATAGCAGTCTGTTAACAAGAGGCCTGTGCAGAGCCCTACCATTTTTGGTAATGGATAGGTGAGCATGTTCTGTGGCTTTACCAAAATAAGTACAATTTCTAAATTCCTGCACAGTGCAAGAGAAGCCTTTTAAAAACCTCTGTTAACTGTACTTCTGCCAGCCAGGTTTAGTCCATGGGAGCAAAGTGGTTGCCTTAGCTATGCGATGTGGAGGGGTAGCAGAAGTATGTCCGACCAATGAAGAACAGGTGGCTTAACAGAATTGAATCAGTTGTAGAGAGAAGTGTAAATTGCTGGTAATAACTGAGGGCCTTCAAAGAGTAGGTAGGAGACAGCTGATATATATTCAAGGAAGGGCACAAGCTCCATCGATATTATATACAAGACAGTGAATCTGTTTGTGTTGACCATGATTCTTCACTCTCCCTTATATCCTCATAACCTCAGTGACCCAATGGGCTTTATGTTGTGTCACTGTAAATGATCACTGAGTATAAAGAAACCCAACCTTAGCTGGTTATGCTGTCAGTGTCAAGAGAATGTCAGAGGGGGAAAAAAAGTGCCAGAGCTTTTTAGTGATCTGTTTGTTTGTTTTCTTTTTCGTTCATTTGTGGCACTTTTAAAGCTTTTGGTCATGGGATGATTCCGGCTGGCACCCCCCCCTTCCTCTCTACCGCACACCTTCCCTCTTGCCATCCGTAATTACCACACTGTTCGAGTACTAGCCTGTCCAAAAGCCACTGCAGGTTTGATGTTTTTGGCTTGGCTCCTCTCTGACATGCCTGGGAAGGGCAAGGAAAGGAAATGGGTGGACCAGTCGCTCTCCGTTCCCCCAAAGCAGGCCTGGGAGAAGCCAGCCCAGTGTTTTTCGACTCGGCTGAGCTTGTAAGGGAGCACAGCCCATCTGGTTCTAATAAATCCTCCATGCGGCTTTGCAACTGGAATTGCCTGATCTGTACGGGGATGTGATCAGTGATACAGTCATTTTGCAAAACAACAGGGAAGAGCTTGGGAACAGTTATGAATGTCATCATATTTGTGGTCCCCAAACAATCTTGTAATCTGCAGAAAACAAAGCTCATACTAAGCAAACCTCCCCAAAACCTAACATTGCTAGGTGATGGATGTGTGGTATAATGGGGACCGTGCTGTTACTATGAATTCCTGCCAACAGTGGGCAACGCATCACTGTTTTTTGTATCAAGACCCTTTGCACCTTATCAAACACGGGTCATGTTTAGACCAGCACTAATTTTTATAATGAGGCTATAATGAGTGCTCTATTAGCCAATTTGTAATTACCTTTGCTATCACACAAGTACAAGGTCGAGGACATCCTACTTGGCATGATATCTATAGCAAGCACAGAAAATGAAAACTGCTCCAAGTGGAGAAAAAATAAACTGAAATCCATCCTTTAAAAAAATCACTTGTACCTTCTATTACACCGGGGCAGTAAATCTATGTTGCATTGTGAATGAATGGTAGTATAGGCACACCAAAACAACACACTACGCCATCTATAGCCTGCCAGATCATTAGGTCATGCAGCGCTATGTTGGTAATGTCTGCCTCTCGATCCCAGGCATATATTTATGACCTGTTGGCTGCAAGAGTCCTACTGACTCGTGTGTATGAGGTCAAAGCCATCAAAGTGACCTCACCATCAGAGACAGCACAACATCTGTCCTCATCTTTCACACCTTCGGTGGCTGGGTTTCCTCAGACCTCCCTGCCTCTCGATGCCCTCACTTCCCTCTAATTAGAAAGAGTTTGATTCAGCACTGTGAACACTGTAGATAAAAATAACACGAGCCAAGCGCGTTAAGGCTTAACAGGGAAAATTTTACAGCAGCAGAGTTTACAAATGAATGTAATGCTCTCTACATTTAGCAGCTGAATCAAAAACTACTTAATGCACTCTTCACATGATATTAAAATAGAAGGAACAGCTGCTGTATATCCAATATAAGCCTTCCAACTTGGTTTGTTGACATTTAACTGCCAAAAGCTTTTGAGTAATAGGATTCAGTGGTAGCATCTTTCGCCCTATGATAACACACCGACCATACAGTAACACTACATGTCCGCTTTTTCACTACTGAAAAGGTATTCTAAAAGGGAAAACATGCGACTCTAACAACAGTCGCTTGTATATTAATAATATTAGCAACAATAATGATATAATATCCCACAGGTATTATCCTGTAATCAAAATGGGTGATAATAGGATTTGGGTTGGGGTGGGGTGGAGGGTAGGAGACCACACATGGGGTAAGCTTGTATTGTACATGATTAATCTGATTAAAACTTTAAATGTGATTATGAAAAAAGAGTGACACAGACTTGACAGGAATGTTAACATAAACCTGGATTGTTCTTACAGTCCCTCCTGACAGGGCAGGACTTTTCATTTCACTATAAGTCTCCTCTCAGAAATTTTCCGGAGGATTTACACTCAAGTGGGCTGAGAGAAACTTAGTGAGCTTATGGTGCAGATTTGCACACCTGGTAGAGAATCACTTATCATCCCAGTGTCTCAACTTTCAAATTTTCAGTCAATAATGCAGCAGTGTGGTGACTCGGAAGGTACTCAAACACATTCGCGTTTGTGTTTTTTAGTCTGTGCCATTCAGTTATTTATACAACTTGTATAACTGTTTAAATTTGTGTTTTTGTACTTTGTTTCCACGAAATAAACCAGTGTGTTTTTTTTCTGTTACTTGCACTGATGGAAAAGTGTGTTGTGAGTAGGTTGTTTTTATAGTCAAACTAAACAATCATTTGTGTTCAGTAAAACATAACAAAGTATTAATTGACTTCATCTGTGCCTGATGAGGACTCAGCTTTGTTATTACAGATTTCTGGGGGTGAGTGAAAGTGGGCTGGTGTTTGCCGATACAAGGCCTTACATGTCTAATCGCGTAAACATGACCTTCATCGCACATCACATTATCAGTTTTTGTAAACAAACTTAAGTATACATATTTGATATATATAAAAAGTAATAGCTTATCGAAATTGTTCAGTAAAACAGCCGTATACCTGAATATACAAAAAAAAGAGACCTTTATGCATAATGCATGCATGTCTGTTTATTATTGATGCCCTTCCAAAATTCCTTCCAAAATGCTGTTTGAGTTCGTTTTTTTTCCATTTAGTTCATAGCAGCTTTTGTCCTCTGCAGGATGCAGGAAATTCATGCTTCTTTTTGTCTCTTTGTGGCCACAAACGGCACCATAATAAATTGCCTGAGCACGGTGGTAATAACAGTAACATCTGAGGACCACATGGGACGTAACAAATTCCTTTGCATCCTTTGCCTCTCAGACAAAGAAACTCAAATTCATTTCTGCCACAGTATAATACAATAAATATTAGTAGCGCATCAATAAGTTTGTTTTTTTCCACTAGGAAAGAAACCTTTATCTTGGGAAGTTCAGCTTGCAAAGTGTAACACCTGGTATGTATCAGTAAATTGAAGGGAGGAAAGGGAAAGCCATATGTCCACCTTCAGTCTTCAAAGGAGCTTGAATGTGTATCTAAGTGCATTTGAAGACTGAAAAAATCCAAAAAGGAAATTTATCACTGAGCTGAAATTTCTGGGCTCTTAAGGATTTAGTTTCATAAACATTGCATGCTGGATGTTTTTCAGCTCAGACTGATGCATGCCATTTGAGCTCAGACATCTACGACTGTCGGTATATTTTCAATGTATTTGCCAAGGCCGTTCATGTGTGTCTGCAATAGCTTTAGTAATGCCACATATATCATTCGTGTCTTTAAATGCACTCAAACAGACCAGATTCCTGTTAATATTTGCAGCCTTTTACTCAGAAAGTCATTTTTTCCTTCACAGAACACAAGCTGTTAAAGAAATTGTTTGACACTTTGGAAAATTGTTTTATTCAAATTGAGATTCAGATCCCACGAGTTAGGCGAGATGATTAGTATCAGTACAAAGTCTGTTTGATAGATATGAAAAAGGAGAAAGTTAGCTCATGTTTAACATTAAACCAGATTGCCAAAGCTAAAAATAAAATTCTAAAAATTCAATTAATATCTGCATATCATTCCCTTCGATTTTCATTAACAGCTGTTTTCATTAAAGTTTTTCAGAAATATTACATGAAATCATTATAATAATTTTATGGTCCACAGACCTCCATAAACATGCATCAGAAATTATACTGCCCAGTAGTCCTATCATAGTCACATTGCAGAACAAAGTTTAGTAGTGAGGTAATAGAGCCAGTAAGATATAATCTGTGTTAAATGTGTTTAATTTTACTGAGTAGTAGAAGTAAATAACAGTGTCTCACACATTCTTTGTTTATAGTTTGCAAAGTAGAGGAGTTAGGGAATGGTAGGCAGTGGACCAATCCATTGTGTGGTACATGAAGGGGAATCTATCTTTCAAAGCTTACCAATTAATTGTTGTACGTATGTCTATAATTAAACCAAAAATTTTCATTGCATGTAATATTTAAGATTGTTCTACATATAGCCATGGCTATACCTTCTTATCCATCCATCCATTCATCCCCGGTCTGGGTGGGTGGGGGCAGCAGTCTAAACAGAGATGCCCAAACCTTGCTTTTCCTAGCCACCTCCTCCAACTCTTCTATGTGTACACCCAGTCATTTCTAAATCACCATTCATTCATCTGCCCTTGAGGCATCCTCCTGCCACCAGGAGGTGCCCAAGAAGCATCAGTCAGATGCCTGAATCACCTCAGCTGCCTCCCTTTTATGTGGAGCTGAACTGAATGAGCTCTTCACCCTATCTTCATATGCACAGGTGGAGATGTTCATTTCCATCTCCTGCAGTTGCAGTCTCATTAGTTTAGTCAATATCCAAAGCGCACATCAGTAACAGAGGCCAGTAATGTGGATTACCCAGGAAACCAACAGCTTCACTCTCAGCTCTCTCTTCACCACAAGAGACCCGTACAGCAATCACACTCACTCATCATCTTGCCAAAGCTGGAGTACAAAGACTATGAATGCTATTGGCCCTATCAGAGTCCAAAACCCATTGACTGGATGAGTTACTAAAGCCAAAATTTTAAATAAATGATGTAAATAAATGTAAATCATTTATTTAAATGATTGTTTCATTTAAATAAATGACATATTACGTGTTAGTAGAGTGTTACCAATTCAATTCAGTTTATTTATATAGAGCTACATCACAACAACAGTTACCTCCAGGCAATAAGGTTTCAAAATTAAACCTAGATCGCAGTGGTATAATCTGACTCTGAGAAGATAAAATCATGTCAAGTCAGGGATAAATGTTGGATTATATCGCCATTATCTGGACTATCAATAAAGTACAAGAACTCACGACTTCTCGCTGGCTTCCCCTTTTCTTACTCTTAGTACACCGACTGCATCATGATGTTGATAGGTTTTTTAATGGTCTTCCTGTGTCTCATCCTGTGTCTCCGTGAATCATGCCCACTGCAGCGAGGCTCTCCGGACAGTGAGGTGTCATTTCATAATAAATAACATGCACTTGGGTGGGTGGAGATGGGAGCGTTGGATGATAAGCGGACCGAGAGAATCATCATTTACTCTGCTGGGAAAAACAAATACATATGGTAGTTAGATAAACTTCAAACAGGGTACAGACATCCTGAGACTAGAGAGCTGCTTTGCATGTCTCTTTGGACTAGAGAGGAAAGAGATTGAGGCTGTGTTTGGAAAGCAGAAGTCCCTCTTGATAAGATAAGTTTAAGATGTCTAAACAGAGATAAAGATATTTGTTGTGTTTTGCAGCTTTGAATGACATAGTTATGTTTTGTCTTTTGAAAACCAGTGTTGCTCTTCAAATATTTATCATGCTAAATTTACAATCATTTTCACTTTAAGTTTTACTTGATTCGAGGCTTCGGCTATAACATCTATCCATGGGTCAGGAGGATATTATTATCCAATATTATTTTCTATTGCATGGCAAAGTACATGGCAATTTTTAGGCTATTTATTTTATGCTTCTATTGTACATTAGACAGATCACAGGAACTGATGGGAAAGAGTCATGGGGAAAGACATGCCACAAAAGCCTTGTACAGGATGTTGTGGTTCATGGTGTGTGCCTTAACCCCAGGCCACCAGAGTACCGTAAGATTGTCAAATTAGTTACTGTTTAAGCAATCCTAGTGTTGACATACTGCAAATATTTAACAGAAGTACTGTGAGTTCATACTTCAGTATGAGTTCATTTCGAATTGTATTAGTCAAAAGGAGTATTTGTTGTAATTATGCTGTTGCTGCTGCTGCTGCTGCTGTATAAAACCTTCAGAAAGATACTAACTAGAGGTAGTACACTGTAAAAAGAAATGTGTAAAAAAAAATGGATAAAAGCCCTGGTAGTTTTCTGCTTTTTAATTAATCTAAGTTTCCATAAATGGCAAAATTCACAATATAATGTCTGATTAAAAACTGCAGACCAACTTTTAAAATGGTATGATGTTTTCACAGATTATTTTTTACGTGGTGGGTGTAATTGTCTTAAAGAATGCTTCCACTTCCAACATCCAAAGCAATAAACAACATTCATTGGTAAACAAACACCCAAATAAGTTGATGGACAAACAGTCCTCACACAGTCTGCATTCAGTTGTTGTTTTTGCTTGATGTCATCTTTTACCTCCTGCTTAAACACCTTTCCTTGCATAACTGCCTTAAGGTCCCTTGTGGCCCTCCACCCTCACAGGATCTGTAGCCAAAATGTGTAGTACCTGTCAAGTTTACACCAACAGATAGCATCATTGCAGTCCTGACAGTGAGCGACAACTACCCCTGTATAGTATTTGGCCGCATAAACGGGAGTTTCCAAGGGACTGCATGTTTGTCTGCTACCTGCAGTCAAAATAAAACATAAATACATGTCTTGGGGATATTTAGACTTTTGAATGACCCCTATACATGGAAACATGGTGGAAAACAGCACATCACAGAACTTGGGATACCCTCAGAGCAACCATAGTAACATGATAAACATCGTGCCTGCCATTAGACGAAGAAAAGCAAATAAAGTGACTCACTGATTCTCATTTTTCATCCTTCTATCCATTCTGCATCAGCAACATATACACTAAAGAAAACAAGTGGGCCGAAAAGCGCTGGGTGGGTTTGTGCTTCAGTTTCAACTTCGGCTTTGCTGGCAAAAAGAACTGCTGGAGGAAAATGTGAGCTGACGATGGTCACGCCCAGCCAGCGTCAGGTGAGTCATTTTATGTGGCAGTTCAGGTTGCAGTCAGTCCAAACCACCCGCGTCTTCTTGTGGCCATCATAGGTCAAATGGTGGTTGGAAAGAAGGGAAAAATCGAGGTAGACTTAATTCATTCTGGGCTGTGACAGGTGTGTTTTTATTTGAGGTTTTTTTTGGTTTTGTTTACCTAAATCTCTCTTTGCTAGACAGTCTCTTGCCCCCCAGATGACTGGATCTGTCATTTTGAGGCTTTCAAGGCATCATTAACTCCTGATTTAGACAACATGTTGAAATACTATTTAAGACAAAGTGGATTATATCAAAATTATGTTCCTTTACTACTCTCAAATTGGTGTAGTCAGAAAATACTAACAGATACAATCGGTTTTGACTTGTTAGCTGCATTACAGTTTTCTAGCAATTTAAAGTGGAAGGTAGAATTGCGTAATATGAGTTTTAACCAGTCTAAATGTCGAGGATATCGTTAGTCTACAGCCTCTACAATATGCCTTCAGGATTTATTTCAATCAAAAAGATGCAGTTATATTAAAAAGACACTTGGACCTTCATGAAGGCCTGCTGTAGTTCATTTGTGGACTTTTATTTATGCACGACTCTCTTTGGTCAGGTTGAGGTTAGGACTTTGACTGGGCCGTTGTCACACCTTGACCTTTTCTTTTTCAGCCATTCTGTTGTAGATCTACTGCAGTGATGTGGGATCATTGTCTCATTGCATGACCCAATTTCATCAAAGTTTTAGCTGTCAGAGAAATGGCTTCACATGTGACTCTAAAATAATTTGGCACACAGAGGAGCTCAAAGTCAACTCAGTGACTGTAAGGTGCCCTGGTTGTGTGGCTTTGAACAAGCCCATAACACCACTGTCCTTGCCAGTTGGTATGAGGTGTTTGTGCTGATCTGCTGTGTTTGGTTTTTGTCAGGCATGATGTTGTGCATTTGACCAAACATCCCCACTTTGGTCTCATCGGTCCAAAAGAAATTATTCCAGAAGTCATGTGTTCAGATACAACTTCGTATACTCAAGTTGTGCTGCCATGTTCATTTTAGAGCAAAAAACATCTACTTATGTAGAGGTACTCACACTAATGGGGTGAATTTATTAGAAAATTCTGGCTGCTATTTACACTTAAGTCCCATGGAAACAGCATACTTAGTTTTTTAGAGGATGCCATAGAATCCTGTGAAAATGTTCTTTTTATGACTTTGAAAGCAAAACACTACAGAGTAATGTTTTGAACTGACGTGCTCATGGCGTGGCACAAGGAAACTTCATTGTCTGGGAATGATGAGCATCTGAATGTTATATAAATCCTACCAAGAAAGTTGATATTACTGCAAGTGCATTTGATTAGCTGCAGTCCACTGGTAGTGCTGGAGAAAAAGTCCAGAGACCAAAAAAGTTTGTCAGCATCATCCACTGGGGACCATCAATTTTTTGGCAAATTATCGATAGGCTGGAACCAAAGACCAACAGACCAACATTGCCATCCCCAGAGCCACACTGTTAGTGCTGCTTAAACACTGATTGCAACAAATAGTGACTGTCCACTATCCAATTAGCTTCCAGCGGTGGATTAGCACCCCCCCCCCCCCCCCCCCCCCCACACACACACACACACACAAAAACCTTTCCCACAACTATTAGAATAGGAAATATGCAATGTCTCACAGTAAGTCGTGGATTCAATTAGGCAAGAATTTCCATGCAGATGAACAAGTGCTTTTGCTTGAAACCAGGTGACGACCGTCATTTAAGAAGCGGGAGAAATGTTGGAGGGGTTTATTTCCATCCACGTGTTTTTGTTTTAGGAGAAATTTATAAAACCCTTTGTTTTAAAATCCAGGGGTTGACCTGTGCTATGCCTCCTCTTTCTCACCCTCTCCAATCTTGTTTAAGCCTTTAATCAAACGGACATCTGGATTGCATTGAGCGTTGCAGAGAAAGAGGCCTGATTGCCGTTAAGCAGACCACGCGATGATGTCACTTTTCATTAATAATGATGCTGCCCATAGCAGTCGCATTTATCTTCCTGTCTAACAATGCAGAGACTGGAGGCCGAGGACGCAACAATGACCACGGACACTTGACTGAACAGCTGAGAAAACAGCACAGGCTGCGTGATCACTCTTTGGTCCAATTCATACAAGAAACACAACAATGTGATCATGACAGAGCTACTTAAAAAAAGACAATACCTTCATTGTCATTAAATTCACATGAGAAGCTATGCCAAAGGTTAATCTAGTGACTTGTAGCTAACAGATAACAAAGTACATCAGCAGGTTACTCTCTCAAAGTTTCGATTTACAAGCACTTTGAAGTGACAACAAGCAGTGAATCCAGAGCTGTTGGCATTTTCATAATAGGGAAAAATCTCAAAAACATTCCAACTGGTAAAGTATTTCAGCATTAATGAAAGATGTTACACACATGGGAAAAAATTGAATGTCTTTTTTTTTCCGTTTAAAACGAACAACCCAACAAAGTTCATTCCTAACACAGTTACTCTGTGAACTCTACAAGCCTTTCTTCTGAGCTCAAGTTTCATTTAGTTTTGACAGTCAGGGGTGGGCTCAGTTTTAAACCATTGTGTCCATAAATTTAATCTGTTACTGTTAAGTCTACACCCTTTTCCAAAAGCCTGTTATGACCGGCTGATATGCTGTGCAACAGCGTCAATACAGATCAAAAGCAAAATTTAAAAGAGGACAGCGGAAACAGGCCTTTTTCTCATTTAGAAAAGAAGTTCTTCTCACAATACATTTTAAAGAGGACCCTGTTACGCTCATTTGTCTTTATTTTTTTTATTGTGGCTTTCAGAATTCAGAATAATTCTTATTTATTTATTATAGCCATAAAAGGTAACACAGTCCATGTTTTTTTAATTCAGTGAAGATCACATGTGCCACTTGCAGTGGGCAAGGACTTTATCACCAAATTCTTCTCTTTTTTTTTGTAATTTTCAAATTTATTTTATCTTCTGTGGATACTCTATTATTGTCCATTGTTTTGTTCTGAAGTAAATAAATATGTAGTTTATTAATTTTGATTATTTAAAATCCTCGTGCAAACATTCGACTCTCCACATCCAAAACAATCCAAGTTCCACAGAGTAGTGTTGTTGCTGAGATGAAGGGACACTTACTTTCAATATTAAATACATACATACTCAAAGCACTTTCTTACCACAAGCATCATTCCCCCACACATTCACACACCAATGCTCCAAGGGCAACTCCGGGTTTAGTATCTTGCCCAAGGATACTTCAACATGCAGACCAGAGGAGTCAGGGATTGTACCGCTGACCTTGTGTGTAATAGACAACCCTCCATCCTACTGAGCCACAGCCGCCCCTAAAATAAACTAAAATCTGTAGAGGCCTGTGATGTGAAGTCAAAGACTACCTTTACCTGCCTTTATCTCATATGCATACCCGTTCCAGCTACTACATGTGACAGACTCAAACAAAGCAAACCATGACATTTCAGAGGGACAGCATGAACTGGAGCAACTGGGGGCAGTTGTGGCCCAGGCTGCAGCACAGGTTGTCCACTAATAGGAAAATCAGTCATTAAGCTCCCAGCTTCTCTCGTCTGTATGATGAAGTGACCTTGGATACTGAAATACTGAAATGAAATCTGAATTGTCCTTGAAGTATCAGAATCAGAATCAGAATCAGAAAGGGGTTTATTGCCAAATGTTGAGCAGGTTTACAACATTAGGAAATTGCTGCGGTGCTTCAGTGCAATCCACTTGAGCGTGAGTGTGTGTATCAATATTAGAGAGTTATTTTAGAAATAAATAAAAGCACTAAACAAATGTGTGTGCGTGTGTATGTTTGAGTAGAAAACTAGTACATAAATATCAGTGTATAAGCACCTTGAGCTCTTCAGCATTTGATAAAACACAAATTAGTCCACAGTCAGAGTCACTTTAGGTTGGTTTTACTTATTCACATGAAAGTACACACAAGATATATTTTGCAAGCAGGAAATTATGACAGCAACAATCGAATCATCTTATAACATGTTGAATTATTTGTGTTAGTTTTGTAAACCTCACTGTCACTGCAGTCAGAGTGGAAGTGATTAAGAAGTAATGTATATCTTACACGGTGCTTTCTTTCAAAATGAACAGCTTATAGGTCTTCTCCTTCAGAGGTTACACTACAGTTGCCCATGTGAACTTGGACAAAGTACAAAAGTTTCATGAACTTTATTGAAAAAATGCAGTCCAGTTTGCCTAAAAATGTTTTTTCTCTTCCAAACTGAAAATACCTTTATAGTTTAAAGAGAACTGTCATATAACTGTTTACCTCTCAAGACTTTTTAGACAATTTTTATTATATTTGAATTATTAAGATACAAAACGTACTACATTTTTTTCCACACTGACAAAGTGTTTACAACTAGTCAGACAAGTAGAGCACATGTTTAAATACAACCACATGCTGTACTGTATTTCAGTCCTTCTGGATAACTGTAGAGGGTAATTGGAAACAGCGGGGAACCTCATGTTAGGTGTTTTCAATTTTACACCAGCCAGAGGTTTCGGACATTAAAAATTTTTTATGTGTGAATATTGAATATTTCACAGCTTTTTGCCCTGAAACCGACCCAATAGGGCGATAGTGGAAAGTGCAATTTCTGATTTTAACGGGAGACGCTTCTGCTTCATTCTTGCTGAATTATCAGACAGAAGGTACAAAAATGGTTTTGTAAAGTGATGAGGCATTTAAAAGAAAAATAGTGCATTATCCATGAATATTTATTTTAAGTGAAAGAGTAGAAGGAGTCTATATTTGGACATCTTCTTAGACATTTCACTGCCATCTGCTTTTGATAGTCATTAAGTTCTGTTTTCACTCTAAATTATGTCTTGCTGTTATGCTCCGTCTGTTATGAGGCTTAAAGTTATGTAAATTTAAACTAAAAAGGATTGTTTTATTCAAAAAATGTGAGTCTGCAGCTGTGATGTTCCTTTGTGTTTCTGACATGAAACATTTGAGAAGATAAAAGACTTTTTTTTTGCTTTTTTCATTTTCATCGCAGAAGCTCTGTTTTATGTCATTTCTGTCAAAGCCAAAATAACAGTTCGACTCTCTAATGAATTATTAAATCCCTTTGTTAATGGACAATGAAGCTTCAGCTTTTCAGAGTCATCAGCGCATGGATTATGTCCAGACTGACTCGGGTGCAAACAAGAATGCCCTGCTTCAAAGTTTAAGTGAACATTAATTAGGATATTATTTTTGAAAGTGTTTTGCTGATTATGTTTCTTATCCAAATGAGGAGTGGGACCTTTCAAAAGAGGAAGCCATTTATCTGTGCAGCGACAGCTGAGCTGGTCTGGAGAGCCTCACAGTGCTGCTCTTATCAAGAAAAACTTGCGGCGATTCAGTTCGTAATGGCACTCATTTGATCTCGATGGGGTGGTGGACTGTCTACTGTCAACTATGAGCCTATGAGTTTTATCCAGAATGTTTCACAACTCCACCAGTGTGATAAATCTGACAATGAGCATTTTGCAAGATCCACGTCTGAAATGGCAGGCAGATCAAGAAGCTCCAGAAGTCACGTGTCTTGCTGTGTCAACAATAGCGTGAAAGACTTTGAAAAGCAAAGAATATTTCCATGAAATATACTCCAGATTTAGAATATTAGTCCGCATGCCTATTCTGTCCTCGAGCAACAGCATGCTGTGATCATACGCAGGCTTTCTGTCAGTGGAGAAATCATTACTGAACTGTGCTTCTAAAAAAAGATGAAAGAGCGCATCTGGACTGGCAAGGTGGCCTCTAGCAGGTCTGGTGCACCATGGCGTGCTATCTGTGCCGTCTTCTGAAACCTCAAGGTGAAGGGGATGAACAGAAACACATGTGACCTGGGAGGGATTTCACACTGCAAAGCCAGGTCAGGTCAGTCTCCGTATTCCTTTGTTTCAGGTTGCTTCTTTGAATCGAAACCTGCTAACTCCATCATAAACACAACATGAATCTTCTGGTATGAGGGGCCAGAATATATCACAGGCTAATACTCAGATGTCCTTCCCTGTGTTCCACCTTATTTCTCAATGAAGCCTGTAGTCTGCTTTTTCTTTTTTTTTTTGTTAATTCAGCAGCAACATGTAGTACAAAGAACCAAATTATTGCTTGAGTGCTAAACCCAATGAATGTTACAAGTTGAAAAAGTACTGCTAGATGTGCTTCAGATTTTCTCTATGTTTTAAGACTTTGGAAGTAAACGAATTTGTGCCTGAAACCTTACCTCTGTTTCAGCTGCGCCTCCTCTGTGCAATCAATAATGCCTGAGCAGAGAGAGTTCACATTCCAACTAAAAGTTGCATTTTTGGAAGTGTGTTGGCGGCAGTGGTAAAGCACAACTTTTACTTTGATCGTGAATGTTCTTCTTTTTCCAATTTGCATTGAGTAACCTGAGCCTGCACAGAGGTTTGGGCCTTCGGCGCAAACTATTGGGCAACTATAGTTTGCACCGAAGGAGTTTCGGTGCAGCACCCTCAATTTGCAACCTCTGACAGCCACTCGCCAGATGGTGGAGATATGCACATTTTTTCCCTAGCAACTAGAGGTTGCCTGGAGGTCACCAACCAGTCTCTAACCAACTAGTGACTAAGGCCCTAAATAACTGAGTAATGTAATTTAATATAGGCAATACTGTTCTTTTCTAAGGCTGTGTAATGTCTGGCTGTTCTTTTCTGAGTTTAGAAAGTTCCAATTTGAACTTTGATCAGACGATGGACAAATTTCCCATAAGAACAAACAGCCAACTAAAGCATTTAGTGCGAAGTGTGCAAAGCATCTGCTACAACATGTTTATGTTCGTTTTCATATTTATTTTTAAGCCTGCACTGTGACAGGACTTGAATTAAAAATCTTGCTCAACACGCAGGCCTGCCGGAAAAAATTGGGAGGTGTGCATGTGGGATTTTTTGTGAGCTTTTTCCCATCCATTGCTGCATAAATTCCACAGAGACATTTACGTCTATCCCAGGGAAGCACAATTCGAACATAACAGATGCAATTATAAGTGCACTTGGCGAGCACAGCCCTCCGCCAAGGCCAATGTCACAATTTTTAGGGACCAGGATCTGCATCAAAATATAAATGGATTTTCCTTCGCTCATGCATCACCCCTCCAGCAAGTTTCATGAAATTCAGCCTGTTATGTTTGGGATAATCGTGCTGACAGACAAAGAAATTAACAACTTGCCCCCCTCAAGACACACACTCACACACACACAGATGCCACACAGTGTTCAGCACAGCTCCAATCAACGAAAATGAGTAAAAACACCTGTCCAGTGGGGACCATGTTGTATAGAGGTTTATGAATTGCCCGTCATTCCCTATTCTAAAATACGTCTTCTTACACATTACACAATATACTCCACAAATGATTTTTTCTGCAAATCAAACAAATCTCTGATGCATGTTCCTGCAGGACAAGAGCTCTTTTCATTTGCTCGTTATAACTAAATGACATTAGTCAGAATCAAAAGTCTTCTCGGCCTACAAATATTTATAATTTTCATTTGATAAATTACGTTGGCACTGAGGAGAAACCGTAATGTGTTTAGGAAAAGAGTGATTTGAGACTGGCTCTCTGCCTGCGTATCTCGTTTGCTGCCCTAGTATGTTTGACTTCACTACTTCACTTGCCTTCATCCACCGTATGTAATTGTGTTATCTCTCTCAAGCCCTTCCCTTCCCAGCTCATTGGCAGAAGCAAGCTGGTAACTGTTTGATGAAAGGCATCCAATTAAGAGGAAACATGTAGGTCCTGATGTCTACGTTTTTGTCCCGACGACGCTGGTGGTCATGGAGGCCCACTGTATCAGTCTCTCATAGTGTGGGAAGTCTGCATAACCCTTTGAGACATGGCCACAGCTCAGTATTAATTCCTTTAGTCATTAGTAGCATTTCACAAAGTCTTTCGTATATTGTTTTAATAGGGGAGCGGAGCTGACGTAAGGAGGGAGCAGTGTTCTGACTGCTCAAAAGGGAGGGGAGACCAAAAGGTTTTCATTGTCTCAAATTAAGTTGGCAGTGAAAGTGGTTTGCTTGGATTCTCCCTGCATGGTGTAATTTGTGAGTATTATATTGATAACCTGCATTCGGCTTCAGTTGTTTGTCTCTTCTCTGCTGTAATAAGAAATGATGGCATATGTAACCGAAGCCAAACGGAATAAGATTTCAGCCAGACGGTTAAGTGAATCACCAACTGTGTTGCATGTGAATTGTACATTTGCGTGACTTGTTGTTTATTGCCCACATTCAACTTCGTGACTCTCTTCCATATTTGTGCCAAGTCTGAGGCCACGTTCCTAAATCTCTCCAGTTTGTTGGTAGAGAAAGTGGCTCATTTTCCTCCCCTGGATTATTCTGGTACATTTCACATCCACTATATTTATTGGGACATGTATATTATACTATAAATATCCCGTGTGTGGCCTGTGTGTGGCATAAAGGATAAAAAAATTTATATTTTCGTGATTCTTATTCTTTCTATAGGAACTAATTCTTTTAAAGAGAGAATTTTAATGAATGTCAGCAGACTTGGATTAATTTAAACCTTTATGTTACTTGTTTTCGTGGCTTCACTCAGACACTCAGTACTGGCAGAATCAGAGGCCACATTTATAATGTAGTTACAGGCACATTTTCATAGACACTTTCATATAAGTATGTGCGGCAGCTCACCTCTATGGAAGAGGATTTGGGCCTTTTTTTTCTCAGAATGATAAAAAAAATTACAATTTTGAGATAAATAAATAAATAAAAGCACATATAACAGAAATCTGAGAAAAAGTCCAAACCCTGAGTTAAGATCTCACATTTCTGATTTAAACTCAGAATCCTAACATTAATGAATTCAGATCTCTGACAAACACAAAAAGTAATGGCCCAAAAATACTTTTCTTAGTGGCCCCTATTCTCTTCTTTACAGCTCTTCTAAGGGACCTAAACATGGCAGCACTAGTTGCTCTTTTGATTTGACTGGTTGAGTACATGATGACCTGCTGACTCTACATGCTGTAGATGTGGTTTTGCCTTATTAAACTTCATGAAACATGCTGTACAATTTTCATCAGCAGGTGCAAAATGTCTTACTCCATCTGCCTGATTGTACATGAGCACACGAGTGCCAAAATGTGGGATTTATTTAACACTGACTCAAGCTAAACTGTTTTGATCCACTCTGATGTGTTTATTTCACAGGGAAAAAGAGTCTGGTGTGATTTGCATTCTGGAGATTCCAGTTTTCTAAAACAAAATGAGAGAGACTTTCTCCTGGGTCTCTGTGCTAATTTTATGCTTCACGTGCTTAGCATGCGTAACATATTTAAATGTTCAAAGGGTTGAGCTGTGCTAATAGGTTGTTCCAAACGTCCGACAGTGCCAATCAAGTGTATAGGGAAGACCTGTGATCTAAAAATCTTACCTTTCCCAAAATTTTCTCAGCATTCTCGAGGGATTTGGATGGATCCCCGAACAATATGTTACCAATCCTGCATGTTGATTTCTTTTTTCTATATTCTTCTGTGTGCAGAGATGAACCGCATCTGCAAACCCTTGGATGCAGTAAATAGACAACAGTGGAACTGATGCGTGTGTTTTGCTCATGGACTGAATTTCTGTTGCCTCAAGTCAAAATGAATTTGAACCATTGATCAAAGTCTGCTGTAGTTTGTCTGAAGGGTTAATCTGCAAACGATGGCACGTTACCATGTCGGGAATAAGATGGAAAACATCACCATGTGAACTTTGTAATCATGAGCATGTTGGCATGCTGATTTTGCTCAAAGCAGTACCTTTTAACAGCTGTGTTGGGCCTGGACTTTTAAAGAGACAGTGCTGTTGGGTGTTAAAGGAATAATATGTGGATTTTGATAGTTCAGTAGCCTGAAGGACGGATAAAAGGTATCCAATCCGTTCGTTGTTCATTTATTCATTTAAAATTAACAAAAATCATTTTATCTGAATATCACTTCATTACAAGAATCTGTGAATTGTGCATAATTTTAAGCCAGATAAGATAATATGCAACTGATTGATATGGTCCTAAAATACAATTTTTATTTTGAGTTATAATTTAATATTTTGATTTTTGGGGAGAACAATCCATGTCTGATAGTGTTTCACATTTTGAGAAGAAACAGGTAAACAATTTAATATTAAACTTCATAAAGGTCAATATAGAGTAATGACAAAGTACAGTCTCTTTAAAGTCTAAGGTTTTGCATGTTAGGACATAATAAAAATCATCTGGTGCTTAGCTATTCTTAAAAACTTACCTAAATGTGAACTTAGATGACATACAAAACATGACATTTTACACATTCATTATGTATTTTTTAAAAAAAAGTGAAGTTAAAATACAGAGGCAATGTGTGAGAAACTAAGTGTGCCTCTACTGCTTCCATATGAATTAAGAGGAGGTTAAGTAGAAGTCAGATGTTGATAATCACATGCACTTGATTAATTGATCATTAGCCAGAGTGAGCACATCTATAAAGCAGATTTGCAGGTTTGCAAAAAAAAAGATCAAGGTGCTGCAATGGCCCACTTAATGTCCAGACCTCAGCCTGAAAGAAATACTGTTGTTGAACCTTAAAAAATGAACTGATCCATCCATCCATCCATGAACTGATGCAACATTGTAAAAAAAAAAAAAGAGTAGGCCAGAAGTTAATGTCAGAGACTTTGAGTTAAAATTAGGTTAAATGATAAAAGTGGTTCTATAAGCTACCTAATGATACTGAATGGTGTACCTAATTTATACACTGTTTCTTAATAATGCCACAGTGTAACAGTCATGTGCTGTTTTTCATCTCAAGCTGTATTTAGCTAGTTTTCAGACCTGGTAAGGACTGGATCGTTTTTTTATATCCTGACTTACAGTTAACAGAGGGTGTACTTTCTTGTGACAGTAAATCTTCAAGCTAATCTTTAGTTATCTTTTTCATTCTGACTTGTTCGTCATAGCTGCATTTATCTGTCTGCATCTACAGTACTTTGTCTGAGAAACATGTAGTTACTGCATCAACCAAGGAACTTGGAGCACTCCAACAGCCTAATCAGGTTTGTCAGCCTACCAACTGCAGCGAATGTCTGGAGCTGAGGCACTGCTGCGCACATCAGCAGACGATTGTTAACAGCGTCAGCGAATTTCAGACGACAGTGTCTCTAAGACTGGGAGGAGGTGTTCAGACAGCGACAATTAGAGTCCCATCTGAAGGGTGATCATCATTTGAGTGCTTTTATATACTTTCCCACAGCCTGTCCCCATCCCACGGGGGACTGCTGATGCTATCTACTGCCAAATGTGTTTACCTAAAACGTTAAAAGAAAAACATCAAGAAGATTTAATAAGGCAGATGACATAAAATTTTGAAAAAATGACCCTGTGCCATGATGACACGATTATGTGTCATCTGCAAATTATCAGATGATCGAGTTTTCAAAATTAATTGAAGACAGCAGATTCTACACAAGTCCGTACTATCTACAAACTGATACAAGTGGAGCTAATCCAAACACTGGCCCACCCTGTGATTGAATTTAATTACAGATGGTCTTCCTGACAACTCATTCGCTCAAGCAGCTGTTGCATCACATTTTGACTAAAGTTAAAAATCAGAATTTGCAAACAAGCTCTTTGTTTGGAGCTACTGCGTGTGGCTTTGATGATTTACCCTTTTCCTTTTTGAAGCATTTCGGCGTTGTTCATCAGCCCTGCCTGTCCAGGATTTTGAGGTAAGGTTGGGTTCAGCCTGGATCAGGAGGTCACATCCTTCAGTATTTGTCAAGTTGATATACTGCTGGCTGCATAATTGAAAGGCACGAGGTTGTCTGGCTGGCTGCACAAGCACTTTACAGAGTGTTGTTTTCTTTGGGCACATGGTGGATCTCCAACTGCATATTTTTCTTTTTCCTGTATGGATTTCACATTTGCATGGAAAAAATCTTTCTTGTGTGCTTGGATTTCCATTGTGTGGACAACATAAAGGGCGCTGGGATGGGATGTGGGAAAAGGGAGTGTGCAGTATGCCTAAGTGCATGTTTTGATGTCTATTTGACAGCCTTGGTCAGTGGCTGATGTCAGTACACACACAAAGTTAACGGCCATCCTCTTTCCTACTCTTAAATTCACTAAGGAAAGCCAGTGAAAAGGCTGCTACTGAAGATATCCCACATTATAAAAGTGTGGAACGTTTCCAGTAAATACAATGTTCAATCATTATGCTAAGCCTGGAGTACTTCAAACAACCCAAAAAATTAAACATCTGCGGTTGTGATGATATAAAAACGACTAGAAAGTTTAAAACTGATCAAGAATCTCTGTAATGTGGACTGTAACTGTGCTTGCCCTTTAATTTGAAAATAAGGGCTGATTTTCCCATTTCAGTGGTTCCTTAAACACTATTTTGAAAGGAAGTATCTCAGTCATATGATTTGTCCTGACAAATTGTGGTCACAGACCAATTGGGCAAACAATCACTGAGCAACTTTCACCGAAGTATTTTTTAAACTGGAAATGGGACGTCTGCTAAAAATTTATCCAATTTTTTTCCCTTGGTGTTAATTATTTGTTTAAAGCTCAAATGTTCCCATGACTGTTCTTGAGCTGAGAGCAGCAGACAGGGAAACAAATGTGGACACTGGCATTCATTTAAAATAAAATCAATACCTGTATTTTCTTTTGTAAGCACGCACATCTGTCTCCCTTAGTCATCTCTGAGCCTCAGCTCATGAAATCTGCCCGGTTTTACTGCGTTTGCTATGGCTGAGCCTCATGGAAGAAAAGGGAAGCCTTGCTGCTTCAGCTGAGCATGAGGAGTACCTGAGCACGTCATCAAGTCTGCTTCATGACCCTAGGTAAAGCCTTTGACCAATGCAGGGTGTTGCCTCCAGATTAAACTTCCTAAAAGACTGGCACACTTACTTTCCCCATTCTTCTCTGGGTTCCCCTCTTTATTGCTTTTTTCCGGCTTCTTTTTGTCGTACAAGTGTCCAGAGTGTGAGGTGTTTTAATAAGTGTCCACATTTCCTCTACAACAGGAAATAATAAATCCCAGCTCATTATTTCAATAAACAAAATGTACTACTGTCCCTCAACAACTAATGAGAGAAGTGTGTTTGGCACATTCACGAAACAATGATATGCCAGGTGCTGCCAATCTGTAACTGAGCTGTTCTGGCATAAACCAGGCTAGTCATAATTTTACTTGACACTTAGCAAGAGAGCGTGAGAGCCTTTTTTCTGGGTTATAATAGACTTTGACCCAGACCTGACTGTGTGGTCATCGTTCTGAAGTCACTGACTAAATATTGGTGCATGAGGTAAAGAATGTTTTATGCAAACCTCATCAATCGAGTTTTTCCATCATGACACAGATGTATCGCGCTACCTAGAGTCAGCTACACAGGCGTGAATGGAGGTAAAAGTCAACCACGACAACAGCAAAGGTATGAGGCTGTTGGCATGGGCCAGAGAAATGCCTTTCACGTCCCTGTGACTGATGTCACCTCAACAGGCTAAATAAAGCCTGCGGAGGTCTTGTTACACATGCAAGATATCTGAGCGATAAAACTTTATGCCACTCGGTGAAATGACACTATGTTAGACTGTTTAAAGCAAGTCAGTATAAGTAATTGTTAAATTTCAATAACATTATGCCAGTTCTTCCCCTAGGAATGTTACATTTTATTGCATTCGGTCACAATTTTACTTATCCAGTATAAATAGCAAATGTTCAACAAATTCAAAAATTAGTCTCCGACATTTGTTTTAGTTCTTGGCTCTCTTCATGGGAGGTCAGTGCAGATGATACTGTCATTCTAAAGTGTGATAAAGTGTCAGGGTGGATATTTGCCAAAATCTGGGTTTGGACCGGACTCCTCCAGTTCAAGGACAACTGTCTCCTTGCTCCCTCTGTTATCCTTTCTAACCACAGCACTCCACATGGGACGGAAAGACCATTCCTGACCCTTGTGTAAAAGACAATAGGAAATATGACGTGGGAACGTCTCAATTGTCAGGTTTTCCAACACTGAACACCACAAGTCAGACCGGGAAGGGGATCCCCAGTTCCAACCTGGGAGCCTTTAGTTAGTTGTGGGAACAATCTCTTATCCTGTTTTTCCTTCCGGTGCTGTGGGTGCCCACGGCCAGGATTCCCCACAATTCTTGAAAGTGGAAAATGACCGTTTGTGCGGAGAGTGATTGACAGTCTCTCAGGATACTGCTAAGCAGTGGGGCCAAAGGAGTTTCCATGGAAAGCTCTGTTACAAGACTGAACCAAATGTGAAGACGTGGTCATGTAAGCTCACTTTTGAGGTGCTGACTCCTTCAAAACATCTCAGCTGTAGGAAAATTTGAATTCACGAGTGTCATGACTTATTTATTAAGTCAGTAGTGATATAAAAGTGTTATTATGCAACTAGCATTCTGTATTTAACACCATCCTGCCCTTGACTTCTAAAAAGTATGATGTCAGTACAGCATTCAAGTAATTTTCATTCATGTCTGTAGCATAACTGATGAAATGTGCTATTAGTTGAT
The DNA here is from genome assembly GCF_963969265.1 of Rhamphochromis sp. 'chilingali'. Classification (NCBI taxonomy): domain Eukaryota; kingdom Metazoa; phylum Chordata; class Actinopteri; order Cichliformes; family Cichlidae; genus Rhamphochromis; species Rhamphochromis sp. 'chilingali'. Next base: position 20,656,729 of record NC_137943.1, on the reverse strand, counting down.
CTTATTTTAGTTTTTTACTCAAAGTTACATTAAATATTTCCACTGGATTTATGTATACAATATGGCTGCAGTAGTTAAAATTAGTAGCCAAATTCATGCCTTTACTCACCTTCCCAACAGCTGCATGAACTGGGTATGTGTTTGGATTGTCTATTTTGAAAAGGAAGCAGCCCCTCATGATTTCTAAACAAGGGGGGGTGTGGACGGTGTTAGATGATCTAACACACTCTTTTGCCCAAAACGAGGCCTTTATTTTTAGCTTCTGCCTTTGTAACCTTGTTAGGAAACATATATTTATTACTTACTGGTGTGGTCTTTGTTTCATTGTCACCTACCTCACTAATGCATATAAAGTTTTCCTTTTGTCTAATCTTTTCGCCATCTATTTGTATTGGACTTATTTGGATTGCACTTTTCTGTAGAAATTAGCCAAATACAAGCAAAACTTTCATCATATCAGAGATCATTTCAATGGTCGGGTCATAAGGGTGGATACAAAAATCCCACCTCTTAAATCCAGTTCTTCTTCTCTCCCCTTGGACCAATACAAATCCCACACCCAGAAGCCCAACCACCACCACCACGGGCCCAAAATGTGTAATGCAGAAGCACAAAAAGGGGAAAGAGAGTTGCCTGACCAGTGAGGCTCTTTCTTTCGTTTAATTGAGTCTGGCATTCTTTCTCCCTGCCTGGACCTGCTCTGTACAACAAGGGTGCAGCTCCAGTGGCTTAGGCCACTGGTGGCACCTGTCTCCTCTTCAGCGCCAGGCCGGGGAGACTGCTCTACTGGTCTTGATCCCTGCGCTAATTATTTTCAAAGCAGCTGGGATTTATATCACTCTCATACAGGCGCCAGTGGCGCTACAGCTCCCCTAAGAAGCAGCTTTTCTGGCTGTTCTCTCTTGCTTGGTGGGCAGAGATTGCTGCCACGGACATAAGCACTCACTGCTCTGGCACCATCAGAGAGATCTGGCCAGCTGGGTGGATTTTGATGTTTTTCCAAATTCAAGTAGCTTCGTTTTTAGCAACAGAAATAATTTCACAGGTAGCACACTGTCACAGTAGTTAGTGCTGTCACTTCCCCGGGCTTGTGACCCATGTGTGTGGAGTTGAATGAACCTGAACCGGTTTTCTCTGTGTAGTCACTCAAAATCAGTCACATTGATCTGAACCTCTCCAGGACATACCCCAATCCAGACCCTCCTCAACTTTTTAGATTAGCAAATTAGCAAATTAATGGATTGATATTATAAAACAAAAGACTATGAAACGTTTCAAAATAATAGGGACATGTTTTGACCTACCTTTAGAGGTGTATGGGGTCAAAAGCAGGGAAAAGAGCATGATTCTAGTAAATGGATTTGCAATATGCACTTTAATTATTATCTTTGTAAGCCAATAAAAAAATCAAAGCCTTTTCTATTATTTGGAACTTGCTCAGACTCTTCCCAAGCTGTTGCCACATCCAGGATGTAGAGCCTGCCCGTTTTTAAATAGGTGAAATATTTTGGTTCAACAGACCATAAAACACAAAGGAACTTGAACTGCAACCTTTCCACATACAGTAGTCTTTTCTCTCCTCTCTTTGTTTTGCGCAGAAGTCAGTCTGGATCATTAATTTTACAGGCTCCTCAGGGCTCTGTGCCTTCTTTGATGTTTTCTGATACACCGCACTTAACATTCCACATGTATTTCTCGCCACTCTCCAGCCTGACGTGACTGGCGAATAAGTTATATCCCAGGTACCACGTGCTTATCTAAATGCCGAGCAAAATAAGGAAAAGGCATGCATTCTTGGGCCCGTGCCAGCACACCATGTAGATCAAGTTTCCATTTGGTGATGTTTCTTGAAGCATGAAGCCAACTTAGTTAGGGTCAGAGTGCTCTTGCCTTGGGCAGCTCATATGCAGCAACACTTACAGAATATAATGGACCAAATGACAAATGTTCAGTTATCTGGTGCAAGAAAACTCCTTTTTGCTCTTTGAGAAATCTATAATACTTTTGTTTGATTTCATTTAAACTGAGCAGCCTGCACTCTTCTTAAAATCGCCAAAATCAGGACGTTAATATATAGAATAAAACATTTAAATAAATAAATTAAAGCAAAGTGAAGTTTAAAGATAAAATATTTGTTGAAACAGTCAGAGATGTTTGTCACAGTGAGCTTAAGGAGGAATGGAAATTCATCTTCTTTAAGCTTCCTGTGTTTTTCATTTAAAATTATAGCGCTTGTCTTAACTCAGTCTTGCTGGCCCATAAAGACGTTTGTTTCTAACCGACCGACTGGCAGGGGTGCTGTTGCTCCTTATTGGCGACAGGTAAAAAGTCTTAAAGTTATTCACTCTGAATCCCAAAGGGAACCTAGAAAAACAAACCACCATGTTTGACCTTTGCAGAGACTCTTGTAGCAACAGGCTCCTCTTACAACACATATCAGCTTCCATTGAATTACAAACAAAGGCTCAGTAATAGTAACCAAATAGACAAACGGAGCAGAAGTCTGGCATGGGCTGGGGAACATGAACACGAGGTGAATCCAAACTTTATATTATAATTATAACCAAGCCCATGGCAAGTATTTGGGGTCTTTTAGGATCACTAATTTGATATTTTTCATTAAAAGCTACCTTTTCTTTTCTTTTCTTTTTTTGAGGGTACACTCTGATCACATTTGATGCCAAAAGTCACAACTTTCCACAGTAACTCAGGAGAGGATGGTACTGCCAGGGGAGTAGCCCATTACAACTGATTTTATAAATATTTAGGCTTAGTCACATTAAGCTGATTTTGGTACTTTACTCTGCTGGTCTGCTGTGAACACTTGAGTATAAATCAGCTTAATTTGTTCTGTGCCACTCCGCGCGAGTTTTACATTCTCCTGAGATAATGTGAATGCAGATTTTCCAGTTATGTCATAACGCGTTTCTACTTATTTAAGAAGAAATTACTCGATGTTTTGCGACTTAATGATTGACGACATTTGCGTAGAATTTGATCTGGTGTTTTTCGAGCCTCTGAATAGAAAGAAAGGCTTCCTTCATCGAATGGGAAAGTCAGAGCAGATTTGCGATCATAGATTTGGGAAGCAAAGACCCTAGAAATGCTGGCAGTTGCGAGTTCTGGGTGGGTAAGTATCCAATACCAGGTTATTGTGGTGAGACAGCGGAGATGTTGCGGTCCAGGGCTAGGCCAGGCTCTCTGGGTGAAGAGCAGTGATCCTTGCGGTTGACTGAAAGAACAATTACTGGAAGATTAAAAAGGCCTTCAAGAGAAAACATGATCAGCATTATAAAGAGCTGAAATAGAGATGTTTGTTTTTCCACTGAATCGTCTGCCCCGTTTTTAGATTTTAGACATTTTTGTGGAGCTCGATCAAAAACGAGGATGCAGACGAGAAGACTGTGGTTCATCTTTAACCCCTGGTCTCAAGGTGCTTGCTTTGACCACAAGGCAAACTTATAAAATTAACCCAAAAGGGTGTGTTTCATACCAAGAACCTGACATCAAGTACAGTAGATATTAAAATAAATTTCCCAGGGTAAGTTAAAACTTTGGCCTGGTCATGGCATTCAAGGTAAAAGCTAGATTCGATACTTTTGCATCTAAAGCATGGAAATCTGCATCAAAAGGCCGGACCAGCAAGCAGGTAGCCAGCCCAGCATCACTTTGCAATCAAATATTGCATGTTTGTCTTCCTGCAAAAAAAGGCAGCCAAAATATTTACAGTGATACCCATCAAAAGCCCCTCCTTTTCTGTGCATCAGTACTGTGATTTGATCTGCGGAGAGCCTATTAGCCTCGCTGCTCTCTCCCTCACTGAACCTACTATCTTGGGCAAAATTCTTAACACAGCCAATGACAAGCTGGTCACACAAGTATTATGTTTTATGTTTTCCCCATTGCTGTCTAATGTTTCACATTGAGGTTGGGACCATCAAGCAAACTACAGCTCACAAAAGAATGGGCCCATTGATTCTCAGAGGAATAATTTTAGTGGAGGGAGTATTTAGCACAGACCCAGCTAGAGAGACCTATTAGCTGCTTCTCCAGCGCTGTGATCCATGACTGGAGAGGCTCAGTGTGAGGAGAGAAAGAGGACCCTCGCTTGGCACGGCCTCTGCACTTGTTTCACCATGCAGCCACTTTGCTGAAGTCACGTTTCGTGGCTTATCTAAGTCATAAAAACATGGTTTCGGTTACATATTTTTTTTATCTGATTGCACAAATAAACATAGCTTTAAATTTCCAACATAATTTAAAAGCACTTTTATCTCTTGATATGATGGTAAAAGAAAAAAAAAATACTTGTAACGCCCTGTTGCACCTGAATAGCAAATTTGCATAGATATGAAATAAACACAGTTGTTGTTCAGGAAACCAGTTCTGCGCATAAACTGACCCTCTGAGATTGGGTCTGAATTCCTTGTTCTCAGGAGAAACCAAAGTGGTCCATCATTACTGCCTCCTCCCCTTTTCCCATTTCAGCACCACACTGAGCTAAGATATCAGCTAACACATTATCCTCTTAGCCCCGGAGACTGATAGCCAGCGAGGGCCTCGAGCCAGGAGCAGCCACACAGATCAGGGAATAAAACTGGCATTGCTGTTACGGCAACAGTAAATTTAACACAGATCAGATATTGCTCACTTGTTGATCTATTGAAAAGTTGCTTTAAAAAACCAAACAGATTCGTTTTCAGCCCCGTGTACTGTAAATACATCCCTCTTACAGTAAGAAAGTGAAAATTGGACTTTTGCGTTCAATAATAGCGCTTGGATTTATGAAAGCGGTAAAAATGCTCAGTTAGAAGTTAGCAGTGGGACTTTAAATGTAAAGCAGAAGCATTCATGCTGCAAAAAGTATTTTTCTAGTATTTACTCGTACACATGAGCCCCACCCTGCCCCTTGTAAGGTTACACTACCACAACAGAAAGACCATTAGTATCAGCGAGTAACATCAAACCATTATCCCAATATCACCGAATATCAAGTGACATTATCCTGTCTGCATTGCCCACCATGACTGGCTTTTTCAAGACCATTTGATTGTATTTCTTGGCCTCAGGCATCTCTGAGTCAACAAAGGAAGCCAAACCCACCAGGTTTTTACGATTAAGTGGACAAAGTCAGGAGGGTTTTATTCCAGAAAGGTTGCCAAGTCATTTTATATCAGTAAAACAAGCCAAAAACTGAACATATGAAATTACATTAATAGCTGTCAATGTAAAAGAAACAAAAGCTCGTAAGAGTTGAGGGATGTTTTACAGCAAATCCAGCATTTCTCAGGCACCGTGTTTTTATCATAGCTCAGAGGCATTTTATGTAATAGCTCAAGCCCTTAAACAGAGATGTCATGCAGCTAAAAAACATTACAGCAGCCACACATGCTGGCAGTGGCCCAAGATGCACCTGCATTGTCAATTACTCATCGAGTAGACTTCTCCCTGCTAGTCTAGACACCTGCTGCACATTAATCTGTAATGGTCTCCACTGCCGGATATTTCCAGTTAACAAGACAGCATTTGATTGCCACACCTTTCCCACCTGCCCCTCAGGACCACGCTGCTCTTTAAAGGGCCGCATGCTCAGCTTAACCAACTGATACTCATCACAGAGCGTGTGGTTCGGGGCTCTGAGGGGAAAAGCCAGGAAGGTGGCAGATCCGCTTCACGTGAATTTGCCTTTTTGGCAGCAGGATCGTCAGTTTGAATGAAACCGAACACCTCCATCCAGATTCACTGGAAGGTTACAGTGTTTCTGGAAGCGATCCATGGGTCTGGTCCTCGCCAGCCACCTTCTTCACCATCCACACAGTGATGTCATTATTCCCTGTAGGCAAAACTGAAAGCTACAAATTAAAAGCAATCACAATCTGAACTGCATACTCATATTTTAATGACCTCCAGTTTTTAAATATCACTAAACTCAGCAGGTATTCAGGTTTTGCTCATATAATTCATATTAGCGGTTCCAAGCAAGTGAAGTTTACTTTTATAAAGCTGATCTATATATATATAATATATATGATTACACACACACACACACACACACACACACACACACACACACACACACACACACACACACACACACACACACACGTACATATAATATATAATATATTTAACTTCTCGTTTTAAAGGCATAAAAACTCTGCAGGGATACAGAGTTAGATAAAAAAAAAAGGAAGAAAACAAACTTAGAACAGCACACTGCTGAAGAACGTAAAGCTCAGCAAGATCTCAAGTGAACAGCTGTGCACTTTTACAGGAATCAACACATTACTCTATGCGACTTGTATGAGCATTTTACCCAAATGTCATAGGTCACTTTACAGAAAATACACCTGCTTTATAATTAATTGTATTTTTTGGCCACATGAACAAGTGGAGTGCCCGAAGCTTGCAGCATCAGCGAAATGTTTAATAGCTTTTAAAAAAAAATGTCTGACTCCGTTTCACTTCCCTGGACTTCCCTGAATCGCAGTTGTAACGTCTGAGAGGATGCACTAATAAACAAATATACACATGCACACTGAACTAAACTAGCAGAATACTAATTGATCCGACTATATTAAAGTTCCAAGTCTCAGCTTTCATTTGAGAAGGTTTGTGCCACTATTGAAAGAATTTTGTGGGAAATATAGCCTTGGACGTAGCCTTGGCTCATGCACAACAGAGCTCATGTGTCTCAGAGCTGACTGAGACATGAAAGTTGCCCTTTAGAGTAAGGTGGAGTTGTCAGTAGGAAAAGTTTAAAGAGGTCATCGTACAAGTGAATAAGACAACAGCCAATTAAACCATTGCATTTGATTTCCACCACAAGGCTAAAAATGACGAGTTGCAGTGGAGTGCATGACTTGCATTTTAAGCATAAATACTGTAGAGATAGTGAAGATCGCTCTTTGTATTGTAGGCATCCATGGCTTCTTGTCAATTCCAAGATCAATACGTCATGCACTCAAAAAAAAAAAAGATTCCTTGGACTCACAAACATGATGCAATAATTTGGAGTAAAGCGCATCTGAAATGTATCAAGTAAAATGTTTATTTATTCAAATAAATAATCAATTAAAGCAAATATAAAATTTACATGTAATCAGATAACTTTAATATTTATGCATTTTGAGCAGAAATATTTTTGGGGGAGTTCGATGGTATCTCAAAAGATGCATACCTGTGGTATGTCTCAAAACCAGAATAAAAAGAAAATGAAAAAATGTTTTATGAGCTGATGAAACTACAAATCAAATTTTATTTAAATTACACAAAGAGGAAGCTGTGGAGAAAAAACAATGAACAGCTCATTACCCAAAGTGCCACCCAGTCTGTCAAAAACAGTGGCGACCTTGCTATAGCTTGGGTGTGTGTGGCAGCTCGAGGAAATAACAAATAGATGATATCACTAATGATGAAAGCAAAAGGGTGAATGCAGATCTACACAGAAGAATTTGGTCAAATTAATAAAAACTCACCCGGTTACATTGCATCATTATGTAGGAAAGCAGGCCCAAAACAAACAACCAGTACAAGAGAGGTGAAATATCACATGAGCTGTGAGCCTGACCGAGCTGACCAGAAGAGGCCACAGAACAAGCAAAAGCTGAAATGGTCTCTTATAATTATCATTTGGAAATGTGTGCCTTTAATGGGGAAAACTGGCTTGACCACATTGGCTTGACATACAAAAGGACAGTATCAGTGCTATTTTTCTAAAAATTATATTATTATGAATAAAAAATAAATGGTTTGCTTTTTTCCTATGAAATAAATGTAAATATAATAGTTGTTCAGTACAAGGGGATTAACAGAAAGTGATAAAGCTCAACATATAGACCTTCTTGTTCTTGACATAGTGTAATGTTGGCTCTCTAACGCCGCACAGAAAATAAGAGTGACTGGCATGAACATCTGACAGCAAAACCAGAGTTGGGATCATTACTCACAAAAGCAATTAATTAAACTATCTAAGTTACTTTTCACTCCCATGAGAAATAAATGTGTTGCACTTCTCATTACGTTACTTTTGCATTTTTTTTACATAGCCTTCGATGTGCTGCCATTTAAAAAACATCTTAGGGTACAGTTCTACAGAGGGAAAGGACGAAAAGCCTCTTTAATTTAGTGTGTAAGCAGTAAAACAAAGCTGGCAAAAAAATAGTCCAAAGAGTGTGTCACAGTAATCACTAAAGTGATTCTACTATAGAAACAGCCTGATTGCTGTTTTTGTTACCTGGAATCAGACTCCGGCTGCTTTGCTTGGGTCTGCATACACTCAGCTTTAAAATTATTACGGGTTCTTCACTCTTAGCTTGGTGTTAGTATGCTGTATTAGCAGATGCTTGCAAAGAGTCATTGTTGTGTTAGCAGCAGTTGTCTTTTGAGGCAGTAAAAATGAAAGAAACACCTACATCTGCACATCTCAAAAGTTGTAGAGTTCTCATGCATTTTCCTCCTCCATGTATACATAAGACCCTGATCACATAGGCCTGTGAGCAATTGCTGGCTGTTTCTGAGTGAAATCAATTGTAAAGAATGCTCTGTACCCAAAACCTCCTTGTGATTGTATATTGTGCTCGCATATTGCCACAGTCGCCCATAGTTTGCATGGTAGACACTGACTTGTCTGACTTGCTAACTTACCACTGACCAGTAGGGAAACTTGTAAAAATATAACACAAATGAGAAACAGAGAACATTGAAAGTTCTCTGAAACTTTGAACCAAAGTTTGGGCACCAGCTAGCAATTTGCCAGCAACCAAAGCAATCACAGAAAGTTTTGGTACACCACTGTGTATCTCTTTGCAACCAATTACACAGCAACTGCCAGCAACTGCTTGCCAAACCATTTGGGTGAATACACATTTATTCATGATGGCACTGATTTTAAGTCCTGTTCTTGCATAATTTGGCATTCCTCTGGCTTTTCTCCCCGTTTCCCTTCTTTAAAAGTGACTTCTTGATAGCTGCCCTTCCACTGAGATCATTTCTGATGAGATTTTCTCAAACAGGAGACGGACCAACTAAAAGGTCACAAATATCTCTCAGGTCCTGTGTGAGGTCTTTCCCCCCTTTTTTTTGTAAAGAACTGTTCATCTCCTGCAGACAGTTTTCCAGGTTACTACTTTCTCTTTTGTCCTTCACTTTCCACAGATATTTTAAGCACACACTGCACACCATGTTGAGAAATGTTAAATTTCTGGCTAATAGCTCTTTCAAAATCTGCTTGCTGGTGCAAGAACAAATTGACTAAAGATCAGACATGGGCAGTTACAAGTAACGTGTTACTGTAGTCCGATTACTTTTTTCAAGTAACAAGTAATGTAAGGGATTACTATTTTCTGCTGCTTTATTTGCATCTATTTGAGTGAGTATAAACACAAAAAAATATTAAATTGTATATGCCAGAATATGCAGAAAATAGGTTTAAATGTTAAACAAATTTCTTCAAATCAAAGACTCTTGCATATAATTCAATTTTTGCTTGAGGCAATGTGCATAAAGTTAAAAGATTAAAACTCATAAAACAATTTTAAAAAATAGACTTTTTCACTTGATTACATTTTATATGATGGATTATGCAAAAGAATAGAATTGGGCTGAAAGGTCTATTGCTTTATTACCTATTCAGGTTGCGTATTATGTTTTTAAAAAGCAACTAAGTAACTAATTACTTTTGAAAATTAGTAATCAGTAATTAGTTATTAATTACTTTTTTTCAAGTAACTTGACCAACACTGCTAAAGATACAATTTAAAATTCACAGTTTTTTGCTAAGATGTCAGTTATGTGTAGAAACAATGCTGGTTTATCCCTTCACTGCAAAATCTCCAGTGTTAAATTGACACTAGAAAGTGTCTATATGTATCCACTCTTTTGAGTGTGAAATTAACACTTTTGACAGTGTTATATTTCTAACAGTAACCTAGTCAGTGTTAAAGATTAACAATGACTAACATTAGCAGTGTTGTTTTTCTAACACTGAAACATTACTAGCATTTTTAGTTATTTTCCAGTGATAGAAAATCAGCACTGCTCAGTGTTAGTCATTGTTAATCTTTAACACTGACTAGGTTACTGTTAGAAATATAACACTGTCAAAAGTGTTAATTTCACACTCAAAAGAGTTAATTTCACACTCAAAACAGTGGACACATAGACACTTTCTGGTGTCAATTTAACACTGGAGATTTTGCAGTGTTGAGTTAGGTGCCTTTTTTATGCTTGAATGACTCATGGGTCAGCGTTACGTGGTTTAACAAGCAAAAAGAAAGCAAAAAGAAATTCCTTTGAAAATAGTCAGTTTAAAGAACATGACTAAAAATGAGTGTAACAGCCAATGTCCAAAGACCTTCCAAATGCCTGGGGAACTATTGCTCAAGACTGCTTACAACAAAGCCTGGCTCCTTGGAAGCAAAACATAAAGTAACGAGTGGTGGTGCAAGACTTTTGCACAGTACTCTATATTTTCCTGCACTATTCCTTATAACTGCTTTTACCCATAAAATCAGATCTTCTAAGATTTGATAGACTGCGTTTTAGCTGCACTGTAAAACCTTCCACTGCATTCACTCAAAACATAGTAATGTGTAATTTAATACAACATATTTCATTGATGTAATTTTAAAGACGAACACCTTATCTTTCAACAGTAATTTAGACAAACTCCTCAGGTTCATGTTACATGGCTTGAGCAAACAAACAACTTTGCTTTTGTCACACAACAGTCTAGAAAAAAAAATCAACTGGCTGGAGTAAATTAAACTTTTGTCTTTGGCCAACCAAAAAAAACCTTTTTTAAATCGATCTATTATTCGTGTCAGCAGGTGGATATCCATGTGGGCGTCTCACCCACAAATGAAAGCACATGAGATCTCCCTTAGTCAAAAGATTTAAAGCAGCCCGAGGCTTCTGCTTACATGGATTTCTTGCACATTTCCTACATTGTTTAAAACTTTAAAATGAGTATCCACCACTGGTTCCCGGGTCTGCCGTCCTACAAGATTCATACAAATATTTCTAACCACTACCTACATAAAGAGTCTGCTACTTTCTGCATTAAATGTTGGTGTTGGAATTATATCATAGGTGCCAAATTACAAAAGGATACGTGGGCATGTTTCTTGTGTCATTCAGCTGGTCAGGAGGAGAGGGGTGAACGATAAAGACTTGGGGTCAATGTGATTTGAGACTGCAAGGTGCAACCTTCTACCCTTGCTAGCTGCAGCCAAGTAATGGAGCACACACTGACAGCTGCAGCACAGTGTTGAATAAAGTGTATGCAAGGAAACACAGAGAGAAGGAGACAGTTGCTCAACCTGTCGACAGCTTCTCCATAATTCAATAAGTCAAGGTGGAGGACCATTCCTGAGAAGCTACAGCAGCTCCAGAAATAGCTGTCTAGTATGATGGGTGTTTTTTTTCCATGGTAATCTTGCTTGTCTCTCTCAACAAGACTGCTAAGATAATTGAAAACACACACGTGAAAAAAACACAAGTATCACTGACACCAGGAATGTTTCTTTGTCCTGAATGGTTCTGCTTTGACTGTCCTGTTTTAACATGTTCCAAGAATCTCTGAATCTGTCTACAGGTCAATATATTTGACAATGCAGCCCTTGTTCCATTATCTTTAAAATGAAATTATTCATCACTATTTTCATGCATGATGACAATGTGTCTCATGTTTGCATTGCCAACGAAATACTGGCCTGTCAGTGCGATATAAAGCAAAACATTTGTGTAAGATTTTTGGCGTTGATTGTGAAGTTTTTGCAATTTGTCTTTTCAATAAGTCTGCCTAAAAAATGTACATGTACTTCCAAATGTGGCTGGCTGTTTTGTATTTCTGTTGTGAAATATCAAAATATTACTAAAAGCAAATTACAAAGTTTAGTGTAGAAAAATAGTAAATGACTTTTTAAGAAACCTACCGCAGACTGTTGCTTCAATTTCCTCTTCAAATTCCCTCTTTTTGTCAAAGAAAAGCAGTATTTCAACTTTCCCACCATCTCCTCTCAATATATCTGCCCCGCTCCAATTGTGACTTAAGTCTCTGTTGGACCCCGGCCAGCATGTTAACTCCAGCTAAATCAGTGGATTAACAGTTTAGTCCAACCTCATCACACACACACACACACACACACACACACACACACACACACACACACACACACACACACACACACACACACACACACACATGCACGCACCTTCAGCACCACCAATACTAATCTTAAGGAGCTGACCTCAGCCAACAAATGACCAAATTCACACAAAATGAAGACCCGCCCCCGTCACCAATATGGTCTTTCCTTTCTTCTGTCCTTATGAGAGGCTCCTATTGAAGCAGCCAACCACACTTGTTGAGATTGTGGTGACAGATCCTCAAGTGCCTCTCTCTTAAACGAAACCCCACTATCCTTTGGGATTCAATTTAGTTGGCAAATGCTTGTCACAAAAACAGCAAGGGTGGGAATCCAACTAAAGCAAACTATCTTGCATTTATAGACGGGATTACTATCTCCTTAGCTCATATTCCCACACCAAATTTGTCGTTTGTGGCATAACAGTTGAGGCGATGACTGAATGAATGATCGGCCTTTCCATATGCCTCGCACTTTTACCCTATTTGTGCTACTCTGTCTTAATTTGTATCCAATAGCAGCGGCTTCACCGCCTGCTGTTAGCAGGCTACGCTGGTTGTGACCCATGAGGTCAGCGTTACTGTTGAACCCGTGCCACAGCGTCTGGTACAGTCAAGCGGCCAATGTGCAGCTGTGTAGGACTCTGGGCTGGAGAGCCACTAACACACACCATGCTGTCACACTGTTTGTCATTCCACATGTCTGTCATACTGAGGTCTCTGAAGCCAACAGGAACACATTTTAGTAAGATGATGCAAAAGGAGAAGCACTGAGTCTTCCTGTGTCTGCATCAGTGTTTCCCATAGGCAAATACTCCAAGACCTACTCTAATGACACAGAATACATGCGGTTGGTTAGGCTTTATAGCACACGCAAAACCATTATGGCACCTGTTCTGACATAAACGGTAGTAACCAGACCAAAAAGCAGCGCACATTTCGGTGCTTTTTCGGTGCTTTTTTTTCCCTGAGATGTCATACACTTTGGATTCTAGCCAATCATTTTACCTTTACAAGGATAGTAGGCGGGCGGGTACGTACGTTCTTTTAGAGCAGAGCTACAAATTAAAAATGCCCAAGGCGAAGCGGTCAGAAGTCTGGCTGTACTTCACAGCAAAAGATGCAAACTCAGCAGCCTGCAACAAGTGCTTTAAGGTGATACTGTGCAAAGGAGGTAAAACCTTGATTCTGACGACGAACCTGGCGACGTATAGCGTTTTGTTAAAAGCCAAGAAATGCAATGTATTTGATAGCTTGCTGCGAGACCTCACACCGGCACATCTACTGCGGGTGTGGTGCCTGTTATCGACCCGGAGTTAGCAACATCCCCCAAGAACCTGAAGAGTCCTGGCCCCTAGCCCTGCCAGTGTAGCAGAAATGATGACGGATGATGATGGCAGCAGCAGCCGTTCGTCTCTGCGTGAGTAGCTTAATGTTGTTCGAGTGTAATGAGTAGGCTAACCAGGTTATTAAATTAATGCCTGTAAGGTGAACTAGCAAACACCATCAACAACACCAGTTACATGTGGCTGTCTTCTTGTTTGTTGGCAGATACTCCCTTCACCCTGGCCAAAAAGGCTAAAATGACCAAGAAAAAGTGGAAAACAGCTAAACAGGTTTTTGGACAAAGTTTGAGTTTTATTTCCATTGTTTAAGCACTTCATCCAGCCAAGAGTGATACCATATATGCCCTATAGCTGCAGAAAAGGCTAACATTGTTATCTTTTTACAAAAAAGAGCTAAACATGAGAGGTTTTTGGACAAAGTTTGTATTCTCCATTCTTTAACCACTGGTTCGAGCACCGTTTAAGCACCGGCACCGTTTCAAAAGTACCGGTTTGGCACCGGTATCGGATAAAACCTAAACGATACCCATCCCTACACATGACCTCCACAGTCATCTGATTTCAATCCAATGGAATGTGGTGGAACAGGAGAGTCTTATTATGGATGTGCAGCTGACAAATCAGTAGCAACTGTGTGCCGCTATCATGTAATTATGGAACAAAATCTCTGAGGGATGTTTCCAACACCTTGTTGAATCTGTGCCTTAAAGAATTAAGGCAGTTCTGCAGCCAAAAGGGGGTCCGATCCATTATAGCAAGGTGACTGTATGGTTCTTAATTCTCTGATTCTTTCTTTAACTTTGCAATGAAGTAATATGATTTCAAAGTATACAATAGCAATTTTCATTACAGAACATCTCCATACAATACTAGTGAGCATAATTAGTCTGCTTTGTTAAAGTGGTCTGTATAAATGATCTTGTAATTAGAGGACGATGCATGAAGCTAGAAAAATAAATAGGAAATTGAAGCTCACTCGTACTTTGTAATCCATCCCTGATAAGAAAACATCCTAGAAAGCTAAAGCTAAACATGAAGTTTCTATCCATTCAGCAGCTGTGGATAATGATGCCAATTAAGCCAACACTCTATAGCACAAAGTGAATGAAACATCAAGATGAGTAAATAAAGTCCTGCTTCCTTGTTAAATTGTCATATTTGTTCTATTAACTGTGAAGTGCTGTTCTAATTGAAAAAAATAACACATACAATCTCAACAGTACAACCAGCCTGTTCACTTCAATTAAATCGTATTTATAAAGCACCGATTCGCAACAACAGTCACCTCAAGGTGCTTTAAATCCTTTAAGCCCTACAATATCACAGAGAATCCTCCAACAATCAGTCGATCCCCTATGAGGTAGCACCTGGCAACAGTGGGAATCAAGAACTCTCTTTTAACAGGAAGAGACTTCTGGAAGAATGAGACTGAAAATGAAAGCAAACACTGAGTGCTAAAACCTTAAGTCATGTTTGTTTTGCCATCACCACTATGCCTCCTGGGTTGGTTGTTTTCTGTCTTTTGAAGAGGAAACCTTTCCATAAGTCATTTCAGGAATACTATTATTACTGGTTATTTAAGACGACAGGTACATATGACCTGAAAGATGGAGGCCTGATTGTGTTTTGGAGGTAAGCAAGTAAAATGAAGAAAGATGGGGGCAGCATGCAATTTAAGTCATCAGAATACAACCGCTGACTTTGCAGTTATCCAGGATCAGCATTATGCACTGGGTTATCAGAAAACCTTTGTTTTTATCATCATCACTCAACCCTTCTGGTAATTTAGCACATGTTCGTGTTGTGTTGCAATGGTGCAATAGCTAAGCCTTTAATACCTAAAGGTAGCAACAAACCCATGTTTTACGTTGGATGTTTTTGGCCTCCACAGCATCACCCGTCCATCCTTTTTCCTCCCATCTCATCTCATTCTGCATTCTCCGGGTCAGAGGCGCCTGGTCTAGCCACGGTGCCATGTATCCTAATCACATAAGCGCACAGGCTAATCCTTAGGACAGCTGGGGAATCTTTACTGCACAATTGAAGCATGAGCTGGACAGCAGCTTCATGGCCCATCTCTGTAAACCCCCACGCTTTCATTGGCCTGCCATTTTAACCCTCCATCCACCAACACACACATAGTCACCGCAAGTGCACCTAATTTCCCTAAATTACACACGCACAAATGAGTGTTTCGAAGGTCAGCGCAGCTGCTGATAGAAACTTCCAGATCTTCTTCAAATTGCAGTTGTACAACTTTCCCTTATGTGCTTATATAACATCAACATTTTGGGGGGGAAAACTAAACAGAATTTGTCCCAGTTGTTAATATTTCATACATCCCTGATGCACAAAACAGGTGGTGACCTGGTTAAAGGAAATTTCTCCTTCACAATTGTAAATGACTGTTCTATTCTGACATTTAATGTTATGTAGTTATGGTATTGAATATCCATTCACTGATCTCCAAAGTACTTACTGTCTAGGTGAATTGATGGACTGAGGAGTATATATCCATCGCATACATCCTACTGGTAATACATCAGAACACTGTCCTGTCTAGGATATCTACTTTGATGAACTGTTTTCCTGAAAACAGTCTCTGTTAGAGCAGTTAGCGCATCCATCTCCTCCGAGATTATGATGAATAATGGAGTAATACGAGGAATTTCCTCAAGAATAAAATGTTTCTAACCCTGCACCTCTCCTGGCTAGCAATACAATTCTCCTGGTGCAACTGATGTCCAACCCCCCTCCCCCCCCCCCCAAAAAAAAACAAAACAAAAAAAACCAGGCATCTCAACAGATCTATGTTTATCCCATCCCCCTAGAAACCCTGCTATGGGGTCTCTGGGGCTTTCCCTGGTCTTCAAGTATGTTTGCCAATGTAAGAAACATATGCTCCATTATTATTTATAGAACTATTTGTTTGTTTAGTATTCTATTTTTTCCAGAAGGTGAATGTCAACTCAGGTCTGCTCACTTTTTCTTTTTCTTTTTTCCTTTTTTTTTATTATTTACAATTTATGTGCCATATTAAATTCTTCATTTGTGCAGAGGTAGGAGTGGAGCATGTTATAACAGAAGGAGTGTTTTTTGACAAATGAGCTTAGTCATGTGAAGCTGACATTTTTATGATTGTGAGCAAGTGTTGAAAACCTCCCGAGCCAGTTATCATCATTATCCATCGCAGTTTGTGGAGAGGCCTCAGTCATGGTCTATGAGCTTTCCCCCTACTCACAGGTTTGAAAAAAAAAAAGCATGGGGACCTCCAGTACAGAGTGATTCATTCCAGTGAAAAAAACAACACTGATAGTTTTTACAGCAAATAGTATCACAAGACATATTAAAGATATATTACATGTCAGCGGTCATGATGGTGCTTAGTCATTTGTGCAGCCGGTTCATTTTCAGTGTTTTTTTTTTTTAATGTTTATCTGAATCTGAGTCACAGCTGCTTCCGGAGGGGATACTGAGGTGGTCCTAGGCCAGCAGAGCAATATCTCCAGCGAGTCTGTCCGGGGTCTATTCCAGTTGGTCCCGCCCTAAAAACCATACGATGAAGCTTCACAGACAGATACCCAAACTGTCTCACCTGGCTCCTGGATGCGGAAAGGCAGGAGCACTACTTTTGGTTCCTCCCGAATACCTAATCCCAAATCCTCACCCTGTCTCCAAGGTTTAGGCCAGACACCCCTCAGAGAAAACTAATTTCTGCAGCTTGTATCCACAGTCCTACTCTTTCAGTGTCCGCAGCTTACGGCCACAGGTGAAGGTAGGAACATAAATCCATGGGTAAAATAAAAGCTTCACCTTCAAGGTCACGTCTTCACCACAACAGAGCAGTGCTGCACTCTTGTGCAGGATTTGAATTCCTCCACTTCAGGCAAGAACTCATCCCTTACTCAGGTAGCAAATCCACAGTTTCATGACTTGACAACCTCATAGTTTAGATTGATTTTAAAACTAATTTGGTTACAGTTTTTACTGTAGAGCTCAGATCTGTGTTGTTTTTAAAACCTTTTGTATGACTGACCTCAACTTCCAGTGAAGAAAATTTTCCTGTGGTTGCACAGGTTTGTTAAATGTGCTGCTGATTGTAAAGGGTGAGTTGAAATCTTTTATCAGACTTGGTTCATTATATATGGAGTGTTAATCTTTATGTAAGCTGCCTTGCTTAAGGACACAGCCTCTCTAAACCTTTTCACTTGTCTTAACTGAAATTCTTCAAGCAATTCAACTAAAATCATCCTTGTACAAACAACAGATCTACACCACAAGATGTTCAGTACACATTATACTGAGTAATAATATTTTTCCATATTATGGTGCTTTTTTTAAAAAAAAAACCATGTTTTGAGAGATTCTGAGCTCACATGTTTTTCCAGCATGAGGAACAAGCAGGAGCTTTGACAGGTGCTTAACAACAATCAAAAACAGTTATAAACAGGGTATGCTATTGGGCAGGGTGCAGGAAGAAGGCAAGAGGCACATACTCTTTAGACCCCTATCACACTTTCCAGAGAGGAACTCGCTTTTTCCCAACTTACTGAAAAAAAAAAAAACAGAAATCTGTGAGTTGCTCAGACCGGAGCTATGAGCTAAGGTGTTTTCACAGTGCTCAGCACATATGTTAAAGCAATGTTTTGATGTTTATAAAGCTAATGCTTGAAGATTAACTAATTATAGTAAATCTCATATTCCTTTATGCACTGATTTCGAGTGCCTTTACCTTTTAAAGTACGATGAAACTGTTCAGAGTATGACTTTGTAGCCAATGCAGTTGACCCTTGTCTAAGGGTCAAACACTTTAATAATATTTTTAACGTCAACTTAAAATTAACTATTAAAAAAAAATTAAAATTAAAAAAAATGTACTTGGTGTTGCAAATTAGTTGCATATGGATACAACTTTGTGGAGAACGGGCTCTTAATATTGTGACTAAGGGTCACTATTTACGTCCAAATCTCAACAGTATTGATGTCAACGCTCTTATTGGTATTGGATTGATACATCACTATAGGATTGTTACTTTGTTTCTATCCTGAAGTTCAGTATGTAGCCCACTGAATTTGTTTTAGGGGGGGGGGGATTAGAAAATATACCTCAAACATCCACTATAAAAAATGTCTGAAACCTTTTGTGGTTTTTTATTTATAACCTATATCACATTTAAACAACAGAGGTTGACCCAAAGTACTTTAGAGGCAGGCGTATTTATATTTAAGGTCTCTAAAAACCCAGTTTTAAAATACATAAAGAGCTGAAAGCTGTTTTTTGTTGCATTAACTAATTATTGTGGAAAGTAAAATGGAAAGTGGAAAGTAGAATTTGCAAACTGATGATGAGAAGTGTTCTCTCCCTTATAAAAGTTGCCCTTATAGGTTATTGGCAATACTGGCCCTGTACTTATTTGGTATTGGATCGATACCAAAATTTGCATTATCACACATCACTTATTTGTGACGTTCGTATTTATTTATCCTATTTCTTTATCCATTAAAACCACTCCACAATCAACACCTTTTAGTTAAGCCCTTTCAAGGCAGCATAAATGCACCGTGTGCAGAGAGGTGATGCTGGAAAAACAACTCATCTGCCACTTTCAGCAGTTCAAAAATAGTCTCTGCCTTTCTGCTTGACAGCCACAACCAGAGCAGACTAGGAGGATGACAGTGGGAATGGTAGGTTGTCAGGAGGAGGTGGGGAATGACGCTCTTTTCTACTTTTTTTCCACCTTGTGCTTTAGTTGCACCCTCTTCCTTCATGCTAACAGCTGTCAAAACGTTTTTTTATTACAGCAGACCGCAGAGTTGCAGTTCATATTAAAGGCTGGTACAGGGCAGGAAGTTTGGAGGAGTCCAGCAAGCGGGGCACATTAAAGCTTCCTAGTTTCTCTAAGCAAAGCAGCTAGGACCCAGGGGACGAATTGCTAACACCAAGAAGGTACTGCTCCCACGCTAATTTAGGTACACATGTCAGACATGTCAAAGGCTTTTGCGCTGATGTTTTAGGTGTTAGAGCAGATACTCTCGTAATTGTGTTTTGTTTTCACTACTGTATGTGAAGCTTCTATTAGCCTAAGATCACAGAACCACTTTCCTCTTGGATTAATTGAGCTTTAAGACTTACATGATGAGGCCTCCACATATTTGAAAGATTGTTGAAAGAGAAAACTCTGAAATCTCCACTCTGCTCGGGGGATAGAGCCTGTTGAAATAATATGAGTTCAACACGATGATTCCCCAGCTCATAGCAAATGTCCGAACATGGTAAATCCAAAACAGAAATGTTTATGTCTTGCATTCAATAGTTTTAATGGTTACATTGTTTGGAGTTGATGTAAAAACATCAGTGTTACGGTAATATACAGTGTAATATGTCAGAGGCTTTTATAATCAGTTTACACTAAATCAATATAAATTGTCATAGCAATGGGGGAGCGGGGGGATACAGCATGAAACAGTGACGATCCAGCAAGGTTTGCATCAGATTCCCCAAAACACCTAACCTCAACCGTCTTATTACGTAGCAAAATCACTTTTCTTATTTAAAAGGTTGGTCTCAGGGATTTTATTTTCCCAACATTTCCCAGATGGAGACCTTCTGTGTCTCACATGTTATTTGCTGTTGTAGAACAGAGGAAAAGCTCTCAATACCGGCTTGATTTTGACTACTCACAGATAATAATTATACCAAAAAAAAGCAAACAATTTATTGAATCTTTATTTCTTTTTTCTCTTTTTTCTCCATTTTTGGAAATTTAAGCCAATACCATTCATTTAAAGAAATCTTTATTGAAATTGCTACAATTTAATGCCCGAGAAAAGCCACCCACTCAAATGTAACTGAACATTTAAAATTAAAAATTGCACTCACCTTCCTAGGCATTGAGAACTGCCTTAATTCTTTGCGTCATAACATCAGTGAGGTACTAGAAACATTGCGCAGAGATTTTGGTCCATATTAAATGTGTGTGTAAAATATACACCATACCATTACACCACCATCAGCAGCCTGAAAAGAGACAGAAGGCAGGATAGATCCATGTGTTCATTTGATTTATGCCATAACTTAACACTACCATCTAAATGGCATAGAAGGAATTGAGGCTTATCAGAACAAGCAATGTTTTTTCAATCTTCTATTGTTAAATGTTGGTGATTGTGTGCAAATTGTAGCTTACGTTTCCTGTCCCTAGCTTACAAGAGTAGCACCCAGTGTGGTCTTCTGCTGCTGTAGACAGGCTTCAAAGTTCGACATGTTTTGACATGCATTCACAGATGCTGTTCTGTAATAAGTGGTTATTTGGGTTAGTACTGGCTTTCTACTGCCATTCTCCTTTGACCTCTGGAGGACTGCTGATCATGATCAACTACCAGAAGTTTTCTCTATTTTGAATTATCCATCCATCCATTCGCTTCCGCTTATCCTTATCAAGGTCGCGCAGGGCTGGAGCCTGACACGGCTACCATAAGGCAAGAGGTGGGGTACACCCTGGACAGCCAACGCAGAGAGACAGACAGCCATGTAGGCAATTTAGAATAACCAATTAACTTAACCCCACTAACTGCATGTCTTTGAACTGCGGGAGGAAGTGGGGTACCTGAAGAGAACCCCCGCAGACAAACATACAAACTCTACTGCTAGATGGTGGATTTGAACCCAGGTCTACTTTGGGCCATTCTCTGTAAACCCTAGAGATGGTTGTGTGGGTAAATCCCAGTTAATCAGCAGTTTATGAAATAGTCAGACCAGCCGGTCTGGCACCATGTCACCTTGTTTCAACTTCAGCACATTGTCTTGACTTGTTACGTGCCTAAATGCATTGAGCTGCTGCCATGTGATTGGCTGGTTACATATTTGCATTCATGAGCAGTTGAACATGTGTACCTAAGAAAGGAGCCAGGAATGAACATATTAATTTCTAGTGATGTGCGATACCACTGATTTCCTTTCCGATCCGATACCAAGTAAAATTCAGGGTGGTATCGACGATACTGATACGATACCGATACCCTATACAAAACGTATTTAATTTATTCTATCTCAAATTATAGCGTCATAATGATTACAGGACATCAGATTACTTGTTCTTATCACTTAATAATGCAGAGTTCATCATATAGAAATAAAAAACTGAAGTTTTGCACTATTTGAACACCTTGCCTGCCTGCAGCACTAAAGGACTCAGTGAGAGACATCTGTCTCGCCCTAGCAGCACCTGTCCACTCCTCCTCTTCAGTTCGCCTCAACATATGCTCGTCATATTCTGTGATATGATTTACTCTGAGGTGTTTGACAAGGTCAGTGGTGTTGCCACAGCACCTCACTTTTTTGCCACATGTATCGTAAACCATGCCTCAGCTGTTTGTGGAGGTAAAATACGTCCGCACATGACTCCAATTACGCTCAGCCATTCTTGTGAGTGCGCACGCCAAGGGGCTGCGACACATTTATACAGCTATATTTCACACATGACTATGAAACCCGGAAGAGGAAGTTGTTCCTTCGAATGTAGACAATCCGAATGTTATAGTTTCTTTCCACTGTGTTCCTGTTAATGATAAACTACAAATTTACCCTAAATTACTAAAATATCGATATTTTAATGTGAGAATCGATTCTAGAACATAAATGATTGGTATCGGAGGAATCGATATTTCAGGATCGATCCGCACATCACTATTAATTTCACATTTTCAGAGGCTGAATCCAGCAAATATGTGTCATCAGTAATGGAAGAACTTTAAATTCAAGGCATGATATACTAATTAAACTTCAATGCTACCAAATAATGCACGTACATATTAAATAATTTAAAAATCCATTTATTATTTCAGATTTTTTCCGCCTTTGTTATACAAAGATGTTAAATAACTTAAATACATTCTTACCAGTCATTTGTGATCTGTTTAAACCTACAAGCTATACACATGAGGTAGAGGAAAATAATTTAGAGTTCCCATAAGACATGAATAAGTGAACATGGACAAAGCTTTGTTGGTGTAATATTATCACAAAGGACAATACATAGCTGGTGTATTTTATCTTTGTTTTACAAGCACAGCACAAATCCTAACAAAAAGTACATGTACATGTAAAGTGACCCTAAGGTGAACAAGTCCATACTGATCATCAGTCCTTTCACAAAACCGCTGATTATACAAGATTAAGTTCTATAAAATATTCTTGATAACTGTGATTTTCTTTGCATGCTTTCAGAAACTGCATTACCGCGAGTGAATTAAACCAACTAAAAGTGAGCTGATTTGAATTTTGTTAGGATTTGTTAGTGCTTAGATAACAATCTTGAGATATAAAATGAAATATGTTGATAGTATACACTGCTTCTCGAAGCCTCCACCCCAAAAGGAACAAACACCCAAAAAGAAAACAGAGTAAAAAATACAGGATATAAAATCAATTTAGACTTTGAAGTTATTTACACTAAACACATGCTCATAATATATTTAAAAAATAATTTATCTTTCTTTTCTCTACAACATAGAATTTTGTACATGATCCACTGATGACTAAACAGTGCAGAGTTTTGGATTTGAGAGCGTGGATGACTGTGACATCTAAAAACCCAGCGGACTGCTGCATCATGCTCCTCTTTTCTGGACTAAATTTCTACGCCTATGTACAATCTATAAACAAACAAAAATGCAATCTGTTTGCATTTCCTGTCGTGTCTGTTTTGAATCCGTTCAATGGTAGAGAACCTCACCATGTTTGGGCTGAGGCGGAGTGTGTGGCGCAAACACACACCAGAAGCTGTGGCAAGCAGGCATTTGTGCTTTGCGTCTCTGCATAGCTATTATGGTTTCCATGTAGCGTGCAAAGTTCTATGTATATGTTTTGACCAGTCTTTATTTGGCATGCCATCTCATATCAAAATGCTTGGAATTCATCTCCTTTAGACAAATAAGCCATGCACGGTTCTCTTCTTATCAGAGGGAGCTTTGATTTAAATCACTGTGAAACTCCTTTTTAAAAATGCACTGTGCAGCATTGATGATTGAAATCCGTAATCATCTCGTTTCAGCAGCTGTATGCCGTTTCAGCAAATGCTTCACTCATTTATTTAATTTCAATTTGTGTTTCAGATGCTTGTGAGAGTTGAACATGTGCCTCACTTTTGTCTCTATACCACAGGAGAAGAAACCTTTGCTATTTACATTTTTTAATAAAAAACAAGAAGAAAAAAAGATTCTGCACTGCACTGTATCCATAAATACAGATCTTTAAATACTTTAAAGGGCTTTTGGGCTTCAGTGCGTGAATGGTGCTATAATACAAAGCTGGGTCCCTCACTCAGTAGTTAATTCACACCAATCTAAAATATGGCCTATAAGGTCCTGTATTTGATAAAATATAATGTTTCTAAGCACTAAGTGCTGAGAATATGACAAAATTTTGTCTGCATTGTTTGTGTGCACAGAGGCATTTCTCATAAAACTGTAATGGAAACAATTTGCATGTTCTTCTTATCAGTCAGCTAGTTAGCTTTGCATAAACGCCGCAAACTTGGACACAGCGAGACTGAAATGTGCCCTAAGGTATCAAAAGCCACCTTTCAGTACCTTTAAGGTTCACTGATTAACAAGTTACATCCTGTCTGTTTAATATGTACAAAAAAGCGTAACAAAGACGAGGCGTGGTTTAACTTCCTGGATTAAACAAACAAGATATAGGAGGCCAAACAGTGAGTTTAGAGGTGCTGATGGGCAAATTTTGTTAAAAGTAGCAGTTTCCTCTGTTTCTTTATGATAGGCTAAGGAAAAACCAGACTGAAGTTTATTATTTCATACCACGCAGTACTTCCTGCAGTGTCAAACCGTCACTCTTGTATGGTGGGGTCAGCATGCTGCGTTGTGTTAACTGTGTCAAAAGGTGCTCAGCAATAAGATGAAAAGGTAAAGTTAACTTATAAAAACAACTTCACTGACTTCAGAAAGAAGACAGCCGATTAGTAAAACGTAGACATAAATTTGCGGAACAATTACACAAATATTAGTTTTATAATAGATCTTTATATTAGCTAAGAGGCTTGTGCTTTCATCTTCACTTGAACAAAAAGTCAGTCGCCCCATACTGTTTGAACTTCCACTGTACACACTGCGTGTCAATGTATTTCATATGGCTCAATCAAATTTGTGGAAGCAGAAGAGGAAGGAAGAATACGAAATGGCAGGGAGTTAAATTCCTCCAGTTCTCCACAGTTTTCTTTAGAACTACAAAGTAGATTTAAGCTTCACAAAGCTCTACACTTTTTGATCCGAGTCTCACGTGGGCCTTCTGCTGATCAAGAGATCACCTGTTGCTATGCTTTTGACTGTAATAACAAGGCCGCTGTCATCTCCACCTTGGATTCAGATGTTCTTTCTGGTTTAGTCAAACACATATAGTGGTTTAAGTTATTCCCTGAACACTGGCCGAGAATAGCCTAAACTGACTGGTTTAGTTATCTTCTGTTAATGTATGCACTAACAGCTTCATATTACAATATTACAAAAAAAGAAAAAATTAAAGATATTTTTGTTCCTCCTCATGAAGGAGTAGTCCCAAAGGATCTATAAATTATCCACAGAAAGATGTCAGACACAAGCGTGCTGCTTTCCAAAGGGCCTTGTCAACATGAATCAAAAAGAAAACTGAGCAAGAGCACACAAACAACAAAACATTTGTGTGGTTAGTGGTTTGTTTTAACATAGTTAGATAAGTGGCTTATATAATATCATTACAATATAACTGAATTTATGTACATATATATATGCAAACACACAATGTGTGTGAGTGTAAATATGTGCGTGTAGAGTAATTCTTACACCCTGTCTTTTTCCTTTTTTTTTCAGTTTCCGTATATGGTTTTGAATCGCCATAAAAAGTCGTCACTTAATTTTTCCGCTCCCCCCCCCTCGCTATCTACCTCATGTTCACATGCTTACAAATACTGTACACACGTAAAAATTGACAAACACACACCATTCCTCTTTGGGCAAAGCCCCAGAAATCAGTCTGTTGATGTAACTGTCCTTGTGTTGTATCCTCATTAACTGGGCGTTAATCGGTTTTCTTGTGAATTGATGACAAAGATTTTTGTTTTTCTTAAAGGAAAGTGAAAGCGTCTCTCTTCAAGGTAACGCTGTGATAAAGAGCTTGAGATGTTGACCCAGTTGTCTGAGAAAGTTTTTATTCTGCAGGACCTCTGAAACCCAACCCACAGAAATCCCTCAAAGTGCTTATTGCTTCTTGGCTCGCTCCTTTTTTGCTTGCAGAATGCTGCTCCGACACTGAAAGCAAAACTCTGCATGAGAAAAAAAAATGCTCCTCTTCAACACAACCACCTTCCTCAGACTGAAAGGGCTGAACGGTGCCCCGTTTACCCCTTGCAGGTGTAGACCTCCTCTCTCTGTGTGCACTGCTTGCATTCAACGTAGCAGCACCAGCGCACCTGGCATTGGCAAGGCCTGGTCACCTCCCTGCTTTGAGTGTTGTGGCCTCGCCCGCAACAGATAGCATCACAGTTTTTGTCCTTGTAGCATTTGCGGGCTGCGGTGCCCGGTGAATATTTGGTGGGTCTACAGAAACTGGGTGAGTCCTCGATGTGGAGCAAGTCCATAGTGCGGGGGATTTGATCGTTCAGGCCGGGCAGGGGCTGTTGTTGTTGCTGCTGCTGCTGCTGGTTGCGGCCCGTGGAGATCTCTCCCTCCCCGGTGGCCTCGTTGGTGGAGCTGCCGACCTTGACGGAGGTCTCGTAACGCTGCTTCAGCTGCTTGCCGATCTCATGGAAGGGCTGGAGCTGCCTCCAACAGGTCTGGACGGTGCAGGAGCCAGATACGCCGTGGCATTTGCAAGTGGTCTCCACTCCAGCCTTGATTACCTGGACCAGAGACAGAGCAATACTGTTAACCACTGAGAACCAGTGAAGGCACACAATGAAAGGTATGCAATTTAACAAGCTTTTGTTTAGCAAACAGAACTTGAAAGAGCCAATTCATTAAAGTATTCTCACAACTAGATGAACTGGGTGGAGTACGGCGGCTTGGGAAGGTTATAGACATATATTTTACATTCATTGCTCTCTTTCATATCATAATTAAAGGGGAAAAACTTCACTTATTGCTTGTGAACTAAAGGAGAACAATGGCGTCTGAGGCTTCTTGTATAAAAGAAAAAGAGAATTATAGTTTGTGGGAGGATTGATTTTGTTATAATAACCACAGATGAAATTTTGATTAAACAGTTGTGGTTATTATGATAAGTGAGGGGAGGTTATGGGTAAGAAGAAGCCACAAAACAATCCATTCAGTCAACTATGGGAACCCTTCATACCTCCTCCTGTACTGGGTACTTTACTAAAATGTGTTTTTTAAGCCCAGAGTTGATCAACCCAGCGCTATAGTGCGGTCATTTTGGCATAACCCAGAGCAAAGTCACGCAAACGTTTGGGAAGAGAAAGAATATCGAAGAAACCGTTTTTTGTCTTACACAAAATCACACATAATTGCAAGTGAAACAGAGGAATTATCAGCTAAAGAGACCACAACACGTTACTTTAATATCACTTGACCCCCTAGCAGTCAGCCAGAGTTCATTTCTGCATCCACCACAATGTGTAAAGCAGAGTGTGTCCGCGAGAATCAATGACAATAACATATTGTCTTATACAGGGTTTGGAAACAATTTACAAATCTTTTCTCTGACTGTGAGCGAGATCGGGGAGCAGGAAGTGCATATTCATCACACCAGCAGGTCAAGAAAATTTGATAGGTCAGCCTTTAAAATGTCGGGGGGATGCAGAGGCTCGCACATTCCAATTTTGTCCTCGGCGTGGGAATTCATCCTGAGCGAATGCGATACACCTCGCTACATGTGCAAATTATGAAAAGAAAAAAACAAAGAAGGAGCCAAAACAATGTTGTAAATCTTTTATCACAAATAAAATCTCCAAGGAGGCTGGATTTAGGAGAGCCAAGTTGAAAAGGAAGAGCTCGCATTCATTTGGGGGAGAGTTTTATATCTGTTAATATTTGGGAAGTGTGCTTTAGCTGTAATTCATTTTGAAACCAAAATGAAAAAGGCCACAACAGGCACAAAGCACAGTAAAAGAAATATATTCCAGACCATTAGTTTGCTTTGGCTTGACATATTAGGAGCATTTATTCTGCTATTAAAAACACTTCCAAGATGAAAAACCCGTATTTGCTCACCACAAACAATCACTGAATTCTACCAGAGCACAAATGAGACTCTTAGCCTATCTAATCTGAGAGAGAAAACCAAATATTGACTAATGAACACTTTCAGATTTCACTAAAATTTACAGCAGCATTACTCTGGGTTTCTTTTAAACTTGTGTGTTGGATTTTTGAAACACTTCACAATTTTCAATTGATTTTGCTCTCCCAAAATACCCCAGTTAACATCATCCTGGTGTAGGGAAGTTCAGGTCCCATCTGGTGATCCTAATTACATATTTGGAGACAGTTAAGATGGAGCAGTTTGAGTCAAACAGCAGTGCTGTAATGTTTAAACTCCAGTACAAAAGCAAAAGCCAAGATATGGAAATGCAGTGTATCCGGGATATGGCGCAAAATGAATCGGTACTTCACATTGATGTTTGCCGACAAAAAGAACTCAGAGTATATTGTATTAATGCTATTTTCCCATCGTTTAAATGATTCATACAAGCAATTAGCAAACCTTTCTGTTTACATAATGTCTGTCTCGCCATATGAACTCTGACCCTCTTCAAACTGAAGTGTGTTTCCTAGTTAGATTCATGTGTATGGAATAACTCAAAGTCTGTAGAAATTGCAGCGTTAATAAAAGGCGAGTGAAGCTGACACTTTGGGTAAATATACTGCTATGAAATTAGAGTTTGATAAATCTTTCTTTTTCTTTGACTGTTACTCCTTAAAAGTTTTCCAACATCGCTGACATGTAGATGAATAACTGTCACAAATTAAAATGAAGTCGAATTTAATGTTTTCAATAAATTATTAGCTAATATTGTTGCTGTCACAGACCATCATATACCTCTAAGAGGCAACAATGTCGTAGAAGGAGTTGGAGATCTGAGATCAAAGCAGCAGATGTTGAGATATTTGCTTTTGTTGCGTCGGCTGACTTTTGGCTCGAAGCACGGGTCAAGCTCCAGAACGAATGAATCCCCCATTTCCCATGGTGCAGCTAGATCGCGTCATTGGATAGACCAAGTAAGTAAATAGTGCTATCGGTCGGTACGTCATGACCATTTGACGCACTTACCTTCATGCCCACGTTCGTATTGTGCATGTCCACACGTGCACGTAGATCCTTGTTCGAGCGTTTGCCCAGGAAGTCCTTGACAAACTTGTTTGCGTATTTGAGGTTGTCTCCGCAGCCTCCCCACTGCCACGCCTTACGGTTCTCCAGGTCGGGGGCCTCGTCGCATGTACAGCGCTCCATGCGTCCTGCGCTGCAAGCTTTGGCCATGGCATGAGTTAGACCCGCTGAGGAGATGGCGTACAAGAAGGCCGTCTCTTTAAATCCTAGAGAAGCCCGATGGAGAGTGGCAATTGGGAGACAGGAAAATAAAGGGTTTTCTAAAGAGTTGGCTCACTCACACATTAGGTTTTAAGTGCACAAGAATAAAATGCATATTCAAATGGGAAGAAAAGTAGTAATAATCACCTCTTTTTAATATGTTGGCTCGGTGGCGCCCCTCTAAGGTGCAGTTCCACCTCTCAAAGCGGAATTGGTACTGGCATTCTAGGGCGCTCATGGTGATGGCCTCTCTTAGAGTCTCCGCCACGCCCGGGTCTCGTCTGCACATCCTGCGCTGCTTCTTTTCTAGTTTGAGCCGGTCACACAGCTTGAAGTGGGCCCTGCCTATGCTCTCCTCTGGTAAAGAGTTCAGTGGCAGGACAGACAACGGTTCATTACCTGTCAACCTGGAAGAAAGCATCACAAGCCATTTGGAAACAGAAAGATACTGGGATTGTCTTGATAAAGTATTCAGACAGAACAACAGGATACTGACAAAGCTATACTGCATAAACAGCACAGGAAGCACAGCTGCTCACATAATGCTCAAAAGTTTGGTTAATGTTCAAATGAATTCAGCTGTTCAGTGGTTAATGTTCAGGGGAATTCAACATTTGCTGGAGATTGAGATCAACTCTCGGTGGAGGTGTGTCTGAGTAAAGAGCAAATTCTCTGCAGTGGTGGAAAAGTCAGGTTTACCATGTAATTCTTTTGAATTTTGGATACCTAAAAATCCCGTTGTAGAACAATGGAGTTATAATTAGCTTTTGTTTTAAAGCAAAGGAGAAACAAATTATACTGTTAGCATTTTTGTGAGAAGTTTTTATCCACGGGGAAATTTAAAAGAAACGGGGCACTTAATGTAAGAGTGCCTCTGGAGTACTTTCAGAAAAGAAAATGTACTCAGTAACTTTTTATTTCAGAAGCAGGGAAATCAATATCTCTGCCCCTTACAATGTAAGTACACAGTATTATTAGTGGTGTGGGCTTTAAAAATACCTGTAGTTGTAATTAGTTTCTCCTCTCCTTTAAAACTGAAAAAAGGTTACTTACTATGTTTTTTTTACTGTAGTGACATTTTAAGTACCAGTAGGAACACAAGTCTTTGTACTGAAAATTGCAACCTATTCACAAAGATTTACATGGGCAACTGGACCGTAGGTTATGGGCTGTATATTGACGTTCTACCAAAGGTTCCTGAAATCAATTTTTTTTCCATTTTACAGCAATAAACTTACAGCATCAGCTGCATACTGAACACTTTAATACTGCAGTACGAGGTTATAATGTGCAGATGACAAGGCATTCAGTTAGTGTGGGGACATTTTAAACATTTGTACTCTGTGATCGTGTCTGTCGTGTTACAGTAAAACAGTAGCCAGCAAATGGTTGGTTAAATATTTATACCAGATCCTTCAGATGGGTGGCAGGTTGTACCTCGCTGTACAGATTTAAACATGGCACACAGTATTGCTGCTGTCATTATAAAAAGTCTTATATATCGTATAAAAGTCTTTACATCTGAAAATCTAGACTTTCTGTAGGGGACATAAAACGTGGTGATCTTTTTAGTTCTGTGTGTCTGTCCCACCTCACTCTGGGCTAAACTCTCATTTATGATGTCATCAAGGGGTTTCACTTAGGGGCAGACTGGAACAGCAATTTGACTCCATCCCACGCCACTCTGTTCATGCAAATTGTAATCGAGTACTACCTGGTCATCAGGCTTTTTACTACATAATTATTATGTCAAAAGATTATTGGACATCCACTTTGGAAACTGGAAAGTATGTTGATGGTGAAAGTGTCGGTATCTACAAAGAAAAAAATGAAATAAAATAAACTCTACAAAAGAACAACAAGTTAATTCATGTGCTCTTTTGTATTTTGTGATGTTGACATAATATCGTTATCTGATTTGACATAATGTCACAGTTATCATTAATTATGGTATGTAGCAAAACCCCGTCACTGAAACTGGCCCACTTATCTGGAATAAATGTTAACAACATTATAAACACAATGGGACCAACCAGCCAATCTCAACACTGAGGTTTTCAGGTATGCTAACAGTGCTCTCAAAATGCCCACAAAGAAAACCTTGAACTCTGCAGCTTTATTTTTTGACAAACAAAAGTATCAAACAAAATCCCCTGAAACTGAACTTAAGATACACCGCCACAAGAAGGGTGTGTGTTTAAGCTACAGTCCACCCAGACCCAGACCTTTTTTTTAACCTTTTATATTGAAGAAGACCTTCTTAACAGGTGTTACCTGTTAAGAAGCACTCCCTTGCAGAAAGCGAGAATGAGCAGATTCAAGTGCACATCTGTGCAAGTCTTTGGGGTGTGAACTCTGATGCTAAGCATGCTGTGGAGATGCATGCAGTCTGCGGGAGTCAAGGGTGTCTGAGAGGTCTTTCAACTCACTCCTGTTTGCTACATATAATGTAGCAAACTGTCAAGATGACTGTTCACAGTAGCCCAAAGTGGCCCTCAGGCTACTGGGAAATGACACGGTGCTCCAGACAGCCAATGGTTAAAGTTAATCCCAGCGCTCTTGATGAAGCGAGTACAAGTTAGAAATTATATTTTTAAATAATGCTTAAACAAAATTTGTTGTTTATTATTACGCTCAGCAACATTTATGAATCAAACAAAGGCAGACCATCAGGAATGAGCTTAAGACTCTAAGAACAACTGCATAAATGAGGCACCTGTATTCATCCTACAGCTGCAAAGTACTTTAAATACAGCAAGTAAGAATTTCAATTCTAAACATGGTATGGAGAACATGTGGCAGACTTGCACTCCTTTCGTCAGTTTATTTAAGGGATGCATATATAAAACACACAAAGCGGGGACTGCCACATAGCTGGCAAAACCTATAACCAGCGTTCTGAGGTTGTGATGGAGAGCGCAGGGCATTACTTTCATAAACACACACGGGGGACATGACCGTCAGCCTGTGACCATTTTGGTCACACCAACTGACAGGACTGGCACCCTAGTTGTTCATTATGTGTAATTTCTGGCCTCCTTTACACTGTTAAAGTGAAACTGAAGAATAAATGGATTTACTGAACTCACAAAATGCACAAGCTCTCTGGCCTGTGTGCTTTTTGCAGCCGGACTTCAGACTTTTGAAGGATACTCGTGCAAGGAGCGACACAGTATTTATCAATGAGATTATTTATCAATGATCTGGACTTCTGGCATTCAGTGTAGGCTGAATTTTCCAGTGCACTAAGGATTACAGCTTGCACATGTCAACACCAAGGCACAACATCTGAAAAAGCGTACTTGAGAGACAGTGAAGAATTATTTTATTTTGAAAAGAGAGCAATCGGAACTGCATTTATTTTTTGGGCCAATGTTTGCTGCTTTCAGCTGTGATGACAAAACATATTTAGCATTTAAGATTAACACTTTAATCCTTCATATTTCCACTATCACAGCACTAATATACCAACAGTCATAAATTGTTGTCCATCCGTTCCTGGTTGCTAAAAGTATGCATACAGCCAAACCAATTAAAAGAAGTCCAACTTTATAACTGTGAAGCGTAACCGCAGCAAATGGGAACGTTGCCTCACAGTTTACTACAGCCAAGCAGTCTGAAAAGAAGATGGAAATAAATTCTGCAATATTTTTGTAAAGGTGCAGAGCACCTGCTCACTGTCTACACCTGGTTAGTTAATGTACCAGAAGCGATGAGCGCTGATTCGCATTACTCACATTTTAGACTTCTTTATTATTTTTCAGAGAATATTCTGTCACCACTCATGATCACTTGAGTCACGAACAGAAGGTCACAGGATTTATTCAACACAAGATTTGTTTTATTAAGTCCAATAACCGACTGAAATGTTTCCCCTCGAGTGCTCAATTTAATATCAGTGAACTTAATAGTTCACAGATGTTATTTGATATTTTTCTTTACAATAAATTCATAGTCTGGTTGAGAATCCGTGTAGTCAAATCAAAAAAGGAGTCCTCGGGGTTTGCTTTCAGAATGGGTCGAACGGTTTTCTTTTTGCAAAGTGTGTTTGCCTATTCTTAACTTGTCTGACAGCAAGTTCAAATGGAAACCTGGCAAGCTGCGTCTTGACAGAGATCGCCCTCCCAACACACTTGGAGAATAAGAAAAATGTATGGTTTGAGGCGTACGCAGCGAGGCAAAGGGTGTCTTTCTCTGAACAACTGACATTTTCCTCTAAATTGTTTCACGCTTTGTTAAGACACTCTGATTGCAATGTCAAGGAAACAAACATAAAGTCTCTAAACAAACAAATCCAACGGGCCCGGCGTGTCGCGTACGATTGCCAACCTTTCCTCAGCACTTCTTTTGCAAGCGAATGTCAGGGATTGAATAACGCTGCAGAGCAAAGAACCTGTCATGTTAAAGAACATGTAAGACTTTTTTTAATGCACACAACATTTTGCTCATGCAAATGTCTGGAAATGAACACAGAGACATTGATTAAGTGTACTGCTTTGGAAAGACTGCTAATGGTAGCTGAAATATACGAATACCAATATGCTGTGGACATTCCTCAGAAAGACATGCACAGTAACACGTATCAGCTCAGACCTTCCCAAACCCCTACATGCCTGCAAGTATTAGAACGACAGGCCTCAGATGCCTCGGCAACGTCTACTTGTCTGAGACAAAAATGATGGTAAGTGTGAAGCTGGAGGGAAGCCAAAGATGACACGACACTGATCTCAGCACCATTGTCTCTTTTTCAAAGAAAGGTGGGGGGGGGGGGGTTCTAGCTAGCTGCAAAGAAAGCCTGAAGGCAAAGCGAGGAGGAGAGGGACATTCGAGCAGAGAAATACTTCTTCACATCTCTGGAGAAGAAACTACTGGCCAAAGCTCACTCTTGTGCAATGTTTCCACTCTGTGGCAGACGAGAACGCAGTCAAATAGTATCGCAGATGTACCGTGCTTTATTTTCTTCTATATTTAAAAAAAATGTTTACAAATGGATGCACTTTTTAATACTTGATGAGAGGAGCTGTTCATTTTAATCCGATTCAAATTCGCTGGATTCAAGATAATATTTTCCCTGGATGAAGGACAGTGACCCCTGCTATCACACAAAAGGGTCGCACACATTCCAATAAGATGATCTGAGAAAATAAATAAATAAATAAATCACACTGCTGTTTGCTGAAGAATGAACTCATTCAACTCGCTAAGAGGAAAAGAATTGGATAAGAGTTAACCTGGGTCAATCATAAAGTCGACTCTGAGACTCGGACAAAAAGGAATAACTGGAGTCTTCCTGCAACGGTGACAACAATCGCTCGCTCCATGAGAGCGTTTCTTAAAAAATATGGGACCACTTTTTCTAGAATAAATGTAATTCACAGAAAAGGTCAAAGGTGAACGACGCAAAGACAGCTGCTAATACACCGTGTAGATATCCAATTTTTTAAAGTTACCTATAATTAACCTTGTCAGATTCGTGTTCACATCAACACATCCAACAGTTTTCACTCCTACATGTCGTTTATATCACGTCCATTAAAAGCATCCATCCTGAATCCACGTGATTATCACGAAACGTGCGCGCTTCAAAGCAACGCGCATGCATCTTCGCAGTATCTTCCCCACAGTGAATAAGAAAGCACGAACATGTGTTTTCACATCACGGTCCATTTTCTGTCGTGTTTTTGTTTGAGGTGTTGGCACAGCAACACCAATTACGGAATATAACACCAACATATAAAACTCATTATTATCCCATGTGAGGTGGGATTCCTGCTGATGTTTGCTCAGCTTTGCTTTTTCCATTCACACTCTTGCCTCTACACACTGTGCAGACATCACTGACCTACTCTCACGCTGCACCTCCTCCACTGTCTTTCACTTGGTAACAGTGCAGTTTGTTTAGTCCTTTCTCTCCACCTGTCAGCACCTCCCATTGCCCGTGACATTTACTTTATATACATTTTCCAATGCAGCAGGTTCAGCGAAAACGGCCCATTTCACGCGGCGGAGCACGACAGTCAATCCTTCAAGGAAATCATTGACTAACTCTAAACTTTGCCATCATCACTCGCTCTCTGACTTTACATTGCACTCCTGGAAGTGACCCTCAGCTGGTAATTCTGCTCTTTCTTTATTAGTAAGGTATGTAGACAGCTAAGAATACCTACTATCTGTCATAGTCAGAAAAAAAATCCTATTACTTAAATGTGCTAGGCCTAAACAAATTCTTTCTCAGACTACAAACGCAGCTTGTTAATTACTCATGGTGCTCATGTGCCCACAGAGACATATATTAACAGTCTCTGTATAGACATTAATCTCGAGAGTCTAAAGTTGAAAACCTTAGAAAAAGCAAATCTAAATCAAGCAAACACGCCAAACATCTGGTTGTTGAATAAGAGGTTATTTTCTCCTTTTTGTTAATGTGCGTTTGAATTTTGAACAGTTGGCGGCCAAACAGAAATTTTTGCTGACGATACATAAGAAGGGATGAGTCTTAAAGAATTAAGAGAACGTACAGGGCTCGAGCTGCGGCTCTGTATGGATGCTTTCTATGTTAGGATCTGCAGCCTCTGTAGGAGATATCCATATTCAGTAAACATGATATTACAGATTGCTGACCTAGTGTGTAATCACCCCCTGGAGATAAGAAAACCACCTGCTGAGCAATATCATTGAAAATATGTTTTCTTAAATAAAACAACAAGTTAATACAGTAAAACAAACAAAAAAAACTTTCAGTTTTCTGTTTTTTGGGGTAAGAATTCACGCAGCTACACGCATGGATCTATGTGCACACGCACGTGGAGTCTTACAACCTTAAGTCAACACCTACAAGTTGTGGCTAAATGCGCCCAGACAGGAAAAAAAAAAAAGCACAAAAGCCACAATTTCTCCATCAGCCTCAACTTGCAGGTTGTGTGGTCTACTGTCTCCTAGATCACAACCAACCCCCCTCCTTCTTCTCCTCCTTTTTTCCCCTTTTCTCCAAACTTCCCCTATTCCCACTGGTCAGTTAGTCTAAACGAATGTCAATCATTCCAACCCAGCTGTTGGCTCAAAACAAAACGGTCTCTAGACAAAACTATTGCCGTCTACGACCTTAACCTACACAAGACAATGATAGACGTGAACATGTGTTCTGGAAAAGTTTAACTGTGATGAAGACAAACTGCCGTGCTCACCTGATATTAATATGTGCAATGTAAGAAAGCATATTACTCTGAAACTCTGAGTTTTTGCAGTAAATTAGGCTTACCATCGGCGATCCCTTTTTCTTTTCCTTTCACTTTTTCCTGCTGCCATAACAGCATTTAAAAATCCTCCTTTTGGGGGGGGGAGAAAGTTGTGTGCTTTTCTCAGAAATGTTGGATGAACTTCAGACCACCCTGCCCAAGTCCCATCTGGTGTATCCCAGGCCATGCCAGAGGTAGTAGGAATGTGAGCGTGTGTAGTGTTTTCCCACTGGCCCTCTCTAACCATTGCTGACAATCTGCTCCACAGCTTAGACATGAATAATTGGAGAAACCATGTATCAGTGTCGAATGACTCTCTGGTTGCTGTTGTTCACCTCCAAGAAGAAGTGTAAGAGAAGAAATCCTACACTGACCTCAGGCGTTTTCTCCATGGTGAAAGAAACTGTTAATTCCCCGAATCATTAAAACAAAAACAAAAAATGGGGGAAAGAGTAAACGATTGTGTATATGGCTAAGATAAGATAAGTCCCTAGTTGAAAGCGCTGGGTGTTGTGATTGCTTCTAACAAGCTGTGACTGACACAGTGCAGTAACACGACAAAACAAAGTGGTACTGGCCTGGGACTTAAGTAAGTCATTATTAGTTGAGTAATGAGCCTTTCTGCGTAGTGGGAATGTCGTGCAATGTCTAGAAGTACTGCTGTTCACAAAGCTAGGGGGGGAAGTCCGCTATCTTGTATGACTTAACAGGATATGACCCAAAGTTATGTCATCTGCTGTCGTTTCTGGTCATTTACAACCCACAGAGGGTATGTCAGACTACTCCCATAAAGTATCTGAAGGAGACAGGACTCTGATATTTTAAATGTATATGATACTACGCATGGGTAATAAGTTTCACTAGAAAATACTTTTGTTTTACAGGTCAAAAAAGTAGGAAAAGGGGGGGAAAAAATCTAGTGTCCAGCCTAACTTTTTAATCCACGACTGTGAATGTGGAAACTGGTAGCCGAGTGGCAGCACTATAGGATCTGGCCCTGGGAATGGGAGTGCGGGGCATGGTAAGAGGTTTAACTGCTATGTGAGAACTCGAGGCTTCTAAGGTCAGCAGCTCAGTTATAGTCACTGTGTGACTGGCACAGATTGGGCGTGCAGCAGTGTCCGCATGACTCCCCAGTTCTAGCCCACACCATGGCACAGAGTAGCCCTGTACCAGCGCACCGACACACCAAACACACTCAGGCACACATACTGTACTCGGCTCTCACCGATTCCACGTGCTGAACCACACTGTGGCTATTTGGTGAGACTTTAAGGTCAGAGAAATTCAGCAAAGCAGATACAAACACAGTACTTTTTTTTTCCACATATAACATGTTATTCCTTTAAATCTCATTTCAAATATTAAAGCCCAAATACCTTTTGTCACAGCATTTTTCAAAGTTAAAGACGCGAAGTGTCGATTAACCGCGTCTGACAACGATTTTTTCGGCTGTTTTTGTGCTCACTCGTGACTCGTATGTTAACGGGAGTGAGAAAAGTTTGACTCTTGACAAGTGCTTGATGATTTAAAAAGCAGCTGAACGTCATGCAAATGGGCCACTTTCAACGTGAAATGAAATCTGCCCCAGGGTGAATCGCAGAACGTCTTCCGTGCCTTGGCCTGTTCACATCAGTGTGTGTCTCACTGTGTCCATTCTCAAACTAATATTCTGCCTTTATGGATAAATAAGCCTTTTGGGAGAATCTTAGAGTATATAAGCACACCCATCCCAGTGAAGCATCTGAGTGCACATCAGCTTAGTCTTCTATATGATCGTGTTTATGCAAGATAAACTCTGGTTACCCTGCAAACAGGTGGATGATACTAAAAAAAGGGTTTTATGCTGACTGCTGCAGAAATAATCTGTTTGATTTTTTTTTTTAAAAGACACTAAATGTATCAAAATCTATTTTTCTTGGATGTGATAAAAGCAGATATTCTCTGGAAGGCCAAAGTTTTAAGTGAGGGTTTTGACAGTCTGCTAATCTTGTCACGTGTGAGGTGCCATGTCTCTTCTATCCCCACAAACTACGCAGAGAAAACTCGCCTGTGGTCAAGGATGGAAAACACAGGACACAGTGGTCACACTAACTAGCATCATCTCATCAATGCCTGACCACTAAAAGTATCTTGAGTCTATATTAGTTTTCCTGTTTTGCAAATTGCCCATGTCTCCAGCTCCATCTGCAAAGATCATCATATGTTTGCATTTTAACCAAGAAGATTTTCCTCTCCGTATCTTCAAGCAATCCATCAATGAAATGTACGCCTGGACCTGCTGCCCTTTTATAATCAAGCGTCTCTTAATTGTGGTCTGTTTGGCATCCTGATGACACGAGAACTGTACCTCCTTCAAATGTGAGCACGCCAAACGCATTTTGAAAGCCTCTCCAAACCATTCAATCTTCAAAAATATCCATCACAACCATGTTATTACACAGTATGAGCCCCATAACAGCCCACATCAGGGGCCACCGAGCTCTTCTTAACAAAGGTGAGTACCAAGCTCTGTAATTACTGATGGTTCAACCCATAAAATCAGCAGCTACACTATGCATCTTCCAGTTTAAAGACATGTAAATTTGTGCAAAAAAAAAAAAAAGTACAGCTTTGCTCTATAAGCTTAAGTTCAAAGACATTTTGAACCCATCATGCAGGATGACCACAAGTGGGCATAAGCCAAGTAAATGTTGCACTACATTTACATTTAATGTTTTCACGTTTTGTCTCCTATTTATACACAAGAAAGAGCTGATGGAAGACCATCCTGCACTCTCAGACAGTACTGCACCACCATGTGGTACCCACTAACATAGCAGGACTCCAGAAGGATGTAACAGGGTACAGAGCTCAAAGCAAAGCCTGGCTTAGCTCAAATCTGGATGTATCAAACAGAAATATAAAGAAAACAAAACTCTCTTTTAAGAGGGACGAGCGGTCAGCTATCTAAGCTTCCAGGTTCGCATGATCTCACTACACTACACTGTCATGAGAATCCTATCTTCTTGGCTCATGCTAAAGTGATACCCTTTGAGGTGTGGCTTTGGCCACAGGATATCCTATGTAGTTGGGAAATCCCTCTATCAACGGTGCTCCCCGCCCTGCTGCACGTCAGGGCTAATCAGTCCTTAAGGCCTGGTAATGAGACGCTTGCCACCACTGTCTGCCAGGCAACGCCAGCCTGAGCCCGCACTAACTCTGCTCCTTCTAATGAGTGGTAATCACCCAGAAGCGCCCCACAAACCACTGCAGGGATGCCAGCACGCACATAAGGCAGGCAAGCCAGAAGACAGGAGGGTTGGGGGGGAGGAGGGAACCAAAGGAAATGGTTAGATGGAGCTGCTTAAAAAACAAATTTTAACATTTTTGCACTGTGCTCAAGAAGTAAGGCTCCTTTGAAACTTAAAAAAAATGCCGTTTGATACATGCCAGGAACTAAGTCAGCAAAATGATAAAATCCTCAGACGGGCTGCACACTGAAGAAAAAAGAAAAGAAACATCACTCCTCAATAAATTTACACACATCCCATTTGCTATCCTGTTGCTCTTGGCTTACTGCCTCACTTAATGGAGCGCTGAAAACAATAATTGCATCTGAAAGGAGCTCTGCTCTTCAGGATCAAACCGATGATAGAGATTTTAAGGATATTGCAGCAATTAAATAGCAACCGCTATATTTGCTTCTTCCGGATGCTGCGGCGCGTCTGTGATTAGTAAATCCCAGTTGCATGACTGTGGGCAGCCTTCCTGTATATGTCGCATGTGTGCTAAAGAAAAACAAACCCTTGACTCAGTGTAAGGACTCACATCCAGCACAGTTTACAAGACCGCAGAATGACAAGCCTTTTACCAAAACTTAAATTTAAACCAACAGAGTCGTCTCAGAGAGCACTCTAAGCCCTCACGGGGTCACCTGAGCAAACAAATCATCCCCTTTGCTGACAGTTAACGCCATATCTAATCAAGGTGCTGTAACCTTAAGGTAAGTAAGGCAAGCTCAGTGAGCATCTCCAATTCAAGCTCTAATGATAACGGATTTAGCAGAACCAGCACCTGCCACAACAGGCTGAGGGAAAGAAAATGAGTGTTCACATTCTTGTGGCAAAGGATGACAATTTAAGCGGGTGCTTGGCTACGCCAGGAATCCCACCCCACCCTCAGCTACAGCAGACTAGAGGCAGGAGAGATTGTGTTTATGTTACACTTATGCTCCACCGCACTTTGGAAATTGGGTATGCAACATTGACCCTCTATTTTGAGTAAATCAGTACCCAGGGATGCCTCGTGCTCATGGAATACTTATTTGAACAGGTTTGTGTTAGTATGCCCCCTGGTCAAAGCTGAGCAAGACTGTGCTGGAGTGTCACCGGTGTCGAGTTTCTGGGAAGCCGGCCACGGGGCAGTCACATTTTGTATCTGTGTCACCTGCGCAGGCTCTTTCAGTATGTTTCATGTTCCTCAGCAGCAAGGCTAAATCATTCACTGACACTCATTCATATTCCTTTCTCCCTGGGCCACAGAATAATAAATCTGGAGTATTGTAATACCACATGTCTCTCTGCACTACACATGCCACAGATAGAGAACAGACTGACATAGGTAATTGAAAGCAAGTGCTAACTGAATAAGTAAATATGCATTACCATTAGAACCATTAGGGCTGATTTTGGTGCCAATTTGGCACGTCATCTTTAATACAAGTGCCTGCCAAAGGGCGACACTGCAACAGGAGGGGAGACAGAAACAGAGAGCAGTGATACATTTGTCCTTCTAATGCAATTTTAGAAATGAATTGAAACCAAAGACCAAGAGGCAGAGAGAGAAACTACTTGATACGTGCATGAGTATTAGACATGATGATGCTTTGCTCAGAAGGGGCTGAGATATTTCCATCACACGGAACTACTGCAGGTGTCATACAACTTGCTTGCATCACCCAGTTTCCAAAATTAGTGCCAACACTTTGTGCAACACTCCACCCCCACCCCCCAACAAAGAAAAAAATATTACCCAGAGATCTGAAAAACAGTTACTGTGAGATACATAGCGTTTTACTATTTCCAAAACTTCTTTTGCCTTGACTCAATAGCGAATACATACTATTCAGATAACATTTGCCTCCAGGAGAATGTAAAACCCACTTCAACAGGTCGGCAGGTCTGACATACTAGGTTAATGGGCCCTTAGGGGACAGTTCTTGTGCTCTCTTGCAGATTCACATCAGTTCCCAGATCACCTAACACTCCTGGATCCTGCACAACACCCATACCTACCATAAATTTGACTCTGCTGGCAAAGCTTCAAGTGTCATCACTCTGCAGTCTACAACCGTTTGTCTCTGTGTGTGTGCCTACCCTGTAGGGGAGCACTAATAGCACCCATCAACAGAGATATTTGTAGATAATACAGAAAAGCACCAAGATCTTAAATGTGTTTAATGTGCATTTCCACTTGCACAGGTACATTCCAGTCTGTGGGTTTCTTTTCGGATTAAAACTCTCCAGCTCCAGGTGAAATATGGCTGCGGTCCCACCTGACATGCTGACCTCATTTGAATGACCTTGGCTTCCCAGCACTGTTAATGTTCTTCTGTAACTAAGACAGAAAAGGAAGCTAAGAGTGTAGAGTGTACGAGTAAGCAAAGTGCAGCATGAGTAGCCACTCTGAAGTGGAGGTCATAGTGGGCTACACCTAAAATCCAAGGCGTTCCCTGGGAATGACTTACTTTGAAATATACACCCGTGTGCGCTTTCTAAATGAAACAATGTTAAGTGCGGGACGCGATTCACGAAACGCTAAATTTTTCAGATTAGTTTCCTGACACGTGTTCCAGCTGTTTTCGTTTCTCCCGTTTTTATCTGATGGAGGTAGCAGAAGAAGAAAAAAACTGCCAAAGTTGTGTGATGTTTTTGCTGGATGGGGGGATTTTTTTCTGTGCAAGCTGAGCAGACGTTTCGGCCACCAGTTCAGTCAGTCAGATCGCTTTATTGTTACCAGCTGTTGAGTCTGAGGCATATACACTCACCTTTCGGCTCCACGGCTGTTTTCAGAGTCGACTAAGGATATGATTTTACAAGTGTTTCAGCAAAATAACCCCTTGACCGCTACCTGCCACTCAAACGTGCTGCGCTCACTGAACAGTGGGCGCTGGCTCAATTGTCAGGGAAAGAATGGAGGGGAGGGGGCTCTCACCGGTCAAAATCATACATACTTCCACCTATATTATATTAGATTATATTTGATTTAATGTCATTCTAAGATAACCAACACACTGCTACTTTTTTTTAATTAGCAGCACCTTCACTGAGGTAAATTCTTGAGCAGACAACCGGCTGCACACACCAGCTGTGAGGCCTCCAGGTGATACCTCGCTGACCCGAAATCAGTGCTTTAAAAAAATAAACTTCCTTATTCCACTTTCTAAACTCACTAAAGAGTTTTCAGTGACTTACGACATTTAAAAAAAAATACCTGCTTTGAACCAATCAAATCAATGAAAAGTAGCATCATGGACTTAACAGTGCGTCTGTCATCTCTTACCCGAAATATGCTATGGTGGGTCCAGGCAAGTTGAGAAGATACACTATAACTGTGAACGATAACCATCCCAGGAGTAGGTGTCCATCCAGCATTTTGCTGCGGCTCCAGGGCAGATCATTTCGTTTCTCCTGAGTAGCTGTGTAAAATCCCTTGTTGAACGTTCAACACTTCTTATACAGAGAGGAGCTGCTCTGCGCTCCTCCCATCAGCGGAGAGAGAGAGGGGGGGGGGGAGGGAGCAGCACCGCGATACATACAACCCAACTGATTCACAATTCCCCTCTCATGTTTCAGAAAGATTATTCATCTCAGTGCGTCTTAATTTATGATTGGTGTGACAGTTTCTCCTCTGTGGGCGTTTTAAGCACCACGCAGTCGGTGTTTGTGCAGATTGAAGTCGCTCTGAGCCGGACTGGACGGTGTGATAAAATACCTGCACTCAGTGACTGTTTATTTCCAGAATGGCAAACCAAGAATTGGTTTGAGTGCAGCACAAGCAGCACTGAAATATCGCAGCAGTGTTATTGTAGTCTATACACTGCCCTACATAGAAGTCCAGGTGTGTTTTTGTTTTGGATTTGGTGTTTTAAAATGTCTTTCATGTGCACGTGTTGGAAACTAGCTGAGGGTTATTGTTACAAGTACTCTACTCAGATACTCAAATACTATAAGTATACTTAAGTGTGCACAGCTGATGAAAAACCCTTACCACAAGGGCACCGCTGACTACAGAGGAAGATCATGTGATTTTACTGAAAGCACCAGAGCAGCTTCTGGAGTAGTTTTTATTATTATTATTATTATTATTATTATTATTATTATTATTATTATTATTATTATTATTATAAGTGTATTTTGCATGGCAATTGTGTTATAAACTCATGTTTGATTTGTTTAGGTTAGAAGTTTTATATTGCTGTTATGGGCAATTCACTCACACTCATTTCTGATACTTTACAAGTATAATTTTACTCGTAGTATAATTTTACCTTAGAACTGAAGAAGCTTCTCGGATGAGAGGTGAAACGTCTTCAAGTAACTTAAAGAAGTCCAGACGCTTTTCTTTGCAAGCTCCTTTGACTATAATTTTACTCAGATTACTACTTACAATAATGTTGTTGTTGTTGTTTTGTTCTTTTTTGTATAAGAAAAAGATTGTGTGCATCCCTCTGTAGACATTTCTATCCTCCAAAGTGTTTCATACCTTGGTTCTGTAATCAGGATTTTGGGGTAGTTCACACATTTACAGCTTCCTGTTTTGTAGATCTTGCCTAAAGAGTGTCTACTGAAGTTAAATATCCGTCAGGTCTTGCCTTTTTGCAAGACGCGGTGATCAGTTCTGCTAAACCAGCTGCGCTGAGGTGAGTTCACCCCAGTTCACAATGAAGTAAATTTGTCCGCAAATATAACTGTAGGCGATTTCACAAGAAATCTGAAAGCAGAAGATGAAACCTTTAATCGCTTTGCAAAATATCATATTGAGCATCATAAATCAATTGGCAAGCTATCAATCGTTCAAGGAAGTAATGTGAACCTTTTGGCAGGCCTGCTCCTGAAAAATATTTACTCTTCCTACGCACCGATTGCTCAAGATTTTGAGATTACCAAAAGTTTTGGTTATTGTCACAGAATGCCTTCTTTAACATGCGATCACCTCTGCCTCACTGGTGTTTGAAACATGTATGCTTGTAGAACATATATGGCCCATGAACATATACAACTGCAAAGCTTTATTTAATGAATGCACATTTTATCCTCTGATGATACACAATTAGGTTGTTATTTATTTTTCCCAGAAACACCCGGCTGATAAAACAACAGCGTTCATAGATTTCTACACAATCAGTGCAATTACAGTGGGAGTGAGAAGCAGCACTGGTTGACATAGCTGACCTCTTGATTTGTAAATAATATCCACTTACTGTTTGCCAGCTGAGAATATCTTTAGGCAGGGACAACCCTTCTTAACTCCTGTGTAAACACCTTTCAAT
This sequence comes from Rhamphochromis sp. 'chilingali', assembly GCF_963969265.1. Lineage (NCBI taxonomy): Eukaryota > Metazoa > Chordata > Actinopteri > Cichliformes > Cichlidae > Rhamphochromis > Rhamphochromis sp. 'chilingali'. The sequence continues at coordinate 20,611,929 of NC_137943.1, read as the reverse complement.
CGCTCAGCTACCAACTAACATCTTTTGTGTCCACACACACCTTGATTTTGGCACGTAAACAGAGAGAGGGATCTGAACTTGGGACGAGTCCAGGTTTTGCTCAGCTACACCTGGGGAGCACTCCTGCCAGGATTCAAGATGAAGTCTATTCATTCCCAATCTCAAACAATATCCAGCGCATTCAGCGCAGATGGGCCAAGTGACTTCACCGAGCCAACTTTCTACTTACTGTGTGTAAACACAACAGCACCTCAAATTAAAGATTAAAGCCAGCAAGTTTTAAAATTATAATTGCACGCTCTGGGTGATATTGGATCTGTGCTGATCACTCCCCAAAAAGACACATCAGCAGTTATTAATCTTTCAAATTTTTTGTGCAATTAATCTTTCGTTCAGAGGTTTTAAGCACTGACTGAACTAGTGTGGAAAAGTATTTATGAGCAGAACTTTGGTATTTTGGGTTAAATGCTTATTAGCTTTCTAGGAGAATATGCAGCTGGTTACCTTAGCTGAACAGAATACAAGCTTAGCTTACATTTGGCTGACCAAAGGTTAAAAAAAAAAATTTAAATCCACCTACCAGCACCTCTAAATATCACATATTGGTTTAACAATCCATAGAAAAATCAAGGTAGTTTGACATTTTACATTGATTTATGTGTTGGAAGAACACCACCACAGTCCACAATAAAACTACGTGTTGATGTTTTTATACTCTAGTTTTTGCAATCAGCTAAAGCTTCAGAAAGAGAAGGAGATTGTGTTGTATTTAAAATATACCTCCCTGTTTCCACCCTTTTTATTTAGGCGATGCTGAATATAAAGATTAAAAGATCTTCTCATCTTACTGCCCATCTGAATGCATATTTCTAGTCACTTTGTCAAAGCAGGTTAATCAAGACAGCTCAAGCTGTAGTTCTTGCAAGTTTATTTTTTGCATGATTTCCCTTTCAGTTTGGACAGTGCTCAATATAATCTGAAAATTCGCACAGGTGAGCACATGAAAGCACAGGAATGCGCTTTTTTTTCATCATTATAAGCTTGTCAGTCCTTCCTAAAGGGCAGTTATTCAAAAGCCTATAGGCCCCCTGTAAGGGCCTTGCTTCTTAATAACACCTGGTGTTAAGGAGATCAGCGGGAGGGTTTGTCAGTACATGACAAGAATGGACACTAATCCCAAGCAATACCCACTGGTCCTGCATGTCTCTTGAGTGGGATAATTGATTCCCACACCCTTCTTAAAACATGCTCGCCCCCTCTTCTCAGACCGAGCAACCGAGAAAACAGAGCTTGTTTCATTCTGGCGTCGAGGGAACACCGCTATGAGGACAAAAGCGTGTGCTTTTTCTTTTTCTTTTTTACTTTCTTTTTTCCCCCTAAAGCTCCTATGAGAGTTGAACTGAAGGCTGTCATAAGTGTTGTAGGTGGTAGTAGAAATTTGTTTGGTAATAGACCCTAATCTCTTCAGGTTGTCTGGAATATTCCTCTCTTTGCTGTTGCAGATCCCGTAGCTAGGCCTCCTCCTGCTTCACAGACCTTCTCTCAGAGGAAAACATGCATATAAGGGAACTAAATGCATTTTTTTAATAGATTAAGACAAGTAATACAATGCAGAAAAAGAAACAAAAGCACACAAAAAAATTCCACCAACTTTGTTTCAGCTCCAAGTGTGACCAGAATACTCATTTCAGATTAGAGTGTTAGACTGCAGTGTTACATTTCTTTGCAATTACAATGAGGTTCCCTTTGGGCTTTGAGGTTAGTCTGACCATTGAAATAAGTTGGAATGTAGTGTAGGATGTAAATCGAGTCTGGGGTATTTCCTTGAGAAGGCGAATGCATTCAAAACATCTCAGTGTTACGGCACATATTTTAAGAAACAGGGTATACAAGGCAAATTAGACAATAGGAGGTGATCTAGAAAGATGTAGGCAATTAGCTTAATTCAAGGCAGATTGCATCTCGTAAAAGGTATGCAAAGTTCACGCAGAAATATGGTTTTGCATTCTATATAAAATGTCATTTTGAGTAAAGAGCAAAGATTAGATTCCTCCTCCCTCTCCTCGGAGACTTGTGTATTAGCCTTGGTCTGACCTTGTCTTGATATCACATCCCTGGAGAGGAATGTAAATCGTATCCGTCCAATCCCAACCCAGTTACCACCAAACTCCTTGTTCTCACCACCTCTACTCCGCTGCAGGGCCACATGATCTTTTCCATGTACCAGACATAATTTGTGGCTTAGGTTTGGAGGCTGACGGTGCGTCTGCGCCACTCTGCTGTTTCAGGCAACCGGCGCACCATCTGCAGCAGTTCTCAGCATTCAGGATACATACAGGAAGAGTCCGTCTTCGTGGGCTATCACGAGAGCTCTGGAAACCTCCAATCGCATCCGAGACAGCAACAGTTTGGGGATTACTGATCAATACATTTAACATGTTTTTCTTCCACTAGGAAGATTTTTTTTGCAAGTTAAAAAATAAAGGAGCAAAAAGCCCCACTAAAAAACACGCCGCTCTTAATTTAGGAGACACCATGATTGTTGTCTAATTCTCACTCTTGGATTTCTTGTGCAAAAACAAAACAGTAGCTGCTCTCTCTGTTGTGGAACTTAATCCCAGTCCTTCATTTGTGGCAGTTAACCTATCATCCATGCACATTTTCTAGTGAAGTGTTATGACACACCTGAACCAAATTGTATGCGAGCGTGTTGTGGCCTGAAAATGTTTAAGTATGCACATCTAAGCCACTGCTGCCATGCAACTGCATAATGGATACTTTCCTTCCAAAAGGCATATTTTGGATTGTTTCATTGTATAACAAATTTGTTATGTAACAGCTGTATTAAAACAGTTTTGCTCACGCAAGCCTACATTATGCTTTCTTGTAAACAATGACATTAATATCAGACCGCAGGCTGCTATTGCCCAAGCAGCTTGAAACAATCCACCTCATGGTTTTCCAGCCACGTGTGAAACACCCAGCCTGAGAGGTGTTTGCAGAATTGCAGTTTTCTATTTGCCCTTGAACAAGCATTGCTATTCATCTAGGTTGACTTCATTCGACTGAAGAGAGCACCTAGAATGACACAAAGCAGTCTCAACAGTAAAAGCCAAGACATGTCAGCAGTTCTGTGCCAGGAAACTACAGGTTGCTGTACATAGACAGACGGGATGGTAAATGTATAGTGAATGGGTCGCGGTCCTGACCGGCAGGTGTTGTTGATGGAACGGTATGATCTGCTTTGCTTAGCATTAATGAAACAAGACAGAGTCCAGCCGAGCAGCTGCAGCCGGTGCAAGTCTCCCCCTCTGCTGATTGCAACCTGGGATGACCCCAGGAAAAAGTGTCAATGTGTGGGAAAAGATGAGTGAAGAAGATCAAGAAGACAGAGGAGAAATGAAGACTGTCATTTTCTCAGCAGCTGATAAAAAGCACTGCTCCCTGATATGACATGCAAGGCTGTTCCTGTAACGAAAGCTGTTTTGTCTCTTCGTGCTTTCTGGCCCCCAGAGCTTCATCTCACTGCCCTAATGTGTGACTTCACCACTAAGACAATTATCTGAGTCACTCTGAGGAAAAATCTTATGACCAAAGACCTCCACCAAAGACTGATTTAGACTTGCTTTGACCCACACAGAGAGACAATCATCTATTTGCTTCTCAAGGTTTCAGATCGTGACCTCCTAGGGAGTTGTTTTATTACATTTAGATCAAATTCAGCTTGACTTTAACTCTATGTCTACATATGTGTGTAACAGAACCCTGTATATCCTCTAGTACCCCTTTCACCGATGTGTTTTTGTCTTTTAGGCAATTTTAGTATTAGATATGTTTCCCTTTTATGCTAATACTTCTCTAAAGGACTTCTCTTTGAAGCTCTAATAATGTCTTTTAGATAAACTAAGCAGTTAGTTTTAGATTTGTGACTCTACACTCAGTCAAAATCCTCAAACTTTGCAGCATGAACTTTCTGGGTGACATCTGATAACTAGAGTAATTTGAATTCATTTGAAGTTACTTGTCCAATTTTTCTCCAATTTGCAAAGCAGATTCCTCCCTCACTATATTTATAACTGGCTTCTAGGTTGAGATCTGGTGACTGAAGGCTATAACACACAGTATTCTCACTCATGTTTGCTTCTATTAGTTTATCCTTTCAAAAATGTCTTTAATCTTTTCGTTGCATCTGCTTGGCCCTCCATTCTACTGATCGGCTAAGATGCCATATTACAATAAATGACGTGCTTTAGGTGTGTAGTTAAACACAGCAAATGTGACGTCAACATGAGTTTGAAGTTCCTGATTTCCCTTATCAGGAGGCTTTTTACACCCTGTATTGCCAAGAGGCAAGCGGGGCAGATAGAAACGTCAACGCCTGTGGTAATGCCCATCCTGAAGATAAAGTCAAAGCAGGGGCAGAGCCTTAGCTTTGTTTCCCATGTCTGGAGATCGTCAGAGAAGCACAAGGGAAAGTGATGAGTTGTTTCCAGGTGTGAGCTCGTGGGGCGTGTCACATCTTATTGAGGCAGCACACAGCAAACATGTGGTATTGTTTTTAATGATCATTTACAGGAAAGAGCATTTGTGGTTGCGACACAGCACAACAGATGATGATGATGAGAGAGATCAGTGCAGGCTGTCGCAAATGCTCAGCTTACATCTGTTTTGTTTGTTTTCTTCTGTGCTCGCCAGAACAATCAGAAAACATTATCAAAGTGAACCACCACAGATCAAGTCTGATTTGATAGAAATATTCAATAATGTCAACGACGCAGCTACATAGCTCTTTATTTCCTGACGTTTAACTTGTATTTGTTATCTGTTACTGCATTTCCAACCAATTGGGGGTTTTTTTAATCTAACTTTATTGAATAGATTTATCTTTGATTTTATCTTCTTTTATATTGCTTGACATCAACCTCCCTTCCTTAGAGATATAAAAGTGCTTGCCTTTTTTAAATTTCAGATCTTTACAAAAGCAACCAAAATGTGTGCATACACGCTTCAAATTTAGATTTTTTTTTCTATTAAAAGCTCAGCAGTGATAGAAGAGCGGATCACAATTCCACTACAGCGGTGACATCTAGTGGTGCTTTTGCATTTTCACGTAGCACAGACCTAGTTGAGTGCAGTAGCTGCATTAAATCCTTAAAATCCTTTAAATCCTTGTTGTATTTGTTACATCTTATGTAAACACTTTAGTGTAAGAATTAGCATTAACAGCTTCATGTTACACCAGGAAAATATTTGTGGAAAATTGAATGAAGTAATGAAAATGTGATTAGTTCAGATATTTTTCTATGGCATGATGTTAGCGTGGCTGTGTTTTGTCAAACAGGGGGAGGCCGATGATGCAGAGCAATGACAAGACTCACTTGTCAGACACGACTCCCTTCTAAGGGTGCTTTTCTAAATGTCATCACCATCAGAGTGAGGTCACCATGGGCACACAGAGGTGCCCTGATGTCCTTCTGCTCGCTCCGGGGGAAAACCTGACTAGATGGGCTGCAGGGAATGAAGTAGAGCTGTGAAAGATGGAGAAAAGAAACTGAACACAACCTCATTTACGTTTTGTTAGTGAGCCGGTTATTATAAGAAGACATGTTGATCGTGTGACTATGTAGAAATAACAACATGTTTGCACTCAAATCTTTAAGGAGCTATTTCCACTTCCTGGTAAGTCTTCTATATTCAGGTGCCATAAGCTTAGCAGGCATCACATTTTTCTCATGTATTTAACATTCACTGGCTTGGCCTCAGTACCAGTGCTGACAGCTACTGACTCAGTCCATAGCTGCTCCAAATTCCAGATTACCACCTCTGCGGTTGCCTAAAACCCACTGACTGTACAGTGCATTTCTCATTTTTATTTAGTGTTTGGTTTTATTTATTTATTAGCAAACAATTTATATTTATGGTAATAGTAGATGAGTTATTTAAAGCAGCAACGACAGTAGGATCCGCAACATTTATCTGACAGTTTGCCATCGTTTTGCTTTAAGAACTGCTTTAATTCTTCAAGCCATAGATTCAATAAGGTGCTGCAATCATACCTCAGAGATGTTCTATATTGATGTGATGACATCACACAGTTGCTGCAGATTGTTGGCTGTACATCCATGACATGAATTTCATTTTCCACCACTTCCCAGAGGTGTTTTATTGGACTGACATCTGGAGACTGTGGAGGTCATTTGAGGCTGTGGTGTTTAAACTGTGTTCACTTTGTACTAAGGGGCTTAAAGTTTGCCAAGAAAATATCCTCCAGACCATTGCACCACCACCAGCCTGAACCCTTGATGCAGGGCTGGATTTATCTGTGCTGTCTTGGTGTTTATGCCAACTGTGTTTAAGAAAAATCCCAGTAGATCACCAGTTTCAGAAATACTGAAACCAGACAGCCTGGCAACAACAACGAAATCAGTAAGATCACCTTTCTTCACCATTTTGATGCTAGGTTTGAGCTTCAGCAGGTCAACTTGTCCGTGTCTACATGCACACAGTTGCTTGCAAAGTTGCATTAATGAGTGGTTGAACATAACAAAGTGACTAGTGAATACATACTGTAGACTAATGCTGCTACTATTATGACTAATGATACATAATAACAACATGATAATAGTAATAATCCGATTTTGATTAATGTCCAAGGAAATAGCAATCTTCAGTTACTGTGGGGAAATATATCCTCTGCTCTTGTTTGAGATTTTTACTTAACATGAGAAAGTTCTCCTGTAGTACATGTGTTGTAAGCAAGTACATGCGGTACTTAAAATAAAAAAAAATAATAAATTTAAAAAAACTACTTCTTCTGTGGCATCATTCCTGTTTTAACTATAATAGCACATATACATACAAATCCATACACCAGTTAAGTCCAGGCAAGGAGTAAAAAGAACAAAAAAAAACCCAAAACGCAGAAACTGTATAAACTTCAGTGTCAGTAAAGAATGAATACTTTAGTAAAAGTAATTGTCTAATGATCATATTCAGGCAAAACATTTACAGACTTAACTGCATTCAAGTCATTTAAAGCTGCCTTACATTCATCAAGTGAGACTCGCTCCTTTAGTTTTAGATGATTCCAGGAGGAAGGAGCTAGGTGCAAATCTTAAGGCTGTTTTTCCAAATTCATTGTAGCAGATAGAAGGAATAACTCTTGGGTATATAAGACAATAAATTCCCACACTTATTGAATATAAGTCTGTAATTAAGATGGGAACAAACCAAGAATAGCCTTCTAAATAGGAATAAACCAGTGCTTGGGTCTATGACGCGACAATGCAGACAATCCAACCTAACGTGCAGTGGTGAGTAAGAGCTTTAAAGTTTGTACTGAATCTTAGTGCTCCGTGATAATGGTATTGCAGTTGATGTTGTAAAGTTAGTTTTATTTGAAAAGATGTGATTACCCTTTGCTTGACTTGCAATGTACAACGATGTCAACTAGATGGCGGTAACATCTAGTCTTCGACCCCATTAAAGGTGTTTTTTTCGTTCTGCGCTGGCTTTCAGCCTTCTGCGCCTTCGGTTTGCCAGCAACGTGAGGAAATTTGAAAATAATGGCAGGCAAAGCTGAGTGGCCACTATGTAGCCAATTAACGAGTCACTGAACCGGCCAGGGAACGGCAAAATGAACGCACCGGGTATACTTATTTTGCAGCAGACCAAGTATGACGGTGTGGAGACCGTAAGAAAGTGTGCAAGACGCACATGGAACAGCTGCATTTGTGCAGTAAAGCAAATAAAACCTTCACTTTGTGCAAGCGTATTTTCTGTACAGGGTAGTCACAGCTATCAAACAATCCATGGCTGGGCATGTGTTGATGCTGCTGCAGCTGAAGCTGCCGTACATTAATCCAGTTTTTTAATTTTTCCTGTTGTTGAACAAATTCCCCCCAAATTCCAAAAAAAGCAATAATAATGCATGTGGATGTTTACTGAAACTGAACTCACTACTCTCGTAGTTACGATCATCTTCATAGCAACGACAGGTGCTGACTAAAACACTGAAGTGACTGAACTTAACTAAAACTTGAAGTAGTGAATTTGTTCCCCCCTCTGTATCGCGTCACCAGCCTCTGATATTGCACAACAGGCAGCTTTTTCCTTTCTTCCTTTTTTAACTCCAACGACAAGCATCACTGCCTGTAGATAAAAGACCGGTCCACCTCATATCAGCTATCAACAGCCACTTGACACTGAGAAGGGAAAAACCGACAGTCAGCTTTTTAGAGTCAGTGTTGCGGCCAATTTTATCGGATATTTTCGTTGGAATGGCAATCTGACAGCTCATCATACAGATAGTAATATTCTTAAGTGTGTAGCATTAGAAGTGGATGAGGTAATACCTTTTGAGAATAAAAGAAAATGTTGCTAATCAGTGGCTTTTAAACGCCAAGGTGCGCCTAATTTATCGGCTGATAAAATAGAAATAGAAAATAAATAAATAATACAATTAGAGCATCGTTTTCACATTTTACAATTTCAGAAACTATATGCTGCTGACAGAAATCCTGAGGTTTTATATATTTTTCAGATTTTAAACTATATAAAAAGATATTAGCTGTTTATTTGTAGGGAATTTAAATAAAATTTTGTTTTTGCTATTTTTTTTATTATGGCCAGATTTATTAAATTAAGCCAACCCTTCAGCTTGTTAGAAGCACTTCCAAACCTCTAATTTTACATTCATGACAAAGAGGCGCACATAAAGGACTGGAGAGGCTTAATTGTGGTCTGAAGCAATTCACACATATTTATTTCTGCATTTTAGAAGCTTCAAGCCAGGGAGTGAAATCCGGACAGGTTGTTATAGCTACGCAATCCACAGGGGTTCCGATGTCTATTTAAAAACCTTCAGACCCTCCCTCTCTCCTTTAAACAACATTATATATCACACACACGCTGCATGCTAATGCCGAGCAATTCTCAGTGAGCACTAAAACACATCTTAAAATTAGCTCATTCTGGTGTTTGAGTTCAAGCTCCCTGACATGGCAACAGAGGGAACATATCATCAGAATTCCCCCTTTGGCAATACCTGCTGATTGGGTCCTAAAAAAAAAAAAAAAAAAAAAAAAAAAAAAAGCAAGCGGCTTTTAACTTTTAATATTTGGCTCTGAGAGTTCTGCCACGAGCACTCGCGAAAGAGGGAGTTGCCTCTGATTTTTCTTCTTTCATTTTTTTTCTTTTGGAGAAGATAAATAAAAAATTGCCAGTGCAGCTTCGTTTTCGTCTTTTGTTTTTCTTTTTTTTTTCTTAGCACTTCGGTTAAAATCCGTACGCGGATGAGTGCGCATGTAGGCATTCTGCTTGAGATGTTTTACGAAACTTTAAGGATGATATACCTTGGATGTTTCCTGTTGCTCTGTGGGCTTACGCATGTCATGGCAAGCTATCCTATCTGGTGGTAAGTTTAATTTTCATTATTTCCCGGACAAGAAGTGACACATTAAAAAACATGCGGGGATTGTGGATGACCTGTAATTTTGAGTTGTTATAGTTGTGACTGCTTGTCTGTCAGCTGCAGAGCTTTAGCGTGTGGTGACGGTGATCTTTTAACGTTACTTTTTATAATATTATAAGACATGCACAATGTGACTTTCTAATCGGGTCATTAAAATGACATTTAGTAACCCATGGAAACCGAAAGTATACAGGCGAAAGGATGGGCTGAATTGTAAACGCAAGAGATGAACGAAACGTGCAACTTTGCAAATCGGGAGCAATTTTGATCTCCAGAATGCAGCAGGTGCAAACTTTATGTGCTTGGAAGCGTGTGTCTATGTGTGCTCGTGCGTCCAGTGTGTGCGTGTGTCTGTGTGCGCGCGCGCGCGTGGTGATGGTGATGTTGTCATTGTATGTTGCCATGTGTTGTCATTTTTGCACTTAGCTCCCGACTTCATGTTTTCAGTCTTTCTGCCATGTAAATGCCAAAAAGAACCAAATGCGTGACGCTGACATTAATGAAGCAGAGCAGAGCTGCGTTAAAATTACGATAGTGTAATTAGTTAAAAAAAACTACAGGATTATTGTATTTTGGTATGTTGTGCTGTTTTGTAATATTTCAGCTTCATCCATCAGTCTTAGCTGTTATCAAAGCACAGAAATATATATATATATATATATATATATATATATATATATATATATATATATATATATATATATATATATATATATATTTCTGCCTGATTTCTAATAAATCATTCAATATTTGGAGGACGCTTAATCTACTTTTCTTAATGGGTCCCCTGGTGGTAAGACTGATGAGAAACTAATTACATGCTCAGCTGGAAGGAAATCCTGATATAAAAGTGGGCCCTCTGGATGGAGCGATGGGGGGACTGCACAAACTACTTTTTTTTTTTTTTTTTTTTTTTTTTTCCAGTGTAATTGAATGTTTGGTTTACTTTATTTATTTGATGCCAGTGCAAGATAAAGTTTTGCATTTTTTTTCTTGGTACTTTGGCAAACACAGCCAGGGAAAACCTTGAAATTCACCCTTCATAAGAGTTTTCTTTCTTCTTTTTTTTGTGGAGCTTGTTATGAATGACACAATGGAAGAACAGTTTTCCATTCTGTCATAGCTGAAACCCTGCAGCAAGCCCAGAGCTAACTTCTGTGTTGATTGTTTGATTTTGGAGGGTGCCAGTGATCGAAGGGTCTAACAACAGGGGTAAACATAATGGAAGCAAATTTTGCTGCATCACTCCCGCCTATACAAATAATGTCTAAGTGCAAAAGTAACTCATGAAATCACTTTTCAGTTCTTTCATTCCTGACACAATGCTGAACTTTTTTTTAACTTGAAAGATTACTTGAGTGATTTTTCTGTCTCATGGCAACTCATCCCAAGTCAAATAATGTGGTTCCTTTGGGATTGCACTTAGCATGCCTGCATTGTCTTTCCGTTTGCTAACAGCATGCCAGCCATCTATGATCTAGACCTTCTGTGAAAAGCAGCTTACGATGTTTTGCTGACAGAAGCTTGCCTTCAAGCAGCCATGGGAGCTGCATCACTCTCAACCCCTGCACCGCAGTCGTTCTTGGGGATACGGCTCTGCACTAAGACAGGTTCATGTCTGTCTATTCTCGACCTGCCATGACATAGCCTGGCTGCACCCGCCACCCCACCACCTTCTTCACTGGTCCACCCCACCTTAGAAGATAAATACCTGGAGGTGAAAGCTTGCCGCACATTCCTTTTCCCAAACATATTCTCTTGATGTCAAAGTCGGCTCCAAGGCCTCAGGGCCCACAAGTAAAGTGGTAATTCTAAGGCACCCTGCTTGGGCTTGCTGAAATATGCATTAAACCTGTACTGGATAAACTTAGATGAGTGGGGGAAACTTTGTACTGAGGCAAAAAGTCATATACATCGTATATATTTTGCTTAATTTATCTGTAACAGTTATCACTAAGGTGCTCCTTTGAAAACAATAGCCTTAAGAGCATGAGTGAATCCTGTGTTTCCTCATTAGTTGTACTAAACATCACATGTGCAACATCTCTGCAAAGCAGGAGAAAATCAGTGGATTTCTTTTTTTTTAGAAAGAATTAAAGAGATTAAAGTTGCCAAGACTCAATAAATACCTAAAATCTAAATAATACAGCAGGTATTTTAAAATAGTTGTTGGAATTAGTATCCAACAACACAGTCTTTTGTGCAATAACTTCTTAAAAAATCATAAATCATCCATGGTGAAACATGCCCCGCCGCCTCTCACGGGCCATTTCCTAACACAGAACAGAGGTGGCAGGGATTACTCAGCCCCAATGAGACAGGCATGGAGACTCTTGAGCCAAGCAGCCTAAGCACACTGACTCACATTGAGCTTGTGGGGTACAGTTCAAGACAGTGACAGGGCAGAAATACCTCTGCTGACCCTCATTGGTGTGAGTACAAGGACCTTTAAAGTTGCTGGTTTTCCCAAGATGATATTGCCACTGACCTTCATGATTACCTGCTGTTGAGATGCACACTTGCCAAAAAAATTTGAATGCAGGTTCAAGAAGAGACAGAGAAAGAGCTACAACTGACAACTCCCTTCAAATCCATTAAAAAAAAGAGAGCTCTGCTCCTAACCTGAACATCTGTACCAGTTCTCTTTGGCTGATGAACTTTCACCAGTAAAAAAGAGGTCAATTGTAGTAGGAAACTGCCTTGTGTATTGTTGTTTGTAGCAGACAAAAGGCAGATAAATGCGATATGTTCTGAAGAGGTTTTTAGCATGCCATTGCTCACTTACTGGCTGTCTCATTTATGATGAATTAGGCTGGTGTAGTCTGTAGAAATTAGGCAAGAAATTCTGTTGAAACCAATGTGACTCATTGCTTTGATGTTTTCTTGGGAGAAATAACAGGAGTAACTCATTGGGTCAGTTCATGGCTCAGGAGCACCTTTGACACCTGGCAGACATCCTTAATAATTACAGAGAGCTGAAAATCAACCTTTGAATGTAAAACCTAATTGAGGTATTAAAGGTTGGTACGATGAAAGCCATCAGAAACCGTCAACATGTGGGGTCATTTGACTGTGAGGCTCTTTCTTTTCTTCAGGTTAAAAAAAACCCTGCCTGAGGGCCAAAGTCAGGAATTTGGTAATCTTGTTTTGATCAGCGATTAGTCCTTGAACAGCAGTGAACAGGTCAGCAGATAGTGAGCTAACTGCAAAGCAAAACACTGCACACCTGCTCTTAAGCTGCATTTATAGAGAATCTACATTAACCATTATGACTCCAGCATCGCCCAGGGGATGACAAACTGAACACTCCTTCCAGCGTTCAGTCCTTAATAGACAGTTGATGTAAATTAAGGGCTTGTCTTGATTGCCAGCAAGCTACTTTGTAGCTACTCCAAAAGGTATTTGCCAAAGATAACAGGAACTGTGCTATTCAGTAATTTGGCTGTTCTGTGCCATTATGAAAGAGTCAAAGTGCTGATTTGATAATTTACCATAGAAGGCAATTACTGCAGGCCAGTTATTCATGCATTAAAAGAAAAAATGTCATTTTCATCCATCTGTTTTCCATCCATGCTTCTATCCAGCTTATCCCGGCCAATTTATTAATTTTTATAGATATATATATATATATATATATATATATATAATCAAATGTATTTAAATGGAGAGTTCAGAATCCAAATTCAAACCTGTTAACTGCTTTTATATTGGTAGAAGAGAAGAATTAGAAGCCGGAAGTAAATATTTGATTTGCTTTGGAAATCTGTTTTTTAAGTCATTGAGGGGCAGAGCTTTGCTGTTTTTAGGCTAAAGACAAATCGAATCAGCCTCCAACACTTTTTGCACTGCTTGATTAGAATTCTAAGAAAACTATATAAAATTTTAAACAAAATGGCATAAATCAGTATGCCTTTTGTGCAATGCGGAAATTCCAAAACATGGCCATGCAAGCACCCTGCAGCGTCTTTTTAAGTCCTTCTTAAAAATGGGTCATTCATAAAATGGATATCCAATATCTGTGATTACTACCTGCTAAAAGTCTTAATTGAGAGGACACAGAAAATAAAGACAAAGAGAAAGCAATACAGGCACAAAGAGAGCAAGAGAGAGAGAGAGAGAGAGATGTAATCAGTGAACCAAGTTTGCACTTGTTGTATCCCAGAATACCTTCCTCAAAAGAAAAAAGGAGGGGAGGTTCAGCGTTACTCTTAATACACTCTCTGAAGTTTCAGCGTAGGGTTTGCACTCTTATTACCCTAAGCTGAAGGCCTGTTAAGTGTGCGGACAGTTAATAACAAGGTGCAGTTTTCCAAGTTGTCAGCTTAAGGTCTATGAAGACCTCTGGATGCATAACGGACTTTCATCTTAAACAGAAACACTGCCTGCTTCTGAGACTGCAGGGCTGCAATTTCAATACACACAAAGGCCAGGTGCCTGCAGAGAGGGTAGTTGAAGGGATAAAGAATGGATGTCTAATGGTAGCATCTGATACAGAAAAATAAACACACACAATCAAACGTACTCAGACGTAAAATTACACTGCACCAGGAGGGAAATTAGTCCCCCACTTGAGTGGTGTTATATCAGTAGATAAAGATGCAGACAGATAAGATATAATTATCCAAATGCACTGACAACACGACTTCCTTTCTGCTTGTAGGTCACTAGCAGTCGGCCACCAGTACTCATCACTGGGCACTCAACCTATCCTTTGTGGCAGCATACCAGGCCTAGTGCCCAAGCAGCTGCGTTTCTGCCGGAACTATGTGGAAATCATGCCGAGTGTGGCTGAGGGGGTGAAGATTGGCATCCAGGAGTGTCAGCACCAGTTCAGAGGCCGACGCTGGAACTGCACCACGATCAATGACAGTCTGGCCATTTTTGGTCCAGTGTTAGATAAAGGTAATGTTACAAAGCACACAGAGTTTTCTTTCCTGCTACTTTTCTGTCAAAAAATAACAATTTGTAGAGTCCTTAAGTCTATAAAGATATTTTCTTGAAGAAATGCCACTTATCAGTAAAAAGTAGGCAACACTTTTTGCAGAAAGAAAAACAAACTATGCCTTTCTTTGACAGGAAAAGATTGATTGATTGATTGATTGATTGATTGATTGATTGATTGATTGATTGAATCTTTATTTTGAACATGTTGAAAAAGTATAAAAAAAAAAAAGAATTAAAAGAGACAAATGAACAAAGCAAACAAAAGGAAAACGAGCAACCACAACTCCAAATAACGTCCATGTTCAAAAAGGAGCAGGAAGAAGCATAAGCTTATTTAATCCCACCCCTTTTCCACTATCTAGTATCAATAGACTACAGAAATACCTCCTTGTAATTACATTATATGTTATGTGTAATTTTTTTTTTTTTTTTCTTAATATATACACATATATGTTTCTATCTATCCATACCTACGTATATACACACATACGCACATATACACATTTTCAATAACCCCATTAACACCTGAAGGATACACAACCTACAATTTTATATATATTTAATATATATATATATATATATATATATATATATATATATATATATATATATATATATATATATATATATATATATATATATATGACCAGATGACCAGAGTAAAGTAGTATTATTAGCTTATGATGACTCCACTGTCTTTGAATATGTATTTGAGAATGTCTTAATCTCTGCAAAGTTCTTGGAAGTATTTAGCTCTTTAAACCGACTGAAAAAAAAGAGCAATAAAAGTGACTTATCATGTCTCTCTCCTGATTAACTCTCCCATTAACAATTCTATATTCCCTTTGTCTTATATTTGCATTAGAAGAGCTGCACTCCCAGCATGCATCATTCATTATGCTGATTCAAATCCTTGTTTAAATAGACTTTAGACTGAACAAGTCTCGGGGGTCTGCATGCATGCAACGATGTACACGACTAGCCTAAGTCGAGTGAGTTCTGTCTTGTTGGAGTTTTCTTTAGGAGGGGATCCCCTGTGATTGCTGGTATTTTCTTCTGATGTACTTTACCCAAGAGATGAACTGAACTGAAGCATAGAGGTTTTCCAAAATACATTTTAGCTTATGCAGTGATAATTTTCAGGCATGTGTCTAATCATGAGCTCAGGCAAGAGAAATCCCCATTGCCCAGAAAACTAGCCATAAAACCAAGAAAGAAAGAAAGATGATATATGTGTATATTTAATAGTTAATGCAGTTGATCATAATAAAAATTTTAAAGAGTGAAATATTTCTTAGTAATTAATGAGGGGCTAGTGCAATATTTAGTGTGCAGACATAAGTGTGATCTTTTTACTTTATTCCATCTCCCAGCAGGAAAGCAAATGAGACTGTTTCCCAAAACATCAGATTCACACTTTGATTGGATAGATGAATTCTTCTTCCTGATTTCTGAAATGAGTTAAAATCAAGAATCCATGCAGGCCCCAGTGGCTGAGGGTCGTGATCCAAACTCGTCATCTAGTTTACGGAAGACTGATGTAAACACAAGGGGGCCGGGGGTCACGTAGGGCAATTGCTTTTAATAAACTCTTGAGCCAGTTGATAGAAGAGGCTGGAGTTGAAGTAGGTGGCTAACGATAGGGGTTCTCAATCCCACTGCTATTGTGGTGCAAAATGCCACCACGTCTTTCCCTCTGCATCCCCTCCCAGGCCTAAATTGCAGGGGTGCTGACTGGAAAGAGAAGGCGGCTACTGGGCTCTAGTAAATCATTTTGATTGGATTAAGGTCACTCAGGCCCTTAATAATGTGAGAGGTCAAAGTGGCTGGATTAAGTGCCTTTGTCAAAGGCTGAGGAGAGTAGCTCAGGGGCTCACAGGCCTTTGATAGGACTTAGTAGGAGAGAGCTTCCATTTCATTGGATTTGATTGATGCTAGTGTTTGTCCATGCAACCAGGCCATTGTCCTCACTGGTGTCAGTTTGTCTGAAATTCAGATTCTTGTTAGTCAGTTTCCTCCTTCCTTTTTGTTGCCAGATTTGAAAGGAAGAGTAGGCACCTTTATTTGCTACAGAGGCTTAGTTACTGTCAGTTCAGTGCATCACTGCCCGTGTCCACTTCAACTCCACTGAGAACATTAGAAGTTTGTTTTAAAGAAGTGGATTAAGAGGGACTAAAGGAGTAAAGCCTTTACAAAAAAGAAGGCAATGTAGTAAACGGAGTTGAACTACAACTAAAAAATCAATTGAAATGAACAGGTTGTGCATTTTGAAGATAAGTTTAATGGGTTACATTAAACTATATGCACATAAAAATGCTCTTACTCAATGTGAGCATACATTAGTTGACCACACAAACACTCATCTAAGAGTATTATTACTTTAGAAAAAAGCATATCTTATATCATGTTCTCTCCTTACACATGGTCTAAACCTCTTTTTTTCTCCACACCCCTGCCTCCAGGCTATGTCTGCGTCAGTGCTCATTAATTTACATTAACTAAAGTGTCAAAACATGCACCACTGGAATCTGCCTGTGATGAAAGGTAATAGAAAGCTGCACAGGTGTTCCTCAGTCTGCAGAGCTGATGCCAGAGCTATTTCGGCATTCTTGGTATTTACAGAAAACCTGAATGCTATATGGGTATAATCAGTCTCCAGTTTATGACTCATGTGATGGGATTAGGTTTCTTTGCTATAAAAAGTGGACAGTCACAGTTTCACAAGTCTTAACACCCGTACAGGAAGTCAATGCACCGTCATTTTTCTTTTTGAAGATAATGAAGTTCACTGGAAATTCCTATTATGTAATTTGTTAGCGATACTGAAAAGTTTGACACTATTGTAGCTCTAGCTTGTCTTCATTCACTGTGGGCACGTTTGCACTGGGCAGGATGCTTTGTTTGCCAGGAAATACAGATACCTAAATTGATCTAAATTATTAAGTTCCATCTAAACTAACCAGGAAAAGGCCAGGGGATGTGGGTTGTGACCTATGACCTGAGGATGAGAAAGAGTAACTATTTAGGATGAGCCAAAAGGTCCCTGCATTTCATGAGATGTATGTCTCTCCATGCTGGGGGAGGGAAGCTGGCTCACCAGTATATCATTAACTCTGTGCAAGAAAGAAAGAAGGGATGTGGTAAATGGAGTTGATGGGGGGACCTTAGCCCCACTCCCCGCTGGGCACTGCTCAGAGCACAATATCTTCGCAACCATGAGATTAAGCAGGAGAAAAAGTGCTTTTCCCCATTCACACGCCCTTTAGATTGTTTTATTAAACCATTTGAATAGGGATTTCCCTGTCTGCCGACAAGCAGGGTCCAGCCAATGCATAGTTCTCTGTTGCTATGACTTAACTTGGTCCCCACTAATCACTAGCCAGGGCAAATTTCATATAAAATATCTGGGGCTATTGTGGGACTAACACAGCGTGACAGTGGCAACACAATAGGGGATTCAACCCCCCAGCAGGTTGTAGGGACCGCTTGGCCTGCCAGAGTCTGGCAAAGTTTGGTGGAAAAGCATTGTCTGAGAAGAAATACCACAAATTGGTCATAAAACTAAGGAAAAGCAGTGGAGCTAATGTCACAGGTGGAGTTTCCAGGTACAGTGAATGCTGTCAGAGGTGGATTTAAATCCAAATGAAAACACGCGTTTAAAAAAATGGGTGATTGTTCTGATTAAGTTTTCATTAGTACCTTCCAGTGAGTTTTTACTGTCATGTATAAATGGGCCACACACGAACAGTGATACCATACCATCGAAACTAAATTTAGAATGTGTTGTATGTTTATAGTCAATATCAACAAAAAAGGTAATCTGATGAATCAGAAGCTTGCAGGTGGGGCAAATGGGGCAAATTTTCAGCAAAGCTCTTCAAAATTTTAGAGATATTTCCATTTTCTTGAATGCTTATTCATTTGATAACACCAGGCTTTGTGAAGATCTTGTAAAGTAGCTTGTGAAAAATTGTAAATACTATATAAGAAATCTATTATTTCACACAGAAATGCCAGGATATTTTTCGTGTGCTTCAATCCTTCTCCACTGACTATTTTACCACAACATTGCACTCCCCTTACATAATTCTATGACAAGTTCACAGAATATCTATGCTGATGGCTGTGCGCTCTTTTTAGTAGCACAGAAGTATGTTCAAAGATATTTTCAGACACAAATGTTAGTTCCAAAATCCTTTTTCGGCATTTGAAATTAAATCTGTTTTCTAAGTCACTTCAGATTTAATGTAAGCCAAACACCTTAGATATTCACTCAAACTGAAAACACAAAGCTCATGCTCAGTCAGCTTTAGATGAAGCATGGTGATGTGTAATTAATCACTGTAGACAGTTCCTTCATGGCGCAGTCTTTGGCTACTTTGACTTTTCACGAAAATGAAACAACACCAAATAAAAAGAAACGTGTTGGATTCACAAAGTGGGATTTGAGGAAGGAGAGCATTAGTTCAAATGTATTTGAACATTAGTAACCTTGTGTGTATACAGTAGTGGTAATGAAATGGGTGGTGAGGGATGCCAGTAGACCTTTTCTCTTGCATCATTGTTTCTAATGCCCTTTAGTCCTGGAACTGGTTGGAACCTGCTGTAAGGGAGGAGCTCGTTCTCCCCTCAGCTTTTATATGCCTTTACTTTTTTTCTTTTCTTTCTTTCTTTATCATTTTTTGTTCTTCAGACAGAAACGTGCACTGTTTCTATCAAACACATACTCAAACACATCTCACGCAGACAGCGCAAGATTTCAATATTGATCTTAAACCATTTCTTTTACTCTTTTTTTTATCTTTAGTGTGTTCAGTTCATGTTTACTCCTGAAGTTTCCACTTCATCCTGTCTCTTCTCCTTCTTTGTCTTTGCTTGTGTTTTTGCAAGACCATACAAGTACATATATTCAAAGCAAACACTCCGTCTAATGATTCATGTTAAAGCAGCTGACAAGGAAAGGATAGAAGGAAAGTCTTTCCCTTTTTGGAATGGTATATCTGTTCGCTAAAGACCCATCTCCATGTTGTGTCTATGAGCTGTCCCCTCAGTGTGAGGCTGTTTCCTAACCTTTCAAAAGCTTAATTGAGTCTCTTAATTATAGGCCTGTCAGGCTCGTCTCTTCCTCTCATCTCTCTGGAAGATCCTGATCCCTCTGACTCATCAGTTAGCTATGTCAGACAGAGACGTAGAGGCCTTGCTGGCCTTATTTAGAGACAGGACGATTGATGTCTGGTTAAATTAACCCACACACTGTTGCGATATAGTAGATACAACCCAAATACAAGCAGCAGACAGGAGTAAAGGTCTACTTAGTTTGTTTGATGCTTTCTTGTTTTGTTTGGTTGAAGATGTTTGCTGCCAGCATATCTTACATATTATTAAATTTACACATTGTATATATTATATATTATGTATTAAAGCTATATCTTTCTTATTCATTTTTATTTAAATTTAATATAAATTGAATTCTGGAAATACTCAAGAGATACATTATCCAAGTGATGCTTGTCTGTCTTTGTCTTTCCAGCCACTCGAGAGTCAGCTTTTGTTCACGCTATTGCCTCAGCGGGAGTGGCGTTTGCGGTGACCCGTGCCTGCGCCGAGGGTTCAGCCAACATCTGTGGATGTGATACACGTCACAAAGGCCCCCCTGGTGAGGGCTGGAAGTGGGGTGGCTGCAGTGAGGATTTGGAGTTTGGAAGCATGGTGTCCCGGGAGTTTGCTGATGCAAGAGAGAATCGGCCTGACGCACGCTCAGCAATGAACCGCCATAACAATGAAGCAGGGAGAGTGGTTAGTTCTCTTATTCATGTTTTTGCTGTGTCTGTGGAAGCAGTTCTTCTGCTTTTAAAAGTTATATTAACTAAACTTTATTTTTTTTAATCTGTAGTCTCTCAACGACAACATGTTTCTGAAGTGTAAGTGCCATGGACTCTCTGGCAGCTGCGAGGTCAAGACATGCTGGTGGTCTCAGCCTGACTTCCGAGTTGTTGGGGACTACATGAAGGACAAGTATGACAGCGCTTCTGAGATGGTGGTTGAGAAACATAAGGAGTCCCGTGGATGGGTGGAGACCCTGAGACCCAAGTACAACTACTTCAAACCCCCTACAGAGCGCGACCTGGTTTATTATGAAAGTTCACCCAATTTCTGTGACCCCAATCCTGAGACCGGCTCCTTTGGCACTCGGGATCGCATCTGCAACCTGACGTCCCACGGCATAGACGGGTGTGACCTCTTGTGCTGCGGCAGAGGTCACAACACGAGGACTGAGAAAAGAAAGGAGAAGTGTCACTGTATTTTCCACTGGTGCTGCTATGTCAGCTGTCAAGAGTGCGTGAGGGTGTACGATGTGCACACCTGCAAATAGAGAGGTTTTTGTCTTTTCTCACCAAAACATAATGACTTCACTGGGTTGAAGAAGAAATGCAGATTCCCACCTGCAAGACCAGAGAGACTGTAAAGCTCTGTGACATGTGCGCGGACAAAGACACAACTGCCTCGTGTTTTTGTTTTGATGCTACAAAGAGTGAGTCTCTGCCTAAATTAACTGAAACAGCTGAGTAGGTGTCAAAGTCCACGAACGTCACCCTGATGGATGGATAGTTGTGATGATGGCAATAATGTTGATATCCTTACCGAGCATGAAAAAGGTGTCCTGATGTAGGAAAGGAGAACTTGACAAACACCATATTGGTGATTTTTTTCCCAGTGTAGTTACTTTTAATCAAGAATAGTCCAGCACTACCAATGCTTTCAAATCTGCAAGGCAAAAAAAAAAAAACATTAAAAAAAGGCATTTCGTTGAAAGTGAACGTTTCCTTCAGTGTGTAATCATCGCTTGTTTTTGCAGTGAAAAGTAACAAGAGTTGTGGGCAGGTCACATGATCAGACACTCAACAGCATGTTTTCTCCTCCTCGACATGACTACTTTATTTGCGTATTTTTGAACACTAACACGATCATTGTGTGCGTGAGTGTTTCTTTTACAAAGTGTTATATGTTACTGATGTTTGGGTAAGAATGCACTTGCACCTGAGTGAATGTAGTTATTTGCTGTGATGTGTTTACATTCTCAATCTCTTAAGCTAACCAGTTAATATCTGCTTTAAACCACTAATTTTATTCGCGAGTAGAAAGGAAGCCACATCCAACAAGCGTCGGCAAAACGAGAATATAGTACGCAGTCTGCACATTTCCTGAAAGGCCAGAGAACACCTGGATCAAAAAAACCATCAAGAGTTATGACCAAAGACCAGAAAAGAGCCTCCCCATCCACCGCATGAGGCTGTGATAGTCAGTACCATTGATGAATATGAAGCATGTTCTCCTTATTCTTAACAGTATTAGTGATGTGCCACGTGACTCGGTGTGGGGAAAGCTGTTATTTATTAAAGGTGTATTCCCATATACACATATAATATAATATTTAATCAAATAGAAGCATACTCCCTGGTAAACACAGCACAAATGGTAATTTAAAAAAGCAAAAAAAGAAAGCAGACAAAGCTGTATTTTATAAGCTCTCAATATTGCAGTGTATTTTGCAGTAATGTGATGACCAAAACGTGTGTATGCGATCATCCTCAGCCGTGGCTTTTTGTTCCCAAACTAAACAACAAGCAGCATCACTGAAACTATCAATACTTCCTTTGTTTTAATGCTGCTACGATAATATGTGTACGTGTTTAGGTCCTTACACACAGTTTGTCCTCGTCTGTCTGTTTAATATGTGTATTCTTTGGCATGTATTGATTCTTTCTGTGAAAGAAATCTATTATAAGTAGTTTGGGTTAAAAAAAAAAAGTGAAGTTTTACTAATTTTTGCATACAGTTTAACCAAATAGACCAGAATAGAGTTTAATATGTTATTTTAGTCATCTGTTACCTTGTAGTCATGCTAAAACACCAGGGCTAAGATGAAACACGTTGTGCTCTCTTAATTTGAGAAGAAATACAAAATAAAAATTCTTTTTTTACTTACGTGGAAAATATAAAACTACTGAAAGCTGAGACAGAAAGTTACATAAAGTTTATGAAAAGTGCGTTTCACTGATCGCCTCCACTGTGGAGGAGTGTGTAGAGTTTCTCATTAATGTTTACAGCTAATGTAATGCTACGTCTCAGGCGTGCGCGTTTAATTCAAAAATGCCCACCCAGGATTCGATAACGTCACGACTGAAAATATCAATAAACAGCCATAACCAGTTTCACATTTTAGATCATTTTTAGCAAACTACGCAACAACCAGCATTCATACTAAAAGAGCTGTTACAGTACACTTTTTCTGTGAGTGATCGCCTGTATGGATAATTTGGTTCGTTCTAATTTGTTTTTGTTAAGTCTTTAAATCCAAAGTTTTGTACAAACTAGTTCTGTGTTTTTATGAATTTCTAAAAGCCGATGTTTTTTTATAATTATTTATTTTATGCTATGTACATATTAGTAATTAAAAGTATATATTTGCGGAAATACATGTTTTGAAATGGTGTTGTGTGACTTGTAACTTGTAGCCTTTTTACCTCATCTCTGTTGTTCCACTGACTGGATACAGGTGTTTGTCCTACTGCCTGTAGTAGATTTCTAAACGTTAACTCTGTAACACCAAAATAAAAATAAAAATATTTTAAAAAAGAAAAAAAAGAGACAATGTTTCTTTTTCTGTGGTTGAAGATTTTTATTACAGTTTTTCTCAGTCGCTTTGGTGCGTTTCTCAGATCAGAATTGAAATTCTCATAACTATTAGTTCAACCTCCACAACACTCAGTCATTTGTGCACATCATAGTAGCAATTTCTCCTCTCTCTGAACAAACTTCAAATGATTTTGGACATGAATCAGTTGCTTCCATACATTTCCCTGCTGCTTTCTGACATTTCCATTTGCTTATGTCATGTCAGTCAAAAGTAATCATACCTATGGATGCTGAATAGTCGTTCCCAATAAAACTAATAGTCATACATCCATTGCTTGAGTCATCACACACAAAATTGTTGAACTAGTTATCACATGCCAAATATTGGCCATCTGTCAAGCAAATCCTATACCTTTCTGTATCATTTTTCCTGGAAATGTCTCCGAAATTGAACAATTGATCTCAGGTGAATTACAGCTGTCACTCATGAGGAGGCGTGTGAAAGTTTAGTTGTAACCAATGACAAACAACTTGTTCACTGTCAATTATGGATGAATCCTGTGAATCCCCAATTGGCAAGCATATATAAACTGCGCAGGAGCTAGTGTGTACCATTTCTACACTTCTGTGACACAAAATGGAAGGTCAGCACCGTGGAAGAGGGGTGAGGATGCGGGGAGGAAGGGGAAGGGGAAGAGGGAGAAGAGGCAGAAATAGGCAGATTCCTAATGAAATAAGGGCTACAATTGTGGACCATGTTGTCAATCACGGCCTCACCATGGAGGAGGCTGGTCGAAGGGTGCAACCCAATATTGGAAGAACTACTGTCAGTTCAATCATTCAAACATTCCGTAGGGAAAACAGGTATGCAAACAGTAATACACTGTACTGTACTGTGCCATCTCAGACACATCACATGTTACTGTACTGTATTTGCAATTTCACAAAAAGTTCACTCTGCACCACATAGGATTGTAAGATAACCTCGCGGAGGCGGAAGAGGGCCCCTTTTTACCCCACAGCAAGAAGAAGCCATTTGTGCAATGGTCATTGCAAACAATGCAATAAAGCTGAGAGACATACAAAGCGCTGTCATAGAGAATTACACGGTATTTGGCAATATTGAATCTGTTTCAATTTCAACAATTGACAGAGTACTCAAGAAAAATGAAATCCACATGAAGCAATTGTATAAAGTGCCATTTGAACGAAACAGTGACAGGGTGAAGGAGATCCGTCACCAGTATGTGCAGGTAAAGCTGGTCTTCTATGTTCTGCACTGCAAACTGTTTTACAGTACTTCGTAGTTTCATGCAGTACACTTGCAATTCCACAGCACATACTCTACAATGTGTTTTACTAAATGCATGCATTACTGTTTGTTACTGTACACAGGCATATTGTGACATTGCATTTCTGTCTCTCTCTAAAGCGTGTACTGGAGCTGGAAGCCAGGGAAACACTGCACACATTCATATATGTTGATGAGGCAGGTTTCAATCTGGCCAAAGGCAGAAGGCGTGGAAGAAATCGCATTGGACAGAGGGCAACCACTGAAGTCCCTGGTCAGCGCGGAGGGAATATTACCATGTGTGCAGCCATCTCAGACAACGGCGTCCTCACCCATATCGCCCTTCTTGGTCCATACAATACCCAACATCTCCTGACATTTTTAGACACTCTTTACAGGGACCTAGTCCCTGAGAATGAGAGAGGTGGAGGCCAACTCAGCAAGTATGTTGTTGTCTGGGATAATGTCCGTTTTCACCACTCCCATCAGGTCAGAGAGTGGTTTGCAGCACATGACAGAATTCTGGTTGAATATCTCCCTCCATATTCCCCATTCCTTAATCCAATAGAGGAGTTTTTCTCTGCCTGGAGGTGGAAAGTTTATGACCGGCATCCACATGAGCAAATGGCCCTGCTAGCAGCCATGGATGCAGCATGTGACGACATCACAGCAGGGTCCTGCAGAGGATGGATTCGCCACTCCAGGAGATACTTTCCTCGCTGCATTGCGAGGGATAACATCTGTTGTGATGTAGATGAAAATATGTGGCCAGACAGACAGGAACGTCTGGATGTGCCAGAATGATTTACTGTACTGTTACATGTGCTGTTTATTGTTCACATTAGTGCACAGCTCTACCAAATGGGTGATTTTATGTTTACATGTATTCTACAGTGAACAAGTGACTGTAGCATATTTTTCTTTTGCACAATTCTGTAGGATTACAAACACTTCTACACAATGGAAATGTGAAACGTACGTATTCAGTGTCTCAGTTACTCCCAAGACTCCCATAACATCTACAGTGACTTTACTGCACATTTCAGATGGCTGTACAGGTAGGCCATAGTGCTGTCATCAGCATTTTCAGGTGTCACCAATTGTTTTTGCAATGGGAAACACTGAAATTATAAACTGTCATAGTGGAAACATGACAATGCCATTTGACTATCTTGTTCATAAAGATGGTGTCAAGACTTTTCATTTTGATGGCACTGACAGTTTCATTGACATGGATACTTGCTTTTGAGGTATGGATAATCAATTCTGTGCATGTGACGTGCTTTTGCAGGCTATCCACTAGGTTTTGCAGTTTGCACTAATTGTTTTGGGAAATGCACTAACTGCTGTGCAAATGTTAGTGGTGTTCTGAGGAACGCACCAAAGTGACTGAGAAAAACTGTAAAAACATGCACAACTGGTGTAGAGCACCCTGAATTACGTTGTACATGTACAACTACAATAAAGGCTATTCTATTCTAAAACAGGGGCGGCCAATTCATTTCCCCAAAGGGTCAGATTGGACTGGGACTCTCTAGATTAATTTTATCTCTTCATAGACTTATTGGGGCATGTGCTCATTTTGGCCCTTGGGAAAATGCCAACCCATTATCAAAGATAAAAGTGAAAGATAGATAGATAGATAGATAGATAGATAGATAGATAGATAGATAGATAGATAGATAGATAGATAGATAGATAGATAGATAGATAGATAGATAGATAGATAGATAGATAGATAGATAGATAGATAGATAGATAGATAGATAGATAGATAGATAGATAGATAGATAGATAGATAGATAGATTTATCTTTTAAGCAGAAAATTAAAAATTGGTATGTTGAGTTAGTCATAAACACCAATAGATTCAGATCCTAATGCCCATGAATTTGTTGTGGGACAAAAGAAGAAAAAATAAGGCTGGACTCATAATTTGATTCCTTTGAGAAACTGCAGAGGCCAGCTGTGCTTTTTAAGAAACAATAATGGCAAAAAAAATTCTTAGTAATGAGAGTTTAGAATAAGATGGAGCTTTGTTGAGGAGAAAGACCTTATCTCAAGATAGATTAGGAGTTGGGTGTGAATAGAGCCCACCAGTGTTCCAGCTCAGCTGCTGGACCCCTGATAGTCTTTGAGCCCGGCAACAATGTCACCACCAGAGGCCAGGTCTCAGTGCTATCTAACCCTATTATCACACAGAAAGATTGATACACACCCCCTCCAGAGTGGAAGCACCACAAAAAAGTGATACCCTTCCGTTGTCATTCATGTGAATTTACTAGTGTGCTCACCTCCACATCGAGCTATATTTTAAGCTTTCTGTCCCAGTTTAACTCATTACGCGGGTGCACTCAGACACTCATTAGAGTGCTGCAGCTTCTAAACCCCTCCCCATGACTGAAAATGAATAAAGACAAGTTGAAAACTCTGTTGTGTATGAACCTGGGAGCCAGCCAGGTTCAGGAGTTATCTAACGGCCTGGAGGGTGTCGGCAGCTCATTCCACAATGCAACCTTTGACATTTTTCACACCAGCTCAATAGGCGAATGAGTAGAGAACATGAAACACATCACAGGATGAACAGAAACTTGGGCCCTGCAGCAACAGTGTGCTTTCGTTTAAGGAAATAGCCCCTTCAGTCAGACCCTCCTTGCTGCTTTGTCACACAAGTGAGATGAACATTGTTAGCAGATAGTTGTCAGAGGAGGCTGCAGAAGCTGCACTGAGTGAGATGGCATCCTGACTGTGAGAACTTTGACGCGACCAGACTGCAAGTGCCGCCACCCAATAACCATATAAATGGAAGACAATGGACCTAATTGCAATCAGTGTCCTCTTTTTAGTTTTTGTCCTTAGTTTCACCCTGGCATTCAGTCGAGACCGCTGCATGCATCTCAATAAAGCCATGTTGTTGTGAGGAGACCAGAGCGACATATATGCAGCGGAGCAGCGCAAAGGCCCACACTCTCATGACACAATGCAAATACTCCCACAGAAGTCACACTTTGGTTACAGCCAGTTTCTGTTTTCCTCATTCTGCATCTGTTTGATCTTTATTCCAACACAAGAATCACAAATGCTCAGCTATAAGTCGGGATTATTACTCCTTATTGTGATACGCTCAATTTGATCTTTGATCTGTCTTGAAATATATTTAAAGGTAGATTTAAATCTTAGAAACTTAGCAAATCAGAATTTGAACCTGAAATGTTCTGGGGCAAAGCTTGTCGCTTTAAAGAATGATTCTCAAAGCTGTTCTTTGTAGGCTGTACACAGCAGAGGTGACAGACCAAAATTGAGCTACAGAGAAGAGTGAAGTGTGTGGGCGCTTCATTATGTAACTGACTTTGAAGCCGGTCTTTTGATGTCTGGGTGTTCTTCTCTCTGGATTCAGATCACTCCCTTGGATTCACGCATTTAACATAGCAGCGTGTGCGGATGTAGAACAGACGTTAAACTATTTTATATGTATGGATATTAGAAACATTTGTGGTGTACTGCTACAGGGCCTGACAGCCAATGAATGAATTTAAGACACACATCATAAGTCTCGTCTTGATATCACAGACTATTGAAATGTATATTAAGTAATGTATTCATATGCCCTGGAGGTGATAATGGCTCTCACTTCTGTTTTCTAAATAAATAAACCCTGACAGCACTCACACCTCACCCAACACCTCACCCACTAAATTCTAAATAAAGATTTAACGTGTTGCGTATCACACAATAGCAGTCACTTTTTGCCACTTTTGGATAAACGTTCGAATCACGAGAAGAGAAAAATCATCTTTTACAGAAAAAAATGTGTTTTTGTTCCCATGCTGAAACATCCTAACATCAACACCCGAAGGGGAATGCGTGTCACCTGCATTCGATGAGGATGATGGCTTATCTGAGAGATTTCTAAAGAGGGCAGCCTTCACGAGAAGAGATGTGACAGCTGTAAAGCAGCCTCATCCCCTTTTGAAGTGCCTGTTTGTATTGTTGAAGCTCACAAAGGAATTTTGTCACCTCTGTTCTTACAAGAGAACATTAGTCAAGCTGGGCTGATAACATTGGGGGGGGGGGGATATGGGGAGACTAATGCACTACAGGCATGTGTATGCGATACCAACCCTGATCACTTTTGCCTCATCAGTGCTTGTCGAAGAAGCCACATGTGTTTAGATCTGCTTTTGTAAGATGAGTTGGTAATTGAGTGCTGAGCATCTAGGTTAACAAGGGGTCCAGATCAGCGTGAGCTGGAGGCCCACACAATCACTCATTAGTCCACCTTTCACCTCTTTGCAGCTCAAAGCAGTTCAGCAGGTAGGATGAGCGTCTCCAGCTGCAGGCTCAATCTTTCTCACTGGCATTCATTTCTTTCTGGGGAATCATATTTTAAGATCTACAGCAGCATAGAAATCATTGCAGCATCATGGTTTTCAGTTATTGTCACTTTAAAGTCTGAAAGCTGTGATTTTAGTTAGTTGGTAAGTTAGTTGCTGCTTTCAGAGCATGCAAACTGTGAGAGTTGGTTCCTGCTTGTGTCGGGGTTTCAAACACGTGCCTTGAAAGTCTTTGAAATGAATGCAGACTTTCAGGATAGACTGTCATTTCTTGCAATGGTGGAAAAATAAAACCAGCTTACTTCCTGGTTCCAAGTAACACTGAGTATAATAATATCTGAATGTAAATCATGCCAAAAATGTTATTTCTGTTTCTTATTTGACTTCCTTTCCTTTTTTTGGGTGCATTTAATCATCAGTTTATCCTCCAGATAAATACTCACATTGGAGGGGTTTGAGATTTGCTCAGTGCAGTTTGAAGCAAAAATGGATAAAAGGTTCAGATTTTTCTGCATTATTGTGGACATGTCCCGGGTAAGTGAGATTGGGTATATCAATTACGAGGTGACCAGCAGGGGAGATGAGAGGGGTTATCATTAGCAGGGACTGGCGCTGGCCCCTGGTAGTTCCAGTAATTACCTCACAAAGGGTGGTGCTTGCCTTCCCACTGCTTTTCCCACACTGCACTGCAGGCTCAGAATTCCTGTCGGCCCCAGACCTGCAATCTCCTCAGTTTTAGACAGCAAATTACTGACAAGTCCCATTCTTCACAGCACTGTAATTGCTTTTTAGTGCTGTTTTTATTGAGGTAGCCACAACCCCCTTACCCTTCCCTCAATAAAGCAAAGTCAGGGAGGGGGCGAAGGGTTAATATAGATGACATTAGTCCCTAATTGGAAGGTCCCGAACCTCAGGAAAGTTTCATACAACTCATGTCTTCTTCTTCATTTGTTAAAGATCTCTTCACATTTCTTGAGTGCACATATTTGTGTGTCTGTACCAAATCTATTTTGTAGCAATTAACACAAGCTTTTTAAAATGTTTGTGACTTCCACATTGGTTACAAACTCTGTAATAATGCTTCTTTGAGTGTTTGCTCCACAGAAGTGATATTATTAAGGTTCTTCACATCTCATACAAAGCAAGAAGCTGAGCATCTTGGCTATTCTAGGACTTAAATCACTTTGTGTTGTCTTTCCCACCCCTGCGCATTACTCTCTCAATCTATTACTTTGTGGAAATCATTAGTCTCCATGTCAATACAAGCTCCAAGCAGAGAAAACATCTCATTATGGGACTTAAAGAGATCCGTAGCATTCTTGGCTCTGTCAAGCTGTTCTTCCTTTCTTCAGTATAGTTACTTTCCTTTCACTGAGAGGACAAATTCTCAACGTTCCAATGCCGGACAACCAAACAGTTACCATTTGAAATGAGAAAAAGAGAAAGAATGGAAAATGGCTGAGGGATTAGAGGATCTAAACAGGATAAAGGGATAGGAGATTCTTGGTGTGATCCAGTTTAGTTTGAAAGATGGAGGGTCTTAACAAGGATTTGAGACTTTAGAATTCATTGTGCCATTATTTCCATCCTGTGCAGTTTCAGCTAAATTGTTTGCCATTTTTTGGCCTTTACAAGTCTCTAGTTCTTCTACCGACATCTTTACATCTTAACATCTTAACATCTTTACAAATGCAAGTGTACACACAATATTTAACATTACTTGGTAGAATGTGTTGTTTTTGTCTTGTGCATTTTATAATAACATGCATTTGAGGGGAAAAAATGTCTAATGTCATTATCACTCAACTTGCAACCCTCTCAGATGTTGATACGGCCAAAAATTGTGCAATAGCCATCAAATATAATCATGAAGACATGATTATATAGACTGTACATGCCAAAACATGACCAGCTTTTATCCTATTTTCTGTAAATCAAACATGAATGCATCTTGGTTTGGCAGGGCAGTAAAGTGCCCTAGGGCAACAACCTCCAATTGACTCGGGCAGCAACCTGCGCCCTCGTGTGACCATCTCCCTGTCAGTCTGAGCATGCTGACACCCCTGACCCTGTCAAGAGTGTCAAATTGCTTGTCAGCGCCCTTCAGTAAAGCACAATGACAAGCCCTCTAATGTATTACCACACGAGTGCCAGCCAGAAATGAGAGGCTGTACCTCTACCTGCAGCCTCAAGGCAGACAGGTGCGCCGTCAAGCAGCACACACACCAAGCATACACACACGAGGAAGCCCTTTCTATCAACAAAAAAAAGTGACCAGACAAATGGTACGCTGGTAAGAGTCTCGATGCATGAGGAAGCATCAGTTGTCAAAAATATTAATTATGTTCCGCATGATTTCATTAATTGTAATGCCCATGCTTGAAGACTGTGTTAGAAATGCATCCAAGATCATTACTCATGCAGTTAAAGATGCTCTTTGGGGGGGCTTACAAAACTCTTGTCAGTAGCAATCAAAACATGCTGCCTGGACCACCTTGGTAGCATGTTAGGCCAAAGGGCCACTCATAATCAACTTGTCAAAGTCACAGATAGCTGAATGTCGGAGAACTGCAAATAATACCAGATCAACATGACAAGTAAAAAAAAAAAATAAAAAATTAATTTCCAAATTTGGAAACTGCCTCGGTTCTGATGCCACAGATTTTGGTTGTTGCTGGTTGTCCTTCAGGCCCTGCTAGAACATGCTGTGCATTCCAACCAATTATCTACCCTGAGGTGCAACAG
Source organism: Rhamphochromis sp. 'chilingali' (assembly GCF_963969265.1). Lineage (NCBI taxonomy): Eukaryota > Metazoa > Chordata > Actinopteri > Cichliformes > Cichlidae > Rhamphochromis > Rhamphochromis sp. 'chilingali'. The sequence continues at coordinate 20,580,507 of NC_137943.1, read as the reverse complement.
GTTCACACTCTAATCTTTGATGCCTCCTCACATGGGATATAGCTGGATTTAAACAGGGAACAAGGGTGGGACAACCCTTAAAAACTTGTATACATAGCAAACATGAATCAACTTCAAACCAACCCACTGAGGGAAACAAAAAAGTCTTTCAAAGAAATACTTTTATCCTCACTATTGTTTCATCTTGCAATGGCTCGTCATAGCCCATGTGGATGCTTAAGGTGAGTTTCAAAGAGAGCAGAAGAGGCAGCTTCAGATATTACATCCATCAAACTGCCCTTTGGCTTCACTGAAGGTGATGAAATGTCTGGTTCGAGGTAGGTCATCAGAAGGCGCTTAGAATTCGAAAAATGGACCATGGTAACCTCACGTCTGACCAAGTCATCCTTAACCAGGAAATCCAGTTCCCTGGCATGGACGTTGTGTTCTATGTGTACTCTTACACCTTGCCAGTATACCCACATACTCGAGCCAGCAATTTCCATTCTTATTACATCACCCTTACCACGCCAGAGGATTCATGTCCTTTCCGAGGAAGTGCGTCTTTAAAGAGCTTGTCTCAGCCATCTGTCACGGATGTCACCATCTCCCATCAACACCACTGGCTCCCACATATCCTGCACTAGTGGTAACTGAATGAATGAAAGGGTCACACTGGAAGTAAAACTAAAAGAATATTTTAAAAATAAAAGACCAAACTACAAATACTTTCTGACATCAAGAAGGAAGAATTCTGCACTGGGCAAGTCGTTTTATGGGAAAAAGATTTGATGTTTTCCAAACCTGAGCTTTGATGCATTTCAGTCAAGCCACCTCATTACCTTTGTTTCCAGAAACTGTGCCGTGAAATACTCAAACAACTTTAAAGTAGTATTGACTCAATATTGAATCGAACATTTACGTACATGCCCGGGGCGGAGTGCAAAATTTTATGTAAATCCCCTTAACGACCTTTTCAGGCCGCCGACAATCGCCATACAAAGGTGACTGGCAGGCGACACTGGTGCACATTTATCCTTTTGCCCCGGCCTGTCTCTCTCTGTGGCGCCCCCTACTGTGATAGGCGTGGGGTAAGGTGCCCAGTCGTACTTGCTGCCAATGGAAGAGGCCAGCATGGACCCTCTCATGGCAACGATGCAGGTCGTTGTAATAATGTTCGGTTTGTTTCCTGCTTCACACCCCCGTAATCCAGTACATGAGACGCAGAGGGAGGTATCCCATGCCTGTCCATCCGAGTTCCAACACTGCTTAGCCAAACCAACTCCTTTGTACGACTCACACAGCAGTCTATTGGTTGCCTCCGAGCCATTTCATAATGTGCGACTATTATCACAATTATTAAGATTAATGGAACCCCACAACACAAAACCCCAAGTCCAAAATAAGTTAGTTAACGCAATGCGAAGGCTCGTGAGATTACAAATAAAACATCTCTTGTGCATAGAAATGTATGCATGCTCACACCCATTCTTTTTTTCTGCCTGTTTCATACACACATACACACACACACACACTAGATCAGTGTTCCCAAGCCCCTTACTGAGCGTTTTTATCCTTGCTAGGCCTCGTCTCAGAGGGGAGTCAGGCCCCTACTGAGATTTTTACCCACTTCCTTGTGCAAAGCCTGTTTTGCCCCTTGGTAGCCATCTTCCATTCACTAACAGCAGACGAGCTCTGCTTTCTGTCTCATCAGCTTAAAATTACTTTGATTTGGAAATGACTGACTCAGGCGGAGATGGCCATAATGCTTCATAGGTGAAGACGTAGTCCATATTCCCATCACAGAAGTAAACATGAAGCATATTATCCTTCCAGACAGAGGCCATTTCTTGGAGTCCTACTGTATCTATCCCGTCTGAAGCCGTGGCCCCCCAGGAGGGCATAAGTCTTCTAGGGACACATTTAACATGAATAAAGAGGGGATTTTTGGGGGGCTATTTAAAAAAGAAGAAAAAAGAGTGCACGTGTGTATGTGTGTGCGCAAGTTTGTGCATGTGTTGGAGAAAGCTGTTAAGCGTGATGATGCCATGAAAATTTGTTTGCGTGTTTGTGTGTGTGCTTTCGGGGAGGGGGTGTAACATATAAACCCCCTACTGTCCTATTTCTAGTCGTCTGTCCACACATCACAGCTGTCAGTATCCAGTGAGATATGAAGACGAAAAGGAATACAGAGAAGAGCCCTTCAGTTGGATATTACCGCTGGCTTTCCCCGGGGAGTATGTTGGATTTAGCGTTTGCCTCTGGGATCTTTACTGTACTTTCGACTCCCTACATGGTACGTTGTAAATGCATATTATGATCAATCCAATAAATTCTGCTGCTTTTACTTAATATCCTCATTCAATAAAAGATAACACTGTATTATTATGATCCTTAAGTTTACAGATTATCTAGCTTTATTTCTGCCTATTTGTCTGCAGATGTTCACAGACAATATTGTTTTCAGCCCAAAGCTATAATTTTCCAGCGAAAGGGATTATCTCCAATTCCAGATATATGACTTGGCTAAATCCTGTGGGACAATATCTAGTTATAAAATATGAATTTGACAAGTTGCATTGTAACTTTTTGTGCTAATCTCAGTTGTCACATCTCAACAGCAGCACCTGCGCTGTGGTTGTATGTAAAAAGTAAAACTGGGACTTGATTTTGTTTTGGGTTTTTCTTTAGTTCTATGGAGTACATTTGAAATAAAGAAAGCTTTAATGCTACTTTTTTTTTACTTCCACTCCAAACTTCTAGCAAACTTTTTGTGGGATGAGATGTGACATTTTTATAGTGAAAAAGTAGAGAATATTTGACAGATGAAGCTGACAAACTCACTGCACGAATAAAGCCTTATTCTCTACTCTCTTTTCTTTTTTCGCTCTCTGTTTTTCTTTGATTTAGGTATTGTGGTTTATCTTGGTCCAGATGGGACCAGTAAACGTAAATGGAAAGCCATTCAGATGGCTGCTTAATAATACAATTATATAATACAATAATACAATATTTTTCTTTCTCTTTCTTGTTTCTTTTTCATATCTTACTCTGTTGTTTGCCTTCTAAGTCATCCGGGTACAACAGTTCGCAACAAGTCTGCCTCAAAGTAAACATATCAAAAAGTAGTAAAAGTTCTGTTGCCGGAATTTAAGGAGGCAGTTGCTCAGATTATGGACAGATCTGCACAAATTATCTTCAGTGAAGGTTTTAATGTTGAGACTTTTGTGGATGTGTGGAGATTGTGGAGATTTAGCGATGGGTCACCATGAGGAAACTACTGTTGCAATTAATCACCTCCAGCCAGTGTTCATTTTCAGGGTGATTTATACAATAGTACAAGAAATCATAGAAATATAAGTCAGGATATGATAAAGGACAAGTATTTAGGTATGGATATTTCTCACTATCTGAGAAAAAAAAAACTTTGATGCACAACATGAAACTCTTTGAAATGAAATTCTTTATTCGTGCAAAGTTTTAAATAAAATGTTTCTTTTCCACAAGTGAAACCCATCAGCGGTGATGTCTGGAAGTGTAAAATTTTAAAGTGAATCTCTAAATCATCCTGATGATTTATCCTGAACAATTATTTAGCAGCAAAGTAAAGTAGTGCAAAAACACTGAGTCATTGTTTTGTTGCTGTGGAAAATGCAGAGAATAAAAATATACCGTACAGTGCAGACGTCTTGAGTCACCTTTCATTTCTTTATATTTTGATATGAAAACACGAGATAGGTGCAGCGAATCTTGGAAACACCTGCAAACACGCAAAGTGAAAGTCGATATTTAGTGTGACCCCCTTTATTCTTCAACACAACATGAACTCTCTTGTCCAAGCTTTCTTGTGATTTTTTTTATATAAAAGAAATCTCCAGGCTTTTGAAGGACATTCAAAGCTCTTCTTTGGATGCTGGCTGCCTTTTGTTCTGTCCTCTGTCAAGATGATCCCACACTGATTAAATAACGTTGAAGTCCAGGCACTGGGGAGGCCAATCCATGACTGATAGTGTTCCACTGTGTGTTTTTCTATCCAGCTGTGCTTTTACTGCACTGGCAGTGTGTTTGGGATCATTGTCATCCTGAAAAATGAAGACGTTGCCAATCTTATACTTTCCACATGGTATTTCATGCTGGATCAAAATCTGATAGTATTTTCCAGCATTAGTAATTCCTTCAAAGGATCCCCATTACCACTGGGTAAAATGCAGCCCCAAACCATAACAGAGCCTCCACCGTGTTTTCAGATGAATGTAGACACTCACTGTTGTACTCTCTGCTGACCTTCTCAATATTGACAAGCATTTGATTATGTATGCAGGCATTTGAAATCTGGATTCTTCGCCCCATAAGACCTGTTGCCAATTGTTTTTAGTCCAGTTAGTGTGTAATTTGCAATACCTCAGCCTTTTATTCCTTATCTTATTTCTTGACAGCCAACTTTCAGCTGAGATCGTTCCTGCTGAGGCTTCAGTAAACTGCAGATGGATGAACTAAAGTGCCAGATGCATCTCTCAGGTCATGTGTCAGGACTTTTTTTTCTCCTGTTCCTTCCTTTTCCTGACTTGCATACACTTTTCATCTTCTATAGAGAGCGTTTTGGGTCTGCTATCCCTTATTTTACTCTCGACTTGTCCACTTTCCTCCTTTAAGGCCACACTGCACACCACGCCAAGTTTTTTGGATAATAACTCTTGGAGAATCACTTGGTTGGTGAAGAAACTCTGTTTTATGCATGTCAGTCTCCATTATTTTTTTTCAGAGACTCATCTAAGGAAATGGGAAGCAATAATTTGTTTTTGTGACAGGCTGCTAGTAGCTAAACGACGAAAGATGCCATTTAAAATTTAAATTCTCTGGTAGGTGTAGATACTGCTTGATCGCTTGAGTTAGGTGTCTTTTGTATGCCTGAATGAATCATAGGTTAGTGTTAAGTGGTTCAATAAACAAAGGGGAAAAAACTGTTCATCTGAAAATGGTGAAGTACAAGGGCTGGATAAAAAAAAGGAGTGAAAAAGCAGCCCATGTCCAAAGAAAAAGTTTGAAAGTCCTTTGGAAAGATTAACGAACTATTTCTCAAGCCCACTATTACTTTTTACCAAAAGAAACTGCAGTAGATTTCAGTAAGGGCTCTGTATAATAACAGTGCAATGCTGGCAACGCTAGCTGACAGTATTTGATTGTATTTTAACGAGAAAATTTGCAACAGTTTAAGCTTGTCTTGGGATTACAAAAAGGAGCTCTCTGTTATGGCATTAGATATCAATATTTTAATTGCACTCACTTCAGATGTTCATAATGACAGTACAGTGGGGAGAATGAAATGCTTTGTTATGCTTTCTAATCTTGTTAGTACTACACAAACGTGGACAAACCTCTAATTTACTCTACTAACTACAGGTAATAACAGACTGTACAGTGTTCATTCTTCGACAGAAAGACACATCCACAATGTGAGCACAGATGTTGTGGATACAAATGAGCATAGCAACTGTTATGATGTACACCACGTATTCTTTTGCCTTTAAAATGTTCTAAAAGTAAGAATGCCCGTTTACTCATCAGATTTATATCATTCATTTTCCTGCTTTTTTCCATGCCTTGTGTTATGAATTGAATTGGTCTTTTTCATTTTAGAAAAGCACAGATTACATCATCTTTACATATCTAAGAAAAGCGTGTCATTCAAAGCATGACAGTCATGCAAACTGGCACATGTCAGGATTTGTTTTTGAAAAACAGAAACTCTTGGCCTTTTTTTGTCACTTAGCAGCGTGTTTGCTTTGACAGAAACAGTTTGCAGTATACACTCTGCCAATATGCTCCCCCTCCCTGACTGTCTCAACAAAGTTCTCTGTGTGCTCTCTATCTCTAAAAGCAAACAAACAGAAACATAGTGGGGTCTTTGCTTCTTTCTAATAACTATATATAATAAAATGTATTTATTTTTCGTTTGTTTTGGATGGCAGCGTTGATTTTAAATGTCCGACAGCTTTCCAAAAAATGTAGGCCAAACTAAAAAGACAGTAACACTTTGCAGAAACTTTTAACTGCTGCTATGAAACACCTTCCACACCTTTAAAGAAGGACAACTGTTGCTTTGAAAATATGCTGAAAGCGATCTCTATGGCATTCTGCGGGGCAAAACCACAAATTACGGTGGCAGAGTGAATGGCATTATGAGACTTCAGTGTGTGGTCCTTCACTAGTCTCCCCTCCTGCTGTTCTCTCCTGGCCTTCTCCCCTCCTGCTGCCCCCTCTGCTGGGGTTAGCAGGCATAGTTGACCCTGGTTAAAATTCAACTGTCCCGGTAATAATATGGTTAGTTTTTCCCTTATTGGCTTGGTCATGGAACAAAAGGAAGTGGAAACTGCAAAATTAAAAAGGAAAGAAAAGAAAAGAAAAGAAAAGAAAAGAAAAGAAAAGAAAAAGAAACTCAAATGAATCTGAATCAAAAAATTATGATAGACTATAGAAAATGATGCATGCTGCGGCAAGCTTTGGGTATAAACGCACATGTTTAAAATAATTAAAAAGGAAAAGTGAAGCAAAATTGCTCAGGCCTTAAATATAATTATGTGTGTCCTGGGTTTATACTGTGAGTACTCTGGATGCATTTACAGTTTTTAAATCCAGCAGTGAATCATTTACTTACATCGGGAGATAGTGGTTTTATCGTTAATCCTAAATTGCACCTCTTCTTTCTTACATCTTTACCTTGGTTTTTGTCCTCTTCAATTACAGTGTGTGGCATCCACTGGAAGCAATAGCAATAATAATAGTAATAATAGTAATAATAATGATAATTGGTATACAGACTGTTGGCAGTCGCTTTTAACCAAGTTCCATGTCTGAGCCTCCAGCAATCCACCCCCAGCATGAGTCAACTTTGGTGTGTGTGATTAATTTATCAGTATACCCCCCTTAAGGATAAACTAGTCACCATAATTAACTGCTGAATAAAGTGAAGCTCGTGGCTGCCACCATATTTTCAACAGAAAATCGTTTCCTGAGGTCATATCTAAACTGGGACGGTGGGTTGGCTTCAGATAGTCTTCATCAGACTTCTTTTTGCAGTCAGAAGAGCTGCCCACTGCTGGCCATCAGAGGTAACACAGGTCTAAGGCACTTTTGCATTGGCTTTGTTTTTCAGATGTGGAACCGAAGTCTATTAAAAATAGATACAGCCAGTGATTTTCAAAATATTTTTTTCTTTACTGATAATTAATTTACCACTGGAATGCACTACGAGTCAAAATTACTTGTTTTAATCAGTGCTTACAGTATAGACTGTATATAGAAGCTAGATGTAGGCACTGTGATGTCTGTTTTGAAGTTTCCAGTTGAGCATCTTGTCCAGCGCTGACATGGATTTTAAAAACTTTCCCAATATTCACAAGTGAAAAGGTGGATCAGATTTTCTCGTTTAATCTTAACTTAAAAGATGGAAACTTCAAAATGAATTATATATAACTTGCTCATAGAAGTAGGAAAGTCCAGTGGTCAGGTCTCTGCAGGACAAATTAGCTGTATTAATGGTGGCCATCGCAACAGATTCTGCCAAAGAGAAGCTGAAATGAGCTCATAAGACAGGGCTCTGACTTTTTTCCTTTCATATCTTATCAGTCAAGAAGAATATTATAAAGCTGAATGATTAACCACAAGTAACTTGTGGACTCAGATACATGAAGTGTTTCAGGTTTTGATTAGTGCGGTTGGAAAGGAGGTGAACCTCGAGCAACTAATAAGCTACTCCTGGGAACTTTAGCAGTTAGTGGGTCTTCAGCAGGGATAGGAATTTAAAAAAAAAATTATGCCACTTGGGAACCGCTTCCAAGTTTTTCAAAGCATTGGAACTGTGTCTGAACTTATCAATTCTTTTATCAATCCCTGTAGCTGCTGGCAATGCACATTAATTTCAGATCAGCAATGTCATACATGCGTGTCTAGTGTTGCCATAAAAAAGAGTCATTGCAGGGAAGACGAATGATTACAAAGCATTGCTTCATGAAGACAGATGATAGCCGTGTTAGTTGTAATGTCTGTAACATAATTATTTCAAGCGGGGTGGAAACAACAGCAACATACGCAACATGGGATTCACTTCAAGGAGTGTCATGTATTTGATGTGCACCACAAGTGCTATCGCTACAGTTTCCCAACCGAGCAGCTCATCAATGCAGATGTGTAACAAAAATTTTATTTAACTAAGAAAGCCTGAAAGAAAATGAATGCCATACTAGTCTGCCTTTATTTACTCGATTTTAGATGTTAACTGAGAGATTGATGTTACATCTAGAAATAGGCAGTAGTCTGTTTGGGATTTAAAATAAATTAAAAAAAATCAGTTTTGATGACACTGAAAATCTGTTTATGTATAAAGGTGGATCAAGGATCAATAAGGGCTGGGCTGGTGAGCAGATGCAATGATTGCACTGGTATAAAAAAAACTTTATAAATTCCTATTCCTAGTTTTCAGGGAAATTTAAGATTCAATTTCAGTAGTAAATTAAAGTCAACAGGTCATAGACACAGCATGCTTATCGTGCATTTGTACTTGCCAGTACAAGGTAAAGCTATTTTTACTCTAAATAGTGCCATAACTAAAAAAAAAAAAAAAAAAAACTAAACTAAAAAAAAAACTAACTAAAAGTGGAGGCTGTCATGTGTGCGTGTGTTTCTCCCCGCAACCACAGGGGGAGACACTTCTCCCGGCACGGTGAACGCAGGAGTTTTGCAGGAACCTCTGACGTGTCAGACTGTCGCCATTTTCCTAAGGAAGGAAACGCCTAGAGGGAACAAAACATTTCAACTGAGTAAGTGCAAGAGAGACTTTTTGTTAAAGAAAAAAGAAAAGGTAGCTTTTACAATATCTGAAGGTAAATGTACAAAACCCCATGTGTTGTCAAGCAAAATCGGCTTTAGTGTGTGCGATTCCGATCACCATAGTCAGAAAAATCTGACTTGCACCTTGTTAGCGGAATTATCTGAATCGACGAGTCTGTCCTTCCTTTCTGTGTGCGTGGGAGGTTTTTTTGTACTCTCTCGCACATGATTTCATATTCAGTGTAACTGGGAAACACATAAATAGAAATGCAATTGTTGTTTTTATTTCTCAAGTTGGTACTCTTAAAATCTGAGCGGGTCGGACGACTATTAGCGTTGCACCGTAACAAGCTAGCATCACCGTTTGTTTACCTGCTCTGAAAGTTTTTGCTCCGAGCTAAATATTGAAAATGCTCCAGTTAGCCGCGTAAAATATTCGGTTCCAAACTGCATAAACTGAAAAGACAAATACTGGTACAGGGTGACAGCTAGCGAGTTTCCTTATAATTTCATTTAGTAGCTTTCAGGAGTCACGGAGCGTTTAACGTCCCTTTTATCGAGGTTGGTGCTACCACGAGTTTCTGCCTTTAAGTAGAATTCAGAAGCTCATATATTGCATATAGTATACATCACACTGATTAATGCGAGTGCGATAACAGAAAACTGCTTAAAGATAATTGTGTTTAGCACAACAGTAGCATCATACTGATTTCTGAGGATATTTAAAAATGTCCTAAAAGTGTCTAACAGCCTTTACAGTTGCACTCCCATGCTGCCCACGTGACTCAATAACAGCAAAATTTCAAACATTCACCTTTAATATTTTGACACAAGCAAATGTAGCTGTCTGTAAGATGATTTGATCACGCCGTAAGACCCATCTCACTGATTAGATGAGGCTAACAAAACTTTAGTCATGGACATAGACTTTATTTAATCCCACACAGAGGAAATTCACTTGTTACAATAGTATAAGGGACAGGAAGAAAAAGCAAGTTAGAGATATATATTAGAAAAATAAAAATTGAAAATAAAATAGTGTACAAAAAATACCAAATTGCTATATGCAGAAAAATGCACCACTGTTTTTTTTATATGTACATTAAGTGCAGTGGGAGTAATAATAATAGTAATACATATGTATTTTTTAAAACTGTATTTAAGTTGCACACAATATTTTTTGTTTAATGTATGGCGATATTGAAGTTTGTTCTAGCCTGGATGGTGTGATCAACACATACTCAGACCTTCAGTTTACTGTCACAGCAATCAGAGGCAGTGTGTCCGTCATTTGGGAGGTTGGAACACGGTTTGGTGTTTTCTTATGTTTACCAGCAGCACGTCTCTGTATTGGAGCTGAACAACTCCTCTCTTTCTTCACAGGTTTTCTTTTTGTTTTTTTGGCCTTTTTGGGTTCCTGTCACCAGCCGCCATGGGGAATATGTTTGCAGGACTGTTTAAAATGTTCGGGAAGAAGGAGATGAGGATACTCATGGTGGGTCTGGATGCTGCTGGAAAGACAACGATTTTGTACAAGCTTAAACTCGGAGAGATTGTGACTACCATCCCTACAATAGGTAATACAAAAACTGTTTTACATGACACAGGAAGGAAGCCTAAAGACTCGGTTTGTTTTTAATGTGAATATTTGTTTCATATCTACAGGTTTTAATGTGGAAACGGTAGAATACAAGAACATCAGTTTCACTGTATGGGATGTCGGCGGTCAAGACAAAATTCGACCGCTGTGGCGTCATTACTTTCAAAACACTCAGGGTAGGTTTTTTCCTCATCGCCTGATATTTGATGGCTCATGTTAGGACTGCTATTTGAACATGTCTTCTGGTTTGTATTTAGAAGATTTACACCCATTTATTTGATTGCACTTGCTCCAGGTCTTATCTTTGTCGTGGACAGCAATGATAGAGAGCGATGTGGAGAAGCTCGTGAAGAGCTCCTGAGAATGTTGGCAGAGGATGAGCTGCGTGACGCCGTGCTGCTAGTGTTTGCCAACAAACAAGTAAGTCATCAAGTCTTTTATATAAGCAGGTGTACATCATAAACACTTTTCACCTTTCCTTTGTCTAATGATTTCTCACCTTCTTTTTTTTATAGGACCTCCCAAATGCTATGAATGCAGCAGAACTCACAGACAAGCTCAATCTTCATTCCCTGCGCAACCGACAGTGGTACATCCAGGCGACCTGTGCCACCACCGGAGATGGCCTCTATGAAGGGCTGGACTGGTTGTCTAATCAACTCAAGAACCATTAATGATTACGGCATTTTAAAATCCAATCTCCTCCACCCCAATCTCTGACCTTGCTCTTTACTTTTAAGATCTTGCTAAACTGAGTTATGTTGTACTGGAAGCTGTTATTACCACAAACATGCAGGCCAGTGGTGGGGGTGGGCTATTCTTGTAAAGCAGCTTTATTTTTATTTTTTTCACATTTTATGTAAGTGTAAATAAAGTTGGTAATGGGGCAGCTTGTTGCACGCTTTAAAATCCTACTGTGGTGATTTGTCTTTCTGGCTGTTGGGCAGCCATGTGTGCATTGAATAGAAAAACAAAGGCAGGGACTTTACCAGCAGATAAAGGTTACACGTACTGTAAGGACTGATTTTAATTTTTTATTAGAAACAATAAAGAATCATACACTGATTATGCACTACTTGCAACTACTACTGGTAATTTTTATCAGTAACTAGAAGTACCAGCGCCTCAAAATAAGTATAAACACTGGCATTGACTATATGTACTGACATTGCCCCCCCACCTCCGTCACGCACAATCTGTGAACACCTACCAGCCTTTGTTGTTTTAAACTAAGAAATGTTGCATTGACCTCACATCTACCTGCTTTGGGGTAACAGGGAGGAGCCAGCCTCTTGAGCCTGCATTGAATTCTTGTATTTTAGAGTCTCAGGTTGAATATGTGCTGCCTTTGCAATGTACTTGTTAGCAAAACTGCATGATGTAGTCTGTTTGTCTTTAAGGGCATGCATTATTATCTACTGGGTGTTTACATCATACAGCTGCAAAGGAACTCTTAGCCCACTAATTACTATAGCCATACACTGTTAATTTGTTGTAAGGAGTGGCTTAGCATCCTCACTAAGGGCTCTATTAACGTTTGCCTTTTATTGAACTCAAACCTGGGAATTTGCATTGTGCAGCTATGACATTAGTGCCAATGTTTTCCTTTGCAGCACGTTGGGTTTTCTTTCGTAAACTGGCCGTCCATAAATGCCTTTTTTTTTTTTTTTAATATGAGACACATCACTTCCCCCCCTCCCCCCAAAACTTATTTGTAAAGGGTGTGGCTGTTTTAACTGATTGCATCGTTTGATTTTTAGCTGCCTAAAATGTAATGTTATTCTCTTCTGGTTGTCTGTGTTCTTATGTAAAGCTTGATACTGCAATTGATTTTCATTTTGTTTCACACCATGTAATAAAATCTAAGTTTATGCTGCTTTTTGTAGGCTGTCCCTTGACATCAACTATTACAGAATTAAATGAAGTTTTAGACTATTTAGACAAAAGGATTAGGCATCACCTTGGCATTTTTCTGCTCAGCGAATCAATCTAAAACAGAATATGAGAACACGTATGTGCAGCAATTAATTGGCAATTGATTTTAGTTGCAGCATTAATAGAATTACTATTACAAAGGCCCCAAACTTGTGTCTGTGACTTCTTAAGGCTATCACCCCTTGACCTAGGAAGAAATATGTTGCCCCAAGGTGATGAAACCACCCAGTGCTTAGGTTAAAGCAGTTATGTGAAGAGCACACCCTGTTTCACATTGTGTAAGGGTGGCAATCTAGGACCACATTCTTGCAGGTTGATTAGGCTGCTACGGTTAATGCAGCCAAGCCTGTAAAACATGGCAGGAGAGTATGGTAGCGGTGGAAGAGGAGGTAGTTTGAGTCTTGGGTCCCTCATAGGGTGGCTTTGTCTAGCCTTCTCTCCTGCTGCTTCATCAGCTTGGTTTGTGTGTGGCGGTCTAACGGTACTCGGCCATATAAAAAAAAAAAAAAAAGGGCCAGCCTAGTTTTTTGCACTCTTCTTTATGAATGCCTTGCTCTTTTTTTAGTGTACCCCCCCAGGTGCCAGTCCACAGAATACCCTCTTTCAGACCAATTCAAGGCAAATGCAAACACTACTCTATTATGACCAGTAAAGAGCATTCCAATGGTATCGCACCAGTCGGAGCTGAACCTAGAATGACGAGGGATTACTTAGAAAGGAGAATGGCCAGTGTCTGAGTAGTAGGATGAGACGGAGATGTATAGATGGAAAAAAAGGTGTCAAGAAGCATCTTGAAGGAGCAAATGTTTAGGTTTTCCAATATGAAAATGTAATCAATAGAAGTTTGTGTTGAAGGATTTTTGCCGGCAAGTGCTTAGGCAGTCAGGTGAACGGCTCGAATAGAACTTTCACTCAAAAGAATGGGGTTCAAGTCTATGCATTTTATTTGTTTTGATATGGGGTTTTTCTCCCTGTCACTGTGTGGTTAGGCACCAAAACTACATGCTTAGATTCAAGAAAAGAAATACTTATTAACATACACTCTTTTACCAGTTTGATTATAATCGTAGAAGGCTTCTTTGGCAGCAAGCCCTTGAAGCTACATTCCTGTGCAAAAAGTGCCAGTTGCACCATGTCTTTATGGTAACCTTAAAAAAAATAAATAAATCAGACACGTTCATGTAAATAACTGAATGAGTCATGTCATGACAGGGTCATGTAAGAATTTCCATGAGGGATTATTGTGTGTGCTTGCAGTAACAATGATCAGGGTTGAACTAATGTTAAATAAAAGCTTTGAGGACAAGGAAGAAAATCATTCCACTAGCTTTGGAAAAAAAGTTTCTATATTTATCCAAGATAAAACCCCCAAAATACAAAGCTTAAAGCAATACAGAGTACTTGATATTTGATGATTAAATAACTTGACGTGATCAAAAACTGTCAAACCAAAACACCAGTGTCACATGAGCAACCTTCTGAATGAAGAAGTTAAAACCTGAGGCTAAAGTCTGTTACACTGATTAGAGTCCATCCACAGTCTGTTTGGCTGTTCAAGTAAATAAGGTCTTGAGGGTCTGTCAAACTGCTGTAGAGCACTCTGTCCACATTATGCATGTTTGAATCGGGGGTGGGGGTGGGCACGACATTAGTCGTCCGAGTCTGTGTCATGGCGCCGCCTGTGGCTTTGTGTGGCACCAGCAGGGGCCTTCTTGTGGCTGGCAGGGTTGCGAGGGACAGGAGATCCTCCATCAGAGGAGTCTGTGTCGTGCCGCTGCCTTCGATGATGGGGGTTGGAGCGCTGTCGCTCGGCCTTTGCTCCCCCCCTTGAGTGGCTGTCATGGGGTCTGGCTCCGCTCTGACTAACGTATGATGGATTATGATGATGGTGGTCCTTTCTGTGCCTAAAAAGTACAAGGAAACAAATAGTGTTGGGATTAATGCTGTGAGGGTATGGAAGAATAAACGGCACCTGCAAGTGGAAATAACTGGCTATTTTTTTTGTTTGATAAAATTGTGTTCAAGGTTATTGTTATTCTTTTCCTATCGCACAAGTTACTGAAGCACATAAATAACAATGTTTAATCTGCCTCTTCAAATATTGAAATATAAAGAAAGTCTTGTGACGCATGCACCCCATATATAACACAACAAGTGAAGTTGTTGCATGTAAGACAGTGCCTCACTGCCCTCTAGTGCTGACACAACAATTTGGCTCCCAACAAAAAGACTGCAATGTAATTTAAAAATATAAACAGGGCTGCACATAAGTGGTTCGCTATCAAAATAAAAGATCCGCACCAGATAAGTTGTAACGCACGTTTGCGTACATAAGATGTTCTGGAGGAGGACAGACATTTGTTTAGAACTCTTAAAGATGTCGAAGAAGCAAGCTCCGTAAGCAAATACTTTGGTGTTTCTTAATGTAAACCTCGTTCACCCATTCACACACCTACTTGAGGAAGTGCTTTTTTTTCATGCCTAAGCACTTTTAACCTAATACACACACGCTCACATTCCGATGGACGCATTGAGGGCAGACTGGGGTTCTTTGCCCAAAGATACTTCCAATTAGAAGTGGGAGCAGCCAGGGATTGATCTACCTCCACAGCCCCCGTCTTTAAAAACACGATTCTAAAAACATATTTTGAGTTTGGTCCAGACTCACGCTGAATAGTGTTTGAACGTTAAATGCAGAAATAAACCAACCTCTTCCTGTTGTCCTCAGAATCGGAGGAGGATGAGTCTCTCCTTTTTCGTTTTTTCTTTTTTTCCTTTTTCTTTTTCTCCTTTTTGTTCTTTTTTTCTTTGTTTTTCTTATTACTGTCATGCCTTCAGAGAGGGAAAAGAAAGTAGTGAAGATTACATTTCAACAAATTACATTATTTTTTCATTTCAAATGTATTATTATCAGTATTATTATTATTTACGCATTCTCATTCATTTGTTCACTGGCTATTATTAAAAGAAAACTTAAGAAACTGGATACAGGGTCAGATTTTGTCCAGTAAATCTAAAAGTTTGTGTGTCTGCAACATTTTACAAGTAGTAATTATCCAGTCTCACCTCTGTTCCTCCACCTGTTTTACTGCACTCTCATTTGTTTTTGTTGCTGAAGCTTCTGTATGACCTTCAGTCCTGACGTGCTGGACAAAAAGCATTTCTTAATTTTTGCACAGAGTGTAAAATGCCTCAAAGCAGAGTAATGTCTAAGCACCACTACCCCAAAAAAGGTAATAACACAATCTTACTGTAAAAACCGGCAAGCCCATTTTAGCAACTTCCTTTTCTTTCTGGGACAGGACCATTCTCCGAGACCCTGCACTGCAGAAGGAAACATTGAAAACACAATAAGACACTTTAGAATCAAAACATTGAGAAAAGAAGCTCTTTTGACACCACTTTTTCCATGATGACAGTTTACATTTTTGCTGACTTATCAAATACACTAACTGGCCACTTTGCTAGGTACGCCCGTTCAACAAATATCTAATCAACCTGTCACAAGGCAGCAACTCAGTGCATTTAGATGTGTAGACATGTTTAAGAAAATGTGCTGAAATTTAAACTGAGCATCAGATTGGTGAAGAAAAGTGACACTGAGCAAGGCATTGGTGTTGGTCCCAGATGGGCTGGTCTGAGTTTTTCAGAAACTCCTGATATACTGGGTTTTTCCAACACAACAATCTCTAGCGTTTACAGAGAATAGTTTGTTTTGGGGGTTTTTAACTTAAAACATAAGATATCCAGTGAGGTACTATCATGCCAATATAGACCAAGATCTCTGAGGAATGTTTCCAGCATCTTGTTGAATCTATAACACGAAGAATTAAAGTATTTCTGAAGGCAAAATGGCGTTGAACCCTAATAACCCCCAACGAACTAGCAAGGGGGTACCTAATAAAGTGACCAGTGAGTGTATGATTAATTTAAAACAAGAGTCCCTGATAAAGATTAAACTACCTTCACCTTCAGGTTCTACCTTCACCTTAGTGATGCATACTGTCCTTTTAACAAATATTCATTTATTTTTATGTTGTTGCTTTTCTAGATTTATTTATTTTACTCCAAAAATAAAGCACCTTTAAACATCACTGTTTCATGTGGAAAAAGCAAACATAAAAAGAAGTCACCTGGAGCTTCCTAAACCAGAAACACGGTCAACATTTCTCTCGTCGCCATCAGCCTCGTCCCTCCTGCAAACCTCTACAAGGTCCTGCCATAGAAAGTCAAATAAAAATTCACATCACTAAGCTTTTGAACAATAGCAGATTTTTTTTTTAAATCATTCATAATTTAAGTCACACACCTCTTTGGTTAGACCAGTCGGTTGTCTCTTTATATTCTTGTGCCCTCTAAATTGATAATGGAAAATGAGAAATTACTAAACTGGTCAGTTTAAACTTCCTGTTTTATCTCTTTTATGGGAAGTTGTACATACAGTGCAGCCATCAACGCTTCTTCCTCTGCTGCCTTGACAGCAGCAAGTTCCTCCTCTCTGGACAAAGGTGCACCACCCTTTTTGTCCTTTGCATACCATGTCAGATCTTTGCCTTTTTGCCAACGCCCCACTGGTGCCATCAAGGAGTTACCTGGAAACAGAGGAAGTGATGACACGTGATAAAGATTACGGATTCCAGAACATGATGTATGATAATTTCCTTTTCATTCTTAAGTAGGGCTGTGCAATATGACCATATCCAGATAAAAAACATCTATCGTCCGATAATGATATAAATAACAAAAATTTATCATTTTCTGTAAATTCTGTGAATCTCGGGTAGCTGAAGTGTTTCCAGCTGGGCGTCGTGTATCTGGAGTCGAGTGTTTTACCGATGCATGAAACTACACATTTTTAGACATAGGTTGTAACGACCGCCGTTTTCTTTGCGAGTATTTATTACAGGGCTGCTGCAGGGAAAAGCCTGTTCTAACGTTTAAGTCTGAGGTTTATTCAGTTTATTTTGAAAACTCTCAACAGGATCTTGAGCTTTATTGTGAAAGGTTTATGTTTTGGGCCATAGCATAACACTGAATGAAGCCAGTGTTACAGAAATCCAGATGGTGTCAACATTGTTTTTTCCCCAAATAGTCAAGAATTGTGCATTTTTGTTTTGAAATTATTTACAGTACGTATAGGAGGGTAAAGTCAAAACAATGTCTTGTGTACACACGATAATTGTGTGTGTACAAAAATGTGCACAAACACAAACTTTAATGGATTTTAGGGGCCCCTCACTAAAACGACTTATTCATTAGTCATGGCAAAGATGATGTTGGTATTGTTAGTATTGTCCCTTTTTTAAGTTTCCTTATTATGTACAACTTAAAAGAAAAAATACATTTTTAAAATCTTTCTATTAGCATCCTCCCCTCCACAGCCACGTGTTTAAACAATATATTTTAACATATGCTGATAACATCATCTATAATGAGGACCTTACTGTACAATAATATTAATATGATGCTTTTCCATGAGTGCTTTTTAAAATGCACGTTCCTGAACAATTTAAGTAGGGTTACTTTTGGGAGTCCTATTTTTCATCGGTGGTGGCCGCTATGTAGGCTAGCTGCTGTTGGTTTGCTGGGCATGCTGGCAACTGTGTAGGCTCACATAACGGAGAGACTACGTGTCTGTGCTCAGGGGTGGGAGCAATGAAAGCTAGGACTTGCTTTGTGTAGACTGAAAGACAAGGCGAAAACCCAGCCATTAGACCCATCCAGACTTCGTGTAATGAGGGAAACGACAACAAAAGGTATGGGAGAGTTGCATGTGAGGCCGTGGTGTGCGTAGTTTAAGAGCTCAGTTAGAGCGATATGAGCAGCACCGCATCTGGTTGCTGCTGATAGCAGACAGATGGCTACTATCTCCTGTACTTACCGAGATAGTTTTCTCTGTGTTTGTCGACTTTCACTTCATTCCAGTTGAACTGGTCCTGACCTCCCCGTACACCTCCAGATCTCGAGGAACCGAACATTTTAATCGGGTATCTCTAAAAGTTAAGGCAAAAACAACGTCCTGTTAACGCGAAGAGCTAACTTTTAGCCACGTTAGCACATGACCCGCGCGACCGGCTAGGCCTTCAGCTAACACTCATCCGGGGAGTTTTTGTGGTAAGTTTAAATTCCCTATGGTTACTAGGACCTGTTGGTGAGAGGCTTGCTTCTTAGTGGTAATGCTTCCTTTGCCTAGAGGCAAACTGCTTCCAGTTTCCCCAAGTCTCCGCAGAGCGCAGGGGAAATAGTTTGTTTAAACGCTAGTTAGCTTAAAATCGTTAATATGCGTCTTTAGGTTATAGTAATTACTGCCAGCCCGCGCACATGTCGGTACTGCCGCTTTTGAAGAGGCTGCCTGATTCCAGTTGAAAGCATACATGCATTCACAATAATAATAGCTTTAAAATCTCAGCGTCTTCGTCATTATTTGTTTGGCTAATGTTGCTAAAAGCCCTGCTTTTTCAGCATTCTCTCGCGCGCATTCTTGACGCTCGTGAACGTCACTTGTTGGTGTTTTGGCCTGTGGTGATGACGTAGGCAGCACGGGTATCTTTAATGGCTCTCGCGGTGAAGACTCGGAGCACAGCAAGGGAGGGAGAAGACACGCAGGAGACGGTGCTTTAAGTTGTGGATTAACGCTATTCCTGTCCCATAATGAGACATTTTTCCAGGCTATTTTCAGGTAGGAATGAGGACGTTTGGTGGGGTTTTCTGCTCTCTCCAAATTGCGTGTTGTGTCACGATATCTGAGCGTGCCATTCATTCCTGGAGTCCCATAAGAGAAGAAGATGGTTCATGTGTTTACCAGAGTGTTTTAAATTAACATGGCTGACACAATGTTACCTGTGGTTTAATTGTTAGTAAGTCTGGTTTGGGATGTGTGATTCAGGCATGGAATAATGGTAGAAGTGCATTTAAGCCAATTTTAAATCCCCATTTCACTTCCAACAACTTTAACTTCTTATTACAATAATGTCAGTTTTTATATGATTATAACATACAGACTTTGCAGTTCCTGTGTGCTATATATTAACATCAAATGCATATGAGAAACAGATGACGAGGCCTCACTATGTGAAAAAGATACGAACTGTTTGTCCTCCTGATTAGAACAAAGCCACTGTTATCTTGATGTTACATAGTGTTAGGGCGACCAGATGTCCCCTCTTTTGTTCTCCTGCCTTTCACACATCTTGAGACAGCGTCCCACATTTTGGCTGGGTCTGCAGGACACACACTTTTCTAAACTCTGGGCCTTACCCAGTAAATATGAAGGGCAGGCTTCTTATTACAGTCAAATTAAGTAAACCATCTAATGTTGGGCCCATCAGCGAAAATTACAAATTACCCCCCCCCCCCCCCCCCCCCCCCAAAAAAAAAAAAAAAAAGCTATAATGGAAAATACTATAGAGAAAACGAAGCAGCAGCTAAATTGTGTGTGTCATAATCGCCTAAAAACTGCTGAGAAAAATGTATACCAATTTGTGGATCCCTACAGAAACTGACAGACTGTTACCAGACAGAATAGAAGCTGAACTAAGAGAAGATACAGAAGTGTATATAAAGCTTTCACGTGGTGCAAAAGCTAACTTTAGCTGCCTTTTATCCTTATTGTGTTTACTTAGTAAGAGATTTGGAAAAGCTGCACTAATCTATTTGACTACCTCCCGTCATTGTTTTTCCCCACGTTTAGTTTGTTGTATCTGTTCACCCAACATCCTGTGTGTGGTATTACAGGATTGTTACAAGATGGACCAAAGCTTTGTAACTTATTTTTTCCAGCTACATTTTCCCAGTTCAATTAGACATCAATTAGATTTTTTTTCAATTCAGTTTTAATTTTATAGCACCAAATAACAACAGCAGTTACCTCAAGGTGGTTTGTATTGACATACTCATTTTTGTTTTGTTTTGGGGCTTTTTAGAAAAATTCCAGAGACCAGGGATATTATTATAATGTCTTTTTAAGCCCATATAAGAACCAAATATGCAAAATATCAAGAAATATTTGCTTAAAAGGAGGCTGCATAAACTTTCTTTAAAGAAAAATATCCAGATTTTTATTTCTTGTAACGTTCACACTGAACATGAAGCGGATTGTCTCTGACTTTAAAAATGCAACATTGCATGTGATTTTCAAATCGCGCTTCAGGAAATGATTGCATTACATGCAATTTAGTGCACGTGGTTAAAGTCAGGCGCCATGCAGCTTCCAATAAATGCTGTGTGTTGATTATAAACTCACATGGCTCTCATTTCCTCTCATGCTGCTCAGTTTATGTAGGAAAGGTGTTCTGTGTTAATTATTTTAGTGTCTTGTGTTCTTACTTAAAGGGTGCACGCTATGCTCTTTACAGCTTGATAATTTCATACTTGGACTCCGCTAGAGTGGCTTTGCATGATTTACAGTCTCAGTCCAGCCCTGCTGGATTAAATAATCAAATATTAAACATAAAATCCTATAAATTATTTAAAGAATCCAGTTTTTATAAAAGGAACTCCTACATCCTTTTATTAGCCATGATTCTGTTTATGGGAAGCATTTGAAAGATGATGGAGGAAAACTGCTTGGAAATCAGAAACCTCATAATAATGTGAATTTTATTCTCTGCTCTTAAAAGATCACACGAGCATCCAAACATGCAGATCAGTTTACTTTTGCTTTCATTTTAAAAGATTGCTTAGACTTTATTGGGATTCAGACACCTCACCTTGACGTAGTAGTGTAGTTAAAACTAGTGTTTTAATGCCTTTTATTATGCTGTGTTATCTTCTTTACTAGGTTCAGTGTTTTTTTCGAGACACTTTGAGTGTCTTGTAATGAGAGGTTGTTTGAGCATTAGGGCTGAAACCAAAATGCATACATGGCTGCATTATAGCAAGTCACTACCAAGTCATAAGATATTTAAACTGAATCATAAGGTGGAACTTTAAAAAAAAAACTAGTGCAGTAAAATTGGCCCTGCCCACTCCCCGTCTCTCCACCCATCTGCTTTTAAACACAATCTGCAGACACACAATCGTTCCCTTCCTGTTGACTTGATTTTCCTGTCTGCGTCAGCTCTGTGTGTTTTGAGGTAAGGGGGTTAGGAGGAATGTGAGACTCATTGCTTAATTCTTTACTTTTGGTTGATAGTCAAGCAATTTGTAATAAAAGAAATGTGATGTAACAGGGAAGAAAAAGAGAGATGTAGAGAAACAAAGAACTCTGACTGCCTGCTCACAAGATGTTTGCAGATTTTAGTTTGAAGGCTGATGAAGGTGTAGTTTGAGTAAATAAAAATATCTGTTAATTAAATTTAAGATAATTTCCTTTTCTTTCTGACACTCACAACCAGAGTTGGGTGCTTCAATTAGTAGTTGTTCCTCGACAGCACTATGGTAACTTCACAGCTTGCTTACCAGTTGATTGCTTTAGCTCTCCTGAGGGCTGTTTTGCTCTCATCATGGTTTTTTTTTTTTTTTTTTAAAACATTGCTGGCTTAGCATTTTATGGCGTGTCCCTCACCTCGCCGAGGCTTCTCTTTACCTGCCTTTTACTAACAAAAGAAGCAAAAACCCTTGTGACTGCACAGAGTAAAGTTGGTCCAGTGATGACTCATATTGTGTGGTTACAGATTTGCTCTGCAGCCTCGCCCATTTGTTTCCTATAACAAACCACACTCTTCTTTTCCGCTGTTATTTCAGTTATGGCTGGACCCAGGCCCGTGGTGTGTAGTGGCCCATCAGGGGTGGGAAAGAGCACTCTGCTGAAGAAGCTCATGAAGGAATATGAAGGTGTCTTTGGCTTCAGCATCTCACGTAAGTGTGTCTATGTCCCTGTAAAGAATTTCACATTACTTTTAATATTTATTATTTTGCTGTTGAGGTTTGTTAGTCATGAGTAAAGCTTTTATTTTCTCCCTAAGCGAGTAACAAATTGTTGCAGCGCCAGATTTTTAAACTCTAGTGTGACAGAAGTGTCTTTTCCGTTCTCAGATACGACAAGAAAACCCCGACCTGGAGAGCAGAACGGCATAGGTACGGCATGTCACTGCTCTTTCACAACCAATGAACCTGAAAGCAGGCTGATTAAACAGTTGGATTTTTTTCTCAATTGTCCTTTTTTTGTGTACTTTCTTTCTTCTTCTTCTTTTTTCTTTTTTCCTCCCGGGTTTCAGATTACCATTATGTTACGCGGGATGTGATGCAGGCAGGCATCGACAATGGCGATTTTATTGAGAGTGCAGAGTTTTCCGGGAACCTGTATGGGACGAGTAAAGCAGCTGTCCAAGAGGTCCAATCCAAGAACCTCATCTGTTTATTAGACATTGATATGCAGGGTGTGAAGAACATCAAAAAGACAGACCTCAATCCAATGTTCATTTCCATCCAGCCACCATCCATGGAAATCCTGGTAAGCACATAAGATTTGAAGTGTACACAGCACGTGTCTGTAGTTTCCCATTTTTGCCACCAAACAAGTGGGTGTTGTCACCAGTTAAATTTTGCATCACAGGGATCAGGTAAAACGTGTTTTGGCTTCTGAATTGCTTCTGTAGGTTGAACCTGTTCTCTTGTTTCAGGAAAAGCGTCTAAGAGGCAGAAAAACAGAGTCGGAGGAGAGCCTCCAAAAGCGTTTACAGACAGCCAAAATCGAGATGGAGTTTAGTAAGTAGCTGTGATTTGCTCTCAACAGATCAAAGTTACAAACTATAAATCTGCACGTCAAAACCGACCATGAATGGATCTCTTTCTAGGCAAAGAACCTGGTGCGTTTGATGTTATAATCATCAATGATAATTTGGACGATGCTTATGCGAAGTTGAAAGACGCTCTTAAGGAGGTGAGTTACGATTTCACAACACACACTTTCTATTTATTTTTTTGTTTTTTGCAATCTGTCAGTTTAAAGTTTGGCAATTAAAGTTTTAACATTAACTTTAAATGTTATGCCAGGAACACTTTTAATTATTCAATGTATTTTATTCTAAACTAAACATCCGAATAGGGATATTTACTCTGTCTTCAAAATGACAAAACTGTGATTTATAAACAGCAATAAGACGGAGATGTTCTGCAGTTGAATAGGAGCATGTCAGCAAGTGCATGCAATTTTTGTAACAAACAGGTGGAAAGTGCAAATCTGTTGCCATCTGCATACAAAGAAATTCACATTAAACAGAAATTTGATGTTAACTGTTCACATTCAGTCCACCAGGACCTCATGGAACCTCTGAAACAAAAAATCTATCTAAACTTTATGAATCTGATGGCAATCTAATCAAACTGTCACCAAATTGAGAATGACTGCAGTCATTACAGGTTTCAATCATTTCAGAGAGGTTTTAAATTTATAGTAAGCCCTCTGTACTAGTTGGACTTGTGTAAAATGCATTTAACCTTAGATGTTTGTCAGAAAGATGTTACTAAAAGTTGATGAAGAATAAACCTTTATTGAATCCCGTTAGCTCAAAGGATTTTCGTCCGGTATGACTGGTAGGTTATGGATAAGAAAAATATTGGAACCACATCCTATAAAAAAACTACTTGCAGCCAGAGTGATTACTGTTCAGCAAACGTTGCATAGGCTTGCTTTCATGTTCTTAGTCTGTTCTTAGTTTCTTGCCACAGATCGATGTGTTCCCTGACTAATTATAAAACTTTTTTTTTTTTTTTTTCCTGCAGGAAATTCATAAGGTCAAGAAAGTGTCCTCATAGGAGAAAGCAGCATCATGGTCGTCGCTCAGCCACTCCACCGACACACAATTCCACTCTTGTACATTCCCTCAGATGGTGGTCTTTGAAACTAGGACAATTTCCTTCAGCAGATATACAAAAAGTTTTTTTTTTTTAGAAGTAGTTACTAATAAATAACTTAGTGTAAAGTGGGACATTTTTATTTAATTTTTTTTACAAACAAAGTGCTTTTCACATTTTATTTTTACACTGAAGAGGAGACACCCTGAGAACTCTTACTTGAAGTACAACTGGCATGATGAGCGGGAACAATTTGATGCAGACAGAAAATACTGTGTGCAACCGTATTCTTTTGCAGAAGTACAATTCATTGCATCATCTGGACAGACTGGTTTTTCAAGGATTAGGGGTTTTTTTGTTTTTGTTTTTTGAGGGGGGTGGGGTTTCTTTCAGTCTTTTGCAACCAGCTACACTGTGTTGATGTTTAATGTCTTAGATGCAGTGAAATACACAAGTGATGGTCAGAGTTAGAGATTAAAACCAGCACTCGGGCCCCCTTTAAAATTTGGTAAGTAGGTTTGGGCAGTATCTTAGTATCGTGTGGTACCAGGCTTTTTTTTTCTTTTTCTTTTTTTAGACAGAGTACTTTCTGTACTGTTAAAAATACAGACACTCCTTTGTGTTATGCTTATGTGATGTATTTAGGTCATATTGTAGTGCACAGCACTCGTCAGAGGGCAATTACTTCTGATTAACAGCTGAGCTGAGTGAGCTGTGAAACATGGCAGTTGCAAATGTTGGGGTGGATTTCGAGTTTAGTCTCATCTCCCTAAAGATAAACAGTTTGTCATAGTTCAAAGTGAGCACCACCTGCCTGTACTGAGTAGTGTTGCTACGCTCTGGCTGTGTAGTTAAGCCATTTATTCTGACACAACTGTGCATTGTTAAGATCAAAATAATCAGGAAAGCTGATTTTATTTTATTTTTAATTTGGCAGATAGCCGCTTAACCTAATCGTGAATCAGTGTTGTGTTCTGATAATGTTCATGAGTTTCATAAACTAATATTTTTGGTGCCAGCTAGCGAGGGTGAGAGAGATTAAGCATTCAGCCAGCTAATCTCTCACCCTCCTACCTGAAGTGTCATCTGTCATCATCAGCTTTTAGTTTATTTACACAAATGTAATCGTAGACTTGGTGAAATGTGAGGAAGGTAAGAAAGACTATTTTGGCCAAGCCTATCAGGAACATGTGGTGACTCTTTACTTTTAGGGGATATACCTTTGAAACAGTAACATTATTCCAGAGTTAGTAAACGCTTTATTTTTTTATTATGTTATATAACTTGCCAGGTAATGTCCTGGTTCCTTACACTTTGTTTGCTGGAAAACTAAATACTGCTGTGCTCATGTAGAATTGAATCCCATCACAGAGTTAGAAACAGTACAACTACATTGTATTCTTTTATAACACATGTTTATTTAATGTTGTACATTTGTGAAAACTTTATATTGTGTAAGTTTCAGCTTTAGCTGTACAGTAAAATGACAGCAAATTTGTTGCTTTTTTTTAATTGCTTAGAATTGAGAAAACAGTAAATATTTTAAAAATGTCCATTTTAGATTGGATAGCCAATTATGCCTAAATCGTTATATTCCTGTATCTTGTAACATTCATTCCTTTGCTCAGAGTACTTTATGTTCCTGATGCTACTATTTAAATTCAAGTCTCACAAATGTTACATCATGCTGAACAAATACACGAAGGCCTCTTTAAAACCAAACTAGCTGTTATAGGAATATGCTTGTTGTAAACATGTACTCAGCACTATGACTTTTATGTTGAAACATCAGTAAATGTTACCATACAACAATGCAGAGTTTGTGCTATATAAAGAAATTACTACAGAAGCTAATTATGTGGCATATTTGCAGTACTTTTATTCAATTGAACACGTTGTACTCAACCATGTTTTGTCCAAAACTACACATGTACAGTACAAGCAAGTACAATCAGTTTGTGATTTAAAATTATTACATAAAATCATCCTTTTAACAGACACCTTTTGATCAACACAAACACCACACATGTTTAATTAGGAAGTTACTCTAGTTACTTTTAAATTGCACTAAAAAGTTAGTAAATTTTGTCAGCTGAAGTACTTTGCATAAACATCTGCGCTCAATCAAATATAGGATGACAACTGGTTATTCTAGAGAAACACATCTGTCTTGGAGAAGCAAATACATGCAGTCACTCATCTACATATTTGTCACTTGCATAGGAATATCCCTGTAACAACCTGAGTTTACAGGCTGTTTCACCGCACTAGCAGACACAAATGCCAAAAAAGTTGAGTAAAAAATTCAGTTGATGGTAGGAACTTGGAAACAGGCATCTGTTCACCTACCAAATGATTTGCTCGCGCAAATGTCGTGTTTATAAACTGCTCACTAAGGAATCATTCACAACACCACAAAATAATGTAGTAGAGATTTGTGATTCTCCAATTTGATTAACTAACAGCTCCTGAAACACAACAGTCCCCAAGTTTACACTACTTTTATATTCAGTGTTGTTTACTTGAAACATGCATCTCATTACCTCCCAATATTTCCAGCTCCAGGAATCCAAAGTGCCATAGCATGACCTGAATGGTACCAAAGTAAAACCTGAAAAAATATAAATCCTATTCATGTATGTTGCAATGGACTAAGGATTACATCTGGATCAGTTAATACTGGGGAGTAAAGCTGATCATTCAGCGTAGGTACACTGTTAAACATCATTGTAATTTGTTATCTCTCAAAAATGCATTTTATACCCAATAAAGACCAATAAAAAATAGACACTAGATTTCTCTGCAGTCACAAATTAATTATAACAATCATGCAAGTAAATAACTGTAATATGGTATACCAGTGGATTAACCATCACAGAAACATAAAACTTGTTGGTAATCACCAGTACTGTTAATTTAGGGAGCTGTGACATAAACCTTACACTGGGGGTGGCAGTCTCATAAATTTGTCAATCACTGTATGTATAACCAAAAAACATTTATTTTATTTAAAGACTTCAACTCACCATTAGATATGAAGGTTTTAATCAGTAAATGTCAGACCTTTCTTAGCTTCTGCCCATCATGCATATTGTACATCACACAACATGTATATCCCTATAGTTTCCATCTCATCTGTAAGAGACAGTAGAGTCTAACAGTCTGTCAAGAAAATATCTAAGGATGACACTATTATCTGATTGGCAGGCTAAAAATGGAATGGTTTGTCAAATGCAGTAAATGTTGCTCAGGTTACGATCTGTATTTTCATGTTTAGTGAATGTCCCTATTTAAGACTAAGAGGGTTTGTGATGCCAAATTAAATGTTTGCTTTTCACTGGTTCTGATAAAGGTCATCTCTAATTTGAAGAGTGACAGGATTGCCAACTGATGTGTAACCATAGGTCTGAGTTGACACTTTGGTTTTAAAACTCTGCTGCCTGCCCTCAACTCTCTGCACCTCTGAGCAGTACGAAGGCTTCACTTCCAGCTTTGCATGGCTCACTTGAATAGGCACATTCCTCTCCGCCCTGGACCGAGCCTCCCTGGCCTGCGGTGGGACAGCAGATGAGAAAAGGCTGCTGGAGAGATTCTCCCTGAACCGACTAAAGAAGCCAGTCCTTTGCCGGGGCACCACATCAGGCCGGCCCACGTTGAGAAGCACCGGCTGTCCCACTGTAGAACCGCCAATCTCTCTCTGAAGCACAGAGATCTCACAAGGCTTTTCGTTAACGTGTTGCGTGTGGGAGGAGCCATAAGTCTCTCCTTCCTCTGGGACGTAATCCTCCAAGTCCTCAAGGGTTAAAACACGATCTCCTTGTTTTAGGAACACAGGCTCTTGCTTTCTTGCAGATGTATCCTCCTCGTCATCGGGTTCAAAAATTACAGTTTGTTCATCATCCAGGTCGTCGTGATCTTCTCCAGCTGTAGCGAGAACAGAAGAGAGCTCGTGCGGCTCCCCAGAAGCAGACCCAGATGCAGCATCAGTCACCTCTTCCTCCCATGAGAGCGGCTGGCTGCTGATGTCTCCCTGCAGGTGGGCCTGTGCTTGCTCCACAAGCTTGTTGTTGGAATTGTTAGCATTTGGGTTTTCCACTGGAGACCTTTTGGGTCTCGAGGGTGTGCCTGCACGATCAGACCCTGCTGGCGAAATACCTCTCCTCCTGGACAACCTGGGAGACTTATTGACCTTATACTCGATGACCTCTTCTACTTCAACCCACCTGGGCTTGCTCTCTGTTCCCCTGGCTTCCGCCCCCTGGGGATCAGTAACATAGAGAGTTGGGATAGTGGTCTTTCTTGGAGTGGGCATCCTCCTTGTCCTGGCTGTAGGAAGCTCGGGGGTGGAAGTCTCAGAGCGGTGGACACCAGCAAGAGTCAAGCCAGGTGATCTGTGTCTTCTCATTCGAGGATTCTTCACCACGGTGGTTATAGTCTCCTCACTGGAATAAGAAGTGCATTAGGCCTATGTAAATAAAACCCACCTTGCTTGGAGTCTTGGATTTAAAAATAATATGATAGTAATAAGCTGCAGTAATTAGGCTGACAGTTGAAGTAGACAGCACCCTGATGAGAACAGCCCACCCTTTCATTATCCTTGTGATAGATTCCTTTTGCATCGAGGCTATAAATACTACACAATGCATACATGGAGCCAGAGAGGAAAAACACACACACACACACACACATACAGAAAAATGCCCCAAAATGCCCTATGATGGGCAATGTTATCTAATGATAAAAGCAATACCTACACAGATACATGAACCCCAAAACTGCAGTGGAACTTTATCTTAAAAGAACCCCCTTAAAGATTCCTAAAATATATATTATATAGAAATTATTTTATTAAAGTATACTGTAGTGTTAAGTTAAGAAAATCCAAGATTATTCAACATCCAACTATTCGATCTTACTTTGATCGTACTTACATGATGATGGTTTTCTTTGGTATTTTCGTCTCCTGCTCGGTAACTGTGGGAGGAACATGGACAAAGCATGATGGTTATTTTGCATTGCTAAAGCTGCACTCAAAGCATTTTCTGCTCAACAAAAACCACAAAACGTCCGAAAAGAGTAAGACTGTATGGATAAAGCCAGACTTGCTACCTTCAATGGTGATGGCCTGCTCACCAGAGCGAGCCACAGCGGAGGGGAAGACCAAGTCAGCAGCACACTTTGCACTGCCCAGACGGTTCGACAACTGAAATCCAACAGATATATTTTTAGAGTCATAAATGTAACTCACTGCTGCTAATTAATATCAACTATCTTGAAACTAATTTATAGGCACAAAGGCAAATGCATGACCTGCATTAAAATCTCCCCTCATTGACCCTTAAAAATAAAGGAAATGTTATTTTTGTAATTATCTGAGATATTTTCTTGTATTGAGACCTCTTACTGTAGAGCTCCAAATTCTGAACAAATAGATCTTAATAGTTTTAATGATCCTAATATATTTGGAGTACTTATGTCAATCATTTAACATTAAGTGTACAAAACTCGAGGTTCACGAGTCTCCCTGTCTCACATATTATAACTGCCCTCCCAGAGCCTCTTCATGCCAGACATTTCTTCCTCTTAAATGTATTTATTTTACTGTTACTTGCAACAGGGCTTTCAAATTGTTATATCTCTCTATGTAATGCTGTATGGTCTTAACCTTACTAAGTGATTGCCCAGAGATTATGTACACTCTGAAATGTCACAAAACGAATACAGATAAATGGAAATGAATTAGTCTAGACCAACCTCGCACTCATAGTGTCCAAGGTCTCTCTCTGTCAGGTTTTTGATTACCAGAACCAGAACGCCACTCCGGAGCTCACTGTAGGTCTGATATTTCTGCTGGTCAGTCAGCAGCCTGCCATCCTTGAACCACCTTGAACAGGGACACATGCAGAGAGGAGACAAGATTAGAGGACGGGGTTGATATTCAAAAAAAATTGCAAAACTGAATCAAAATGAAGGAAAGAAGAAAACATAAGGAAGGTATCCATACCTCACTTTGGGCTTGGGGGCGCTTTGTATTACACAGGTGAACTGAGCGTCCTCACCGGCAACAAAGATGGCATTCCTTATTTTATTTACAAAACGAGGAGGTACTAAAAGAAACACATGACAGTGTTTTATGTTTTAGACTATTCATCATTGTTCACAAGAAAAGTGTAATGAAGCAGTAGAAAAGAATACTCTTAGGATCATCCTATATATAGGTATGATGTGCCACTTACCCTGAACTGTGATCTTTCCCAGAGTACTGGCATTGCCAGCTGGACTTGTGGCAAAGCACATGTACTGACCAGAATCATCTGCAGTCATATTGTCCAGGATTAGTGTGCAGGAACCATCAGGGTCCTCGATGATGATGTGATGTGGATCTGCCCCCACTGCGCGTCCATCTGCATCCAACAAGTAAACAAAACCACTCATGAAACAGTCTTTGAATGTCACTCCACATGGCTAATAACCATAGAGGAAATGCCTCACCCTTGTACCAGGTAACCGCAGGTTTGGGTACTCCAGTAACTTTGCAAGCCAGCTTAACAGTCTGACCCAGCTCTGCTGTGCAGTTTGCCAGAATTTCATCAAAATCAGGGGAACCTAGAAAATAGTTTGGTATAAAAAGCTGTGCTAGAAATTCCAAGCAATAGAGAGGTAAAGAAAAAAGTAAAACTGCATGGAGTCCCACTCACTCCATGCAGGCATGCTGTATCGCTGCTGCAGTTCTCTGAGGTCTCTCAGCCACGAGTTCTTGATGGTAACAGTTCGGGCTTGTAAGGTGTACTTCCTCACAGAATCCTCGCGCTCATGCCAAATCTCAAAGGCACGGTCATCACCCTCCACTGTCTCATTCACATCAATGTTATTCAGCTGAAACAAGATAAAGAAACCAACAAACATCATTTAGGCCGCTGACCATGAAAGAAAAGATGAAACTAGATTATGTTAAAAACACTTACCTTCATCATGTTCTTGAAAATATATGCTTGTGTATCAGTGTTGCTGTCTCTCTTGGGCTTGCAGATAATGCAGTAGTTCTTAAAGAGGAAGACGTGACGGTGGTGACCTCTAGAGGACGTTCTAATTCCAGGAGCACCCTCCCACACTTGGAAAGGCCCCTGGTGGGAGAGAGTAAGCATATGCAGACAGTCAAATGCTTATGTGTAATCAAGACCCTGCACAGTCGGCAGCTACGTGGTACCTGTCTAATTGGTTCTCCAAGAACTTCGAGGGTGGCAGGATAGTTCTCAATCATGGAGACATGGTGGGTATTCTCAGAACGCTGAGGGAGTGCAGACACCATTGCAAAAGCTTCTTCCAGCAGGCAGCAGTTCTGACCATTTCTTGCTTTGTTTCGAATGAGCTCCTGAAGATGTTGCAGCAGAAATTTCAACAAAACTGAAGTTACACTGATCGTGTACATAATTTAAAGGCTCTAAAAGCAAATGACTGAAAAGTAAATAACTGACTCTAAGATGATTGTATGCATGCACTCTATTACCTTCAGGAAGGCCTTGTACTTCTGAATCCTCTCCAGTGGCTGTTGGAGATAGGCATTTATGCTTCTTACTGGTGGATCTGCAGGGTCTGAATTAGCCTGTGCTGTGTCAGTATATTCCTGTTTTTTGGAGTTTAAAAAAAAAGATTTTAACAGTTGGCACATTTGTAATTCATAGTATAGCAATAACAATTCTGCTGTTACCTTAAAGAAGCTGTGCACAGTCTTGTCACTGATGGCAGATTCAGCCTGACTATGACCTACAAGATACTGAAGGTACTTCTCAAAGCCCTCCTTGTTCTTCAGGAAACACATGGCTATGTCATCATCAGTGTCGCAGTCATTCAACTTCGGAAGGAATGCCCTAAAAAGAAAATCATAAGAATGATGCATACTGATTATACTAAAAAATGGCTGAAAATAACATTTAAGAGGTGAGCTCACTTGTTATGGAAGGATTTGATATCATCAATGTTTCTGAAAATAGCCTCTTTCTGGCTGGTGACGTCAGGCGGTGCATCAGAACTGTCTGCATGCTTCAGGTGATGGGAGGTGAAGAATTCCACCTCCTTGACAAACTCTGATTCTCCGTTTATCAGTTCCTGGATCAGTTGGCTAGAAGCACGAATTAATAGTTTGTTATGGTTCTTTGGTTGGTTTGCTTTGTCACGACAAACATGCTTCACTTACAATAATTTTCTCTTGTATTCTCCTTCAGACACCTCTTCCACACTTGTTTCTGGAAGATCGCCAGCGTCAGCAGAGAGCTGTAATAGAAATTTTAATTTTTAAAAAAAATATATTACCCAATGCGTGCAACATGCAGTGGCGAGCTGGAAGGAATTGTCTTGAGACATACTTTGAGTTTTTTGTCCAGGTAGGCCGGTGAGACCCAGCCTTGGCGGGATGGTGTCGTTTTGGTGGGTTTGGTCCGAACTAACCACTTGAGCGGGTGAGCCGAGTCCAAAACCTCAACATACTGTCCCTCTTTTAGAGAGATGGAATCTTTGCTCGCCACGATGGGGTTGTAATCAGCTGTTGCTACATAGATATCAAACATCTATAAAAAAATATATATATATGTGTGTGTATTAATAACAGGATTGCAGGGGGACTGGAAGCTATCCCAGCTGTCAGAGGGTGAGAGACAGAATACCAATCTGCCCCAAGGCTAACACACAGAGACATAACCATTCACACCTGTCTATGTATAAAAAAAAAACTTAATTGAATTTCCCTTTATTTCTTCAAATAAACTGCACCATTAAAACTTTCATTTCCTTGTTTTATATAGTATCCTGCCATGGTGTGTCAGAATTTAATCGATGAAATTCTGATATAAAGGCCAAAAATTTATGAACATTATGAACTTAATGGAAATTTTTTGTATCTCACCTCTCCCCTGGCGTCTCCTTCATCAGACTCAGAGGAGGAGTCAGCAATGAGGGAGGGAGGACGGGAGCGACCGTGATGAGGTGATGGAGAAGGTGTCTTGGTCTCATCATCACTGTCACCACCTGGTACGCGTAATGAAGCTGGAGCAGTAAGGAGGAAGTCAAAAGAGGACGGGTCAGTCGCACGGAAATGTCCAATTAGTATAATCTGTCCTTTAAACCTATGCAGTAGATATTAGTACCCACACTCACTCAGGTCCATCAGCTTAAATATATATTTAAAACCATAACTGTGTGCTAGCGTGTACCAGTGTTGTATTTACCTGGTCAATTTGAATTTTTCTGTATACTGAAGTAACGACATAGTTTTTACGATGCAAAAACAGAGGGGAGAAATCCACAGTGGTTAATCATTCTAATGCTCTAACATGTATTACTGTATTAGTATCATGACAACAGGCAGCTTCACTTCTATCTCAGCTCTCCACATACATGTCTGCTTGGTGAGCATGTATTCCACTTATACAGAAGCTTCATAGGTTATTGCAAAAACTATTTTAGTAACAAGAGAAAGGATGAGGAAACTCATTGAGGATGAGTAAGGAGATATAGAGGGCACTAATAGAAATAAAAGGGGATGGCTTAGCTGTTATTAAGCTGACACTGAAATAGAGTTGTTGTATGTATAACTAAATATTTCTTGTATGTAAAAGGAAATGTAAGGAAAACTGTTTTATAAAGTCATTATTATTAGATAGAAAATATTTCAGTGGAAAACTGCAGAGTATCTGTGATGCTGATGCACTTGGGATACATACTGGCAGATTTGGGCCAAGATTTCATCCACTGGAGCACTTCATGATTCTGTAAACTGTCTGAATAACAAATTAATCATTTAATGAGTATTTATTTAGTGGGAGTGATAAACTAATGGGTGTAAAGGTGGTTAGGAAATGATGTCTGTATGAAGGAATGGGAGATTTTATGTCATAAATGCATAAATAAACTAAAGCGTGCACTAGATAAGCACTAACATGGCACTAAGAAACATTCCTCGGTCAGGTTTGGTGTTCAGAAACAAAGGAAAGTGATAGCCAGTTCAGTATTTAAGCATTAAAGCATTCGGATTAAACATTTCTTAAACAGCCAGAATGAATTCATAGAATTCAACCAAACCTGACAAGAAAATAACAGAGCAATGCAACAGAAGCACTGTATGCAACATAATCTATGATCCATACTTCAGTCTTCAGCATTAGTAACTACCAAATGCAGTCACTGCAGAGGGAATATGGATAGTTAACCTGCACATTTTTAGTACAACTACAGACACAAGGTAATTTAAGAGATTGAAGGTGTTGTGATCGTTCAAGTCATATAATTTAATGTTTGTTCTCCTGAGAATGTATGTTCTCTTGAGGTGAAACCTTTTGGGTTTTTTCTTTTTAATCTAAACTGTTTATGAGACTTGTTGAGAAGGAGCTAAAGTCCAATGCTAGCATAATCATTCATTTATCTTGGTTTAAACCAGACTTGAAGCCGGAATAGACCAGTTCTGAAATGCCTTATGGACATAAAGGTTTGTATTTTATAAAGTACGATGAACTCATTAGTCTCTGAATATTTAATGCAGAGCTATAATGGTCCACTTACCTTGGGTGATCTTGGCTGATACCATTTCAGTGATCTGAGAGGTGAGTTTCATGAGGAATTCCTCTGAACCTACTTCACCTAGGAAAGGCATTTTGCCCTCTTAAGGGTTGGCAAAAAGTAAAGAACACCATAAATATCTTAACATTTATTTTTATTCATTTATATATCTTATCAAAAATAAACATTACTGGGCCTGATGATTAGCTAGTACGTCTTACCTTTTCCTTTGCTAGTATCTTCCTGTGGAGGACTAACTGTAATCCCAAGAACCCTGAGCGGATTTCAGTATTAAAATTTGTCATGTATTTACATTTATATTAAATGTACTTACTACAGACATCTTTTTATGTGCAAGGCAATCAAAAGGTTTCAAAAATAACTTACTCTGAAGCCACTGTCTCTTTCTTGGGCTGAGGAGCTAGAGAGGAGGGAGAAAAAAAGAAGAAGGGTGGTTTGAAAAGTGCTCTGCTAAGTGTTTCTGATATAAGAAGACACTCATTTAACCTGTCATTTCAAAATAAAGTGTCTTGATGACGTTATTCTCCTTACTCTCATCCACCTCCAAGTGAGCAGTGCAGATGGACTGTCCAGCTTTATTTGTTGCAATGCAGGTGTAGGCACCAGTGTACTCTGTGCCCACGTCCATCAAGATGAGACTGTGGTGGCGCCCAGAGCTTGCTATTTTGTATCCTTTAGTGTCAGGCTTGATCCACAGGACATCCTCCAAAGATTCCTCCTTTAGCCAGTTGACCATGGGAGTAGGAGATCCTAAGAGAGAAGAAGGGTGATTATGGAGACTTTGTAATAATGATGCGTGGCAGATAGAGCCCAAAATCTAGACTTTCTTCTTATCTAGAAAAGTGTAGTAACGCACCTTCTACTTTCACAGACAGAGTGATGCTTGTTCCTTGTTTCACCTTCCTATTGCTGAACCTTTCAATAAAGCGGGGTGGCACCAGGGGCTCTTTAGGGTCTGTGAAAATAAAGTGTATAATGTGACATTTTGAATATATGGACATGTCTACTGAAAGTACATATACTTGTGCTGTGGTTTGTAGGATAAATGTTAAATTACCCTTTTTCTCTTGTGGTAAAATCTCCCCAGGACCTGTTGCAAAAAGTGTTGCAAATGTATAAAGTGTATCTCATCGTTTCATTTGAGATTTGTATTTTGTATTCAGGCACGTGTATACATACTCAATACTATCATCCGGGCAGAGGAGTAAGCAGAACCAGCTGCATTGCTGATGTAGACGGAGTACTCCCCCATATCCTCTTTTTTCACCTCCGTGATCTCCACGCCATGAACGTCTCTCTCTGCTAACAAATGAATTCTTTCTGAAGGTCGTAGAGGGTGGCCATCTTTGAACCAGTATATTCTGGGTTTCGGGAAACCTGGAAAACAACAAAAATTTGACAAACATTATTCTTAAATCATATGCAATGTTTTTAGAACACTGGGATGGATTAACAAATCTTTACTTTACCCTTTACTTTAAGCTGCATCTTTGCAATAGGTGAACCTGGACAGACGTGAACATCATGAAGCTCCTCCACAACCTGCGGTAGCTGATCATCTTCAGCTACAGACTCAAAGGTCTCAGTTTCCCTGTTGGAGGAGAGTAAAGCACAGCAGCTCCAGTATATCTATAACTGTATGTGAAGGCCTCAATATAAAGGTTTAGTTCATATAAATAAATAAATAAACATAAATAAATTTACCTGGACATGTATCCTTTGGCACTGACGTAAGAAGACGTCTCAGTGGCATCAGCAGCAGTGTCATAATCTGAGCTGCAAGACACTGATGGAGGAATTTTATTATAGTTTTATACAATGCTTAAGGTGTAAAGGGACTCTGCTTTTCTAAGATGTTGATTTATGGTTCGGAAATTAGCTTCATGCTTCAGTTAAATGCTACATCTGTATAGCTGTAGGTTTTGTGGGTTTGTTTTTGTTGTTTTTTTACCCCTGCCTAATATAAAGGCAGGGTGAGAAACCTGCCTTTATATTAGGGGAGGCTCAAGGTCCATCTCACATATTCTGCATGCTAGTTTTGCTCTGACTTTGTCTGAAGTTCTCTTCTGTTTTAAAAAAACAAGCTATACAGAAGTTTGCATACATTTACGGGCATGAATATTGTAGTAATTTTGCCCTTTTAATAATAACAATAATAATGGATTGCATTTATATAGCCTTTTCGAGACCCTCAAAGCGCTTTACAATTCCACTCTCACATTCACACACTGGTGGAGGCAAGCTACAGCTGTAGCAGACTGACAGAAGCAAGGCTGCCATATCGCGCCATCGGCCCCTCTGGCCATCATCAGTAGGGCAGTAGGTCTGTGTCTTGTCCAAAACAGATAGAGCTGGAGATAGAGCTGGGGATCAAACCTTCTGGTTACAAGATAAGCTTCCCAACCCTCTAAACCACAGTCGCCACATTTCATGCTTTCTTTAAACTGTTCTTTTTCCAGGGTGGAATGATGTACAGCATACATCTCAATGACTTCAAAAAACAAGAATTTGGTGTCCAAAATAAATTCAAATTTGTGCACCAAATTCTCATTTTTTAAGTCATTAAAGATGTACAGATGCTGTACAGTTTGCCTAGTCAATTATCCCAGGACAGGTATTTAAAAAGCAAACGTGTGTTTCTTGTATCATCTGTTCACTTACTGTCAACCCTGAGTTCAGCTTTAGTAGATGCAATGCCACTGCTGTTTTCAGCTGTGCAGCGATAGACCCCCATATCAGTAGGCAACACAGTGGTGATGATAAGTTGGTGGCAGCCCTCCTGGTCTTCATTGATCATGTAATGGTCGTTCTCCTCCAGCAGCTTGCCATCCTTATACCAGCGAACAGTGGGAGGTGGCTTGCCAATCACAACACAGTCAAAGCTGACTGGATAACCGTCTGGAACATCCTGACTTTGTAGCTCGGTTAAGAAGACCGGTGCAGCTGGCAACAAGAGCAAACGGAAAGCAAATATAAAAATCCCACCCCTTACATAGAAGTTGTTCTTGGTGTATTGAACTTGGTGCATTACTAACCAGACAAAATGTGTGTAAGAATAAAGAAAGTTATAATTAACAGAGAGCAAGCTGCTTCTTACCTGGAGCTCCAGTCATGAAAGCAGGAGGCTGTCTATCTTGTGTGGGCGTCTGTGTACCATCTTGTATGTAGCTCATCTTTTTAATTCGCAGCTCCACTTTGTGAGGTCCTGCAGGTAAGATTGTGGTCTCCACAGGAACCCCATGGACTGTAAACATCTCCTGAAATCTCATAGAGGCAACTTCAGCTTCTGTCCGTGAATCAAAACGAATGTAGATATAATTGTCATCTTCACGGTAAGATTGTGGGTCTGGGGCTCGCAAGTCTCCTTCATCTGCACTGACAAAGGGTTCTTCCTCAACATCTGGTGGGAGACGCGTGCGCAACAGGCGCCGGAGGCGTCTGCTTGCCTGTCTCAGCGACTCATCCATCTCACTTCCGGAGGAGCTCTCAGGCTCACTGTCAGCACTGTAACCTACAGTAAGCGGCCGTCGGCCCGATGATTCTCTTACCGTTCCCACAGTCACCTTACCACTGTGAGAAGCTACCCCAAACTTGTTAGTGGCTTCACATGTGTAAACTCCAGTGTCCTTGGTGGTGATTGCA
Organism: Rhamphochromis sp. 'chilingali'; assembly: GCF_963969265.1. NCBI lineage: Eukaryota > Metazoa > Chordata > Actinopteri > Cichliformes > Cichlidae > Rhamphochromis > Rhamphochromis sp. 'chilingali'. The sequence goes on along the minus strand of NC_137943.1, from coordinate 20,542,220 downwards.
GTAATGACCAGTGAGCAGGTGCCATCATTATAGATATCAATATGATGATGCTTGCCATCCGTCAGTGGTTCTCCATCTTTCAGCCAGCGGACCTTATCAGGTTTACCTTCTGTCACACATTCCAGATGTATGGTGCCATTAGGTTCTTTAGTCTGGTCTTTGAAGACTTCTTTAAAAACAGGACGCATGTCCTTGCGGGCCTTGTAGCCCTTGAAGGCAGCTTGAATCTTAACAGCAGCTTCTCTGAGCTCAGGGTCATCCTCTTTACCGATCTCCATGATGCTAGTTTCCTCTGTAGACACGTGTTTTTCTTGGGTTTGCTGAACTACAGTTGTTTTCACTTCTGTCTGCTGCACAGTTTTCTGCTCTGACATTTGGAAATGTGCGAAGAACCTCTCAGTAGCTAGAGTATCTGCTTCCTTTGTCACTGTCTCAGTAGTCTTGCTGCTCTTTTTGAGGTAGGAAACAAGCGTCGAACGCCCAGAAACAGACTCGTCCTCAGAGCTGGTGCACAGGCTGGCTTCTGTCTGCTTCTTTGACACAATGGCCTGCTCCTTCTCTGTTGATTTGACTTCCACTTTCTCAGATTGTGGAAGCTGATTCTGGTCTAATTTGCTCTGACCCCTTTTGCCATCCTCCTCTGGTTGTTCAGAGATGGAGTCCAGAGTTGGCTCCCGACTCATGCGTCGTTTCTTGGCTGATGCTTCCCAAAGTTCATGGAGATCACCTTCTTCAGCAGCCTCAGGAGGAAGACTGGGCTGTCCCAGTGCCTCAGTTACTTCCTGTTTTGCATCTACACATATGACCACAATGGAGTTACAGTTATGGTCCATACAGCACCACACCCTCTTTAATTGGTGCTTAATCCTTACGTTTAACATTTATGTGCAGGGCTACATTAGGGCTACAGCAGAGCTTGTGGAGAAATACAAAAAGTACCACATATACAGCGTACAGTGACCTACCTGGAGTAATCGGTGGCAGAGGAGGTGCTTCTGTGTTTCAAGAAGAGAAGAAAAACAAATGATATTAAAGTTTATAAAATATCAAAATTCCTTGGTTTCTAGCATTACATCTTTGGCTAGAATGTTGCAGTTGCATAAAGCTTGATCTCATATCACCATGTGACATAAAACATGAACTGCAATTGCAATTATAAACACAACATCACAGAAAAAAGCAGCTACTTGTGTTAAGTGAAGCGTACATTCACTCACCAAGCTGAACAGTCTGAGGCAGCTCAACAGGCTCCCCTATCCCTGCTCTGTTGATGGCTGCCACTCTAAACCTGTAGGCACTGCCTGGACTGAGATTTTCAACCACAAATTCGGTGTTACGCACAGGCTCAGAATGACATGGAAGCCAGAGGGCACTGTCTACCATTCGGATCTCCACTCTGTAGCCCAGAATGGGACTTCCTCCATCATGCAAAGGTGTGAACCAAGAGAGGGTAACAGACTTTTCTGTCTTACTGAGGACCTCCGGATCCTCTGGAGGATCAGGCACAGCTATGGGGAAGGGAAAAAGAAAAACTGCCATTGGATATATTTATGAACACTAATTAAAAACCAAATACTCTACAGTGTTAATCTGTTATGAAAGTTATATGGAAGGTGTTCCAAATGCTCCAGAACTTTCCATGTTTTTGTTAGATAGCTTATCTTTTCTAAAGAATGTCTTAGGCCGCTGTAAATTTGCACAGGTTTGCTGCTTCTTCAAAGAGAAAGCTCTGTACTGTTTGGCTTCCAAAAAGCAGAAGTTAAGTAAGGACCTGATATTCTTAGAGATCACAGCACCATCTGGGATAAATATTTACTAAGCATAAATTACAATTAAGAGGAATCTATAACTCAGAAATTTGGTTACATATTTCCAGCAGCCTTTTTCAAAAAGATTGAATCAGAGGGCATTCCCACATAAAGTGGGAACAAAGATTCTTACATTTAATGCAAATGTTGAAAGTATTAGCGTTAACACAGCCTTGTTGGAGCAATGCATTGCCTATTTATCCATTTATATTGCTTTAGTTTGTGTTGGAACTTAAGACCACACTTCTGACCATTGTTTCTTGTTTACATAATATTTGAAATCTGTTCTCCATACTAGTGGCATGTAGTATGTTATGAAATGACACGTTGTACCTACTAGCAAACATGTTGTTGAAGACGGACACCAGGCCACTAGACTGTACAAATTTCAAAGTGAAATCTTCAGTGGTGGATAAAGGCAAGGCAAGGCAAGGCAAGTTTATTTGTATAGCACAATTCAACAACAAGGTGATTCAAAGTGCTTTACAGAGACATTAGAAACAAGAACAAATAAAAAGCATGATTTAAAATTGATTAAAACAAGCAAATAAACTAACTAACTAATTAACAAACAAACAAACAAACAAACAACAATATATAAGATCAAAACAGATAAAATCAGAACAGTAGATAAAATCAGTAGTTAAAATGTAAGTTTTGAAATTTAAGCTTAAAGTGTGGATTTGGTGCTTTATTCAAATGCAGCTGAGAACAGGTGAGTCTTCAACCTGGATTTAAATAAACTGAGTGTTTCAGCTGATCTGAGGCTTTCTGGGAGTTTGTTCCAGATATAAGGAGCATAAAAGCTGAATGCAGCTTCTCCATGTCTGGTTCTGACTCTGGGAACTGATAAAAGACCGGATCCAGATGACCTGAGGGATCTGGATGGTTCATACTGGGTCAGGAGGTCATTGATGTATTTTGGTCCTAAACCATTCAGAGCTTTATAGGCCAGCATCAGAACTTTAAAGTCTATCCTCTGACGGACAGGCAGCCAGTGTAAGGACCTCAGAGCTGGACTGATGTGGTCCACTTTTTTGGTCTTAGTGAGGACTCGAGCAGCAGAGTTCTGAATGAGCTGTAGTTGTCTGACTGATTTTTTAGGTAGACCTGTAAAGATGCTGTTACAGTAATCAAGCCTACTAAAGATGAATGCATGGACTAGTTTTTCCAGGTCCTGTTGAGACATCAGATCTTTTATCCTTGATATATTCTTGAGGTGATAGTAAGCTGACTTTGTTATTGTCTTAATGTGTTTTTCTAAGTTTAGGTCTGCATCCATCACTACACCCAAATTTCTCGCCTGGTTTGTGGTTTTTAGATGTATAGATTGAAGTTCTCTGGTGACCTGTAATCGTTTTTCTTTGGCGCCAAAGACTATTACCTCAGTTTTGTTTTTGTTTAGCTGGAGAAAATTGTGGCACAACCAGTCATTGATTTCCTCAATGCATTTACCAAGAGCCTGTACAGGGCCTCGGTCTCCTGGTGACATTGTGATATATATTTGTGTGTCATCTGCATAGCTGTGATAGTTTATTTTGTTGTTGTTTATAATCTGTGCCAGTGGGAGCATGTAGATGTTAAACAGAAGGGGTCCCAAGATGGAACCTTGGGGAACTCCACATGTGATACTTGTCTGCTCGGATGTGAAGTTACCTATTGATACAAAGTATTTCCTGTTTTCTACGTATGTTTTGAACCAGTTTAGTACAGTTCCTGAAAGACCTGTCCAGTTCTCCAGTCGTTTGAGTAATATGTTGTGGTCAACTGTATCAAATGCTGGACTGAGATCCAGTAAAACTAGGACTGACATTTTTCCACTGTCTGTATTCAGACATATGTCATTAAACACTTTGGTCAGAGCGGTTTCAGTGCTGTGGTTCTGTCTAAAACCTGACTGGAAGGCATCGTAGCAATTATTCTGTTTTAAGAAGTAACTGAGCTGTTGAGAAACTGCTTTTTCAATGATCTTACTTAAAAACGGGAGATTTGAGATCGGCCTGTAGTTGTTCATTTGTGTCTTGTCAAGATTGTCCTTTTTCAGTATAGGTTTGATTACAGCAGTTTTTAGTGATTCTGGAAACACATGGGGGACAAAAAGGGATTGGGACGGGGGGTAGATCTGAGCCCAGCATTGACCCGCTCCATCATCTCCTCAGTGAATTTCAGGTGTGGGGAGGAGGGAGAAAGGGAGGGGGAGGAGGGTGATGGCCTGTCAGGGGTTTGGGGGACTGGGGAAGGTCGTGGTCCCTTGTCCTGGTCGTTGGTGTTGTTGAGAGAGTTGGAGGCAAATAGGGACCCCTCTTCTTGCCTTAGATGTCTCTCCTTTCTGAGGCTCTTCCTCAGATGCCATGGATGTCTCTCCTTTCTGAGGCTCTTCCCGGGTGGGGGCAAATGGAGCTCCTCCTCAAGGTTTCTGCTGGGCTTTGTCTGTTCTTGGAGTACTGTTTGTTCCTCTTTATGAGATAACTCCTCGTTTATCTCAGCCTTGGCACCAAGCACGGATGGATGACGTATGGAATAAAACAAGTTGGAGGTGAACAGTTTCACCCCTGACTTGTTAAAATTAAATCCATTTGCTTTGAACAGATGCCTGCGTTCCCAAAAAATATTAAAGTTGTCGATAAAATGCACTGAGTGGTCAGCACATGCTGATATAAGCCATTTATTCAGTGTAAACAACCTGCTGAATCTCTCGTCTCCTCCTCTGACCGGCGGTACAGGTCCACTGATGAATACACTGAGAGTTTACAGTATTTAATAATCCAGTAAAGTCCCGTTTCAGAACCTCCGACTGTTGTTTGGACACATCGTTTGACCCTGTATGCAGAACAATGTTTGTCACAGTTGGATATTCATCTGCAATTTGAAGAATTCTCTCCTTCAGGTTGTTGACCATATCGTTAGGAAAGCAGAGGACTTTAGTGTTCTTACCGCACATCCTTTGTACATCCTTTACGGCAGAGTCACCCACAATCAGAGTTTCAGGCCTAGCCTTTAGCTTTCCCTGTGGCCTTTCACTTTTCAACAGATTTTCAGACCTTATTTCGCTGCTTTTAGATGGATGGTTGTCCGATATAGATCCAGGGTCCTTTGATAGTGGAGCAAATCTGTTCTGCAGTTTCACATTCAGTTGTTTTGGAGGTTTGTTGTTAACCTTCCTATTCACGGTTGTCCAGTCCTGTTTCCTCCCGTATACAGGGGTAGAAGAGCTTCTCTGTCTCGTAGGAAGTGAAGGCCAGTCGGTTTCAGAGATTTCAGCTCGCTGTGCCCTGCCTGTGATACGTCCTCCCCCTTCCAGGAGACATGATTTATGTCTTGGTTTTGCACCAAGACAGTCTAAGGGGGGATTATCACTTGAGGATTTATAATAATGCACAGAGTCTACTTTCTTGGTCATGTTATCTGTGCTCCTTAGCTGTGTACTAGCTTGCTCATCGCCATTGTTTTGAATCAAAGGCAAGGTTGTTTCATTTCCACACAGTCCATTTACCTCCACGTTTACTTCTAAGCGATGAATTTTTGTCTCCAGTACTGCAATCTTCTGCAGGAGGCTGTGGTAGTCATCTGTGGAGAGGGAAGGCATCTTGTTGCTAGTTAGCCTAGCGGTTAGCACCTTTCCAGGCTATTGAGGCTGCTCGGTGCTCAGACGCTGTAATCAGGCTTCAGCTGTGTCTAGGCCACAGACACACGGAGCGCTGAGGACAAGGTAACCATAAAATGTTGCTGTTTCTGTTAAGAACACTCTAGTCCTAATGATCTACAAGTGTCCAGAAGTTATCGCAGGTAAGCTCACACGGAAAAAAGGGAAAAAATCAGCATAAAAATCAATAAAAATCAATATAAGAAGCAAAGCATTCAAGAGCAAAGAGATGAAGCGTCCACACTCACAAAGGGGAGGAGCAAGACCTCCCCTTTGTGAGTGTGGATAAAGAAGAGAGCTTCAAACTACTACTGAACTGCCTAGCTAATATAAAACTTCACAGTTGGAGGTATTAAGAAGAAGCTTTGATGGTATGCCATACCTGCTCAATACTTCTTCAAAAGATTTTTATTACCTTAGCTTCCTACTATACCCTGAATTGTCCAAAATTTTAATTCTGGTTCTGCGCTCCCTGGTTGAAACTCAGAATTACAAAAAATTGGAGTAAACTCTATATACAGGTTTAAAGGGATATTTGTTAATCTTTTCATAGACATAGACATAGACATTAAACACTTACTGATGATGGTGAGCTTGGCCAGAGAGATAGCATCTCTGGCAGCAAATGTAATTTCCTGCTGGGGCAAAAGAGGCGCCTGTCTCAGGACAAGGCGGTAAGACCGACCATCGGCCCTCATAGCCCAGAGGTCACTGGGCTTCAGCTCAACTCCATTAGCATACCAGACCACTTCTGTCGTAGGGACCACCTCCGTGAGCTCAACACAGAACTCGACTTTCTCCCCCACTGCAGCCACTCTGTCCTCCAAACCCTTCACAATGGCCAACTGCCAACCTTACATGGGAAAAATCCACAAAAAAGTCGTAATTCACAGCTGACTAAAGTCAAGATCATAATATTACTACAGCTTCACTGTTGTACAGTCTTCATTTTGATGACTTACCTTTAACAGTGAGCTGGGCAGATGTGGACGCTGCGCCAGCTCTGAAAGTCACCGTGCAACTGTCTTTGACGCGCAGCTCTTTCAGCAGGAGCAGATGGCGACGACCGCTCTCAAATGATACAACCTCAGCATTCGGGGATTCTTTCAGTGGTTTACCATCAAGGAGCCACTGGCAGTTTTTGCTCTCAGGACGAGACAGGGCACACTCAAAGAGCGCTTCGCCTCCATCAAAAGTGTCCACATTCTCCAGGCCCTGAACAATGGTAATGGGTTTGGCTGTAGAAAGCAAGAAACCATGGTAACTTAATTATAATAGATTATAAAAGGACTGCAGTTCTCAAAGACAAAAGTAAAATAGTTAAGCCTTTGTCAACCAAGAGCAAAAATGCTGTGATGATGAGTAAAAGGCCTGTTTTGGGTTTTTTTTTCCAAAGACGTTTTTCTGGGAAGAAGCAGAGAAGATCCCCTAAAGCCTGGTGCTTTTTCCATGTGGAGGGAAGCTCACCTTCCACATGAAGTGAAGCGACCACGCAGGTCCCCTCTGCCTCACAGGAGTATGTGCCCCTGTCCTCAGCAGACACATGGCTAATGTACAAGCGAGCCACATTCCAGTCCTGCTCCACTACCACCCTTCGGCCATCAGGCTGCAAAGGCTGCCCATCTTTCTTCCACTGAGCCTTCACTGGTCTTGAGTACTGGCAGATGAACTCAGCCGGCTGGTTTTCAACCACCCGAAGGTCCTCCATCTCGCTCACCACTTCAACTGTGGGATCTGAGGTTGGGGTCAGGGGATCATAGGATCAAATCCTGGCCATGAGATGTAAGGATAAAAGCGGGCCATGCCGACTGACATAAGAGCTTTATAACCCCCAAAAGCATGTCTGAGTGTAAATATGTGAGTGATACTATTTTGAAATTACTGATTGTAAGGTACCAATACTCTATGTATATTTTTATGTATTTTCAAATCGTCCAATGCATTAACCTACATAAGCTCTCAGGGGGTCAAAAAGTCCAACAGTCAAAGTTCACAACCAAGGGTCAAGACTTACTGGCAGCTCATAGAGAAGAAGGGAGTGATAGTAGATAGAAATGCCAAACTCAAAGTGTATCTACAAGAGTTAGAGATTTTAATGCTGGAAGGTTAGAAGAAGGGTTTGGTAGGATGGGACAGAGGAGATGAATAGAGCATGACTATTTGAGAGCAGCCGGCCTGTATGGATGGGTGGAGCAGCACTTTCTTTCAAGCATTTCAATATTCTGGTTCACCATCTGTGAACTTTAACATGGCGGAAGCCAGATCTAGATTATGTTTGTTTTTTTTACTGAATCCAAACATCAAATAAGACAGGCTTCTTATTTATATTACTGAGGGATACTTACAGTTAGGGCTGCAGGTTAACATTGTAATAATCACGATCATGCTTAAAAAAAGCTTAAAATGAATGAAGAAATCCCAGATTGATGATGCTTGTTTTCAGCATTCTTGTATTAATTGGTCTTCCCTTCCCTGTTGTTGAAGGCATGGTTAAAAGGAGCTGCTTACAACTTTAATAGCTGTTTGGCTACAACATTTGCAGTCAGAATATGGATAATAGTATACTGTATAGATACGAGTGTAATTAAAGCTTGAATCTGGGCATATAACCTTAAATTGAGCATGAAAAAACCGGCAAGATGTTAAAGCAGGAAAATCAAACACAAAAAGTCACAGGATGTGGACCAGAAACACCACCCACCAGCCAAAAGGTCAGCTAGCCTGATAGCTAGACTGACTAAACCACAAGGGACTCACAATGAAGACTAAACTAATAAGAAGCACTCCGAGAGTCCAAACCTGGGCAGTATTTACTTTTCAAGAGAGTAGTTGTATATATTCATTTTGTTTTCTAGAAGTACTTTTGGACACCTCCCTTGTTAAAATCCTTTTAACACACTTGATATAATTTTGAGAATAATTTTTCAAATTTCAGATGATATTTGGATGCAAACTATAATGTTGTATTTAAAAATTTTTATCCCCATATACCAGTATTATTTCCCAAATGTTGTCAATACAAACAAAGGCAGTAAAATTTAAAGCATACTTTTAAAGATAAAATACATTATTATCATTATTAAGTTTCAACATTATTTTATCTTGAAGAAGAACTCAATGCACACACATGCCCATATACTGACAATACAAATGATGGCAGTAAGAAACATAGTTTTAAATACCTCCATATATATCATTATTGTCACTTTAACCCTCAGATTGATCTACTGACCTTGTAGGAAACACACATGCACACTAATGCCTCTAAAAACATCACCTCCTTGGGAGAGGTTTTAGACCAGAGCATCACTCTGAATCAATCCTTTTGTGTTCTGTTTTACACCAGGGTCAAAGTGAGGTCTGTCTACTGTAGCTTGAATGTGAACAATATAAGGCTAGCATCATTAGAAAACTAGTGTTTATATCCGTTTGTAAAGGATTTTATCAACAAAACTGTCACAACGTTGCTAGATTTAGTCAGACCAGGTGTGGGGGCTTGTGTGATCCCATTGCAAGTTGCTCTCTAGTTGTCCTTTTCACTATTGTGTAATTATACTCATTGTTTACACGTCAATGATGATGCATCAGAAAGTACTTCTTAAGGTATAACAATGCTCCACAAAATTAGTAAATCTGATTGTGTTTCAAAGTGAGAAACATAACCGTGATTATTATTTTTCATCATTTCAGCAGCCCTACATTCAAAAGAAGAGCAGCATTTTTAATACTAGTTAATTGAGTCGAAAAGGTTCCTAAAGCTTTACTGTGGTGCTGCACCCAGTTGTATTTTTTAGATTATATCAAAGCATATTGCATAAAACATAACTTCTTATTATTAATGAAATGCAAACTACTGCTTCTCATGCATGATGGAGCACTAATATGTCAAATAGCTGGATGGAACCCTGCAGTAAAAAATATGATTATATATGAAATATGATTATATTTCATAGTATATAACCCCATATTCTTCACTAAGAATGGCACATTTTTTTGTAGTAAATGCCAGTTATTAGATAGAAAACATAAATATATTAGTTTCCTGCTTCTACTATTTAATTCAAAATAATAAGGAATACTGAAGTAGGAAAATTGACCCATTAAGATTTTAAATGTAGAATTAAAACACTGCAGGATCCTTAGAGATTGTATAAGACTAAAAGAGACTGTTTTATCTCAGTCTCTGGGAAAAAGCTTATCTCAGTCTGCAGTTAACATTTTCATGATACCTTTGACCAAGAGCTTGGCTGTTGATGTTAAACTGCCAGCTTTGAAGGTGACAGTGCCAGAGTCATCTGTGGCCAGGTTCTTTAAGGTGAGTGTGTGGATGTGGCCCTGGGCCAGCCCTATCTCACTAAAGGGGCTGTTCTCCAACAAGCTGCCATCCAGCCACCACTGCACCTTGCCGTGGGCTTTACCAGAGAGCTGGCAGGAGAAAGTTGCCCATTCGCCAACAAAAACATCGGTGGACTTAAGGCCAGAAACAATGAAGACTTCTTTTGCTGTTGAGTGGAAAATATGAATACATTGAGCCTTAAATGTACTCATAATCATCATAATGCCAACTCTAAACAAAAAACACACAACATATGAGCCAGATAGAAGTTTCACAATTAAGAAAAACTGCAACAGTACTGAATGGGAGGCTACCTTGCACTGCTAAAGAAGCTGTAGTGAGCTGGTCTCCTGCATCGCAGGTGTAGTAGCCACTGTCATCAGGCTCCAGATTCCATATACAGAGCTCTTGAATACACCCTGACTGTCTCATCTCATACTTCTTACCAGGCCGGAGGACTAATCCTCCTTTCCTCCACTCAACACAAACACACGGCTTAGAGAGCTCACAGTGCAGAGTAATATCATCACCCTCTATGGCATCCTGGTTCTTGAGCTCTGTCTGGAAGAAGACTGGGGCACCTGGTGAGAGTTTAAAGTAAGAAAAGTTGATATAACATATTGAGATGGCAAGTTCGATGTCAAATAGTGGAGATGATGAGAGAAACATCCCTGAGGGCTTCAGACTATACTGGGTGGTTGAAGGAGGTGGACGTTCAAGAATATTTTAGTTGTCCATTTCAATCCAATGTTTTTACCTTCCACAGTCAGCGTGACATCACACTGTGCATCCCCAGTGTCGCAGGTATACGTTCCGGCGTCCTCAGCCACCAGGTTGTGAATACGAAGCTGATGAAATGCTGCATTCTTCTTCAGGTCATACTTGAGACCCGCTTGGAGGGCCACATTGTTTTTGATCCATGTAACCTTACCACTGGGGTCAGAGATGGTGCAGGCCAAAGTGACCGTTTCACCTTCTAATGCAACAGTGTTGTGTGGCTTCTCTAATATTAGCACTGCAAATACAGGACAAGTAGCATTTATATGCAACCTTTTCCGTTCTGCACTGGCATTATGCTTTCATTCTTGATTTCTGTGCACTACTGTAACACAAATTATACATAAAATAATATGACAATTAAAAAAAACGTAGAATTATTGTGTTGTGTTTGTATGTTTCTAGCAAGCAGTCAAATTTACTTTAAATCCATGTCCAGCTAGACTAATAAACAAGCACAGGGATGAAAATTACATACAGAATTTAACGGCTGGGCACCAAAGACTAATGTAAGAAATGTATTACCTCACCAAATGGGAAATACAGTCACAATAATAACTATGCTGCAGAACTACATTATATATATATGAAACTACCCAGTTTTAAAACATACAATTTACAGTAGTATTGCTTTGTTGAGCTAAAGTACCTCTATCAGCCCTTTAAAATTAATAAATACTATAAAATATATTTAATGAAAATACAAAAAATGTGAAATGCCAGTGGATTTGAAAAAGAATAATAATAATTTGTGGTTTTTGATGAAAATGGCTCTGAGGGTGAAAACTCTCATCTCCTTTACCTTTGGGTTTCTCCTCCACCAGAAGACAGGCCACACTCTTCTCTTCTCCCACCACGAAGGCAACATCTCCAGATTCATCCGTGGTTACCATCTTGAGGACCAAGCGGTGCACTCTCCCTATAATGCTCATTTGATTCAGATCATTATTTTGAAGCAGGTTGTCTGAAAGCCACCATTCCCCATTGGTGACACCAGAGTGTGACAGCTCAACCTCAAAGACGGCGTCTTTCCCAGTGGTCACAGTAATGTCGCAGAGTTCTCGAATGATTCGCACATGCTCTGAGGGTGAATGGGATGATGGATGATGAGAGATCAGAGATCAGTTCTGTGCAGAGCTTCCAGACATCATGACTATGAGGGCATATGCTTACTCAACATGTCATTCCCAGATGTGGTGTTTTTTAACACCCTAGAGCTACTAAACTATCAACAATGCATATAAATAAAATCAGATAATTCCAGTAAAGCACTGGATTCTCTAAATCTGTGAATCCAAGAGAATTAGCTGTGAGTAGAGGATACACTTTTCTCCAGTACTTGATAATGCGGTGAATATGAACTTCAGGAAGGATGAAGACAAGAGGAAAGGAAATGAGAGACACAGACAGATGATAGATGAAGATGTGCTCTGTTACCTTTTACAGTCAGGGTAGCAGTGCTTTTCTGGTCTCCAGTATCACAGGTATATTCCCCACTATCCTCCATGATCAGCTTGTGTATGATCAGAATGTGAGTGGTTGCTTTTTGCTCCATGGTGTATTTCTCTCCCTGTGTGAGAAGAGTTGAGCCCTTCCACCAGGTCACCTTGTGATCAGGGCTTGATACCTCACAGGACAGAGAGGCTTCGCCACCTTCTTTGGCCTCTTGACTTTTCAGCTCCTTCTTGAATACTACAGGTGCAGCTGCCAGAGACACCAATTTCATTACGATGACAGACTTTAAAACTTTAGAAAGTGAACACTGACACCAGAAAACACACTATAATCCACAGCGAGGCTGCACAGTCCTTCCAAAATTTACATACAATCAATCAATGTGCTCCAAGGAGACCTACAATCCACCCATTCATAAGTTTAAAGAAAGTCACAAATACAACTAATCAGAAAAAACTCAACAATCAGAACAGTTTTGCTGTTGGTGGTGCATGGTGCATGTCTTAAATCCTTAATCCAAGTAACCCCAAACATGAAAAAGTCAAAGACTCAACACTTCCAGCTTCAGCTTAACTGAAGAAAAGTAAAACAACAGTTATAACAGCATTCGGTGATGTACAAAAATTTACTGGATGAAAACACATTGATCAACAAGACCAATATGTAATTTTAGTACTAAAATGAAAAGTAAAAGAGTTTTATTAGTTCCAAGTTCAATGGAAAGTAAGGTAAGCATGCATGTACTCTGGAAATAGAAATGTAATGGAAAGTGAGAATTTTCTTTAGATGCCATAGCAAGATGAAAAGATAACAAGACAGTTGTTGCTTTTAAGAACTTCTGAAAAAATAGAGAGAAAGTATCCAAAAACAAGAAGACTGACAGCAAATGAGCAGAAGATAGTCCCAAAATTATTGTAGAAGCCAACTGGAAGATGTTCCCAAGGAATACATTGCCTACAATTCCCTTACCTCTGACTGTCAGAGAAGCTGTGGAAGTGTGGTTTCCCACAGTGAAAGTTACTGTCCCCGAATCAGCTGTAGTGACGCCTCTGAGTGTGAGGCTGTGCAGCCGGCCCTCAGCCTTGATCAGGTTCATTTCATTATTCTGCAGAGGGACATCCTGGAGTTTCCACAGTGCCATTGGTGCCTCCTCATGAGAAACCAGACACTCAAAGCAGACATCTTCACCCTCGTACACAACGCAGCTCTCCAAGAATTTCAGTACTTTAACCTCGACCTCTGTTTGACAAATACAGTTTAGAAGCACACAACGTTTGGTGAAGTTCAAGTTGATCATTTATGAAGATTTCTGCTGAGCTACAATTACCAGTGCCAAGTGAAGAAAACAGAGTAGTGTTTGTTAATATTTGTGAAGACAGAAATGTGAAAGGCTCAAATGGTGAAATCAGTGATTGAGCTCAAGAGAAAAGTGCATACAAATAACAAGAAGTGCACAAAAGAGTGAGGTGCTACGGAATATGAGACGAGCAAGTTTTCTTGAACACTGAAAACACTTCATGCTCAAGTGTTGCTCTGTGAGAAGATGGTCAATAAGAGGGAGTATGTTGGAAATGAAGGATGACTGGGCTCCAGCTCAAGAGAGTGCATGGGAGGAGGAGTCTTAAATAGAAAAAAATCCTACCCTTCACAGTGAGGACAGCTGAAGTCTTCTGCCTGCCTGTATCACAGGAGTACTCTCCTGAGTCAGTTCCTTGCAGTTTGTAGATAATAAGCTCAACTACAGTCCCTTCCTGCTTCAGGTGATACTTGCTGCTGGATGCCAGCACCCGATCACCACACCTCCAGACCACACTGACCCCCGGCTTTGTGATTTCACAACGAAGACAGGCGCTCTCTCCTGCTTGTCCTTCAAGGTTCTGTAGCTGGGTTTTGAAAAGGACAGGCTTGGCTGTAGAAAAGTGAGAAAAAATGAGGGAAATATTTTAGGAGAAATGAAAGAATGAATACACTTAGGCCAAGTTTTAGCCTTCAACTCGCACATGTGAAGAAGTAAGCAGCAGAAGTTGGAGTCAAAGCTACATACTTTAGTTTAGAGTTTAGAGTATTAACCCTAAGGTCAAGTCAGATATTTCGAGCAACATTCTAATAAAGATCAACCAAAAAGTCACTATTGCCACTATGTTTAAACTACTAACAACAGCATACCCTTCACAGCTAGCTGTGCAGTGCTACGACGATCACCGGCATCACATGTGTAACTCCCAGAATCCTCTGAGTCAACATCATGGATTATTAGTGTAGCCAGGTGTACTTTTTGTCTAATTTCATACTTTGCACAAGGACAAAGACCAAGTTCTCCCTTCCTCCACTCCAAAGGAACACCAGCTTTAGATAGTTCACAGTTCAGGGTGACACTGTCACCCTCATCAGCCGTTTGGCTTTCCAGCTCTTTTGTGAAAATAACTGGAAGAGCTGATGGACAAAAAAAAGGAAAACGGAGTAATTATGCAAAAAGGAACAGGGATGATGAAGAAAGGAGAAATGAAGTAACAAATGAAGGACTTGTTGGAAGAAGAAGAAAACATGCGATAGCTTCATCCTACCATTTACAACCAGAGATGCTGAGCTTATTGTATCCTCTAAAGAGCAGGAATAGCTTCCTGTATCTCCAGGCCTCAAATCAAGAATGTGCAGCTCATGACAGAATCCTTTTTGTTTTATCTGGTACTTTTCTCCACAGCTCAGGACTTCTGATCCTTTCTTCCACTCTACATGGACTCCAGGTTTTGATAGCTCACAGTGCAGGGTAACACTACCTCCCTCTTCAGCTACTTGGCTCTCCAGGTCTCGAATGAATATGACTGGAAGAACTTGGGATTAAATAGATAAAATAATCTGTTGGTATGTATTATGGTAACCCATAGGATTTAATAACAAAAGATTAGTTTGGTATAAAAATATAATTTTTAACCTACTAAAAACAAAAATAGAAAATATAAAAAGCATCCAATATGGTAGCTCTATTGCACAAACACAAATAACACTGATACACAGTCAGGGCAGGTACACCTCTGCCTATTCGAAACATAGCACGTAAAAGTCTGTCAAATACAGCTCTCAACTATTCCTGTTTGAGAAGAACAAGAAGATAATTCTGCAAATCTGGTATTCAGAGGTAATAACAAGTGAGTAACAACCAATTCGGCTGAATAAAAACAAAACAAGGAGAATAAAGAAAGCACAGTGCCACTAATTTCATTCCAGCGCTCTGGTATCCAGCTGTAGCAGAGGGATGACATCAAAACCAGCAGGTTTACCTTCAGTCATAAACACAGTACCAAACAAACACAAGAAGAATGGTGATGTTTAGGATAAATAAGAGAAAATGCTTGTTAACAAACTAGTAAAATACAGAAGAAAGTCTATAAAAATCAACAGTGAATGATTTACAAATATCCAAAGTGCAACTTCAGACTTGAAGTTCTTTAGAAAAACTCAGACAACATCGAATTGTTTGCTTTTAAATTGACTTAACCTTAGAAATCAATTTAACTAACTTTAAAAAAGTCACACAGACAAGCTACAGTCAAACATATTTCAATCCGCCAAACAATGTGACGAAAACACAAGCATGCAGCAAAACTAACAATGAGAGTAATGTAGCAATAAAGTGTACTGTACAGCAAGAAACCTGCTGGTCAATGCAAAAGTCAAGTCTTTGCGTACCCGCGAGCTGCTCTTTGGTCCCCTGTCGCTGGGTAGCTGGTTTGTCAGTGGTTCCAGCAAAAGGCTTATCAGCTGGGATAAAACACAATAATCTTACAACTGGAGTTCTAGCGTAACTTTAACACAAGAGCCAGAATTAGAAAGGCACAGACACAAACACGAATGTCGCACATTCTTATGTGATCCGAAGTTCTCAGAGAGTACAAACCTCCACCAAGGCAGCACACTCTCTAGTCTCTATTTTAAGGGAATATTATTGTATTTTGTGTAATTTCATGTTGTTTTCTTTGTTCTTTTTAAAGCTACTTTAATAATCAGTGCAGTATAAATCAGATAAGGACAGCAGGACAGATGTTTACTCTGATTACACAAACACGTAGGGGTAGGTAGTGGAAATAAAGGAAGAGTAAATAACTGGACATTAATAATTTGACCTTATTTTATAATATCATCCTATTAGATAGTTATTATATTTCCAACTATCAAGGCAGCTCATTATCGTCCTCTTGACAGTATTGTCTTGAAAAATATAACACATCTTGGGGTCAACTTGAAATAAAGGTAAATGTGACACATAAAAGTGAGGTCAGAGGTCAAATGTGACACGACATTTGAATGCAAACTATAATGTGATTTACAATCCCCATATACGGGTATCATTTCCTAAATGTATACGATCCAAACAAAGTCATTAGAATTTTAAGCATAATTTTTAAAGATTTTTTGGTTATTTTCATAAAATGTATCCACATGTATTTCAGTTATTTTATTGTTATTTAGCCTTAAAAAGAGATCAGATGTAACACGATATTTAGGATCTCCATATATCATTCCCTATATGTTGTCAATAAAAACAATGACAGTAAGACGTTTAAACAGCTTTAAATAGCACTATATAGCATTATTATCACTTTGACATTCAGATCAATCGATTAATCTTGAAGTAGATTAATAGGAGTATGATACTTTAAATTCTTATTCTGTAAATTGACAATACACACCACACACACGGAGCCATAGTTTCTAAGATATGTTTTTTTGTCGATTACTGACCGATAAATGATTAAGCTCACATTAAAGGGTGCATGTAAGAGATTTTCAAAGGACTGATAACATGCCCCCACTCTACACCCCTACAAAGTTTTATCAGAATGCATTCAAAACTTTTCGAGCTATTGCGTTTACTAACGAATGACACACACACACACACAGAAGCACGCAAACCACTGCTACCAAAAACAAAACCTTCTTGGTGGAGGTAAAAATAATTCGGGGCGGTTGTGGGGGGTTAATATCTGTGATGACATGAAGCACTGAAATATTTCAAAATGAAAAAACCTACAAGCAACAACAAAAAACAAAAACACCTCAGACCATTATCTCAGTGATCCGACACAAAATGCGTCACAAACACAACAAAATGTTCCCTGTTTAACACACAACACAATGCAGCTGGCACAATAAAAACATACAACGAAAGCCAACTTCATTCTGTATTTTTGCCATTCACCTCACAGTACATATAGATGAGCACACACTGAAGCAAAGACTGACAGGACTGCGCACAACATTTTAAAAGACTGCAACTGAATTTTCTCACTGCTCTTGCAGTGTCCAGAAAAATCCATGCAAACACGCACTGCATTACCTTCACTTCCCACTTTAAGCTCTCTTGAATGTCCCTGAAAATCCTGTTTAGGAGTTTGTTCAGTTGTTGTCAATGTCCCCGCTAAAACGATTGAACACAACATTGGTCCCATCATTTGAATTTGTCACAGTAAAGCAGCAGAAACATGTAATTCAAGTCTCATCAAGAGCAGAAACACAAACAGCTAATGGAATCAAAGACAGCTTCATATCTTCATACTACGTCAGCCTCCATGCAACAAAATAATCTAGTGACCACACAAATCCACAGATGTGGAGACTGAAAATATTGCTGTTTTTTTTCTGCAAAAATAGCGCAAACCACAAAAACATGACAAAGACCAAAACATCAGTAAGTGCAAATCAACAGCAGTTTTCCAGCAGCAAATCAACAGCAGTCCCACAAAAAACAAAGCAAACTAAATAGAAATTACGCCAGAAAGCAACAAGACAATTTAA
Organism: Rhamphochromis sp. 'chilingali'; assembly: GCF_963969265.1. Classification (NCBI taxonomy): domain Eukaryota; kingdom Metazoa; phylum Chordata; class Actinopteri; order Cichliformes; family Cichlidae; genus Rhamphochromis; species Rhamphochromis sp. 'chilingali'. Next base: position 20,524,408 of record NC_137943.1, on the reverse strand, counting down.
GCTAAGTCATGACCCAACAACTTTCTCTCTTTGGCAAAGGTCAGCAGCCAAACACAGAGGTACAAAGTCCCTAATGGCTTCATTTACTTAATTTGTGACTCCTTTCAACAAAGAGCTGCTGTGCATACACTGATTCACTGCAAAGGCACAATGGAAACAGGATAAACTAGCAAACAAGTCGAGACTATTGAAAATTACCTTCTACCATCTCATTTACAGTGGGGCAAAAAAGTATTTAGTCAGCCACCGATTGTGCAAGTTCCCCCACCTAAAATGATGACAGAGGTCAGTAATTTGCACCAGAGGTACACTTCAACTGTGAGAGACAGAATGTGAAAAAAAAATCCATGAATCCACATGGTAGGATTTGTAAAGAATTTATTCGTAAATCAGGGTGGAAAATAAGTATTTGGTCAATAACAAAAATACAACTCAATACTTTGTAACATAACCTTTGTTGGCAATAACAGAGGTCAAACGTTTACTATAGGTCTTTACCAGGTTTGCACACACAGTAGCTGGTATTTTGGCCCATTCCTCCATGCAGATCTTCTCGAGAGCAGTGATGTTTTGGGGCTGTCGCCGAGCAACACGGACTTTCAACTCCCGCCACAGATTTTCTATGGGGTTGAGGTCTGGAGACTGGCTAGGCCACTCCAGGACTTTCAAATGCTTCTTACGGAGCCACTCCTTTGTTGCCCGGGCAGTGTGTTTTGGATCATTGTCATGTTGGAAGACCCAGCCTCGTTTCATCTTCAAAGTTCTCACTGATGGAAGGAGGTTTTGGCTCAAAATCTCACGATACATGGCCCCATTCATTCTGTCCTTAACACGGATCAGTCGTCCTGTCCCCTTGGCAGAAAAACAGCCCCATAGCATGATGTTTCCACCCCCATGCTTCACAGTAGGTATGGTGTTCTTGGGATGCAACTCAGTATTCTTCTCCCTCCAAACACGACGAGTTGAGTTTATACCAAAAAGTTCTACTTTGGTTTCATCTGACCACATGACATTCTCCCAATCCTCTGCTGTATCATCCATGTGCTCTCTGGCAAACTTCAGACGGGCCTGGACATGCACTGGCTTCAGCAGCGGAACACGTCTGGCACTGCGGGATTTGATTCCTTGCCGTTGTAGTGTGTTACTGATGGTGACCTTTGTTACTTTGGTCCCAGCTCTCTGCAGGTCATTCACCAGGTCCCCCCGTGTGGTTCTGGGATCTTTGCTCACCGTTCTCATGATCATTTTGACCCCACGGGATGAGATCTTGCGTGGAGCCCCAGCTCGAGGGAGATTATCAGTGGTCTTGTATGTCTTCCATTTTCTGATGATTGCTCCCACAGTTGATTTTTTCACACCAAGCTGCTTGCCTATTGTAGATTCACTCTTCCCAGTCTGGTGCAGGTCTACAATACTTTTCCTGGTGTCCTTCGAAAGCTGTTTGGTCTTGGCCATGGCGGAGTTTGGAGTCTGACTGTTTGAGGCTGTGGACAGGTGTCTTTTATACAGATGATGAGTTCAAACAGGTGCCATTCATACAGGTAACGAGTGGGGGACAGAAAAGCTTCTTACAGAAGACGTTACAGGTCTGTGAGAGCCAGAGATTTTCCTTGTTTGAGGTGACCAAATACTTATTTTCCACCCTAATTTACGAATAAATTCTTTACAAATCCTACCATGTGAATTCATGGATTTTTTTTCACATTCTGTCTCTCACAGTTGAAGTGTACCTCTGGTGCAAATTACTGACCTCTGTCATCATTTTAGGTGGGGGAACTTGCACAATCGGTGGCTGACTAAATACTTTTTTGTCCCACTGTATCTCTTGCCTTTTGTGCTTGTCTTTAGCAACTACAGACAGAGATTCTGAAATACAAATATGATATAGATATTACGCATTGTAGCCTTAAGGGAAAGAGACCTAAATACTCTATTGTAAGACAGAAGGAATATTCGATACAGCCAAAATCTAGGAAACAGCATACTGACAAATATATCTATCATGCATTTTACAGGCCACAGCATACAGGTACAATTTAAAGGAGGATTGCAGATGGCAGCGCAGAGGCCATTATCAAGCTGGACAGGGCAACATAACACTGACAGTTATGTTATTACATCACCATCATCCTTTCATACCTTTTTCTTTGGTTTCCTGCCTCTTAGATTCTGTAGCAGCTGAAGGAGGAGCTGCCAGCTTCACAGCTGAGAGGAAATAATTTTGTTTCAGATCGCTGTACTTCACCAATATATCAATTGAAAACTATCATCTGACAAAAGGGAGTTTCAGGAATGATTAGACCCCATAAAACAGAGCCAATAACTGCAATATAACACGACAGAACAGATCAGATGAAATGTAGACAAGAGAGGTTTATAGACCAACATAAATATAAGATCCAGTGCCAAGACTACCACCGATGAAAACAACCAAAACTCACAAAAATGCAGCAACAAGTAAGGCTGCCTGAAATAGGTGAAGTGAAAAAGAAGAAGCAGTGAAATCTTCAAGGAAAAGTCAGACTGTCAAAACGCAGGTACACTGCAGAAAAGCAATTCAGACGAAGACTGGTTTCAACCTGATGATGCACTAAAATGTGACAGATAGAGTAACACCCACATGAATGACATTTCATTATCCATCAGAAACAGAACAACTAAATAAACAGACAGTCGGAGAAATTTCAAAGCAGAAGCAAGTGCCACAGTACAAGCGCTTCAGTTGAGATAAAATCAGTCAAATATAAGACAATCATCCACGCGGTTTAATCCAGGTATTATCATTGCATTTAAATGTAAACAACAGGTGTAGTGACAAAAAAGTCAGAGTCTGAAAAAACAAAAGGTGAGAACTGTTACTGTATTACAAAGAAAATTTGATATACTTTAAATACAGATTTAAATCACAAATCCTACCCTTGATATTGAGACTTGCTGTGGTCTTCTGGTCTCCACACACACAGCTGTAGTCTCCACTGTCTTCAGGCACCACTTTTTCTATCACAAGTTCATTCATTGAGGCCTTCTGCTTCATCTTGTACCTCTCCCCAGACTTCAGGACCTGTGTTCCTTTCTTCCACTCTACTGGGACTCCAACCTTAGAGAGCTCACAGCGCAAAGTAACACTGCCTCCCTCCTCGGCCTCCAGGCTCTCCAGCTTCTGTCTGAAGGTGACTGGTTGGGCTGAACATTTATTAGTTTATTAATAGTAAGTTATATCCCACAACATGACATATATTTTGGGGGGGACAAAAGTGGTTTAAAACATAGAACACAAAAGGCAAACAGTGACAGCTTGAAATAAAAAAATAATAATACAAAAACAAAAATAAATAAATAAATACATCTTCTCTTACCCTTTATGCTCAGGCTAGCTGTGGTCTTCTGGTCTCCACACACACAGCTGTAGTCTCCACTGTCTTCAGGCACCACTTTTTCTATCACAAGTTCATTCATTGAGGCCTTCTGCTTCATCTTGTACCTCTCCCCAGACTTCAGGACCTGTGTTCCTTTCTTCCACTCTACTGGGACTCCAACCTTAGAGAGCTCACAGCGCAAAGTAACACTGCCTCCCTCCTCGGCCTCCAGGCTCTCCAGCTTCTGTCTGAAGGTGACTGGTTGGGCTGAACATTTATTAGTTTATTAATAGTAAGTTATATCCCACAACATGACATATATTTTGGGGGGGACAAAAGTGGTTTAAAACATAGAACACAAAAGGCAAACAGTGACAGCTTGAAATAAAAAAATAATAATACAAAAACAAAAATAAATAAATAAATACATCTTCTCTTACCCTTTATGCTCAGGCTAGCTGTGGTCTTCTGGTCTCCACACACACAGCTGTAGTCTCCACTGTCTTCAGGCACCACTTTTTCTATCACAAGTTCATTCACAGAGGCCTTCTGCTTCATCTGGTACCTCTCCCCAGACTTCAGGACCTGTGTTCCTTTCTTCCACTCTACTGGGACTCCAGCTTTAGAGAGCTCACAGCGCAGACTAATGTCAGCTCCCTCCTCAGCCTGCTGACTCTCCAGCTTCTGTTTGAAGGCGACTGGTTGGGCTGAGCATTTATTAGTGGGTTAGTAATCAGTGGCAGGGCATTACAGAAAACATAAATATCACATAACAAAAATACAAAATAACAAAGTGAGAAACAAGGATCCACAAGAACATGCAAATTTGAATCCACTGCACCAACTAACTGTGAAATTCCTTTTCCTACCCTTTATGCTCAGGCTAGCTTTGGTCTTCTGGTCTCCACACACACAGCTGTAGTCTCCACTGTCTTCAGGTACCACTTTGTTAATCACGAGTTCATTCACAGAGGACTTCTGCTTCATCTGGAACTTTTCTCCAGACTTCAGGATCTGCGTTCCTTTCTTCCACTCTACTGGGACTCCAGCTTTAGAGAGCTCACAGTGCAGAATAATGTCAGCTCCCTCCTCGGCCTGCTGGCTCTCCAGCTTCTGTTTGAAGGTCACTGGTTGGGCTGAGCATTTATTGGTTCATTTCCAGTCAGTGATATGTCATGACATAAAATACAAATATACACATAAAATAAATACAACTATTAAATAACAAATACTGAGAAACCAGTGGCATGCTGACATAAACTATATGGAATAACTCTGTGAAAATCCTCTTCCTACCCTTGATATTGAGACTTGCTGTGGTCTTCTGGTCTCCACACACACAGCTGTAGTCTCCACTGTCTTCAGGCACCACTTTTTCTATCACAAGTTCATTCATTGAGGCCTTCTGCTTCATCTTGTACCTCTCCCCAGACTTCAGGACCTGCGTGCCCTTCTTCCACTCTACTGGGACTCCAACCTTAGAGAGCTCACAGCGCAAAGTAACACTGCCTCCCTCCTCAGCCTCCAGGCTCTCCAGCTTCTGTTTGAAGGTGACTGGTTTGGCTGAACATTTATTAGCAGATTAGAAAACAGTGCCAGTGTTTTACATAGAACATAAAAATACACACGAAAGATTCTGAGAAACACTGATTTGTAGTAACATGCAAACATAAAAACACTTTGCTGACTAACTGTGAAAATCCCCTTCCTACCCTTTATGCTAAGGCTGGCTGTGGTCTTCTGGTCTCCACACACACAGCTGTAGTCTCCACTGTCTTCAGGCACCACCTTCTTGATTACGAGTTCATTCACAGAGGCCTTCTGCTTCATCTGGTACTTTCCTCCAGACTTCAGGATCTGCGTTCCTTTCTTCCACTCTACTGGGACTCCAGCTTTAGAGAGCTCACAGTGCAGAATAATGTCAGCTCCCTCCTCGGCCTGCTGGCTCTCCAGCTTCTGCGTGAAGTTTGGTGGCAATGCTGCACAAGCATGTTTTCATTACTCATCACAATTAGGTCATACAAACAGTTTTAACAAGGCCACAGAATTGTCTCTTTGAAAATTCGCAAACAAATGTTTCCAAAACTATGCTGGAAAAAACATCATGAATCCATACCAGTGACTTTCAAGGCTGCAAACGTCGTCTCGTCCCCGCATATGCATGTATACGCTCCACTATCTTCTATCTTCAAATTCAGAATCTGAAGTATACAAGAGCCCTCTGCCTGCTTCATGTCATACTTCTCTCCTGGTTTGAGAATTTCAGAGTCTTTTTTCCACTGAACGACAGCTGCAGGTTTTGATAGCTCACAGCGAAGTGTCACACTCTCCCCTTCTTTTTTCTCCTGGTTTTTGAGCTTCTCAATAAAAGTAGCAGGCAGGGCTAAAACAAAATGGAAAATTACTTTGAGTTTTGTTGGGTTGTAAAGAAGAATGAATAATGGGAAGCTAGGACGGCGGATGGAGTTGAGGTGCTCCAGTTGTCCAACATTAGTCTTTGGAACAGTGCAGCTGATTCTGAACAGTGGATTAAAATCTAGGAGCAAAACCCAAACTTTACTGCACTAAAAAAATTTAAATTCTTAAATGAAAGGAGAATAATCCAATGAATTTGGGCAATGGTCACTCAGAAACGCCAATGCATGCTCATGAATGTCATTCACAGTTTGTGGATGTACAGACAATACCTCAAACACACATATACCAGACAAAGATATGAACGCCACTTAACACAAAAGCAAAGAATTCCTTGCAGTAACCTAAATGCTGCAAATGACTGTAGAAAAACACAGTAGAACTGTATAAATACATAAAGATAAAAATCCACAAGCTTGTAAACTCCTTGGATGGTATCAGCTGGTTTGGTACCAGTTGTTTGCATATGCGCTCTGATCTCCTGTGACTCCTCTTGAGTGACAGAGTGGACTTCCAAGGGTACAACACAATGTAACCACTGTCCGTGTGTTTTGAGAACAAAATGTAAAATTGTGATTTTTGGATTCAATTTATTAAAAAAATAAAATAAAATCTCAAAATTAAAAGAAAACTTAGCTCAAACCTTTCTGCAGTGTAGTAATGTAAGTAAGAACAAAACGTTGTCTCACCTTCATTCATGCTAAAGTTCTCACCTTTAACGGTCACCTTGGCCATGCTCTTGGCAGTGCCTACATCACAAGTGTAGATATCAGTATCGTTCTCCTCCAGTTGTTTGATCATGAGAGTTAAGACGCCATCTTTCTGAGACATCTCATATCGCCCTCCAGCCTTGAGCTCTGTGTGACCTTTAAGCCATACAACCGTGGATGGGATTTGTTCCGTCGTGCATTGCAGAGTCACGGAGCCCTTCTCGTCTGCTTCACTGTCCTTTAGCGTTTTAGTGAATTTATGGATTGGCTCTGCAAAAAGGAAACTTCGCTGTGACAATGTTTGCCACAGAATGAAACTACGGCACTAATCTATAGTTTAATTTTTTTTTAAAAAGACTCCAGAACATATTCTATGTCTAGCAAATATTTCAACTTGGAATATCATTACTAATTCCTGCACCTATACACACCTGAGCTGGCATACTGGAGAAAATGTAGAATGATTTTCTGCGTTAAACAGATTAAGTTTTCATGTAATGAAATGTGCTATATAAATACAATTGTCATTTTATCTTTACATACCTTTACCAGGGATATTTTCCAGATGAATTAAATCATCATCACAAATACTTTTTAAAGGTCCTCTTGCCAGCTAGTATAAAAGCCACCACTAGGTGCTGCTTCCAGAAGGACTGACCCACAAGCACCTTTGTGTTACTTTACGTATGTGTGTGGTGTTTATTTGCTTGTGTGTGGAAAATCGAAAACAACGTAGAATAATCGTATCCCATCAAAGCTGAACTGTGAAATTAGACCAAGGCAATTTTTGAGTTTTCTTAGAGTCTTACCCTTGATTTCTAGCTTAGCTCTGGTGGTTGCACCTCCAATAACTTCACAGCTGTACTCTCCAGAGTCTTGAGCAGACACATTATGGATGGTCAGTTTCATGACTCTATCTTGCTGGCTGAGCTCATATTTCTGGCTCTTTTTGATGGCTTTACCATCCTTGGCCCACTTTACAGCAAAACTAGCCTGTGTCACCTCACAAGTAAAAACAGCATCTTCCCCTTGAATGACACAAATATTCTGCAGTCCTTTTGATACAGATGAAGCTTTACCTGCAACATAAGAGGACAAATGTTTATTTTATGATTTGAATCATTGCCAAAGCCTCTTAAAGACTGATATCAAGCTTACCTTCAACTGTCAATGTTGCTTTGGAGCTCAAGTCTTTGATACTGAAGACTACCTCACCAGCATCAGCAGGGGAGACATCTTTAATAGTGAGCATGTATTTGCGTCCTTTGGTGGAGATGTTAAAGCGGCCTCTGTTTGTAACAGCTTGGCCATTGACAGTCCAGGAGCACTCATCTGTGCTCTCACGAGACAGGATGCACTCAAAGCTGCATGTATCTCCCTCATTCACTTCAACTGATTTCAGCCATTTAGTTATTCCAATACCAATTTCTATGACAGAAACCAAATTGTGTATAAGTTAACTGTATATACGAAAAACAGTGTGTACAAATAAATATACAAAATGATAGAAAAACACACCTCTGACCGTAACCTTTGCCTTGGATACCTCAGTGCCAAGGTCACAGCTGTACTCCCCAGCATCATCTTTGGTGGCATCCTTGATGATCAGGCCCAAAGACTTGCCTGTGTGAAGGAGCTCATATTTTGGCCCAGCTTTTAAGACTTTACCCTCTTTTCTCCATGTGGGGGAAACTCTTGGCTTGGATGCCTCACATGCCAGAGTGATCATGCCTTTCTCTTCTCCAATAACATCGTCTAGTGACTTGAGGAACACAGCGCGCTTCTCTGCAGAAAGTAAAACAGTGATTGAGGGATAAATAAAAGCCTCATTTGTGAAATATCAAATAACTCTGGAACTGTATTTAATGCTCTCACCTTTAACCTTGAGTGTGACAGACTCTTTGACCTTGCGGACTTGAAAGGTGATTGTTCCTCCATCTTGAGGTGCCAGGTTCTTCAGTGTCAGCTTGTGAACCTTCCCCTCATGAGCGATGGTGTTAACTTCATTTGTGAAGAGCACCTTGTCATTCAGAAGCCACTGAGCTTCTTCATCAGCGTAGTTAATCTCACAGGTGAATACCGCATTGCTGTCTTCATCGACTTCTGTATTGGCCAAGTGCTTGGTGATTTTGATTTCACGCACTAGGCAGATGAATCGGGACAGCAGTTTCAGTTTGAAGAGCAATCACAAAATATTTCAAATCAGTTGTTTATGCTAGGGGAACTCTGTGATATTCAAACAGACTGTATAAAAGATGGATGTAGCTTCTCGATCTGAAATAAAAAGCAAACGTGGAAGTGCTGCATTTATTTTATTGGTTGCAAAGAGACTTCTGCTTGGATAAAAGTCTTTTGAGAATGATATTAGAATGACACTAATATCAATATTAACTATTATTGAAAATCTTTAGCCAAAGAGCGTGCAATGTCCTCGGTTTCTCAGTCAGATTCTCACATCTGGTTTCAAGGAACCAAAATGGATGGTGATAGTGAAAACACTGAGCTCGAGGCTTCACAATGGGGAACTAATAGGTGGCTGACGTCACGGTGGCTTCATCCATATTTTAAACACAGTCTTTTGACAATTTAAAGTTGGAAAACGTACCTTCAACAGTAAGTGTGCCTTTGGTCTCAGCAGGTCCAGACTGACAGCGGTACTCTCCACTGTCCTCCTCAGTCAGCCTGTGAATGGTAATTTGGGCACGTGTACCATCTTGCTTGATGTTGTACTTGTCTGAAGCTGCCAGAGGTACTCGACCTTTGAACCAGTTAACCTCTTTGGGTGGAGCAGAGAACTTGCAGCTGAGTATGGCTGAACTTTTCTCCTTCGCCTTAACATCTTTAATAACTTCTGCAATCTCAAGAGGGCGCTCTGAATGTGAGCAACAATGACTGATTAGACTCAGCTCAAATCTAATGGAAGTTTTCTGTGTATACATACAGAATTTTTGGGGGGAACACAACACTGAAAACATTTACCTTTAACTGTGAGCTGGGCTAAAGATTTGCTCTTCCCAGCTGTAAACTGTACAGCTCCCGTCATTGATGCTTTAGTCTTTTTGAAAGTGAGACGGTGCATCGTGCCTTCTTTCTCCATTTCGACATCAGGCCCCTCCTGCAGAGCAACTCCATTCAAAGTCCATACAGGAGGTTTCACCAGTTCCATACTGATTTCCACTTCAAAAACAGCTGCAAAGGGTTCTGTGACTTCTACTGGACTAAGTTCCCGCACTATGCTGATGGACTGCTCTGGAGGGATCATAAAAAGAGAATGGATCAGTGAAAAGAATTCATCAACTGCAAATACTTCACATTCTTTCCCAGGGATTAAGAAATGACATCCATTTTTTGCATGAAAGTCATTTTACAAGAACTAAAGCGGGGGTGTCAAACATAAAGTCCAGGGGCCAGAATCAGCACGGCGAAGACTCCAATCCAGCCCGTTGTTTAACATTGGAAAATGTAAAGAAGGATTGTATGTATGTTTTACAGTGTTTCCAGTTGACAAAGACCTCCCTGATGGCAACAAAGTAATTAAACAATAGAAATTATGTAATGTTACACATTTACTTACAATTTTAAGCCCAAAGAGTCGTGCTGACAGATTTATTTCATTTACTACAACAGCATGTCTATATCATGTAGAAAAACTGAGACATACTGTTGAAATTGTGCTTCTTTTTTATATTAAGATTATCTCATTGCTTAAATTTGTAGTTAATGTTCAATGAACTAAAAATTGAGGCCAACCCTGAGGCCACACTTAACAAGTGTAGCTTTAGATTGATGGAATTTAAGGTTGATAAGGATATCTGAGAGTTCAAAGGTCAAAACAAAATATAAGCAAACAATCTTGATAGGGATCCCTCAGATTTGTACTGTTTTAATGCTTGTTTATTTTTTAAACTAAACATTGAGAGATATGTTTGATGTGCAAATATATAACTTCATCAATATTCTCCCCAGACACGATTTGTTTATAGTATGTTCTCGTGATGCTTTCTGATGTATTCACCGTTAGGATTTATTGGTCTAGCCCTACACATTGTTTACTTGACTTGCTAAAATATGCACAACCGTCTGGATGATCTATTAGCATGTGTAAACATTCATCAATGATATTCAAATATGATATGACAGTTTAATGACCTTACACATATGACTGCTTATATGCTTGCCCATATTTAATGAAGTTGATATGTGAATTTTTAATGGTATAGCTCATATAAGGGATTTATTTTTTTTAAGGCTGTATGCAACTATTATCGCTACCAACTATTAGCAATGGGTTCGGAATTATAAATCTTACTTTATAGGATGGAAACACCACACATCATATGCAAAATAACTGTATTTAAGTATAAGACTTTCATTTATCCAGAGCAACGCATCTTCATACAGTGTATGAAGTCGTCCTGTGACTTCATACACTGTACCCCACACGGTGGTACATGCACAAAGGCCTTTTTTCTGTAATAACAGAAAATTCCCAAGATAAAACTTCAACACATCAGCAAAACTAAAAACAGGTTGCACTAAAATTTAGTTACTCATTTAGATTAAGAAAAATCTTAAAATTTCAACCTCAATGTTAATTAATTTAGTAGGTTAGGCTTGTTATAGAACAACTGAGAGATAACATATTAACAACCTATTATACACATATTTCCCATTAGTACACTATTTCAGATTGGCATACACCTCATTGAATTGGACACTGATGGCTTGTTTTCTGAGGATATAATGAGAAAGTATTTACATTTACAGTGGCAGTAAGTTTAAAATGAACTATTGTCACAATCCACTGTTTTACCTTCCACAAGCAGTTTACAGGATGTCTTGTCATCAGTGGCATCACAGGTATACGTGTCTTCATCCCCAGAGTCCACATCAATAACGGTGAGCTTTCGGTACAGGTCTTCGCTTTTGATCTCGTACTTCTTGCTGGGTTTGATCTCCGTCTTGTTCTTGTACCACTTCACCTTTGCGCTGGCACGTGACACTTGGCATTCAAGATGACCACGATGCTTATACATCGCTATCTTATCCCTGAGTCGCTTCACAAACTTCACAGGCAGCTCTACAGTAACAATAACACTTAATCAATGAAAACTATTATGTGTGCTGCAAAGGGTTTGCCGGTGTCTATGCATAAGTTAAAGTAATTTCAGATGGTATATGAATTGTATTGCATATTAATGCTTTTGATGATATATTAATGCTTTCATTGAAATATAACATGTTTTGCAAAAGCTAAAGAAAAAAGAAAGAGTATATAATGGCACTAACATAAAATTAGCCCATATATGCAAGTTACAGCAACTGATACAAAACTAGACAGCTATTCTCTTTCAGGATCAAATGATCTTTTCATACTAATAGAAATCAGATGCACTAAATATCTTATCTTTATGGTGGCCGTGAGACACCAAACGGACCGCAACTTAAGAAAACACCAGCAATAACAAAAGCGCTGCAAAAGCACACAAAACACAACGGAAACAGGAAAAACAACAACGGAAATAGGAAAAACAACAACAGAAATAGAAAAAAAAAACAGAAATAGGAAAAACAACAACGGAAATAGGAAAAACAACAACGGAAATAGGAAAAACAACAACGGAAATAGGAAAAAACAAAACAGAAATAGGAAAAACGACAACGGAAATAGGAAAAAACAAAACAGAAATAGGAAAGATGACAATGGAAATAGGAAAAAACACAAGGGAAGTGTTTCTGGGGAGACAATAACCCGACGGACCAGTTGCAGGAACCCAAAACATTGTAGGTGTGCTTTATCATGATTCATATAATATTGATGACAGATTTTTAGGCTAATAGTCATCTTTTGTTTCCTCACAAAACCGATAGATCCTCCACATCTTTTAAGTGTCTCCCAGCGCAATTCTTAGCATATTTTGGTTCCTGCAACTGGTCCGTCAGGTTATTGTCTCCCCAGAAACCCTTTCCTTGTGCTTTTGGAAACCTGTTTTTTCCTATTTCCTTTGTCGTTTTTCCTATTTCCGTGCTTTTGCAGCATTTTTCTTATTGCTGGTGTTTTCTTAAGTTGCAGTCTGTTTGGCCTCTCAGGGCTACCGTACATCTTACTATAACACACAAAATCTGTTTGTTTGCCTACAAAATCCTCCTTCACAATCGATCAAAAAAAAATTGGCACAAATGCATCTTAGGCCCCTGAAGTCTTATCTACACCACATATTGTTGATGTCATAATGTTGCCTAGGCTGGAGCCTATCATAGGTGTCATAGGGCAGGAGGCTATCCTGTAGGTTTGTCCTGGGGCTAACACGGAGAGATGGACAACCATTCACACCTGTGGGCACTTTAGAATCACCAGTTAACCCAATCCCACCAACTGCATGTCTTTGAACTGTGGGAGGAAGCCACACAGAGAGCATGCAAACTCCACACAGAAAGCCCACGGCCAGGTGGTGGATTCAAACCCAGGACCTTCATGCCATGAACTGCTCCACTGTGCTGCCCTAACAATATCTAATTTATAACCACAAAACATATATTATGGTGCCAGCATGTTGCCAAGAAATCACATAGCAATAGACTAAAACACTGGTGAAACAATACTGCATTGTGGGTACAAGTAATCTGTTTCACAATTAAATCACATTCTTGTACTGCTGGAGATTTTGAGATCCAATCTTCATAAGCCATCACACATTAAAAACGAAAAGAATGCTTTTCCTCTGGAATAAAATTATAAAACTGTAAAGCTGTGCTGTTGTTGAGTGCTCATTTTGCCATCAAGCTTCAATAAGGAGTGACTATGTGAATGTGAAGTTGCAAATGGATTTTATATCTTACCAATAGAAAGAATAAATATATGCAGAATGGCACAATGTGGTGACTCTCTTAGAATGATACTTCCTCAAGTTTTATTGTTTGTATCAGTAAATGATGTGGACGCATTCTGGGAGAATAACCGACTAACAGAAGTCAAGCTGTTCATCAAATTTAAACGTGTGTTTTATTGTTTGCAATTTTCTAAGAGCTCTTAACACAGTGAGAAGAAATAATCCATTTGCAGCCACACTGAACATCGCGGTGTGTAACAGCATTGGACTGATAAGCTATTACCATGCAACCATGCATTCAGTGTTATGCGATTTTAGTGCACAGAACACATATTCGTTTACCTTTCACTTTAAGTTTAGCAGTTGAAGATGCTTTCTCAGCTGTAAACTTAATTTCACCCATATCTTCTGGGGTAGCAGACTTGAAAAGCAGCACATAAGTTCTGCCTGGAATTAGAAACAGACATCATCGTGAAAACATCCTTATTATTCCCAATCTTTATTAAGGCAAATCCTGTAGCACTACATGCTTAGCTTAATTAAAATGGTTTTCCAATTTCTTGAGGCCTTACCCTCTTGCCTCATCTTTATGTTGTCAGTGGCTTTGAGTTTTGTGTTTCCTTTGTACCACTGGCACTCCACTTCATCGTGTGAGATTTCACAGACAAATTTAGCACTCTCCTTCTCCATTACCTCCAGATCTTCCAGCTTCTTGATGATCTTGATATCTCTGGCTGCAGGAAAAAGAGGCCAAGTACAGAAAACTTTACTGAACCTAGATTAATTGTACCTTACTGATTTCCTTACTTTGTTGCATAATTAGTAATTACCATGAACAGTGAGCTTGGCGGAGGTGTTATCATCAGTAGTACGGCAGATGTACGTGCCTCCATCTTCAGGGGAGCATTTGTTGATGGCCAAAGTGCGCTTTTGGCCCAATGAATGAATAGCAAAGTTCTTTCCCGGTTTTAGTTCTACCTCATCCTGCAGATTCGGTGTTATTCAAAATGTTACATGTGTACTACACACATTTAAATCAGCAGACAGTAATAATTTCTCACCTTGAACCATCTAACATCTGCATTCGCTCTGGACACTTCACATTCAAACGTAACCTTCTCCTTCTCAGGAACACTCATATCCATAATAGGTTTGGAGATCATAGCAGGAGCTTCTGTAGAATCAGCACATTAGACTTTTTTTAGACTGGATTTTTTTTAGGAAACCTAGACCTCATCAGGACAAACATGAGCCCACCGTTACCTGTGACGATCAGTTTAGCTGAAGTATGCACTCCCTCTGCCTGGAAGGAAATCATTCCTGCATCCTCCTGCTTGAGACTGGACAACGTCAGGATGTGCTTCTTTCCCAGAGCTGTGATATGGCAGTTTGGCCCTGACTTTAATTTGACCCTGTCTCTGTTCCAGGAGCCTTCAACATTGACCTGACTGAGTTCTACCTCAAGTGTTACTGTCTCTGTTTCACGTGCCTTGGTTTCTGTTAGACCCTTTATTACCTGGATCTTCTTCACTGAAGGGAAAAGGAAAAGAGTGTTAACACGTAGGACTGATTTTGTGATAACAAGCGCCATGACAATGACATTCTTCTTCTTGTATGCTATGCACATCATATTCTGTATTTAAAACATTAATCTTGATGAGTCTTACTCTCCACGCTGAGCTTGGCCTGGGTCTTATCATCCAGAGTTTCGCAAGAGTAGATGCCACGGTCAGCATAAGTCACACTCTTGAAGACCAGAGCCTGCTTAGCTCCCTCTACCCGAATCTCCATGTTTCCTGCAGGTTGCAGCACTACACTGTTCTTCATCCACCTGACTTCATCTGATGCCTTACTGAGCTCCACTTCCATCCTCACTTCGCTTTGCTCCTCCACTGTCAGGTTTTCTAGCTTTTTCTTGAAAGTCACAGGTTCATCTGGAAGGGACACAAAGAATGTTAGATGGAAGTATGTGTTCATTTATATAAACAGTTAAACAATAATTCCCATTATTATCTTACGTTGCACTTGTAGAGTAGCTTTGCAGCTTTTGCCTTCTGCATCAACACTTATCTCTCCTGCATCTTTCTGAGTGACTGAGGTGATGGTAAGTGAGTGGCTGCCACCACCTTGCTCAAGCTTATACTTCTGCCCAGAAACGATGAGGATACTGTTGTGGAACCATCTGACGCTGACGTCTGCTGGGCTGACGGCACACTTGAAAACGGCATCTTTTCGCTCCGTTGCAACCACGTTGTTCAGTTTGGTGACCAACCTCACTAATCTTGGTGCTGAAAGGAATAAAGCATAATTATATAAAAGAAAAGGCTTCCATCCTGGAAAGACGTTTTTTTAGTTAAACTAGTTAATTACCTTTAGAGGAGACTTTAGCAGATGTCTTGTCATTTCTACATTCACAGCTGTATTCTCCTTCATCTTCCTTGGTCATGCCAGTCACAGTGAGAATTCGCCTAGCACCATCTGCTCTGACACAGAACCTGCCTCCAGGTTTAATCTCACGGCCATTATGGTGCCATACAGCATCCCCTGAAGCTTGATTTAGTTCGCAAATCAGGCTTAGTGTACCTCCCAGTTCCACTGTGGCAGGTTTCAAAGGGAGAACAAACTTCAAAGCTGAATCTGAGAAGAAAGCATGAGAGGGAAAAGTTCAAAGAAAAATCTTGCATCTGCACATGCATGAGAGTTGTATTTAAGACTTTTCTATGACCTGCCTTTAACTTGAACTTTGAACTCCAGTTTATCATCCGCAGTTTGACAAGAGTACGTTCCACTGTCTTTCATTTCTGCAGATTTCACTATCAGGGTACGAGAAAGGCCCTCTTTTTTCATTTCATACTTGCTGCTCTCCTTGAGCTCCATGCCATCTCTAAACCATCTCACACTACCGCCCTCTGAGGTCAGTTCAGTGGATAAAACAATGCTTTCACTTGTTTGAACCACGCATGTGTCCTTGACAGATTTCTTCTGGAACTTTATGGCTAAATCTAGAAAGAAGAACTTATTTTCAGTACTTTGTACAAATAAGTGGTAATCCATTGGCAACATGTTATATTTAAAATAAATTTACCTGTTAGCTGCAACTTAAATACCAGCTTCTCTGTTCCAGCCTCACACGTATATTCTCCAGCATCCTTTTTCTCCACTTTTTCTATCACCAGCTCACGAGTTTTGCCCTTAGACTCCATGTGGGCTCCTTTGCTGGAAGTCAGCAGCTTGCCATCCTTGTACCACTTTACCTCTGTCTTGGAATCTGAAACCTCACAACTAAGCGTGGCTCTCTGTGAGAGATAAGTTTTCACTTCCTTCTGGACTGACTCCATGTTAGAGAAGCCAGCTGGGGCTTCTGACCAGCAAATGGACAAAAAAAAACATCAATCAATGTGAAATGCAAAAAAACTTTAAGCAACTATGACTCAACTTACTGGATACAAACGAGGCAATCTGGCAGAAATACTACACAACAAGACTATTTTAAAGCTCATTGACATACAGTAGGAAAGTACTAGAGACAACTTATTGAGCTTACCTAACACCTGTATCTTAAAGGGCAGCTTCTCAGACCCAGCCTCACAGATGTACTCCCCAGCATCCTTCTTATCCACACTGTTGATCACCAGCTGCCGACTCCTGCCTTTTGACTCTACATGAACTGTCTTGCTGGTGGTCAGAAGCTTGCCATCCTTGTACCATTTTACCTCTGTATTGATATCAGATACCTCACAGGTGAGAGTGGCTTTCTGAGAGAGAGTAGCTTTCACCTCCTTTTGGATAGACTCTTTGCTGGAGAAGGCAGACTTCACTTGGATCTCTGCAGAAATAACAGTGATTAATGTCATGGCAATGTAGCAAGTTTAAGTGTGATGTGAGATAAATATAACCTAGAAAATCAATTTTCATAGCAACAAAGTGGATAAATACATAGCAAAGCCAAAACCAGGGAACAATATTTAACAGCTAAAATCTAACGTGACCACAAAATATGCAAATATGTGAAAACATCTGCAATTCCACCAAACCAAAAACAAAAATTTCTAAATCTTTCATTGAGTTTCTGTTACAGTTTTACTCAATTCAGGTGTCAGGAAAATAAACCTAAACAAAGATTTCATAAAGTATTTAAAAAAATCTCTATAAATGTATAAATCTATGTAAATGACGAGTCAGATCAGCTGATTGACTATAATGTCTAAATTACAATTTTCACAACCAAAGAATATTATAAGAGCATGATTATTGTCATGTTTTTGCTTTGTGTTCCAGTACTCTCCTTTTTCTTACAACGTCTTTACAATGCCCCACCTGAAAGCTCCAAACTTAGTGCCCACCACCTTCAGCTCATCTCCACTCAGAGCAACACAAAGAGCCTAGACAATCATCTGTCTTGCAACAGTTTTTTCTATAAATTCAACATTGATGTATGATGCTTGATGATTCAGGAGTCAGTGAGTTACTGTAATATTCACTTTTAATAGTTACTAAAATAACAGCAATGACAATAACTATTACATAGTTTTTGTTATATAATTTGCATGTACTTCTCTTTTAGGTGTTAAAACACTTAACCTGTATGTTACATCCCCAATTTTCACTTGCTTTTAACATATAACCTCCAGCATCTTTCTTCTCTACATTGTCAATCACCATTTAAGTAATCCTGCCCTTTGAATCCATGTGATCTGCTTTGCTGGGATTTGGCAGCTTGTCATCTTTTTACCATTCCGCCTCTGTCTTGTTATCAACTATAATGGAGTAAGGTGACAGTACAATTACCTGTACAAAAACAACAGTTCAACTGAAATCACACAAAAACGCACAGCAAATGCATGATAACTCAGATAACTAGAACCTGGCAAATAACCAGCTAAAGATACCAGATCTTGTAACCAGAGACCAAAACATGGAGCTCAGCAGGTCATTTGAACAACATAACTCAATTTTCTACTCAAAGGCTGCAACAATTTTTTATCAAATTAAACCAAATACTACATCCCACAACTGAAGCAACCAACAATGTATTCAATGCAAACACAAAAACACTTTTTTGTGAAGAAGCCTTTGCATTAAACGATCTAAAATATGTTTTACACGTTACACTATATTATTATAAGTGTGACATCCATAGAGGCATACCTTGCACATGTATCTTAAAGGCCAGCTTTTCAGTCCCAGCCTCACAGATGTACTCTCCAGCATCCTTCTTCTCCACACTGTCAATCACCAGCTGGCGATTCTTGCCCTTTGATTCAGTATGGATTGTCCTGCTGGAACTCAGCAGCTTGCCATCCTTGTACCACTTCACTTCTGTCTTGTTATCAGATACCTCACAGCTTAGAACAGCTTTCTGTGACAGGGTGGCTTTTACCTCCTTTTGGATTGACTCCTTATTAGAGAAAGCTGACTGGACCTGTGTGTCTGAGGAGACCATGAATATGGATGATAAATTTCTCTCTCTCTGCAGCACCTGCAAGCCCCATGAATCAAACCAGTTAGATCATTGCCCCTACCTGCCACCTGTAGTTTGAAGGCAAGCTTTTCAGTCCCAGCCTCACAGATGTACTCTCCAGCATCCTTCTTCTCCACATTGTCAATCACCAGCTGGCGATTCTTGGCCTTTGATTCAGTATGGATTGTCTTGGTGGAAGTCAGCAGCTTGCTATCCTTGTACCACTTCACTTCTGTCTTGGCGTCGGCTACTTCACAGCTCAGGACAGCCTTCTGGGAGATGGTGGCTTTCACTTCCTTCTTAACTGAATCCTTGTTAAAGAAGGCTGATTGGACATGTGTGTCTATGGAAACCATGAAAATAAATTCAAATTCTTTGCTGTCCAGAAACAAATAGGTTTAATATCTGTAAGGCGCATAACTCAAGAGGAAAAACTAGAAACCAGTTAGGGCACTGCCCCTACCTGCCACCTGTAGTTTGAAGGCAAGCTTTTCAGTCCCAGCTTCACAGATGTACTCTCCAGCATCCTTCTTCTCCACACTGTCGATCACCAGCTGACGATTCTTGCCCTTAGACTCTGTGTGGATAGTCTTGCTAGAGGACAGGAGCTTTCCATCTTTGTACCACTTCACCTCTGTCTTGGAATCAGAAACCTCACAGCTCAAAGTGGCCTTCTGGGACAAAGTGACTTTCACCTCCTTTTGTATAGAGTCCTTATTATAGAAGACTGATTGGGCCTCTGAACGAGGAGTCATGAAAGGAAAAAACATCAGATGATATTTATTCAAAATATAGAAACTAAGTAATGCTATGATTTCAAAAGATCTTACCTGCCACCTGCAGTTTGAAGGTGAGCTTCTCAGTCCCAGCCTCACAGATGTACTCTCCAGCATCCTTTTTCTCCACACTGTCAATCATCAGCTGACGATTCTTGCCCTTTGACTCAGTATGGATTGTCCTGCTGGAGCTCAGCAGCTTGGCATCTTTGTACCACTTCACTTCTGTCTTGTTATCAGATACCTCACAGCATAGAACAGCTTTCTGTGACAGGGTGGCTTTTACCTCCTTTTGGATTGACTCCTTATTAGAGAAAGCTGACTGGACCTGTGTGTCTGAGGAGACCATGAATATGGATGATAAATTTCTCTCTCTCTGCAGCACCTGCAAGCCCCATGAATCAAACCAGTTAGATCATTGCCCCTACCTGCCACCTGTAGTTTGAAGGCAAGCTTTTCAGTCCCAGCCTCACAGATGTACTCTCCAGCATCCTTCTTCTCCACACTGTCGATCACCAGCTGGCGATTCTTGGCCTTTGACTCAGTATGGATTGTCTTGGTGGAAGTCAGCAGCTTGCCATCCTTGTACCACTTCACCTCTGTCTTGGTATCGACCACCTCACAGCTCAACGTGGCTTTCTGGGAAAGCATGGCTTTAACCTCCTTCTGAATAGACTCCTTGTTGATGAAAGCTGACTGGGAATCTGAGGGTAACACAAGTAAGAAGAGCAGTGCTGTCATAAGCTTTAAAATCACAGATGATTGGAATAATTTAGAGGCAAAATATGAAACACACACTTAGCGCTTGATAGGATGATATGATAAATCTAAATATGTATATTTTTGGCACTTCAAGATAGTGGATGGTTTAGATGATTAAATGTACACCATGAGCATTACTATGAATTTTATACATTTATAAAGATTAAAAATCTTTAGATTTAAATGAATCAACCAGGCTGTCCCACCTGTGACAAATATCTTGAAGACTAGCTTGTCCCCTCCAGCTTCACAGGTATACTCTCCAGCATCACTCTTCTCCACCTTTTCAATCACCAGCTGGCGAGTGTTGCCTTTTGCTTCTGAGTATATGGTCCTACTGGATATCAACAGCTTGCCATCTTTGTACCATTTCACCTCTGTCTTGCTATCTGACACATTACAAGTAAGAGTTGCTTTTTGGGAGAGAGTGGCCTTCACTTCCTTTTGGACTGACTCTTTGTTGGAGAAGGCAGCTACAGCTGGAGTTTCTGTGAGGAAAAAAGAAGTTTCTGTGCCATCAAATACTCCCAAATCAACATAAAAAACCCAGCCTTGTGCCATCATGCAGTGTTACCTTTTATCTTAACCTGGAATGTGATTTTGTCAGCTGCTGTCTCACACGAATAATGTCCTTCATCAATCTTCTTGGCACTCTTGATAATGAGTTTCCTTTGAGTCCCTTTGGAGATGATGGTAGTTCTTTGGTCCTCAGTGATTTCCATTTGATCTTTTCTCCACACAACAGCAGCACTGGCAGATGAAACCTCACAGCTCAGCTCAAGATCTCCTTTGAGAGTCGATGACATTCCCATGGTACCTCTGGCTTTGTTTAGAAATTTGGCAGGTTCATCTTAGGGAGGGAAAAGCAATAAAAAGTTACCATGTGACTTATGTGTAATAATAAAATTAAATGTCTTTTTTAAAAGTTTGGTTGGATTGTTAACGCAGGAGCTCATGTTTAGGAAGAGGGTTGGCCACGGCCCAACCACTTCCAACAACAGGGGCAGCCTGAGAAGCAGTTTCTTCTCAGGATTTATTTTCAATTAATTTAAAATAAACATTTAAATAAACAAAAGGACTAAACATGTTTTCCTTTCCTTTCTAATAAAGTAAAAGGAAGCAGTTATTAAATTATCATACATGAATTCCAACCGATAGCAGCCACTTTACAGTGACCCGTTAAATATAAGAAAGCACATCACAGGTCAGAGGGTTGATCAGCAGAGGATGAAGAAACTTTCTTTAACTTTACTTTGAATTGTATAATGCTGTGGGTCCATATCATGTGACATGTGGATGATGTTCTTGTGTTTTTATGAGATATTTACATTAGAAAAAACTCATCTAAAACATGTCACCTGTAATTAATGGATGTTTTTTTCTTGCATTTAAATTTTTTAGGCTTTCACATTTTTATGGGGTTTTTTGTTTTTGTTTTTTTAATGGCAGGAATACTCGGGTAATGGGTTAGAGTGAGGATGAAGTCACTTAATGTGGAAATTCATTTACAGTTAAAAACAGAAAAATAAACAGAGAGCATACTTGAGTTAGAGCGGACCATTTCTGCCTGTTTTATTTTGTCCTTGAAAGCACGGGCAGTTTCTTTTGAGACAAGCTAATGAATCTGTTTGATGCCTCAAAGATAAAACCAATCAGAGCAGCTCACATTCCAGTAAATCATTTGAGGTGTTTTGCACCCTGAACCTAGTTCCTATTACAAAAATCCTCTCTGGAAAATCCTAATTGTGATTTGAAGCAACAAATGATGTAAAGTTAGCTGCAATTTTTACACATACCTTTAAGAGTGAGTTGCATGGACATCTTGTCATCAGGTAACACACAATCATAAATCCCCACATCTTCCTCAGTGACGTTGTGTACCATCAGGATCCTCTTGCGGTCATTAAGCACATATTCATACTTTTTGCCCATTTTTAGCTCCCGTCCGTTCTTCGTCCAAACCACCTGAAGAAAGAAATACAGAAATGCTTTCCAAATTAAACAGGTTAGGATCACACAAACACATACATGTGCTATTAATGTTAACTGGAATTACTCAAACACAAAAGTGTCTCATTTGCAGATTATTCAGAAAAGGGTGCACCAAGGGTGTAGCATTGGAGGACAAAGAACAAGGCGGTCACAGGAAATTTGAGTATTTAATGAAAAGTGAAAAGTTGTGTTACACAAGAGTTAAAACAGAATTTTGTGTTAGGTAAAATGAAAAAAATGTATACAGATGTAAAAGTTATAATCCTATTAAGTAATCTAATAGTGCACAAGTTGTATAGTCAAAATATAATTTGAGGTACCTAAAGTAAGCACATTAATCATGTCGAATTTGAATCAAAATATTGTAGAGTAGAAGCAGGAAGTAACACTACACAGAAGTGCTTAAATTAAAATACAAGTACATTAAACCAGTACTTAAGTAAATTACTCAAGTAAAGCTCTTTGTCTTTGTCAGGTCAATTCAATTTTATTTATACAGCGCCATATCACAACAGCAGCCGCCTCAAAGAGCTTTATATTGTAAGGTAGACCCTACAATAATAATATGTAGACGTAGAATTAGGATAATTAAATATCCTATTGACACATCTACAAAGCTCTTTCAAAAAGACGTTAAACGTTATATTAAAACAGCTGTTTTAATAGAGTCTGTAAAGGCAAAAACTAAAACAAATTATTTACATATTTCTATCACTAACCTGTGTGTCGTAATCTGACACCTCAACAGTCAGCTGAGCAGTGGCTTGGGCACTGCAGGTCACCACCTCTAGATGATCGGATTTGTTGGTGAACCTAACAGAAGGGGCTGAAAACAACGTGGCACTGTAAGAGGGTATTACTGATTGGAAGAAAAAAAACACAAAAAAAGACACAAATTAATAGGACTGAGGTCATTTCTCTAGTATGTACCTTTCACATTGAGGATGCAACTGCTTTGTGAGCCTCCACCCACAAACTTGACTTCAGTTCCATTCATTTCCATGGTCACAACTCGGATGAGCAATGTGTGTATGTTTTTTGACCTGGTGATGAGGTAGTCGGCTCCACTGCGCAAAAGGCGTCCGTTTAGGGACCAGAAGCCTGAGCAAACAGCAGACAGCTCGACAGAGATGGAGAATTCCTCACCGGAGACTGCAGTGCTGTTAATCAGACCTTTTCTGATTTCTGCAGTGGGTTCTGAAAAGAGGCCCGCAAACAGGATTTTAAGAAGGAAGAACAAAAACCAAACATAGACATAAATGACAACAATCACAGAGAATTCAGTCTTACCAAGGTAGAAGGTTCCAGGTACCTCCAGGTAGGCACTCTGCCCAAAGTCATTAATGGCAGAGATACGGAACTGGTAGCTAGCTTCTTCAGTGAAGTTGCAGATTGTAAACTCTGTTGTGACAATGGTTTCTTCAGCATTGCACCTCTGCCACATTTGGGTACCAACCTTCCTTCGCTCTACAACGTAGCCTTTGATGGGGACAGGGCGGTCACTGTCAGGAGGAGACCACTGAATGGTGATGGAGGACTCTGTTTTGTTCTGCACCACAGCGTCAACTGGGGGATCGGGAGGATGCTTCCGGGCAGCTAGAGAAAAATATTGTGATGTTATTTAGTTGGACTACTAGTTTCAGTTCTTCTTTTGTATTTACGTAATATATGCTGATATTTGACCTAACAACAAGAAATATATCGAGATACACTGTTTTGTATAATTCAATAAATGTTTGGTTCATTATTGTACCAAAGGGTCCTGTCACCCTCCCCTCATCCCCAAAAGATTGCAGCAGATGGCTGGAGTTTTTCCTTCCCACTGTTGCCAAGTGTTTAGTCATAGGGGGTTGTCTGATTGTTGGGTTTTCTCTCTAATATTGTAGGATCTTTACCTTACAATAAAAATCGCCTTGAGGCAACTGTTGAAATGATTTTGCACTATATAAATAAAATAAATTGAATTTAAATCAATCGCCACAAGATATTTTGTATATATTTACTACAGATATCATTAGAATGTATCAAACAATATTTAACCCACCAGTAACTGAGAATCGGGTGGATGTCTTGCAGTCTCCAGCCACAAACGCCACTTCTCCAGAGTCCTCTGCCTGGCAATCTCTAATTGTGAGTGTGTACTGTCTAAGCACGCAGCCGATTGAAATACGTGAATCCTCTTTTAACTTCTCGCCATTGCGAGTCCAGTAGGCGTCTGGATAGGGATGTTCCAGCTCCACGCAGAAGATGACAGTGTCGCTAACAGGAACTACTGTCCTCCGAGGAAGCTTCTTAGTTATGTTACCTGAGATATAAGAAGAAACTGATTTGAGATGAAGAAAACAGAACTGAAAACTGCATTTTTCAAATAGATATAGCAGTAAATAATGGTCCAATGTAGTAAACATTCACAGACCAGGTCATGTCGCATTAAGTATCCACATGAGATGCATGTAATATTTACATTAAACCCATATAGACAATTGTAATTACACTTGATAAGTGCACAAACACTGAAGAAGAACAGTGGAAAGAAAAAGAGTGTCTACCGTACCCAGGACTGTGAGCTCAGCCACAGTGCGACTGCCCTCTTTCATCTCGCATATATAAACTCCATCGTCGTTGGTGGTAACGTTGTGTATGGTGAGGCGACGGAGGGTGCCGTCCTGCTCCATGCGATATTTAGCATTTTGCTGCAGTCGCGTTTCCTCCATGAACCAGTTGGTATAAGTGGAACTAAGAGGCACCTCACACATGAGTGTGGCTGAGGTTTTTTCCTGCACCTCCACATCCTGCAGCTTTCTCCTGAATGGCACCTTGGGTTCTGGCACAAGGAAATATGACAGAATCTTTAACCAAAGCTGAACTACATCACACTTTCAACTTCTACATGTATTTACACACATATTCAAATATATGTCAGGCTAATGAAATATCAATAAAGTGAGAGAAACTAGAACATTTAAATTCAGGAATCAAGTGTAGAAAATCTGATTTAAGAAGTGAGATAAGTTCAACCTGAGCACTCAGTATAGCCAAATAAAATATTTAACATTTGCATTCATGTTTTCCAATATGTTTCCTAAACTGTGCTCTCCAAAGACTAAGTGAGTTAATTTCATCTAGCCATGCTGAATATTTTTGCTTCAAGCATGGTTGTAATAACATCCAAACAGGCACTGCAAAGATTCAAATACAGGATGGCTTCCAAAGCAAACATAAGATTACTTTTTATCACCAGAAGTGGCAATAAACTCCAAATCCAAGGGGCAGGTTACACCATGGACAGTCTGTCACATTTATAGAATACATAAGGTGCACTGATAGGAATGGGATCCTTTCTGTCAACATCTCTTATTCATCTCATATTCTTGTTCTTGTTCCAATCCACTGCCTTTATGTGTGAATTTTGCACGTTCTCCCCTTGCCTGTGTGGGTTCTCTCTCGGACACTACGGCTTACTCTCAAAGTTCAGAGTCATTTATTTTAAGTTAACTGGTGATTCTTGGTGTGAATGTAAGTGTGAATAGCTTTCTTTTTCTGTATGTTAGCCCTGTGGTAGACTGGCAACCTGTCTAGGGTGTATCCAGCTTATCCACCCATTGACAGCTGTGGTAGACTCCAGCTTAACTTCAACCCTAAACCCTAAACTGGACAAGTACTAAAGAAAATGGATGAGTATTAGCAAACTACTTCTCCAGTGCATATGTAAAGAATGGTATATAAAGACTATCATGCAGTTCATGTGCTGGATACTGTATTTGCCATTACACTACCATTTATTTTCTAGCCACATATAGTAAAACTTCTTTCCATTTCAAAGCTTTCTGCAAAACTCCAGCAAAGTACCAAATTGCTGGGAAAATATCACACAAAGAACCAATTTTCCTGCACTTTGAATTCAGCTGGTACATCGGCAGCTTGGCACTCGACATCGGACTGACTGGAAATTAATATCTGAAATTAAAATCTGCAACTCTACAGCTTCATATCCTGGACCAACATCTTCCTGAGGGAAGTCACATCAGCAGTGTGCCAAAGTGATCTACTGAGTGAGTGACCATCTTAGCAACTGTGAACTACTCATCGCCAGCAGAAAATAGCTGCAACACAACACCTTACTTCAGGACATGAGCCAGAATTCAGTCTTGTTGTTAAAAGGCAAACAACAACACCCAGAAGATTCAGAAGAGTAATTACAGTTCCCAGTAAGCACTGCTCTCAGTTTGTAACTATTAAAATATACAAATGAGTCACACTGGAGCATGGGGGACACGATATTTAAGTACAACGGATGCTGCAGATTATAGATACACCATGACAGTGTTATAAACAGTGTAATAAATTAATATGCAGCTCAAAATATCCTCATCAAATAAACCATTTACGTCTCCTAGAAAAGGATTCATGACTTCTAAACTATTAAATATGTACATAAGTATGAGCTTTTTATAAACATTTGTATCTTCAGAGGGTTAGGGTCTTTGACCTGAGTACTACAGACAGAAAGTGAGTTGAGATTTGTTAGCATTATCAAAAAATAAGGTAAAGCCAGCCTTAATATTTCCCTGCATACTTATTAGAAGTATGCAAACATATCTTTACTAAAAACTTAATTCAGGAGGATTTTCTTAACTGCGATTGCTCAAAAATGGTAATAGCTTACCTTTGACTGTTACTAACACAGCGCTGTAGGTCTGCCCTGCCATATTGGTTGCATTGCAGGTGTAGAGGCCATTATCAGTCTGCTTGCAGTACAGGATTTTCAGGATGAAGTTCTCAGCTTGGTCCTCATAAATGACATGTCTGCGGCCCTCGCTGATGTTCATTCCATCCTTCCTCCAGATAGTGTGGGGTTTGGGGTGACCGGTCACAAAGCAGCTGAGTTTGGCATGTTTCCCCTCAGTCACGGTGCAGGTACGAGTGAATACACCTTTAGGAAGCTTCGCCAGGGCAGATGCTCGCAGATCGTGTTCCAGGCCCAGAGAACTGAAAGCATCCGTGATTTTGGCCGTGGAGGAGGAAGAAATGGAGGCGCTGCTTTCTTCATTGCGGTAGATGGAGATCTCCTCTTTGCGCTTCTGTAGGTGAGAGAGAAGGGAGCTGCTCTTATCTACAGCTTGGCGGTGGGAATCCTGAGCATCTACAACGAGGGCAGCCGCAGCTTGTGCGCGGCCGACAGTGTTCTGGGCCCTGCAGGTGTAAGTGCCGCTGTCCAGGTTTCGTACGCACTGGATCTTTAAAGTGCTGCCATCGCTCTCAGAAATGATCTTGATGCGACTGGTCTCCCCCAGGTAGCGCCCATCCTTTTCCCATTCAAAGTTGGCCTCAGGGTAAGCTGCAACTTGGCAGTGGAAAACAACATCACCGCCCAAAACAACACGTGCAGAGGCAGGCTTCACCATGAAAACAGGGGCCTTCTGAGACATCTCTGTCGGCAGCGCCACTTTGAGGGTTACAGCGGCGTAAGCTTCACCGACGCTGTTCTTAGCTCTGCACATGTACTGTCCACTGTCCTCCAGAGTTAAGTCATAGATGGTCAGGCGATAAGCGTCTCCATCTTCCACAGTCTTGAAGCGGCCTCCGGACGTCAGCTTCAGCTTGTCTTTTTCCCAGGTTATCAGTGGAGTTGGGCTGCCCACAATTGTGCAGCTGAGTGTGGCATCCTTGCCCACACACACTGAAAATGCCTTTGGGCGAGTGAGAAACCTGGGGGCCCCTCCAAACAAGTTTTGTTCCATCGTTTGTTCCTGTGATCAAACAAAGGGCAAATATTACACATCTTATAAGTCTTATTAATATCTTGGAACAGTTATTGAGTCCAAACTCAACTTTGAAGCAACATGTGTGCAAAAAATCTCCACACTGATAAAACCATTTGTTTCATCCTGCTTTTTTTAGTCTGTTTTATCCTTTTTATTTGGTGTCACGGTGTTGATTTCTGCCTCTCTCTCTTTTGTCCTTTCGCCCTACCCTCAACCTAACCCTGACCCCAATCAGTCATGGCAGATGGCTGCCCCTCCCTGAGCCTGATTCTGCCAGAGGCTTCTTCCTGTTAAGAGGGAGTTTTTCCTTCCCACTGTCACCACATGCTTGCTCATAGGGAGGCATCTGATTGTTGGGGTTTTCTCTCTATTACTGTAGAGTCTTTACAGTATAAAACACTTTGAGGTGACTGTTGCTGTGATTTGGTGCTATGTATATAAAATTGAATTGAACTGATATTTATCTGTGAAGGACAGAAAGGGCAGATTGGTGAGCCACGGCTGAGCTCAGCATCACTGTACACCACAATTATAGTGTCTGCTGGGCATGATTTTACTGGACAATTTGCTCCCTTTGCATAGTGACTTTCAGCTTCTCGTCCCAAAGTGCAAAACAATACGGTTTACAAAACAACTTTGTTCCAGCAGCCATTACTCAGATTAACCGAGCATAGCGTTGCTATCCTACATGATGCCAAGTGAATTCTCTGTAATTATAGTATAATTATTTCTTCAGTATTTTTTATTAAGCTTATATATTTTCTGTGTTTGCACTGACAAACATGGATGGAAGATGGATGACTCTCTACTCCAGACCAAATCTACCCATGGGTACAAATAAAGTAATTGAAACAATAAAAATATTAAATAAATAAATACAAAACTGATTTTATATATGTACAAGTTTAATAACCTTTATTAAAAACACCAATCTTCAACTGCAAGTATAAATAAACCAGGAAGTACAAATGTAAAAATTACAAAACTATATCAAGAAAAAATTAATACATTTACTATTATTTCCTGTAGATCATATTCCTCCACAAACACCTGTCAACTTTACACAAACCCATTGTAAAATCTGGCCTTCTGCTATGTGTTCTCTAAAATATGTTATGCTATGAAAATAGACATAAATCCAGAGTTAGGGTGGCATATTTATAGCTGACAGTTACAGTAGCTATATATCAGTCAACATATCCTTGACCTGCCGCAGCGGACATTCATCAATACAAAGACCTATTCAAAGGGAAAGAAGCTAAATAGCAAACAAATTCCCTCACAACAAGGTCAGAAAGAGCGCTTATGTGTCTTTCAAACAGTGACATTTACCAGCTTTGTCACCTCCGCCGCTTTAACTGCCTGTCCCAAAAATAACCTCAGCTGTCAGACTCCGTCTCTGTCCATTGCCATTTGTAGAAGCGAAAGGGACATCAGCTGTTTGATAAAGCTCCCACTTCACAAACATACTTCATTTCTAGCACTGTCCGTTTTCTACCAGCTGAGGAAAACTCGTAAAAAAAGACACTGGAATTTAATGAACGACTAAAAAAAATCACGGAAAAAATTCGACAAAGGAGCTTGTGTTTACTTAAATATAACAGAAACTTCAGCTGGATGATGCGGTTAGCTAATGAACTCAAATCCGCCCCTGTAATAATCACAGGTGAAAAATGACAGCTATCTACCTCTTTGAGCTGCACCTAAGCTCAAATTAACCAACAAAAAAAGGAAAAGAAATTCTAACTTCGACCAAGTTCCTATGTAAACTTTACTGTAAGAAAATGAGTTAACTGTTGTGTTACTGCTTCTTCACCTTGAGTCCTTAACCGCTCAGGAAATTCAGGCGCTGAATCATGTGGGCCAAACAATCAATAGCCCGTCAGGATTTCCGGATGATGGCCCTCTCCAACAGCGTTCAGGGGCTCCACATGGGGGGCAAGAAAAAGTCTTCTTTGACCTCAAATATATTTCAAAATGGTTGTAAATCCAAGATAGTGAAACATCCCCCCGTCTCCTGCAGTGGGCGGTTGAGCAGACTTACTTTTTCTTTCTTCTCTGGTGCCTCATGATGCCACATAGCTGACGTGCCTATTTTGGCGCAGCCTCCTTTCCAAAATAGACCTGTCATTTGGAGATAGGAGATAGCCTGATGGTGGCTTCGGGAAGGAGAGCAGGCTGGCCTGGCCTCTGCTGGGTTGCTGCTGCTGCAGGCTGGAGACGGCAATACGGACACAAGTCATAAACAACTCATACTAGGTGTAAATGTGCCGCGTGTGGACGCGTCAAGCAGGAGCAGTTTATTGAGTTTCAGTTCAGTTCAGGTTTAGTTATATATCAGTCGCCTCAAGGCGCTTAATATTATAAGTTAAAGACCCAACAATAATACAGAGAAACACCAACAATCAGACGACCCACCCAATGAGCAAGCACCTTGGCGACAGCGGGAAGGAAAAACTCCCTTTTAACAGTTAGAAACCTCTGGCAGACAGGGGCGCTACCAAGGGAGAGCCGTGCCCCCACGCCCCCCCCCCCCTCCCCGCCCTCACCCAGGTGTCACTTTATATATCCCTCACATTTCCCATCATCACATGCTGCACTGTTCATGTTTTTTTTGGGGGGTTTGCCACCCCAAGATTTTAGTGCCCCCCCCCCCCCCCCATAGTCAAGCCTATAAACAAATTCTGGTTCTGCCCCTGCCAGCAGAATCAGGCTCATGTAAATCGGCCCACAAAAAAGTTTTTTTTTACCACACAAGTTTAAACACCTATTAACTACTTCTGTTTTAATATCATTTTAACTGTATTCAAAACTTGTCAATTATCCCCTCCAATGTAAAGGAGGGCATATATTTTGGACTTACTGTATTTTCGTGGTTTTAGAGATTTTACTACTCCGAAACAAAAAATTCCCCCATGTCTATTCATGTAATGAAGTAACAGATAGAGTTTTATTCTTTTAAGTAATTAAATAACTTTACACATTTTTGTACTTTTAAATCCAAATTCTGCTTCTTTTTTCTCCTATTAAGATATCTCAAGGATTGAATGTTCAGTTAAACTTCTTTATCCTGACAGAAAGATGAGTTTCCTTTAAGATTTTTCACTTAAAAGTACATGTAAAATGAGTTTGATTTAAGTTCTGTACTTGGATAGTCAAGGTAATTGACACAAATTCACAGGCAGGGTATAATTCTGAAAACTATGTCCCGTAGGGGATTATTCATGATTTGAAGACTTAACAGAGCTGCAAACAAAACTGAACCTCCACTTCTTGGCTTGTTGTTGTTCACTTGTTTCAGACTTTCTTAGATGTGCAAATCTGAGATGCTCAAATCAATCTCTTGCCACCTCTGTCTCTACTTAATGAAAGTTTACCTCAGCTTACAACAGCTCAAGATGTGCCAGGTTAAATGTGAAGGTAATTAACACCAAGACATTTTAGATACTGCATCACAAATCCAGTCCCTGTCATCATATTACCAGTAACAGAATCCAGCCTGCACTCTGATATCATTGAACATTTGCAGTGGTGACAAAGGCACAAACAGCTTCCTCATTCTTCTGCTTATTTATAGAATTAAACCCCGCTCTGATCTCTGAACAAAAACATAAATCTATCAGTCTGCCTCTCTTGATAGTTCATTCATTTGCAGTAGTTGTAGTGAATAATAAATCCACTTAATCTGCTTATGATTAGGCTGAGAGGTTGACTGAGCTTGCAGCAGACTGTTTTCCACAACATCCACTGTGACAGCTGCTGTCCCCAGCTCATCAGGGCCAGAATGAAGTTATGACTTCATATTGTCCATATTGTGGAAAGGACTAGAATACAGTAATACTTTAAATGTATCCTTAGTGAAGTATTCACTTTGATTAAATCACTTGATAAAGCATGGCAACAAACCTCAGGTTGCAGTGCACATTTTTAATATAGACTCTCAATTTCCTTTTAGGAAAAAATCATTCTACTTGAAGTGACTAAAGCCAGTGTTAACCCTTTTGTCCCCAAACTTTGGCTTCCATGTTATTTTCTTACTCTTCCAGTGCGGGCTTTCCCCCCAGTGCCAGTGACTGACAGCAGCAGGTAGCCTGGACCCTGATTTAAACTCCCAGAAACTCTAGCAGACGGTAATCCACTGTTGCTGCTTTCCTCTGCTTCATCCTCTCCTGGCCACTGTGTTTAGTTTCCATACTCTAACTAGAGTATGTGTACTGAGGAAGAAAATAGTTTAGATAATGCTATCCTCTGTGTTGGCATGAAATACGTCCAAACCTTCTACTGCGGTACTGTGTCACAAATTAGCACAGGCTAGGTTCCTTGATTTCAAATCACTTAATATACCAAAACAACACCACGACATATTTCTGCAACTTTTTGGTAAATGTTTAAAACTCACTTGCAGACAGTAACCACACTCTCATGGCACCTGCCAACAGCCTGGCTATAATTTAGCAACCTAAATATTAAACACTAAGTAAAACATGTCTTTGTAATGAGACTTTTCTTTTTTTTTTTTGCTAAATGGAAGCAATGCATACTCTCCAGTCCGGTCTCCGTGGCCTTCCACTTGACCTCACAGCCATTTCGAGAATAAGGTCATAGCTGTATCATGTTCACAGCTTGGAACACATGGGTGTTACCTTAAGAACAGTTACATGGCAGATGACAATCAAAGGAGCTTGCAAATAAAAGACTTCTTTAAGTTGCTTGAAGACGTTTCACCTCTCATCCGAGAAGCTTCTTCAGAACTGAAGAAGCTTCTCGGATGAGAGGTGAAACGATGGCAGATGACAAGTGAGACAAATTTTAGTTCTACCAAAGATTAAGATTACTAAGACTGAACAGCAGATGGCAGGCATGTCCTCCCCAAAACACTCAAGGGGCTTGGACAACATTAAAAACAAGCAATAAGGTGGGCAGGATCAAGTAGGCGTAAGCTTCATCCTACCCCTTTTGAAGCATGTAAATTGTATGGTAGAGCGATTCCTTTTTTTTGTATCCAATATTTTTTTTTATATTACTTATATGTTTGAAATAAAACAATTAAATAAAAAATGAGACAAACTTAGCAAAAAAGAAGCACATCTTTATTTACAGTCTTGATAGTATTTACAGTATTATAGCAAGCACAGGACAATAGTGGGAACACGTGGCAGTGAGGTGCTGTTAAAGAAAACAACTCACCTTAATTATTCCATATGAAAAGTCCTGATTTACAAAAAAAAAAAGACTTGATCAACAGGTTACCCTAACACTGCCACTGAGCTCTTCTAGAAATGAGGGTCACTGAATGCGATTTATGCAGCTGTTGATGCTGTATGATGTAAAATGACGTTTAATCAATGGACCATGTATATGTGCTATTCCTTCATAAGTTCCAACAAGACTGTGAGCAGAATCAACTGGTTAGAAAGAGTCATAGAGCAAGTCAAAGGGGAGAAAGAGACAAAGGACAAAAGTACGGAAAACATATATATGACAGTAGTAACAAAATGTGAATAAGTCTGTATAAAACCTTTATATTCATTCAGAAGCTGTTCACTAAATACTTTCTTTTTTATTGTTATATAGATTTAGGTGTTATAGTTCAAACTTCTAGGCATCTATCTATCTATCTATCCATCTATAATGTCTCTTGTCTACAGTTATTATTTAACCAAACAAATGGAAAACACAGTAGACTCCTTTGGTTGGAAAATGTGAGGGTAAAGAATCGAGTTGTTTAAGTATTTAAGTTTTTACAAGTTAAGTTACATGAAAAACTACTTCCAAGCAACAGCAAAAACAAAAACAAAGAAAATTTAACTTTATTCTTTTTTATTTTAAATAAACATTACATAATCAACCACACACAGAACGATTAAATACACTCAAAATTAGATGTATTTGCCTCTCTACT
This sequence comes from Rhamphochromis sp. 'chilingali', assembly GCF_963969265.1. Classification (NCBI taxonomy): domain Eukaryota; kingdom Metazoa; phylum Chordata; class Actinopteri; order Cichliformes; family Cichlidae; genus Rhamphochromis; species Rhamphochromis sp. 'chilingali'. Next base: position 20,490,439 of record NC_137943.1, on the reverse strand, counting down.
CAGTCTCTGAAAACAACACGTACTGTAAAGCTGTGCTGAAAACAAGTTCTTTTGGCATGTTTCATATTTCAGCTAATGCTGCTCAATTTACAGAACAAAAACATACAGACAAGAAGAAGAAGAAGAAGAAGAAAACAAATTCACCATTTCAGGATGAAAACATAGCACCTTGTTCCAGTCACTGTGATCCTTCGACTGGTCTATATAGTGGATAAGAAACCATAGTATGATCAGAAGGTTTGCCATAATGGCATGCTCCCGTTTCTTCAGGATGTTAAAGACAGCGCAGTCCCATGACAAAAGATACACTGTCAGATACAACAGACTGACCTGTCAGCTAACAAGACACATCCACAGTTTCACTATATGCACTCGATGCTATACACAATGGCATGGAAATCAAAAATACTATACATCCTATGTGCTGGTAAATATGTGAAAGCAAATCTGTTGGTTAACATGAGACGGCTTCTAAAAAGAGCAAATGCTAATCCTTATTACCAAGGCACTGCTTATAATAAAACGACTAACATTAGACACTACCATGGCGTGTAAATGTGCAGACTATCAAAACTCTGTGTTCAAAGCTGAGCTCCAGTGTCTCTACAACACAAACTCATCTCATATGGAAAAAAACACCACAAATGAACTGCGACCACAAGAAATGCGTGTAAGCACATTTAAGGCCGTGTGAGGGAAACAGACATTTACTGACCAGCGGCAGAAGAAAAAACAAAAAACAAACAAAACAAAAAACCCAGCAAAAAAACATTATGTGCTTGGCCACAGTGTTTCCTTATAGTCTGCTGAGGACAAATGACAACACAAGACAGGCTGATGCAATGCTTATCTATAAAGTTAAATCAGGATGCAAGTACACACACACACACACACACACACACACACACACACACACACACACACACACACACACACACACACACACACACACACACACACACACACATTAAAAATGCTTTTCAATCAGTGCAAAAGTGTTAGCATAATTACGCAGATGTTAAAATGCATTCCCTCCACAGACGCATGCACGCTCAACGTGAGAGTGAAACAACTTCTAAACACACGAGAGGGTTAGGACACACTCTGAAGTCTTATAGAGGTGGAGGGCTCAATTTATATTCCTTTGCAGAATGCAATAAAACTGGGTTGATATTGTCATCACTAGATCAACTATGAGATTTTGTCCCAGTTTATTTCAGGGTTTACCGGCAATTGCATTCACCATCTTGCCGCTGGGCATGGCATCTTTGCAATAACACCAAAATTAAAGACAAAAACCACATTGTAAGAGGGGCCACACACCACCTCCATTCGTAAAAGTTTATGATTGTTTAATTTTTTTTTCCTAAATAAATTATATCTCTCTATATACCTGTATCAATTACATATGTGGGGAAATAAATATATATAATGATCTTACTTTGGAAAAATAAAGTCTTAGCAGAATTGCCGTCCTTAGCACGCACTCTGAAATCAGCCCTTATGATGAAGTTCCATTTTTATATGATCAGTTTGAGGGAAAGCACAAAAAATGGTAACAAGCACACAAAGTATTTGAAAAAAGTAACACCTTACTGTTTTGTTCTTTTAAAAATGGTTTCCACCTACACCTGCCATTAAAATCAAAATGCAGTCGAAAGATGCACCTCTAGAATGAAAAAAACGTTTATGTATAATAAATATTTACACAAGAGTAAATACACTACAGAGGTATCGATTTGTGTATTCGTTTTTTCTCCTCCACAACTGAGGTAATGCGGAAAACTAGGATTTAAATACATGTTTTTACATCGGTGTTAAGGCATAACGCTGGCTCTGTCCAGCTTAAACAGATTTCAATTACATCTTCTATCTGCATTGGGATTTCTAAGACAAGTGTACTTGGTGCCCATTACTACGGCTCTGCTTTTGAGGAAAAGCAACTGTCTTGACAGATGAGCCGCAGAAACAACAACACTGAACAAAAATCTGCATTTAGGACCACTAAACACAGACAGCAGCATCAAACCATGTGCATGCTTAGGCTCAAGGAACTCCCAGATACACATAGTGTTTTAGCAGTGCGGCTACTGTATATAGTGAACTTTTGAATCATTTCAATACTTGGTATATTTTGCAGGAATTGGATCTAGTAGTAAAAATGTGACCTTTGAAGGAACAAGCAAGATGCAAAAGTGTATTTACATTTTACAAGAGTCAAATAGCACAACTCTGAAATGCTTTTTCCCCCCCCAGATGACTAAAATTGTTCAGGCAAACAAGATACAATTTGAAGACTTCATGCTGTGGCACAGATTGAGACACTATTCTGTGGAAAACTTCAATTATACTTGCACCATAATACCCTGTGATGCTCAAATACTCGATTTGTGCGCAGCAGAAGTTGTGATGAACCTTTCGCGTTTCGCGCCCATCGTCGCACGGTGGATCTATGATTACCCTACACCTCATCGATCTTTCTGTCATACGAGCTTCGGGAAAAGTTCCTACAAGTTGATAAGAAAATTGTGACAATGTGGACGGAAGACATATGGTTTCCCTGATGCCATAGTCTGCCTGATATGACAGGATGAGGCGTAGAGGTGCAGAGACTGTGGTTATTCAATGAGTCCCTCCTAAAAACGCTGAATGGTGTATTAAAGGTCCATGCTAAATTCTCCATGAAGATCATCTAAGGCCACAACTTTCGTTGAAGAAAGTAAAATGTAAACACTAAAAAACAAAACAAAAGAAAACAAAAACACAAAAAAAGAAGAAGAGAAATGATCACGGCTTTGTAGCTTCAGGACAAACAATGCCCAAAAATACAGAACCACAGAGCATTGAAATGAGAGCGTATACCTTATGACAAAAGGCACTTCAACAACTACCCCCAGTGCCCTGTTTTGGAGTAGATCCACTATTAATCTCCTGATCGTCTTCTTCATCTTCTTCTACCTCTTGCCAGCCACCAAGATGGACAGTGGTGGGCACAGAAATGCTGGAACTGAGGCCGCTGTGTGCCTGGTAACCTGAGAATAAGGGTATAATATCTATTGGTTTGCTGTCTAATGATTTGTAATATCAGGGTATCCACATCAGAACCAGGATTTCAGCACAACAAGAATTTTTGTCACATTCATTTGATTCTGAACTGACACCAACAATATTTATAAAAGTCCTCTGCAAACTAATATTCATAATCTTTGGCTGAATTAAAAATAACAGGTTCTTAAAAATCAACACTTTCATTTACCAGTGTGTGTGTGCAGATCTCTCATTGGCACTGGATTATGCCACTGGCCTGAAGTTCTTGGTGGGTGGGAGCTCTGCTGGTGGAGCTGAAGAGACAAACAGTTTTCAGTGTGCAGCAGAAACGGGTGCTAAACTTATGGTACCTACAAAAGATACTAAAAGCATTACTCTGGCTCAAAATGTGCCTTTCGAGCATTAAATCTTTTAAGCAATACTAAAAATGAAACCATGAACTGAAGCTACGATGATACATGAGAGACCAAAGTAAAGATTTGCATGTCTATGTGCAAAAATAGCACCTAAAATTTTGGAGGAAAAAAAAAAGGGACATTGGACACACACACACACACACACACACACACACACACACACACACACACACACACACACACACACACACACACACACGTTTGAGAGGCTATAGTTCATGAACAGGAAATTACCTCATGCATGTAGATGGCATGGAGACTCATCTCGGCTGAGGCAAACTCTGACTGCAGTGCATTGCTCCGGACACGAGAGTCACTGTTAGACATACTGGGAAAAAAGCCAAACACTTTTTTTTCAACAAGCATTTGGATTTTGTTTGGTATTGTTTTGTTATAAATAAGCTCAGAATAGAAGTATATAAAATGTAATATTGAAAAATACCTGTCAATTACGGTGCGCTCACTGTGGTACATGGTAGTCTCAGGGTGGACGGAGGAGGGCAGGAGGCCGTGTGACCGGCCACGACTGGTATGCGCGAGCTGAGACGTGGACAAAGAGGCGAGAACGCTGGCTGCAGCAGAAGCAGCGGTGCTCGGTGGGATGAGTCGATGGTCTCGCCCTTGCAGTCCAGATGCAGTTATAACAGGGTGAGCCAGGACACTGGCCAAAAGATTATCAGCCTGGAAACAACAAATGTCAGAAAGTTACAAAAAAATAAAGGAAAAAAATTAATGAGAATAGAAATTACAACAATATATTTCATAATGAAGCCATTATCAGTAATCAAATTTCTAGTAGTTTAGGCATTAAGTATTTATAGGGAAAAACTGATGATCCTAATGGAAAGGGATGACTGCATTACTGAGTTTTCTTTGTACATTAGCTGCCTATATCATTTTTGAGCAAATAAGTAGTTCTTGCTGTTTGTGTTATCGACTTGGTTCCTACCCCAGTGCCAGACTCGTTGGACTGCAGCGAGGTGCAGAGAGGCGCCTCTGAGAGCAGCAGCTGAGTGGAGGGGCCGGCCTGTGCATCATGGTGCACCTTCTCCTTTAAATGGCTGATAAACACTGAGCTCTCCTGAGGGGGCTGCCACCGTGGATTCTTTATGGTGAAATGCATGAGGGACAGCTCCGTTTTGCCATTTTCAGCCTGCTGGTACACAGATGCCTCTGTCTGTCCTTCTGACAGCCACTGAAAAAACATCAATAGACAGATCACCTTTTTGATATCATTTTTTTTCCACAGTCTTCATTCACTGAGACATTTGTTCATTCACTCCTGCCAGACAAAAGGAATGGGTCTTACTGTTGGGTTTCCATGGCGTCTGATGTCCATCTGGGCAAAGGAACAGATGTCACCAACTCCAACGACCTCCACGGTGAAGTTCCTGAAGAAGTCAATTATTTCTAGAGACTTGTTTCTCAAGAGGAAGATGAGAATGAAGGGTGTGACAATAGGACTGAGCAACTCCTCCAAGATGAACACCTGAGTGGACAGAGATGACATGAATTTCTGGTTCTGTACGTTTTATTTTATGTACACCCTATAAAAATATGACTGTGACCAATCTGACAGTTTTAGCATTACCCAGGTCCTAGATTAAAAACCCTCATCACAGCCAGAACAAGCACATAATTTCAGTCTGACTTGAGTGTGACAAGTGTGTTCCTATCCACTGAGTTTCTGCATTCCTCACCGCTTTGTACTGGAACAGCTGTGCCACCTCGTCACGGGTCTCACTCTTGTTAGCGTTGCCCCTCCAGTGGTCTGGCATATAGTGAATGTGTGCCAGCACACACTGCAGCAGCTGTTCTGGACACCACGCCATATGCTCATCTGGGATGAAAGACCTGGCGTGGGACAGGTACAAAATGTCAGCATTACAGCTGTGCATTACCTGCACATATGAGACAAATGGATAAGCAAAAGAGAAAAGCTTTATCATAAAAAGTTAAAAATTCAGATGGGAGTACCTGATGAAGAATATCTAATACTTGCTCATAGTTTTAATGTGAGTTATTTAAAGAATTACTTCACTGATTAGCTTTCAGCTGAATAAATGAAATAAAAATAGACAAATAATTTGTAACAGTGTATATTGTAGTTGTTTTTTGATGACTGACTGGGTGGGCTTGCTTTGAGGACTCACCTTGCGATAGTTATTGTCACCCCCAGCACAGTAATAGCAGTCAGAATGTGCTGCACTGTCAGAACATCCTCATCATAGACTGTAAGTACGATGAGAACAGCCAGCACTGAGCCTGAGAAGAAGGCAATGTTCTTAGCAATCACAGTCAGCAGTGGCGATGTAAACGAGTTCATGTACTTGGAAGTGGGTTTGTAGCCACGACCCAAACGCCCGTGCAGCTCATGGTCCAGCTCATTGAAGTGACGCAGGTATAAACGACCGTAGAGGGACCATCGACGTGCGCCCAAACTCCCAGGTTCTCTGCGGATCACTTCTGTGTAGCTGAAGAAAGCATAGAGCACCTGCCACACTAGGATGAAGGGACATAGCAGCAAATTGGCCAAACCCATCAGGAGGATGACCCTGCTGAGCTGCTGGGCAAGCTCCAGGCGGTTTCCACTGCGCTTGTACTTGGGGTGCAGATTCCACTTATTCTGAAAGAGTGAGCCAGGGCCCCAGAAAAGGATGAGTTCAAAGTTGTACTTCAGACCCTGGGTTAGAAAGACCACATTGCCCAGCAGGGGGAGCTGCAGGTGCACCGGCAGCAGGGATTTGTTTATCATAGCCACCATGTAGTTCTTAAAACGTAGGATCCGGTGATAAATATCAAGTTCTGTCAGCTCTTTCTTGTGAATGCACATTTGCTGTTCCCTCTGGAGGCTGATTAGACGGTCTTGGACTTCCTGCCATGTGTAGTTGCATAGTTCATCCTGGGAGAAAGACACAAGGAACCCACTCACATTGAGACAAAGCCACAATTTAAAACACTGAGATTTATCATCTCTCTGCATACCAATGAACATGAGTCAAAAAAATTTGTTTGAATGACCTTAATACTCATCTCAAGTTGGTGCACTCACCATTCTGATCTTCAGTGCTTTGATGTAGAACTGCCTGATCTCCCAGTAGTTCAAAAAGTTGCAAATGACCTTAATAAGACGATAGATCCAGAATATAGCAGCCATAATGAGAAGGAATATGATCCAGCTGTTCTCTTGAATCCTGAACAGAAACAAAAGCTCCTTTAAAACATGGCTAACTTCATGTATCAATTCATACATAGTAAACACTGTACATAATGTAGAGTCATTGTAAAATCTCTTACACAATGTCGGTCATACTTTATGGTTTTTAACTAACTTCATTTATACTTTTACTTGTTTTTTAATCACTGTTGTGTGTATAAAATCCCTGCACTATCTCAGTATAAGGCCCGTACTGGGCATCTGTGGCACTTTTATTTTAACTGTGTTGTTTATTTGTCATTTATTGTAGACAGTACTATTTTTACTCTTTATCATGCTGCAGTAATGGTAAATGGCCTGTATTTGTATAGCGCTTTTCTAGTCCCTAAGGACCCCAAAGCGCTTTACACAACCTGTCATCCACCCATTCACACACACATTCACACACTGTAACACAACAATTTCCCTTGCGGGATTAATAAAGTATTCATCTATCTATCTATCTATCTATCTACACACATTCCCCTCTCCTCTACTAATAATTTAAGTTGGCTCTTCATTATCTAATGACATAATATTTATATGAAGTATGCAACAGCTGATCTTAGATGGAGTAATCTAGTAAACTTCAGTTAACATGTTTTTGGTGGGGGGGGGGGGTGTTTGAAGTACAGTGGTGGATGTCTGCTCATTATATTCTAAATTTAAGGAAACCCTTTAATGTTCCCATGTGTCTAAACAAACATTAGCAAATTTCAGTGCAACTGTAAAAGCTCTTTATGAGTTAACATTCAGATGTATTAAACAAAATACAATCTTGTTTTCAGTCCGAGCGTTTTAAAGCTGCTTTATGAGGGAAATTAGATATGGGGTATGAAGAGGACAGAGAGAGCCTGAACTGTGGGACAAGTTGTTCCCAAATTAGAAATCCAAGCGGACGTCATTGCCTTTGATATAAACAACTATTGAGCTGCAGTCAAGCTGAGTCTAGGCTACATGTTGTCAAAAAAAAATGTGACAACACAGGAGTGGGAGGGGTAGGTGGGGGGCTTACTCCTGCAGTCAGCTTGTGAGGTGTCATGTGGTAGTCAGCTCGCTGTCCCAGCCAAGCTGTCAGCATCTCGGTTGGCTAGCTGTACCTCACCATAGCTATCAATTACATCGCTCTGTTCTCCAAAGCCAGGCTGAGCTCTCAAAACAAACACCTCCCTCCAAGTAACCATGAGTTGCAGAAATGTTGAAGCTACTAATCTCAGGGTGAATTAAACCAAAAATGAAAAAAAAAAAACACAAAAAAAAACACAAAAAAAAAAACACTGAATGAAATATAGAAACCAGTCTAATTAATCTGATGACAAACCATTGCCTTGCATTACAAACACAAGTGAGTTCTAACAGATTTCTAGATTAAAGGAGAAAACATGCTGGTTACAGTTAAATAGTTTTTTTTTTCTTTTCTCAGAGTATGTGTATCTTGCACTCTTGCCAAATCGTTTACAGCCCATAAAGAGATTTAGTGTGAAAGTCTAATTGCGACTGTATTAAGTCAGAATAATGACATCCCTCTAAAGGCCTGTCTCTAATCCTGGACTCTGCTTGAGAACAAAGTGTCTAATCAAACTTCCTGGAATGTGCATGACTTTTCATGCCTGTACATTCTGTCAGATTAAGTCAACTCATCCTTTTCCCACCAGAAAAAAAAAAGAAAACGAATCTCCTTCAGACACCTAAACTGTCTGTAGGATTGTAATATGCCATCATTACCTTGCAGTGCACTCCTGAGTTGGTAGGATGGCATCTGGCAGTGTGACTTTGTTCCGGTCCAAAGGGTTCTGGATTGGCCCTGTGTGGTTGACCGCTCGATTGGCAAACAGGACATCGTATTCCACGCAGTTGACAAGGAACGTTGTGAATGTGACAACAAACAATAGCTGACTGTGAGAGTGAGATTTAAAAAAAAAAAAAGAGAGTGATTAGGTTACACACTTAATGAAAATACCAAGAAAACCAAAAGATAACAATGAAAAGTGTTTAATGTTTAACTGCTATAAATAATTAGGTTATAAACAATACACTACACTACACACTGTAGTTAAGTAAAGTCGCCCCATCTGATAAACACCAGGAATAACAAATGTCATACAGGCATGGCAGCAGCACAAACAGCAGGAGTATAAAAAATATGTTGCATTAACATGGCAGCTGGTGAAGGGATTAATCCTAACAGAAAAAGTCATAACAGAATAAATGACCATATTAAAAAAAGATACAAAATAACATTTAGAGACGGAATTGCTTAAAAAAAAAAAAAGGGGTATTGTCGTCAAAGGCTGGGGTGCACTTAACTCACAGACACATACACAAGGCCAAACAAATTTCCTCTTAGATCTGCAAACACACATCAACCTAATGTTTTGCATTCAATGTGTATCACCTGCTATGATGGTGCAATATTTTAGCCATCTCAACATGGTGAGTATTTCTGTGCAACTCAGTACTTACGCAAGTTCAAAGAACTCGGAAAACATCATACAGGCAAAGCCATTTTTTTGATGAAAGTGATATATGTGAACAACATGGTTAAGGAAAATTTTAAACAGCCCTACAACAGGTATGCAATTATTTTAACTATAAGTATTTAGGGTGTGGACATTCACTATAAGTAAGCTGACTGCACAGTGAAGTGATAACAATCAGTGTAACACAATGTCTAAATATTCATATTTGATCCCATAGCAGCAGCAGCAGAAGTGACATTCAAATGATGTAAAAGGGATCATTCTGGCTTTCGCCAGTTTGTTCACAGAGTTTAAAAGGATATCCTTGTAAAGAAGTTATCCAGGTTCTTGATATGGTGCCATGAGTCTGAAACAGAAATGAGACCATTGGAAAGGGAGAAGTCTTTTACAACTTACTTAACCTCTTATTTTGTTGCATCATTTGTCAGCAGATGGCCAGCCTTTTTAACCTTAACAAGTACAAACTTTAACATACATTAGAAACCACTTTTAACGTAAGCAATAATAATATGTTTACCTTTTAGGCCCTCAGGCACGTGCACCAGTAAATCCTCCTCTCCTGGTGGTGAGTCCTCCTCGTAGTCATCAATTCTCTGATACTCCTGGTAAGCTTCAAAGTTGGCCATTGTGCTTCACATTCTTCAGGTCACCCCTCCACAACTAACGAGCTACTTATACTAAAGACTATACGAAACGAAAGCAGACTAGCAACCACAACTACATCCTGCAGCTAGCTACTTAGCAGCTCGAGCACTTCAGGAAGAAAGGAGGTTAGCTACAGCTAACATTAGCCTGCTAACCTGCTCCACTAATGGACGGCGCTTGTGTAACCCTACACGACCATGATGACAAGTAAAATTCTGCGTTGGAGTTAACAATTCAGCACATGAAGCTTCCGTATAGTTAGTAATGAGCGTCCCTTACGTTAATAAAAGATTACTACCTGAGCCAAATGACTGTGCAGCGGCTGGCTAACCTGTGAATGATTCAGCCAGTCTTGTAGTCAGGGTGACACGGTTTGTTTTGTTCCCGTCTGCCGTCGGTTCATCTGCTGATCTTTATCCCTTTTTTAGTGTTTGCTGCTCAGTGTCCACCTCTTCACCACAGCTCGCTTATCTCACACAACTTCGTTTCAGTTACAACACGGCTGTCTTCGGTCGGTTCCGCGGTCCGTTACTTGATTTCCAAAAATACATCAACCTGTGCGTGTGCACTGTTTTTGTCTTTCGCTAACAAATGTCAACAAAACGACTTTGACGTCACTTCTGATCACACTGACGCAATTTCCGAGTAGCAATTGTAGTTTTTTAAATAATTTTCACATGGCAGACCCTCTGTTGTCCGACTTTTTCGCTTTTAGCGTCGTGCAAATAGTCCCAAATATCGATATATAGCTTGCTGTGAAGTAAGCATTTATTCGTCTTGCTTGTGGGTTTCACAAAGAAAAAATCATCTTAAAGCAACGGTCCTAGCTTTCCAGCTGAAATGCATCCTGGGAGAGTTTGAACATGGCAACCTGCAGAGTTTCGCTGGATTACTGTAGAGCTTAAAGATTATTTTGACCTCATGAGTTTATTATCACTGAAAAAGGAGTAAAGGATGCTTCAGTTGCTCAGTTGTAGAGCAAACATCGCTGCTGCACCATTGCGGCCATTGTCGTTGCACTGCCGGTGCAATAAAAGTGCAGACTTATGGAAGTTTTCACGGTAGGTTAAAGTGACCGGTAGCTAATTTAGCCAGTGACAGGCGACCTGTAGATTATACCAGCTGTATAATCCCATATATGTGGTTCTCCTCACTGTCACACTTGACCTACTTTGATTTCCTTTAGCACTGCCAGACTTATTCAGATCTTTTCTCTTAGAAAAAAGCAGTACTGTGACAGTAAAACAAATCAAAACAAAACCACTTTAAAAATATTAAATCATTAACACACAAATGTGAGATTTTTCTTTCTAACTTTTGAGATAACTGAAAATTTCGACTAGTTTTCCTGAATTTTTCCTGAACTGTAAGATAAATGTATAAAAACTTCAACATTTGCCCAAAAAATAGTGAAGTAGCATTAACATACTCAAGTAAATGCATTCTGTTAAATTAAACTTTGGCTTTTGGAAGAAAAAAACAACAATTTGCGGTTTACACTCAAATTCCCACGCAGATAAAGGCTCATCAATCGCTGTAATCACCGCACCTATTAACACGAGCCGTACGTAATCCTAACGCAATAGAGCAAATCCGTTGTATTTGCACATATTATCACTTTATATATATATATATATATATATATATATATATATATATATATATATATATATATAAACTGAAGAGAAAGTTTTATACTGGTTTTATACTTTATGCTTTCTTTTGTGTAACTGTGATTATAGTGCCACTTCGTTATAATTGTTAAATACAGGTTCTCTTAACATTGTTTGTTTTCTTGTTTTTTTCTGTCTCATTAATTTCTCAATTTATATATATGTGTGTGTGTGTGTGTGTGTGTGTGTATATATATATATATATATATATATATATATATATATATATATATATATATATATATATATATATATATATATATATGTGTATATTTTATTAATACGAAGTTGTCAATAAAATATATTTAAAACAAAAATGTTGTTTCAGTTGGGCCACATTTCCTTGTGCTACTCAACTGTAACACAGGGGAACGAATTCATTAAAATTGATTAGCTGATAACGGCCAGGATTTTTGTTACATTAGTGTTGCAAAACCTTCATGATTTTGATTCCCTGATTTTATTTCTGTCCTGGTCTGTATCCAGGTGGTACACATCCCCAGGGTCTAATGCAAACAGCTCCTCACAGCAGCGTGGCGGTGCTGTCAGTCGCATTTGGAGCCTGACTCAGAGAGCTGTCCGTCAGTCCACCACCAGGACATCGAAACCCCCGGGAGTAGCTTTGAAGTTTATCCTGGGACCAGCAGTACTTACTGTTTCAGCTCGACTGTTTTTCCATGTAGCCCACTGTGAGGCAGATGTGAATAATAACACCCCCGTGGAAGTTGTAGCCAAAAACCCAGTGCCTGACTTCAAATGGCACGTTCTGTGGGAATTTGTAAAACCTCAGCTGTTCACTCTCGTCTGTGCTGTTGTGGTAAGACTGAATCTGTTTACTGATCAAGAATGTCAGTGAAGCAAAAGATTTTAGCCAGTTAGGACATTTATGCTTATCATTTAAAATGGATGTTTTGGGGGGGGGGGGGGGGGGGGGCTGTTTTCCTCAGCTCGCTTTTGGTGCTGCTATCTTGAACATTCAAATCCCCTTGATGCTCGGTGATCTGGTAAATGTTGTGGCACGCTACCTGAGAGAAAATACTGGGAATTATGTTCATGAGATAAGAGGTCCAGCCCTGAAATTACTTGGACTGTATGGTATCCAGGTAAGTACACATGAAATCTCACTAGTTGCACAACTTACTTGTGAACATGAGTCAAGCACAAAATAAATACTACAATCATGAAGTTTGCAATTATCAGCTTTATAATGCAGTCATTCTAATGCTATAGTCAGTGCGTTTTCAGTTAACTATATTAAATTGTTGTGTAGCCGTATACACACACATTTTCTCTCATCTTACTCATTTGGCACTTAAAGATCTCACTGTATAATTTATTTATTTAATCTATTCAATGAAAATTGTTTATTTAACTGGTACTTAATTGCCTCCTTTGTGCAGGGACTGTTGACGAGTGGGTACATTGTTCTGCTCTCAAGGGTGGGGGAAAGAGTGGCGGCAGACATGAGAAAGACCCTTTTTGCATCCTTACTGAGGTACATACATACATATTGACACAAAGGGAAAAAAATCGATGTATACAATAAATGTTATGTATAGTTTGGTGCAGAAGTGTTTAGACCATGAGAAAAGTTTTGTAATTTGGGCTCTAAGTGCTCCCCACAGAGGATTTTAACTCAAAACATAAAGACTTCAGACTGAAATTTGCATTAACAAATTTATGTCTGTAATGTTTATTTACAGACATTTTTCTAACACAGTGACCCATTTTCAAAACATCAAAAGCAACTGGGCATTTTAAGTAATCCAATTACTATGTGTAAAATTGTCTTTCTAAGCAGTTAGTGCAAAATCTTTGATTAATGTTTTGAAAGTCTGCACTTTGATTGTCTAATTTAAAGTTTTTGTCGCGGTGTACAGAAGCACAACTGCAAAAACGGTGTCATAATCCAAATACACGTAACTCTGACTGTATGACATCCACTGTCTGGCAGGGATTCCCATAGTTCACATTGTCTTGTTTGCTTTCTTTCAATTCAGACAAGACGTAGCTTTCTTCGATGCTAATAAAACCGGGCAGCTGGTGAATCGTTTGACTGCTGACATTCAGGAGTTCAAGTCATCCTTTAAACTGGTTATTTCTCAGGTAATAACACAAGAACGATCCGGCAGTGATGATTTTGTTACTAAAGTTTTTCTGGTTTTACGCTTCTAATTCTTATTTTTTTGCACTTTTTTGGTATATTTTCAGGGTCTGCGGAGTATTACACAGACAGTCGGATGTTTTGTCTCCCTCTATGTCATTTCTCCAAAACTCACAGGTTTGACAGTACTTGTCCTCCCCTGTCTTGTGGGAGCAGGAGCTCTCATTGGCTCATTCCTTCGCAGACTATCCCGCTTGGCTCAAGAGCAGGTGTTGTACTATGCATGTTATATTTCATGTATTATAAGCATATAGCGGCTGTCTTAATAAATTCAAGATTTGTTCTAATTACTGCCAGCAGATGTTAGTTAAGTTTGAACTCCTATTTTGAAATGCAGTAAAATGTAAACGAATGCAGCAGTGCTTAATTTATTAGTACCACTGGCACTCAAAGCAACCAATAAAAAGCACTGCATGAGCTATTATTTGCAAAATTAGTATAATTTGCTGTCTGTGTTTTTACTTCTTGCTGTCAAATGCAAGGTAGCAAAGGCGACAGGGGTGGCAGATGAGGCACTTGGTAATGTGCGCACAGTAAAAGCTTTTGCAATGGAGGAACGAGAGCTCCAGTAAGTGAGAATATTTTTTGTTATACTTCTACCCTTTGTACTTTCAGAAAAGCACTATGACAGAGATACAATGTTTTGATTTCCGTAATGTTTTTACACAGGTTATATGCATATGAAGTTGACAAATCATGTGAAATGAATGAAAATCTTGGTACTGGGATTGCCATTTTCCAAGGGCTGTCAAACATAGCCCTGAACTGTGAGTGTCTTTTACAATGTTAATTAGTTGACACACTTTTTAGCAGGCTGTTAAACTACCAACATTATGCTAATGTTTTTGTGTCGTGTTAATACAGGCATTGTCCTTGGAACTATTTTTGCTGGAGGAACTTTAATTTCAAGCAATGAAATGTCTCCTGGAGACCTAATGTCCTTTTTGGTTGCCTCTCAGACTGTTCAGAGGTAAAAACACACAACTTGCTCCACGATGATTTCTCTTTTACTGTTAAATGTATTCTTTCAAAAGTAGTTAATTACAAGTCATGTATTCATTTTATGTTTAGGTCTTTGGCCAGTATCTCCATACTTTTCGGTCAAGTAAGTAAAAACTACGATTATCTGATTATCCAACCAGATTTGAAACCGGAGTATTATAATATGTGAACATTTCCAAATGCCTCAAATATTTTGCTGGCAATCTCTTAACATTTGTCGCAGGTGGTAAGAGGAATGAGCTCTGGGGCTCGGGTTTTTGAATACCTTGCTTTGCAGCCCACTATCCCCCTCTCTGGAGGAGGACGCATTCCATACCATTCACTCACAGGAAGAGTGGACTTCATGAATGTCTCGTTCAGGTTGAAATCCTTCTAATTCAGCTCCAAATCAAATATAAGTTTAAAACTACAACAGAGCACAGACATAAAAGAATGTTTTGTGAATGATGTATTGTTTTCTATTGATATGTTTCCAGTTATCCAACAAGACCAGGCCATCAAGTCTTGCAGAGGTTCAGTTTGACACTACCACCCAGTAAAACAGTCGCCATTGTTGGAGAATCTGGAGGAGGTAATTTCTGACATTTCATTTAGTAACTGTTCGACATTGAAACAATATTGGGTCATCTGATAAATGTTTAACCCTGTAGGAAAGTCCACAGTGGCGTCCCTGCTGGAGCGTTTCTATGACCCTACCAGCGGCGTAGTCATGTTGGACGGCCTCGACATTCGAACACTTGACCTTTGCTGGCTCAGGAGCCAAGTTATCGGATTCATCAATCAGGTCAAGGCTGCTGATCATTTCATGTTCAATTTTTAAAAAGTATTAGTTCCTAACAATTTTCACTGCAACTTTCTTTTTTTCCTCTTTCTCCTTTCTTTTAGGAGCCAGTTTTGTTTGGATCATCCATCATGGAGAACATCCGTTTTGGGAAGCCTGAGGCTACAGATGCTGAGGTCATTAATGCAGCAAAGCAAGCCAATGCTCACGGCTTCATCACGGGTTTCCCAGACGGCTATAACACCGTGGTTGGTATGTGCTCCCATTTGAGCTTTCACGACTGTTAAGAAACGGTTCCGCTTGTTCATTCTAAACTCCAGATCTTTAAATCCAGGTGAGCGAGGTGTGACATTATCAGGTGGACAGAAACAACGCATTGCCATTTCCCGCGCTTTGATCAAGAACCCCAGTATTCTGGTGCTGGATGAAGCCACAAGTGCTCTAGATGCAGAATCAGAGCGAGTGGTGCAAGAGGCTCTGGACAGAGCCACAAGGGGTCGCACTGTGCTCATCATCGCCCACCGATTAAGCACCATTCAAAGGGCTGACTTGATCTGCGTGATGAGCAATGGTCGTATTGTGGAGGTGAGAAGGCTGAGTATTCAGAACATACTCTGACCTCCATTTAAATCCTCCAGCTAATTTACTCTAGCTTTTAATGTCAGAGATGTACTTTGAATTCTTTCAGTATTCAGTAATAAATATGGACATACTGGTAGCTTCCTTGTTGAGTTGATTGTGTTATATCAATTTTTATTATATCTAACACCTTTTTCTTTTTTGTTACAGGCTGGGACACATGTGGAACTGCTGAGCAAAGGAGGATATTATTCTGATCTCATCCGCAGGCAAAGAGCTGAGGGGCAAAAATGACCACACCCATATTTGTTTACAGTAGCTGTATAATACTGTATAATGGTGTTTATTTTGAAATGCATAGCAAGACATGTGTGGAAAATTAATTATTTAAAATGTACTGTAAATTTGCCAGCTCTGTGACTAGTTTTATGAGAACTTACAAATGTGTATGAACAAATGGACCAATGTGGATTGGCCTGTGATGAACAAATTACACTACTGTATGCGCTGTTATTTCCAATATTGTTGATAGAATGATAGATTATAATGTGCTGGGACAAAATATTAAAATTACTTAAATTAATTTAAAGTGTTTTTTATCTGTTTGTGGGTGACAATAAACCTTTCTTGTTACAAATTTGAAAGAAACTCAACACAGACCCTTACCAGTGATCAGTACTGACATTATTCTAAATTTAAACTCTGGGGAAGGAATTGCTGTTTTGGCATCATTCCTCTTTGCCTCCACATACATTTGTATATATAGTTTTACTACATCCAGGCCACATGTAAAGAAGAAACTTCACAGCCAGCACATATCCCTTGTGCTCTTAAAAGACTAAAGTTAGGTCCATAGTTTGTTAGACAAAGACACTTTTTGTAGTCTTCTGTCTGTACACTATCACAGTGGATTTTACATCTGACTTAAAGGTTCAAGACATTTAACAAAAATTTCATTAACTATTTACTGTACGAGTTACAGACATTTTTATACATAATGCCTCATTTTCAGAGGCTCAAGACTAGTTGGACAAACTAACAATTTTAAATATAAAGACATTGATTCTTGTAAAAACTCTTGGATTGCTTCTGCAGCATTCTTTGGATCACTGTTTGCATCGTGATGCTCACTCCACTCAGTTTACCCTGCTGAACCTGAGCAGAGTATAGCCCTGCACGCAATTCATCCTGCTAATTCTGTCAGCAATCACACTTTGTGGCGCATACCATGCCCATATTATAACATTGGCTCCATGTTATTATATGGGCACGATTATGGGCTTTTTCTTTTACTTAGCATCGTTCTGGTACAAGTTAATCTTGGTTTACGTGACTAAAGAATCTTTTGGCTCTTTAAAATGTTTTGTTGTTACACTCTGTTCTTGAATCCATGAATGTGTTTCTTGATTATAAACTTCAACAATAATACAGCATTATACATATGGGCAGGGATAGCTCAGTAGGTAGAGTGGTGGCCCCATGACCGGAAGGTCGGGGGTTCGACTTCACTGAACGGCTACCCTGAGGTGCCCCTGAGCAGGGTACCGTCCCTACACACTGCTCCCCGGGCGCTGCATTGATGGCTGCCCACTGCTTCACTGGGTGAATGGGTTAAATGCAGAGGAACTATTTCCCTATGGGGACTAACACACACACACACAGCAATTTCCTAGAGAGTGTTCTTAACTTGGTAAGATGTTGTGAAGTTGTTTTTCTTAATCATAGAAATAATTTTGTCATCATCCACATTAGTTTTGCACTCACTCAGGCCTTTTGGTGTTGCTGAGCTGGTCATCCCATTCCTTATGTTTAATAATGAACCAGGTTATTGATTTGAAACACATTTTGGCATCTCTATAAGCTGCAAACAGAGAGATGCCAAACTGTGTTTCATTGTTCTTACATCAGTGACAATAAAGATTTATTCTATTCTATTGGCCTCCCCTAAAATTGATTTATTGTCCTTTTTAGCCTTATGATAGCCTTCTTCACTTGCACTAACATCTCTGAGTCTCATATTTTAAATTACAGCGAAAAGCTTTAAAATATAATCTCAAAACGTTTAATCAAGTTTGGATATTATGTCCTGTTCACTTATCATGACAGAACACGGGAACAGGCCTCACCTGGCTATGAAACTGCTTGTCAATCCATTGTCCAATTACTTTTAAGCCTCTGAAAATGGGTGACTATAGAGAATGCCTGTAATTAAACAGTGAATGCAAAACGTTTGTAAAAACTCCTTTAATTAAAGCGGGAAATATGCAGCTTGATTTTGATTGCTTGATTTAAAATCCACTGCTGTGGTGTATAGAGGAAACACCAAAAAATTGTTCTTTTGTTCAAAAAATTAAGGATTGCAGCTGTATGTGCTGACATATTCTTTTGTAATAATAAACAATAGCAATCAGTATTCCGAACAATGGGCTTGTTTGCTGATCACATCACAAAGGACATAAAATTAATCGCCTTAAAGTTGTGTTTACATCACTACACATATATATTAGGCCATATTGGAAGTCTACTGAAGAAATGAACAGTCTCACAACTTCCTAGAATACATTTGCACTTTAAGATTATGTTAGTAATGATCGCCCCAGATAATCACATCTCTACCATGTTCATATTATCACTTTGTCTGCAGCAACACCTCTGTGAATGAGCCATCTTTAATGAGCTTTAATGCTATTATGGATTACTTTACTTTTGTACATAAACTTGCGCTGTACACGATTTTCACAAATGATGTTTTTTAAGGACACGAAATTCTGCTTGTTAAAATGCTGTTCATTATAGCAGATTAGTTTCAAGGTTGCTGTAATTCGACTTTCAGCCTGTAGATGACAAACAAGACATGCTCGGCTGCAATCCGAAGAGCAGCAGCATAGTAGACAGATTAAAGCTAACGCTAGCTACAATAACATTTTCTTTTCACCCCAATTTGGGGTGTTGTCATTCGTTGGTTTTTTAACGTATTCGAGGCTGGCTTCACTGGCCAAACATGCAGAAATATGAAAAGCTTGAAAAAATCGGGGAGGGTAAGTTTCAGACTTTCGTTTTGGTTAATTTCGCAAGGTTGATATTAGTTAGCCTAGCATGCTAATGTAGCATTCATGCAGGTCGAAGGCTAAAGTTAGCTAATCTGTAAGCAATATGTATTCGTTGATGTATGCCCCAGTTAACCACATGGAAACATTGCGAGTTTTTACTCGCACTAGTATGTGCTAGTAACAGTGCCAGTCCGAAGAGCTCTGCCTTCCACTTTTACTATATTAACGCTAGCTAACGGTGGGCATGTAGCGAGCTAATATTAGGACCCCTTAGCTGTGCCCATTCATCGGGATATGTGGTTTAAATAAATTTTGTCTGCTCCATAGGTACGTATGGGACCGTTTTTAAGGCAAAAAACAGGGAAACCCATGAAATTGTGGCTTTGAAAAGGGTCAGGTTGGACGACGACGACGAGGTTTGTTCTTTATAAAATGATATGAGAGTCACAGTGTTTGTTAGCTAGTGGTTAGCAGGCTAGTACTAAATGGAAGCTGTTTGTTTTATTAAATTTTAAAAATAATCTTTTAGGGGGTGCCTAGTTCTGCTCTGAGAGAAATTTGTCTTCTGAAGGAACTGAAACATAAAAACATTGTCAGGTAAGTCTGACAGAAGAGCTGAATGCCTCCAGTTTGCATGTAACCCTGATGTCAACAAACACCAACAGAATATTATTTTGCCTTTTTTAGACTACATGACGTTTTGCACAGTGACAAGAAGTTAACCTTGGTTTTTGAATACTGTGATCAGGTGAGTTGATCACCCCTAAAACGCACTATATCTTAATATGTACCTTCTGAGGCTAATATGTCTCTCTTCTCTGCTGCAGGATTTGAAGAAGTATTTCGACAGCTGCAACGGGGATCTAGATCCTGAAACTGTGAAGGTGAGACATAAACATGAAGAGCATTTAAACTATGTAAACCTGACTGCTTAAAAGCCTGTTTTTTGCTTAAAATTTCAAATTAACTCCATATTGTTGATGCTGTTTGTTTTCCTGTACAGTCATTCATGTACCAGCTGTTGAAAGGCCTTGCTTTCTGTCACAGTCGAAATGTTCTTCATAGAGATCTGAAGCCGCAGAATCTCCTCATCAACAGAGTGAGTGTTTAGGTGCATTTGGACTTGATGGCTGATAAACATTCATTGCTGTGTGGACTCCATCAGTATACTATTTCTTTAAAGTGAAAACTAAGTGAGATGGACACTGGTTTTCTTTGTGAAAACAAGCACCACTGAGTTTATCATTGAGATTCTGTGTAATATCTTTTGTTTTGAAGTTCATTCATTTGAGCACTGCAGCTTACTAGTGTCTTAGTTTACCACGTGTGATACAGAGATTGCATTCACGGGGCGACGATGAAATGATAATATACATAATATAATTCAAAAGCAGTGGGATTTAGAATAAATTTAAAAAAACAAAGGTTTTTATATTGCCGTATTAACGTCAAAATTTTGTTAGATTGACTCAGGGAGGTGATAATGTGGATACAGACATGTATCCATTTATATGCTTTGATAATTATAGTAAGAATTGTTTATCTGTCTGTAGAACGGAGAGCTGAAGCTGGCTGACTTTGGTTTGGCTCGAGCTTTTGGAATTCCTGTGAGGTGTTACTCAGCAGAGGTAGGTTATACACCATTAATGCAGAAGGTAATAACAGCTCACTGCTTTAAACTAAAGACATATGACCAGTGTTAAAAGCACAATTTTTGGCACCTGCTGTGTCTAAAGAGAGGACAACTTATTTTTAATGTTGTGTAAACTAATGGTGTAAGAATACTTTAAAGCTGGCTTTCCAAGAAGTATTGGTATCCAAAAGGTTAACATCTTATGATGGTTAACAATCTTATGATGAAACATACTATCTCAGTTTTTAAAACAAAACCACTCTTCCTGAGTAAAATGAAAGCTTCCAGCTTTGTTTGAGAAGTGCACTGACCTAATTACCTTAAGATCTAAATATAAAAGGGAGCCAGAATATAGCACAGTATTTACATCTAACCAGTAGATTCCCTTCAACTTTTTCAGTGTTTTATTTCGTTTTTAAAATGTGCTTTCTTTGCAGTCTCTCATGTGCACACAGTTAAAGTCGTCAAGTTGTTTCTTTTATCTTCAAATTAATTTGTTTAATTAATGATGAAATGGAGTGACGCATGTCTCAGCATGTGGGTGTTTGATTTTTGTTATTGCTAAAGCTTTGAGAGAAATGACGGGCGAGGCTTACCTAAAAACCTGGCAAACGATTCTCATGGGGATTTTGACCCAGGTTGACGCTGCTGATTTGAAAATGTAATAAACAGAAAATCTAGTGGAGACCTGAGTTTGAAGCATTGAGATTTTAAAATATCATTTACATTTAAGAGGATGTATTGCTCTGTGGCTTCCACAGTTGCTTCTTGTTACATCGACATACTATATAATATACATAGTACGAGCAGCTTAAACGTAGTATAGGGTTTTGTTGTTTTTTTTAAGTTTTTACTTTATCCACAATATTATTCAGCTAACCCCTATAAAAGCCAGTTTTATCATATTTAGAAGCAAGGTCTTAACAACACTGTACTTTTTTCATTTGTCGTAGTTGAAAAACTTGAAATCCTTTTCTAGCTGGAAGCTCTACAAGTATAAGTTTTGTAAAAAGAAAAGTTAGTAGTTGTTTTGTAGCAGGTAGTCATGTTTAGTAATTTGCACAACAATTACTAAGGTGAACTTTTGCACTTTTTAAACTGACGCATAGTCACTTGCAGTCAGCCCACACATTTGCTCTGAAAAGTGGAATTTTTCTATAATTGCATTTGATTTTCTTTTTTTTGTCCTTTTTACTCCTGCGGCGCCCTCCAGGCGACTCATTTTCATAAGTCCTTGGAAAAATTAGTGTGTGACACAGCAGCAGCTTTTTAAAATGCCAACAAGTTGTGGTGGAAAGCAGAGGGAGATTTAAATATGCCGTTCAGTATTAGTAACAGTGTTGCCAAAGTAATTTCTTTGTGAAACACACCAAATGTAAAACCCACCTCAGAGAGCCATCATTATGCCCAACATTTATTTTAAGATTAGTCTGGTTGTGATAATATATTTTGTTTTGATTTGTTTTTAGGTGGTGACATTGTGGTATCGGCCTCCGGACGTGCTGTTTGGAGCCAAACTTTACTCTACCTCTATCGACATGTGGTCTGCTGGATGCATATTTGCAGGTCTGTGTGTGTGGTTTGTGGAATCAAATGAGGATAAAATTAAACAAGTAATCCAATAATTTGGTGCTGGGTGGTAAGACCACAAATGTATCTCTTTTTAGGATTCTGGTAGTTTCATATTATTTTACAGTATTATTAATATTTAAAGTATTACTTTTGAAGGTTCCAGTTCAGGTCACAGTGTGAGCAGGTGACCATAAGCTACAAAGTTAAATACAGCAGCCTGGATTCAACTCCAACCCAAAGGCCTTTGAAGTCTATGCAGAAATAGTGTCATTGTCCTTCGTACATATAAATAAACAGAATGTTTATATTGTACAATAAGAGGCTAATATGGATGGCTTGTTTTTTCCATTCATAAATAAAAATCAATATTTTAATAAGATAAAAATATCTTTACTTTACTATGTAAAGTAAAGCTCTTACTTTATCAATAAAGTAACAAAATAATTGATGTAATACTATATACAAGTAATAAATGTGCAAACAAAGATTTAAGTTAAAGAGTTGCCGCTTGTCCCTGCTCTCTCCCCCTGCTTTCTTGTCTAGTCTTCTTTAAAGTCACTCAACATTTAAGTAAACAGTCATATTGTGTAGTGGTTGAGGCCAGCATCTTTAAAGGATAGTTAGTTGGTTTTTTGTGTTCATGTTTTGAATGGTAACTTAATTTGATGCCATTTATTTAATTTTTTTTCCAGAGCTGGCTAATGCTGGAAGGCCTTTATTCCCCGGGAATGATGTGGATGACCAGTTGAAAAGAATTTTCAGATATCCTTTCCATGCTAATGCAGTACCTTCTGACGATATACAGTTTGGTGTGTGGGTCTCTGGTTTGTTCGGGCAGAACTACTCATATTTAAATTATTTATGAACAGCAAGTCTTAAAAGTAATGTTAAAAGTTTGTCTTTAACTGCTCTGTACATTGTTGGGAACACCAACTGAAGAACAGTGGCCAACAATGACAAAACTCCCAGATTACAAGGTAGTTTTTTTGATGTCATTTCTTTGTAAAACTTCCAGTGCATTGAGCTTTTACTGAATTGTTTTTATTCTTTACAAACTCTTTTTCTTCCTTTAGCCATATCCCATGTATCCTGCCACCACCTCACTGGTTAATGTGGTCCCTAAATTAAGTAGCACAGGACGGGATCTACTTCAGGTACTCTAAAACAAATTTGCGCAATATTTGAGTAGCTACAGTAAAATAATGGAAATCTGTTATTGTAGCTGGGTTATTCCATCTAAAATCATTGTGGGCCTTCTGCTCAGTCACCTCCGGTTTGCTGAAAAACTTTAGACAACTTTTAGTAAAGTTTTACTTGATAATTTTCAGATTGGTGTTTTGTGTGTGTGTGTGTGTTTTTGTTCTTGTTGTATTTTTTCCACCCCAATTTTGAAAAATGATTGGTCCAATTCTAGCATGTTTTTTTTTTTTTCACATGTTGAAATATGTTGCAATATTTGGACGTGAATATGTTAACAAAAAAATGCAAAATTATATATATAAATATTGCAATTCTTACAATGGTCATCATGAGGATAGCATGATCCCTGTTTGCCTGTTGCAGTCACGGCTGGGTTAGAGGGTAAGGGTCTTGTATCAGACTACCCTAACCATATTGTTCCATGTGGACACAGCAACTTGGCCTTGCAAGGCTCCTCACATGAAATGAGCTATTAATCCCTTCTTTATCACTCCTAATTATGCTGCTATATTAATTTCTATGAACAAAATCTTTTGCAATTATAGTTTATGCATTTTTTATTGCCTCTTAGTACATTTTAAACTAAATCTGACTCCTTCATGGCAATGTGCATGCCTGCAAAGTGGGTTGCGAAAATGCAAAAATAAGCCTATATTTAACAAAATTATTTTCTCAGTTATAATTAGAGTACCCCCTGGAAACCCCAGAATTTTTTGTATTTAGATTAGACTGTCTAGTGACATTTTTGTGGTGTAACTTGTCACATTTGCTCGATGACAAAATTGGTTTATTTTTGTGACAAAAGAATTTCATGTTTATTTTCCATTACTGTGAAAAACATCTACATAACATTAAAAAATTGTCACTCGATGTCTTTTGCAATAATATATTTTTTAGTATATGCTCAAATATGATACCTTTTATTTTAATTTTGACTAGCAAATATTCAATAATTTGTTTTTATAGTAAAGGAGGCCAGTGAAAATTTTAAACTATTTGATAGTTTTTAGATATGTTAAAATGGCCTTGGATTCCAAAGTGTTGGGGGAAAAATGCAGGAAGTGGGTAGGCAGAATATTTAAAAAGAATAAATAAATAAAAAATGAAAAAAAAAAAGCAAAAAATGTTTAAAAAATGTGATGATTTGAGATGGATTAGCCCAGCTAAAAGTTTTGCTGTAGGAAATCTGATACTGCTAATCACTAATTTAAAATCTATCCTTTGATCTCACCCAGAACCTGTTGAAATGTAATCCTGTCCAGAGGATCTCTGCAGAAGAGGCCTTACAGCATCCTTACTTTGCTGATTTCTGCCCACCATAAATGCTTAACTGCCTCTCGATAAACGTCAGCTGCCAGAATCAACCATCCCCGCTCTCTTTTGGGACTTCAGGAAAAATTCAAAACAAGGCAAATCCCTCACTGGATTTTCAAACACTCCCCCTGCTATTCATTCTGTTGTGCCTCTGTGAGGAACAAAGTCCTAGTGTCGCTGCAAGGATTTATTAGCTTCTTTTAAGTTGAAAGCCTATTTTTAATTTGGCACATACACACTTTCCAGTTAATTGGCACAAATGTGGGACGACGTTGGACCGCATAAACCTTATACGTGTGAAAGCGGTATATCATAATTAAAAATGGCCCTTAGAATCTGTGGTAATCTCATTTGGTGAATTCACTTTGAATAACTACAATTTTAGTGCAGTACAGTAGCCCCTAAAAAGCCTTTGTAAATATATTGTTTCTATTATGTTTTTGTTTTCAAAGCAGATTTGAAGTCTTATCATTTGTAGAGGTTTTGATGCCAGTTCCAATATTTATATCTGAAAGTTTTCAATATGTGATGGTATATTGACCACCTGAATCTGGTTATTAAAACATATGGCTGAGACGTGTGGACAGACTAATTTAATGGTGGCGTTCTAAATGATCTCATACTCTTATGTGGCATGTCTGTACAGCTGTTTACCTATTAGCCATCATATATACATTTACTGATTTAATATTTTTAACACATTCCAGAGGCCACTGATGCTACAGAGCTTCCGTTTATGATTAGACTGCATTAATAGATTTGTGGGCTTTAGAGTCATGCTATTCATTTGAAAATGATTAAGGCATAAGTCAATGTTTTTGTAACACAAGCTTTCAAAAAGCTTCCGTGGGGGCTTCCTGAATATTAATATGTCATTTGGTAATAATCAAAGGGAAATGGGAATTCCCCCCAGTTAAAAGCTAAATTTAATTACCTTAATCACTCTTTTTACTCATTAGGTAATGCTAGCTGTTAATCAGACTTAACTGTAAGTGTATCTGTTGAATCAATGAGACTTTTTTCCTACAGCTAGTACCAAATTAAAAACTGACTGGCAACAATGTAGAAAACAGTGAGACAATTAGAGACCGTTTTGATTACTTGGGCTGTACGCACTTTTGCGTTTTCTGATATTTTACATACCAACGCTAAAACTCATTTTCCAATTACCTATTACAAGATTTTTGGATAGCACGAGAGGCTAACTGATCATTTCTGTTTCTCAGGCTTTTATTCTCTCATTTTGTATTTATCTTTTGTGCACTTTGTGATAGTTTTATTTCCGATTGTTTAGTTGTCGTTACCTTAAAATACGTTGAACACTGACAGCCAGGATTATACCAATTAACAGTAAATGGGCTAATATATATGTGTGTTAATGACTAGTGGACCATTGTTGAACATTTTTATTTGTTTTTTACATTTCTATCACCATGACACTAACACTTTTCTCAAATGCTTTTCTAACAGTTGTTAAAAATGGAAAAACAAACCCAGATAATCTGCTGATAATCTGTATTTTTGCGTAATAACTGTTTTTGCACCATTAACTGTTTCCATTTCAGTTACTTAATAACATGGTTAACAGCTCGCAGTATTATTTTGCTTATGATTGTTACAGAGCTTCTAGTCATCCCATAGAAATCATCCATAATGAGCTGTGTTTGAAGTAGCTGTCTTAATAGGAAAGGGGTTCATTTTCTTTTCGCTGATGTAAAACAAAAAAATTGATGCATGTATTTATTAATGATGGAATATCCACTTTTTAATTATTATTATTTTTAAATGTAGCACACTTTCATTTAGTACAAAAACTCTTTGAATGAACTGAGTATGCTCCAGTCTATTGTGTTTTGCAGGCTATTTTTAGGATTTTCAAATGTTTGAAGGTTGTGTGGGCGTGTGGATTAAGTTATAATGAAAAAAACAAAACATGTTTTCACTCATCCACTTGTATTGACAGAACATTTGCAGAACATTTACCATTTAAACGGCTTAAAATTGAATTTGAACGATGAGTGGATTTTGCACTTTGTCTAGTCTCTGCTTTTGCTGGTAGACTGTGGGGCAAATGTTTTATGTATATTTCAGCTGATAAGACTCAGTATTCAGTAAAGTCAACATAAATACAAGTTTGCTTTGATTTAAAATGAATTTCCTGCTTGATTATTCAGTAATTTGGGGGGGAGCATGTCATTTTGTGCACAGTTATTGACAGAGTGATCCTATAGCAGTGCACACCTTAGATGAGAAGACGTTACAATCATCTATAATGAAAATCACTGGACAGTAGAACTAAATACATGTTATTCAGTGCTGTATACTTCTCATGTTCTTCTGCTGCCACGCTTCTAATATATAGTCCAATAAATTTTGGAGGCAAATATGAAAGAACTCCAGCCTATATCAAAACCACACATTAATAATGCAATACTGCATTATACAATAAAATAATATTTTGCATAATCAGTGCCACTTAAGGTAAATTTGGTTATAATGCTGATGTTCGTAAAGGTTGAAATACATTTTGCAGTTTGTTTTCTACATTTTCTTGTAGATTCCATGTGTTGAAACGGGTTTCTTTATGTCTCACCTTGTACATCACTGAGGTTTAAAAAGAGTGCAATTCCACCCTCCAGACACACGAATAATTATTTTTACTCTCCAAATAATTGTGATTGATTTCACACACAATGGACAGGAGTGTGGGTATAATAATTATACAGTAAGGTCCATAATTTCTTGGACAAACATAATTTTTGTAGTTTTGCCTCTTCACACCGTCACAGCGGCGTCTAAATCAATCAATAAAGGCTCTCAGCTTTAATTCAAGTTGTTTTTTAAAGTTTTGCGTGAACTGTTTACGAATTACAGCTATTTTTATACACAGTCCCCATTTTTAGAGGGTGAAAATTAATTGGACAGTTGACTGACGAGCTGTTTCTTTGCCAGGTGAGGCCTGTTCACCTGTTATTTAAAGACAAAGGAAACAAACATGATATCAGTAGTTAATTTAAAGTTTTGTATCGTAGGTTACTGTAATTGTAAATCTGAAGCTCAAGTGAGGGACATCATCATTAGGCTGAAAAACAAACCTTTCAGAGAGACCAAATCAACAGTTAGCTATGTTCTTAAAACGAATGATTGGATTGGCCAACAAGGGTACAAACCATTGGTTACACTCAAGAACAAGAAGGCTAGATTAGGCTTTGCCAGAAAACCACTAGAGCCTGCACAGTTCCAGAAAACAACCTTTAATCACTTAAATCCAAGGTTAACTTGAACGTGAGATCTGATCTCAACCTAAGGGAGCATCCTTTTCAGTTATGAAATACAAAGAATGCAGAGAGATGCACAAACTGAATAAAACATAAATAAATGGCACAGACTAGACTTCAGGCAGTCACCGAATCCAGATGAGTTTCATCTAAGTGCTAAAAACAATCATTAAAATGATGATAGTGTGTGCAATTACTGATATCCTATGAAAAAACTAGGGTCTAAAAATGGCTGTAATTTCTCAACAGCTAATGTAAAACTTTTGTTGCAGAGAAAGTCTGCACTTCAATCACATATTATAACAGTTAATGGGGAAACTTTCTCTAAAATCCCTTGAATTAAAACTGGAAACTTCTATTGTGTGATTTAAAATGCACTGTGATAGAGTACAGAGGCAAAACAACTACTATCATATTACCACTAGTGGTAAAAAAATAAAAAAAAACCCTCCTTTGCAGTATTTATTCTCCTTTGTTACCCGTTTAGAATATTCTGTTGTGCTTTAGCTTCACTGTAGACTTTATCAGGTTTATTTAAGCTGGATGTTACCTTTTTTTGCTGGCACATAACATCCTCTGTAAGTATTGTTTAAAAAGCAAACAAACATCCAATACAGTTTTATTTAAAACTGACTACGTTACACATAGTTAAGTGTGTTAACTATTTAATGTACAGCTTAGAGTTAAAATCACATATCTACAATAAAATGCACATATAGCATATAGAGCCAGATGAAACAACTTCTTGTTCTCCAGGTGTGTGTGTATGTGTGTGTGTGTCTCTATGTGTGTGTTGGCACAGGAAAATCTTTGTTACCTGTAAGAACCTGTCTTAAAGGCACATTTTAGTTTGATTTCAAGCCACACAGTTTAATCAAGCCACAAAAACTATTCTTCTGTGTATTGCACAGTCCCAAGCCTGGTTAGAGGAGGATTCTTACATCATAATGTAATCATAATATCCAGGACATTGTAGTGCAGGATGTGGAGAACACTGTTTTGATTCATCTGACTCCAAAGAAAATACACTTTGAACAGTACAAAGTGAATAGCATAGCTAATATTACATTAATAGATCAGAGATAATAGGAATACACATGCAAGGAAGAAAATGGGTGATGTGCTGTAAATTATTAGGATAAAATCAATCAAATTCAGGTATTTGGTGGCAGAAATATATAGTGAACTTTTTTTTCTACTTGGCCGTAACTATGCTGTAAATATCCATGAAAGATTAGTTAATGAGAATAAATAGTTAAGGAATATTTTCTGCCAGCTCAGATACACTCTACTGCTTCTTTGACTGGTAGTAAGGCAGGGGGTGGGGCGAGAGAGAGGTAAAGCCTTCATATCTCCACAGTTTGCGGTAATGTTGGGTCACTTGTAGCCCAGCAGCATCACACACACACTCAAAATCATCATGGCAATACAGCATCAGAGGAGGATCATTGTGTAACATGAATTGGCATCTGCGTCTCTTATTGAGTTCATGATGGTTTATTTGTCATATCATACATCATTGTTGCAGGCGGCAGCTGCTCGGTTTACATCCATCGTAACTGTTTCATACATCACAAACTGATAATTTGGATCCTCAATCAATCTTTTTCTGGTCAGTTTGCTAACAGTGCTGTCTGATTCAGTGCATTTATTGCTCG
Source organism: Rhamphochromis sp. 'chilingali' (assembly GCF_963969265.1). Lineage (NCBI taxonomy): Eukaryota > Metazoa > Chordata > Actinopteri > Cichliformes > Cichlidae > Rhamphochromis > Rhamphochromis sp. 'chilingali'. The sequence continues at coordinate 20,460,750 of NC_137943.1, read as the reverse complement.
TAACACAATGCCACTGACTAACCCTTTTTTTCTTAGTGTCTGCTTCCTGAAAGGCAAAAGTTCCATTTGGATTAAGTCCTTCCACAAGGTGCTCTCTGGCTCTGCTTAAATTACCAGTCTTGTTCCTGATAACGCCGGAGCTGTGAGCACACCACATAACAGTGTGTGTAGTTAAATCTAGAGCCACAAAAGGTAGTTACAACGATAGACGCCCAGTCATTGGCTTTCCAGTGATGGCTGATTTCCAAGGGTTTGTGCTTCACATCAACAGTCATCTAATACACAGACAACAGAGTAATAAAGCTACAGAGTTATGAACACCACTCACTTGACTGGCGTTATACATGAAAGTTTCACGAAAAAAAGGTTCCCAGTATTTATAGTACCTACAAATCATAACCGAAATATTTAAATAACACGCTCTGTGTTATTTAAACGAGAAAGGAAGTAGACTGACACGAAGGTTCGAAGAAAAGTTGTGTACATGAGGAGTAAGATGAGTAAATATAGAGTTTATTATACTTGATCATTTATACATCACAAACTGTTATTTGTGACTTATTACATATTCTGTAATCATAATAATAATCATAATAATCGTAATAATAATAGGTTACAATGGTAAAATTTTACAATGCATTTCTAATATAAATCAACTGAATGGGGCTGAGGTGCAGTGAGTTGTAGATGTATTGAGGCAAAGTCTCTTGCACCTAATAAAGTCTGCCATCCATGTTGTACTCAAAGACACTTGACGGTCCACCTAGATAGAAAGTCCAAATTCCTTGTGGTGTAAGAACGGATGAAGAAAGATTTTTTTTTGTATTTTAAATTTATATATCTATATTTATATGTATATATGACATGTTTCACATGAGCAATGTAGAATTTCTTCATGGCATTTGATTGTGGGTATTTACAAATTTCTGTCAAGTTTAGGAATGTCACCAGCAAGCCTTTTAAACTCACAGCATTTTCAATAGAGAATAGATTACTATCACAGGGGATTGTGCTGATGAATCTTTAAGACATTGTGATGAAAACAACTGAACTATTAGGAAAGGCAAAAGAAATTCAGATTGTTTCTGTTGGAGTGAATTCAACTGAAAACAGGGCCAGCTTTTATGGGGACAATTTCTGCAGCAACTATATAAAGAAATGGAAATATGACTGAAAATGAAATATAACAGTACAATCAACTGCCTTTTTTTGCCTTCTGACTTCTTTTTTTTTTTACCCTCACTGTCTTAAAAAAAGCCTAAAGTCAACAAAACCATGTAATTCAGGAGTCTTAAAACAGCATATATACAAATCATCAAGTTCCTCTCGTGTTTCAAAGGTGGGTAAGCACACATGTCTAATTAAAGACAATTTAAAGCCCCATAGTAGCAAAAGGCAACATTCAACACTAGTCTAGTGTTTTAATTCATGTCAACAATCAGCTCATTAAAAGTGGAGCAGATGTCTAAAAGGCTCTTCCGTTAAAACGTGACTGCTATAAGGTCACTCAATACAGCATTGGTTAGATGCTGGAGGCATAACACTGATAAACGCTGCTACACATACAAATCCACATGCGTTTGTTGTTGCTTTTTTTTAACTAGACTGATTGATGTACATCAATACTAGCACAGCAGTACCACATGACTCATCGCAACACAGTTCAGATTCCTCTTTTTGAACACGTTTATCCTCACGTATTGTATACTCGATAACATAAACAAATCTACTGAATGAAACATGAGTAAATTAACATGGATGCCTTGACATGGCAGTTAAACCTGAGTTGTGTTTTGGAAGTGGTCTCTTTTGTTTCTGATGATAGTATTCTATTTCTATTCAGGCATTGATAAACTGTACTACGCATTTTGTGAGCATACACTCAAGAGCCTTTCTCTGTTAAAATGATTTCACAGTTTGCTGTCAAGTACCCAGATGTTCCACCCCATCCCCAACCCCTGCTTTATGTTGTCAACAAGCAAACTCCTCAAAGTTGCCTATAGTCGGGTGACGAGGTAACATGTTCGGGGTGAATCCGAGACTGTCCGAGTGACTCCGGAGGGTGTCACAGGTGCTCTGCAAGAAACAGAGAGGAGGGGAGGAGGGGAGACGAGTTCAACCGGGTTAAGGGAGGAGCGATGCAGGGAGCGATGATGATGCCGATGATGGAGGAAATAAATGAGCCGCAGGTAAAAAGAGAGCAGCCAATACAATCGTAGAGGGATGCAGAGGGGAGAAAAAACAAACAATGTAACAAGGAGAAATTGATCAAAAACAGGAAAAAATGGGGGAATGATTGTGAATGAAAGGATAATGAATGACAGAAACATATGTGCACAATGATGAGGCAAAGAGTACAACAGATTCAGGGGTTTCGACATCAGCCACATTGCATATGTTTCATATGTAATGAGAAGATAAATTGAGGGGGTAAGATGATGGGGTAAGATGAATGAAAGGAGGGAGAAGAGAAAGAAAACAGCAGATTTTTAGTCCTGGTTCTACACTAGCATGTGTAATTCTGATAGTTATGCAAGTAGTAACATCCACATATGTCTGCATTTTTCGTCATGTACAAAGGCCCTTATTCAGCAGATAACTGCAGATATGTGGATAACAAACACCGGTAGTCCCATCGACAAAGAACCTATCTTTGTGCAAACTCACTGCATGCAGGCCTGCGATAACATCACAAAGTAATGCATCTAGTGATGTTATCTGGCTCGGACCTTCCAATGCATTGCCTCTAAATAGACCTTAGTGCTGCAGGGAAACAAATAGATCTCATGTTGTTCAGAGTTTTGTGCAATTCAATAAATATGTGATATGCTTTCACAGGAGTACACTTTATCCTACGAGGAGAAAAAAAGCATCATTATTCGGTGGAAGGAACAAGTTTTGCAGAGAATAAGATCTTTATGCACTTGGAGAATCCAACCAACTTCAGCCTTCCTTCGGCCCAGCACCCTTCTGTCAAAGCAGACAACAACTAACCTGTTCTTACACGGCGGCAGATATTAAAAGTGCTCGCTACGGCTGGATAATCACCCCTCTCTTTTGTTGACTGCCAACCAAATCATTTGTAACCATGGAGAAAATGATGAATGTGATGATCTCAAGTATGTATGAAAGAGAGGGACAGCATGGGAGGGAGCATCTATTATCAATGGGATGTGCTACCTGGGGGCATGATTAGGCGTGACACCAGGGCTGGTTGGGTTCTCTGGAAACTCCTGGAATAGACATGATGAAAAGAAAGATGGGTGAGGGTGACTGAAATGAAAATAAAATACAATGTAAATGCTATCAGTTAAACTCCCAAGGGAACACGATGATATCATTAAAGCACTGAAGGAAGATGATCGTTCAAAATGAAATATGAGGGGGTTTCTTAATGAGCAGGGAAGGCTAAAGTCAGTGTCACCCAGAAGGATGTCTCTTGAACAATTAAAGCACTTCATTAACAGATTGTCTGAGTGGAGATGTGACAGTGAACTAGTTGAAAAAATATAATTAAATGTGAGAAAAAAGAAGTACAGAGGATGGTTTATTGTAACGAGGTGAACACATGACATGAATGGAGCAGAGTGCAGAAGAGAAAACACTATAAAAGCTTGAGTGCAGCCCACTAAATGAAAGCTTTCTTTCCTGCTGTTTTAGTATTTTTCTTAATAAAAAAACGACTAAACGAATCTCCTGATTGATATTTTTGTTTAAAATCTATAAACCTCCACTTTTGTAAAAGACATTAAACATATTTTTGATCGTTTCCTCTACAACAGCTAACAAACTCAATACTGACCCAAGCATGCAAGAGCACAGCCCTCATGCAGAAACAAAACCACAACTTTCAAACAGATTTGAAGACAGAATTGGCCACAACTTATTTTGCATGCTGTCTTTTTACCTCTAATAATGTATGACAGAGAGCACAGCTTTCATTTCCAGCATGAAGCCAAGGAATGCAAATTGGCAGATTGAATAAACTCAGGGACAAAAGGCAATTTCTGCACTTAACAAAAATCTGCTTAAATGCTTTTCATTATGACAGCACCAGAAAAGAAGAGATGTTGCAGGTAGGTATCTGATTTCATTAGCTAAAATACATAAACAACAGGTCCCTACCGTAACTAGGTAGTGTTTTTAAATGTTTTATATAATCGTTTTTAAGGGGCTGTTTTAAAAATTCCATTATCTAGGAAACCTGTTGAGCTAGCTCCTTCAAATTCTTTTAGTGCAACTACCTCTGTGAAGGTCGACTCTCTGTAGCTCAAGTTAACAGAAAGATAGATCCTTTATAATATTTGGATGCCCAATCTCTGACTGCATATTTTGAGGCCTGTAAAAACATTGTTTTGCAGGTAGGGGACAGATATTTTAGTTATGGCTTCTCTCATATACAGACAGAGCACATAAGATTATGCAGCACAGTCCAAATCAGATAAAGGGTTCCACACATATTAAAGCTTAAACATGGAAAAAACGCAATTTCACCAAAATTCATTGTAATATTTCCAAGACATGAACCAAAATCAGCCTCACATCTGGAAAACTGTAGTTTCTACCAGTCTCCGAAACTGCTGTCACAGATCAGGCATCCAGATATTTTAGGGACTTCAAGCACCCATCACTCAAGTTTACCTGAGCTACAGCCCTGAGATTCCACATTGAAAGTATCTGATATTTGCCTTAAAAATATCAAAGAACCTAGCTCAAGTAGCTTTATAGATAATGGAATTCTAAATATAAAGAAAAAATGATGATACTAAAAAATGTACACTATTTATACTCTTATACCAAGCTCTATTTTCAGTGAACGTTGAGTTTGAGAAAATGTGGATTTTTAAAAAATATTTTTGGCTACCATACTGCAAGCAGAAATATATCCGGTCAGCTAAAGTAGAAAGGTTGATACATTACATTTACTACTACTTTTGATTGTATATACTTTTCAGACAAGTTAATTTAACATGCAGTTCTCCTAAAGACTTCAACAATTTACTGAAGAAGCTTCCTGGCTATCAAAGAGGTAAAACTTAAACCAGTCCTGAGGTGTGCACTACAAAGTGAGACCCATGGCTTAGGGAGCTATGTCGAGCTAAAAGTCAGAGTTTTCTATGTCAAGTAGCTTTTTTTTTTACCTGCCTAAATCACCGTGGTAACATGGATAACAGCAGATTCTGAGTTTTCTTGGTTTAAAATATTTAGGCTGGCTGAGGAGCGTGTTTTAAGTGAACCGCATCTGCTGGTAAAATATATTTCATATGTGCAACTTGTTTAGCTAACATCACAAATGAAAGTGTAAAGTTGCTGCGATGCAAACTGTGCATCCCTTTGTCACTTGAATTTCCATGTTGCTGAAAGAGAAATAACGTTTTACAGGTGATCCTAATCTGCTGCTAAATCTCGTTTACAATGCTGGAACTGCAGCTGCAACACACCAAGAATACCTGTTCAGTCAATAAAGTTAATTTCACTTTGATCTATTGACAAACTAAAGCACTGAAGTCTCCTTTATTAGGCGTGGGACAGAAACCTTTAATGTTTAAACGTGTCTAGTTTAAAGCTTCAGAGCTCTAATGTGCTGCGGTCGCATTAGAAACAAACAGCAGCTGTTTATTTCAGTGGTAAAATGTTTATTTTATTGCTTTGTGCGTTAAATCACCAGTTTAACGATTTTCTGCAGCATTAGTCTTTTGTCTTATTTGCGACAGTGTTGCATTTTACTGTTATATTTTTATGTTCTTTATAGATATTTACCACTATATTATCATCATCATCATCTATTAACATCTCTGACAGGAGTAGGCAGCACTCATAGGGATCATTTTGTGTGCACAAAGACTCGCTTGCCGTGTCAAACACCCCTTTTTATTTGAGGACACACAGAATGGTGCAGAATGCTCAGGTTAACAGAGAAAGCTGATAATCACTGGCGTTTTAAGTTCTGTCAAGCCAGCAAACACAAAGAAAGCTGGACTTTGTTGTATTTATACCTCTACCTTTTTAAAACTCTTTCAGAGTGGCATTACGCACAATATGATCAATAAAATCTATTTATAGCTTGACAGAAGGTATTTAGCACTTGTCAAATGCACTGATATTTTCACAGCGAGTGTTGGGAAGTAGTAAAGTACATGCAGTTAAACTATGTTATGCAATAATTTGTTGATTCAAGAATTTTGTTTAGATAAATATGAAAACCACCCACTATTTGCATGGGTGTAACTGTAGTGATTAAAATCTATCTTTCTATATGTTATAAGCCTTGATTTAACATTATGTCCTGAACAACAGCTCATTGCTAATCCTAAAACGATGTGTGTATGTTATTAATCATTTCCTAACTTGCATAACAGGAGGAGTGGAGATGCCTCTGGATGCAGCGTGCTAAACCACAGGGTTTGATGAAAATGCTGTTATTTAGGGCATGACTGAAACGCCTCGCAGTACTACAGTTTCCATTGCTTTGTTTTTACCATGTTAATGAAATCTCTTTAGAATTTTGGTGGTAAAACCCGGATAACAATAACAGCTCTGTAATAGTACAAAAGAGGGTGACGCTGAGAAGCTACTATATAGTGTGGAAATACTGAAAATTGGGTTAGTGTGTGGGATAAAATGAGATAACCTCTGACAATAAACAGAGTTTATGAGTCATGAATAAAATCCAATAAAACCAGGTCAAACTCTTTACTTCTACTTCTCCATGCACTGAGATTTAAGCGCACTAAGTGGCAAAACACTTGGGGAAAAAGCTTAAAAAGAAAAGGGGCACAAAGTCAATTTGTTCTTTTGGAATACTTATGTGCATCCCAGATTTTTTGTCATTACACGGAATAATTTATGCTGCTTCTCATCATGTAAAGAAAGTACTGTATGCGTCTAATACTACTCTAATTATGCATTCCCACTGTGCAGTAAAAATATGTGCGTATGATTAATGATTGTGTTTTCTAGAAAAATATTTTGTTTCTGCAGGGCTAATTGAAACTAATGATGGCATAATGCCTTTGCTTTCTCTCTGGTGCTGTTCATTAAAAGCATTTCAAGTGTGAGCAGATATTTTGATGTTGCTGTGACCATTGTTCCTGAGCTTATTTTGTACATCACATTCACTTCACTCAATCAAGTGTATTCTTAGGGACTAAAAAATTACCAGGTTGTCGCTCTGACAGCGCTGTGGCCGTTTCTTGCGAATGAAGTAACCCAAAAGCTTATCTTTAAACACCTAAAAAACATCAGAAAAGCATTATTTACAGATTCACACATCCAATAGTTTGCTTTCTTGGGGAGTGAAGAGGATCAATACTGAGGCTGACAGCATCTATAAAGATGAAGCATCGTATCTTGCACAAAAAAATTGCATAAAAGCTTGAAGTCTAAGATGTTTAGGTTAAGAATACTTTTGGGTATATTTTGAGTAGAATTATTTCCAATTTAACATTTTAACCCATACATACTGTTCACATCACATATGATGTGTTTCTGATAAACAAACATTTTATGTCTTTTCCTAAAGAGACCAAAATACACCAAAATGAAAATATCTTTTATACTGTTTTACATTTGTGCTCCGGGTCAAATCTGACCAGAATCTCTGCAGTTTAACTACATTTATTACATTATCCATGTTTGTAGTATCGTAACCTTACATTTGCTTGCCTTGAAGCAATTGTCGTTGTGACCTGGTGCTATATAAATAAAACTGAACTGAATTAAATCGAATCTACTGAGTTGGATCCACCAGCATGGGTCAAATATAGGAAAATGGTTGTTTTAGAAACCTGTGAAATTGTACATGACATTTCTTTGTGGGCACTGGTGACAGAGTTCAATGGGAACCTTGTCACTGTCATGAGAATTGTCTGTGTTTCTACAACATATACTGGGGAACCCAGAGAGACGGGTACTTTCTGGTCTCTGAGGGAATCCTGAAGGTCTCTGAACAGTCATGGGGGAATTTCAAAGTAGTAAATAGTAAAACTGCACCGGAGTGACAATATATTGGAACAGCGGTCATACAGGGGTCAGAGTGTGCCCTAACACAGACATTAAATCTGTAAAAGAGTGGATGTGGTTTGCACTGTCACCTCACAGCAAGAAGATTGTTGTGAGGTGAGATTGTCTATGTGGACTGTTGGATTTTAAATAGATCTGTAGTTTGTTATAAACACTTATTATGAGACCATTCTTGACCCAGACCATACTGTGCAGGCAGCTAATATGAACAGCATGTAAAGGTTAAGTAGCAGACACTTTATGCTTTATGCTAAGCTCTCCAGACTCCACAAGAAAGCCATAAGTTCTCTACTACTGAATTAAAAAATGTAAAGGTTACTAAAAATGAATTTAATGTGATCTAAAAACAGAAGAATTCATTTAGTTATTGCTTAGAAATCTTTAACAAAGATCATGACTTTACCTCATATAGGTAGTCGAATATTTCTAGTATTGTAAGAACACTGGCTCCAATAAATAGCCCCATCTGGCCTCCAATGTCACCTACAGAGGGAGAGATTAACAGATACGGGTAATTAAACAATGGTGCGTGAAACCATTCCCCCTTGCTGTCACATTGAATTCTGTATCTCTTTGAGGAATCTGAGCGTAATTGTCAAAACTGTCCAACCAGCCCCAACTTCACAAACGCAGCTGCCCTTGCAAGAGCATCAGATTATGAAAGCATGCTCAGCCTGTTTCACGAGTTCAAAGAGGGAACCTCAAAGCACCAGGGATGAACACAATATGCGAAATATGCGGCGGGGGGGGGGGGGGGGGGGGGGGGGGGGGGGAGATGCCCGCCGAGGGTGCTGATTCTGAGGTCAGATTTATTTATTTATTTTTTCTCACAGTAAATATGAAACTGCAAGAATCTTACCGAGAAGTCCAGCAATTTCATAGGCCTTCTTCTGCTCAATCTTCTCATAATTCAGAGCTTCAAAGAAGATGTCCAACACCAGAATATTTTCTCTGGAGAGAGGACACACACGAGCACATCCATCAGATTTCCCCCAGGGCCATTTTCCCAACAGAACGAATGATAACTCACATCTCCTGCGTAACTATCATTCATTATTGTTACATTGAAGGTGAACGATGGAGACTCAGACCATGCTATACCACAGTACATCCATCCATCAACAGGAAAAGGAAAAAGAGGCCTTTATCTAAATAACTAGCTAATAATACTTACCCAATATATTGCTCAGTTTTGTTGAATTTCTTAGCCAGATATTTAGCAGATGCCTTACTGGGGATCTTAACCATGGACAGCTCCTTGCCATAGCGAGTCATGTTGCAGGGGGTCTGACAGACACAGTAATTGTTGTCTTTCTCTACCAAAAAGTCTGTGGATGATCAAAGTCATTTCAATTCATATTTCATTCATATTGCGATCACAATCAAACAAACCTGTATCCAGAGGCCCTGCTAAAAATATCCCACACAACGCACAACAGAGCTACATTCGCTGCCATCGTTCACTTTCCATGAAAGCAAATAATGACTGAAGCCATAAAACAGAGGAAGGGGGGAAAAAACTCAGCAGGATTTATTTGATATCAGCGAAGCACAGACACATCACAAATCTTCCTAATGGGATTTTTAAACAATGATTTTTACTTTATTGCTTTTGTTTCAGCACAATCTGGAATTAAAGTAATTTGAAGTTAAGGTTCACACAAGTAGTATCTACAGGATACAACAAGCTTGTGGCACCGCTGTTAATGCAAATACCTCACACTAATATTTTACACTTAATCCAATAAAAAAAAAGTGTGTGCGCTCACCTAAAGCTGGATCAGCACAATCTTTGTACTGCTCAGGTGTGCAAACGGCTGTGTTTCCTGTTTGAACCAACATAAAAGTGAAAATGATTACTTATTTATAAATGCAACACGAGGGCACAGAGATTTATGGGGTTTTTTATTGGTCAAGTAACTCTCAGTTCATACCCGGCATGTGAACCATCCTGCAGTTACAGTTCTCCAGAAGGTACCGTGTTTCACAGTCGATGCGACATGCAGTGATGCTGTACGTGGAGAAGTAATCAGAGTCTATGGGAGTAGACTTGCAATCTCCCCAAGGTGGTGGGAGGTACTGAAGCTGAAAGAGTGAGCAGCACATGTTTTGCCCTCAGTGCATCAGCACACAGGATTACATCAAATACCATAATGCAAGCCCGGTGTAGCAGAATTTCAAAAAGGGAGACAACAAGCTGACAGAACCCAACACAAATGTCTTAAACATAAAAAAGAAAAGAAAATACAGAAGCACTTGAATGAAAATGTGCACTCAGACAATACTGGCATAAAACGTCCAGTCGGAACAACATCATCGCTCATGTGTAGCAGCAAGCAGACATCATGCATAACGTTACTGATGCAGGTCTAGGCCCCGGTAGAAAGCAGAGTACCATGGGGATAGAGACAAGCTTACGAGAAATCTGTAAAATATGTAGATACAGACAGGACACCACAATCAATGGACAAATTTACCAACCTTGAGAACGGAACTGAAAACAATCAACGGTTTACTGGAGGATTCATTGAATTTAAAAGACAACATACGGAGCTTTTTTTTAAAGAAAAAAATCTTATGGTAATAAGTAGTATATAACGGTAGGTTAACCTAAATGAATAATCCAGTCAATGAAAGCTTTCTAAAGAGGTTTTACTGTTGATTAACAACCTATATTTTCTCATTGATGCCCGTGAGAGTTTATTACACAACTACCCTGAATATCCCTATGAATTTAGCAATCAGGAGGAGATGTAGTGTACACTCAGTTTGCGGTCTCATTAGTGGTAGAACTCTCATTATAAGGTGAGAGCAGGTCATTACATTTATGAATAACTCTGAGAATTCTAAATGAATCCATTAGGGAAGAATATTTAACAAGTGAATTTTAAGGACCCAATTCACACTTAACATTAGACTTGGAGCTGCAGCAGCGTGCCCCATTTTGTGTGAGATCTGCTTCGACGTTAAAGGGACTTCCTCTGTGGTGTGCTGCACAGCGTGGCCTCTAACCACCAACAAGACTTCCAGCCCCCCTTTTAAGTGTCTTGTTTTCTGCCTGCTACTTATTTTCATGACAAAAATAAGCCAATTATTTATGAAGGGCGGCGATGCTTGGGTAGTTGCGCATTCAGCCGCTAACTGCAGTGGGGAGCAAGCCAACAATCTCTGCCAAAGGCTTCTTCTTGGGAAATTTCTCAGAGAAATTACACCTCCATTGTCACATTAAGGTTCACTGTAATTCCCAATCATTTCCACCAGCTCTAACCAGGTGCTAACTCTGACAATGTAACTGTCATTTAGCCAATACAAAGTGACAGAGATAGAGTGTGATTCGCAGAAGAAGTGGATTTAAACTGGCAAACATGATTAAGCCTTTATTGAACTCCATTTCTAGCCCACAGACTCTCATAAGTGGAGATACACTGGAGATAAAACCCCCAATATAATCAAGACTATAAACTCATGCCAGAGTTCTCATGGGTAATAAAACCTAATGAATCACATTGTCTGGTCCCTGCAGATGAGATTAAGCAGAGGTCCAGTGGATCACCCCGATAACACATATAAGCAAAAACAAAATGCTTACAAAAGCAGATGTGGATGTGAAAGGGTAAAGCCAAACAACAGCTCTGATAAAGACACAGATTTGGATGAATGGCTCAAAGAAATAAAACACCTTTCCAGCTCTTTGCTGGTGAGGACAGAGAGCAGAGATGGCAACAAGGACAGACTGCAGATGCTGTTACATATCGTTGCTTCAGCCACACAGAGGAGGGGGTGGGGGGGATGGTGGGGGCACACATGGGTCCATTCCTTGGAGAGGGCGGGACCAGGAGATGAAAGTGTGGAAGTTAATGAGTATGTACAATACAGTATTTTGTGGCATGCAGCAAGCCCAGTCAGTCATACGCTACCCTCTGCTCTTGGGTGGAAATGAATGTTTGGAAGCCTGGGGCAACCCCGAAGCCCAGCTCGTGGAGGAAAGGAGGCTCTGACTGAGTGTGAAGCTGTACCTTTATGCCGGCCTCATAGGACGTCTCATCTAGGGGTAAGGAGTGAGGGAACACAGCCCACATCATTATCGAAATATAAGAGGAGATAAAGTAAGGCAAGGGGACAGAAAATGACCCCTCCAGACAAACATCCTGTTGTCAGAGTCCCAAGCAGGACTGGTAGGTTGTCATTCAGCCATTCTCTTCTTACTTTCACTCAGTCTTGAGCTACAGATCGCTTCTAACTGTTGGTGGTGGAGTATCGATGTCTCTCTTTGCTCACAAGTCAAAGTCTCTTATTAAAAATTAAACTCCTCCGACAGAAGATTTACAAATGTAAAGCCTCGAAATCACGAGTGCTATTATTCTTATTGCACCGAGAGCAATGTCACTCGTTGGACACTGAGTGAAACGAATGCAGGCCAGAGTTTATAATGACAATCTAATTAAGTCATCACATCGTTTAAGCCATAAACACGTCTTTCAGCTGTCAGTGGTGTGGGCGCTCATGTCATGATTGTAAATGGCAAACCATGCACTTTTGCCTCCTGGAGGAAACTCTGTGATGGTGAGTAACAGAGCAGGTTTTTTTTTTTTTTGGAAATGGCTGAATGATGATACACTCTGAGCACCAACAACATTTGCAGAGAGAAGGAGAGAAAAATGAGAGAAAGATACATTTCTATGCAAGTTCCCAAAAGTTACATTTGTCATCTCTTGTGGTGTCCATGTGTCTGTTTCACGAGACCAACCGTGCCTCAACCATCCCATGTTATTCTGCTAGCACGCTGAAGCTTGTGAGGTGAACGAGCCAATTCAATTTAGGAGCAAAATCATTTAAATTAGGCTTAATTAACTGCTAAAGAAACTAAGTTAAAGCGCTGCTCAGGCGTCCGTTACATCATGACTTCACAAGAACTGATTATACGCTGGAAATTTTTAAGGAGCCTACGGCACAAATACACTTGATCTCAAAGGTAATCACTGCAAAAACCTAAAATCCTCTGTGGCACTGCCGCCATTTTCTTGGGATTTACACTGAGTGCTTCTCTGTTTGTCAGAGGATATTTCCTTATTCTGTCAGTGTTTCTGTTTGAAAATCAAAGACTTTTCTTTGTCTTTGTGAGCTACGCTAGTGTGGACAAAAGCAACAGAGTCTGAATTTGTTCTCCTGGCAGATCACATAAGTGCCGTATTGTTTCATTAGATTTGGATGGAAATTCCATGTGAGCTCAGCGTTATGACCTTGCACACGGGCTTTTCAATCAATTCGGGCTTAACTATAGTTATTGCTTTTCATCCTTCAGTGACGCCAGTGTCGTGGACTCGGTCAACAAACCGGCCACGGGCCATTTTGCTTCTCTTTTTACCGTGTCATCAAATCATAGCACATATTAAAATGTGTCTACAAAACAGCCGTGGGTCATCTTTCTCATCCAATAACGCATGCTTTTTCCATATTACTGGTGTTGGGAGAAAAAATAATGTAACGAGAAGTGCACCAGGCTCCTTTATATGGTCCAAACTGACATAAACAACATTATGACAGTTTTAGTAGATTTCCTTTAAGATATAGTCAGCTTTTAGCTAAATGCCGATCCCAACAGTTAGTCATAAGAAAACATTAAGTCTCTCTTTAAAAACTGTAAAGTGTGGGTTTTTAAAAAGAGTTAATCAGCGATAATGTCCGATGATTAAAGACTGCTGAAGTTGGCTGTGTGGATTAGTCCTCAATGTTTTTTGCTGGCTTCTGTTTTACTCTAGTGTCACTAGAGATGATTTTCAGTGCTGCAAATAAAAACCTGTTGTCCTTTTTCTTTCTCCTGAGCTCCAACTAATGAAGACTCAATATAAAAAAGTAAACTAAACACCCTGAGCTGCTATATATTTTTTGCATGCTGTGCAGTCTAAAGCTTTTTTGGCTCTGATAAGCGCAGTATGCTCATATTCCTGCATGCAATCATTACTCGGCCCTGCTCTATCAGTACTTCTTGGCGGCTATAACTAAGTTTCATTTACTCTAACCCAACTCATCGGCTGTCTATGTAACACATTAGACGCGCATCTCAACACAAAGGTAATACTAAGATCTGGATCTGATTTTGCTCCGCGCTCTGTGACACAGAGGTGATGGACACTGGCTGGCAAGGGTTTTTGAGACGAACACAGGATGAAGCAGAGCAAAAGACGCTGGGGTCGGAGAGGAGGCCGAACGTTAGGTACCAGTTGCTGCTGACATGACACAAACGTTTGAAAACCAGGTGCCACACCAAATCCCAGTTGGTCAATGAAAGGAGGCTCGTCCTGGCTGTGGATCTGAACCTTGATGCCTGCTTCGTAGGAGGTCTCATCTGTGGATACAGCACGCCAGAAAATACAACAACATGTACGGTCATCGACGGAAACCAGTGCTGTTTAGCGATCCAGCAGTCACATTAATCCAGGGTTTCTACCCCTCCGCTTTCATCATATTAATGGAAGCTAATATAAGAAATAAACTCTTGTGTCAGTGTGCCGGTTCAATATCAAACAGATTTAGAACCAGAATTAATTACATGCTATTTATTTTATGAATATATGGTCCCATTATGTTGTGGTCCACCATAAATGAGAAACAATAAGTCAGTAAATGCAGTTTTATTGGGTCTGATGTCAGTTGTAGACCTGGAGAAACATATCAAGATGATAAGTGGTTAACCATGGTAGTGCATCACTTCTTTGTCTGCTTCAGTGTGGTGCAAAAAAATATATAGGCAAAGATTTATAGGTAAAGTGAAAGATGTACAACATTCCTCTGTGGAGCATCCATTTGTCATGGAGATGACAAAATACTGTGGCAGTTGTCAGGACTTCAGGGATAAACCAACAAGCTGATGAGATTTCCACATGGAAATCTGCGCAAATCAGATGTTACTGTAAAAATGCTTCACTGACCTGTCTCGCCCCAAACAGGCAAGTATTCATCCTGCTGAATATCCAACATGATCTCCAAGCCGTTCCCCGTGCCGCCCTTTAACGTGGTCAGCAAAGGGTTGCCATCTAATCCCGAGTTGAAAGTGTAGCATTTTCCATACCGTGTGTAAATCTGTAAGAAAAATAGGACACACACAGAGAAAAATAAGCACAAATAAAAAGTTTGATCCTTTTCACGGTGCAGCAGCACGAGCTATATTACATGCCAGTCTCACATTGTGCAGGGCAGGTAATCATTCCAAAGATTTTGTGATTATCAGAGAAGACAGCGCAGGTCTTAAACAGGCACCTGGCTCTGATTTGAGGAAGTAATGAGTGCTCCTCAGTAGCAGCTGAGTGATTTAGACTGAATTTACTATTTTGCCATCACTTAATGAGAAACATATGAGGGGGAAGAATCTGGACACACAAGCAGACATTTTTGTATTTTGCTTTATAAACTTCTTAATAGACCAAACCTCTGCCAGGAAAGCTTAGCAGGATTTAATGTTTGATGTGCAATCACTATAGTAGATTTTCTTCTATGTTTAAATAATTTAATTTCAGGTTCTGTGCCCCAGAGGGGATTTTTTTCTTTTTCAATTTTATGGCTTTTACCTATAATTGAAAAATTTCTATGTCATCTACCAAGCAAGTAAATATAAATCAGTCAAGAAGAATGAAAATGTAGAATTAAAATCATCGACTCTCCATAGATTTAAACAAACTATAAGCATTTCAAGATGTTCATCATCATGACGTGTGCAGCAACCTGCTGTTTGTGTTCACATCAACGGCTACACATTAAAATGCGATAAGTTATGGCTAAACAAGAGAATCATAGTACGGAAGCCAAAAGGGGACATAGATAAATTAAAATGAGTGTCGATGAAACTTTGGCAGTTGCAAATGTTCTTACTCTCAAAAACATTGCCAATTCAGAAGTATTAATTTAAATTTATGTTATCTAAGTTTCACTCTGTGATGTATAGTTTGCAATCTGTGCTTGTAAACTTTTGAATTACAATATTATTTTATGTAATGATGAATTGAAATCAATCTCAGGTAAAAGTGAAAGCTTACAGACCTTAAAGTCCTGTTTTAATGATCATAGCTGCCCTAATAGACTTCCTTTTCTCATCATCGTAACAAAAATGTGTGCTGCTAGCATGAGATTTTTGATGTGCAGGAAGGACTGAAGTTTGGATTCATTTCTACTGTGGTAAGGTCATAGAAAGAGGGCTGCTGGTTAAAACTCAGCCAGCATGGCAAAGCTGATCTCGAGAGATCAGATTCAGCGTTTCCCCCTCCCTGCTGGCTATATAATGAGGGAGTGCCTATACACATCATACAATTTATGACTGTTTTAAAATATTCATATTTATGTTTAGATCAAATGAGAGCATCAATCATCCATGCCGCAGACCCAATATGAGTTGCTCAAGAGCAACAAACAGATAGCAAAATGTAAATCCTGCATATCGCAAGCCATCAATCTGGCCAAAAACAGAGAATTTGAAGATTTTAAAGCCTCTCCGTTGCTATGAAGCCACCATGGGTAGCTGACCTCTTGCAGCCTGTAAGACTTCCCACTGTAAATGTCTCACATCAGCTGAAGCTGTCACAGTTACATGTTTGATTTTTATGACTTGGATCTAGCTGTTCAGACCCACCTCAGCAAAGGCAGGGAGCTAAATGTGACGCCTGTGACAGGTGAGGGTTTTATATCTGGATGTGTCTTGCCAGGTTTAAAATATTCTCAGTCCCTCTGCATGCAGGCTTACCACTGCAGAAACTTCCCCAGTCGCCCTTGCTAATATTTTCTAATGACGTTATAAGCTACCGGTTTGTGTGCGAATGTATTTACTCAAGATATCACCACGCGGAAGAGCGGGACTATGGTTTGCAAATGTCACCCACTTTCTCGCTTCAGTTATTCAGAGATGAATGGCTGTAATGGATCCACATCTGGTGCGTTTAAATGGGAAACTCAGCTGCATATTTTGACGCATATCCTCCTCGTGCCCAACAGATGTTTAATTAGAGACGCTGAAATTTTAATTTGAACTGATTTATGACGTCTGAATTATTAATGCGCTCAATTTTCGCCCAAATGTTGTCATGTTATAAAGCAAAAACGACATTAGAGGGACTCGGGAAATAGCCAGTCAACATAGCCAAATACGAAACCTTTAAATACAGCAGACACTGAAGCCACATCATTGTGTTTGTGCTGTTGAGTGAATTTTAAGGAGACATGGGTTTTAATGAGGGAACAGCTGTCATGTCTTAAAGGCAAAAAGCAGGAGAGGCTTGTTTTGCAGCTCTGAAACATCAACGACTTAAAAGACCTGGAGAGAATGCCTGCTGTAGCTTTGTCAAATGCTAACATGAATTATTAATACCCCATATAAACAACGCTCACATCCACACCTGGCAAACACCATCTCTCTTTCTGTACATACAGTGCTGAAGTTTTTGTAGGTGCAGGTTTCCCCACGAAACCTGCACTCCAGCAGCATGTCCTCGAGCTGGTGACCGAGCCGACCCATCATCTCCGTGGTGTTGGTGTGATAATTGGGGGGTGGGGTGTAGCTGCTGAAGTCCAGGAGAGTGAGCAGACCCTGCTTGTGATTGTCTTTAAGGATAGACAGGCTCCTCTTTATGACTGTGTGATTATGATACAGGAGGTCCAACCAGTAGCCGCTGTGATACAGGTCATCTTTAGTCAGAGAGGATACCTGGAAAACATTTTTGTTGCAGAAGGTAACGGCTGGGAAGGACATGTTGTGAGCCCAGACCATGTAGATCTTGGTGACAGCGGGGTAGGACATCAAATAGAGGATTCGATTCCAGGACCAGGTGAAGAGGAGACTCAGACAAAGGAAGAAGGCCATGATCCAGATGACCCGCTGCGGTTTCGACTTGTCCGGAGAGAAGACAAACTTCAAACCGTGGATCTTGGTCCTCATTATGAAATCCACCGTGATCTCGTTCCATGTTGCTTTCAGCGAGCTGGACTGTGGGTTCTGAAGAGGGGGCTTCTGGGCATCACTTGATTTGTTTGGCTCCATGGAAACAGATTCGGATGTGGAGTCTTAAACCTTAATTGCGAGTCAAGGAAAGTGCTTTGTTGTCAAGTGCAGTTTCTCAGCTGCCCCCACTAGACTACAATTTACACATTTTCTCGACATGCACCTTAATATGTGTGTAACAGCGCGTGTGTGTATAAAAAAATCCAGGTAGCAGCAACTGGAGTCCTAACATGCAGCTGTCCCACTGTTCAGGCTTGAAAACACTTTGCCATGAAGATATAAACAAAGGAACTGTGCTCCTTGGGGGATGTAAAATTGATTTACATAATGATTCCTTTATGAGAAAAACAGCTGAATCACTCCATATAACAGAAACATCCAGCGTAACTATCCACACTCCTTCGTCAATAGACAAATGGACGTGATAATTGCAGATGTAAGCGACAGCTTCACTCCCAGAGGTAATCACTTTGAAAATTCGGAGAGGCTTACCCCTGTTGCTCAGATCTTTCACTCCTCCATCCCCCCTCTCCAGTGCCAGACAATACTTGCAGATTTCAGTGGTTTCTCTTTTTGTGCAGTAGCTGCCCAGAACCCAACTCCTCCCTTTTTCCACAGATTGAAGAGATGCTTTTTAGTGTGTTGACTTGAAGCCCGCAGAAAGGAATATAAAGCTTGTTGCCCCCCTACTCACTCCCTCTACAGTCGACTGGAGAATGAGGTGGAGCCACTGGATGAAATTGTTTTCCTCCGGTGATGAAGTGCACCTCCAATGGTATAGAGAGGAGGGGGTTGGTGGTGGTATTGATCAAAGTACAAATAATTGTGCTAAAGAAATTCCTCTAGAAAAAAAAAAAGATGAAGTCTGAAGTTCTTTAATATTGAAGCATCGCTCGCTCATGGGTCGATATGTCTATATAATTGAAGACTGAAAGGGAGGCAGCAAGTTGGAGAAAAACAGCTAAATATCCTTTAAAATGTGTTAGAAAAATATGTCACAGTACGATCTGTGATCTTCTTTTGCTCCAGTTTCAAGTTTAATTTCACAAATGCAGAGTAATGAGGGCTGACATCCTGCTGCATGCAGATGTGGCTCTGGCTGATATTAAAGGTGCTTTGCTCCATTTAGTGAGACTATCAGAGGACTGTGTTTGGCAGAAAGTGATACTTTCCCCCCATTATTTTAGCTGGAATAATTTCAATCTGTAATGCGAGTATTGGCTGGGTAACCTGATCAAAGCTGAGGTGACAAATGGTTGTAAAAAATTATTGCGCAAAGTTAAAAATAGAAAGAAAAAATGTTTTATTACTGTGCAGACTTAGACCAGAGGGTGTCATCTGCAGGTTTGGATGGTGGGAGCTAATAAAAAATAATTGGAATGAACTTATTTTAATATAACACAAACGAGTGTAAATGACTCTCGGGCTTCGTAGAGTCTGGGTTTCACTGACTAAATGCCAGAGAGGATCTACCAACTGATTCTGTTAACACAATAATAACATATTCATGTAAATTATTTCAGTATTTGAGGGCATAAACCTGGCTTTTTGCAAAAAGGCTGAGATATTACAAATGAAGAATTCAAGTAACCGATCGGCTATTGTTTAATAATTTAAGCTAATTCCTGAAATTACAGCTGCTGTCCCTCTGCAGTGGACTTAAAGTATCCCACAGTGCCTTGTAATAAGTTGCATGCAACCAGTGGTCACCGTCCAACTGTTGGATACAATCATTAATCTTCCTAGAGATAAATAAAGAGAAGGGCGACAAGAGCAACAGGAGCGCTCAGCAACATAAACTACCATTTATGTTCATTTATTTGGGATAATGTGCATTTCACAGGCAGATTCATGTGCATAGAGATTAGTATTTGGGTAAATGCGAAGCACAGTTGGCTAGCCCTGCCCTGGCTGCTCAAGAATCCAGGAGGTTACCGCATCTGAAGAGATGTATTTACACCAAACAGAAATTTCTCAGGCCTTTTATGTTAATAAAACAAAAACAAAGCAAACTATTACACCTGACACTAAAATGATCCCCTTGATGAGCAGTAAACTGAGATCTGATGTACATATCATGGTCATTTTACTTCATCAGCTCAGAGCATCAGCCCTGAGCTGGGCAACAGTTTGTTTTAACGTTCTGCTTTTTCAGGTTGTAATTTCTAAGGAAGTATAGACAGTCTTTGGACAGCCAACTAAAATCTATCATCTATATAAATATGAAATGATTTCATTGTGATATTAAGAGTATTTTGTCGTCTTTGGGCAGAGCCAGGCTAGCCTCACCTGATCTTTTAGGCTTTATGCTAAGCTAAGCTAACTGGCTCCAGCGTCATACTCAATCGTCAAACAATCCCTGCTTTAGTCCCAGAAGAAGCTAACCTCTTGGGGTTGTGTCAGGAAGGGAATCTGATGTTACTTCAAACACAGCTCCCCACTGTGGGACCCCTTGTGAAGAAGGGAGTAGCTAGATATAGCTTCTAAAACAGCATTTATAAAAAGCACTGACGAGGGCTGCGGATCAGTTACTGTTTTGTTTTTTTAAAGTGGTTACACTTTCCTACAAAGGAGTTCTTTACAACCTCTGTCTTTTCTGGGGAAGGGGCTAAGATAAACAACATAAACACAATTAAAAGAAACTGTTCCACATATTTTTGACACTGCCACCTGGCGGCAGTACAACGCTTCAACATATAGATGATGGTCTGCAAAACCCTGCATCACACCTAAGCAGATAAATGTCAAATTACCCCTGTAAGAGCAAAATGGGCTCAAAATAAATGCTTGCACGTAATCCACAGGAAAGTCTGATATGTCACATTGAATTAGACACATGGCACTTCAAGCAGCCCAGCAGCCATCAAATCTACTTTAAAGTGCCAAGAAACACCACTAATTTATTCGTGGTATCTCTTCTATTTTCACATGTCGTGTTATTAAATTATTGTGCTGTCTGTGGTGATCGCGTCAAGATATTCATCGGAAATTATTCCGTCTTGGTTTGTGCTGTCCTCAAAATCAGTGCTGACAGCAAAGTATACATTAGTGTAAGTGTGATTAGAAAAAAACAAAGCTTCTGACTAGTGCAGGATAAATATAGGTTGTTTATTAATCTTCAAAGAAGCAAAATGTGATTCAAAGAAAGAATTATATAAAAAGAATTTCTACCCAGCCATTTTATTAAAGCCAAATTTACAAATGCATTACAAAAATAAAGCAACACTGTTTCCTCTGTGTTCAAAAGTCGTGATATTAATAGTCTGATAAGATTAATGAATGCCTGGATACTGAAAAACAAAGAATAGAGAAGGTTAAAGCTTCAATACAGTAATAATGGTTACTTTCCCTCTGTGTCCTTTCTAGCTTTCCAGCAGCAAAACAAGTAAATTAATTGGCTGAATTTAGCTCTAACAGCTACTATATGTCATGTCTGCACCAACCATCCTTTTTGCCCTCCAGACACAACAGATGCCCAGTATTGCTTTTCTTTTAGCCTTATATCTGAACCACTTTATTCTATAAAAACAACTGGATAAGCGTTTAATTGGAGAAATAGGGTATCTTTAATAATAATAACTTTAATTAGAATAACTATTTGCATAGTGCTTTTCAAAACGCACAGTTATAAAGTGCTTCACAGTTTGTATAAAACTACACAACTACACAAAGTTTGTGAGCTTCAATCTCAAAATAATCACCTCTGGTTTCAAAATAAGAGCAACCGAGGGGCGAACCCCTGGAATACAAGTCTTACTGGAATTTCACTTGAAGCCAGTACTAGCTAATGGCTAATTTTTATTTGCAGTTTAGCAGAAAACAAGACTGGATGATCTTTGCTGGTCAAGAGTAGTAGCAATTTTTTGAGCAGATATTGCCAAATGATACTTGACAGAAAACTACAGTCAAGTATCATTAGCACAGCAACAGCAGCAGATTCCTTTGTAGCTATTTAGTAGATAATCCAGGAGTAGCATATGGAAAGAAAAGTGAACTGGACCAAGAACTGAGCCTTGGGAGACACCACATATCAGGGGTGCTGAGGAGGACATGTAGTTATAAAAATGAAATTTGAAAAAGAGAAGTGCCAGAGATACTGACCCAGAAACTCTATAATCTGTAAATAAAAATGAAGGGCGAATAAGTCAAGCAATACTCAAATGGAATACTTACCTTTATCTAAGCTCATAAGAATCTCATTAGTAATTTTAAGTATCGCTGTTCCAGTGCTATAATTTTGTTGAAAACCAGACTGGAATTTATCAACATATTGTTACCCTATTTCAAGTAGCTGATGAGCAACAGCTTTCTTGAGGATTTTAGAAATGAACAGCAATTTGTAAATTGGCCTATAATTGTCTAAAACAGTGGGATACAGGGAGGGGTCTTAAAACAGACAAATGGTGACTGCTTTAAAGTATTCTGGCATGCAGCCAGATGATAGAGACTGACTGATAATAAAGCGAAGTGGGGGGGACCTCTAACAAATTTAGGATATGCACATATGAGAAAGTATACTCAGGGAAATCAGGAAGAAATTGAATTATAGAATTGGTTGAGAAACCTGTACAGGTTGGAAGGATCCAGGTTTAATGTGCCCCATCAATATCATAGGGCAACCAACCAACCGACCGACCGACCGACCGACCGACCGACCGACCGACCGACCGACAGACAGACAGACAGACAGACAGACAGATAGATGTCTCACATCGAGCAGACAACATGGCAGGAAAACCAGACTGACATGACGAGCTCTTTTCAGTGACAGCGATCCAGTCAAATTTTGATATTTGATTTGTACTGACACGACACTTGACAACCTCTGTTTCAGACCCAGTAAAGTCATCCAGGCAAAATAAGGAGAACAAGAATACTAATGCTGTATGAGTAGCAGCAGAGTAGGACACCCAACAATACCGTCTTATCTGCCTTGTTTCTCCATTTATTGACCAGCTGTACAGACTTCCTCTATTCTCATCGTCTTTGGAAAGATGCCAATAGATATGAAGCGCATTTAACTAGTAAGTTAATTGCTTGAGCTCATTTATTTTTGGAGGCGTGTGGCAGGCTGCTCCCGTGGTCTCAGAATCATCCCTCGTCAGCAGTTTGAACCAAAACGCAATTTCATTACTCTGATCTCCAGAGGTTACGCACTAGCAATACATGACAATCATCTTTACTCTCTTAACATGTGCTCTCTGTCTGACAGCGGCTATCCATCCTTTTTTCGATGTGGTATTTTCAAACAAAAGTAAACCGTGTACTTAAAAGGGACCTATTATGCTTCTTTCCGGCTAAAACTTTTTTTTATTCTTGGTCTCTACTAGATGGCTTTGCATGACTCACAGTTTGAAAATCTTATTTCATTTTTCATTCATGCAGATTTTTTTTTTTAGTTTTTTTTTTAGTTTTTTTTAGTTTTTTCAACTTCCTCTCTGATTGGCTGCCCCTTGCAAACAGAAGGTTTGAACAGCAGATTGGCGGAGCTGCTGTTCTCACAGTCAGAGCGCAGCCAAAAACACTAAAACTAGAGTCAGTTGATAATTCTGGGATTTTATAGTAGTAGGTATTGTAGCTTTAAAAGTAAATACTGGACAAATGTAACTATTCTTTGTATACATTTTTGTGTAAAATAATTATAGATTTCCTGAATTGAAGAGCAACATAATCGCATTAAAAAGGGGCTTTGTACTCCCGGGCTAACGACAAATATAAAGACAAAAGCTTTAAATCTGGTGTCAGACTGTAATCACAGCACTGCAATGATTTCAAACTTTTTTCTAATATGAAAAACTTTCATAACTCTGTTTGTTTGTCAACTCTTTCCCAAATCATTAATTTAATTAAAATATCCCCTCCAACACAGTGCTGCACTGACACAAGAATATATAGCACTCTGGGCAAAATGTAATGATTTTTCTTACCAATAAAATTGCTATCCTCCGTACTGAAAACAAACGTCTGCTGCTCACATACTGCTATTGTTATCATCCTTTGGATGAAAATGTATTTAAACTGTGTCTCAGTAAAGAAGCATGGTATAATAAGAAAAATTACCAAATTCAAATAAGCATCTCAAAGAAAAGCAGAACCATTTGAAATATCTATTCTTTCAGATTTTTGTATTACTAGCCCGACTTAAAGAGCAACTCGGTGATCCCTCAGGCTGTCAGGGAATGACACTAACCATCCTCTTTTATGTCAAAGCCGAGGCAAACCCCAGCGGTCTCATTAGAGGAGGAGCAGAGTTTTGACTGAGTAAAGGGGAGAGCTCCTTCAAGGGCCAGTGAGAATGTTCAACACCAAATGAAATCCTGGCAGCAATTAGATGCACATCACAACCTCACAGAGTGCAGCTGGGGAAGAGAAGAAGCTGGACACAAGACATGCCCAGCATTAATGTCCACTCACTATTAAAGCTTAGCTAATTAGCTGATTAGTCATTTAGGGTATTTATGAGCTGTTTAGGAAAATCTTAAGCAAAAATGCCAAACACTGTTTTCAGCTTTTCGTTATTTCTTAGTCTTCTATAACATATAGAGAGCGCAAACAGTTAACCAAGAAAATAACTTTCAGATTAATTAATAATGAAAATAATTAATTCATCTGTCCCAATGCCCTAATGCCTGCTTACTGAAAATGCACATAAAAAGGATGCTGCTATTATAGTACATGTATTATTAATCAGTCTGTTAAATAATCTCTCCCTCTCATGCACATTATATATAGTTTTCCTTTAATTAAAAGATGTATTGATTAGATCATATAAAGTTCCCCCGCAGAGTTCGGGATCGTCTCCTTTATAATAACGCCAGTCAAATAACATATATTAAAGTCAGACACAAATCTAAACATTTGATAAGCTGAGATCAGAGAACATTTGTCAGCCTCGGAGAATCTAAACTGATCTAAAGCTTATCAAAACAGTCGCTTATTCAGTTGACAAAAGGATTAATGCATAAACAGAAATGACCCTGTGTTGGCTTTGAACTGCATTTTACACCGACTGCAACGTGTTTGATTTATTCCACTCAGCACATTTTCCGATCAGCAGGCCAAACCGCACTGACAGAAAAACAGTATTCAGTGTCAGCCTTGAAAGTTTTAAGATAAAAATTTATATTATTTAGAGCTTGAATAAATGAAGCCGGAGCACACTGAGTAGCATAACATTTTCTCTATGAGGTCAGGATTCCTCATTGCTATGCAGCATGTCAGACTCGGCGTTGCATGAAAACTTGAAAAACTCTCTGAGAATTTCCAAATTTTAGATTTAGGCCAGCTGAGAGACAGGCTGAGAGACACTGTGATTTAAAATGACCAAACAAATGCAAATCTGGACGAGACAGCCAGACAGAGCAGAAATGTTTGCAATCAGACTGTCACTCTGTTGGACGGGCAGCTTCTTTAGCAGAGGGAGACATCTTGTGGCCTGCCTCTAAATGAAACTAACCTCTCACACAGCCACTTTGTATGCTGCACCAGTCGTGCACGGAAACCCTGAGTGGATATTTTTGCTAGGAGAGGCTTATACTGTGAAATGCCTCATATAAAATTCATCAAAAGGAAGAAATATTGCCATACACTTTGTAGGAAAATTAATTAAACAAAAAATACACCAAAGCTGCTCAGAAGGAACATATTCAGTGTACATTTATTGGACATAAAAATGTTAGTCCTTGTTGTTTGTTACATTCCCCCCCCCCAAAAAAAAGTGCTGTTTTGTTGAGCTGAGGCAGCATGTTTTTTTCTGGTTCAGTTAAAAACGTGCCCTCCCATTACTTATTTAAAATGTAGAGTAATTACAAAGATCTCTGGCGCAGCATATGTACAGTATATCCTCCCAAGCAAACCAGGTGGAGGGCAGATGCAGTCTGTATCAATAAAACACAGATGCAGCTGGCTACACCTGCTGTCTTTCTCCCTTGTTCCATTCCAGGCAGAATCCAAGAAATGCTGTCACTCAAGCTTTCACTCTGCAGCCTGCAGTCACACTTTGATAAACTCACTCCTTGAATTTCCTCACCAGTACTTTTGCAGGGATAATGTCTTTTTTCCCACATCTTGTTTGCTCAGCTGGAGGCTTTTGGTACCCTGAATCCATTCAGGGATAAGCACTTGCCAGCAGTCTAAAATTGCCACAGTGTAACCCAGCATTCCATCAGGAACTTTTTTTGCCCTCCTCATGTATGTGTTAAGAATAAAAAGCATATCCTTAAACGTTCCTGAGGCTATACACCAAATCTCTCCCTCGCCAGCATTTAAAGGACTTTTATTACAGAATACAAATTTTGAAAGCCAATTACACATTCATAGTTTAAAAATCACAACTGAAAAAACAAACAATGAAGTATATTATATGGGCAAAAGTACCTGGGCACCCACACATTACTCCTACAGGAGCTGCTTGGCCATGAAAACCCATGACACTAAGCTCCCGACACAGAATTTTTGTGCAGATGCCAGAGGATGCCAGAGTAGTTTTGGAGCTGTGCACTTACTGAGTTACCACAACATTGGTGCCTCAGTACTTTATGTGGTCTGACACTTGGTGGCTGACTTGCTGCAATTCATAATCACAACATAAAATCATGACATTCTTAGTCGTATGAGTTCTAAATTTAATTTTTCTGACAACCTTACAGAGATTGAAATCTTTGTAACTGAAAACAGTATGTTAATACTAATTAATCACTTATTCTAACCTATAAAACTATATTCGATTAATTTTTATTTTTATAGCACCAAATCACAGCAGCAGTCACCTCAAGGCACTTTATATAGTAAGGCTAAGACCCTATGTAAGTATGCATGTGTGTGTGTGTGTGATATAAATGTGTTACATAGTGTTTTGATGCATTCATATGCAGCATGTCACACTGCGTTTATAATATCTGACTGTGACAGGCTGAGTTGTTATTAACTCAGCATGTCACATTAATCGCTGAGTTGTTATTAATAATGAAAAAACCATCCTTTCTAACCTCTCTAACACTCCACTTCAGTTAATATATAAATCATTCACCGCAGTCATGGGGCAGGTTTACAGATGTATGCTGACGATATGGTGATATATGTCTCAGACAAAAATGTCTCGTCTGTTTCTTTGCATCGTTTACATTCCATAGCAGCACGACTTTAAAACTCTCAGCATTAATAAAACAGTCAGTTTGCCTCTCTTCCAGGGCTCGGTACTGAAAGAAGCCCATAAGTTAAATTTAGAGGCAATTCACAGAACAGACCTCATTTAGATATTAGATTCTCTTTCATTTACCTTCAGAACCTTCAGGTGAACCCTGAAGCTACTCAGCTACTTTAAATCTTACTATACTGCAGTCTGAACAAATAAATACAAACATACAGTACATACAAAAATAAAAATCACTTAGTCATCTAGGAGGAAAGAAATCTCACAGAATCCAGTGAGCTCTTTAGAACGGCATAATCTTTCAAAATGTTTGTTAAGGCAGACTGCATTACTAGGTGCTTGACTGTATACAAGTTTAAGCTCGTGGCAGTGAAAACACCTGTATTGAAAGAGGTGTGGCCTAATAATAAGGCATTTCCTTTTTTTTTTTTTTTTTTTTTTCTAAATGACATCAGAAACAGCAGTATGCGACATTACGTGATGGCAGAGCTTCAGTTCATCCTTTGTCATTTTTTTTTTTTTTTTTTAATAAATAGGACAGGGGGAATGAATGAGAGAGAGAGGGGGAGAGAAAGAAAGAAAACCAAAGGGGAGAAGAGACGGTGAGAAGGGGGGGGAAGAGAGAGAAAAAAAAAAAAAAACTCCTGGGTCACCTGTATGGAGAAAAAAAACAAACAAACAAACAAAAACAAACAGAGGAGACAGCAAACAACAAAGAGCAACATAATAATAGAGAAAACAAAGCACCATCACAATAAACTAGCTAGTCATAGATATCAGTATTTACTAAGTAATAAACGATATTGTGCAGCACGCAAGATAGACAGCGCACAGTGTGCTTTGAGGCAGCAGCCAAGAAAGCTTTAGTCCGCGTCTGTGAATACCCATGTGTGCATACCTGTGTGGATCAGCATGCTTGCATTCCAAAGGTTTCTCCATGTAATGATCTGCTAGGGAGTGTGGGGGGGCCACAGCCCCGTCCTCCAGGGTGTGAAGCGGGTATGGAGGAGATCAAAACTCCAGACATCCAGAGGCCCCCAGAACACAAGAGACCATGGAAGACCAACAGAGGGGCAGCCGCGCCACTGTCCCAGTAAGAGCTGAGGAGAGTCCCAGATGAGGGCTCGCCCAGCAGCCGCGGAGCAGAAGTCAGGGGGAGTTGCAGTGACGCGCTCGTGAGCTCCGCCGGCCCCCAGCTGCGCCTGAGTGACCGAGCCCTAGGCCGAGAGGCCGGGGGCACCCCACCTCCAAAGGGGCCCGAGCGAGCCCCAGGCCCCAGGCCCCGACAAGCGGCCGCCAAGGAGTGAGCCGGTGTGCACCCGGACGCCCACCCCCAGACACAAAGAACCACCAACACACCGACACCTGAGGGAGTCCGCCACCGGCAGGGGAAGTGGTGGTGGGTGGAGATAGGCCTCCAAACCTTGGAGGGCCTGAGGTGTCCCCAGAGAGGTGGCGTCTGATACCCAACCTGACATATAGACACAGACATACAGGCACACACAGACACAAACATCCATTCCCACCCTCATGCTCTCATATGCACTCACTCCACACTCAACCAACGTGGAGACAGACATAAAGAGACACTGTACACACAATCACACTCCCCAAGCGTACTCTACAAACCGGGTCTAGGTACCCTTGCCCCTGGAGGGGGGAATTGCACCCAGACCCAGGTGGTGTTACCCTTTTCCCTGCGGTGGGGAGAGGCAGATAATAAGGCATTTCCAACAATAGGTGATGTCTAAGCTCTTCTGTCTAAAGGTGCAACGGGTTGAAAAATTAAGACGATGCAAAGTAACAAAAATAGCAGAAATGTAAACATGTTCACATGCTGGTACAAAAAAGTATTTTGGTATTTATGGGTAATTTATTTCTTCAAGATGACTAAAAAAGGTGATAAATTATTTTATAGCTTTACTATTTAAACTGCATTAAGGCTTAAAGTTAGGCCATTTCCACTTTAACTCACTGGTAGGCTTAGTAGGCTTCACCCCTGTTAATTGACTGAACTGGATCTCTGCAGCATGTTTTTGGTGTTTTCAGATATTTTAGTGGATTTATCTGAAAGAAAAAAATAGATGGCCTGCTGTGCGGATCATTCATTTGCATGTTACTTAGCAATAATACCTGGTGATGGTGTCAGTTTAATGGAGCTATGCAGTATACTCCATTTGTCCATATATGATCAATTCTGCCTTAAAAACAACAACAACAACATGGCACAAACATGGCCAAATTACTAATGCTGATGTTTCACAACAAGGTATCACAAACCAGTGGGTTCATCTTTTATATACAGTCTATGATATTGACCAAATAGTCTTGAAGAGTAATCTCAGAAAGCAACTCCACACTTTGAAAGGTGCAGTGCATAACATATTGGCTAAGAGACCAGGATGTAGATCCCAGAGGCCATTAGTGGAGGAAAAAAAAAAAGCTAAATATGGCTTCTGAGGCAATCAAAAATCAAAAGACCTTGTGATATGAACCATTAGTCATTTGTGCTCCATCTGTGTTCAGTAGATTAGGAAAACTTGGGAGTACAATGCATGCTGTTGTTTGAATATCATGATGCCAGGAGGCTGATAATCTACAACAAAACATAATGGCTCTATTGGTTTTGGACAGAGCCATATTTGTGTCCGGTGTCTCCACCTAACAAGCCAATTAACTTAAGAGGTTCTGTCAACGGGCACCTCCGATGTCTGCCTATGGTCGTATGCCGGATGTGCAAGTCAGCATAAAGCACCCTCACACAGCATCCCCTCCATGAATTCCTTCAGTATTCCTCCTCAGTGCCATTGACTGGACTGCCAATGCTGCACTTAGAGTAACAGCGATTTTCACAGTAATCTTTTCTGATACTGAGTACTGGAATAAACACATTAAGTATTTGTAATCTGGCCTGTCATCTACGCTCGGTGCGTCAGATTTGTTTATTTCATTGTTTGCACTATACTCTATTTTATCTCTACTCTCCTTTTCATGCTCTAGGCAGCAGTGTAATTTTGTGCTCCTTCACACACCTTCTTCCTTTCATCTCTCCTAATGCTTCCAGTTGTGCATCGAGGCAGTGGCTCTGCTCCAAAGCAGGCTGAATCACAGTGATGGTGTCAGTGCTCAGCTGAGTCCCAGTCCCACCTCAATCTAAGCACAGCGCAGCCTCTTTTTCTGTTTTCTCTTTCTCATTTGTTTCCATTTTGTGTCAGCGCTCCCCTTCAGATCTATTTGTCGCTTTTCACCCTTTCCACCTCTCTCTGGTATAAGGAGCTATTCTTTTGTACTTTTCTCCACGTTGCCTATTTTCTCTCTCTGTCTGCATCTCTGACACTCAATCCTGTCTTCTGCTTCTTTTACTCACCTTTTTCTTTTCTTTGACCTCTGTTACAGGAAAAATGATTCTATGTTTCTTTACCTTCTTTTAAATGTGCAAGCATGCCCTTTTGTCTATGGTTAGATTAGTTTAGAATTATCTTTTTAGACTTTCTCAGCAAAGACATACTGTTTTGGGACATATTGTTTTAGATTGTTTTATCTCTCACAGCTTTCTCCCAGCTCTCTGCTGACGAGACTAGCGCCACATATGGAGTTGTTTATTTTATCTGTTTTGTATTTTCTTATCCTGTTCTCACTGTCTTTCCTATAAAAAGTGCCCAGCCTCTGTACACGTTGTGAGTTGTTCTGAACAGCTTACCCGTGTGCACGTTAAAGCATAAAAAGTGATCTTGTCTCATTGTGTCTTTATTTCTCCTGGGTCTTTTACAGAGTTTTCCCCCAACAACCTCCAAAGCCAACATCAGCCTCCAGACAATACTGCAGTGCATAAAGTAAAACACCAGCTCCTGGCTCTAGCTTTGGCAGGCAAGACTTAATGTAATATTAAAAAGGAAGCTTAAACCAAAGGTCTTTTGTTACACCATAAACTAATAGATCTACGGGAAGTTCAGTGACAACATAGAAGATCAAGCGTAACGGGATAAACATGTTAGGATCAGCTCTCTGCAGTGGCATGGGCCGGCTAAAGTGCTGAGCTGGTGATCGATTGAAATGATATTACACCAGCTTCGGCATGCATCCTGCATATACACAATGACAGATGATTTATTTGGTGTGAGCTAGTCTTGCAGGCTTAATCCACAGCAATGATTCAGGGTGTGTTGGGGTGCTTACGCTTTTGAGTATTAATGAGGTAATCAATCACACGCCACTTCACAGACAGTAAGGCACCAAGATGGAGGCATGAGATTAATTTGATAATGAAGTAAAGCCTCCACCAAGACACTTATTTGGCAAATCATATATATTATAATCTAAAAATGGTTTTCTTTAATGTGATGTTGTGTCATATACAGCGTCCTAGCTACCAAAAACTGTAATCTGAGCACGGCTTGTTA
Organism: Rhamphochromis sp. 'chilingali'; assembly: GCF_963969265.1. Taxonomy (NCBI): domain Eukaryota; kingdom Metazoa; phylum Chordata; class Actinopteri; order Cichliformes; family Cichlidae; genus Rhamphochromis; species Rhamphochromis sp. 'chilingali'. The sequence goes on along the minus strand of NC_137943.1, from coordinate 20,429,195 downwards.
CCACAGACTGATCCAGGGACATTCAAGGCTATGTTTCTATGTATATTTAGAGCACCGCATGGGCAGAACATTCCCAGCCTCTACCATCTGCCAGCTTTTAAATATACGAGAGTCGTTCTCCACCAGCAAATTACAGCATCTCTCCCCCCAAAAAATATTTCATTACTTGATGCAAAGGGAGTGATTGCACTTGGGGGCGCTGATATTTCCCCTATGAGATTTCTCAATACGACTGCACCCATACCCAGCTCATTAGCTGAAACATCTGGTCTTTCCTGTCACTGTCAGGCATGCCAAGTTTCTCCAGCCACTGTTACTTTGTCTAAAATGCTACACATACGTACACGCATGCATGTACTGAAATAGATCCGAAAGGACATCTGAAAAATGTTATCAAACTAAAGTGAAGTATTAGTATGCTACAACTAATATGGTCGAATAGCTGCAAAACTTTGTACTAAGAGGTTTAAATAGGAAAATCGAGCCGTATGTTTATTCTAATGATGTCCTTTTAAAAGCCATACCAAAATGGATCAATTAAGTGCATCAGCAGAGGTATCTGAATGATTCAGTGCATATATTTTCTCAGGTTTTTCCACATACACAGAGCTAATTGTCGGATGTTGTCTAGACCTTGTGTGAGTCATTTTGTGTTGATGTTGCTGAAGTATATAATGGGTAATCTCAATTCCATCCCATCTTATCTCCTATGAGAGGACCTGCCTCTCAGCCTCCCACAGAAAGATCAGCAGGCCGAGGGAATCGAGGAAGGGGGAATTCAGGCAGCTCTATGAATCTTTAATTAGTCCCCTCTATACTTAGGCCCTCCGAGCATCTCCAGTTTCTGACATTTAGCTGAAATGTGCCCTTTGTATGCAGGGATGTGAAGAAGCCAAGGTCATCTGACTGATCACAGCGATATCAAAATGTATCTTTATTAGCTCATATGCGCTGTGTTGTTTTTGAGAATATGACTCAAACCTGATGAGTCATTTAAACTTGAAATGTGCAATTCACTTGTATTTTTATTTTTATTCCTATTTATTCTATTTATCCCCTTCGTATATTTTATTTATATTGTCTCTGTATTTATATATATATGTGTGTGTATATATATATATATATATATATATATATATATATATATATATATATATATATATATATATATATATATATATATATATATAATATTCTGTAACTCTGTAACTTCTGTCGGTGCTGTGCTTTTTTGGAAATCGAATTTCCCAGAGGAACCCACCCGAGGGATTAATAAAGTTCTATCTAATCTATCTAATCTAATCTAATCTAAAATGTGCAAGTCTTCATAGTAGGTGTCAGGTTTGGTTTGAGTTGAAAAGCCAAACCTTTTCTTTTAATGTGAATCACTGTCACTAACAAAAAAACAAATAAATAGCAACAGTAGCGCTACATTAGAACAGCTAGGTAATTAGTATAAATCGTTTGCCTCTGTTTCACTGCTGGTTCCCAAAGAAACTGTGCAGCATGAGACACCCGTCTCAGGCTGGGTTTTCATCACTCAAATCAATGGCCCATTTCATCGAAATACAATCCTTCCCCTGTCTCTGCAGCAGGACGATTAAGTTCCGCTCAGATTCTGCTGACATAATTTTATTTCTTTCGTAAAGACCTGAAAATTGAGAAGGAAAAACTGGAGTTCACAAAAAAAAAAAAAAAAAAAATGAAGGCACACAAGTTAAGACAAATTACCTTTTCATCTCTACAATGACATTGTTCCTGTGACATTATGTGCTTTAGATTTTTGTGATCGGAGACAAATATTTAGAACATTTGGTGCCATTACTACGATGAAGACGACAATCCTTCTGAGGTATTTACAAAGAAAAACAGTAACGTGTTAAAAACCCTACTGGTCTTGAAAACAGCATATGCTTGCTTCATAATGCATGATGCATGATGCCAGCAGAGATTTGTTGAACCATATGGCACCTCAGTAGATTAAACGTTTCGGAGGACACTTTTAAGAAAGTAACTTTCATTTCTCCTTCAAGAAAAATTACAGCTAATAGCAGTCACAAAGTGAAGAACTGGACCCAGCATAAATATTGGCATCACTATAAAGGCGAACGAAACACATTCCTGCTTTGTAAACAGAGATAAAGTGCTGCTTTATTAGTATTCCTCAGAAACTTTTCCTCTTCCACCCACGTACCCATTGTTCTCCCTAAAGCTACTTTATCTTTTCACAAACATGTCATTTATACTAGTATTTTAAAAAATAAAGTAGGGATTATGTTAAGAAAAAAAAGCTAAATTACGCAGTGACAGCATAATTTGAATCAAAGTGATGTCTCCTCTACTAACGATATCTGATTTGAATGATTATGCTCATCATGACATCATGACAGTGCTCATTTTGGAAATGTAACGTCTTTGAGCAGATCTCCTGGTGTTCAGAAACATAAACAGACTCATTTTTCACTTCACCCCCGGGCAAAATGAAGCGCTGGAATCGTAGTTTTATAATGAATATTGAACAGCTCACAGTTGTTGGTATTTCTGCCTGAGGCTTTGTTTCTGTTCAAATTTTGCTTTCAAGCTTTCTATTAATAATTTCAAATTAAAGATTTTTAACACACGATTTGACACTTCCCATTAAATATTTTGTTTAAATAATAATGAATCAGCAATTAACCTGCTGAGACATTATGAAATATTGCAGGGAGAACATGTTCAACCTCTCATTGTGATCTTGTTTGGGATTTTTTGGTTTTAGCCCTAAATGATTGAGTGGCTACACTGATCACACAAGAGGTGACACCTACATGAGGAGCCTTACTTACTGTGGTGAAGTTCTCTGGACCACAGTCCTTGCCTCTGTATTTGCAGTCAAGCAGCATCTCCTCTATGTTATGACTAGTCCTCTGCACAAACTCCAGCATGTTGAAGGTCTTGCTGGGGAAAAACTTGGTGTTGCTGTCTGTGGGTTGCCCTATAGCGGCCATGAAATCATCAAAGTCTCCTTGTTCCACACCCAGGAGTCCAGCCATCCAGAAGATATCATTCCTCCGGAGCTGGGACTTTCGAAAGGTGTTGTAGTTGCAGAGGGTTATGGCTGGGAAATACATGACGGGACTGTCCATTTCATCCAGAATTGTAACATGGGGGTATTGATAATACTCGATCACACGGTCGGCCACTTGGAGCAGGAAGATGGAAAGCGAGGCGCTGAATGCAGCAGCCCAGAGCAACCGCCGGAAAGTCACTCCACCGGGCAGAAATATGTGGCTCAGGCCGTGGAGCGTACAGTTGGCCCCGAAAACAGTGATGTCTGATGGGGGACGTGGCGCTTCCTCCTCTGGAGCTCCCATTTTCTCCAAATTTTTCCTCAGTCAAGTTTTGCGGTTGTCAGATGTCGTGTGGCTGCAGCGGTGCCCTAACGAAAACTGATGGTAGCAGAGAGGTTTAGCCAACCAAGGGGAGGCTGGACAAGACAGTGTCTGGTTTCCCTTTCCCACCCGAGGGAGGGGAAAGGGTTGGCTATCTGGAGCTGGGAAGCAGCAATGAACTGTAATATCAACCATTCCACAATAAGATCTTAGAGGGCACATTGAATGCAAGAGATAGAGTTTCAACTGGGAAGTAAGCCTCACTTCCCTCGCGGGTAGCAGTGGATAGAGTCCAGATTGATGCAGCAGAAAGGCAAACGTGAAAGTGAAGCACATTACTGACCTCTGGTACTCAAATACTATTCTCTTCTGTTAAAATTCTTTTTCTAGTGGAAGCTTCCAGACATTTATTTGTGTTAACTTGTGAATACTTCCCTTTAACACTTGCATTGGGGACTTTTACTGTTTTATCTCAAACTGAATGATTCACTGTCATTTAATCAGTGGCAGCCGGTCAAAACCCTCGGAGACATCATAAATATGATGTCATGCAGATAAAAACATGGCTGTTTGACAGCCAGCTGACATTTTCAAGCTACAACATGTGATGAATTCTCAATTAGCTTCACATTTAGCTTGAGATGCCACACACCTTAGAAGCTACACTGGAGTAATAATTTAGTGCTTTCTTTAATAGCACCTGCATAGGGATTGTTCTGAAAGGTCAAAGATTTGCTCCTTCATGGTTTTCAGTTAACTTTTAATTCCTCCTGACAGAATCTAAATATGACACCCGTGTTAATCATGTTATGAAGTGTGTAATTGGTAAGTTTTTTTTTTTTTTTTTTTACATACAAAGCATTATGTTAGAGGGTAACATACATATCTGACTTATTTCTTTTAAATCAAATCAAATCAAATCAAATCACTTTTTATTGTCACATCACATGTGCAGGCACACTGGCACAGCACATGCGAGTGAAATTCTTGTGTGCGAGCCCCACAAGCAACAGAGATGTGCAAACACAACAACACAAACGAGCAAAATATAAGAATGGCCAACCTGAAACTAATAAATATATGTACAATATATAATAGTGTATGCATTTCTGGATGTGTATACTAAATATTTTCCTACGTGTGTGTGTGTGTGTGTGTGTGTGTGTGTGTGTGTGTGTGTGTGTATACACATTTTTACAAATTAAATAGTAAAAAAAAAAAATAAAATAATAATAATAATAATAATAATAAAATATATAAAATATACAGAGTTGAATATGTGCAAAACAAGTGGCATTTATATACAGTGTGGAGTGCATAATGTTAAAGTTCCAGTAGTGAAGCTGAGGTGTCTATGACGTGTTCAGCAGTCTGATGGCCTGATGGAAAAAGCTGTCTCTCAGTCTGCTGGTACGGGACCGGATGCTGCAGAACCTCCTTCCTGATGGAAGCAGTCTGAACAGTTTATGGCTGGGGTGACTGGAGTCCTTGATGATCCTCCCCGCTTTCCTCAGGCACCGCTTCCTGTAGATGTCTTGGAGGGAGGGAAGCTCACCTCCAATTATCCGTTCAGAGCACCGCACTACTCGCTGGAGAGCTTTGCAGTTGTAGGCGGTGCTGTTGCCATACCAGGTGGTGATGCATCCAGTGAGGATGCATTTTAAACCATTGAAATGGGTTAAAATAAGTACACTAAGTTCTTGTCACTCAGTACACATGTACCTGATCCTTTAAGTTTAAAGCAAACATCTTCTTCTGTCCTGCCGCAGTCTCCTTATCATGAGTTTTGTAACTGCATCAATTATTAATGCGCCCTCCTGCATATTTTTTTACTCATGGACAGAGGTGTATATTTGCAGAATGTGAGCCTGAGGCTACTTCAGTTCACACTGGCGAGAATCTGTCTCGACTAGAATTGATCAGCTTAGAGGAGCATTCATTTAAAGCAAAGTTAATAAGGTAACTGATGCTGGGACCTCAGCCACAGCTTTAATGGCCTGCCAGGACTACTTATAACAAGGCTGGTTAACCAGTTCAGACCAGCTTTCTTTCCCTACTAAGTAATCTCTTATATTTACTGATTTATATCTACTTCTTTGTGCTTTTTTGATGCTTCCATCTCACTTTATTGTTCCTTTTCTTTATTCAGCTATGTGCACTTATGTCCTTTAGTTGCTGCAAGTGACAGCTGACTTCTGTGAGTCGTATTGTCTTGTATTCATGATATGTGCATCTAAAAGTTTAAGCAACCCAGCAAAATTATTAGGTGACTTTTATTTGTCTCTTTGAGCACTTCAGCACTGTGTGCCAACATTATTAGATCGATCTATTCAAATCCTGTTCTGAATACTTCCACTTGTACGTCTATAACTTCACAAAATACCTAAAACTTGTGCACAGAGAAAATGACCTGAGTTCCATGCCAAGAATCTGCATGAGTGACGAGAGCTGGGTGGGAACCAAAACGATTGAGCCGAGGTCTGGCCCCAATCAGCCCAACAGCCTCCTCTGCAGTACGTGCCATTGTGTGCCCCCCTCATAGTGTATTAAAAAGGCAGGAGATTATTGGCTACACCAACACAATCGTCACTCACCATCATACAGTGGGGCAAAAAAGTATTTAGTCAGCCACCGATTGTGCAAGTTCCCCCACTTAAAATGATGACAGAGGTCAGTAATTTGCACCAGAGGTACACTTCAACTGTGAGAGACAGAATGTGAAAAAAAAATCCATGAATCCACATGGTAGGATTTGTAAAGAATTTATTCGTAAATCAGGGTGGAAAATAAGTATTTGGTCAATAACAAAAATACAACTCAATACTTTGTAACATAACCTTTGTTGGCAATAACAGAGGTCAAACGTTTACTATAGGTCTTTACCAGGTTTGCACACACAGTAGCTGGTATTTTGGCCCATTCCTCCATGCAGATCTTCTCAAGAGCAGTGATGTTTTGGGGCTGTCGCCGAGCAACACGGACTTTCAACTCCCGCCACAGATTTTCTATGGGGTTGAGGTCTGGAGACTGGCTAGGCCACTCCAGGACTTTCAAATGCTTCTTACAGAGCCACTCCTTTGTTGCCCGGGCGGTGTGTTTTGGATCATTGTCATGTTGGAAGACCCAGCCTCGTTTCATCTTCAAAGTTCTCACTGATGGAAGGTGGTTTTGGCTCGAAATCTCACGATACATGGCCCCATTCATTCTGTCCTTAACACGGATCAGTCGTCCTGTCCCCTTGGCAGAAAAACAGCCCCATAGCATGATGTTTCCACCCCCATGCTTCACAGTAGGTATGGTGTTCTTGGGATGCAACTCAGTATTCTTCTTCCTCCAAACACGACGAGTTGAGTTTATACCAAAAAGTTCTACTTTGGTTTCATCTGACCACATGACATTCTCCCAATCCTCTGCTGTATCATCCATGTGCTCTCTGGCAAACTTCAGACGGGCCTGGACATGCACTGGCTTCAGCAGCGGAACACGTCTGGCACTGCGGGATTTGATTCCCTGCCGTTGTAGTGTGTTACTGATGGTGACCTTTGTTACTTTGGTCCCAGCTCTCTGCAGGTCATTCACCAGGTCCCCCCGTGTGGTTCTGGGATCTTTGCTCACCGTTCTCATGATCATTTTGACCCCACGGGATGAGATCTTGCGTGGAGCCCCAGATCGAGGGAGACTATCAGTGGTCTTGTATGTCTTCCATTTTCTGATGATTGCTCCCACAGTTGATTTTTTCACACCAAGCTGCTTGCCTATTGTAGATTCACTCTTCCCAGTCTGGTGCAGGTCTACAATACTTTTCCTGGTGTCCTTCAAAAGCTCTTTGGTCTTGGCCATGGCGGAGTTTGGAGTCTGACTGTTTGAGGCTGTGGACAGGTGTCTTTTATACAGATGATGAGTTCAAACAGGTGCCATTCATACAGGTAACGAGTGGGGGACAGAAAAGCTTCTTACAGAAGACGTTACAGGTCTGTGAGAGCCAGAGATTTTCCTTGTTTGAGGTGACCAAATACTTATTTTCCACCCTAATTTACAAATAAATTCTTTACAAATCCTACCATGTGAATTCATGGATTTTTTTTTCACATTCTGTCTCTCACAGTTGAAGTGTACCTCTGGTGCAAATTACTGACCTCTGTCATCATTTTAGGTGGGGGAACTTGCACAATCGGTGGCTGACTAAATACTTTTTTGCCCCACTGTATGTGGTGAAAACTGGACTTTAAGCAGCATGTGCAAAGGAGATGCAAAAGGAGACGACCTCACATGGGAGATCATCAAAAATAAAAAATTAAAATCAGATATGGTTTTTGCTTTTTGTGGGTGGAACAGCAGAACGTATTCATCACATCTAATAACAACCGTGTTACAAAGGATTTGCAACCAATTGGAAGTCCAATAGCAAGCTCCCTGTAAATTTTAAGATGTTGCTTCAACACATCTCTGACTCCAATTTTCCTTCTCACCTCTGTTTTGGTCCCCACCAACTCTCAGGAGAAATATCTGGTTCTTCACCTGAAAACAGTTTCACAATGTTCACCAGCTAGTTGCTAATTTTTGTTTCTCTGCAGTTTGGAGGCAGGCGAATCATTCTGAACCAGACTTTCATGAAAGAAAATCTGCCTCCTGATGCTTGTGAAAGCAGTGGAAATGAATGTGAAAGAAAAGGCTGTGGGCAATACGACCGAATGAATGAACTGAAGGCACTAAAACACTTTGAGGGTAAACTGCAGGGTGACTCTTGGTTACATTACGACAAACAACACAACAACATTGCTCATTACTCACCGTCATTTACTTCTCGGCTAATGTAAAAATATTGATCGGTGCAGCTTTAAGAGCTCTAACATTATTAATTAAGTTGTTACCTCCCCATATGCACTTAACACTGTCATAGCCCTAACTCTATCATTTAATGTGTGCCAGCCGGAAACGGACTGTACGTACACCATCAGTCATATGCAGTAAGTACTGATGGTACGTACTTTTGCATGCATAGTGCACATGCACTCATATTTATCATTTTATTTTGCATTTCTTTGATTAAAAAAGGTGTCCAGCACTACGCTTTTTGTCACGTTTTCTGTGATCAGTGTGACACAAACTGTAATGTCCATGAATATAAGGCTTGTCTGCAAACCCACTGGCTAGTCTGCTGACTTAACCTCTTGGGCCAACAGCTGATTTTTTTCAATTATTCCTGTGTAGCTGCACATATCCAGGGATAAACTTCCTGTTCACCCTTCGGTCATTGTTTATAGATGTACAGCATTATTTTTTGCCTTTTCTTGCCAACTATTTGTGTGTTTTAATCTTTCTCTCTCTTCTCTCCTTTCTCTCTCTTTCCCCTCACCCCTCAACTGGTTGTTGGTAGCTTTCTGTCCCTCCTTGAGGCTAGTTTTGTTTTGCTGGAGGTCTCTTCCTGTTAAAAGGGAGTTCTTCTTCACTACTGCTCCCAAGTGTTGCTCATAAGAGAGCCTCTGATTTTCTAATATAGTGGGCTCTTCACCTTACAATATAAAGGTGGAATAATTGCTTATTATTTTTTTAACCTTTAATAAAACTCTTGAGATTAAAAGGATTTTTTACAGTGTCCAGTCCAAGAAGGACAGCAGTACTGTCATAAGTTGCATAAATTAATATAAATTAATAGCACATAGATATATAAATCCATACACCAGTTAAGTACTGGCAAAATAAATACATGAATTAATTAATTAATAAACAAATTAAATAACCACAACCCAAATGTATAAACTTCAGTGTCAATATAGAACAAATGCCTTAGTAAAAGTAATGTTCTATTCAGGCAAAACATCTGCAGTCAGCACGTCAAGTCATTTAACATGGCCTTAAATTCAGTAAGTAATAAAATTTACTGAATTGAACAAAATGTTTCGAATTGACCGAATAGTTTTAGTGTTAACAAAACTAAACTGCAGTCAGAATGTGGTGTTTTTTCAGTCTCCAGATTAAGCTCAAGCCTACAAAGCAAACGACCAGCAGGAACCAAAAAGCTTTAAGTTGCGCGCATTCATATGCAAATATTTGTTTGTAGTGATTAAGGTCAAATAATGCGCTTAGTGAAAATTGCTAAAATATCCCTTTAATTTTTAAATCTATTCCTGAATTCAAAACAAACAATGTGATATTATAGGATGGTGTATGAATAGCATGCCGGTGGGGGCCCATTTCGCTCATTATTTTTACAAATAAATATTCTACAGACTAAAATAACACATAAAAGGTCAGAGTGTGGGTTCGTGACATGAAATGACGAGCAACACGCTATGTTGCAACATCAGGATGCAACAAAAACTAATCATTTGTTTGTTGTTTTCCCACCAAATGCCATTTAAAATTTGACACATGCAATAAAATAACAGACAAACAACCTCAAACCTCGATGGGAGTTCTTAAGAAATCAAGAAGTTCAGAAAATATTTTAAAGGTGTAGCACACTTTAGTCGAGCATTGACGTGTGTGTACATAAAAACAAAAAGGGAACCAGAAAGCTCTTAAACCTTGAAGATAGCCAACCAACAGGAGAAAAAAAAAGCATAAAAATGTGAAACTATAAGGGTTCAGATAGAACAACTTAAAGAAGGTATCTTTAAACCATGACTTAATGTACAGGCAGTTTGCTGAGGCACTGAGACTTTCTGTTTGTGAATTCATTAGAGACTTCTTCATTATGCTTTCAGGAAAATCAGCACTGATGTTGTGTAAGTACCATCTCCGCTCTTCTTTATCATCTCTCGGGAAATGGAATTATCTTTCTTCAACTACAACAAACGCTAAAGTTGTCACAGTGTATTCGTGTAATTAATAGGTGCACTCTAAGTGAAGTGCAAGCCACTGCTCAATCAATACACTGTGGAGTTTTTCCAGCTGCTTTAAGTTAGGTGTACTGGTTAATGCGCTGCCGCAAGAAATCAGCAGTTCAGTACATCATGGCTTCTCTGTGGCCTGGGAGCACCTTCTTTCACTCTACAGCAAGAAGAAAACGGAGCTGAGGCTGGATTCACACGTGTCATGGTTACTGATGTCAGATATCCAAGTCCTCCTTCTCATCAGCCACTTTGTATCCCGACCGTGTCGAGACTGTCAGTGCTGAATCTGACAAAGGGAATGTTATAGGTGACTACTGGAACATCTTTTGAAAAAGTATAAGGTTCGTTTAAATACTGACTGTGGAGGTAAAGTGTCAGACCTGCCCATCCGAAATCTTCCGAAAATCCTAATTAGCTTGCTATCTTTGTGGCAGGAAGGCCAGCAGTCACAGCTGGGAGGTACAATGTCCTGCATGAGTAGAATTCAAGCCACAGTGACTTTATGTAAGTGTTGCCCAACTGTCTTCCCTCATTCCTCTCATCACATGTCGACAAGTCCTTTCATGTATTTCCAAAATCAAAATATAGAAAAGGAGCCAAGTTTGAAAGTGCTGAGCTAACACATTAATGTGACGACACTTTTCACATCAATAAGCTTTACAGAGATAATGATGAACAAGTATGCAAATAGGCTCATTAAAATGCAGGGTGAGAGCTGGATGCTGGAATTCATCTCAAAATGTTTTAAACCTCAGACCCCCGAACCTTCTGGGAGTTAGGCTTTAGGGTTCGCCTAAGTGATGACGTCTTTTAGTGACCGGAGGGACTGAATGCTAAATAGCAAAAAACAAAAACAAAACAACAAAAAACAGAAGAAAACAAATAAGAAAAGCCACTCAATGATCTAAACTCATAGTCTGCTTTCTCTTCTTTCCCAGAACTTTTAACCATTGTCAATCTCATCAAAGTGTGCAAATGCAACTGCTGTGACTGACAGACTGTTGTTGGGTTGCACATAATGTTATTTCCATTAGATCCAATGATGTAAATCATAAAACATTAAACATTAAAAATGTCCATTACAATTTCCCAAGGCGTGTTGCAGGAAATGGCTTGTTCTGTCCAACAAAAGTCCATTATTCCAAAATATTTAATTCAGTTCAACTTCGGAATTTCAACAGACATTCACAGTTCAGGCCCGAAGCAGTGGATGTTTAATCTTTTTAAGCACTGAAATGATGACTTAATTATGTAAATAGTTTATCAGAACAGAGCAAAAATGAATGCAATTTGTGCAAATGTGCAAACAGACTGATCCTCAAAACCTTCTATTTGTTAGGGGCAGCCAGAATAAAAACAAGGAGCTGCAGTTTAACAAAAGAGGTCCCCTTTGACCAGCACTATTTTATTTTCTTTTTGCAATCAAAACACCTCATTTCCATGAGCTTCTATGGTGCAAAAACAATTTTAGATTTGCCTTTATTTCATTCTGCACGTATGCAGAAGTATTCACTGGTCATCTGAATAAGCCAGGACTACATACTACTCACACATTTTAATGCCAGTGCAATATCTGCAGCTACCATCCGCTGGTCCACTTTCACATCATAAGAAGTGATCAGATTTTTAAATGGCAATAATCAGAGTCTGTGGCCTCAGTGAGTGTACAGCGCAGCTGCTTTCTCTTATGGCAAGCAGGAAATGGGCAGCGATTAATGAGGAAATTCAATATTTCAGTATTGACCCAAACACAGGAGAATCCTTGATAAAATGGCTGTCACATTAGCAAAAGGAAGGTGCTCGAATTGGCGCTTGCAAAGATGCAGTGGTGTACACTGTATCTTTGCTTCACATGCATTACGGCTTCAGAGGAGACAACGATCTTTGTATTTCGTAGTAATGACAGAAACCCTCCCCAGTTTGTTTTAATACCTAACTCCATGCTGACAGTTATTCATCAGGCACAAGCGGCGTTCTTCATACAGCTGCCAAAGTAATCACACTGAGTATGAAAGGCTGAAAAGCTTCACTGTGGGTACTTCAAAGAGCTTTCAAAAATTAATTTCTGTCCATCTAAGACAGCAATTACTGTAGCTCTAAGCACAGTTAAGGGGAATAAAAGGTGACTTTTCCCTTATCCTTTTAAGAGAGCAGTTTGGAAACAACGCTCTCAAGAAGCAAATCTTAAAAAACAACAACAACAAAAAAAAAATCCATCTGATACATTTTTGTGCATGGTGCGAAGATCCGGCCTCTTCAAAGAGTGAACTTTTCAGAAATGTATAAAACTAATTTCACAGGTTTGTCTAAGGGTCAGAGAACACTGCTGTAGCATTTTATTCTCAAATAAGACAATATTCTATTTTTCTGAATAACTCCATTTTCCTCAAAGTCATACACGAGACAAGCCTGTAACCTGTGCTGTCATCACCAGACGACCTTTTAAGTCTGACGAATGACGGACTACTTCAGCTTCAAGAGAGGATAAGAAAAGTCCAGGTCACTTTCTAGGAAGCACTTTAATTCTCTAATCTTTGAGGATGAAACTTAAAATTAAACGTCCATCTTAAAATCGAATCAATGGTTACTTTTACCAGTATGTGAGGTGATCCTTAACCTGTGATAATAGACACTTTTCTCCAGGGCTATCTGGATAATGAAGGGGAGGATCTTAATTTGCTGACTTAGTGGAATTTGTGTTACATGGTATTGTTGGAGCTTTTATTTCTGAATCTGTTGCTCTTACCCCCCTGCCTGAACAAGGGCTCAGGTCTCCAGGAAATTACAGTGAATAGTCCATTGTTCAAAAGTTCACTGACTCCATGAACACAAGAAAAATATCCAGGAAGCTCCACTTGAAGCTCCACTTGATGAAATCACTGATAACATGGACACTCTAGGTCTGAGAGATGTTTCTAAATATAGCTTTCTCTGTCCTTTTCTTGGTTTCCAGCCAAATTTAGCAAAGTGCTGGCTCTAACTGAGTCCAAGTGTTGTACCTCTTATAGAGAAGAATGTTTATTGAAAATCCCATCAGGCTGAGTCAACCCAACTAGGAAAATTCCAAAATTTCGAAAGGGAAAGCTTTCATATATTCAATATCCATTACATACAACGTGAAATATTCCAATCTTTTTTGCTTTAATTTTGATCAGAAATGTTTCAAATTATTAGAATATTTAATTTACAGTTTGAGTAAATTGTTTTTCACACAGTATACATGGCATGTATTTCTCTGCTTTGTTCAGTAAACGTAACAGCAATCATGGGGAAGGCTGCTAACTTGACAGTTGTCCAGATGACAATCAACAACATCCTCCATGAGGAGGTTAAGCCACAGAATGTTAGTACTGAAAAGTTTGCAGACTGCTTTATTAAAGCTTATTTAGATCATTGGAGGGGAAACGTCACAGGAAAAAGGTGTACAGGCAACACAGATGATCACAGCCTTGTAAAGATTGTAAAGAAAAGATTGTCCAAGGACTTGGACGTGAACTGAGGCCGATGTCAGTGCATCAAGAGCCACAATGCTCTTGTGGCTCTTGATTCAGGATGAGAGGAGCAAATATCACATTCCTAATCTGAAGCAACTTCTGAAACACAGACAGTGTCAGAAGCAGCTTATCCTGGTAAAGAGAAAAAGGAACTGGACTGTTCTGTGGTCTAAAGTCCTGGTTTCAGAAAGTAGGTTTTACATTTCACTTGTAAATCAAGGTCCTAGAATCTGCAGGACGAGTGAAGAGGCATATAATCCAGGGTGTTTAAAAGTGCAAGGTGACATTTCAAATTTTTAGTTTAATTCAATTCAGTTTTATTTATATAGTGCCAAATCACAACAGCAGTTGCCTCAGGGTGCTTCACATTCTCAGGCAAAGACCCAACAATAATACAGAGAAAACCAGAAATCTACCAGATGCTTCCATCTGCTGACAAGCTTTATGGAGATGCTGATTTCCTATTACAGCAGGACTTAGCACCTCGCCACAGTGCCAAACCTAGTACCAAAAGGTTTGTTGACCATGTTATTAATGAGCATAATTGGCCAGTCAGCTCTCCTGGCCTGAACCCACGGAGAAGACCACGAGAAACACCTGACCTCAAAATACCATCAAAGCAGCCTGGGCTTCAGTCACGCCTCAGCAGTACCACAAGCTGATCACCTCCACAACACCGATGCAGGAGCTCATGAGGAAATGTAGCCCTAACCAAGTACTGAGTACATTACATTTCTGTATTGTAAATTCTTGTTTTGTGATTGCTCTTAGGCAATATACTAATAATCTGAGTTACTGGGGTTCTGGTTTTCATGGGCTATAAAACATAATCATCACAATTAAAACACCAAATTCCTGAAATGCTTCATTTTACATGTAATGAATAGAGAATATATGAAAGTTAATCTTTTGGAATTTCAATTATGAAAAAAAAGATCTTTTTTCAGATCCAGATATTCATTTTTTTTGAGACACACTAATATGAGGCATCAACATGGTATCTTACTGCAAAACAACTCACTGTAGGTTGGTCCAATAACGTAGGCAGGATCATAATTTTAAAAATCCATTTGGCAGCAAAAGCCCAGAACTCTGAAGCCAAGGACTTACAAGCCACCGTTAAGAGAGCAGTCTTTCTCTCATTGTAGGCTGGACAGTGACCACTTCTTTAAATAATCTGAGAAATCAAAGGAACCAAGGAAAGAAAGAAAACATGACAGTCGTGCTTGTTTTGCATGTTTGGTGAGTAACAGACAATATGAGAGACGTTCTTTTCGTTTGCTCTATAAGAAGGGAAAATAAGACACTTAGCATTGAAGGCTGCAGCTTTTTTCATCCTTCATGTTTTTGCAACAAAATTACAATTTTAAATCTTCATATGGGTCATGACGTTTCCATGCAACTCCAGCATCTTACAGAAAAAAATATGAGCAATGTTTATTATTGCCCCATTTAGTGTTGAGAAAGGCAATAAAGCAGGGGGAATGCTTTGTAACTGACAAGTCACTACCCACGTCTGTGCACTGTCTTTCTGCTTCTCAGTCAGATGCACTCTTTGTTTGTCTCGTTCCATTTCAAAACACCAAGGTAGCTACATGTACAGCAAAAATGCTCAGCTTGAGGCTTCATAACAAGACATCTATAATCAATGGGGAAAGGCAAGATGGCTACTTTTATATACAGTCTGTGCACCAGACAGGTAATGCATGTGTTGTGTGGTTAGGCAACGTGAAACTGTACAAACAAGAGAAACTTGCAAAGTCAAAGACTATTACACTCTTTTGTTTTCCACCCTTCAAAATATGTGGGAGGAAAAAAATATCCTTTGCAGCTATGCAATGTCATGACATTGCAGTTCTCAGTATGATCAAATGGCTGTCTGTGAATATTAAATAGTATTTCTACTTCGAATGAACCTTAAAAGTAAAGTAAAAAGTTAAGAGGACAGTCTTGAGCAGTCCATTGTTACTTTGACCATGGAAAGAGTAGTTTGACAAAATAAACTGAACTGAAGGTCTGCATTCTAATTCAATTTTATTGACATAGCACCAATCACAACAACAGTTGCCTCAAGGTACTTTATATTGTAAAGCAGAGAAAACCCCAACATTAATATGAGCCCCTACGAGTCAGCACTTTGGTGACAGTGGGAAGGAAAAACTCCCTTTTAACAGAAAGAAACCTCCGATAGAACCAGGCTCAGGGAGGGGCGGCCATCTGTCGCGACCGGTTTGGGGGTGAGCGGATGATGATGGGACAAAAGACATGCTGTGGAAGAGAGCCAGAGATTAATAATAACTAATAATTAAATGTAGAGAGGTAGTGAGTGAAAAAAGTGACTGAAGAAGAAACACTCAACGCATCATGGGAATTCCGCAGCAGCGTAGACCTATTGCAGTGTAACTAAGAGGGGATTCAGGGCCACCTGATCCAACTAACTATATGCTTTTTTTAAAAAAAAAAACGTTTTAAGCCTAATCTTAAAAGTGAGAGCGTGTCTGTCTCCCGAATCCAAACTGGAAGCTGGAAGCATCTTAGCAGATGAACTGTACTCTGTTGTTGTCACGTAAATAATTGGGGAACAGCGACAGCAGTCGATTTTACATTTTGGTAAATAGGCAGAGTTTAGACATTCTATTCAGTGGTGAAGACCGTGAGACGCTTTTGAACCCTGACTGAACAAATATTTTGGACAAGGCTCTTCTGTTCTGCCCCTCTATCAAGCAGAGAAACACGCTCATCCTGCTTCTTAATCGTAAAAAATTCATGAAGTATCTGTTGTGATGTTGACTGATGGAATCCATTTATCACTCATCATTATAGCTAAGTAGTTTGCTGTATTTAGTCAGTATGATATCTTTAAAGCAATGCTGATACCAGTAAATAGACTTGAGAATTTTGGCGGCCCCACAGTCTAATGTCCTCCGTGCCTGTCTTTGCACTGCGGTATAAGTCAGCTAACTGGATTAGCACTGACAATCAAAAAGAGGAATTGGACAGTGCACGTCAATAAAGAATTACTCCCTTTTCGCATTAATGCCTAGGCGTAAAGTTTGCATGGAGAGCGCAAGCTTGCTTGTGACTCACACCCACAGCCATTAATTATAGTGGCTATAAATTGCTTCAGACCAATTAATATACTACTGGAGGGAGCTTGATTGTTTTGATAGCTGTCTAACAGTTGTCTGGAAAATGAAACAGAGGAGAAAGACAGAATTACTGGAAAGGCTGATGACCATGAAGTGCTGCGTGGTTTTTGTCTGCTCACTTCTCTCTCGGGGAGACTGGCTAGAAGTCCTTCAGAGGGACGTCTGACACCTATGCTGGCTGGATGTTCGACTTTAAAGGCTGACAGAGGCAATCAGTCACTCCGTCCCTCCCCTGGTATTCATTATGTTGTTTCGGTTTAGACTTGTGTTTACTTCTTTCGCAAATTGTAACACATTCCCCACTGTGCCATTGGTTAGAGAAAGTAAATAAGAAGACGTGATGACATTTAATTCGGGTAAAAACAGACAAGGAGGACCTTTTGAATAGGCTTGTAAGGAACAACCTTTATAAATTGTCTTTATTTAGTGGACTTTCTTGTTAATTGCAAAATAACAAAAGGAAAAAAGTCTTAATTTCACTCTAATTTTGGAGGTTTGGGCATCTAATTTAATTTTATTGCTATTTTATTTTGATTGATGATTGATGTTTTTCACTCCACCAACAGCATTACCATTAATTTCCTTATGTATTTGTATTTTATAAGATCTAATTGTAATGAATCTTAAATGCTGATTTAATATTTTTGTACGCTTCTTAAAGTAATTTTAATTCTTTGATGTTTGAAAAGTGCTACATAAACAGATCTGCCCAGTCATCCGTGCACTGGATAAACTGCAGAAGTTACTTGTTTACATATTTAAATTTGTCTCCTGGTTTTGTTAATAAACCTTCAAAGACAAATGCGTGGTTTCCTCTGGTAAGCTGAGGCGTGACAGACACATTGTGTGTGGGAACAACACACTGAAACCAATTACCTTCTTTGTGTATATCTGACAGGCACCTTTAAGCTGAGATAAAATAAATGAGGACATAAGTCCACTTGGGAATCAGGGGAATTAGAGTCAGTATTTTTACTGATTGCGAGAATCTTTCCTTATTACAGCTGATTGTTTGCTGTGGAAGAGAACTGTCAATGGGATGCAAGCTTGAGTTAACTAATCAGGCTATCTGCGACCCGTAATGGCTGTGTAAGCATGAGGAATTCAATTAAACTGGGCAAGTAAACATTCACTCAGCTACAACCTGTGACATTAATCCATGCGAACACCCCGCTGAACCCTTCTTCTCTTATTCCCCCGGGATTAACTAAATCAGTCTTTCTAGCGGTTAACCAAGCAGGACAGAAGCAAGCACATTGAGGCTTATAAATATGAAGCATTTCACCCTCAACAGCAATTTTCCAAAGGAATTCAAGCTGTAAACGCAAACGCTCTCCTTATTTAACTTAAACGAGTTCATTTTACTCAATTTATTCTAGTTGTTAAAGTTTATTTACTTCTTTTCGGTCGTCTGTATGTTTTGCCTTCATGGTGAAGAGTATATTTCTGCATAGTTGTTAATTTGCAAGCCAAGTCAAGAACACTTCAGCAATGACTTTGCAATTAATATTAAAAATAATTGCATTTATTTACAAATAATTTCACTAAACTGAGGTTGCATGAAGTTTATTTAAGTTAAAGTTAAGTGGATCGCCGATTTCTCAAATGTTATAGTGCACAGTGTCTGAAACATGTTTCGGAAACAACTGGAAATTGTTTTGGGCGATAAAAAAAAAAGAAAAAAAAGTAATAACACCAGACCTCTCCTGCTACCTCCAATTTTTTACAGCTTCACTGATATCTAGGTATCTCTGTCCCAATTTCGCCACTTTTGATATTACCTTGAGGGCGCAAAAAGCACCGGAGCTTATTGTATTGGGTGCACGTCTACTCTCAGAGCAGTATTTCGTGCGTGTGTCTGAGCCTTTTAACAGACAGTAAAGTGACAAGCTTCCATTATCCTTTTCAGCTGCCTCCTTAACGAGCTCTCCTGAGTGCCTCAGAGCTATCTGCTGCGCATCTCCACTGTTCATCCACCAAACGCTCGCCATCGTCACAGTCCCCACAAGCTGACTGCACCCCCTGGGTAGTACCGTCTTCAAGGCCTCAGCTGCTTCTCCAACAGAGATGGAGCTTTTACATTTAAACAACTGCACTGGCTGTGTATATCTGTAAAACACAAAGTAGAAAAGCTAAATGTTTGATGATATAGCTGAAGACACTTTTCTCCCTTTCAGTTAAGCAATCTGTTGGAGTATGACAGCAAAATTAAATGTCAGGCAGTGGACTGACATAGTGAATGGGGAAAAAAGCAATTCTTAGAAAAAATCTTTTTGTGCCATGTTTCAATTATTAAGGGCTGGCAGCAGGTGGCAATGTTTATTTAACCAGGGCCAAAACATAGTTTCTATTGTGTCTGAAATGAATGTGATAGGGAGAAGAAAAGTTTATTTTACATAATACACTCAGCGATCTCTTTATTTAGCTGCCTTGTAAAACCCAATGCAATAGCCCAGCCATAGTTTTTATCTCACAAAGACAATACTGTCCACATTTGCCTGACGCTGTCAGAGAACTATGAATTTCTGTATAATATTGAGGCTGCAGATTGCAATGATTTACACACATGAAAGGGAGGATATTACACATATTACTGAGGTTGTGATGCATTGTATTAAAACCTTAGAAAAACGCACATATGTGAAGTAACATCCTGCAGAAACTAGTATTCATAAGCGTCAGTAAAGCAGAATACGGCTGTGCTTCTGTGCCAGAGTAAATTGGATTGCATTGGAAATGTGAATCTCATAAAGTTAAACACTGGGAAGCCATGGCTCAAATATTAAAGCTTGGTGGAAAGAAATTGCAGGGTTTGTGGTTTGATTCCCAGCTCCTTAATGTTCCAATGTGTCCTTGGGGAAGACACTTAGGCGGCTACCAGTGGCAGCTCAGTATCTTGCATAGTATTGGCATGTGAGTGTTTAGGTGTGAATGCATGATTGAGAAACAATAAAGCTGTTTGTAGAACTTGGCTGGCTACAAAGATGCTACATAATCACACCGTACTCGGTGTTTTTATTTAAAAACAACACAACATTAAAGGTACAGCATGTACATATCTGGCATATCGACTGGCTGAAATGAAAACACAACAATACACAAGTGTAATTCCAAAAATGTTGGGCTGCTGGGTGAAAAGTAAAGAAAAACAGAATGCATTCAATTATGGGTTATGAAACCCATAATTTGATCTCTATTGAACATAGAAAACATGTTTAAACAATTAGACAATCTACCATTTTAGGTAATAAACAAGATTTCTATTTTAATTTCCTGAGAGCAATGCATTAAAAAATGTTGGGACAGGGCCGTATTTACCACTGTGCAGCATCCACCCTTCTTTTTAACAGTCTGTAACGGGGACCTTGGGTGAGATGTTGTTTGAGTCTTCACTGTTGTCTTTGTCAGAACATACTGTTCAGTGACATGGTCTTTGTGACTGAACAGTATGTTCCTTTGTTCCTTAGTGTCTCTTTGGCCAGGACTAGTTCAGCCTTTCTGGATCTGCATTTGGGTCCTGGCTCACCACTTGACAAACTCATTAACATTTTACACAGCATGATAACTTCTTTAGAATTGGATTTGCATTAAACACAACATTCTAAAAACATATGATCCATCCTGGGAAACGAGGCAAATGAAGTAATTAACAGTGTGCTGGGAAATCCTACTAACTATACAGAGGGGCATACGCACACATGGGCTGTGTGCTTTCCATTACATAGTAACTACTGTGCTCCAAATCATTCAGTTAGTCCACGCAAACAATCTATTTATCTGTCTTGGTCCAGATCTGCAGCAGAGACGAGCCTCCAGATTAAGGCTCAGTGAACACTTGTCTGTGTTCTGCGATATGTTATTTTATTTTTGTTCCCATTGACGACATATTCAGCTGCATTTATTTCAAAATGACTAAGGCGCACAACTATAAAAACACTTTATTCATATGATTGGATAACTGAACATCAATAAATGAGAGCTGTCATTCATTCATCTTCAGGCATCTAAGAAAGCTAGAAAATCATGCCTGTGAGCTCTTAAGAGTAGCATTGCAAAGAGGGCACTTATACATTTCTGACACCTGAGAATTTCAATTTAATTTAAGTTCACTCGTGTGAGAGATTACAGCGGGTTTGGGTGCCTCTGAGAAGTGCCGGGACACGGCAGTGGAAGAGGACTTGGCTTTCCACCTATTACTCTCAAGCTGCCATGACCAATAGCATACGGCAAGCAAGCCTGTCCACCCATGATAAATGCTCTTTGGGCAAATCTGTGGGTGACAGAAAAAAAACCTTGCCATGTGGTGCCATTTGTCATTATAAACACAGCCTACAAATTAAAGACAAATATTTTCTCTGACACAGTAATCACATCTGAATGTAAAGTGTGAAGGAACAGAAAAGAGAGAAGTGGTTTTACCTATATGCGTTTCAAGCCTGCATTGATTTACCTGTGTAATCAGGGCGGCTAAGTTACTGTTATGCACCCAATTATTAAAACCTACTCCTTTGAACATAGACCAGATGCTCAGTCAGTCATAGAAAGACTGTTAATTTTAATGATCAATTGGTCTTTAGATTTCCGTCCTCTCACACTGATTATGCAGTTTGTGTGCAGCCTTGTGTCATCAGGGCGTGAGGGAAACAGTATTAGGCCTATTTAATACAGACTGGTCCAATGATAGGCACGTTCTGATGGATGGGAAGGGAGGGCTTTGGTTTCAGGGCTGCAGCTTTTTAATTCGTGAAGGATCATTAGCTGGAGAAGGCTTCGGCTTGTAGCTCTGGGGGGTGCAGAATCAAATGGATGCGGCACAAAGAGATACCTCTTCATCTATCTCTTTGCTGTTGTAGCTCTCACAGCTGGTAAGAAGAGGATATTATTTATGCACCGTGATGCGATGTGGACCATCACTATAGACAATAAGTTGGCACGTGGTGGGTATTGACATGAAAACTACCTTTCCGTGTGATTTATGTTAGTTTTGAAATACAGGAAGGAAGGAACGCCGAGTGAGCTTGACTCAAGCACTATGTATCTTGGGCTTGTCATCCTATCCCCCTCCTACACACACAGCAATGTGTGTAGGCTGGGGTCTCACTTACCGCTGTAATGTAGATTCATATATGCAAACGGTGTAGACAACAGATTCAGATTTGCCTACAGGGTAAAAAAATGGATGCTCCAAACTTGTCTGCTTACCACCGGTAACATGACTTCAGTGGAGATTTTTTTTGCCTCATCGTCAGGTTTATTTCACAAGTAATACAATGTAACAGGGGAAATTACCCAAACTCCCCAGTACCATAATATGATAACGTTTCGTATCTTTTATGTATCTTTAATTTGATTTTGCATTCCGTTCCTCTGCCTACCTCAGAGAAAAACCCACACTTAGTCACAAATACTGTAATTTTAAAATAGTTTTCACAACCCAAGGTGCTGCTTTCTGTTGTTTAGCAGGGGTTAAATGAGCCTTTTTTTTCCCTTATACCTCCTGCATTTTAAACAATATCCACTCTGCAGCTGTAGATGTTGTTTATCCTTGTGCCTACTCATGTGGTACCTTTTGATATCCCATCCTCCACTTACACCCCCCCCCCCCCCCACAGCCTGCCCCCCCCAAATCAATAGCAAAGAAACAATACAATCAAGTGCCTGCAGCAAAGCATTCATTCTATTGAACACATGTCTTCGTAGCGATTGCTCCAGGAGATTGAGTATAATCATAGCACACCCCACATCTTCCCTCTTTCCCTTCCTTGCTTTAAAAAAAGGAAAGAAAGAAAAAGATTTACACTGAAACAAATGAAAAGGATAAAAATTATAGCCTTAGATATGCAGAGCATCTCAGAAAATACAAGAATAGCAACAAATATAGCAGTTAATCTACATGTTTTGGCCACTGTGCATGTTTTACTCTGAACAAATGTGATCGATCGATTACAGACACGTTTTGTCTCAGGTATCGCTTACCTTTCTTTCAAGAAAAAACAGTCAAATGTAACGGTAATATTTGCTCATGTCACATACTTTTGCCATCATCCCACCATCAGTGTATAAGTTATAACATCCTTTGGGCAATTATATGTCCATGGGCAGCTTGGTGATTTAAAGCGGTGCAGTACGTGGACCCTCAGTGAAGATTTATTACAGCTGTTACCAAATGGTTTTCTCTGCAAAGAGGAAATGGAGGGTTTTGCTGTGTCAGTCAAATTAGATGTAACAGAAAATCTGATTGCTGGGAGTAAGTAGGTAGTAAAGTTAAAAAATATATATGAATGAGGCATATGTTTTAATGGCTTTGGCCCCTGTGAATTTACAGGATGAGGAGGATTCATATGATACTAGATAATTAAGCTTTAAACAGAAGGTGTCTGAGCAGTTGTGTCACGGAGATGCTGTTTATTAATTAGTACGTCACATTACATTTCTTTGTACACTGATCAAAGGTTATTAATAAAAATATAACACATTTGTTATGATGGCACAGTCAACAATATGTCCATATGAAATATAAACAATGAGCAATTTAAAGCCTTTTCATAAATTTTAAGCTCCGCTTCTTACAGTCTGAATTAATCAAGAGGAATGCTCCTCTTGCCGATAACATTTCCATCTCTAAGTGATTATTTCATGATTCATTAAATTGACACCTCAATTTTCACTGCCCTTTGTCTTTGCTATGAACTGCCATTTCTTCCCTCTTCATCTTCTTAACTTATCAAGTTTATGCTATCTCTCACGTCCAAGGCAAGCGTATAAATGAGCATCTGATTTTGTCATCAGTAGCTTCATTTTTGTAATCGCTTGATCATAACCACCTGGATATGGATGGATTATAAACTGTAGATAATTAGTCACAACTGTGTGACTGCATAACTTAAACAGTCTCTGGCACTGCTGGCTGATTTTGCCTCTTTCACCTGACTGAACTTGGACTTGTGAAATGCCATGACTCAACAACACTCAACTGTTGTCAACTCAACTTATCAAAATGAAAATGGAGGAAGCACTGACTTGTTTGACATCCCACAGATCACTGCCTGAGCATGACCTGGCAAATGGAAACTCCCGCTTTAATATGAAAGCGAAGTGAATCTGATATCCCTCATGTTTTTAAATGAATACTTCATTAACCCATTACTACACACATTTTCCCCTTTTGTTGCTCCTTAAGTAGCCTTATGGTTGTTGAGAGACCTCAGGAGACACTACTTGTTATGAGGTTGAGCGCAAATGAACTCCCAGTTTAAGCCTGAACATGCCCCGTCCTGGTCTATTGACTAAAAAAGTTCATCTTTATACTTGTACTGGGGCGTGATGAGCACACAAGCCAACAGACTGGTTTAACACTGTTAAGTGGAGCCTTATAAACTACTCATGCAAAAAATAGCTTTCAGTTAACACAGTCGCACTTGTCCTAGGTGGCAATGCCATAGATTCTTAACACATTAAAACGATTAAGCACCAATAAGAGTCAAACTGGAAAACATTTGTTCGTACTGAGTGTGACAAACTGCATTCTTATAATAATACTAATGCATTTTGTTTTACTTTTTTTAATTTGCTGAACTATCTAGTAAGAAAAGTCTTGACCGATCACTCATTTATTTATATTTTACAGTTATAAGGAGGCAAAATCATTTTTTAAAGTGGTTTTGAGCAATAGTTCTTCAGTCTTCCTGAAGGTCTTTCCAGGTTTTTCTTTGGACATTGGCTGCTTTTTCACTCATTTTCAGTCCAATCCTGACCATCTTCAGAGGAATGCTTTTTTGGTTACTATCAATCATTCAAGCATCAAAAGGCACCTAACTCAACATAACAGAAAACTTGGTAAAGGATTTTGCAAAGTTAAATTGTTTCCCTAGGCACTGTGTTGCTAGCAGCCCATCACAAAAAACAATCTGTTCTCCATTCTTTAGTTGAATCAATAGAAAATGCTAAAGATAACACAGTTTGACAGGCATAAAATAGTATTTTTGAACCAAAAAGATGATTCCCAAAGAGCTATTAGCTGAAGAGCTGGCATGGTGTTCAGTGTGCCCTTAAAAAGGAGGAAACTGGACAAGCAGGGAACAAAAGAAGTGACAGGTCTAAAAAAATACAGCATTTGAAGAATATCTGAAAGTTATGTCCTAAGAATCACAAAAAAATTCACCAAAGACCTGACACAGAAGGTGAGAGATGCATCTGGCCTTTGATCCATCTACTGTTCACTGAAGCCTCATCAGAAATATTCTCAGTGGAAGGGTGGCTGTCAAGATGCCATTCTTCAGTAAAGGAAACAGGGACAGGTTTTACCGAATTACCCAAGAACTGGATGAAAATCAGTATTGCATAGGTGGATAGAAAAACATGCTGCAGAAGATCATCAGTCAATGATTTGTCTTCTCTGAACCTGGACCTGTGTGGAATCATCTTGATAGTGAACAGAACAAAAAGCAGCCAGCATCTAACAATCTTTGAATATCCTATAAAATTCAAGACTGTTAGAATTGAATAACTATGTTTTTGTCTCTCACTATATTTCCATGTACGCTTGCACATGTTTCAATAAATTACTACAGCTATTTCCCATTTTCCTACCAAAATACATATTTTTTAAATTAGGGGTGGCGCAAGACTTTTGCACTTAACCATAAAGTAGCTGTAATATTTGGACAAATTACTTTAAAGGCTTTTGGTATACACACTCCCCCTAACACTGTGTATATAAATAGTGAGTACTAAACATTCTGTTACTTATGGTTGTATGAGGTGGTTGTAGCTCAGGAGGTATGGCAGGTTATCTACTAATCAGAGGGTTGGTGGTTTGATCCTGCATCCCAAAGTATCCTTGGGCAAGATACTGAATCCCAAGTTGCATTCATTGGAGTGTGAATGTGTGTGAATGTTAGATACAAAGCATAAGCATAGAAAAAAGTGCTTATATGAATGAGTGGATAAAGCATGTTGTATATAAAGTGTTTTGAGTGCTTAGGTAGAGCAGAAAAGCGCTATATAGGGAGAATATTTACGTCTTGTTATCAGATATATAATATAGGATATTATTATGAATTATTCTAATTTAAGAAAGACAAGTATCTGGTTATTTGTTGAGCTATCCATAGATATACAGCTGATAATGTTTTGTTACAGTTTGTGACTTTCCTGCTATGTACCCCTGGATAATGACTGAAACTCTCCATCACAGAGTGCCACCTTACTCAGGGCATCTGATGGAAGGACATTTAGTATGCTTTCTTCTTTCTTTCCTCTTTTATAGAGGAGATGTTTATGTGTTTTAGAAGGTCTGTGATATTGCCACCATACCGCACAGACATCTGTAACATATTGCATTTGGCGTCATCTTGCTTTAGCAAAGTATCTCGAAATGATGCTTCACTTTCTTTTTTTCAGAATCAGAATCAGAATCAGAATACTTTATTGATCCCTGGGGGAAATTATTTATTTTTCCACTTGCCTGCTTTTAGTCTGTCTGGCTTTATCTGCCTGTGTGTTTCTCAGGGGGCTTGTGATAATTCTCATTACAGTCCATTCTGTCAAGAGCAAAAAGGTCATTACAAATGCCAACAAGCATTACTTTAAGGAAAACGCAAGATTGCTCACTCACTCCATACTGCACAATTTAAAGTTCCGATACCTTCTTGATACGAAAGGTTACAGTTTATGTAAATCAAACAGAATTATTTCATAATCTGGATTAAATCACCTGCAGCCTGCTGCAGCTGTCAACTCCTTTATTGTTTATTGCAAATGAGCAAAAAGACAGACTGACGAAAATCAACAAATGACGAATAGGAAATATTAAAATCAGGTGTTACTGAGGGTGGAATAAAAATGTATATTTTCTGTCATCAGTAATACAACTCATTAGCTTTCACTTAACGATGAGGTCTGGAGGAGCTCCTGTCTATCTGGAGTTTAAGCTCAGAGCAACTGCAATAATTTGGCCTTTGCATAGCTAATAAACACACATTAATTCAATACCTATATATTAAGGAAAACTCTATGGAAGGCGTTGCTATTATTTAAACCTCATTACAGTCATTACTTCAGCACCACTAGTGAAATTGTTTTTTTGAGCCCCTCCTAATTATAAGGCTGGCCTCGTTGCGTCTTGCAGACTCTCTCGGCATTCACGATTGAAGGTTCAGCAAAGAATGGAAGCACAATATAGTGCATCCATTTGTTCTGTTGTATTCAGGGGGAAGCAGCGGTTTAATCAGGTCTTGTGTAATTAAATGTGGCAATTTAACATGTGGGAGAAAAAAGTATTTCATTTGTCTTTCTTCTTGCTGGAACAGAATAAGTCGAGGTCTGAGGTGTGTTGACAGGAAAACAAAAGTCCTGCATCAGTGGAGCAGAAATCCTAAGCCAGGAACTTCATCGCTCTTTACTGCAGGGATACATTTCTGGAATTTTCCACTCTCTGATTTTAAATGCACAGCTCTAAACAAGTAATTTAAGATACAATGACAACTTAATAGTAATAAACTCAACTATACTACTTTAATTTGTTCCAATAAAATTCTGAGAATGTGTTTGTAGATAATCACATGGCTCAAATTGTACTAACAAAAAAATGTTCCAGTGCACAGAAATTAAAATGTAAGCAATAACTACATTTTAAATTTTGCAATAAGCAAAGAAAAGCCATAACATGAAGAATTTTGGTACTACAGTTAGTTTATGAACAATTTTATATATTTTTTACTATAATTTTCTTTTAACAACCACCATGTGTCTGATGGGTCTTGCAGCACTTGGCTGAATATGAGAAGATAGCCCTGGACACTTCAAGCTTCATGCTGCTGCTTCTGTCCAGTGGCCTGGTTCCTCTGGCAGCTACACATGCCCATATTTCAGCAATTCCTCCACCATGTTTGCCAGACAATGTGCTATGCTTCACATCTTGAGGTGTTTCCCTCCTTCTCCACACTTTCCATACTTTTCTTATTGTAATGCCTTATTTACCATCTCAGATAAATCATCGCTTTCACGCCTCTAAGTAATGCAAAATGTTCCAGCCATACTCCTAACACACATTAGCAAGTGAGGTCACTTTACCCCCATTTTATTCTCTTTACATTAGCTCACAGTTGTTTAAAAATTCTCATGCCTACTTACGGAGCACTTGACAGACAGGCTCCAGACTATATATATCAGCTTCTTGTTAAACACACTGCTGCACACTGTCTTTGCTCACAAGCTCAAAACCTATTAGCTGTCCTTTGTACAAGACGGAAGACTAGAGAGTTAGAGCCTTTCAGTCTGTGGCACCGAGGCTCTGGAACAGTTTACTACAGATCCGTTTAGCTGTGAAGTCTTTAAAAAAAACTGTTAAAACTTTTCTGTTTAATCAGGCCTATCATTGACATTCTTCTATTATTTATGTTTTTATTTGTTTCTTTTCTGGTTTAATATGAATATTAATTAATATGAATAGATGACCAGATGACCAAATGATGACCTCACCAGTTAACTTTGCCTGTGATTTGGTGCTGTTAGGTAATCTAATCTAACCAATTACATAATTTGCTTTCTTTGAATTTGCTCCAATTTTCACATTAAGCTCGTTATCTCTCCTGCCATAAACAAATGTATTTATTTATGTATTTCTTTTTTTTTTTACATGCTTTGGGAAAATGTAAAATGGCAGCATTTTTGCAGGCTTCTCAAAGATTAAATACCACTTATTCTCACTTGACTAATCTCATCAATGAGATTAATAATAAAAGAAGCAGCTATAGGTACTGACAATATGTCACATGATAATCTCCAACACCCCTGGTGACCCTAAATTGGATAAGCAGAAGAAAAAGGATGGATGGATAAACAGAGAGAAAATAGAGAGTTTCTTTTTTCAATAGCAACTAGGGCCATGTGAAATCCGCAATGAAGGCACAGCTGGGGGCCGGCGGAGCTCACGGGCGCGTCACTGCAACTCCCCCTGACTTCTGCTCCGCGGCTGCTGGGCGAGCCCTCATCTGGGACTCTCCTCAGCTCTTACTGGAACAGTGGCGCGGCTGCCCCTCTGTTGGTCTTCCATGGTCTCTTGTGTTCTGGGGGCCTCTGGATGTCTGGAGTTTTGATCTCCTCCATACCCGCTTCACACCCTGGAGGACGGGGCTGTGGCCCCCCCACACTCCCTAGCAGATCATTACATGGAGAAACCTTTGGAATGCAAGCATGCTGATCCACACAGGTATGCACACATGGGTATTCACAGACGCGGACTAAAGCTTTCTTGGCTGCTGCCTCAAAGCACACTGTGCGCTGTCTATCTTGCGTGCTGCACAATATCGTTTATTATTTAGTAAATATTGATATCTATGAATAGCTAGTTTATTGTGATGGTGCTTTGTTTTCTCTATTATTATGTTGCTCTTTGTTGTTTGCTGTCTCCTCTGTTTGTTTTTTTTGTTTGTTTGTTTTTTTTTCTCCATACAGGTGACCCAGGAGTTCTTTTTTTTTTTTCTCTCTCTCCCCCCCCCTTCTCACCGTCTCTTCTCCCCTTTGGTTTTCTTTCTTTCTCTCCCCCTCTTTCTCTCATTCATTCCCCCTGTCCTATTTATTAAAAAAAAAAAAAAAAAAAAAAAAAATGACAAAGGATGAACTGAAGCTCTGCCATCACGTAATGTCGCATACTGCTGTTTCTGATGTCATTTAGGAAAAAAAAAAAAAAAAAAAAAAGAAATCCGCAATGAAGTACCACAACTATAACTGATTGATTTTTCACTCTTAGCCTTTGCAGAGATGAATGGTTATGAGTTGCAGGGGTTATAAGCGTCATGTGATTGTTCTGACTGTCTCAGTGAAGTACAGTATACATGTGACAAATTTAACACAAAGCCGGAAACAATTCACAATCATCAAAAACAGCAGTCAAATAATGAAGCTTTGTTTACCCCACATATGTTAAACAGTCAGTCTAATACACATGGGCAGCAATCAGCTCTAGACTGAAGATTTACAGCTGGCCAACATGAAAGAAAAAAAATCACTTGTCAGAGTGCTCCAATGTGTGACTAACCGGCTCTGTTAAGAGGCTGTCCACAGAGAGGAGATCCACAGTCGATCTACTTGTTTTCAAGGGGTGAATGCTGAATCTTGCGCTGCGTATAAGGTGAAAATGATTCAATTAAATTGCTTAGGGAAAAAATATCAGTGAGGAGGAGGATGACTCAGCGCACCTTCCTGGATAATGATGCATAAATACAGGTCTTGACATGCAAATAAGGATGATCGTGAACATTCCGTTTAACTATAGATTGGTATTTCTTTGCAGTGATGTCATGGATTCACCCCTCTGTTCAGAAGCAAACACAGTATCTTCCATTTTTACAGTCAGGCATCAATGCCTCAAACTCCATCTTCATTGCAGGCTGCACTGCTACAACAAAAACAAAATGGACAGAATTAGATTAATCAATGTCTTTTGTGATATACTGAGTTAACCTGATACCTTTCAGTTTAAGCTGGGTGGAAAATGTCCCATAATGTCAACATCCAAAAGGGTTTAGGTCAACGTTTTTGATTGAAATGCTAAAAAAAAAGGAGCCCAAATGATTTGATATTTAGAGAAAAATACACATTCTAGGAATAATTTTTATAAGATCACATTACATTAGAAAAATCCTCATCTGCTCCTCAAACCAAGTTTCAAAAGTAGTAATCACTTATTTTCTGTGTGACTTGATCAGTCTGTCCCATGATTGTGGAGGAAATCTGGCCCACTCTGCTTTGACATCATTGTTTCAGTTTATTGAGCTTTATTGTTTTTGCACAGCTCTCTTAAGGGCCCACCACAGCATTGCAATCAGGTTAAGGACTAGATTTTGACTGAGCAAGACCCTGATTCTTTTCATTTTCAGCCATTATGTTGCACATTTGCTAATGTACTATAAATCATTGTCCTGTTATATGACCCAATTTCAGCTAAGATGCCTGAAATCAAACCAAAATCATCACTCATCCACCACCGTGCTCCATAGTTAGTATGACGGTTTTGTTCTGATATGATATGTGTGCTTTTTGCCATACATGGAACTGTGCACTATAGCCAGACTTTTCCACTTTTGTCTGGTCTGTCCAAAGGACATTGTTCCAGAGGTTTAGTGGTTTGGTCACATGCACCTTTGCAAAAAATAAGCCATGCTGCTGCGTTCTTTTTAGAGACAAGTACTTTTCACCTGAAAACTTTTCCAAGCAAGCCATGCTTGATCGGTATATTAGATTATCACTTCTAGGCTGGACTATTGTAATTCATTATCGGGCTGTCCTTGAAAAGCCTTCAGCTAAACCAAACTGCCACAGCAAGAGTATTGACTGGACCTAGAAAGAGAGACCATATTCCTCTTATAATGCTTCTCTTCAGTGGCTCCCTGTTAAGTCCAGAATCAAATTAACATGGCAAGGGAATGGGAGGCAGAGGTTTTAGGATTCAGGCCCCTCTTCTGTGGAACCGGCTCCCAGTTTGCATTCAGAAGACAGACAGCCTCTCTACTTTGAAGATTAGGCCTTAAAGTTTTCATTTTAATAAAGCTTACAGTTAGGGCTGGATCAGGTGACCCTGAACTCTCTCTTGGTTATGCTGCAATAGGCCTAGACTTCTGGGGGCTTCTCATCATGCACTCAGTGTGTCTTCATCCTCAGTCTCTGTCTCTCTTCCACTGTGTGTCTTTGTTCCCCTCCCATCACCCCGGCCTGTTTCTTCCTGCAGTTTCTTCCTGTCAAAAGTGAGTTTCTCCTTCTCACTGTTGCCAAGTGCTTGTTCACAGGGGGTCGTCTAAATGTTTGGGGTTTTCTCTGTATAATTTTAGGGTGAATTTCTGTGAATCTCATGTATTTATATGCTACAATATAAAGCACCTTGAGGGAACTATTGCTATTTGGTGTCATATAAATACACTTGAATTGAAAATTGAATTAAAGAGTATTTTTCTTATTGTACTGTCTTGAACCATAAAATTTAACATGCCAACTGTGGCCTGTAGACTCTGGCCTCAGGATGAATTCATTACATGACTCCGAGCTAACTGATAACTTGTGAGTCATCTTTCTCATGGTAGAATGATAGACAAAGTATTTGGCCTCAAACCTTTTGCAAAAAGCTAGCTAGCTTTGTATCTTTTATCTAGAAAAATCATGGATCAAAGGTCCCCAATTCAACTCAGATTCTTTGAGCCAAGCTGCTGTTTGTCACAAATGTTTTGCGCTATTATGTTAATGTAACTCCCTTCTTGTGAGAAGCAGCTGCAGCACATCGTGCACATTGACATCGATGAGTACCTATAATCAGCCATACAGCATCTGGGCATACATATGGTTCAATATAACACCCATCCAAATGTTTTGCATTATGTTTCTTGCCTGTAAGAAAGGAAATAAAGATCCAGTTTATACAAAGCTAGAGGAGGTATCAACATCTTCTTGCTTTAACTAAATGTTGATCCAAACAGAAATCTCTCTTGCTCTTGACGAAGGCGGTCGCACTTTTCTCCTCTCCTCCTCTCCCTTAGCTTTCCTGCTTAGCCTCTTATGTCCTTGTCTAGTCTTGTGTTTTTTGTATTACTTTTCCCTGGAACACTCTCTCACAGTCTGTTCTCTAAAACCTAAAAGAGGAATTATGGATTGGATCAACTGGTCCCTAAATGCAATTGACACCCCTTTCTCAACGAGAAGTTTGGGCTTGGGTGAGCCTGAGTGCTGAAGATATCTACCTATTCGGAACCATGGTAACAGGGTTCTGGCTGATCGGAGCTGGCTTGGCCCTGACTTATCGAAGAATTAAGAAAGCGGAACCGGCTGTTCAAACCCTCACAAGGCTGCCCGCTGGGATTGAAACGATGGGAGAGGCGTGAGTTTCTCAAAATGGGCTCATTGAGTGCAGCACGGATAAGATCTTGGAGAGGCTACGGCTGCTGTGAATACTCAGAATAAGATCTCTGACTGCAGACTGGATACATCTCGGAAGGGCTAGCTCGGAATAACATCTCTGAACGCAAATTCTGAGTTCTCAGAATCGGCTCCTTGAGCACAAGAAATGACAACATCACAGAATTATGGCGAAGCTCGCGGCTCTCCAACGGGAGATTTAGATACCACTGTTGAACTGTTAGAACAGCTTTGAAATTCATATGAGCTGTTCCCACTAAAGTAAAAACCACCATCACTTCATGCGGATACCCTCTCGGCGTCAGCTGCGATCGCAAGGCTGGAGCCGAACAACAACACCCTGATAACTGTGTTTAGACTCTTCCCATTCCATGCAAGGCCACCTGGGTTGGCTGGAAGACTGTTTACTTAGCCTAGCAGGGTGAAGGACACTGTCTCAGCTGAACTCTGGACACACACACACATACATATACACTGATATGCACACACTCATCCCCCCTCCCTTTCCAAACGCCTTCGACGCTTATTCCCTTCCGATGCTGACGGTGGATCAAGGAGACCAGCGCACAGGCTGCAGGCCCGGATGTACTGTCTAATTTGGCTGTCTCTCACCCTTTACTCACCCCTGTTGCTTGTCATGTGTTTCTTTGGTGTATTAAGAGTTTTTTCATGTGCTATGTGCAGAGGTGTTTTTTTCTGTTCTCAAACTGATCTCCCTGCTGGAGCTCAGTCTGGGGGCATTTCCATTGTTATACCTCTCTGACCTGTCTTCCCCATGTGATGTTTTGTATGTATGTATGGTCGGAGGGTAAGATGGCGCCGCCATTGCGTGCAATAGGTCGGCAGCCTTATGAAATTTCCCCTTGTGGGACTAATAAAGGTATATCAAATCAAAAGGTTACTCGCTAACAGAAGAGCAGCATTCTGAGCATTAGGTTAGTTAAATTCAAATTCATCAGGAGGTACTGGCTTATCATTTAGCAAACACTGAAAACTACATTACATGTTTTTATTTGTTTGTGTTAATGTACAAAATTTTTTATTTAGGGTAAGTCCTAAGAGTAATTCTTTGAATCTGTGTGCACACATTACCCCACAATCTTTAAGAGAACAATTACAGACATTATAAAACATTTAGCTATTTTTTCTGTTTTATATACATATATATATATATTTATCTAATGTTTAAGGTTGGCTGTCTTTATGTACATCATTTCATTTCATATCACTCTCTCTGATAGGTTTGTAGCTTGAACCCATCCGCTGGAACGTTGAAGACAATATAATTACACTGCAAAGCAAGACACAAGTAGGCAAGCTTCTTCATGTTTCTCGTGCACGGGAGAGAACCGGACAGGCACCGTTCCTTCGCTTGACCCCAGTTGCTCTCGTCCGTTCTCCCGTACCACTGGTCTTTTATTGAGGTTACATGAATATGCATAAGTTCATTAACATATGACGTCTACATACACACAAAGAGTACCTTGCCTGTGTGTGTGTGTGTGTGTGTGTGTGTGTGTGTGTGTGTGTGTGTGTGTGTGTACTGCTGATCAAAGGGTCAAACATCCTTGGTCAGGAAGAGGGTAGCCTCCCCCTCACCCTAGATGGTTCATCCTAGATAACACGGTGAGGAAGTCCTGCAGTTCATCTAAACAAAGAGCACTTAGACTAGAACAGACGCAACTACGTTAATCCTACCATAAAACAATAAGACACGGTATGACCTCTCATGCTCCCAAAGTGCTGTCTAATACACACAAAGTTTGCAGACTATCAAGGATCAAAACCTCTACCAATCTACAACTAATTACAAAACTCAAGCATATATAAGTAAATATTTCTAAGCATAAATGACAATCAACAATACAAATCTAACACTCTCTCATATCCAAACTCCTGAGCTGTTATATAACCTTCCTCACCCTTATAGTAACATTCACTGCTGAATGCCAGAGACCACAGCAAAATGATTTTGCAGTGTCACATCCAGCTCCTCACAGAACAAAGTGGGAAGAAACGGAGAAGCTTGTTTAACTGTACCTGGAATGATTTTCTAGTGTTCTGTTTACGTTTTCTGGTTAGGACTGATAGTCCTGCCATGACATAATGCTCATTTGGATGTAAATTTAAATAAACATTGGCCAAGTCTTCAAATTCAGGATATGTAATGCCAAAGGAGCAGTTCCACACTGCATGAAAGATTAGAGTCTTGTTTTTCCAGGATATTCACAGTTACAATACTGACTGAACTGTGACAGTGAGGTTAAGCTGAAACTTATTATAAGACACTTGAAGTTTTTTCAAGCATTAAATGAACATAGAACAAAATCATTCACTCCAGTAATACCACTCCCCCATGCAAATGTTAAGTTGGATTCCTTAGTTTCCAATATAACTGTTAGAAAAATATATACTATATCCATATACTGTGCATATGTATATAATACATACACAAAAAGCTAGAATAGTACGACTACACTTTGACTTTAAAACCACGAGCCTGTCTGTCTGATTGAATCATTTTTCTTTACCGCACTGTATGCTTTTAAGCTGTATTCCTGTAAGAGATGACCCAGTAACCATGCACTGAAACAGCAGCTAAGGTTATAGTCAGGAAGCAGGTACAGGGTCAGGGTGACTTTCTCTGCTCAAAATGAGCAGATACATTTACCTCACTCAGACATCACTAAAGCATGAAATGAGCCATCCCTACGGAGGCGTCTTTACAGCAGGTAGCTCTATTTCTCACTGCACAATCCTTGCGTAAAGTGACTCCAAAGAGACAGCTGGTCTGCACTACCTACACTTATACAGACAAAGCTGGTCGGATGCTATTATTGTCAAACAACAACCATGTTACTATGGTTACAGGTAACTAATCTAAATCCAGTTGTAAATCCAGTTTTGCCACACCTTCTAAAAGCTAATTTTGCAAATAAAGCAAATAAACTAAAAATCTAAATGTATTTTTAAAAAATTGTTGTCTGTTAGCGTAATTTTAATGGTAGCGCAGATTATTAGTTTCCAAATGTACAAAAACATACCAGCCACTTCACAAGTTAAACATGGCTAGTACTGGGTTGGACCTGCTTCTGCCTTCAGAACTGCCTTAATTCTTTGCGGCATAGATTCAACAAGTTGCTGGAAACATTCCTCAGAGATTTTGGTCCATGACATGACAGCATCACACAGTTGCTGCAGATTTGACGGTGGCACAAGCATGATGCAGGTTGTCCACCTCTCCACCACATCCTAAAGGTGCTCTATTGGATTGAGATCTGCCAACTGTGAAGGGAATTTGAGTGAGTACAGTGAATCAGTTTGAGACGATTTGAGCTTTGTGACCTGCATGCTGAAGCAGTCAAGAAAATATGAGTACACTGTGAGGGAGAGAGGCATAGTCAGCAACAATAGGCTCTGCTATTTAAAACTGCCAAGAAAATATCCCCTACATACAACTCTGACACCTGCACCACCCTGAACTGTTGATACAAGGCAGGATCTATTCTTTGTGTGCTTGTGCACCAAACTGACCTCACCAGTGGAATCTGCAGCAGAAATCGAGACTCATCAGATCAGGCACTTGTTGCCATCCTTGTTGCTCAAAGCAGTCTGACCATTCTCCTCTGACTTCTGTTATCAATAAGGCAGTTTTGCTTTTGCTTTCTTTAAGAGGTTAAAAGGACATGAGATTTCTTAGTGGTGGGTCTAATTGATAACAAAGTTAATATCAGCAGACACAACCCAATCTCTGAGCTCACCGCCTAATCTGCTGATTTAGCTCCTGAGGGCAACCACCATTTCTCTGAGAGATCTAATATGTGCTCATTTAATTTCATTTTGGCAAATGCAACCGCATATTTTTATTACCACACTGACTGTTTACTTGTGGCAACCAAAGCCTGCTCAAAGATGACTGGTCAAAACAACTCAGACAACAAAGGAAAACCAAAAGGCTTCTGGCAGCAAAAATCTTATCCCGTGCTTTCAAAATCTGCATATTCATATGAAGAGTACATGTTACTTATTACATAGACTAGTCCATGTGCAGAACAATTTAGGCAATATAAGATTTATATGTAATAAAGTTAAATGGCGAAAATCTCTTCAGAGTAAATTGAATACCCAGTCCACTTACAGCTATAGAATAGTGATACAGAATGACATTTGTCTTCCCTCTACCTGGCTGTAGAGAAAACTCAATTTTAGTATTTAGAGAATTAATATTCATGAGCTAAATCTGTCATAATATACCATCTGTGATGTGCTGTCATTTAAACCTTCAAAGGAATTAAAACTGAATTAAAAACTCAGCCACATATCTTAACCCATACCGACACAATACATCGCTGCATTCAGTCACCGGCACACCAGTAACAGTGGCTATAAACTACAGTGACATATTCATTCTCAGCACTCAGTCACTTCAAGTTTTTAAACGTGAATCTAAATTCTAGTGAGGTATCATCAAAAAGACTAACCTGAGGTGGAAAGCGGCTCAGTAAATCCTTCCATTTCCCTAAAGAGAAGCCACCAACACAAAAACCCCTCAAGTGATAATGAAGGGGAAAGATGTGATGGAAAAACAACTGCAAAGCCACTGTGCAAGCGAGGAACACAGGCCAGCTGCTCACTAGATCAGCTTCAGCAGGGGTATCTCACTCCATCACCACCGCATCAGTGAGCACATCATGTAGACGGAGAAGGCCTGCATCAATCAAACACCACGCCACATGGAACCCAAGCTCTCAGCCCCTTGGGGAAAACTTGGGAGACAGAGCCAAAATGCAACAGAATATCAACAAATGAGCCTTTGGATACAGTGCATTTGGAGTGCAGAAATAAAAAAAAAACAAGTCTTCAGACTCCCTGCTGATACCGATGGGCACACTTCCTAGGTAAACTCTGAAGAAGGAAAAAAATACACAGAAAGGGTGTGAATTTTTGCTTTGGTTAGTATCATGATACAAGATGAACCATTAACTCCGGCAACAATTGGCAGATAAGAAAAAGTGATCCAGTGTGTAAATGTGAACCCTGAAGTAGTAAAGAAAAAGCTGAAAGCGCACTCTAAAAAGAACTCCCTGTACCTGTAGCTTCATAAAATTGAGTCACAAAATGTGACGATGTGGCCTTCTTGGATCTGGTAATGAAGGTACTTGATACGACGCACCCTGTGAAAATAAACAGCAAATGTGACTGCTTCTCACCATATTGTGTTAAAACGCAGCTCAATAAGGAAGCAGCTCGACGCCGCAACTGTCTGTGCTCTGATGTGAGAAAAAAGACACAATAAAGAAGAGTAGAGGGCAACGTGCCAAATGTTGAGGCTACAATGGGTAAGGAGACGTGAGCTGCATGGGCTGTTTGTTCTGCAGAGAGGTGGCAAAAATAATGAAGTCCAATCAAACCAGCAGGCTACACCGGCTCTTTCCTGATGTTTATACTAATACAGAGAAAGTTTTCCCTCCCATCTGCTGCCCACTGTTCTCCTTTTTTGTTTTCTCTCAGCAGAGAGTATTATAGCTTTCTGCTAACAAAATTCAAACTAGTTTGGAAATCTCAAACTGTCTGAGGGGCTCAAAAAGTAGTTTTGTACCTCGATCTGCTTTAATCTAAAAAACAGCTCCAAAGTTAAACTGGATTTTCATTTCAAATGCTTTTTTATTTTTATTTTTTAGCATATTTACTTTACTTCCTTAAAAGTTAAACTTACATTTGTGCTAACAAACCAGACACTTATGCCATCCTAGCTGCTCAAAGCAGTCTGCCCATTCAAAACTGTCTCATTGGATATTTTGTCTTTTTCAGATCGTTCTTTTTAAACCCCAGAGTTAGTTCTGGGAGAAAATCCCAGCAGATTAGCAGTTTGTGAAATACTCAAACCAGTCCATCTGGCACCAACAAACATGGTCAAAGTCACTTAAATCCTCTTTTTTCCCAATTCTGATGCTCAGTTTGAACCTCGGCTTCTAAAATGCATGGATATTTGCACTAACTAGCAGTTCAATAGGTATTCCTAATCAAGTGGCTGGTGAGCGTATGTCAGGGTCTTTGTGTCCCCTCCCAATTTTCTAAGCACTAAATAGTGAATCTTCCTTTAAAAGCCATGCTTTATTTAAGAGGTTAAAATGAAGAACATGAGAGTTTTTAGTGGTAGGTCTATGCTAAAACCAGCAGACACAAACCAATCTGCTGATTTAGCCCCTGGGGGCAACAACCCAAGCACAAAAATATCTGAGGGGCTCAAAAAGCAGTTTTGTGTGCTCCAATCTAAAGACCAGCTGCAAAGTCATATTGGATTTTAATTTCATTTTTTTATATATATTTTTTTCAGCATATTTACTTTACTTTAAAACTTAAAACTTTAATCTTGAGTGGTTGTGGCTTTTATCATGGCTGCAAATGACTGACAACTGGAGCAGCTAGAAGATGGTACGTTACTATTTGCAGCATTGTTTGCTAGCCTGGATTTGTTTTTTAACAGCAAGGCTGACACAGCTACAGGAATTACATGGCCAGAGAAACCCATGAAGCCATGCCACAAAGCTCTCAGTACAGTTTTTGTGCTGATGTTAATGCCAGAGGAGGTGTGGAGCTATGCAGTTACTGAGCCAGCAGAGCATTGGTGACTTTTGCGCTCCATCTGCCACAGCACTCGGCAACCCCGCTCTGTAAACACTTGTACGATCGACTGTAAGTTGAATTCAGTGAGTGCTTTAGAATGATCCATTCTTTCACAAATGTTTATGTCTATGTGCTTGATTTTATAAACATGTGGTAATGGGACACCCTTTTTTAAAAAACCTGATGTGATGAGCAACAAGTGCACATGACTGAGATATCAAAGGATGCTGCAGCCTCATATGGGTATAGCAGGTAAATGACATTAAATAACACACAGCTTTTTCATCAACTTAGTTCTAATTGGAAGCATAATTTACAAAGTTAACAATATGCTTTATTCAAAATAAAGAGTAATTTAAAACCCCGAAGAAGAAGCAAAGCATCTCTGGAAGGATCCCCACACATCATCAACACCTACCTCCAGTGCACTGAAGAAGTAAAATGGTAAATGAGGCCCATTCAACATAAGACACCAGTTGTTTCACACTCAGTAAAAAGATATTCAGCTGAGACCTATTACTGTTCGTACCAAATCAAGACATATTGTGTTGTTTGTCAGCTATGTAGCCTAATAAGCTACATAAAGGCATTTAATATAGCACAATACCACTAAAGCACACTGTGAAAAGAGTTCGGGGTATAATGCACCTGAGCATAAAGACTTTGTCAGAGCCAGTAGAATAATATTTGACATTCACAAAATGTACTAAAATCCCCTTTCCACTCAGTGGGGACATAAAACAAATGCTCCCTGAAATGGTCCGAGTTCAAACTACTGAACTGAGCTCATATTTAACCAACTTTAAACATAAGG
Source organism: Rhamphochromis sp. 'chilingali' (assembly GCF_963969265.1). Classification (NCBI taxonomy): domain Eukaryota; kingdom Metazoa; phylum Chordata; class Actinopteri; order Cichliformes; family Cichlidae; genus Rhamphochromis; species Rhamphochromis sp. 'chilingali'. The sequence continues at coordinate 20,389,001 of NC_137943.1, read as the reverse complement.
ATTTATGGCATACATCACTATCCCACCATTATCAGGCATGTGCACACGTACTAAAATTGTCTCATAAAATAATTAAAGGAGATAATGAAAGTACAGGCCCGCCCACTAAATTTACTTCCCTCGTTTATTTTGTAATGACTGGCCAATCTTTCTTTTAACTTGCAAGGAGAAAAAAGTGAAGGATCAAAATGCTCTCTAATGCAGACTTAAAAGACAGGTTGGATTTTCATGTAAACACTTGGAACATGACGTGTATATGTGTGTGTGTGTGTGTGTGTGTAACAATCCCTATGCCGTGTGCATATATATGTGTGGGAGGCTGCATTGTGTATTTGTGTGTTTCTGCGTGTACAAACCAGTGGGTGGATACGTGCATGCATGGGAATGTGCCTCTCTGTGTCAGTGTGAGTGAGTATACACAAACATTTATTTGCTCTCCCAGGTCTTGTCTTGAATGTACACCAGCTGAATTTGACCTTTTGCTATCAACTAAAGCACCAACAAGGCTAAAGATCATAAAAACTGTGACAGAGATCAATTCTCTCATTTCCCCTCTTATGCATCCCTGGGGGTTCTTCAGTCTAAAACAGAATAAGTTGACCTCCTGCATGGAGAAACTTCTATGAAAACTTTACAGTGTCGTCAAAGGTATAATTAAGAGAGTAATAATTAATTAATTCAGCCCTTCCTGTGCTAGTGCTACAGGCCTCTGCCAAGTAGATAATGCTCATCTGTATCTGAATGACGAGGTCATGCTTCACTGCTTGTGGCTGTGCTCAGAGAAAATTCTTTGTGACACAGCACAGCTGAGGTAAATAAGCAAACCTGTCTGTATCTTCGAATATACAGAAACTGTATCCTTAATGACTTCTTGAGGGAGATTTAAAAAAGAAAAAGATAAGGGGGTAGGTGGAGTATTGGATGTCTAAAACCTTGATTATCCTTTAAAGGTCCATAAGTCCACCAGGGTCCACTTGGGCCTGACTGGCACAAATTTCATCATCAGAAGGTGAGCACGAGGGTAGGACCTCCGAGTGCCTGTCTGTTTTTCGTGACTACAAGGGTCTTGTCTGTGGAGAATTTACATAACAATGCACCAAATGCACATACGCTGCACTTGAAGTCAGGACTTCAAAGAGGTCTAACAGGATCACTCAACTGTCCGTGTCCACGACGAGGTATAATCAAGACATAAGACTTTCATCCAAAAGTCCAAACCTTGTGCTAGTTCAACTATTTTTTTCCGCACCATTTAATTCCATCCATCCGTCATTATCTGCCGCTTATCTGAGTTTGGGTCACAGGGGCAGCAGACTAAGCAGCGACACCCTGACCTCCCCGGCCATCTCCTCCAGCTTATCTGAGAGGACACGTTGGGAATTTGATCTTCCCAAGCCAGCCGAAATGCATAGTATCTCAAGCGTGCCCTGGGTTTGCCCTGTGGCCCCTTCGTGCTAGGACATGCCTGAAACACCTCACCTAGATAGTGTCTAGGATGCATCCTAGTCAGATGTCTGAACCACCTCAACAGGAGGAGAAGGGATTCTACTCTGAGCTCTTCCTGAATGAGCCCTTCTCCTCACTCTGTCTCTAAGGGAAAGCTCAGCCACCCTTTGAAGGAGATTTATTTCTACCATTTGTAGCTACAATCTCATTTTTTCTGTATCTAACCAGAGCTCATGTCCAAAGGTGAGGTTAGGATAAGATCAACCAGTAAAAACAGAGCTTTGCTTTCACGCTCAGCTCTCTCTTTACCAAAAGAAACCAGCATAGTCTGCATCACTGCAGACACCGTCAATCCGTTACTCTCCCACTCCACTCTAACTTCACTCTAAACAAGACCCTGAGATATTTGAATTCTTCCACCTGGGGCAGCAACTCATTCCTGACCCGGAGTTGGCAATCACCCTTTTCCAGCTGAGAAACATGATCTCAGATTTGAAGGTGCTGATTCTGATTCGCACTTCACATAAACCACCCTAGTGCATACTGGAGGTTATTTGATTTTTGTGTTGCTTTGCTTGCTGTTTTCTTTGATTTAGGCATTTGGGAAGTCTAAATTGGAAGGGACACTCATGCAATCTTAGTGTAAATATCTATCTAACTGGAATGTTGCTTCACCATTGCAAAACTCAAATAAAGTGGCCTGTGGTGGAGTGTGCTTTATGGCTCTGCTGCAGGGAAGGAGTAGAGTAGTGGGTTCAGGGTGTGGTGCCAAGCGAGGCTGACCAACACAGCTGACCTCCATCATCTAATCATGCCTCCCTTATTTGAGTAGGATACCGGGACCTGAGCTGTGTGTGGTGTGGAGCTGAAGAAGGCAGCTGGAAAGCTACGCAAGCAAAGAGCGAACAACCGCTGTAAATAAACATCCACTTATCTTGCAACGCTGTGTGAATCGGGTCCTTTGTCACAGTCCTACTGTAACAGTGAGTAGCCAGTAGCCATGTTCAGTTCAATTATATTCCTGAAATGTCACAAGTAAATATAATGAAGAAAGTTTGTTTTCCTTGAAAGGTAAATGATAATTAGCTGTGTGGGAACAGTTCTTTAGGTACAATACAAGTATTTCTTCAACCCTCCTTTTTGTACGACCCTGAATTTACATCAGAATGCCCTCTCTCTCTCTCTCTCTCTCTCTCATACATACACACACACACATATATATATATATATATATATATATATATATATATATATATAGCAGCTGGATAGCGTAGTGGTTAAACTACACGCCTTTGGAACAGAGGATCGCAAGTTCGATTCCTGCCTGGGACGTCTGTATCCAGTAAGGGTCCTAAGGCTAGACCCCCTATGCTAAGCAAGCCTACCGCAGACATGAGCGAGACAGATAAATATGAAGGCATGCCGGCTCGGACGTCGCCCGGATCAACAAGGTCCGCGTCAGGTGTTGAGGAACCAGGGCACCCTGACGAAAAGTGGGCTACTGGAACAAGAAGGCATCGGTGGGCAAGGGACGAAAACAGGGCGTTGTTGGAATGCTACTACGCAAGTAACCCCGGCGGAAGGGGCTACATGAATAGGATGAGGGACCTATGGATTCTTCGATACCCAACATCCACAATGACGGCGAAACAACTAGTAGCTCAGTGTTCCAACATTCGAAAGAAGGGACTGCTCTCACAGCTAGAGATTGACGAGGTACAACACAAATGCTACGGCAAGGAGGAGTCAGGACGCCAGGTCAGGGGGGAGATATCATCACCCCCACCCGAGATTGGGTACATAGCCCCAAGTGCGATAGGAGAAGGATCGTTGAGTGCGAGAGGAACTGACCTGAAAAATAGGATCATGGCCAAGCTTGAAACCTGGATCCCCCGTAGCCGGTTACCAAGATTACGTGAAGTACCCTCAGAAGGTCTGCTAGATGATGTTAATGCAGCACTACGGGCAATACCTACAACCACAATTACCGACACTAACAAGCTGATCTACAATACGGCAGCAGTGATCAGTGAGATGCTTGGTTACAAGTTGAACAGCCACAAGGGGCAGTACCCTCCATGGAGAAGGAGGCTAGAGGGCAAGATCAAAGTAGCACGGAGGGAGGTTAGCCAACTAACAGAGTTGCAGAAAGGTGCGACAAATAAGGTGCCTAAGAAATACAGCAAGCTGTCCATACCTGAGGCCTTGGAAACTGCCAAGCAAAGACTCACAGCCTTGGCCAGCCGCTTGAGGAGGTACACCAGAGAGATAGAAGGCAGGAGAATAAACCAGCTGTTCTCCACAGAACCAGCAAAGGTGTACTCTCAGTGGCAAGGGAACAATAAGAGAACAGCACCACCAAGGCTGGAGACGGAGCAATACTGGAAGAGCATATGGGAGAAGGATGCAACCCATAACGGCAATGCTCAGTGGCTAGTGGATCTGAGGGCAGACCACAGCGACCTCCCTGAACAGGGTCCAGTAACCATCACAGTGGCAGATATCCAAGAAAGGGTCTCCAGTATGAAGAGTTGGACAGCACCAGGGCCCGACATGGTTCACGCCTACTGGCTGAAGAAGCTGACTGCACTCCACGAGCGTCTGGCAGCACAAATGAACCAGCTGCTAGTTAACGAGAGACACCCGGAATGGCTAACTGAAGGCCGGACGGTCCTGATCCCCAAGGACCCCAAGAAGGGACCGGTCCCCTCCAACTACCGACCAATAACCTGCCTCAGTACTACATGGAAGCTCCTGTCAGGCATCATATCGGCTAAGATGAACAGGCACATGGGTCAATACATGAGCGGGACACAGAAAGGAATTGGCAAGAATACCAGAGGTGCAAAACACCAGCTACTGGTAGACAGAACAATCAGCCGAGACTGCAAGACCAGACTGACCAACCTGTGCACTGCCTGGATTGATTACAAGAAGGCCTATGACTCAATGCCCCACAGCTGGATACTGGAATGCCTAGAATTGTACAAGATCAATGGGACCCTAAGAGCCTTCATCAGGAACTCAATGGGGATGTGGCGTACAACACTAGAGGCCAACTCCAAGCCCATAGCACAAGTTACCATCAAGTGCGGGATCTACCAAGGAGATGCTCTGTCCCCACTGCTGTTCTGCATAGGCCTGAACCCCCTCAGTGAGATCATTAACAAGACTGGCTACGGATACCGACTACGGAACGGAGCAGTTGTCAGCCACCTCCTGTACATGGATGACATCAAGCTGTATGCCAAGAGTGAACGAGACATCGATTCACTGATCCACACTACCAGGCTATACAGCAATAACATTGGAATGTCGTTCGGACTGGAGAAGTGTAGTCGGATGGTAACAAAGAGAGGGAAGGTAGTCAGAACTGAGGGGATTGAACTACCAGAAGGCAACATTGCAGACATAGAGGACAGTTACAAGTACCTGGGGATCCCGCAGGCAAATGGGAACCATGAAGAGGCCGCTAGAAAGGCTGCAACCACCAAGTACCTGCAGAGGGTCAGGCAAGTCCTGAGGAGTCAGCTGAATGGTAAGAACAAGATCCGGGCCATCAACACATACGCCCTGCCCGTGATCAGGTACCCTGCTGGGGTAATAGGCTGGCCAAAGGAGGAGATAGAAGCCACTGACATAAAGACAAGAAAGCTCCTGACCATGCATGGAGGGTTGCACCCCAAGTCCAGCACCCTGAGGCTGTACGCTAAGCGGAAGGAAGGGGGCCGGGGACTGGTGAGTGTCAGCACCACAGTCCAGGATGAGACAAGGAACATCCAAGAATACATTGGGAAGATGGCCCCAACTGACCGAGTGCTCAGTGAATACCTCAGGCAGCAGAAACCCAAGAAAGAGGAGGGAGACGAGGAACCATCATGGAAGGACAGGCCCCTGCACGGTATGTACCACCGGCAGATAGAGGGGGTGGCTGATATCCAGAAATCCTACCAGTGGCTGGACAAAGCTGGACTGAAAGACAGCACAGAGGCACTAATCATGGCAGCACAAGAACAAGCTCTGAGTACAAGATCCATAGAGGCTGGGGTCTATCACACCAGGCAAGACCCCAGGTGCAGGCTGTGTAAAGATGCCCCAGAGACAATCCAGCACATAACAGCAGGGTGCAAGATGCTAGCAGGCAAGGCATACATGGAACGCCATAACCAAGTGGCCGGCATAGTGTACAGGAACATCTGTGCCGAGTATAACCTAGAAGTCCCGAGGTCAAAATGGGAGATGCCCCCAAGGGTGGTGGAGAATGACCGAGCTAAGATCCTGTGGGACTTCCAGATACAGACGGACAAAATGGTGGTGGCTAACCAACCGGACATAGTGGTGGTAGACAAACAGAAGAAGACGGCCGTAGTGATCGATGTAGCGGTTCCGAATGACAGCAATATCAGGAAGAAGGAACACGAGAAGCTGGAGAAATACCAAGGGCTCAGAGAAGAGCTCGAGAGGATGTGGAGGGTGAAGGTAACGGTGGTCCCCGTGGTAATCGGAGCACTAGGTGCGGTGACTCCCAAGCTAGGCGAGTGGCTCCAGCAGATCCCGGGAATAACATCGGAGATCTCTGTCCAGAAGAGCGCAGTCCTGGGAACAGCTAAGATACTGCGCAGGACCCTCAAGCTCCCAGGCCTCTGGTAGAGGACCCGAGCTTGAAGGATAAACCGCCCGCAGGGGCGTGCTGGGTGTTTTTTTATATAGCCCCATTTTTTGTATTTTTTTTATTTATTTTTTTTATTTCAAAAACAATTGATTGTTAACAAATGCAGATTCTGAGTGGGTATGTTTGTCACTTTTTTTCTTTTACGAATGCAAAAATGTTAATAAGCAACTGCTCTCTGATTTAGTGAAAAAAAAAAAATCACAAACATCCCAGAGCCAAGCATGTTTGTGATGTTTGGCTGCAGTTTGTTTTCAGGCCTCTGAATCTCTGCCCATATCCAAGATGTGTTTCAGTGATTCGGGTACATCTGGTGCTGCGGCACTTGGATAAACAACTGAGCCAATCAGAATTTTGAAGGCGTGATTAAAAAGGGGAAAGTCTTGTTTTTGTGCCTCAGCATAAAAAAATACCAAATGGGGGAAAAAAAATGGGAATGAGTTTGTATGAGACTGAATAAACAATCAAAGTTATTTAGAGTACAAAAATAACTTTAAAGTCGTATGAGAAAAGTTGAATGCTGGATGTTCACAGCCAACATTACTGTGGCTTTGTTCTGACTGACACAAACAAGACCAAAATATCACCGATGACTGATGAGAGGGCGAAAAAACAAATGAGTAAAACTCAATAATGTGGTGAAAACTAATTCAATTAAGAACTGAAACAAACAGTTGATTGACAGAAATTTAATTAGCTGCCATTTTTATAATTAATCCTAATGTAATTGCACTTTCCTGAATGTGAATATTTTCTGCTTGTTGTCTTCTATTAAAACACCCCAAATTTATTTTGGTTTGGTGTCTGAATAAAAAACAAAATCTGAACTAGAGAATTATGACTTTATTACAGAGAAAAAACAGATAAATAGTAGAAACAATCCTGCTTGTCTCAGTCAGCTTTAACTGTTCATCACTTTTTACACTCTGTCTTTTATTATATTGTCAGTTCACCAATTATTTAAAGGTAATCACAGCAGTAAGTCTGATAGAGCAACAGACATAAAAGACATTATTGTATAACACTTGGACAACAGCATCCAGAAACAACAAATTAACTGTTATGAGTACTCATAAAGTATGATCACAAGCTCACCGCTTGTTAGTACTTTGAATTTGGCTGCAAACCGACATAGCAATAAATATTACTTAGCAAAATGTGCTGATGCAAATATGAAACAAAAAATACTATTCCCTCCTTCCTTGGCACATCACAGCAGCACTACTGTGTGTGAGGTTGGCTACGACTGTGACAGTTAACGCCGCCTCGGTGAAACATGTATGCATCAATAATAAACTCACTGCACCTTTACCCTTCCCCATCAGGTGTTCATTGAGTTACAGAGGACGAACAAACCTCAGTCAGTCTACACACATGACCTTTTCAACTTCAACTATGTATCAGCAAAGAAGCTGCACCTCTGGCTCATTGAACAGGGTGATATTTTTAAGCACCAGAAAACCTTTGGCCAAGGACACATTAAATGATTCAGTCTAAGTCTTTTAATACCTAAGCCGTTTGCAAAGGCATCCATCAATATTCTGGCTGGCTTTATCAAAACCCCCGAACGTCACAAAATCTGGACACGGGAATCATCAGGTCACAAGCCCTTGCAACAAAACAGATTTCCTCAGTTACCTCTCTATATTCCAAGGTAAGAGCTGGAAAAAGGAGACGTAATCCCTCACACAGTTATTAAAACTAGCCAAATGGATCTCTGAGCACATGCAGACAAATCTTTTCTCAGCTGTCAATCAGGTGCCGTGAGGGAAACGGTAATAACAAATGCATTTCTTATCAAACCTTTTCTGAATTTCCTTGCAGCAGTGCCACAAAATAACAACCAAATTTTGTGTTTTTCCATGGTCTGCTGGGCTGAAGCTGCCCCGTCAGCAGTTTTGTCTGCAAGAGCACGAGACAGCCGTGTCCCAAAAACAGAGGAACCAAGAAGATACAATTGGCAATGACATTGGCTGCCACAGAAGTAATTGATTTCCTGATATGTTTCAAAACAATAGCAAAGAATAAATACAGTAACATCACAAAGCTATCTGAGCAAATGATCTAAAGAAAGGGTTCTTCTTAAGACTGGCTGGCATGTCTGTGAATGGATTGTAGTTCTTTTATCTTTAGCAAATGTTCTTTTTTGTTTTGTTTTGTTTATGAGACACAGTATGTATGCCACTTCTCTCCAGCTTAAAAGTAAAATCTATTTTAGTTATCCTTAAATATGTCACTAAATAAAAAGCACATGAAGCTTTTAAGTTACAGACATTTGCAGTGGCAAGAAAAGATCCTCTTAATTCACAAAGTTTAATAGATGGAAATGGGACGGAAACCACTCCTCTGACATTGCATGGCCTTGTAACAGTAAAACTACTTAATATCATATAAATAAACTTCGTCTATAATTTGGTCATTTTCAGTCTAGTTCCTCACCAAATCAAATTAAGAATGGTAATGTAATCTTTGTGATACACAGCAAAACTACCCACACTGTGACTTCAGTAGAAACAAGATGCTCCGATAACAGTTGTAAATACAAATAAGAGCCTTTCACATTGTTTTATTGTTGCAGAATTTACCTTCAGTATCATCAATTCAACAAGTAAATATCACCTTACACTGAAGAGTCCTTCACCCCACGTCCCATGTTTCCTCCACCCATAGAGCATCGTAAAAATATCTCTAATATAAAATAAAGTCCTCTTCCACAAGAACTACTGCATCTTTTTCTCAACAAACTGCCTTAATGCCATAAACTATTGCCGGTTAAATCTGAGAAAAGGCCTTTGCCAATAGGGCTTATACATGTGTGTCTATACAGTTTTTGAGCTTTAACTGTATATCTTTGTTATTAGAGTTTCCATTTCAAAGCAGTGAATCGTCTTTTAGAGGACAGGCCGTACATGTTCATTTGTCTGTTTCTGCCTCTTTAAGTTTACCTCTCTTCCTGTGTCTGCATCAAAGCTTTGATGTGTAAACTGTATATTCATTATGTTAACAACCCATATTTTAAACAGTGGCTGTAACTTTAACTATAGTGAGAAAAATATAAATAAATATTTAAAAATGGGCAGCTAACAGGGTGATGCTCATTCTTTCTCTTCACACAGAGTCTTCACACAAGCAAGTCAAGGAGGTAATAGGAAACAGACTTGACTCTTTAACTCAGTGTAATCTGTGACTGACACTGGAAATTATGGTCATACAGATACAAGGTATGTTGATAAGGGCTTACCATAACAGCTAAAGGCCTTTTTTAGATGCACTGCAGCTACACTGCCTATTTCACCTTGGGGTATACAATGCTTGAACAGGACATATTTGTATGTTTACTGTATGTTGCAGATGTACAGTTTATTATTATTAAACTCTTAAGACGAGTGTTTATGTGTACAAACACTGCCATATTCTCATATTAATCACACCATCTGTCCACAGTAATCAAAAGGTTTGTCTAGCCCGCAACCACCCATGAAATACTCATGAAATACTACCACTTGACCCTAAATGCTCCTCACTCACAGGACTGGAGGAACATCCCTGAAATCAAAACAAAAACCCTCCTGACAAACTCGAGTCACTGACTCAAATCGTGTCACTGTGTTCAGCGAACAGAGGAAACCCTCAGGTCAGGCTCAAAGAACAGTCTGGGTGTGTCACAACCTCACATAAATATTTCCACTGCACCACAGTCTGATGGGAGTGTGTATAGAAAGCATAAACTGCAGTAAAATAAGACTTGGCTTTATTTGGCTTCCTCACAATACAAGTAACCGCTCGTCCACAACACAGATACACACACGCACAGAATAACCACAAATGCTGGGTTTCACCTCACCTATTGTATTCACTTTTGCAGTCTATGCTATTTTAATTCAGTTTGTAAACCCACCTATTGAGGTTAAGGTAATTACATCCTGTGTTCAACACCATTTCACAATGCAATGATGCAAGAGACTGAAAAAAAAAATCTAATCTCCTGCAGCTTTGTGCACTTTGTCTGTTTGTGCTTCAGAAAAGAATGAAGGGGCAATGCAGTTGCCTCGTCATTTGTTCGCTCATGATGCCTTCTTTCCAGCAATGTTTGGGGACAAAGGCAGCATGCAGATCCACGTGTGGTGTTAGGTTGGCTTTGAGCTTTGGGCACAGTGGATTTAGCGGCATATTGATTTCTACAATAATGCAGTTGTGCTTTGTTAATCAAGCACTCTGGCAGTAAAACTTATTTTAAGCTTGTTTTTAGGCTTGTTAACGGTGTAACAAGATCACTTGGCTGGGTTAAAAATTTTGATTATTCTACAGAACAGAGTCAGGAAAAAACACACAAAACACACACAAAAAAGGAGTTTTACCCCTACAAAATGTGATTCGGTACAATTTGTTTGAAATGTAAGGTACATAAAGACTTTCATTTGACACTCAACTACTCTATTAATCAAGGTAGATGGCTTTCCTTGTACCTATTTAGCTGAGGCTGGCCAGAGCTCATCATGGTGACTCTGTGATGGATTGTGTGTATGCTTGAGTAAGAAACAGTGCTCTCTGGGTCAGGCTAGCCCCAGTGGCACACAGCCATGAGGAATTAGCTGAGTTTGCCCCACATTTCTTTGCACTGACATGAGTCTGTAGATTCACTCTGGTCAATAAAACACAGTCTGGGGTGGGAGGAAGAGGGTGACTCATCATTCCACTTTGTATGTATATTTGGCAGAGTAAAACTGTGGAGTAACATGTTTGTTATCATGCAGAAATCATAACCTATAACTAATTTTACTTTCAGAAAAGAAAAAAAGGAATGTCCCTATGAAGTCAAGGTGACGGAGGGAACGCAAATGTGATTTTTATCTACCACATTTCTGAATCAATCCAGAGAGTCCAAAAACTGATTTTGTTAGTTGCTGATAAAATCGCAGGCGGCGTGTGGGTGTAGTCGTAAGCACTGTCTCTTCATAGCAAGAATTCTCTTTCTGAGTTTGCATGTTCCCATTGTGTCTGCAAGAATTTTCTCTTGGTGCTTCAGCTTCCTCCCACAGTCCAAAGAGATGCATGTTAGGTTAATTGATGATGTACGGTTGGCTGTCTCTTTATGTTAGTTCTGCAAAGAACTGGCAGGAGTATGCCCCGCCTCTTCCCAAATGGCAGTTAGAATCGGCTCCCCCAGCAACCCTTTACAGGATAAAGTGGGTATAACTCATGAGTGAACAATATTAATATGGTTTTTTAACATTAAGAATTAAAAATGTAGAACAATAATTTGGAAATTGTCCCTCCACACACAGACTTAAACTTTTGTCAGCTTCTTCCTGTAACGCACCAAATATCAGTGTGATTCCTCCTACATAAACAGGAGTTGTGCAACCAAAACTGGCACACAGGTATATATTAGGTTCTTATCTATATCCAGTATTATGATGTCGTTACATTACCTAGCAACAACCTACCAACAGGCTAAAATTATCCATTTTATAAATTTATGCCCATATAGCACCATATAAAATTATCATATCATTTGAACTTAATGTGAACAACATATAATTTATATCCAAGAACTTGAATATTATGATATAAATGATATATTATAGCAGCATCACATTGCCTGGCAACCACCTATTTTTTTAATAATTCAATTCAATGTGCTTGAATTACAGAGTTTCAACACAATGGCCCCAAAAAGGAAAGGTTCTTCATTATCCCACAGCACTGAAGGTGCTTCACGGAAGAAGAAGAAGAAAAATAGGTACACTGAATTTCAATATGAAAGAGAATATTTTCTAATATTTATTCATATAAAGAAGATCTACCACCCATTTTTTTTTTTTTTACTTTTCTCAGCGTGATTAAATAAATGAATATCCCAATGGCGCAACAACACCAAATAAAGTGTAACTTACTGACAAAACAGAGGTTGGCATTATATTTTATCTCATAAAATTAGCAAAGCAGAACCCTCATCTACTCCAAGTAGTGTTGGTGGTTGAGGTGGGGGAGATTAAACTAATATCAAAACAAAGAGGGTGCTGGCTAAATGTTTGTAAAACTCAGAGGAAAAAATACACACATCTTTAACTGAAACGAAACTAATGTATGACTTGGGCAGTGAAAATAATTTTCATGTAAGGGAAACATTCAGAATGTAACTAAAGTCTACTAATATTATCATCAAATTATACCTGAAGGACTAAAAACAAAAGCAGTCATTGTGCAAAATGATACGTCTAGTTTTTTGTTGTTTTTTTTACCTGAAGCACCATTAATGAACTAATGGGATAGCTTCACTTTAATTGTCTAACTTTAATTGAAATTAACAAATAGCATAAGCTGTCAAATGAACATAGTAAAGTAAATGAAGTTTTCCCTCGAAAATATACTAGCATGTTAAGAAAAATACAATAGAAATGCTCATGCAAGTTTCAAGACTGCTGGTAAAACACCACACACCAGCGTCTTTGTCTGCATGACACAGCTAACAGCATCGGTGGGGAATATTGTTCATTAAAGAACACTGTAATATATTACTGTAATATATTTTCAGTAAATTGCATTTAGCCTTTTTTAAACAAACAAGCTGCTTTCATTCAGGGACCTTTATCACCACCAATTAGCTTAACTGCCAGCTAAAAACATGAGTGCACAGTGTGTAAAGTGTTTACTGGAACTATGCTGTGTACAGTCAACTGGAGATCAAATTTCTGAAACAAATCTAATTGTGGCATTACAAAAGGCTCTGTCCTCCATTTTATTAATTCAATTCAGTTCAATCAACTCCAAATCACAACAACAGTCACCTCAAGCCACTTTATATTGTAAGGTAAAGATCCTGCTGTAACATAGAGAAAACCCCAACAATCAAACAACCTTCTTTGAGTTAGCTCTTGGCTACAGTGTGAAGGAAAAACTCCCTTTTAACAGGAAGAAACCTCAAATAGAGCCAGGCTCGCCGGGGGGGAGACGACGACACCACTTCTACATTATTGCTTGACTTAATAAGTGTAGATCAGCTATTTCAATTAAATAATTAAATCAAGGAACATGTCAACATGCTGGTAGTACTTGTTAAAACATTAAAACTGTACAACAGTAAGTACTCATGGATCAAACCACATCCACCTTTACACTATGTCTTTTTTTTTTTTTCATCTCAACAAGAAGGAGTTAGAGAGTGCAATCCTCCACCAACAGATCTCACTTTAGGCAGTATTAACTTTTAAGGGATTAGTGTATATATTAATATACATATTTCTGTATATTAATTTGGGGGGGGGGGGGTTTGCTCTTTTTAAACCCATTTTAAGATCTGTGTAGTGCAGTAAAAATAAAAGTAGCATGACAGGCATTTTTTTTTCATACAATTATTATGGAGGAGTACACAAAGGGTAATATGTATTGATCTGTAAGTAAGAAAGACATAAATAACAGGAGCTTATTATATAATATTATACTAGAGTATATTTCAGTATAACTCTAACTAAATACCTGACTCCTGGCACCTTGAGGTGACTGTTGTTATGATTTGGTGCTATATAAATTAAATTAAATTAAATTAAATTAAATTAAATTAAATTAAATTAAATTAAATTAAATTGAACTGAATTGAATTAACTAACTACTGACAATACTTTTTTTAATAATAATAATGGATTGCATTTATATAGCGCTTTTCGGGGCCCTCAAAGCGCTTTACAATTCCACTATTCTTTCACTCTCACATTCACACACTGGTGGAGGCAAGCTACAGTTGTAGCCACAGCTGCCCTGGGGCAGACTGCCATATCGCGCCATCGGCCCCTCTGGCCATCACCAGTAGGCGGTAGGTGAAGTGTCTTGCCCAAGGACATAACAACCGAGACTGTCCGAGAGACGGGGCTCGAACCGGCAACCTTCCGGTTACAAGACGAACTGCCAACTCTTTGAGCCACGATCGCCCTTTAACCTCCTAGGAGCTGGCGTCCACATATGTGGACATCACATTTTGGGTTGTTTAGATCACAATACTAAATTTTGCTCTACAAGGGCCTGATATCCACTGATGAGGACATTATACTGCCACTGTTCTATCAAAATTTAAAACGAATGACCTCATATGTGAATATTAGGCCCTTGTAGAGCAAAATCAGGTAAAAAGATAATCATTAGTTTTTACATTCATCAGGTCCCAATCAGCCCAAATAGCAAAGATAAATTAAAAGTGCATGCCCTGAAAGACTTTGATTCTCAGGAGGTTAAGTATATGATGGGTGTTGGAGTGAAACTGAAAGATATGGAAATTAAAAGCAAGTTCAGAGGTCAAATTTAAAATGATATTTGGATACAAACTATAATGTGATATTTAACATCCCCTACACCAGCAACATTTCCTAAATGTTGCCAATACAAACAAAAGGCAGAATGACTTTAAGCATAGCTTTAAAAATAAAAGACATTTTATGAAACTATGAAACCTTTTTTGATATTTCGATATTAATCCCCATATATAATTCCCTATATGCCTATATGTTGTCAATACTAACAATAGCAATATGAAACATAGCTTTAAATAGCTTAGGCTTTTTGTCAATTTTTTACCAATAAATATTTGGTAAATGGCCTGTATTTGTATAGCGCTTTTCTAGTCCCTAAGGACCCCAAAGCGCTTTTCACAACCAGTCATCCACCCATTCACACACTGGTGATGGCAAGCTACATAGTAGCCACAGCCATCCTGGGGCGCACTGACAGAGGCGAGGCTGCCGAACACTGGCGCCACCGGGGCCTCTGACCACCACCAGTAGGCAACAGGTGAAGTGTCTTGCCCAAGGACACAACGACCGAGAGTGTTGGAGCCAGGGCTCGAACCGGCAACCTTCCGATTACAATGCGAACGCCCAACTCTTGAGCCACAATCGCCCTGTTAGCCACGATCGCCCTGTTATTTAAGAAGACCTGAGTGGATTTAAGCCGAATTTTAAAGGATTGTTAACAGGACTCAACACCCAGAATTCATTCAAAACTTTCAAGCTATCATGTTTGCAGACAGAGAGAATGACAAGCATGCACACAGCGGAGAATTAATAAAACACCTGTAAACTTTTGCAGCTGTACCTTGCACAGCTGTAGTCTATACTCAGAAAGACAGACTGGCACATAAATGAGTGCCACACTGGTATTAGCTAACAGCTCATATTGGCCTATTAAAGCAAGATCAGCACTGGTTGTCTGATGTGCACGGATGTGAAAACTTTTTTTCTTTACAGAAAGTAAAGCAGATAATGATGCTTCAGATAATTTGGAAATGGTGACATTATGAGCAGAGCAGACGGTGGTGGGAAGTCAAGCAGTGTCTTCACAGTAGGTTGCTAACTAGTTTGTGAAATACATTGCTGGAAATTTAATAAAGAACGATCCCACCATTATCTCTTTTTAATTTAACTGTACAATAATATGATATTGGGCTATATACTGATATATATGTATATTAATATCAGAATGCTTTTATTTGGCCCCCAAAAATCATTTTCCATGATGCCCCCCCTACACACACACACAGCCTCACACAATGAAAACAATGCCTGCCAGTGTACCGTGGCTGGTAATTAGATTTTCTGTGAATAAATTGATTGAAACCTTTGACAGCAGCCTTGTCACCTCTAAGCGTACGGCAAACGTGCTGTATTCTCACTAAAGATAGCAGGGCAAATTACAAACACTAATCAACAGCATGCGTTTAACATGCTGCTGATGAAGGAAACCTGCTTCGGGCAATGACTGTTTGATTCAGGCAAATGTTATGGCTGTTTAAATATCAAGTACAATTTGTATTCACTATTCACAAACCCCTCAAAAAGAGGGGGAAAATGCTGGGCAGAGGGGAGGCGAGCGGGGAGGCGAGCGGGGAGCCTCCGTGAAACCCCCTGGTGCTTGACGTTTGCTGAATCAATGAGATAAACATAAGGGCTCTGAATGTCAGAGTTTACATCTACAAGATTGAAGACTTAAATTTGGTCACTGGCGACTGCTCGTAGGGAAAATTCCATTTAAAAAGGTCAGCCTCAGCTCTCCTCATACTAAATAACTAAATGTCTGGGGTCTGGGTTCCTGTACGGCTCTGGCCTCCTGTATCAAAAGCATGCAAACGAATTAAATACATTTGCCTTTGTTTCTTCTTCTTTTTCCTTTTTTTTTTTAAACACCCATTCTTGAAAACAGACATTTGTTATACCAACATAAATGTCACTTCTTATAGTGTAATTCCTCCATCTGAACTACTAAATCTACAATGACACGGACCTTTGAATTTAATATGTTGTCCTACCATATGTGCAGTACTCTCCATCAGTGACTACCTTAATTGGCCGACACATTTGAGAGGACAACAATTAATTTTCTGCTTATTCAATCCTCTAATTCAATCACACCTAAACAAAGATTAGCTAAACACTTGGCACTGATGCTCGCTTATTCATACAAGTCGCTGCCAGGGTCCTTGCTGAGGTCTGATGGTGGGACTACAGCTTCATAAGAAAAACCTGGCGGCCTTATGGATGGGTCTCTGGCTGGGATTAGACTTACAACAGAAGACCAGGTGGCTGTGCAGTAGGAGGCTCTTGGCAGGAGGCACTTTTGTGAGACTGGAGGGGAGGAGAATGTTATCCTGCTGGCTGAGGGAGCTGTTTCTCACCCCCCTGGTACAAGCCGAGCACCATTCTGCCAGAACACGCCTGTGGCGTGTGGGACTTTCACCAAGTCTTGAAGGGAGAAGCTGAACGTCAGTTCACTACTAAGATTTTACAACTTCATTTTCTCTTTTATTTGGAGCTTAATTTTGTTGTCACTCCTAAAAAAGGTTATTGCTATTGTACAGATTAAACTTAACACACAAAGCTTGGAGTGGCAAAGGTTAAAAATCTCAACATGTTATAGATGCTACATTACTAGCGCCAACTGCTTGAAGTGCATCACAGCATAGCCCTCTGTATACATAACCAACATGTGTAAATAGAGAAAAATTAAGAACAATACATTTTTGGTCATTTTAAATTATAAAACTGGAATACCAAAACACCACAGCAGAAATAGCATAACATCAAAGATGCAAACACATCAAAGCATCCCTCTGCCAACCACTTTTAATGTGGAGCCAGAGTCAGTATTGTTATACTGTTATCACAATTATATGCAGTGTTCACCTCACCAAACATGTCAGCAACCTAACATGAATAAAAGACAAGAGCATGGCATTTTTTACATTGGCTCTGGTTTGCAGGCAAGAGAGGAAATTGGTCTGGTAAATGAGATTGGGGTGGGTGCTGAAGGCGAAGGAGGCAGGAGGCACAAGTTTCAATGAAATCCTCTTTACAAGGATAGCCTGTGAAAGCCTGAATGAGTACAAACCTAAACCTGGAAAATGAGGAGTAACAGCAGCCTAAGTGAGTTTTCCCCCGGCTCTCTCATCCCTCTGATGATAGGTTAAAAAAAAAAAAAGCAACAAATCACTTCTTAAATATAAAATGCATAGCAACTGAGTGGTGCTGTGGGAAAATCTGCAGCAAGCTTTATTTATAAAACTGTTTTTTCTTTCTTTTTGTTTCGTTTTCCTTGTTGAAACAACCACAGAAAGTCATTTGTCTTTGAGAATTTATTCAGCAGTGAGAATCTGTCTAAACCAGTGTGAAGCACTCTTAACCCTTCCATGTGTGATTTCTCCTAAAAATCCCCCTTTTGAATCACTATCACAACTGTTGTTCCCAAACTCGATGTGGGCACAATTCACATGGATCTAGCTAATCTTGTCACATGTTCTGTTCTTCTGGTTCTGCTAATTCCATCGCTTTTTACATTTTTTTTTTTTGTAAATGGATATGTAAGAGAAGGCGACTGAGCAGACGAAGGCAACACTTGTGAAAATGCAATCACAACCACATCGACAATGACCAAAAATAGAAATTAAAAGTGCAGTGCCAATAAGTATGGCTGTCTCGTTACAGAATGTTACACAGATTCTTGTATCAACACATACTGAAAACAAACTCAGAGAAATATCACTTGCCAACAGCTTCCAATCAGTTGCTCCAACTGAGGAGAATTATCAGACCCATAATGAGTTCATTAGGATAATGAAACAGCCTAGGCTGATTTTCTATTCTGCATCTTAAACTGTTGTATTAGCTTCTCCACTAGCAATTTAGATTAGCAAAGCAAAACAGACTCAAAAAAATGTATTGAGCAGATAAGATGTTGCAGAATGCACAATGGTTATGAAATATTTTGCATCTCAAATGACTGCCGCTGAGAAAGTATAAGTATGATCTAAATGAACACAGCTGTGTCTGCTTGTAAACTGATGTTTTGCACTCAAACATGCAGCTTTACAAAAATATCCTTGACCTATGTGGGATTTTTGAAGCCAGTAATAATATATGATATTGGATATTTGTGGTAACAACATAGATTAGTTTTGCAATATTAATACTTATACTTATATGCGCAATAAATGCATGCCCTAAAGCAATCATTCAAACACACCACAGACAGAATACAGATACTATGTTAACAGTAGCTGTCAAAACAAACAGCAGCTGTTTATCTGAAGTTCTTTTAAAGTTTTCTTTATTAACCCACTTAAAATTGACCTATGAAACATTCAAGCATAAAGAAATCACCTAACTTGGGGGATGAACGAGTGTCATGTCTACACATAACAAACAACTTAGAAAAGGAACAATTTTAAATTGTATCTTTAGGCACTTCTTTACTTGCAGCCTGTCATAAAATTCACATAATTGGTTCCCAATTCTTGAGTTGAATCTATGAAAAATGTCAAAGATAATGTAGTTTGACAGCCATAAAAATTGTATTTCTGCACCAACAAGGTAATTCCCAAAGAGCTATTAGCCGAAAACTTGGCACATCTCAGCAATGTGTGCAGTGTATCCTTAAAAATTTTAAGGAAACTGGAAAAGTGGAAGACAAAGAAGAAGTGGCAGGTTTAAAAACCCATCTGCACCAGTTGAAGCATATCTGAAAGTCATGTCCTTAAGAAACTGGAAAAAGAAAAAATCTAAGGACCCGAGAGATGTATCTGGCCCTTCAGTTGATCCATCTGCTGCTCCCTGAAGCTTCATTAGAATTGGTCTCAGTTGCTTAGAAAGGTGGCTGTCAAGAAGCCATCCTTAAAGGAAATAGACAAAAAAAGGCTGAGAATGAAAAATTACACAAAAACTGGACTGAACTGGACCAAATTTTAAAATTTCGTCATCAGAATGTACACAGGAGGTCAGGATAGTGTATATCTATAGGTGTATGTAAAAAATTGTGGAGGCTTTGCCACCGTTTGGGGCTACATTTCAGGTAAAGGTGTTGGAGATTTTGTCAAAATTGATGAAACTGCAAAGAAAAGAACAATCAGATTTGGATTTAGCATGGAACAGTATGTGGCTTCATTTTTCACCATGATAATGATCCCACACTCCCAATGCAATGAAAACATACCTGCAGCCAACATACAAGGAAGAGCTTTGAATGTCCTTCAAGAAGCCTGTTCCTGCAGACTACTTAAAGAAATGACGTGAAACCTGAAAGAGAGTTCAGGCTGTGTTGAAGAATAAAGGCGGTCACACAAAACATCGACCTTTAAGCTTGTTAGAATTATACAAACTCTGTTTTTGCTTTATATACTTTATTTCCATGTATGTTTCCCCACAAACTCTCTGCACCTATTCTCATCTTGGTCCCATTTTCTAGCAAATTACAAAGACCAGACAGTAATCCTAAATTGACACTGTCTCAGTTTTGGTTGTGAAACCATTATAAATGTCAACTCTAAACCTCTTCAGCATCAAAGTCAGAGCTATTGCCACAATTTATTTAGTCATCTTTCATTTGTCACCTCCCCCAAAACATACATCAAACATTGTGATTAGTATGCTCCCTGTCTATCCACATTTCCTCTATATAGTTTCACTGTCAAGCTCAATAAAAGGACAAACGAAACAAATGATATTGGAAAAGAAATCCTGGATATTTGGCCATAAAACTCACTACTGCTGTATTTTCTGCAAACTGAGGGACTAAATACAATAAGGGATCCTAATCCTACATTTTTCAAATGTATGGATCTGAACACCTTAATAATAACTTATTCTATTTACACGTATTTTATTATCTTGTAGAGTGCCAGTGTACAGTCACTAATCCCTACACGAGGGAAACATGCTACATACAAGTTTCTTTGTAACTATCTTTTTTTGTTAAAATAAAACTCAGGTATCAAAGTATTTGGACATTTAATCATCGGTTTTTGGCTTCCTCAATAGGTCCCTACAACAGGTGCATACCTGGATTTGTGCAGTTTTGCTATTCATCCCAGTAGATCCTCTTAAGCTCTGTCATATTGGATTGAAAGTGTCTTTGAACTGCCATCTTTAGATCTCTGCAAAGATGTTCTCTAGGATTTAAGTCTCGACTTTAGCTGGACCACTCAAGGACAGTTTGAGATTTGTCCTAAAACCACTTCTGCACTGCTGTAGCTGTATGCTTTGGGTCATTGTTGAAAGAAAAGAATAACTGACACTGGAAACACATAACACCAGTTCTGGCTTCACTCCAGCGGCTTCCCGTACATTACATGATTGATTTTAAAATGTTGCTACTGGTTTTTAAGGGTCTTACTGGTCTTGCCCTGTCATATTGAAAGGACCTTGTGAAACACCATACATCCACAAGAACACTAAGGTCAAACAATCAATTGCTCTCAGGCCAAATCAGAAAAGTAGAGGTGACCGTCCATCTCAGCCCCGTCCATCTCAGGCTTTTGAATTAAATAAAGCTTGATATCTTAAAAATTTCTATTCTTTTCATTATTTTTGTATTTCTTTTTAAATGAATGAATTATTTTATTCATTATTTTATTCATGTCTTCTGTGTTTTTCTTCTTTTTTTCCTATCAATTTTTTGTCTGTTTTTGCTGTGCAGCACTTTGGTGGAACTATTAAGTGATATATAAATAAAGTTGACATTGACACTGTCCTCAGTCCCGGGTTAAAGCTGCACCCCTATAACATGAACAATCCACCTATTGTTCACCTGATTATCCCTTCACTAGTGGGCTTTTCTTCTTCATGATTTCAGAGTCCTGTAAAAGCTCCATGCAAGCTATCAAGCTGCGTTTTTCTTAAGAGTGGCTCCATCGAACCACTCTACTCAAAAGGGCTGATGGAGGTTGTACTGCTAAGATAGCCATCCTTTTGGCAGGTTGTTGTTTTTCTGCTGAGAACATCTGAAGTTCAGCTTTGCCAATCCATCAACTTTAGGAAAAGTAGAACTGGCTCCAAATGTCTTTCACTTCACAGTTGATGTCAGAACCACAGGTGGACACCAGTAACATCTCACAGAAAATAAAAGTAAACTGGGAGAACTAAATGCAGCATTTTCGATTTTTTGTAAAATTGAACATTTAAAAATACACTGATGCACAGACATCATCCATCTATCCATTTTCTTTCTCTTATTCAACCCAAGGGCCCATCCCAGCTGCCACATGTCAAACGGCAAGGCATTTAAAAAGGTCGGTAGTCTGTCACAAGTGCAAAGATGTTACTTATCTTTTATTAGCTAAGTTCAGAATCCTATATATCTACTGACAATAATGAAAAACAAATACAAATGTGTCATCATTAGAGTATGTGAGCTAATTACTATATGACTAAGCCCTTGAACACATCCTTATTGAACACAAACCCCCCAAAAAATTACTGGTTGAAAAATAAAGCCTTTGGTAAGATCCGTGAATCAGTGTGAGTCAGAATTTGTCTTTTCAAAATGAAGCACACACATGTAGTCCCTCATGTACGGACTGTAAACAAATAAACTGTAATAAAAGCCTGACAAAAACAGAATGGCGATGAATCACTGATCATTTATTTGCAGCACTTCCCATAAATTATGACGATGGTCGTTACTCGTCCTCAGCTTGAGGCATGAGAAAAGGGTCGACGCTCCAGTCATTAGCCTCTGTGAAACGAGCACCACCCCTCAGTGAGAAGTTTGATACAGCACTCGGCAGCACAGCACATAATAAAGCATGGACAAGGCTATCTGCTTTAATTTATATGCAGGCAGAGAGTGATCTGCCCCGGGTGTGTTTGGCCTGACTAAGCAGAGCGAGTGAGACACTGACTTGTCTGCAAAGAGCCTTCCCACGATCCACTGAAGAGAAACTGGCCTCCATCGGCTCACTGCAACAGCATTACATCGATGCATGGATACTCCGGTGTCTACGCAACAGCTGCTTAACATGATGTTGACCAGACCTCACAGTTTCCATATGGCATCAGCGTGTAAACAGCAAAACAGGGACGAAAGAACCTTGACGACTCCAGCATTTTCAGGGGAGTACGACTGAGGAGTGCGTAGCCTTAAACCAGCCATCAGTGAGAGAGCTAGTTCAGCTACCAAAGCAGCAGTTTCCTAATAGCAATTACTGTTTTAAGTGTTCAGAGTAAAGTGTCTTCTAAAAGGAATGTCCCCCTGTGGCTGTCACACAGAGACACCTAATAGACTTTATCAGCTGATATGACAGAGATGCTGAGACAGAGAGGAAGCGTGAGACAAACTAAAGAAGAGATGAGGAAATAATAAGGAGACAGAAGCAAAGATTCACTTGCTTTCCATGGTACACAATTTAGTTTTTGTTAAATGAAAACTGGATACTGTAATAAGTGCAGTGCTACATTATTTTAGTAATTACCACATTTAAAGGCTCCCAGTAATGACTGAAACAATGGCTCTTTTGGGAGTGGGATTTTCAACACAAAGCTACTCAAACCATAGGTATTACAGTCAAAGGAGTCGAGAAGGGTCTGTTTGAGCTCATACTGATGCAACAGCTAAAAACAAGCACATGGAACACCCACAGGTTTTTAACAAACTCTAACACGGGCGTTACGTATACACCTCACATGTTCAAATGAACCATTTTATGCTCAAAACACTGTGAGCTGTGGATTGTGTCGTAATGGGCAAAGTGTGAATCAGCAGCAGCAAAGGTTCACTAATCCGCAGAATCAGAGGCAGGGACGGGAGACAGGAAGGTACAAACTGTGCTGCAGAATAGAGACACTTTGAGATAAGCACAGTTACAGAAAATGCAAACTAGATGAGTCACCACTCCTCCTTGCACGTATCAGAACAACATATTTCAGGTAAGGTCATTACAATTACAGATAACAATACAGTACCAGAATTCAGTGCCGCGCCAACTGCGTGATTTTGTTTCACTATCTCTTGCAGGTTTGCAGCCCTGTCAACGTTCTCCCAATAACCCTTCCAGCTCACTCGGTGGGAGGTTTGGACCTCATTTATAGAGCTATTGTTGAAACCACTGCAAATCTAAAGACAGGCATTGTGGTGATACAGACACTGTCTGATTCATAGAGCTCACTCATTATTAGCAGGAGTGCAAACTGTGAGAATACATTCTCAACACCTCCAGTGCATTTCTGGCTGTGCTCTTTCAACAACACAATGTCCACTTTTTGACTGACCTCCATTAAAATCTACAGGTGGCATGACAGCTCCCAATCAAACCCATTAATAAATGAACACCACTGTAATTCTGAATTACCCCAAACTATGAGCTCAGCCTGAGTCACATTTGGATATCCATGACAACAGTCACTTTAGCACTTTTGAAGGGTGTGACCACGAGTAC
The DNA here is from genome assembly GCF_963969265.1 of Rhamphochromis sp. 'chilingali'. Taxonomy (NCBI): domain Eukaryota; kingdom Metazoa; phylum Chordata; class Actinopteri; order Cichliformes; family Cichlidae; genus Rhamphochromis; species Rhamphochromis sp. 'chilingali'. Next base: position 20,365,197 of record NC_137943.1, on the reverse strand, counting down.
ACACAATTGGCATTTCAGTGTCTGAACTGCAACAGTCCAGCATCTTAACGAAACTAAACAAGGAAACACACAAGCTGGAAACTTCCCATTCCAAAAACAGGTTTCTGGTGACACTCGCATCCCCAGTGAAACCATTATTTTATATCCTCGAGATCCAGAGTCATAATGAGTCTCAGGGGAGTACATTGTCATAACAAGCATCTCTCCAAAATACAAACAAGGACAGGAGAGGCCAACATACTGAAACTTGTTACAGTTGTCACACTGTGGCTTTATCACATTAGAAGGAAACTTTATCTAGCAATATACTCTGGCTGTGAGTTTTTCCCAAATCAACTTTGAGCAACTGAAAATTAACACATATCTCATTCACATAACTACAAACACAACCCACATAGCAACTGCAGTTTTACAGAAAGCAAGGTAATGCAAATAATGAAAAGCAGCACTGATTCTTACCAAGCAGCAAGCTTGATCTTTAGAACTGCATCCAAACATAAAGAGCAGAGAGAGTAAAGTGGCATGAATTCATAAAACTAAAGGGCTAATTTATCAGCTAAGCCAGATGAGTGATGCCAGGATAAATATCTCTACATTAATTCAAATTTTGTGTCCCAAACCCTGTCACTGGTTCTTTTTCTTTCTTTTCTTTTTAAGTCTTGATGTCGTTTAGTACAGATAGAAATTGGATTGCTTTTTAACTGTTACTCCTCCTGCCCATTTGAAAGACGTGGGTACGCTGCCAATGATCTGGCCAGGACTAACTTCCCTGTCATTAGACTACATCTTTCTATTAGTTTTAGATATCTTAACACACGTTAGCAGGTACCCTTTCCACTGGTATGTTAACAAATTGCCCTCAACTTGAGTAGTGCTATCATTTCATTAACCTGTCCCTCCTCTTTACTCCATGCTAGGCTGTAATCCTCCTATCACAGAAGGGGAGGTGGAGAGGAGATGAATTACAGATCTAGCTCTAACTGGTGTCATCCAGTTTCAAAAGACCAAGGTGGCCACAGCCAAAATGGTCAACTTGAGGCTTTAAACGGGACTTCAGTGACAAATGGTTTGTGTTCCAGTGGGTACAATTATCTTTTATACAAAAAAGATCAAAACAGAGATTTCTTTTTTATATAAAGAACTTCAACCCATTACACACATGCATCGGGAGCAATTTGCAATTCAGTATCTTACCCTAAGTCGCTATCCTAAAACAAGGATAGAAGAGCCACAGAGCAAACCTCTGAATTTCAGACTGGTGGATGACCTTCCATGTCTTCAGTATGGAAGGTGAGTAGTTTGAGCCCCAGCTCCAGTTCACATGTAAAACTAAGCATCCTGCAATGAATCTTTGACTCATGTAAAATATACTATAGCCATCAATTTTCTTAACTACTTATCCAATTCAAGGGCACAGGGGCCTGGAGCTACCTTCTTATGAGGCATGAGGTGGAGTAGACCCTAAACAGCTTACCAGTCTATTGCAGAGAGACAGACGATTGTTCACGCTCATCTTCACACCTATGGCCAATTCAGTGTTACCAGATAGCCTAAGAAGCATGTCTTTGGACTGTAGGAGGAAGCCCAAGTACTCAGAGCGAACCCATGCAGTCTTAGCTGGAGAGCAAGCTCAAACCAGGTACCTTCTCTCTGTGAGATGAAAGTGCCACCTGTAAAATATTATTTAATGTTATATGACTCAAACTCGCACACTGAGTCTGTTGTGCCTCCATAGTGTCAGGAAGTCTGTCTGGTGTAAAAGCAAAACAAAAAAAAACAACAACTGCCATGTGGAGCTACCCACTGTGGCTACCACCTAAACAAAGGAGTTGAAAGTACCATTTTCTTTACATATTGATTCATTTGAGTGAAATCTACACTTACTTTAAGGCTCCCTTATGTAATAAATTGATCAGCACTCAATTCTGATGTAATTTTACTGCCTGCAGGGTCACATGTTGATCACCCATGGGACGTTCCACTCAGGGGTACAACTACAGAGCAAATACAGCAGGCAAAGGCAACATGATATTTGGTTCAACTCTGCATCACGCCCCATGTTAACCATCAGAAGAGTTCCAGCTGCACCTTAAAAGCTGGTTAGATAAGTCGGGTAATTGTGCAGAATGTTGAGTAATGCAATTCCTGATACCAGCATAGGAACATGCCTCACAGATGACTGCCATGGCAACAGACTGCCCCAAGGTAACATAGGGCTCGAATGAATTTCACTTCACCCTGAAAAGGAAAAAAACACATTTATCATCAACCAAAATATCGAGCTCTGGTCTAATGGATCCAGACTGAAGGTTTAATAAAAGTAGGTTATCAACACTGATTAGACACAGATAGAATGAATTGGTATTCAACTGCTAATGGTGTTTTAGTCATTACAGATAGAACCTAGAACACATACTAAATTTAGTTTTGTTTTTCATCCATTACTGGCAGGCATGTGGAATAAAAATCCAGACAATTGGTCACAAAAAGCATCTGTTCATCAGCAGCCTCGTGTAATGTAATTAACAACTATTCAATAACAACAACTTTAAATTCAAGATATTCATTAGCTTGTTATACTGCAGCAGATACAATGGTATATATGATGGCCTAGAAACTGTTTAAATTGTTTCTGATAGAATAGCCTTTATTGTCACTGTACAGAGTACAACGAAATTGGAGTGCCACTCCCTTGGTGCAAGTTTCAATAATAAATATAAATGTAAAATATAAAAAGTACAAAAAAAACAATCGTAAGTACTCAAACAATAGTATGTACAATATATACAGGATAGCAGCATTAATATAATGACAGTGACGGTATGGAATAGGTTCAATTGTTTTTGTGCTTATTTAAGATAAGACCTTGGCTGGACCCAGTAAAGGGAGACAAAGATAATTATGATTAAACAAGCTTTCAAAAGGCACACACTGTGCTCCCTTGTCAATGCAACAACTTTCCCTTTGGCCACATCTTTTGAAATCTTGGAGTTAACCACCACAGAGAGACATTTGAAAAAAAAAATGTGCAGGGAAGGACTGCTGAATCGCAAGAGACTATATTTAAAACACTGCTGAAAGCTGGAATAATAATTCACACTTAAATATGCTTAAACTTCTATTCTAGAGCTCGTTAGAGCCAAAATTATTAGGTAATTTATCTGTTATGTGAAAAAATGTGGAAACCAATCAATTCATCACTTCATACATTTTTAAAGAAAAATTTGCAAAAAAAAAAATTCTGACATGGATTTTGAAATGTTAAGTGAATAAAAAGCAATTTCACTTTATGTCTTAATCTAAGATACACATTTTTCTTATATTTCATAAATCTATCTATCTATCTATCTATCTATCGATCGATCGATACAGCATGCAAATTAAATGTTCAGACGTTCAGCTCAGATAGTTTCCCACATGGGAAAGGCGTAATAAATGCTGGACTCGTCTGTTACTCCCAAAGCAGAGGTGTGACCTTCTGTCTAGCCATTGACCGTGTGAGCTATCACTTCATCTAACAGCTTCGTTTCCATAACTGCACCATGTACTGTGAGTGCAGACTCTAGCAGCATATAGAAATAAACCCACTGCAAAGCCTATTTGTGACAGTGTCTTCATTTCTGGCTAAAACACTTGCAGAGTGGATTTTTTTTATCTTTGCTAAAGTGTTTGAGAACCACTGATCTACTACAGCATGCATTACTCAACATATTGCCACTGCAGCAGCAGTGATACTACACAATATGTACCACATGAGCTGTAGAAATAAGAATAAATCGCATAATGCATTGCCACCCATGGAAAGCCCTCATGTGAAGTGAAAAGATACTCTGGATTTGGTATTATCCACACAAATATAATAGCATTGGCCTTGGTTGTTACAGGACAAATAAAAGGGACAAGTCATGACAGAGCACATTATATACCGAAGGCAAAATAAGTGGATTTAATGAGAGAAAAAAGAAGAAGAAAAAATCGACAACAAAAAACAAAACAAAACACAAGAGCCAGTGTAGAGCTTAGAGGCACATAGCAACCTAAGATTAATTTCATTAAACAGCAATTCAAAACTCCAAGCTATCTCATATCAAAGTAAAGCAGAGAAGAAACTCCAACTTTTTTATTACTAGGACAAAATATTCTCTTTTTGTGGGGGGGAAGTGAAGATGTTCTGTTATTTGTATGCATTTATTATACTCTGTCATAAACCAGGCTTGTACAAAACAGACAAGACATGTTGACATCTTGGCCCTTATAAACAGTAATCCGGTTTAGGAAAAGATAAACAAACCACAACAGCCCATGAATGTAAATGAGCAAGGAAATGCAGCCCTGTGGTGCAGCACAGGTCACAATCACAGTAATGACAGCTGTAATGACTTCTAGCACAATTCTGGTTCACTGATGGACTGTAATGTAATGTAATGTAAGGGACTAAAGGAGTAGCCTATTTTCAACCTCTGGGCCAAATGTGGTGGAAATTAATAAAGATTCTGAACTTGTAGGAGGCAAAAATCAATTTACGCAGAGACATACTCATTTGTCCTTTCTCATTGTGTTGCTGCATGTTAATGGAAAATAAAGCACTCACGCAAAAAGAAGATGCAAAATGCTCATTGTGTTTATGCAATGCCAAAAGTATAGAAGTTCTCATTTTTAAAAAGAAACATCCTCCTCTGTGTATCTGTTGTTCAGTACAGCCAAGTTATATTGTAAACTAAACTAGATTACCCTTTGCTTTTTGTATAAATGATTGTACTCTCTGCAGTAATAACACACAGTCCTACAAATAATTTAATTAAGTGATAATACTTTACCTAGGGTCACATGGATCAAAAGTTCATGACAATAACAGCCTCAAGCAAACTGAATGAGTCGTGTTCTTTTCCATTTGCAGATATAATGGCGCAACACATAGCTTCAAGGTGTAAGCTGTTGTTCTGGTGGTGTCATCTTTCTCAGGGGGAGTGATACTCGAACAAATACCCATTTTCACGTTTCAGAGCACAGATATAAATTTTCTGTTGAGAAATCTCTTTAATGTAAATGTTAATTCACGACGCTGGTCAATTTTATAGAAAGAAGTAGGGCCTGGGATGCCACTTCAAGACTTTTATAAAATAGAAGTTTCATGTTCTACTGCATAACAAACCTAAATACAAAAAGTAGCAGATATCAAACAAACGCTATTTATTTAGCACATTTAAAAATGACAATGTGGCAAAATGCTGTGCACACCATTCATAAATATGTGCTGAAATATAAGGATAAAAGAATGAAATTTGTAAAAGAAACAAATATAAGATACTAAAAAACTAATCAAACTGAATGAATGTATCACTGGAGGGGAAATGTTCGATTGAAAGCTGAAGGCTATTCCAAAGCTGCCACTGTCATGTCCCTTATCCACTAGCCTCAACTGTGGTTAAATGAAAGCAAATGATTAGCGCATCTAAGAAGCCTGGATTATTTCCTAACAAAGTACATTGGTGTCGTGTACAGGTTTGAAAATAAATATAAGAATCAGGGCCAGTTCAGGGCCACTCATATCGCTGTAATGCAGTCTGTTTTTCTGTTAGGAGTGTTGCTGCAGCATTTTAGACCAGCTCTGATTAGACCAGACAACTGGGACTGGCCAATACTCTGATACAGTTGCAAAGCCTTAACGAGCTGCGACCATAAAAATTTTCATATCGCTGACAGAGATTACTTCATCTTAGCAACACGCCTCAGTAACAGAACACAAAGGTCATTTGTTTGTGAGATTACAGTGTCGATCAACAATGACAGCAAGTTTAAAAAGAAAAAAAGAAAATGTACCGCTACGCAGCCACCCCAGGTTGGATTCAAGAGTAACAATTTTGGGGGAAAACAAAAACACCAAGTCAATTTATTTTCGTCTTGCTGTCATTCAGCTTTCTTGCATTTTTTGTGATTCTGATGGCAGAAGACAGAGCCTAAAGGTATATATTTATAAAGGCAATTTAATGGGGCCTAAACTAAAGCCATGAGGTACTCCATAAGTGACTGGGACAGTGAACACAAAGGAAAGGGCATGTGATGGCCAGAGACAACTCTTCCTGATCGGATGCTGCAAAATTATCCAGAAGACGAGATTTATGAAGCTGTCAGCCATTTAAATTGCTTTGGAGTGTGTATACCTGTCTCCTAATATTTGTTCTAACAAGCCATGGCATTATTTAGCCTTGGCTATGACAAAGAAAAGCTTTTATGCTTGCATTGCTTTTATTATTTTATTTGCTTCTTTATTAAAGAAGCAAATATCTTTCAGTTCACTTCTGAGAAGTTCTCATTGTTAAAGTCTCCAAGAAGAATGCCAGCCTTTATCGTATCAACATCAGCATTTTATATATGATAACTGCAACTTACCAGAAGTTCTCGGCTTGGTATTTCAGCTTCTGTTTATCTCAATTTATCTAAACTAGTGCTGAAGTACTGCCTCTAGATGAAGTGAACATTTCTATCAACAAAACTAGAAATACTCCTATTCCTTTTGTGTGTTTCAACATTATACTGAGGACTGAATAGAACAAATCACTTTCAGATGATCCAAGTCTAATTTAGCATCATCTTAGTCTAAATAACCAAAACTGTTTCATTATAATCATCTGGTAAAAATGCAGCAATCATGACTGTAAACACAACAGTTTCTATCAGAGATCACCTTTCGTGTAATCTAAAGTCACTAAGAAGAAACTTTTGATTAATAAGAGCATTACACAGAATATTACAGCACACGTGCCATTTGGTTGCAGAAGCTGTAGGCTGTCATAACTAACGTTATCTGCTGATGCCAAATGCGAGCTTTGACACGAGGCAATCTCGGCAGACATTAAGTTCAGCGAACGGACCGACTGGAATGCAGACGAGAATAGCCATCGTCGGTGGGAGAAGTGACAAAAACTGCATCCAGGCTAGACAGTTTCAGCCTTCCTGAGACAACACTGCCAAACGTTTGTCATATTGAAAAATGTCACTGCTGATGTTTCAAAAGAAAATAATGTGTTTATCTCATATGAATAAAGCCTATTTATATTGGGACAGTATAATGTTTAAAAAAAAACTAACAAAAACTGGTAATTATGAGAAAACCAAAGCCAGGGTCAAAGACGTCCCAGGATGGATTCGCCTGCAGTCAGAGCTGTGCCGGTGTCTTTGTAGCTGGACGTGCTATCTGCTTCATTTCTGTCAGAATCAGAATCAGAATCAGAAAGGGGTTTATTGCCAAATGTTGAGCAGGTTTACAACATTAGGAAATTGCTGCGGTGCTTCAGTGCAAACATAGTGTCATAAATAGCACTTAAATAGTGTCATAAATAGCACTTAAATAGACATGAAAAAATAAAAGTAGGGATAAGAATTAAAAGTGCTACGTAGAAAGATATGTGCATGAGCTATACATGAGATGAGAATAAGAATTAAGAGTGCTACGTAGAAAGATATATACATGAGTGCAGGTGGTGATCATTGTGCATTTGCACAATTAGCCTGATGTCAGCGTTTCATCTAGTTCTATAGTATTCCATAAAGCTTACAGGTTAGGGGAGACAGAAGATAACTGTACTTGTGCTTGTACACTGAGCTTATCCTCAGGACAGTGCTTCTGTACAGAATAGCACACTGCACTGCTTTAAAGGACAAAATTAGGGAATCATTGTCTCCAATGAGCAGTTAACTCCCTATATTAAATGTGCAATTGTGCTACTACTGGCTACATCTTTTCTCTCCAAGATACACACTGATGATAAATATGTCTATTTTTAGGGCGGTAGACAGTAAGCCCCTCTGCCTGGAGGCAGGTAAAGCCTTTGTAACACCTCTGCCTGTTGTGAATTTCAGGAGATGCTTCAAACTGCTGAACATTAATGAACTCTAAAGTAAATGCCTCACATGTAATGATATTTCTTTTTCTTATGGCCTGTCAATTTTTTTCTTTTCTTTTTTTTCAAGGTATCATGGATTTATTCTTAGATCTGGGTTGTTACTTTTATATAATTGAGGGGGAAAAAGGCCTATACTTCTTCCTGTAACTGCTTCCTTCCTGAAATACTGTTGTTCATCAAACACGATGTAGAAGCCAATGTTAAAGTGGCGTTAAATTGCACACTAGTTGAAACTTTACTTCTTTGACCACTAGTCCCAGCAACTCATCTTTACTTTCATGAAGCCGAGCATGTGCACAGACTTTTGACTTGACTTTATCCCCACATAAGCTTCCAATTAGGCTTGCTGTAGAAAATATGCCCATGTGCCATTCTGCGTATTTCTTGGTGACTGTGGCGTATTTGAAAAAGTACACGTGGCTGATATTTGACCCTAAAAATAATAACTCTTAGCACATTTCCTTGTGTGTATCCACATGAGGAACCGGCACATCACAGTGACATGAGGATCGCTTTAACGTGGAAATGTGTTAAATCCCACAAACTTCTGTCTAAAAAGGGGAAGAATATATTCTATTTTGTCAGCTCTGAGAATCACAGTGGCACTCACAGATTTTTCTTTGAAAAAATGCACGGCACCTTAGCCATATTTGAACATCAATTTATCTTACTTTTCAGACATGCCCATGTTCTGATTTTTCCCATCTCCATCTTCTCCTGAGTTTATACAGAGTGTGTCTGCTACACTCTGATAAGTTTTCATAACTCAACACCTCTTATAAAACTCATGAAACATTACTCAGTGGAGCGTCTTGTTTTCTTCTTTCCTGACACTGCCGCTTCGCCGTCACATATCAGCTGCTGTTGCTGAGCAGCAAGTGGCACAGCGTGGAGACACACATTTAGTTTTTTTCCCCCTTCTAAAACCAATTGGCTTAATGATGCAGATTTAAAGACTGCTCGTTCTGTCCAGCTGAAGAGTGAGGATAGCTTTGTTCCACACAGTCAGCCCACATACCCACTTAACAAAAAGACTACAGGAGGTCTACTCGGTGGCTGCTGGAGCAGCTTGATATTTTACTGCTAAAATTTGTACTTTACGGGAAGCAGTTTTGTGAAGCGTTGTTGCTTGCTCTCTGTGTGTGTACGTAAGGCTTCCTGTGGTAGTGTCAGCTGCCATGTTTCTGACTGCAGACAAGCCCCTGTGTTTATGTGCATGTACATACGGTAAGAAGATAAGCAAATAAAATTCTGAGCATGCACACTGATTTAAGCCTGTCTGGTGCTGGATTTTAGCAATCAATACAAATATTTTGGAGCCCAAAAGTCACATCGACAGCAGGCACAGCAGGAAAAGCAGTGATGTAATGTTCAGTTACAAAGCTATACTAATGAAAAATCTTATAATGGATTCAAGGACTGTGTGTAATAATTAAGCAGAATGCATAGTAATGAATCACATAATTATCACCCTTCACCGTTATGTTTGTGTACTCATACTGCTGTCATCAGCACCGTTTCTAGCTACACTGGCAGTTGTTTTTAATGAAAAAGCTCCAATAAATAGATTGTAAGAGCATTTAACAATGGACAGAAACAAATATAAATGATAGAATCATACACAGATTTAAAAGCTGGGACATTTTTCTTAAATACAGTAAGGTCCAAAATGTGTTGGACAAAGACACATTTTTTGTGGTTTTGCCTCTGTGCACCACAGTGGATTTTAAATGGAAAAAAATCATCATCTAACTGAAGTGCAGATTTTCAGCTTTAACTCAAGGGGGTCTCAAAAATTATTGCAGTAGCTATTTAGGAATTATAGCCATTTTTATACATGGCACCCCCTTTTCAAAGGCTCCAAATTAATTGGGCAATTGACTGACAAGGAGTTTCATGTCCAGATGAGGCAGATTCCCCTGTTATTTCATGACAAGTGAAGCAGACATAAGATCAGATTCAAAGTGCTGAATTAGTTTTTTTTTTTTTTTACTTTTTTACTCTTATTTTAAATATGAAATCTAAAGTGGTGTCAGTGCAAGTGAGCAGGGCCATCATTAGGCTGAAAAACTACAATAAAGATAGCAAAATCAACAATCTAGTTCTTTTTTTAATGAGTGCGATGGCAAACTCAGCAACACCAAAGAGCTCAGGAAGTCCACAGAAGACAAAAATGGATGATAACAGAATTACCTTAAAAAAACGACTTCACAACATCTAATGATGCCAGTCTTGTGAAGCTAGTGTATCACTACCAAAGTCTACAATCAAGAAATGCCTTCATGGAAATAAAGACTGTTTACAACAAGGTAAAACCTCTGGCTACACTCAAGAACAGGAAGACCAGATTAAGGCTAAAAGAGTCTGGCTCTTTAAAGAAACCTGTATGGGCCAATGAAACCAAAATGTTCTTGTACCAGAGCGATGGGAGGTGAAAAGCATACCGAATTATCTGCCAAACATGGTATTAGACATGCGTGGACATGTATGACTGGCAGTGGAACTGTGTCACTAGTGTTTATTGATAAGAGAGCTGGCTGTATAAATTGTGAAGTGTGCAGGGCTACACTCAGATGAAGTTCAGCCAAATGCTGAATGCAAAGAGCTTCACAGAGCAAATGGATAATGACCCAAAGCAAAATCAAAACCAATCCAAGAGTTTCTCATTCTTCAGTACAAGATTAACTAGTCACTTAATCTAAACCCAATAAAGCACACATTTCGTGTTAAATACAAATAAATACAGTCCTGGTTACATACATAAATATGTTAGGATGTTCAATTAATTTTTAGCCTCTGAAAATGGGAGACCATGTATAAAAAAAATGACTGTAATTCTTGAACAGCTAATGGATTGTTTTGGGGTTTTTTTTGTCTTCTTGGTTAAACCTCTTGAAATAAAGCTGAAAGTCTGCACTTCAATCATAACTTGATTGTTTAATTTAAAATCCACTTTGGTAGTGAACAGAGGTGTAAAATAAATTCAATTTTGGACCTAATTGTAACAGGAACATTTGTTAGACAAGAAGACACAGCTAGTCAATGTTAGATAATCATGTATGAAAGTCAGAAACAACATTTATTAGGAGAAAACATGTCAGTGTTATGTTTTCAGTTTGCTTCCTTTTCATGATATATAAAAAAAAATGAAATATTGATATTTTTTAGGTTGTTAAACAGTTGGGACAAAGACACACATTGCCGCGTTTTTAGAGCTAATCATTAGTTATTAGTAACAGAATCTGCATCACCATCTGCTGAACTGTGATATTTTACTCCGCCAACTCAGCTGTCGCAGAGTACTGTAAACAAAAGAACCTGCTCAACAAACAGGGAAATAATGACTGTTTTTAAATGACTTCAAGTTGGTTTTATGACACTTGAACCCATCAGCCAATATAAACACAAAAGCTGACATACAGCGCACATATATTCCAACAATGCAACAGCCTGAAAATACTGTCTGTCTCCAGCATCAGGCTGTTCATAGGCAGAAAATTAGACTCTCTCTTCCAAATTTTTAGACCCACAAGTCATATAGTGTCAGCCTGGCCGTGTTTTATACCCTTGGCACCCACTGTCATCGGGATTATAAGATGAAAGACAACTCACATCTTAAAGACTGAGCTTCAGCAGAATGTGATGATGAATACAGATTTCACACACTCTGTAAGAAATTGACAGAAATGTAGCCCATGGGGACTTGTCATAACCTGTCAGGACTTAAGAATGGAGCACTACATCCACACCATCAGATTATGATAATCAACTTCTTGCTCACTAGCTGCAGTGTATCATCGACCAAGGTTCCATTTACATAGTGTTAGTCATAGGTCTTACAGAGTCACAGCAACTCAATAAATGCATTTCGAAAAAGGTCACTTTCTTGAACACACCTTTTTAAACTCAATTAGAAATATAACTCTGCTATACAAATAAATATAGACATAAATAAGTCCCAGTTTGTTAAATTAAACTTTAAAAGGGAATTTCTCTTTAGATATGATTGCATATTAAATCACTTTAGGAGGTGGGATTTATAATGAGAATGTTTTTACTTCACTTTACAATGAATTTAAGCACGAGACTCAAGGTTGCAGATACTCAAAGTGCACAATACTTCCAAAGAAACTGAAACTTCCCTGAATTTCAAACTAAAAAAGCTTGTCAGTGTTGCAGCAGCTATTTTAAATTTTAAATGCAGGAAACAATGAAATAAGAAGAATCCAAATTCTTTGCAAAACTGTTAATATATGCCTCGTAAAATCATTACAAGGGATTAAAGTTTTTAATAGTATTCAAAATACAAATTACCATTCTCCTCTTGCCCATCAATCCATTACAATGCAAAACATCTTGAATGCTTTGTTTCCCAACTGCATCATCACCGGGACTTAATGAGATTCTTCCTTCATTTATTCAAGGTCAAAGCTCATCACTCCCACTGTCCTTTGCATTGTAAATCTGCTTCTCAACATGTCTGTGGGGGGAATTTGAATATAAGCTACAGCCACCACAATACTGATTTTTAAAAAGAAAAAAACAAATAAATTCAATGATGATATATTATGATATCAAGCCAGCCTAATCAAACCTGCTTTATGAGTTTGATGATTAATTTGGGTCTTTTCGCAGCATCCAGTGCACTGAAGCAGGTTATGAACTTAGTCACTCTATTAGTGAGCAGGAAGCAGTTTCTGCACTTACTTGTGAGAGATGATTCTAAGATACAGCAACAAACACTCTGCTAGATGGGTATGGCATACTGTCACCCATCCAAGTCCTGACAGACCACTCAGAGCACAGCCGAGGGCTGTTGCACTGCTTTGACCGGTCCATCCAAACAACATACAAAAGTGATTAATGGATACAAATAAGACTGCTTAAATATGGCACACCTATCCTCAGCCAAGTGGAAGTTTACTGTTGGATCAGCCGTACTTACCTGGCAACGAAAAACCAACGTGCAGCATAACCAAAGTTATTAAATTTTTCTAACAGCTCATTTGATGCCGCAAGCATTTTCAATCAACCCGTACAACAGCAATTAGCTTCCCATGAACGATTTGCTTCTCAAGACACTCTTGAGTGCTGCTCAGAAACAAACATGTAAATGGAGACATTCCCAGTTCGCAATATTTGCGACATAAATTGAAAAGAAGCAAGCCTGAAAGGCAATATTACATTTGGGTTTTATCTCCTCCTTCAGCAGAGAAGAAGTATGATTGACTCTGAAGATAGTGCCATCACTCACTTAAAAACTGGACATCTTGAAGGGAGGGGGTTATTTCAGGGTTGATTAAAGATACAACATAGATAAGCAATCATATTTTTCCGAGTGGATAGATTCAACTGAAAGATTAGCAAGTTCAGTGTAAGTTAAGTATTACTCTATCAAACCTGCACTGCAAGAGATGGAATAAAGGACACGGGCACTCTGAGAATAGTAAAATACCTTAAAATAAGGAAATGGGAGTGAAACAGAGACAGCTAATATTGCAGCCTATCCCTAGGCTGCACCTATTTGTTTATTTATTCACTGGCCCATGTACAGAAGTCTACTTTATATCAAATAATGGCTACACCAGACCAAGCCAAGGTTTCCCTGCTGCTTTTTGGGTCTGTTTTTCACTCAGACAAAATGAGCTAATAACAATTATACAGGCTGATTAAGCTTGAAATTGCATCAACGCACTAGACAACAGCAAACAGGGAGATCACAGGTTGCCTTATATGGAAAATGCTTAGAGCATAATATTAATCACAATAATAAACTGGGATTCCAGTAAACCACAATGAAAAACAGTAAGAACACATTGCCTGTGCAGGAGTCACTCTTTAAGAACATGCAGACACATTTCACAGTGTAACGCAGCTGCAGTCCTTGGGTGTGTTCAGATCTTTGAGGAGACATCATTGCATCAGCTGATGCCAGACAAAACTGCCTACTTGTTCCACTCTTACAATTTATTTCCAGTCAACTCGATTCACCTGACAGATTTAAACATCTGGACAAGGCAATTATTTCATATTACCTGGATCCAGGTCTCTGCTTTAAATAATTAAGTCTGTCACTCTAAATGGCTGAACCAAGCATATGTACTGTAAATGACTTTCCAATTGTTCCCTTTCCTACCAACTATACACAATGTTTTAAATGAATGAGGGTCTCCTATTACCACACAAGCAGAAGGGCACTTTACAGTTTAGTGAATTTCATTCATACCGAATAGTAAATGAAGAGTTTGTGTGTGACTGCCAAATGGAGTGTGGAATGAATCAAAGCACAGAGTATGGATGCTTGGTGATAGCTCGGCATCAGAACACCTCTCCTGAACAACTTCTCAAATTAAACAAAAATAAATCTGTTACATTGCATTGTTTTAAGTGACAATTGAGAAATTACTTGTTGAAAACAGATCACTCAGAGCAACAACAGAGAACATTTGAATACAAAACAGCTGCAAAATAATAATCAGTTAGGAGGCTTAATTTCAACACTGTGACTAAAGTGTCTGATTTGCACAAACAAAGGTTTACGTGCACTTAAACTGTGTATCTGACCTCAATGAACCCCATAATGGAAAATATAGGTTCCTTCAAGATGAACACACACACACTACATATGTTTTCTGTATTCTTGGAAATCAAACTGTCTTCTGAGATCACTGAGCAAGTAATAGCAGTATCTCACCTCAGGACCTTATCCTTATTAAAGATATAATTCATAACATTATAGAGCAGTAAAAACACAAACTAAAGCAAGACATCTGTTCCAAGTAAACTGCAAAGTCACATTGAAACTGGGTCTAAACTTATCCAGATTCAAAATAAAGCGGCAGACTATCAAAACGAGCAGGAAACGAGATAGGATTACAGCAGCTTAAAGGACAAGCACAAGAACCCCTGGCTACTTACTGTGGTGAAGTTCCCCGGGTGGCAGTCCTCTCCTCGAAAGGTGCACTGCAGCAGCATGTCACTGATGTCATGACCAGTTCGGTTATAGAAATCAGTCATGTTGAACAGTTTTGGCTTAAAGTTCAGGAAGTTTGCCTTATCCTTTAAGGCGGCCAGAACTTCAGGCTCAGCCAGGTGCGGGTTGGCTATTTGGTAGTTATTATTAAGGAGGGCCAGGAGCTCTCCCACATGATAGAGGTCATTCTTGGTGATTTTGGAGAAGCGGAACTCATTGAGGTTGCAGAAGGTAACTGCTGGGAAGGTGAGGTTTGTTGCCGCCACCTCGTCCAGCTTAGTGACGTGAGGATACTCCAGATAATATGACACCCGATCCATGCAGACCAGCATCAATAAGCCCAGTGAACCCAAGAAAGAAAGCGTCCAAAGAAATTGGCGGAATGTCATGTGCCCATAAGCGAATATGTGACTCATGCCATGTAGGGTGGACATGTTAGCAAAAGCTTGCAGGTTGGAGGGCCTGACGCTCTCTATGCTTTCCTCTGAGCTTCCCTTCATGGCTGTAGAGTGATGCTCAGCACTGTCACCCCAAGAACTTCAGGTTAGAGACTTTGCTTAGCAACAAGAATAGCAGAAACCAACCAGCAGTGTTGGTTTGCCACACTGCTTCTTTATTCCCTCAAGAAGTGGTAACGGTCTCAATAAATAGCCACCTTTAAAAGGGTTGCCAGTCTCTGTAACAGTTTTCTTTTCATGACAGTTCGCATTCCACTGAGCTGTTCTTGTAGTCCCAGGTCTCCCCTGTTCTTTCAGGCTTCTGTTTTATTATCTCCAAAGCTGTCTCTCACACTCCCTGCTCAGCTGTCCTTTGTAACGGCACCAAACACAATGACAGAAACAGCCACTTCTACCCAAACGCAATGCCTCCTGATTCCTGAGTCGTGTGAAAAGGAAGAATACGAGGGACAAGAAAAGAAAGAACAGAGAATATAGCAGGCGTAAGGATAGAGGCGAGAGATGAGGGGGGGGCACTGCAATGAAAAGGGCTAGCGTTTGGAGAGAGGTGCTAAGCCTGAGCAGTCAATGGGACCCTTCCTCCTCCAATCGGAGAGAATGCCTCTACATCGCTATGATAATGGGATGCAATGGTTTTGTGAATGAAGGTAATAAAGAGAGAAATGGCTCACTGGTCCCTCGCTGCCACCTTGCTTTTTTGCGCTTCTCCTTTCTTCCAGAAATGAAAATGAGGGGGTCAGAGACCTCCCACCAGCCCACCAGTGTGCTTGACAACCGGCGTTCACAGATTCCACGGGTTCCACTTCCTTATTTGCACAGATCTTCAGTTAATAGGGATGACCACCTCTTGACGCTTTACGATCACCCCCCACCAGCATAACCGCTAAAGCCGCTCCAAGACCCCAAGCTTTAGTCCTGTTAACATACAGATTTATATTCTGCCGTGTGGAGCCTTTCACTCTCTTTCTCGCATCCTCTCTCTCCCTCTCTCTCTCCCACCACTCCCCCATTTCTTGCTCTCTCTCTCTCGCTCTCTCTCCTCCTCTTTAGTAGTCAGGATCCATTCCACTGCTGAATGGCTGCTTTGTTTGTGTCTCTGTGCTCACAAGGGGAGTCTCTCAATCTGGACATCACCATCACTGTGTTATTATTTCTTAATCTGCTCCTACCTACTGTCCAGTCACTGTGTCATCAACCATTTTCTCAAACAATGCCACAGGTTGTTTACTGCATCGATGCACATATTAAGAGTTCAATGGTGTTCCAGAAGTTTCCACATGTTAACCTTTTTATAACGATGTCAACAAGTAAAGTGTGAAAAAATGGCTTCCAAGCCACCTAATATAATTATAACTGAGTATTAATCCAGTCATCGATGAGATTTCCATTTTGTCTTTTATATATAAAAAATAAAACAAAAATTTTAAAAAGTTATTTTAAAAATGAACAAAAAGACATTTTTATATATATATATATATATATATATATATATATATATATATATACATACATACACACACACACATACATACATATATAGCACATATATACATTTTCTTTTTGCTTCAAGCAATACAAAAATCCCAAAGCATTTCAGAGTCTTTCTGCAGCAGTCCTGGAACATTTATTTGTTGTGTGTATAATTACAGTTTAGGCTTGACCAGTAATGAAATTGGTGATTTTTCTTGTGGGGTCAAAAGTTCACCTCACCATTCTGACAAGCCCTTCAATTTCTCCTGGAACCAAACAAGACGATCACTCATTGGCTACTCAGGGATCACTTATTATCTTAACAATAGGTGGACTGCCAGGGATGAGACCACAGCCCTTTAGGCATCAATATCCTGTCCTGGCAACCGTGGAGCCCATAGGAACCTATAGCCAGAGTACTACAGAGGTATACATTTCACATAAACCCACAAAAAAAGACATTTGTCAAAGCTGAGATGGAATTTTAAAAATGCTCGCAGAAGGAAATGGAACATGATGCCTGAAGTGACAGGCTGTTGCACTTTTAAAATCTACCCATCACAACACAGGCTTTGAACATGTCTACCAAAACAAAATCTACAATATAACAATTTCCAAACTACAAGACAGTTGCATTTTTTTCCCACCACAATATAAGAGCAAGATTAAGCCACTTTAATAACTCATAACATCATGACACGTCTGTATTTGTCTCATTTTATTGCTTGTCAAAATGTCATTAGCTTGATTAAGATGTTTGGATAAAGAAGCGGTTTGTGCTTGTCTCAATATTTGAAAATGAATACGATTCAGCTGCGCCCCTTTGCATTCACAGTGAGAACTGATAATGATTAATGTGCTAAAAAACACATTGATGGATGGTGCTTTAGCATTAGAGACCTTCACTGAGTTTAAATATGGCTTCACTCACAGAGCAGGGTTAGGCAACTCAATGACTGCGAGGTGAGAGTCACTAACAAACTAAAAAATCCTTCACCGAGGCGTCAAATTACTGCCTGAAACAGAAATCAAGTAGGAATTTGGCTAAATGCTTCTGGTACTTTATACATATTTGTGTAAAGTGACAGGAAAGCATTAAATCATAATGGATGCAGGGAGCATTAGATGTGGCAGTCCCTGCACTAAAAACAGCCAATTCTGCTGTTTGCTGATAAGACAATATGTAGAAAAACACATGTTCAGCAACAACACCCAACCTCCTCTGCAAGGGCTGGGCTTTTGTTAATGTGATGAAATGTTACTAGAAAAAATGCAATACATTAGAACTGTGATTCTTATTTTCTGTGATTGTGAGTTAATTCCCAAACACCAAAAAAACAACAAAAACAAAGAAAAAAAAACCCTTGTTCAAATAAACAAGGTGGAAAAGCAATATTTTAAAATGAATTTGGGACTGTTTCACATTTAATGACTTCATAATTAACTGTGCAAATAGTTACATTTCGTAAACATTTCACAACAATGACAGATTAGTGGAGAAGGGCACTGAACTTGAGCACTACCTAATGAAACAATCTGTCGAACACAAACTGATGCACTTAAAAAAAAAAAACTCCCACAAACTGTGACAAGCAAAAAAAACCCAAAACAAAAACTGTCTATATATTGTGTTTTGCTTCAAAAGCCCTGCATCTGCACGCCTTTTGGATAATGATGGCTTTCCCTAAGTACCTATGCAGAAGAAGAGAAGCTGTTGTCCACTAGCAGAGAAAGAACATTGACAGAACAGCATCCGCTTTTTTCCCCTGATTCTTCATGTACCCAAACCCAGGACAAGTTTCAGCTGTCAGAGAGACGGCTTCATGTTTGACTCTAGAATACTTAGGTATACAGAGGAGTCAGTGACTGCAAGGTGCCCAGGTCCTGTGGCTGCAAATCAAATCATCACAAAATCATCACCCCTCCATCATTGTGCTCGACAGCTGGTAGGAGGTTTTTGTGCTGATATGCTGCGTTTGGTTTTCGCCAAATGTGGCACTGTGCATACATCTCAAACATCTTCATTTTGGTCTTGTCTCCCCAAAGGACATTGTTCCAGAAGTCTTATCATTTGTTCAGATGCAACTTTGCAAACTTAAGCCCTGCTGTCATGATCTTAGAGAGAAAGGGCTTTCTCCTAGCCATCCTTTCACAGAAGCAATACGTTTTTTTCTAAATGTACTGTCATGTAGAGCATAGGGTCCTATGCTCTACATGACATGAAGTATCCTTTTGAATCGAGATGTGACTCTGAATGAAATCACGGCACTAACAAATCAAATCAGATCATTAGATTGTTGAAGATCTGCACCACTGCTACCTTCACTCACTTGTATTAGAAAAACAGAAAACATTAAAGTGAAACTTTTGTGACACCAACAGCAACAATACTGACATATTTTCACTATAACCAAACAATCATTTAAAACCTCAATAGATTTAAATCCTCTTGATTAGAATTTAAAGTAGATGAATCACCCTTAATGGAATAAACATAGAAACATTCGTACACACCTCAATAAATATTCAGTATTTATCTTATAGTGATTTTCATCATCACTTTTGCATACATCTGCATTCTCTTTTCGACGTACACTCAGAAAATGCAAATGCTTTTCACACTGTATTTATTTCCATTTTCTATATTTTGATAACATCATCCTGTGTTAACATTAACAAACCTAAATTCACACTAGCAGGTAAGCCTGTTGTTGCAGTTGCAGCATGAAAGTGGGAGACTTTTCAGCAGTAATTGGCTTTCAAGTGGATGGTAGAATGCACAGCATAATGCAGTGAATATTAATTAGGAAGAGTAATATTTAAGGCACTACTAAGCACTGTACTCTCTTTGAAGGAGCCTTTGAATTTGACTTTAAACTATTAACTAATGTTCTGTAAAATTTCCAGGCCCCAAGCACCTCTGGGCTTTGGACTATGTACCATAAGGGACACAATATAATGTGTCTGTGTCATAAACACTGCTTACTAGCGATCACGAGAACCTGTTTTCTCATTATATACAAACAATGATGAAGTAATGTGTGATACAATTAAGCTTTAAGTCATAATCTATATTCCTCCATTTTTCTATATACGGTAGAATACTTCATTCAAATGGTAGATATCTAGTTTACAGTTCCATATATTGTTTTTTGTTTTTGTGGACTCAAACCGAATGTGTTGTATATTCGTCCATAAAAGCTTGCAGCACTGCCAGAAATGTGACCAAATGCATCCGCCTGGAAGACTTACTGAAAATAGTTTCTATTATTTGTGCTCTGACTGTAACAGATCACTGGGATGATTGTAAGAGTTTAGATTAAAATGTATACACAGTCACAAACACTGATTCATTCTCATTCATGAGAACGAGGCTGCAAAACCTTTGGCAATCTTCAGAGTACTCTTAACACAGCTTTACCTGGTCTGACAATAAATGTGAAAACAGCACGTGATTACAGCTGCCACTTTATGTGACTCTAAACGGTGCTGGACATTAAGTAATGAGCTATAATTACGACAGTTCAGCAAAAAATTCCCATGACAAGCAAACCGCCCTGATATGATGCAGAGCTAAAAAAAAGAGCAATTACAGCAAGTCCTTCTATGCAGTGCCCAAGTTATGGAGATTTGGCAAGCACCTCTGAGAACAGATTACCCTGTTAGCAACTGGACACGGTATTAAAGCAGATGACATTTAAGAGCGCATATATCATTAAGTAAAGAATGAGAAGCAAAGATGCAACACTGCACTGGAGGGGGCAGTGCCAGGATGAAGACATAATAACAGACCCTGAACTATTGATTAGATTAAAAGTGTGATCCCAGCCTCTAAGCACTTTGTTTTCCAATATACAGTTTTCGAAAGTTGGCACAAGCACATTTGTAACAATGTTACTGTGACTATAAGAACAAAGTCAATAAATGTAACAGAGTTAGTTTTTTTGGCTAAAAATAGTTAAACAGCCAAAAAGTGCAAAAGCAGATTGGTGCTTCAGTTGTTAAAACATGTGATTGAAACCTAATATGTTAAAGAGCCAAACTCTTTGTCACAACACTGCAGAATATGGAGTAACCGCTTTTTCATCCCCGCAGGAACAGATGCTACATTTAAATGCTGGGCTTCTTAAGGGCTTGGAAAGATTTAAGATCTCTATCATCCAAACTCTGATGTTATCATGTCTTTTCAATAACCGAGACGCATTTTTAATCTGAATAGAAAGCATTTTTCACTTTCTACAGCTGCAAAGCTTTATAGAGCTTCAACATAATTCACATACTGGATCTCCACTAACACCTGCTGAAAATGTCACAACAGAGGGCTGTTTAAAAGAAGGAATCGCATCACAATTTTATAATCTGCTCTTTCATACCAGAGTTCACAATCTAAGCTGAATGCATGGAACGAAGATTTGGAAACTGAAATCTCTGCAAAGGATTGGAAATCAACTTGTGGTGGAACTGATACTCGGCTGGTGAACCATTGCCTCAGATCAACACACTAAGAGGTCAAAATGAATCTAAGGCTCTCTTGTCCATCCCTCCCTGTAGCTTTTACAAAAAACAGAATCACATGATTATGAAAAACACCCTCTTAATTTTGCTGAACCTCAATTACAGCAGGCAGTATGGATGTAGGCACATAAAATCTTCTTTAGTCCCTCTAACTATGAATTTTACAAAAAAGTAATGGAGGAAAACAGAGGATTTCACAGTGTTTGGACACATTTATTTGCTCACACTGGCTGCTGGTCTGCTTGATCTGCAGTTGGAAAATGAAACTGAAACTTTCATATTGTTTGTTTACTTTTAGTATCTTCAGAGGTATCGTACTGCTAATCGCTCTACTGGATATCAAACCAGCCTCCCTTTCATTTGATTAACTACAAAGTAGCTCTAGAGCTTTGGCAAAGTCACTCTAAACAGGATATTTTTCCTCCACTTCACAACAGTTCTCATCTTTACGTAATAAAAAGTACACAATTTTAGTTATTGTTGTTCTATAATTTCATAAATGCAGCAGAAATATGGTGTTACTGTAACCATCTAATGATAAATAGCCCACTGCAGAGCAGACACATGAGTAATGTTGGAAATTATCCTTCTACTTCAGGCTATGTACTCTTCATTAAGACAAGATAAGAGAAGAGTTATTCAAAGCTAGGACATTTCTTGTTACAGCAAATAAAAGTTAAAAAAGTTAAAGTTGAAAAAACAAATAAGTTAAACACAACAAACCTATAAAAATAGCTTAAATAAGTAGGCACTGTAAGATTCAGTATTTACTGGGTCTCCATTCACATTTTTTATCTCAATAATTTAATAAGCCTGGTACAGTTCCTTTAATAGCACTAAACCTAAAACTATTCGCACTTTGTTTGTGTAAAACAAACCCCCCCTCACCCACCCACAACACACACACCTCCACATGTTACCCAGAGGTTACCCATTAGATAAGACAAATTATGTCAAAACGTTTGAACTTTTTTTCTAGTCTTGCCTTTTTCAGGGTGGGGGTTAAGACTTTATAACCAATGTTAAGCACAATGCTGTGTTGTTATCAAGGCTTTGGACTGCTCATTCAATGACTGCAAAATGAAAGTGTGGGCATGCTCACAGAAACAGATGTATTTGTATACATCATTGAGACACAACATGAGCTGTAATAACTGCAGATATCGAGCCGAGTTTCATTCTAAGGGGCAACAAACTCTATAGAAAAGAATACAATAAAACAAATATGTTTCAAAGCCTTAAGCAACATTAAACTGTGAAGAAGAAGAAGAAAAAAGAACAACATCTCACTTTTTGTATGTGACAGTCAGACAGATTCACCTTTTTTTCTCATCTTTTCTTCTGAGTTGCAAAAGTTCAGCAGCAAAAATCTGTCAAACAACAGAAACAAAAAGATGGCCTTCTCATCCAATGGCTGCTACTTAATCGGTGACAGTTGCTGCAAATGACCTTGCATAAATGCTATTCTGAGATAAAAGCCGATTCATATGTAAGCTACTGCTCAATGTGTGCTTGCGACAGGAAAAGACAAATTCCTGGACTCTGGAATAAGTACTGGCATAATGCAGCACTATGAAGAAATTTGGCTCTGTTCAAACACTTTGTGTTAACACTGAGAATTCACTGATTAACACAAATGTGCAAATTTCAAACAGAAAAAGAAAGACAGACAATTTTAAATCTACGACATCTGTTCAGTGATAAAGAGTAAATCCTTAAGCTCAGTTCAATTCAATTTTAATTCAGTTCACTTCAGTTTTATTTGTAGCACGATCAAATCACAACAGTTGCCTCAAGTTGTTTTATATAGTAAGGTAAAGATCTAAAATAATACAGAGAAAACCTCAACAATCGGATGACCCCCTATCAGCAAGCATTTGGCGACAGTGGAAAGAAAAAACTTCCTTTTAACAGGAAGAAACTTCTGGTAGGACCAGATACAGGGAGGGGCAGCTACCTGCCACACCCAGTTGGGGGTGAAGTTAAATAGTATGGATTTTTTTTTTTCTGCAATACACTTTTTTTTCATATTGCATAATACTGTCTAATTTCCACCAGAACAGCTTGGGCACAGGACACTAGACCTCTGGGCGTCTCCTGTAGTGTGGCTGTGAAGTGGGCCCTCTGTGAAACCTGTCATCATTATCATCATCATCGTCATTAGAGCATCGTATGGAAGCTCAATCAAGTTGGATCTTTTGGAGCTGGATGCTTTGCAGCTTTTGCTGTGAGGTGCAAACCCAGTATCGTGCAGGGGGAGGCTGCTGCTACCTGGGAGCGCTTTTGCCATAGAGGCATGCTTGGTCTGCAGCAATATTTAGGTGGGTAGTCAGTCGCATCCACACAAATGCTCATTGTTTTCTAGCAGACAATGCAATGCAATGTTACATCATCTATCGGTGACTTTAATGTTTTAGCTGAACGCTATATATAAATTATGTATGCTTTTTGATGAGCAGATACCACTTGACAGAACTGCAGATTCAAGTTTTTTAAAAAGTAGTCCAGAGTTTTCAAGCATTAGAGAATTCAGTTGCCTTAAGCAACCTAAAGTGCCTATTTCAGAAAAGCAAATTTACCTACATTTTGTAGACACCTATAAGGAAATAAATTGTATGTATTTCAAATTTCACTTCAAACATGTTTAAGGCTGTAGAAAGCTTTGTTATGATGGAAATGAATGAGCATAACACGGTGCTACGCCGTTTAGAGAGATTTGTATGTGAATCATTTGTATTCAGTTTACTTCCTGTACCTTGGAGCTCATCGATCAAACAGATAAACTGCTGTTGATACAGAAGCTAAGACCTCCAGTATGCACAAACGGATCAGACAAGATTGATAAAGCTTTCGACTGCAATTTTGTCTAACACGTTCACTAGCGTGCCAGTGCTAGGAAATATCTTATTGCTATATGGAGAAAATATTTTCCAACTAAAATCATAAAGATGCAACAATGCTGAGAATTTCAAAGAATAAAAAAAGTAACCGCACTGCTTTAAAGACAAAGTCAAATGCTGATATGTTTTTATAATCACGTTGGCTCTAACTCGTCCTTGAATATCCTATTTAATGAATAGATCACATGCTGAAGGCCAATTTGGACGGTAAACTTTTCATTCCAGATAAAACAACAACAACAATACCTGGAATAAATACAGGCCTGGAGCATAAACATTTAATCTTAATCATCAGCATGAAAAGCTTACATGTATCGGGGATGGAAAGAGCCCAGGATCAAACACAAGCTTAGAGATGTAAACACGGCACTACTAAGCAAACAGCCACAATCACACATTTACACCAGCCCAGACTGAAATATACAGGGAGTGCAGAATTATTAGGCAAGTTGTATTTTTGAGGAATAATGCTATTATTGAACAACAACCATGTTCTCAGTGAACCCAAAAAACTCATTAATATCAAAGCTGAATGTTTTTGGAAGTAGTTTTTAGTTTGTTTTTAGTTTTAGCTATTTTAGGGGGATATCTGTGTGTGCAGGTGACTATTACTGTGCATAATTATTAGGCAACTTAACAAAATACAATTATATACCCATTTCAATTATTTATTTTTACCAGTGACACCAATATAACATCTCCACATTCACAAATATACATTTCTGACATTCAAAAACAAAACAAAAACAAATCAGCGACCAATATAGCCACCTTTCTTTGCAAGGACACTCAAAAGCCTGCCATCCATGGATTCTGTCAGTGTTTTGATCTGTTCACCATCAACATTGCGTGCAGCAGCAACCACAGCCTCCCAGACACTGTTCAGAGAGGTGTACTGTTTTCCCTCCTTGTAAATCTCACATTTGATGATGGACCACAGGTTCTCAATGGGGTTCAGATCAGGTGAAGATGGTGGCCATGTCATTAGTTTTTCTTCTTTTATACCCTTTCTTGCCAGCCACGCTGTGGAGTACTTGGACGCGTGTGATGGAGCATTGTCCTGCATGAAAATCATGTTTTTCTTGAAGGATGCAGACTTCTTCCTGTACCACTGCTTGAAGAAGGTGTCTTCCAGAAACTGGCAGTAGGACTGGGAGTTGAGCTTGACTCCATCCTCAACCTGAAAAGGCCCCACAAGCTCATCTTTGATGATACCAGCCCAAACCAGTACTCCACCTCCACCTTGCTGGCGTCTGAGTCGGACTGGAGCTCTCTGCCCTTTACCAATCCAGCCACGGGCCCATCCATCTGGCCCATCAAGACTCGCTCTCATTTCATCAGTCCATAAAACCTTAGAAAAACCAGTCTTGAGATATTTCTTGGCCCAGTCTTGACGTTTCAGCTTGTGTGTCTTGTTCAGTGGTGGTCGTCTTTCAGCCTTTCTTACCTTGGCCATGTCTCTGAGTATTGCACACCTTGTGCTTTTGGGCACTCCAGTGATGTTGCAGCTCTGAAATATGGCCAAACTGGTGGCAAGTGGCATCTTGGCAGCTGCACGCTTGACTTCTCTCAGTTCATGGGCAGTTATTTTGCGCCTTGGTTTTTCCACACGCTTCTTGCGACCCTGTTGACTATTTTGAATGAAACGCTTGATTGTTCGATGATCACGCTTCAGAAGCTTTGCAATTTTGAGACTGCTGCATCCCTCTGCAAGATATCTCACTATTTTTGACTTTTCTGAGCCTGTCAAGTCCTTCTTTTGACCCATTTTGCCAAAGGAAAGGAAGTTGCCTAATAATTATGCACACCTGATATAGGGTGTTGATGTCATTAGACCACACCCCTTCTCATTACAGAGATGCACATCACCTAATATGCTTAATTGGTAGTAGGCTTTCAATCCTATACAGCTTGGAGTAAGACAACATGCATGAAGAGGATGATGTGGACAAAATACTCATTTGCCTAATAATTCTGCACTCCCTGTATTCAGTATTTAACATTAAAAGAGAAGAGTGAAAAACCTATGGGCTCACTTCTATTACCTGCTACCATTAATTTGTCCTTACTTCTGGCAGTAATAGTCGTATTACTCCTCAAATGAAAAGTTTTCCATTTCAAGTTTTTCAAAATAAACACAAAGAAAAAGGAAATTTCAACAGTTAGTACAGCAGTCTATATTTAAACACTTGATTTCTGTTTGCTAATGAGAGCAGTAATCATGAAAATCATCATAAATAATGTAAGTTTTGCATTTGTAAAAGTTCAGCTGAAGCATAAATTCTGACATGTGAAAGGGGACATGTCCGGAGAGGTCAAAAGGATGGATGGGTGGATGGATGTGGCAGGAAACAATCATTAGCATCACACTGAATTTTTTTTTTTCAATCTATCCATTCACTCTGCTCTATTATCTTTAAAGCACTGGTGGAGTACAGCCACAAAGAGACTGGGCAACTAAGAGTCACCAGTAAACCTCCATCCATCCATTTGCTTCTGCTTACCCTTTTCAGGGTTGCGAGGGGCGCTGGAGCCTATCCCAGCTGTCATAGGGCGAGAGGCAGGGTACACCCTGGACAGGTCGCCAGTCTGTCGCAGGGCCAACACACAGGGACAGACAACCATTCGCACTCACATTCACTCACACCTAGTGACAATTTGGATTATCCAATTAACCTATCCCCACAAGCTGCATGTCTTTGGATGGTGGGAGGAAGCCGGAGTACCCGGAGGGAACCCACACAAACACGGGGAGAACATGCAAACTCCACACAGAAAGACCCTGGCCTGATGGTGGAATTGAACTCAGGACCTTCTTGCTGTGCGGCAACAGTGCTAACCACCGTGCCGCACCAGTAAACCTAACTTGCAT
The DNA here is from genome assembly GCF_963969265.1 of Rhamphochromis sp. 'chilingali'. Classification (NCBI taxonomy): domain Eukaryota; kingdom Metazoa; phylum Chordata; class Actinopteri; order Cichliformes; family Cichlidae; genus Rhamphochromis; species Rhamphochromis sp. 'chilingali'. The sequence goes on along the minus strand of NC_137943.1, from coordinate 20,338,105 downwards.
ATTTTGGACTGTGGGAGGAGAGTGGTGCGGTTAGGGGAAACCTTCACAGGTACAAGGAGATGGCAAAAAGACTGCCAGCTGGCCACCTGGGGTTACCGAGCCTTCTTGCAGCAGTCCAATCCTCTGCACCACTGTGCCCCATTAAGAGTGCAGAGTTAATTTTGTCACACTAAAAAATACTACTGTGAACAAAATGAACTCTGGGCTTTGGGGCTGGGGTTAAAGCTTTAATTCAACCTTGCGCATAATGGCATGCATTTTTAATAAACACAGTGCGCATTAATCTATCGGAAAACCGTATAACCTTACATGTCTGGCTGATTGTCACCTAAACACTGGATATGACTGCAAATGGAACTCAGAGGTGTTGTTGATAAATGTTATGATGCTTAATAGCATCCACATGTTTGGTACATTTAATGACCCACGAGGCAGAAGGAAGATTAAAGTGGATTTCAATTAAATCAAAAGCAAGTATAGAAATCCGCTTTCAAGCGCATGTCGAGTCTTTAAAACTAATGCAAGTCCGCCACCCAGTGGACACCATTGTTAGGCGCAACATCCTAAATATAGAAATCTACTTCCACTTGCAATAAAAAATGTAAAACTAAATAAATAAAGCCACTAAAACACAGAATACGAAGGAAAAAAGGAATAATACTATTGTGATAAATAACCGTTCTCATGGTCAGTATTTGGCTATACTTTGATGTCTATCAGTCTAGCCTAGAGAAGCAAACCAGGTGAAGTAAATTAATGACTAATTAAGGCACGCTACATAAGCAGCTGCCCGTCAGCCAAGCTTTGGGATAACCGCTCCTGAATAAGTGGATATAGCAGTTTTGACTAGTTAACATGACTAACGACGTATCCAAAAAGAAGGGGAAGAGTTCAACTGAGAAAAAAGCCAAAAGAAAAGCCAAAAGAAGAGAGACTTACGCGATGTACATCTATAAAGTTTTGAAACAGGTGGGTGAAGAAGAAGAAAGGCGCAACGAACCTTACGGCTGCCTCGGTTTTCTTTGTCCTCTAATTAAGTTGCATGGCAACCCTTCTTCCTGCCCTCAGGTTCATCCGGACACGGGGATTTCGAGCAGAGCCATGAGCATCATGAACTCCTTCGTCAATGACCTGTTCGAGAGGATTGCCACAGAAGCGTCCCGCCTGGCTCAGTACAACAAGCGCTCCACCATCACCAGCAGAGAGGTGCAAACTGCGGTGAGGCTGCTGCTGCCCGGGGAGCTGGCTAAACACGCCGTGTCTGAGGGAACCAAGGCCGTCACCAAGTACACCAGCTCCAAGTGAAAACTTCCAGTGCGTTATGTTGAGGAATTTAAACTTGAGAGTTGGCAGATTTGTAAGCTGGTCATTAAAATATTTCACAAAGCCATGATCTTCTATTTTCTTCCCCCCCCCCCCCCCAAATAAAGTAAAGCCATCGTGGCTGGTGTCGCCACTAGATGGGGTAATTGGATCTATCTCGTTCAGATGCACCTTCAAAGGGGACTTGTGCATTTCATCCTTGCATAAGTTGTATACCGCAGTGTGATGGCAAACTAGAAATTACTCATTTGGAAGCCAGTAGCACTCCGCATTTAAACATTAACATTCCTTTCACCGGCTTGATAACTTTTATAAAAGCCAATAAAGTCAATACAACAGCAATAACCCTTTAGAAATTCTACCTTAGCAACCCATTAGTGCACTGAATGCTATCATGTTTTGTCGGGGAGCTTGAATATTTCTATATATCAAGAATGTCCAAATTAAGCTCCATTAGCGAATTTTCTCTTACCACAATGAGCGAACATGGTGTGGTAGAGGTCTGCCATATTTCACCGGTACAGTCTAATGTATGGATCTATATGTCTGCTGGATGCCGTCCATAACAAACCTATTGAAAACATGGTTCTGATTAAAACATGACATCACACTTTCTTTCTGATTACAGATGCAGATTACAACAGCAGCAGGCACAGGTGGGCACTTAAACAGGTGTCTCCAGTTTCACCATGTAAACTTGAACCTGATCACTGCCAGGTAATATCGCCTTGATTTTTTAACGTATACTTTCTATTATGATTCGAGACCTCATAGTCTGTACGACCACAAATAATAGTCTCTTTTTCACTTCAGACATCGTCATCATCATCGTCATAACAGTTTTGATATTATCAGAAGCACCTGAGCGGTTGTAACTATGAAAAGTGACGTTAGAAAATTAGCTAAACTATAGCTTAGCTAGCTAGCAAGTCATCCTGTTAACCCTGACGACGATGAAAGAATGAAGGGAGGTTTATTTAACATGTGTGAGTGTATGCTGACTTATGCCATGTACTGAAACAAAAAAAGTGTCTTTGGTTTTGGTCACTAATCATTTGAACTCATTTCCGGATTGTCTGTCCAGCTACGAGAAAATAGAAGAAAAAAAAGTAAAAGAAATAATTTTTAAAAGTTATTTCTGAAATTTTGTCCATCATGATAATGGAAAAAATGAGATGATAATTTTATAAAATAAAAGCAATTACTTAATTGAAGGAAAACTTAGTGGTGTTTATAAGTTTCGAAGTTTGGTATGTTGTCAACATTTGTTTTGTGTTGTTTTTGACTAAATACACACTAGCCCTCTGTTTACTTATATTTTAAAATACAGCAATCTTTTCACTTATGATGAAGTTCATGCAAACCTCTGCAAGATCTTTATCTGGCTAGGTCATCCTTAAAATTGAAATATTTATAAACTAACAGAGGAGATAAAGCAACACTGTGTCCTTGTTATGCATTATAATCAGGTTTTTAAGAGACGGCACCATCAGCTGAATGCTACTTGATTACAGGATAATGACACTAGCGTTTGCACCAGTTCAATCTGCATAAAGCGGAGGAACTGATAAAGGTCTCTCTAATTAGGATGGTGTTTACATCGGGCTTTACATACACCTATTAGACTGCACTTATCAACGTCCCACAAAGCCAGACTTACTGTGATAATGCAGGTTGCCACTGACTGTTATTGTTGAGATACCATCTCAGATATTTCCTAGTATTCTTGGTAATGATATGAAATCTAGAGACGTTATTATGAGGGTGATACAGCCTTTAATGGCAGTGACTTTGTTCATAATAATCGTGGCCATTTAGGTTTTGTGTCTTGCACTCTTCCCCATATCCCCTCTTATGCCCATGCCTAGTAGTAGTCATCGCTGTCTCCTTTAGGCAGACTGCTATGAACACATTATGGATGGGTGCATTAGTGAGTGATGCAGAGCCTGGGATGACTTGCCTTGTTTTCATGTGAGAGTGCATCATTAGAAAATGTTCCACTTGGCAGGGAAGCGCGTATTAACTGCAACCGCAATGAAATGAGGTTGTGATAGATGGTTAAAGTTATACAGGACTATTAGGTTGAAATATGAACCTCTCAATTGTCATGATGAAACAGAGGGCTATTTGCGTGGTGATCAGTGCATTGAGAGACAATTGGAATCTGCAAAGACCCATACAATACATTATAGGTAGTGGGCTAAGGGCTGAAAGAATACAGAAAAAGTAATCATGCTTCCACTGAATGGTCTGGGGCTACTGTTCAATTCAAGGCTCTATAAATTCATTTAGGTTCTTCACCAACATCTCAAGCATTGTGATGAGATTTGAGGAAAATTTGCAAACAGGAAACCTCACCTAAGCCCAGTTGTAGACTTTTATGTGTCACATGTATAGAAGCAAAGCATTGCTGATTAGTTATCCAAGATGTTTAATGGTATGAAATATGCAAAGCAGATTGTGTGTGCCTAGCTTAATACAACTGGATGAACTATAGTATGATACAAGGAAAATTAGAACAAGTGAGCCCGGATTAAAATCGGAAAATACATACAGTAAGTGCAACAGCTAGCTTGTCTTTAGATAATGTCAATAGCCAATTAAACTTGCCTATCATCTCTTATCAGTTGTTCCACGACCTGAATGCAAACTTCATGGCAGGCATGTGCTGAAATGTGTATCTAGCGTATTAACCAGCACAGAGTTGCTCAGGCACTGATCTCGCTTTTTCTGATAGGAATAACATGAAATAACACATAAACCACTAAGATAAGAAACACCTGATGGATAATTGATCCATGTCTAAACTTGGACGGTCTTTCTGACTCTCTTAAGCTAACAGCAGAGCCAATTGCAAACACATTAGCATTTAATATTACTGTAATTACTGTGTACATTTCATTATGTTCCCAGTATATTAAATGACTGCTCAGTGTGGAGGGAGGGCTATAGTTTAATTTCTTTCTGTAGTACTGTGGCACACAGTACTCAAAATAGCATTAAGAGCCTCATAATCAGAGGGAACTAATTGCCTATGATTGCATAAATGAAGTGCCTCGCGCTCATCAGGGCCGTTGCTGATGTCCAGCCTCTTACTGACTGCCTTGGGATAGGAAGGTGGTTGACCACAATGCAGAAAGCCTTGGAGAGGCAGCTACTGGTGGGTAATGTGAGGAAACCATAGATTTAATATGTCCACAGGGGGCTGTGAGGGCAGGGGGTGTTACTGCTGCTGATGTTTTTTTGTTATCATCAGAGTTGCCTCCACTTCACAGAGAGAGAGAAAAGGGGGGAAAAAAGGAAACACGAATGCCCACCATTTGAGAAATGAATTTATCGAAGTGGCTGTCTTTTTCCCCATTAGTAAGTGTTTAGTTCAGCGTTTTAAATAATTGCGTTACCAGGAATGATATTTAAAATACATTTGGGAGTCAATGAGGCGGGAAAGTGCCTACATGTTTTGCTGATGACACCCGGGCCATTTGGAAGACATCAAAGTAGAGAGGAGGTAGCCCAGATGCATATTATAAACTCATTATGTATATCATTTAAAAGGATGTACTCCAGCCGCAAAAACAATATTCCTAGTCTCTCTCTGGTAATGTGTGTTTTCAAAGTTGAAACTCTTACTCGCCTTCAGTTTAATGTGGCATCTATTACCAACTGTAACATAAAATAAATGACCTTGATTTCCATACCAGAACAGTCGTTAAGGTATAGATGAGATGCGGCTCTGCCTCTGTGTTTTCGAGTAGAAAAGAAGGTAAAACCTCTTCGCCAATATCGTGTATTTCTCCACCTGTGGCGCAAACTTTGTTTTCCGCAGAGCTTGCAGGCATCTTAATAGACTCCAACATGAAGGCGGATAAATACACCTTAAAAAGTGTGTTTTTGATACGCAATGTATCAAATACTGCTAAAATTAGATGGTGATGGTGTCAAATTGAAGGTCACCCTTCCATCCTTGGTGTCTACAGAGCTGTGAGATCTGTTTTGTTTTGGGTTTTTTGTTTTGTTTAGTTTTTTTCTGCTGGGTAGAATTTCTACTACTGGAAAATGGTTGTTCATCAGTCAAAAGAGATGTTTGTCAGATGCCTAGCGAGTAGGCTTAAGAGGCTTAATTATGTGCCGTCCCTCCGCCATCAGAACACTACACGTGGGGCAGAGTGACACAGCGGTTGCCAGTCATTCAGCCTAATGTTCTAATGCAGGGAGCCATGTGGATACATAAAATCCATTAAAGCTCTTGGAAAAAAAATACTGAGCTGAAAAAGGCATTCTGCTAGCTACTCAGGGGCTTACAAATAGGGCATTCTTATTTGCTCTTCCTCTAAGAAAAATGTCATGGCAAAATCTGACCTTATAGGTCTGGAGATTTTTTATTTTTTAACATGTTTTTTTTTTTTTTTGTTAAAACAGTGAAGGTGAACAGTGGACAAAAAGGTTCACATCCACTGACTTTTCAGACTTATTATGCTCAATAGATTTAAAGTAGGAAAAGTTGAAAGAACCACACTGAAAATCAGTAGTTTTTAAGCCTCCTTTTGGTAAAGTTTTGCTAAATTACATGTAATTTTAGTAAACATTGTATTACTTTTAAAACAGCATGCACTGGGTTTAATACTAGCAGCCTAACAGAGAGACTTTATAACTTTGCTGGAGGCAAACAGGAGAGGTTTGAGTGGCTGCGTGTGAGACATAAAAATAGCATTTACTTGTCACGCTGCAGGGAGGGTCTCATGCCGAATATCAAAACAACTCGGTGAATCAACCCTGTGAACAGCCGGCGGGTACAAAGTGGACATCAGCCAGAGAGAGTGAAATAACAACAGAAACAGAGAGAAGGGACTTGTTAGACATAATCATACACATATCGCACAACAAGCATGTCGAGAGGCAGCTTTGTCTTCACGTCCATGGCCTTGCGTTCTCTTGAACTTGACAAGGACACGCTAGAGAGATACAAGTACAGCAGGCAACTTGCCTCTCATAATCTGAGTAGCTATATGCTGAAGAAGGAGGCCAACAACAGAGCACTGCTGAAGTCCCTGCCACCAGCTGTCTGCCACGATGTGGTCATCCACAATGCTTTGTATACAGGAGACCTGGAGGCTATGCAGCACTTTTTTCCTAGAGGATCCACAGCAAACCTCATCATTGAGCCACAGGGAGGGGAAATGCGCTGGGCTGCCAGAGGGGAAGGTAAGAGACAACATCTGTCTTCATCAGTGATCTAAGAAGTCACATGAATCGGACCGTATTTTCTCGAGATTGGCATCCAAAATCAGAATGGTTTGAACACAACCGATATTTCCTGTGATATGCACGAAAAAACTAAAGGCAAAAACATATAAAGAAATCACTACTGTGCATTGCTGAGCAACGTGCATCTGGCGCCTCTCGCTCAATAAATCAATGCAATATTTATAGCCACAGAACCCGAAGAGCTATTTATAGAAACCATCATATGCCCACTACATAATCAGACCTGCGAGTCATCTGTTTGTTCTGTGCAACAGGACAATCCATTAGATTCAGTTGTGACCCTTCCATTAAAGACTGAGTCAGTGTCCGTTTTCAATAACTTGTTTCGTCACTGGCAAAACATCATGAAGGACTTTTTTGTTGTTGCGAAATAATGTGTCACTTCTAATTTCTTAGACTGCAAAACTGTATTAGCTGGATAATTAGGCAGGTTACATGCAATGCAGTCATTGGCTCTCATGCCACTGGTTCAAAGGGTCAAGCACAATATCACATAACACCTCCCTGAAATAGCCCTGTCTGCACAAACAACCTGCATAAGTGGTGCTTCAGGAGAAACCTCACAACTAATACATTTTAAAAACAAATTAGCTCGCTGTAATATGGCTTACGTAGCACCTAGAGTGAAGTGGCGCAAACAAAAGAAATACAGAGAAGATGTGATCGCCACAGCCAAGGCTACAGGTTGTATCCTGCAGTTCTGGAACTCTTTGCTCGTGGGCGATGAGCTGACTATCCTCGGTATCGTGGATGATGATGAGTATGGCTACCTTATTGATGCAATTTATGACACCAGCAACTTGGAGGAGTGGAAGAACTTTAGATTTAACTACAGAGGCCTGAGTAGGTCCTTAATTTTTATGTTTAATCTTGCATCAGCAAGGTTAAACTAGATTTTGATGAAACATGTTATGAGTACATTAAAATGTTACGCTGTATACCAGGGATGTCAAATTACATTGAGGGTTACATACAGTCCACTTTGATTTTAAGTGGGCGAGACGGGTGAAACTCAACTTTGTCAGTGTAAGGATGTTTAACCAAACATCTGATCCCAGAGGTACCTTAATATAAGATAAAGAAGTGTAGTTTCAACATGACATCTCAGTTTTTCCCGCATGATAAATGTGTAAAAGTACAAAAAAATGCCTGGTAGCTCAGACTATCATGTATTTAAAAACCTAAGGTTTTTGTTCCACTGAAAGTTTTATGTTTTAACCAAGAAAAACAGGTACTTCTCTGTCATTTCATTCTTTATCTATTACTTAACTATGTCTATTAGTTTATAGCGGGAAAAGCTGTAAAACATATAAAAATACAGTTGAATTTCCAAAAATGTTTTCCCTATCTAATGTTTTCCAAAAGCCATCCCCTGGGCTGGATTGAAGCCTTGCCATACCTATTCTGGCCCCCAGGCCTTATTTTTGTCACCCCTGCTGTATACTATATCTGCTGAAGCATATATGTGACATATATACTTTATGGCTTGAGTTCAATGTTGGCTTCATGACACTTTTGCTCCCTGTTGGCAGGACTGTGGTCACTGACTTATGAGCAGGAGCTGACGACACCGCTTCACATCACAGCTGGCCGAGGCTTCGCGGACTGCCTGAGGCTCCTGCTGCAGCGCAGCGCAGATGTTGACCTAGCACCTGGCGGCACCACTGCGCTGCACGAGGCTTGTGAAAACTGCCAACCAGAGTGTGCCAAACTCTTGCTGATGCACGGTGCCAATGCCAATGCTGTCTCAGAGGACGGCCTTCTGCCTTTGCATGTTTGTACAAGCCCTGAATCCCTTGAGTAAGTGAAATCCAGTAAAACTATGTAAGGGTATTTTCATTCCTCATCTAGTTCAGTCACTCTTAAGCACCAGTACTTGAACTTGTATCCTTGTAGCTGCAAGGTTATATAAAAGCAAACAAAACCCCTGAGTATATTTACCTGAGCAAAAGGTGTATTTATTGCAGAGTAAACATTCTGTTGTTTCTGTCATTTCTTCCTTCAGGAGTTACATATTCCAGGAGCAGGAGGTGAAGCTACAAGTGACAGTAAAATATATTAAATTTGGGACTGCTGCTGCCCCTAGTTGTAAATTTTGCTGTAATATAAACAGCTGACAAAAAGCATAATGCATTAAAATGCCTTTGAATCTGAAAGGGAAAAAAAATCTAAAGTGTAGGAACAACTGATCTACCTGATTCTATTAATCCTGTCTGCAGATGTGCCAAGTATCTCCTTCAGTATGGAGCTGCAATCAACGGCTGCACTGTAGATGAATATGACACTCCTCTCCATGTGGCTGCCAGGAATGGCCTCCCAGACCACACTGAGCTGTACCTGCGTCATGGAGCTGCTGTGGACAAACAGAACTATGAGGGTCTCACCTCCATCAATTCTGCTTGCTCACAGCCCCAGGAGGCACAGGATCTCCGTAATTATTTCAAGGTGTGTCAGATACTGATAAACGCAGGGGCCAACATCCACACTGAGGAACAGGACAAACGCACTCCTTTGCACATGGCCTGTAAGAATGCGAACCCAGACATAGTGGATCTGCTGCTGGAAAATGGGGCCTGTGTTAACAACATGGACTATGGAGGTGAAGCTCCAATGCACAACATCCTGAAGGTGGTGGCCTACAAGATTTCCCATAGTCCTGAGAGGATTGTCCGCTCTCTGCTCAACCACGGCTCCATTCGGGTGTGGCCCGGTGCTCTTCCGAAGGTAGGGACCTAAATGCTTGAATATTACATGGAATCAGAATAAAACGTGTGGAGAAGCATGCTATCACGGCTACAGCCAATTATTCATCAAGGTGGCTCATTTTGCATAATTAGCAAGTACTGCACATGTAACACCTTGACTAAGATTTCTTTGAAACACTACACTGTTCCTTGCGATATTCCAGACTTCACAACTTCACATTCAAATCATTACCATCTCATGGCACAACATGAAGTGTTGCACTCTCAGCGGGAAACAGACTACAACTATCAGTGAACCCACGTGCACTACACAAAATGCCTGGTTCCTAATTAGGCAAGTGTTAATAGGAGATTAATTAGCACTAATTGCATAATTTCCAGTTAAACCCCTGGAGGGAAGACCAATCTGTTCATTTCACAAGTGTTTAATTACTTTATTTCTTCAGTTCTATGGAGTCACATGCTTGCTCGTGAACTTAAATGTTGATTGTTTAAATCGTACTGCTTTGCTCTGAGTTGTGATGCACCTTGCAGGTTTTGATGCACTGCTCCAAATCGCCACGCACTGTTGAGGTTCTCCTGAATGCCTACAGTCACCTCAAAGTCACGGACACCTGGGTTGAGTCCGTGTCAGAGGAGGTGTTTAAGGCAAGCTTTTTAAATGTGAAATTATGAATTAGGTTTACCATTTTTTAATTATTATTATTATTATTATTATGTTTAGTTAAATGTTTTAGTCTTCATTGTCTTTAAATTAATACTTTTAAAGTGACCCATCTCAACCCATCTTAGGTAGAGAAAAATATTGTAGTTTCTTATAAATATGAGGGCTTTTAAAAATGAAAAGAACATTAAGTAATTTATCATTATTTTATATTCAGAAAGCTATTTTTTAATCATTCATTTTTAAATATAAGCTGATTGCAAAACTAAACTCAGAATATCAAAGCATCAATATAGAGCCATCAATCTAGTATCAGTTCATCAGTTAAATCTATTTTTTGTGTGTTTCTGTCCAAAAAAGGAACACAAAGAATTTTATGAGTCAGTCTTCTCCCTGGAAATGACTCCTCGCTCGTTGCAACACTTGGCTCGCTGCAGTCTCAGGAGATTCCTGGAAGGCCGGGTACACAAAGTGGTCCCAAAGCTCGATCTGCCCAAGTTCATCAAGAACTATCTTCTCCTGGATTTCAGAGGATACATTCACTAAAAGTCCAATCTGAGTGTGAATATTTGTACCAAATATCGATGGTGAGAAAAGTCCAACAATGTGAATCAATACACAGATTTTTTTTTAGGTTGCGTGCTGCCATACATAAGATTTTCAGGAGGCAGACGCAGAGTCGTTTCCTGTCATGTTTTGATCCATGTCTCAGCGCAGAAACACGTTTGATGTTGCACCACAAGAGGGCGCTACAGACTAGAATTATTAAATTATGCAGTGGGGCTGCAGCTATATTGGTTTATATTTTCTTTACTTTTTTGATCACTTTTTCTTTTCTTTTTCTCTTACTTTTACACTTTAATTTAAAAAGGACGACTTGCTTTAAATTGTATACATAGTTATTATCATAGGTCAGCGCTAGGGAGCATAGTAATTATGTTTTGCACATCGAGTATTGCTATCAAAATATTTGCATTAATCGTTTGAGATGCCTGTAATTATATGAATATATGATTAAAACAGGCTTTAAATGAAAATAAAGTTTTCCACTACTGCTGCATGATCTGGTCATTGTTCTTTTCATGTTTCGTGTTTTTATATTTTTCTGTCATGTTTTTGCTTGTAGTCATTTTTCTCTGTGTGTGTTTACTGGCTGTTTTGTCATTGCCGCGTTTTTCTGGAAATTACTCATTTATAACACAAAAATATTTTAGGAAGCACCGGTATCCAATCCAGTATGCCCTCAAAAATTTAAAATTGAAATCAAATTAAGCAGAAATATGTTGAATAACTTTTAGAGATATTTGAATGTGTGTTGTGAAATTATTTTTAGATTTGGTTTTTGAGGTTAGAACAACACAGGCGAAAAAAAGAGCGCTTCTTCTGTTCCATTACTTACTGGGTGGAAAAGTTTAGATGGAGACGATCTGGACCTTTTTAAAATTATTACACGGGGGGAAAACAGCTTTAATGTGAATTTACAGACAGCAGATAGAGGTTCGGTATCATTTTTATATCCCTGCCGTATAAAACTTTGTTTTTAGTCATAAAGAGGTTGAGAACACAGGCCCTATTTTAACACAGTTTTAATTGGTCTTTAAGAAATGAAACGGGCAATCAGAATTTCGTTCACAAAGCGCGCAAAGAGCAGCAACGTAAACTCAGAATAACCCGAAAAAGAAAGGAAGACGAGCTCGGCAAATGGTTTCAGTAGATCAAAGCGAGGTGCTGCTGAAGTCACTTGCAATTATAAGAATTAGCCTGCCCTGGCCCTCCACTGCTAATCAGAGTCGGTGGTGATATGTTTATGTCCTCATGCAATCAGACGACCAGTTGGAGAGCCCGGGCACCCAGGACTCAATAGGGCTAATCATCATCAGTTCCCATTGCCATTTAAAAGGTGAGATGATCTGCGATTAAACCAGTGCTTAAGAAAAGAGATTTTTTTTCTTCCCACCCTATGCGACTTTGATCAGGGACAAATTACTTTTCCAAAAGCGCACAGTAAAATTAGTGCTTTATTTAGTTTCTAAAAAAAGAAAGAAAGAAAAAAGCACACGTTGTTTTAATTGGCATATGGCCAGCAAAAGAGATTAAAGTTTATAGATTTATAGATTTAGATTTGGGGATTACCGGTAGTAACTTTAGCCACTGTGAGTCTGTGTCCACACTGAAGTTGACCTTACAAACGGCTTTTATCTGAATCTAATTTCGCAAGCAGCATCTCTCTCTCGCTCTCTCTCTACCTCGCTTGCTCTCTCTCCGGGGAGCGATTGTCGTGGCACTTCTTCTTTCTGAAGCCAAACGCATTGTTTTTAGCCGCGGAGAATGGGAGAAACATCTGCCTCTCCTCCCTCCCGACTCTGATTCCCATCGGTCCCAATATTTCAACAAAAGCCACCGTTGTTTTATGCTGTCCCTTGAATCCAGAGTAATTACTTATCATCAATCAAAATTAATAATAGCTGATTGGGTTGGTGTGGTCAACGATTATAGAAGGGGAAGGGCTGGAACAGTCTCTCACACCGTTTTGCAGTCAATGGTGAACCTGGCAAAAGGGGAGGAGGGCTTGAGGAGGGGTGGATGAGGGGGGTGACTCGTCTATTTGGTCTCCACTGGGAAACTACCGCCTCTCAAGACGGCCAAAAAGTCAGAGGCTGAATAAGGAAATGAAGCGTAATTTGAGGAAGATGGATGAGCCCCCAGGGAAACACCCCCTTTTCATTCTTCTTGTATTGCAGATGATAACCAATGCGCTCTCGCCCTCTCTTTCCTCGCGCACACACACACTGTGCATCAGAGAGGGGTGAAGGGAGGAGTTGGAAAGAGGGGACAGATAGAAAGAGGGAGCGTGTGTTTATGTCTCAGTGTGTGACAAATAAGAGGGAAAGGGTAGCGCTGGTGCACACAACAAAGCGTCCGACTGACTGAAGCATTTAGAACGCAGATATCCGAAGAAGAGGTCTACTTCCAGGGATGACAACACAGCAGAGGATCTACTTTCAATTCACGCTCTCTTTAAACTGAAAGTTTTGCTCGTCGTCGACGGAAGGACATTTGCTTTCAAGTTTTCACCGAACAAAAGTGTTTGCCTGCAAAATGCAGCGACCAGGCGGGCAAGGGACGGCGTTTTCAATCGATTCCCTGATAGGGACCCCTCAGCCCAGACCGGGACACCTGCTCTACACGGGCTATCCTATGTTCATGCCATACAGACCTTTGGTTATCCCACAAGCTTTATCCCATTCTCCTTTATCGTCTGGTATACCTCCACTCGCGCCATTGGCTTCTTTTGCGGGACGACTCACCAACACGTTCTGTGCCAGTTTGGGACAGGGGGTGCCGTCCATGGTTGCGCTCACAACAACGATGCCAAGTTTCTCGGATCCCCCGGACAGTTTCTATCCACCACAAGAGCTGCCTGGTCCACGTTTAAGCGCTGCCGACCCGGGAGCGAGAAGGCAAGAAAGCCCACACTCCGAGGAGCTGCACAGCCGGGACAAGAGCTCTGAGATGCTCAACTTCTCGGAAACTTTTCAGACAATATCAGGTAGGCTCAACCACTTCTACAAGTCATTCTCTTTCATTATATTTAAGCCTCGGGGGCTGCCGCGTAAAAGTGACCACTGTGCGTAAAATGCGATAAAGCGGAGATTAGTGGCCTCTTGGGTGAAGATGAATTAGCAGGTATAGTGTATAGTTCTAGTTAATCTCATCTTTTCACATTTAGAGCTCTTGATTAAAATGCATTTTACTAAATCCCGAGTATGCAGCATAAAGCGAAGCTTTATGAGGGAACTGCCGTTTCAGGCACGTTTGCTATTTTAAAAGGCCGTATTTGGAATGATTTCTGAACCAGTCTTTATTAAAGCATAAAACAGAGCTAAATGCCAAGAACTCCAGTCTATATGTGGATGCAGCATTTTCTAAGTTTCTCAGTTGCGGTGGAAACTTATGGAACAACTGAGTGACCACAAACAAACCGCTGATGATTCAGCATGACTGATCTGATTTTTTTCTGAAATTTTTTTCTGAAAAAAGTTCTTTCACATGATCTATGCCAGCCTTTTTTCCCCAAAACACACCAAGTGTCGTCCAACATTGTGAGACATCTGCAGCTGTCACCGCTGATTTGCGGGATCATAAACTATAAAATCACTAAATGCGTATGTTTGCGTGTGTTCTTTGTTTATCTTCGCATTTTAGGCGAGACCAAACTCTACAGTTCAGACGACGAGAAGCTGGACCTAAAATCAGCAGACACAGTTTGCAGCGACCGAGAGGACAGCTCCGCGGACAGCGAGAACGAAAGTTTCTCGGACGGCAACAACTGCGGCGCCCTGTCCCAGAAGAGCAAACTAAAAACGGGCTCGCAGGAGGCGCTACCGACCGGCAGCTCAGCAGGGAAGAGCCGGAGGAGACGAACAGCTTTTACCAGCGAGCAGCTACTCGAACTCGAAAAGGAGTTTCACTGTAAAAAATACCTTTCTCTGACTGAACGCTCCCAGATCGCACACGCACTCAAACTGAGCGAGGTGCAGGTGAAGATCTGGTTTCAGAACCGTAGGGCCAAGTGGAAACGGATCAAAGCGGGCAACGTCAACAACCGGTCGGGAGAACCGGTGAGAAATCCCAAAATTGTGGTCCCCATCCCGGTGCACGTCAACAGGTTCGCTGTGAGGAGTCAGCATCAACAAATAGAGCAAGGGACCAGGCCATGAACTGAGATGAAAATCCAAAAAAAAAGAATATTATTAGAAACACTTGACTCTAGGTTCCACTGATTTGTTGAACGCATGAAGCACAAAAAGGATGTTCCAATTATTTTGTCTGAGGGAGAAGAGGATTTACTCACAGACAGACCAATTATTTGGCAATATGCTCTCATTTTTATTTATTGTTTCTGTTAATATGTAAATATAAATGGGTAAAAACTGGTACAAATGAGCACTATGAGATGCGACTGTAAAGATTTTTTTAAGTATTTATATGTAGGGCCAAACTGTTTTGTTGGTTATGTGCATGTCCTCATTTGATGAAGCTATTCTGGATTTATTTTTTTGTTTGTTTGTTTTGTGTTTCGTACAATTTGTTGGAGACATTTGCATGTAACTTAAGGCGTTTTTTGTTTGGCAAGTGTAGAAACCACCTTTTAAAGCTATTTGTGGAAGAACAAAAAAAATGTGAAGGAATTAACGACCAAACAAGAGACAACTGTAAAGTATATTGACCTAATAAATCGCTTTATACGAAAGCTGGAATCCAGGTTGAATCATTGTTATTAAAATGTAGAGCAACAGCTGTTGAAATCATTTGATTACGCTAAAATGAAAACAAAGGTGGCCTTTACTGTTTAAACATCACGAAAGATTATTGAACAAGTTCATTAAAAAAAAAAAAAACTACGGTCAGGCGGCTGTTTTGACTAAAAATATATCCTGATGAAACGTTGAAATTTTATCATAAAAAATATTTCTGTTCATTTTTTTTGGACTTAGAAGACCTTTTTAAAGCATTTTTTAGAGAGTTTCAGTGAGGCGTTAGAAGCACATTAATGTCTGTTTTTGTGTAATTTCATAGCTTCTGCTGCACATCTGTTAGTCTTAATTTCCTGAAGTTGCAAATTCTTTTAGAATCTATTAATTATTTATTTTATTTTATTTTTATTTTATTTTAGATACATCAAGGACCTGAGACGTGGAACAGTCTTTTTTAAGGTAGCAGCAGCAGTGATTGATTTCTCTTTAGGAGGCCATGTTGTCTCAACTGAACTGATGGATCCTCATTAGGCTGAGCACATTCAACACTCTGTAATGAACTTCTCTATCAGTCACTGCACCGACACAAACAGACATCAGCTCTTTAATCTCGTGGCGCTAAAAATGTTTTTTTGTAAATCGATCCAAAAAGAACTAAATATGAACAAGAAGTCATTTAATAGGACGCATTAAAGTCCGCTTTGAAGGCATAATTTATTGGTGCTGTGTCACCTAATAGATACGAGATACTTTATGCATCATTTTAATACAACTAATATCCCTCAGAAATGTCGACATCTTTCGAGATTTACTAAAATATGAAGTATTTCATCTTTTGTTTCAATGGCCGAAGTAGACGATATTTATAAGTTTGATTTCTAATGAATGTTATGATTGTAAGAAGCTATGTTGCTCCTAAAACGCGGATTTTCTTCAGGATACATACACAGACCTGTAGCTAGTAAATGCAGTTACTCGTCTTGTACTTACAGAAACAGACCTGAGCGAATAAAAGCGGTGCTAAATGAAATCAAATCGGAAATTGTACTCTACATGCCAGCAGTATTAACATAATCTCTAACCAGAAACAGCTACCCTATTACAGGAGGAAGGCTTGGTGTTTTTGTGAAAACTTTCATCACGGCCCTCGGTTTACACGCTGTCTCTGAGCTGCTTGCACAAAACCTTATGTTGGATTTTTTTTTAACTTTATATCAGATGGTCTTCGTGATTCCAGAAAGATTCAGTAGACGTCAGATCACGTTTATTTATTTATCATTTGAAATATGATAATGGGGCAGGATTCCTCAGATAATTAATATTTCATGAAATTAAACTTTTGCCACAATAAGGTGGGTTTGGGTTTTTTAAAAAAAACTAATCTCAAATAGCAACAGACATCTATAATAATCTTTACATTTAATTTTCCTCACGCCTCTGTTGAATACAGGCTTGACCTCAGAGCATAAACAGACACTTCATGACCCGGGCACCCATGAGTAGTAAACTTTATTTCACCGTCCACCTCATGCATTAAGATTGTGACACTCACATGGGGATTCAAGGAGTGATGATCGTGTGAAGGTGCAGTGGAAGTTTGATTATGGTCCAAGAGCTGACTAACATAGTTGGTTATTTCCACGTCACTGTGCCAGAGTGCCACAGCTATTTCAGACCCCATGCATGCGCTGCATGGAGGGACTGACGATGAAGAGCCATGACAAAACTCATGATAGGCACTGGCTGTTATCACTGAGATCCTGCAGGTTTAGAGCTGTTAGTGTGGAAAGAAATAATATTGCTGTTATTATTAATGAATTATTAACGTGCAGAAGCTTTCTGGAGGAGAGTAATGTGTAGCAGACTTGAGTTTCTCGGGTTACTGTGTTAATCCATTCAAAGTTTCTAACAGTCTGTTCTTTTTAAGCCGCACATTCAGTAAACACTTCAATCTCGAGACTCCATATTCTGCCATTGTGCTACTTGAATCACAAATTGAAATATCAGAAGTTCTTTCCAGCAAAGACGTGTAACTATTCCCTCATTCCCACCTGCAGAGAGAGAGAGAGAGAGAAAGGGAGGGAGGAAAGCGAGGGAGCTCATTACTGGCTTGGTTGTGTGAGTGTGCAGGCTGCTCAGCGCCGACTGGAGGCCTGACTTCTTGGGAGGGTCCGGACGGTCGTGGCTGCAGTGATGTATGGGCAGATGCATCAAATCGCACAAGATAAACAAGCGATGAGTTTCATCAGGGCCATCATAGCTTTAATTTGGCTGCCTAATGAGTCAGATCTAGTGGCGGAGATAAGAGTTGTCAGAGGCCCGGCTCTAATGAATTTCTTGCCACTTGTAATCAAGGTTGCCTGTCTGAGGGGGGATGATTAATGGAACCCTGGAGGATTCCCTTGGCCCTCAGCCTTCATTACAGCTAATGCATTCTCAGGCAAATTAACAGCAAAATGCAGGCAAAAGCCAACGGGGAAGGGGAGAAAAAGTAAGGGAAGAAGGAGGGAAAGGGAGAGAGTGATGGGAACAGAGCGTTTATATAAGACAAAGGAGTGAGAGGAGGGTGAAGAGGAAGATGGCACGGTGGGTATGAAGCAGCCAGGTTGGGCAGCAAGTAGGGAAAGAGAGGTCGATCACTGAGAGGATGGGGAAATGAGTATGGAGACGTGGGGCAGTCAGGAAGGGCAGGGTGCAACATGGATGTACTGCTCAGACATGATGGAGCTGGAATTGATAATGGATGTTTAAGTCTGTGGGGGATTCAGGAGAGGAGAGAGGGTCAGGGCAAGAGAGGATATAATTACTGGTTAAAGAGACTGCAAGATTGAAAAGAGGAGGAAAAACAGGGAGCAACAGAACAGATCCACATCAGGACAGGCAGCAAGGAACATGTAAGATAAACATTTGTTCAGTGCCACCTTGATGCAGCATTCATATCAGGACTGGGTGCATCACTCACTGCCGGTGACCTGCGGCCAAGCAGCTTCTGCATAAGGGAAGTATGGATTTAATGTTTGCAAATATGGTCTCGTCAGGTCTTTGTGTGCCCATCCATCAGCCTCAGACCCACCTCTGCAATCTCGGAGGCAATTTGTCTGAGAAGAGGTGGGCGGCAGAGAGCCCTCCTCACTGTTTAGCAAGCCCTGATGAAATATCAAAACACACGGCGGTGCAAACAAGCGCTCCAGTCTCACCACAACAAACACAAGTGGCCGGGGTCTGCCAAGACACGAGGCATGGTAATAAATTACAAGACCTTTTTTTTTCTCCCTAGGTAAGAACAGACAAGCACTAGTTTAGATATGTGCGAGCAAACCCTTTAAATTTTGACATTAAAGACCTTGAAGGTTTATAAATCTTAAATCTACAATTATTATTATTAAACAAAACACAAGAGTGTTACCTGATCTTGCAATAGTCCCACAGACTACCTTTAAAGGTTCATTTGATATCATTTTTTTACATTCCCTGGGTTTCATGGCCTGCTACCTTAATCTGAGTTAACTCTCAGCTCTTTGTAAGCTGAACTTTTCCTCCAAATAGTTGCTCATTGCTATCAAAAGCCAAACAGGAGGAATTGTTAGATATATATCTCATGATTAGTGCATAGAGGCCAAAAAGAGAAGGAGTATAAACGAAAATAAGTTCAAAGGAATGTGAGATGGATTTGATTTTTCATGACAGCAACCGAACACCTCCCATCTAATGCTGCTAAAGGATAGCTGGTGATAATGTTATTCTAAATTAGCCCTATTAATTTCCTCCCTCTGAGGAGACTCCAGAGGAAGGTCACTAATCCGCAAGGTGAAGTAAGCAAAGACAATACTACCCAATTACTAATAAGGAAGTTGGTTGAGAAAATTTGTTTTTAAGAGCTTTAAAGCGTGACATGGGGGAGTCAGTCTCCATTTCAAGGCAGCGCAGAGGGAGGAAGAGGAGAAACTAAAGAGAAACCAGGTGATAAAGAGCAAACAATGCTGGCCAACAGAAAGAGGAAGGGGATGAAGATATGCTGAGACAAGATTAGCAGGAAATAAGAAGTGGATTAGTGAGGGCTTGACTCCTCTGAACACAGATCTTTCAGTTTTCCCCACAGTGTTGTGCTGCCTGACACTAAGCCCAGCTCTTTATCTTAATCCTCTTTCAGCAACTGTTGGGGGTCCCTCGAGCAGGAAGTGAAGAGGGTGGTTCACTTACCTCGAGGCAGGCCTGGCTGAGTTGTTTCGGACACGAAGTTTGATGAAGGGACACGCAAAAGAGGAAACGCGACTTCTAATTTGAAAGAAAGCCTCACCTTCACCGTTAAGGCACAGCAAGACAAGAGATGGGAGAGACAGGAGTGTGATGGATAATGAGTGAGCGACACACACACACACACACATACACAAGACAAATGCGTTGATTTCCCTAAATCCAGGGAAGGCTACATCGTTTTTATTTGAGTGTTTATTAATAGGTCAACTGTCAGCCAAGCATCCAAGCATACAACAAGTTATTCTTTAGCTTTTGATTCACGTTCTGAATGTAAAGGAATTACAATAGGAAAATGAGCAAAAAACAAAACAAAAACAAGAAAATATATTTACATACTGCATTATAAATATGTTAAATGTACATCATTATACACAAGTACCAAAGATGGTCGGTTAACGGCAAGACCAAACAGAAGTACCTTAAAAAAATATGCCAAAGAAGAAACAAACAAACAAAACAAAACATATCAAAATACGGTTTGTTGGTCAGGAAGACCGAAAACCATTTCAGTTCAGGAGTTTGTCTTCAGATAAAAGCATTAAGCTAATATTTACACTTCATCTTGTTTTCAGGGGAAAAACAGGCAGATTTCTAGTGTTTTTTTTAAATCATCTACAGTATGTAAATAAGGGTAATCACTGTACACGCTTAACTCCTCTTACTGATCCCCTTGGACAACAAAATGCACTCAATGAAACAGGTTGGTCAAGTAAAGATCAGAAATAAGGCCAGTATCACATTACAGTACTAGTAAATTCAAAGAAGTCAGTTTGATTTCTTTTGGGGATGTCTTCAAAGATTAATTTGACATTTTATTAAATATGCTTATGCGCCTCTTGCTGGGAGGAAGACAGGAAGATCGATACGACTGTTAGGTGTGCATAAACTCCAGAGCAAGAAACCCCAGAAATATAGGGACGTATGGAGTAACTTCTTTATTAAGCCTAGTTCCATCGTGGTAACGGCTCTGTAAACAAGGTGCAATGTACCTAAGTAGAACCTTTACCAAATGTGGTTGATAACTACTTCATATGGCTGCTCTGGAAAAACATCTGTACACAATCTTCCCATCAAGAAAGCAAATAAGCATATTTTTTTTTTAAATGTCAAAACTTTCCTTTACAGTATCTCCATCGCCTGGATGAACAAAACCCTCTTTTGACCCCATGGTCATTTTCAGTAGGCTCTGAAAACAGGAATACTGTAACGCAACAACGAAACCATGTAGATAAGGTACCAAGTTCATAACTTGCTCTGTAAACAAACATTCTGCCTATGTAAACACGTAAAATCAAGATGTTTTAAAACCTCACAAATGGCAGTTTAATAAAAGGAGAAATACACCCACATTGTGCCGACTCCATCTAAAGTCATTTTTACGTCCGAGTCCCACTTACTCTAAATGAGCTGGCTTATCACGTCTGTGGAATACTGTACATTTGTAATAATGCAAACTAATTATACTCGTCTCTCTATATATATGAACATCTTTGCTCATTTGAATCCCTAAATGTCTCACGTCAGTCACGTGAATGCGCGTTGTTAGCTCCCTGCTTTCGGGCTGACAGGTTCTCAGGGGGAGAGCACAGAGGTTTAAGGAGAAGGTAAAAGGCTGCTTCTCATCGACTAAGTTCAAACTTCTTATAAGGAATAAGGCAAAGGAAGAAGAACTACTTTTTACAGTGGTCTGTACATTGTTACACAGTTATGATCCCAAATCGTCACTGACAGTTTCTGTCTCCTCTCTGGCGTCCTTTCAACAACAGAAATGCCCACGAACACGCGAGCACAGACGTATCGTAGCGTTGTGTACGGACGCACACGCGCGCGCGCGCACACACACAGTACCAGTATATGCATTTCACAGCAACAACAGAGGAAGTCTTCTTTAGAGTACCAAATACGACAGCCTTCGGCCCCAGGAGGCGAGTGGATATTCCAGGACGCTCACGGGATGAAATTGCGCGAATCTGTGTCAATTATCAACACAATCTTGTCATTTGGGAAATTACTCCAACAAAAAGATTGTAATGGCACAATTTCACTGCTTTAATCAAACCTTTGAATCTGAATGAATTCTGATTGAAGAGGAACGCGTACAAAGCCATGTGGCTCACTGGTCATAAAACATTATGCCCTTTAATTCCTTTGTAGTCACGGACACTTTTACCCGAGCATCACAATAAGGGTGGCGAAGGAAATGACTCAATTTCACCCGATAGGAATTGTGCAATCAACTCCTTTATGATGATCTGAATCCATTTCCCTGTAAATTAAGTATCTAAATCATTTGGACTCTTTAACTATAATTGCTTTGCCTTTGTATATGAATAGTATGTCAAGAGTTTGATAGCTGTGTTGAAGACATGCATCATTACGAAAGCCTGCAACAGCCACTGATATCAAGAGAGATTTAGTTTCTTTCCCACATCAGTGTTTTGTCACTTCTAAAACTATTCTTTACAGTTTTATGTTATTACACTTAGGATTGGAAATTTGAAGGAAGTTTCTCATTCACACTGTATAATCAGTTCACATCGCAGAAGGGGAAGACATAAAAAGGAAATGTTCAAGCATTAAGGAAATGCTTTTCGTAGAGTAGGTATGAATGCCAAAGTAAGTCATTTGTTTGGTTGACGCTTAAAAAACAAAAAAGCTTAAAGCTCATCGTGATCACTTCAGACCGAGATTGAATAAATTTAACAAACAACAGGAATAAAAAATAATAATATAAAATAAACAATGTACAATGTCCGAAACCCCAAACGCTCCCGCTTCTGTCAGCGCGGTGGAATATCTGCAGTAGGTCCGTCACTCCTGATACCTATCCGTGCGTACTGGTTTTGGGTTACACAGTGTGAGAAACAGAGGAGGAAGTACTGGGAGGAGACACGGGTGGGTTTAGGTGGGTGCTCGTCTGCAGCTGCTTTCTGGCTCCTACATGATGCTGATACTGCGGTTGAGCTCACACTGGGCGTTGTTGTTGTTGATGTTGGGGTTGCGGCGGCTCATGTTGGGTGTGGGCACGGAGGTCAGGCTGCTGGTGTCGTTGGGGCAACCGTGTTGGAGTAATATGTCCGCGCACTCCTGGCTCACAGCCCGCCGAGCGTAGGACAGCGGCGTTTGGCCGCGGGCATCTCGGCTTTTCACATCCACACCGTACTGTGGGAGAGAATGGTTGGCAAGAAAAGAACAAAGGCCAAATTTAGGACATAAGCATAAAGTACAAGTAACTACACGTTATTTTTGGCACGTCCTCTGGAATTAATGCTTATGATTTAGGTTCATTGATTAGATTTAGTAATAATGTGATACGTTTTTGATTTCCCTGAAAGCACTCTGTGAAAAGCCCTTTTTTGGTGGGGTGGTACAGTACTGTGCAGTCTTGAGCCATCCTCCACCCCCCATTTCTTTGTATTTTGCTAAGAAAGTTGGAAATACAGCATATAAGAAAGACGTTGTTACATCTGAACAAGCACAAAAGCCAACATTTGGTATGAACACCTGTATGTATGACACAGCCTCTATTAGGCAAGCTTTGTACATTGTAATGACCTCCTTATGTACTGAGACCTGTTAGGGCTGATTTTCAGTCCAGTTCTTGTATACACTGTTTTCTCCTTATCTCCTCTGTACATAGTGATGATGACTAATTAAAAAAATGGTTCTTTGCTAAGTTGTGAGTGCCGTTTTTATACTTGAATATACTATAATATACTTGAAAATACTAATATTCTATAATATTTTGCCTCCTACATTTGCCTTCCCCCAAGGTTCTCCTCTTTTTTTTCACATTGCCAAATGAATTCTTCCATGTTGTGAAATTATGCCCAGTTACTCACTGAAATACCTCTGTTGTCCATCCAATTCAAAATGCCACCTAATACTAAGTACTTAAGTGCTACTATTTATACCAAAACATACAATGAAACAGTAGTTTGTGTAGATTTCCAGATAATTTCCCCTAAAATCCCTTTTGAATTACTTTAAAATCATTTAATAAGTAAATTTAAAAATAATTTTTCCATGACTGACAGTTGCAAATGCTCTGCTGTGAAAGCAGAATTCACTGCTTCAAATGTTCATCCACCTTTAACAATGCTCCCAACAACGCTCAGTGGAGCCCACTCACCCAGATGAGCAGCTGTGTGATGACTACATTGGCCATAGCGCACGAGAGGTGCAGAGCGGTGCGTCCATCTCCATCCCCGTAGGTCTCATTAACCTCCTCCTTGGTGCCATGGGCCAGCAGCAGCACCACCAACCTTAGGTCATCCTCCACCACCGCCCGAAGCAGCTGCTGCCCCAGAGGCACATCTGACTGGGGCAGTCCCACCAGGAACAGCTTCTGCTCGTACTTGGCTCGGATCCAGCGCTCCTTCTCTTCCCTGGAGGGAAGGAAATGACAGGGGCAACGCAGGTCAGGCAGGGTGAAACATGACGAACACGCTATGAGCAATTTCGCACCCAAGTTAAAGAACTTTCTCGAAACGTATCTCATAATTCAGAGGCCTTGACGTAAAGGCAAAGACATGTACAAAAGGAGAAATGCAGACACACAGGGGAAATATTAGAGTAATTGGCCTAAGAGACTCACCGGAGTGCAGTGACATTTCTAAATTATTAGAGCACAGGAAAGTGACTAGCCTTCACTATCACAGTGGGAAATAATACAGCAAGATGTGCTGGAAAGATGAGAGAATGCCAAAGGGTGTGACGCTTTGGGCAATATTCCAGTTTCTAGTGATTATGGTCGTCAGCATGACCGTTAAAGCCTGGCCAGCTTTCTAAAGGTTACACATCCTGAACAGCATGTCTGCTGTGGACAATACGGGAAGGCGGGGGACGTATTTTTATCAGCACTGTCGGCTGTCAGTCTGAACTGGTGGATCCCCTCCACAAAAGAGGCAGTGTGTCTCAGAGCCCCAGTCTCCCTTGGGGTGGCTGGGCCCTGAGTCAGATCGATGGGGCTGAATGGCAGCCAGAAAGGGACAGTGGGATGTGGGGCTCCTTCACTCCAGCCCGCAGCAGAGAATAGAGGATGAGGGAA
This sequence comes from Rhamphochromis sp. 'chilingali', assembly GCF_963969265.1. Lineage (NCBI taxonomy): Eukaryota > Metazoa > Chordata > Actinopteri > Cichliformes > Cichlidae > Rhamphochromis > Rhamphochromis sp. 'chilingali'. The sequence continues at coordinate 20,313,583 of NC_137943.1, read as the reverse complement.
GGCTCCATCCTCTATCACCAGGCAGAATTCTATCTATTGCTCTCCATCTTGACCCCCCATTTCATTCTGTGCCCACATACAAACTGTACAAATAGGAAAGGGGGAGAAAAAAAAATCAATATCAATACGCGAATGACTGAGCATGCCCAGTGTGGTACTAACCCGGTGACCCTGTCAGTCGGTGTGATAAGAGGAGCAAAAAGAGGCTGTTGTTTGGATTTGTGGGTGAGTGACAGAACGGGGAAGGTTTGTAAGGATAAGTTAAAGCAGCAACGCTGGCTAGAGTGACAAGGCTCTCGTGGGACTCTCTATCAGCGGGTCGAGGCATAGCAGCAAGTACAAACGGACACTCTAACTCAATTCAACTGTATTTCATCATCAAATAATGGCCAGCTTTCATCATCATTTATTAAAAAATTACCTTTGGATGAGAAGTGGAAGAATCTGTCTCTACACAGTGAATAACATTGTGTATGTATCAGCTTACTATAAAGACCTGGTTTACACAAATGAAGTAAGTCAGTTCTACATGCTCTGGTTTAAGCTACCCATCATGTAAGATTACATTTGTGAGTTTTGTTAGTTTATCTGTTAATATTTTCCACTCTGTAGGTCCCTCGCCAATTTCCCCACAAACTGAAATGCCCAAACATAGCTCACAAATATTTTTTTTCTTTCCCGAACAGCTGGATATTTCTTGGACAGATTAAAAATCTGTGGGTTAATAATAATAATAATAATATTTTTATTTGTATAGCACTTTTCAAAAAATAGGGTGCTTCACAGTATTAATAAAACTTACGCAGTGAAGATAAGTACATATATTGAAACATACAGACACGTAAACAGACTTACGGTCAGACACACATACGTGAAAATAGTTGCAAAAAAATGGCCGAAAATAAAAGGGGAAAAGTTTAAGGGAGCGCTAACCAATAAAAAGTCAATTAAAGCAAATAATAAACTTTTGAAGCACACACTAATTTATATCAGCAGAAGTGCATTCCCTGTGTTCATCATAGGAAAGGAACGTTTATACAAAGTGTTTTCCATCAACAGTGCAGCTCTATGGTATGGTCAAATTTTTGGCTACGCAGATACTGAAAAGGATAATTTCACTGTTGTTTTTAATCTATTCACAGTATTTTAGCAACAGATCCTGTTAGCGAAATCTCAATCAGAAACAACCATTTTAAAAACAGCAACCAAACTTCGCCACTACTTTTTATTGCCTTAGCAGCCCGGTGTCGAGGCTGCCGACTTACCGCAGACAGCAACTGTGTTCAGACTCATATGTCAGCTGCCAGGCTTACTTCACAAAGCAGTCAGTCTTGCACAGAGCAGCCTGGCACCCGCCCTAACTACAGGAGTTAAGGATGTGATGAAAAAGGGGCAAGTCTTCTTCTATCAGCACCCAAGCAGAGATTGATTAACTGCAAAAAAACCCAGCAGCTCATAAAGCTACTTAGCCCGCATCTCAAAACAGCCTTAAAGCAATTGCTCCTATAGACACATGGGTACATTTTTTTTTCATTATGACCTCAAAGGGAATGTGGTAATGTAATGTAATGCAGCAATGACGGAGAAAGCCCCCCCCCCCCGCTACAGCATAAGCAAATCTTTTCTTTAGGCAGAGGGTATTCTGTGAACAACAATACAGCCCTAATAGCAGGCAATTGCTGTGGCTCAGTTTTATGGTGTAAGACCTCCATCAATCCCTACTCAGTCATTATGTGGGGACAAGCCGGTTAGCAAATCAATTGGCCTCAGAATCGGTGGTCTGCTCAGAACAGGAAGGGGCCGTCCTGCCGTCCACCATTATTTCCCTTCTTTACAGCCAAAGACATTTAAGTTTGTCAGAAATCTGACTGACTGGCTGTAATCCCGAAGGCAAACTCTACAACCTTTAACAAAAATCCGAGCAGGGTTAAAAACAACCTGTTGTCCAAAGTTTGCTTCAGAGAGCTGGACACTGAATGAGATGCTGAATCCGTAAAGCCCAGTGAATTGATATGAGCTAAATGAGGCAGAAAGTTAGCACCAAGATGTGAAAACAAAAAGGCTGAGGAGAGCCATTAGGAAGACGTCAACAACTCAGAAAGGAGCCCTGAGGGCACTTTGTTAGCCCTCACTACGAAATCAGCCCTGGAGACCTGCAGAAAAAGGCCTCGCTCACTGCTGATGCTGTGCTTTAAATTCAGCAAGAATAGACAGACCAGAAAAAAAAGCTAGAACAGCCAGGCAGTGGTTTAAAAACAAAAAAAACCTCAGCTGCTGCCACTTGAAAGAGTGTGAAAGGAAGTGAAATGGTAATCCCGCCTCTGTCTTTTGTTTGAAATTGAAAAACAATCCAAACAGAGGCAGGGTTTAGACAGTCGGGGGGGGGGGGGGGGGGGGGGAGAAACTGAGACCCTTGAAAAGGACACTTCCTCACCACAGGAGGAAGAAAAATAAAATCAGCAGATTTCGCATGTCAAAGTGCCAGGACAGAGTAGCAGGGGAGGTAAAGAGGGAAAGGAGAGTGAGCTTCACAGCATGGGGGGGAATTTTGAAAATTGAACTGATGGTTAGTTCTCTATATACGAGCAGACATCTAAGCACACAGACACTAATTTCCCCACCCAGGCTCGAGCACATAGTTGTTCTAAATTTCTCTGTCGCTTAGGGATTAGAGGGGATCTTAAGGTTCCCAATAAAAATGCCTGCGCCTCCAACCAAAAAAAGAAGAGGTGTTTGCTTCGCCGCAAACTTCCTCCGTCATCCAGAGTTATCTCACGGCCGATCACTGCTGTTTAACTTTCTTTCGCTGGCTTTGATTCCAATGTAATCTTTGGGCAAACATCAAAACACTTACTGACTCTAAAGTGGAAATGGGATTCCTGCTTAGAGCTGGTGTCCCCTTTCATTTTCCTATGCGAAGCCCACCTAGATAAAAGCAGCCTTAACAGTGGAGAAAGGCCTCTTTTATAATTCTATTAGAGCTCCGTCCCTCCAGCTCTCCGTTGAGCAATGGATTCTGACCCTGACTTAATTAAGTGGCAAATGGCAGAATGATTCTCCTAAATCCAGCCCACGGAGTCAAGAACACATGACTGAATTCAAATAAAGAGGAACAAACAAGGATAATTAGTCAAGCCTGAAAGACAAAGGCAAGCAGGAATTTATAGGAAGGGAAGGGAAACTGAGACAAAGCGGGTGGAGCCAACGGTGGAGGAGCCACAGGAATGACCAATCTGAGTGCCTGCAATAGTGGTGCCTTGGCCTGGAGGAACAGGAGGATGGCCATCGCACATCTTTCACATGCCGAGTCCTCCTAAACTATCAAAGCGTCTAAGCTCCTCCCACTCGTCCATGATCATCCAGAGTCACTGTGGATACATCAAACAGACGCACTGAAGGGTGGAAATGGCAGAGGGAAGGGTCTTTGGGTTTGACCAGCCTGAACAGACTTCACAGTGGGGGTGGGCGACTTGTATGGGACCAATTCCCATGCAGCCAGCAGCTTCACTTCCACAAACCGAGGGGTGGGTGTGTGTGTGTGTGAGGGGAGAGTGAGGAAGAGGGGCAGCAGCAGAAAGACAGAGAGGGGGCTCAGAGGGAAACTACTGAGATGAACAAAAAAAAAAAAAAGAGCACACAACAGGGAAAGAAAGCTGGGCCCCAAAGCATCAAAGGTTGCTAAGGGCAAGAAATGAAGGAGCAACACAGTAAACGCCACAGCAAGAGTGCTAAATAAGGCCTCCTATGGTCCAGCGGGTTACACTGTAGACACGGTGTGCTCTGCTCTGAGAATAACAACACAAAAGAATTAAGACAAATATTTTACAAGTGGAATTGATGCTGCTTCTCTCGCTTCAAGAGTGCGGTCTGAACAGATGACCAGAATTCAAAAGGTTGTTGTGTTGGGCTCTAAAGAAAGGCCAGTGGAAAAGCATCTGGCTGCTGTAGGCAGGCAGAGGGATGAGTTGAATATATTGTGACATTAATGAGGTTGTCAGCCTCCTCATGATGGAGTGGCTGTGTTTTTGTGCCAGCAAGACTAACACCCTTAAATGCTCATGCTGTTAACCCCTGCTGAACCCTCGCCTCACATACAAAGCTGAGGGGACGACGAGCACATGCCCCCCTTAAGTGTGCGTCCCAGTGCACGCAGGTTTTAAAAAAAAAATCTCGATCACATAAAGCAGTTGGGTTGGATTCTTTTTCTTTATTAGTCTTTATTTTTTAATGCTAACAATATTGAATCTTAATTTCATGGCTTAGGCCCCTTCTTCAATGAAGCAGTCCTTCCTCTATGTCCACCTGGCCCTGAAACCCGGTGGCATGTGGGCAATTAGTGACTACAGTACCACTTCTCCCACACAGGGCTAATTACTGACCTGTGGGTTTCATTTAGAGAGAAACAGAGGCAGAGGACATGGTAAGGCCCAGTCATTCATTTGTCTTAATTAATTACTCTTCCTCCACCGGGGCTCCTGGCAAGGCCAACTATTCTAAAATCTCTCTGGTGAGTTGGTGTTCCCGCACTCGTAACCTGTGAGTAGCCTGGAAGCTTTGCTCCATGTTTTGGGAACTAATATGCAGCACAGAGGCCAATCTGGTGAGATCCTAAAACAGAAGTTTATGGCTGATATTATTATTATTATTTAAAGCAGCAATAAAGAACTTGGCAGGGCACGCCAAGGTGGCACTGCTGGAGCAGAAGGGGTTAAAAAAGGCAACGGGGCCAGGTTTGGAGAGGTTAGCGGTGTGATTCATTTTTATTACCACGCAGCCCCTGCAGGCGGCAGGAGTGGCAAATTATTTCTGAAACAAAGTGGAGGGCTCTCATCAGAGCTATTACCTGCCTGTGGCCGAGGGCAGCGCGGAGCCTACAGAGGGTGACAGTGAGAGGCCCACGTCAGTGAGGGATAGCCGTCCACATCCGTCCACGCTCCAGGACATCTCCCCCAAATGAGTCTTGGTGTCTTGTGTATGTGTTTCATTTTTTTGTGTGTGTGTGTGCGCGGCAAAGGATAGGGGTAAAGTTAACCGCGAGACCTCTCCCACAGTTTCCGTAAAAATAATCTGTAGTGTTTTTCTATCACAAACATGCCACGCAATTAGAGGTGACATGCAAAACACAACGACTCCCAGGTGCTAATTAAAAGAACAACTCCCCTGCAATATGCTGACTGCAGAGATCAGCCACAATGCACAGCTCCCGCAGATTTATTATCACACATTTAACTGTATCCTGGCCAGATCTGACTTCTGCTGTTAGCATGTTGGCACTACTTGATACTGAAGAAGCTTTACCGCTCTACCAATAAATAATTATTTATAAATCTGCTGGCTGTAAGGCGTTAGCACAAGAGCAGTTTAGTTAATCGAACTGCTTTCCTTGTTTCGTTCTGGGAAGAGATCCTATAAGATGAGGACTAAAAAACTGAAGAGAACACGAAAACCAGCAGACTTGGTGGCTCATTAGAACCTGAAAGCCCTGAGCATTTATTGGTGGATCAATAGCAGTTATAACTGCATTATAACAAGCCAAAGAGACTTTGTCTAACATGCCTATTCCAAAAATATTCAAATTTAACACCAACTTAGAAAACATTGAGAAATATTTATCTAATGATAACAAAAATCCTTTAAATGCACGCATACTGGTGCGTGGGTATTTATTTGTGAATTACATTAATTGCATTATTCTCACACGGACAAAAAAGTCTAGTTAATAGCTCATGCTTAAAAAAACAAAACTACAGCAAATAAATTACTACCATTGCAAATGATGCTTTATTGGTACCTTGCATTCTTCTGCAAAAGCAGGTAATCCTACGTACATATCCATGCATATTAACACGCTTTCTATTATGATGTCTGTAATCATTCTGTTCTACGCCAGCAATTGCACTGCTGTGCAGATCCGCGTACGACAAATCTATATATTGTGTTCTTTCGCACCCGAATATCATAAGCTAAAACAATCTTGTGGATGAGTGCTTTTAAGTTAAATCTCAAAAATGCAAAAGGGGTAAAACTAGTCTTGCAGGAGACATTCTATCAGACGCCGACTTGATATTCAGGTAGTTACTGAATCGTTTAGATTAGGTGTCACTAATGTTTAGTAGAAGTCAGGAGCCATACACCGCCTGCCTGGGTGCCATCACAAAGCTGCTGCATGTCACCGGTGTGACACAATTAAAATTCTCCCTTATGCGCGGTGCTCAATTTAAGAGAAGCACCCACAGAAGTGGCGTCAGAATTCAATAAAAATAATAAAAGAAACCGCATCCCTTTAAATTGGTTTGAATTCATCATTCAGGATAAAGCAAAATAGTCCGATGCAAAGCAGAGCAGAAAGTCCAGAGCATCTAAATGACCGGTGTCCATATATGATATTTCCAAGTTCTGTTTTTTGGCTAAAGATTAGTTATCCTGCGAATGAGATTTATTGTTTGACAGTGAAAACTAATGGAGATGCTGCTCCGGGATAAGATCGGATTTTTTAGACAATGAAGAACCTTCTTGCTCGAGGCGACGTGCGACTGACAGCGGTAGGGAGAGAAATCAACATCAATAATCTTTCATCAAGTCCACAGTGGAGCACTTTCACACAGATACCATTCAATAAACAACTGTAGGCCATCATTCAGGTCTGAACTGGCCGGAGAGTCAGAGAATGAATCCAAGAGGAAAAATAACTGAAAACTTGCTCAATGTTGCACAGATCATTTTATGTGGGCCAACTGTGAGCAGAAAAATATGCATTTCCTAAAGAAAGTAGTTCATAAAGGATACAATTTGCAGTTTTACAGCCTTATGCTGCTTTCTTATTAAGAGATCTAAGCTATAATAAGTGATTTCAAAGGTTAAACTCACAGGAAAAAAATACTATGAATTAGCAGCAATGGAGGTTACACTCATAATTAATGAAACTCCAACAGTAAGTTTTGGCATGTAGCAACAATATGTTATAAGTGTAATATTAACTGTTTATATGCCACTTTTGGCTTGTAAATAGCACCACTGTAAACAAAGTGTGCACTGGCCTAAAATGCACACATCAATCAAGCCATAGTATCACCCGAAGGTTGGAATTAGGCCGGGAACTGATGACCGTTTCCACTCATAATCACTCAAGTGCTTATTAGAGTTAGAGGTTTCAACCGATTAACCTATTTGTAGTCCAAAATACTACAAAAATAAATGACCAGCTCATCAAGCTTTCATAGCCCAACGTGACATCTTCCTAATACATTCTCTTCCATACCAACAGTTTGAATTTCACTAAACGGTTCAGGTACTTATATCGTGCTTTAGTTGAGCACTCAAACCACTTTCTACTGCAATTCACCCTCTTAGTGCTTTTATGTAACATTTACACACTCAGACTCAGGGTTCAGTATTTTGCCTGAGTATATGTCGACACATGAATTGTAGGAGCTGTGGAATCGAACCTCTGACCTTCCAACCAGCAAAAGACCCGGTCTATCTCCTGAGCAACAGCTGCCCCAGTGCAATAGTCCTTTCATGTTACAAAGTAGGACCATTATAAAGTGAGAGCGGTTCATTTATGTTTAACACATTCTTGCTATTTAACATATTATACTGTCTTAATCTACTAAGCATTGGCTTAAAATGACAAAACAAAGATGTTACACCTCTACCATGTTAAAGTCTGTTACATTAAAATTTTAAACCTAACCACTATTTATGTTTCATTATAAGACAGGTTGGCCACATTGATTGGATACTATCAAAATACATCTACGTTATCAAGTTGGTATGAAAAATGTTTTCTAATTAGTTTGCAATAAAAAGGGTCCCTGTAATGCCATATTGTTTTAATTTTATTATATATTTAATTAAAATTTGGAAAGATTTTAGTCTCTGAAATGTAAAAACAAAGGTACTAGCAAAGAAAGTAACCAGACGTCCTGCTTTCTTAAAGTTACAAAGCTGTGATGTTAAACAGTCTAATGCCACCAGGGAGACCCTACAGACAGTCTCTGTGTGACAGACAGAGTGATGACCCAGGCCTGTATGATGGATATGTGACAGGGCAGCTTGGGACCTGAGGGCTTGTCTCTCAGGGTGGGGTTTAGCCCTAATGGTGTGCTTAATTACCTGCACAGCCACACAGCAGATCATTAGTCAGGCGGGAACGCTAGGCCTCACCTGTCACCAAGAGATAAACAATCCTCCTACCAGATCTCAGAAGAAAGGGAAAAGGTATTTGTCGGGGTGGGTTAGGTTAGGACAGGCGTTCACAAGGTGAATGGAAAAGTGTCATTTAAGAAAAACGGATTAACAAGAGCCGCTCGCCAGGATCTAAAGTAAAACACACTGGCTTTGCAAACAGTGCTGAGAAAGTCCCAGACGTATCGGCACATGCTGGATCTTAAAAGAAAGCCTGAACAGAGAGCTGTTTCAGATGTGGTTTTGGTTTGCTAATTTTCTCTTGATTAGTACTTACATATCAAATGACAAACATGATGGATATGAAGCTAGTCAGAGCATTTATCAGGCAAGTGCAAAATGATGTCACATTCCTCTGGTGAAATATGGTTTTCCAGTGGACAGAGGGTCAGAAGCATAACAGAGACTGTTGATAACAACAAAGCAGTGACTGATACAAGAGAAGCACAGCGATCAGTGTGTACAGGATGGACTGACGCTCAGACATAAAATACTGTGTTTTTGGCTCAATAGGCTGACATTTATGGACCCCTGGTGCTTCTTATGGAGCATTTTGCGATGTGAATTGCCTCTGTTCAAATGTGGGTGGCTAATAAATGGCAGCTAATGGAGAGAAGACAGCGCTGCCTTCTCATTCTATAATCTCTGCACGCTTCATTAAGCAGCACCTTTATTTGTAGAAGTATGCTAACCTGGTGCTGTCGCTCCCTGGCTTGGTGTACCCCTCCAAAGCGCCTTCCCACACACTGTTGGCCATTGCGTTACCGATGGCAGTCATCACCATGCTGAGCTCCACCGGCCAGTCGTCCAAGTCAAGAGAGCGCACGCGAGACAGGTGGGTCCCCAGGTTCCTGTGGATGCCTGAGCATTCGATGCACATCAAGGCACCCAAGTTCAAACTGGCCCAGTCGGGGTCTGCGTGACAGAAGATAGGAATTAATAAAAAAATTAAAAGTATTAACAAGAGATGCTTTGAAAGCCTCACCAGGAAATTTGTGATGAACCTATTTTGAGTATGGTTTAATGTTGGTAACCTCTTCAGGGAAAAAAACCCAGTACAATTAAATTAGTCAGACAAGAATAATCAGTATCTGCCAAAACTGCAAGATGCAGTACTTCTAACAGTGCTGAATACTAGTTCTAACTTGAGAAAAGCTGGTAGAAATGACTCGATATCAAATAAAACCTTTGCAGTTGCTGTTTGGTCCCCAAAATGTAGTTTTTTGCACCTTCCCAAATGTAGCAGCACCTCCAAATGCAAACCCAACCCACTTTTATTATCTAATAATATGACGTCATAATTTTCATATAGCATTACCAACTCTCCTACAAAGTGTTTAATGTTCTAAGTGGACTTTTTTGTGCCCTGTTGCACTGTAGGTGCATTGTATGGAAAGTTTTTAAAGTATTTTTTGACAAAACTAAGGAATCTGGTTACAGGAGTATGAAAATTGAAGTTTTTTTTTTGTTTGTTTGCTTTTACGCACGACGTGATAAATTAAAGATTAAAAAACCCTCTCAAAATCTTGACCTCTACTACCTTTTGTTATGTCACCAAAAGAGGGGAAGAATGTTGGGTTTTTTGTCTTTAATCTGTTCCTTTAATATCTGTATTTCATATGTAATAGACAATGTGTTCAGATGTGTTTTAACCGTAGAGAGTTATACTCACTTGGTGCGTCACAGTCCACACAGAAGCTATTCCCCCTCACGTTTCGTATGGACTGAATGGCCATTGCATCACTTTGGCTGCCCAACCGAGACTGTGAGAAATGAAGGTGAGAATAAATCAACGGGAACTAATTATTTCACTGGCGATCACGAGAAAGCAAACAATTATAGCTGGACTCAAATTATAGACAACAAGCAAAGGGAGAGAGAAAAGGTTTTTCAAAGTCTCGGGAAAAGACACAGGCAGAGAAAATATGAATATGAAAATTAGGATGTGTCTCCCCAGTATGCTGACACAAGCCGTGTTCTATCTCTGATGTCTGTCACTTCTAATAAGAGATCCCCCACACTGCGGTGCACCTGTCTGACAACCTCCCACATGTGACAGCTTGAAGTGGGGGAAGAGAGGAGGGTGAAGGCGTGATAAAGGTTGGAAAGAAGGAGAAAAAGAGGAATGTAAATTAAGTGGGAGAAATGTAGCACGATGATGACGATCACGACGATGTTTTGATTAGATGATAATCGCCAACCCTGTCCAGTTCCTCTGATATTCTTTATCCTTCATGACAAACTGTACCTTGTTCTTTATGCTTTCACAAGACTGCAGGCTGGCAAAAATCTGGCTCTCGATAGCTTGGACCCACAGTTCCCTCTCCTCATACGTGGACGCTTCAAAGTTCCACGTCTGACCCGTCAACGACACAATCACGAACTCAAAGGAATCCTCTTGCTCTGGAAAACAAAACAAAAAAGACACACAATATATTAGTATTGATTAGATAATTAGATGCTTGGTAAGAATGTGTATAAAACATCTTTTGGTCATTTTAGCCTCTTTTAACAATAAATAGTACAGATAGACAAGAATTATTGTATGAGAGTGACGTGCTGCAAAGTTGACCAGCTAATATATTAGCTTGACTTGACACTGATAGTCATGAATTAGACCTAAAACAGATGATTTGAAGTTCAGCTCAGAAATCGGTGACACATCCAACGTTAAACAGAAAAATTGTGTTGGTGGTTCAACTGGAAACACATTGCTAAAAGACAATCAGAAACCACTGGAGACTCAGAAAAAATACTTATACCGCATCAGGGTCACAGTCACTGCAAAGTTAGCTTTATAACCTGTAGAGTCTCGAGCATTGCTAAAGTCAAGGTCACCAACTTTCACCTCCCCTATTTGAGCTCTACAGAAGCTATCTGTGCAAACACATCGATAGACATTGCTTATTCTTTGAGTCGTCAACCCTTCTGTAATCAAAGATGCAACTAAATGATGCTTTATCAGAGGCAATCTCACCAGCAGACACATTTGTTCTCTTAAAACTCTGGGATTGGTCAACTCTTGCCTATGTCTTACCAGAAAGACTAGTCTGGGAGGCAATTGTCCTCTACAGTTTTTGATATGAGGCTCTGGCACTGGTCAGGTTAGTTAGAGCAGAGCACCAGAAGAATGGCATTACAGCTCATGTTCTTACTTCTTAAAGCAGAGGCTGCTTTGTTGACAGTTACAGAGTTCATTGCTTAAAGCTGACAATGTGCATTTGATAAAATGATGTTTGTACAGCTCTCACTTGAATATGATAGTCCAAGATTAGCTCTCGATCTTTATTAAGCATCCTCTGGATCAAAACAAAAAGTAGAGGAGGAAAAATATCAATCCTGTTCCTTTTTTTAATTTATGTGTTTTAAACTTAAAACTTTAAAAAATGCTTCCCATGATAATATAAAATATATCTATAATCATCTGTGGATTCACTTTAATTATATTATTTAGCTATGATTCACTATACGAATGTAAACAATGAAGCAGACAAACAGTGGCAGTATCAGATGTGATGCTTAACATTTTGTTGCAAGTTTTTTGTGCTATATTTGTTTTTCCTTTTGAGCATTTTAAAGCTAATGTGGTACTGCTTTCCACGTGTGTTCTTTCAGGAGGCTTACTAATTGTCAACAAATGTCCGATATATTTATGGATGTGGAGTAAGCAGCCGCTCCAAACCAAATGCGACATCTAACTCGTGGACACAGTCAGAATTTTGCATTTCATGGCTTTGATTTGAATAACTTAAGCAGTGACTTGACTTGCTCAACTCATAGAAGAGACTATCTTGGTTCTCACCATAGGAATTTGATACTTACTTTGACTAATCGCACTACAACTTTAATGGCACACGCAACTTTGCCCAGTTCTTTTTTGGAAATGGTAATCTAATTGTTTGTGTGTGTGTGTATAAATATTATTTTAATTAACACACCATTTTGGTAAGTTTTTATAAACAGAAACTGAAAGGCACTGCCTCAGATCTGTCACTTTAGCCCCAGTCACAGAGGGAACCACTAGTCAATAAGCAATAATGTGTGGGAGCACCACTTACATTTAATTCCTGTGACACACCTGCCATTCATTAGAGTGATTTTGCACAGTATTATAGCAGGACTTAAATTAAATCTTAGACAGCTTAAAAATGTGTCTAGAATTGAAGATTTAGACTGTCGGAACACCAAATAAGGCCAGATTTGGGTTTTCATGCAGAGTATACCATTACTAGCTTTCAAAGAGTTTTTGTAGATGTTTTGTATTGTTTGTAAATTAACTGCCACATCTCCAGCAACAGTTATTAGTCCAAGATAAGCAGGTGCTTATAAATATTTGTGTCATATATCCTTAAAAATTATTTTATGAATCGACTGAATGCTAAAATCTACTACCAAAAATTTAATCCTTTATCCCCCAATTTTTCCTCCTCGTCATAACACACAGATACATTTTTAAACCAAGCTGCTTTGAATCCATTTTTCCATCCATTCACTGTGTTTAACTAAGATTTATGAAAATGTCACCTGTCGTTTGCAAAGAAGAGGTCTGACACAACATATGTTCCAACACATGCTGTAATGATTCTGCTGTTCAGCAGCAATTCATTAACTCTGTACTGTACCCGTGTAACGTCTCTGGTCTCTGCACATGCTTGAGCTCATAGCCAAATGATTTGTAATTACCTAATTATGTCTATGCAAATAGTCATCTCATTTGCATAAACCATGCTTGGAGGACTGGAGGCAAATAGACACAAGAGGAAGGGTTTTTTCTTCTTCTCCTCCTATGTAGCTTTTATCCAATGGAAACAGTTCTACTGATAAGCTATCTGTGCTGCTGTTTACTGCCAAACGTGTTGACATAATTTACCATTAAATAAGTTTAAAAGTTTTTTAATTGCACAGATGCATTGATGCTTTTACTGCAATCCATTCCGAAATCTGAACACAAGGAGATGCTTAACAATAAACGGCTTCTGTATGAGTTATAAAATGAGGGCTATCACATCAAAGAAATTACTACTTTTTCCCCCATTCATAATCAATTCACCCTCCTTGCTGTGAGACACGAGCCTGTGCTGTTAAATGACAGATGTCTGATGGACGCCACTAATGTAGCGATCCCTGTGCCGCGGCAGAGAGCCATCTCTTCAGGGGGAAAGCAATAATCCAATTAGCTCGACGCCGACTTCAATTATCTGATTTAGTTTGTGGAATCGACTTCAGGTCACAGAGAATCAATAAAGACTTGGAAGCCTCTTTATTTAGACTTATAGTAGAAAAAGTCTTTATGTTGGTGTGACATAAGAAAACACTGATGGGATTACAATATTTTTTAAAAAGATAGAAGCCTACCATTAAAGATAAAGAAGCAAATAGGTGAAAGAAAATAAAAGAAAATTACATTTAGAAAAAAGAATAATTGCAATACCCACAGTAGAAATCCATTTTTCTTGTCAAATATACCTTCAGGTACAATAACTAATGCATCTGATTATAATTTGTGATTTTCAGACTCAAATGTTGTTGTACTTGTGTTTTCATCTTTTTAAAAACCTGAACAAAGCTAATTATTCTGTTGGCTGCCCAGGCAATAAATTGGAGGCATTAAAACACTTTCATTATGGAGATTAAAAAAGCGACGGATGGCTGGTTTCTTAAACTGATGAGTATACAAGACAAAACAAATCCAATTCTCCATGCATAGTAATGCACACACGTGAAACATGGTGTAACCACGGAGGTAGCACACGATTGTATGCAGCAGGAATCTTTATGTGTGACCCATGTACGGTCATTACATGCAGCTCCACTACACAGTGCAGCAATTCAGCTCCACGTGAGCCGAGGTCAGAGTGTTTCAGTAAATCTGAGCGTGAACCGAGTGTCAAAGGTATCGCTGCTATCTCGCAGGCACCTGCAATGATGAGCTTGTACAAGCACCATTAGCGCTTCTGTTATTACTCAATTGTTGCGGTTAGCACACGGCTAACAGAGGAACCATCACCTTCTCACATTAACATAAGCATTAACCTCCTGACCATATCAATCTGGGAGCCTAAGGTCAACAAGTTCTTGCCAATTAGAAGTAAATTACCACAGCTCTGCGAGTGGGCGGACGAGGAAGAACACAATTTAAAGCCAATGGAGGCACAAACTGTGAGGAATGACCAAACTATGATTTCCCTCAATTAGCATGGCATAATAAAAAAGAAATTATAGTGTGATGGCCATAAAGCTAAAGAGGAAGGAACAGATAAAGATACACATCTTCGTCCGACATTAAATGCATCATAAAACTGTTCAGTCACAGGTTCATTCGCAACTTGATGGCACCTCGCAGCAACACAAAAGCACTTTAATTAGCAAAACATTTCTTCAAGATACAAAAATAGATGGCAAATAGTTGTTGTTTTTTTACATATTAACTACACTGGACTTACATGAGTTCAGATTTTTTAAGTACCTCTGCTTAAGTAGTTACATTGTGTAATTACAATGTAATTACAAAGGAAGATACTGTACCCCCCCTCCCCCTTTTTGATTTCATATTTAAGTTATATGTTAATGTGAACAAGTGAAGTTATAAGACAGACTGTGAGCAACCATCATTCATCTTAGAGAGACGGCTGTTTTTCTGACTTGTTATGATCCTGAAAAACGTGTTCAGGCATTCATCTGTGGCAGGCTCGACTACCGCAGTAATGTAGTCCAGTAAATATTCTTCCAAAAACATTAGAGGAAGGCTGCAGCTTTTCCATACCACTGCTACAAGGTTATTAATCACATTTAATGATGGAAAGCACATGATGCCAGTTTTCTCAGAAGTACACTGCTTCTCACATTCAGCCTGAAATGACCAAGTTACACTGATGCCAGTCGCTTTATGTGCCAAACTGTTCAATACCAAACTGTCAGACATGCATTATTCCTCACAGAGACAAATTAATTAGGGATACAGCAGTTATTGTCAGTTCCGCCCAAGCTTCAACTTGCTACGTTCTAATTTTAAATTGTAGAAAAGCAACCAGTACGGCTCGTTGCGTTATACTTTTAAAGACACACCTCTTCAATCTGACACTAGAATTGCTAAATAATAATAGCCACATCTAGAGTCACTGAAGCATATGATCATTTAATCAACATTACATCTTGGGAATACAAGTGTAGAATAAGACAAATTTAGGGTTTCAGTCAGAAAATTGTGTTTCTGTCACTCATATAAAAAGTGTGCTTTGCTGTGACGTGACATGTGTCTCGTAACGTGTAACTGCAACTCGCACAGATATAAATGCTGCCGATGGAGTCGGCCACTAGCACAGGCTGCGTCATAGGCTCTGCATAGATTCAGCGCAGGAGCATGATTCAGGCGTTACTCTGTCCAACGATTTCACAATGGTGGAGGGAAATATTCATTATGTAGATGCACTGAGAGTCATATGGAAGTCTATTCGCCCCTCCATTTCTCTCTCCTTCCTCTCTGTTCCTTTCTTTACAGTTTTATATTTCTATATAACAGAAACTTTAATATAACAGTTTCTTTTTCATGTTTTAATATGTTTGTGCTTTGCCTGTTTTCAGCAGGGCTTCGAGTCCTGCTCTCTATGTTAAACATTAAATTTTTGGATAGTGATCTACTACAAATTCTAAGTGGAGCTCTGTGTTATGTTAAGATATATATTTTGTTTGCTTTATTATTTATTTTAGTATACTGTCTTCTACACTTTGTACGCAGGAGTTTCTAGACCTGAATCCACTATTCACACATAATGCTTTAAGTGCATTTAGGGGATAGCTGTCTCCTTTGTGTTATTGTACCGATGTTATTGAGTACTTCCTTTATTATTGACTGGTTGCCATTAAAAATATTTACTTGATGTGCAAAAATCAAATTGAAACCTCACAGACAAGACAGTGACTCGAGGATGGTGCTTCCTCTATAGCTGTGCATGTGCAGCAGATGTACCATCGAGAACCTGTGGACCAGATTAGCACCTCAGGGGGTTTGGTGCTGAGCCCAGCTGTGCTGTCTAAAACGCAGTCTGCAACCCTGGATCTATCTGTCTAAGCCCTTCAAAGACCTCTGGAGACCGGTGTCACAAACCCTTTGAGATGACTTAGCAAACAGCTCTTCACCTTGAGGACTCTTTATTTCATCTATTTGCGTGAGCGCTTCACTGAAATGACAAGGTGCAGAGGTACATAAGGTGAGCTATTGTTTTGGTGTGTAGGATGTGCTGTTTTGTGTCGTATGCATGCATCAGGCAGTCACTTAAAGAAGTGCTTGCCGTTCCCGTGAATTAACGAGCAGTTGGGAAGAACAGGCCAAGGCGGTGCCATCTGTAAATGTCACAGGCACTGCTTGCTCATTTTACACATCATTAAAGCCAATATTCCTAACCTGTATCAGAGCAATCAGGAGCAGGCCATTACTGCGACAGGGGCCCCAGGGGAACCACGACCAAACTCCGAAAGAAAAAAGCAGAGAGGAAGAGAGCGATAGAGCACACTCTTTATCTATCTGACACACACAATTCTGCACACTTTTACACGCACACACTCGTGCTCAAACAAACGAGGAGCACACCTTCCAACAATAAACAAACACATGAAATCAGCACCAATACCACTACCCTAATAGCTAGTGCATTTAACAACAGAGCAGAATGAAAACAGGGCCAATTATACATGTATCTGTGGGCAGTGTGTATAGAGCCCAAATGAGAATCTTGTTATTCCTTTCCCTCTGTACTGTGGCACTCAGAAAGCTAAGCCATTACAAGAGTGGAGGCTCCAGGGACAGCTTTCGGAAATGAGAGCGAGTCAGGGAGTGACAAAACAAAGTATTGAGATAAACACCCACCATTAGCACAGGCAGTTAAACCTCCATTTCCTAATCCCCAGCTGGACTCCAGAGGATATTAACCCTTACTTTACTAAGGTGCAGGACAACAGAATACTGGATTACAGCCGGACTCTCAATATAAGCAAAACTTTAGCTTACTATCGACTGGCCTGGGTTAGGGAACATAGTCCAAAAAAGTTTTGATGAATGAATATTATAAATGTTATAAAGGCAGTTAAACATTTTGCAGCAGGCACTTAAATATATTGTGTTACTAGTTGGGTTGGTGCACTGTATGCTAGGCGTTCTCATTTAACATCACTGCAAATTGGTTTTGTTTCTTTGTCCAGTTGCTAGCAGGTAAATATGTCATTAATTCCAGATTATTACACTTATCACACTCCTAATCCGCATCCAGTGGTAAGCTTCTTCAGTCCATTTATACCTCTTCCTTAGCCACAGTAAAGATGATCTGAAACGTGCTACATTGGTATTAAAACCCATTTAGTTTTCAGGGTTTGCTTATTTAAGTCCGTTTGAGTTCTTCATGTTCATATATAAAGTAAAATGATTCCACTGGGTCGACTGTGGCAGACTGACAACATCAAATTTAGTTTAAATGGTTTTTAAATGAAAGATGATCTACACTTTTCAACCAAAGTGAAGTTCCCATCAGCATCAGCATTCTGGCCACGATCTTCAAACTGATTCAATTTAACCTTTCCAGTAATTTAAAAAGGGCGGTTACCATTATGATTCTGAGAGTCCACACTTTTACAAACACAGAAATAATTTCCCCGATTCTCCTTTAACTGCTGATAAAATTACATCGAGTGCTTTCAACCACTTTAAACTCAATCAGCTCAAATTTTAAATGAAACTACTCAAAGATTTAAAGTGATTATCCCGTTTCTGCACTTTTTTTAATTCAAAAATTAATTTGTGAAACAGAGTACACTGAATCCAATTCTGCTCTGTCACAAACAAACGCTTTATTCTGAATGCCTCCAACTGAGAAAAAAAGGAAGATGTTATCTTGCATTTATGTCTTCTTATCATATATTATGACTTAATATGTCATATTAATGTGAAATGTTATGAATGGTTTTTAACTATTATCATGTCTGAGTGCTTTAATAATTTTAGATTCAGTAGGTTATACTGAGGGTCTCCTATTTGTTGATGTTTAGATGCAGATTTATATTACATTACATTTACACCTAGAATTCATCATATTCATTTTTTCTGGAATTTTTTCGTCTTTTTGTTACTGACAGTTACTTTGATAGACAATAAAACACAAATTCACATTCAAATTGCATCTATTACTACGATTTCTAATCAGGCAGCTAAGCATTTACTTATAAATATTAGGAGTGTAAGTCACATCAAATCTAAAATTATATTTATAATATGCATCGCTTTCGTGGAAGTGTTTGATTTTGACGCTGCAACTAACCTTTAATCACTCTTGCAAGAGCTACATTCAGACACTCCTTTGACTTCATCGCCCGAGTTTTTGATCTGTTACGGTTTGTGTTTTTTCTATGTGTTTTATGGGTAAGTAGATGCACTGAAGTCTCAAAAATGACAAAAACAATGACTCAAATTAAACGTTAAACTCCTACTTATAGAACAAAAAAGTTGTCAAAATGGCACGTTAGTTGATGATCTCATACCGTAATCTTTTCTAAATCTAATAGCAGATATTATACGTCTTAAATTTGACTTATAGAAGTTTTAAATAATAAAAATGTTCTAGTGTCTGAAGCAAGTTCCCTAAGTCTTCAAAAATGGACGTGCAGTTTGACGGCCTTTGTTTGACTGGACGTCTGCAGATCTCGTTATCGTCTGCACATCAAACACATTCTTATTTTCTTTTAATTTCTGCCACTTTAGCAAGAATAAATATCTCCACCTATAAAACTGGAAGCATCAGCAAGGAAGGTCTCGTCACAGTTTACCTCCGTCCCGACACCCCCCACCCCAGCTCACATTGGGCAAGCTAAACTCCCCAAAACAATGAGCATTTGATACACTTTCTTTAAAAGAGAAATACATTAATGATGCTCCCTGACAGTCTGCATTAATCAGAGGGGGCTCCCCCTGAACACAACTCTTTATCGGCCATCGATTTTCCAGTGGGTTTATGGCGAGCGACACATCGAGAGAGCTCGTCGCCGGGCGGCTGCTGGGAAACACATTACGGGGCTGTCAGTTGTCTCGCCATGCATCCTGCATCATTCTTTAAGCACATGAGAAGTTCATTACACCGCACAGCTCTGACAGTGCATAGGATATTAGGGACTGTGTCCCTTGTGCCTATTCTTGGTGCAAGTGCAGCGCATTAGACGTAACAGAGAGTTTTGACTTTATCCAAATATGGCTTCAAATTGATTGTGGAAACATGGCCTTGCATTAATTTGAAATAAAATCATTTTGAAGCACAATAAAAGCTAAATTACAAGAGAGTACAACGGATGACTCAAACCCATTTGAAAGTATGAGCCCATCTGCCGAGTGTTTAGCCTGTAATCTTCATACTAATGAACTTAGTTTTAACATAAGTCTAAATTTCTCTCCACTTTAGCAGTGATTTGGAGAAGCCTCGCTAACTACTGTAGTGCCATATTTGGAAATTATGTTGCAGCGACTGTCTCTCCAGGCTCCCATGTACATCCCACACGTCCCATGTTGACCAAAATGATTTCTCACCTTAAGACGCTCACGCTGTTTTGATTTATGATGCTTCACAACTACTAAAATTCAATTTCAGCCTGCATTGCATGCTTCTGATTTGCCCCGTAAATGAGATAAACTGATAGCAATTTATTCAAGGATCCCACCTCATCTCTCCTCTCTCTCTTTCCTGTTCTTTTAACAGGAGACACAACTCACATCCCAGACTTGGGTGAATCCAATATTTAAGCGATACGTCTGTATTCCAGAGCATTCAGCAGAACAGACAAGCTGATGCTAATAGAAAAGCTTGCAGAGAACAATGAGAGAGACAGAAAACAATGTGCATGTTTGATGATGTGAGAAACATTGAGAATCTGCCTCCTCCTGTCTGATTACTCTTATACTTCGGTCTCTGAAGTAAACCTTGCACCGTGTGGTACACTTATTGCCGAGATATAAAGGGGTTCGATAATACCAGCCATCGCTAAGTGAAGACTTTAATGTGACTGTGTAATTCTGTCAGGAGATATACATTAAGATCTAAGTAATGTCAAATAAAACTGAAGAAACGGGTGCCTTGGAAAAAAAAAAGGATGCTTGATTAGATACACAGCAGCTCATCCCATTTCTTGGAAGCTGGATCGCTGTTTAGAATGTAAATAAAAACAGAATGCACTGCTTTGGAAATCACTTTAAGGCTGAAAATAGTCTGTTGAAACTGCTAGATTTTACTGCTTTTGAAAAGTATATAATCATTTTGAATTTGATCCCAAGTACATAGTTCAAAAAAATTGGGGCATGCGTCATGGAAGACAATCTGCTCGCAGATAATTAGGTTAATTGGGAACGTTATTGAATATACATCTCCAAGAGACGAGACGGAAAGACTTCGTGGGCATATAGTTCAATAAATTAAGAGCATAAAAATGCAAGGAAGGTGGGATTTCATCACCATGGTACACAGTTTGTAATTTATTTAGCAAATCGTGGATGTGGCATTATCGATATAATAAAGCTAACCTCAGTGATAGCACTGATAACTTATATATCTGTGAAGGCACCATAATGCTTAATGATAAATACAGGTTTTAGAGCAGAATGGCTGCCATCCAGACAACGAGACCATGCCACGTGTTAAGACAGCGCGGCAGACACACTGAAAATATAGTGACCATTATAAAAAAATAATATATAAATGTATTACAAAATCAAATTGAAATATATTATTTCAAAAAACAGCAAAATGTCTCAATTTCAACATTTCTATTCTGAATTTAACAAATCTTCAAATGACTGCAAATCAATTCGATACAACGTCCCAACTATTTTGGAAACAGCGATGTCTGTTCTGAAGGCTAACTCAGAATATTTTAAGACTGCCAGACTACCCCTACAGAAGCCGATGTCACCACACACTACCCTAGCAATAAAAAGGGCACCACTTATCTCATACCACTTATCTATGTGATGCTGATGATGTTCCCTCTATATAACAATGTGGTCAGCAGACCCATTCAGACTTTAAAGAGAAGCTGTCAGAGACCATGATAAAAAAGTATAATGATTATAAATGCTAAGCCCCATTTAGGAGGCGTCAATGCCATTGTTGTTGTTATCCAGCGTATCAATCTTGTTGATTGATCATCCCGTTCTGGTGACATCAGTTTTATGGCCTCTGAAATGCGCCACAGTGTTTTCACAATGCCATCCAATTAGACTAGTCCATTCATCATTGGACTGAAGAATCATTATTAATTGGGTGGAGAGTTGACTGCCACTCCCCTGCTGAGGAGGGCCACATTCGCTATTCACGCAACAGTAAAATAAATGGAGGCTTTGAGGGTGAACTGTGCAGGGGGCCACAGGGAGATACAAAACTACACACCTTTATGTGTATCATAGGCCACATTCAGCCAAAATAAAGAAGATTACATGCACTTATTCCATGACGACTATAAGGAGTCATTTTAAATCTGATCACTGAATAGCACATATGTTAATAAAAACAGTAAAAGGATGCAAAGAAGTTTCTATAGTTTTTGTCTGTATACATTCATGCCTACCAGTTAGGGCTACTGTTTAGATCTGTGCAACTTTATGTATCTGTGTGTGTGTGCAGAGCAACCAATAACCAAAACTTTGAAGGAGAAAGAATTAGATGGCATATCTGGTAAATTTGGTGCTATGTGTTAAACATAGAAACACAAACTGTACATGTACAATCGCAATTTTTTTTGTGTGTTTGCTCCACAAAATGAAACTGAGTCTCTATAATAGTAGGTGAGTATTTTGCCAGTCAGTCCCCTGTGCAGCACTTGAAAGATTTATATATTTTTGTTCATTCTGCAACTTTTATCATCTAGCTAATGTAGCATTGTAACTTTTCATACCTTCATTGCCTGCGGATAAGCCATCTGGCTTTGTGATGCCTGTGCTCTTTTTCCGTCTGTGTTTCTTGCGGTTTGCGTGTGGCGAGGGAGGTGGCTCAAGTTTAGGACTCGTTGCACTGCCCACACTCGAACCGGTCAGATCACTCGTCCCGTTAGCTGTGGGAAAAAAAGCATAAAAGGGGAAACAGTTACTGTTTTTGAACAGCGAAAGAAAACACACTCTGGATTTTCAGCCTTATCTTTAAGTTTAATTTTTACTATATGATCATCAGCTTGATGATCGTAGTTCTGACTACTAACTGGCATCAAACCTCACCAAACAAATAAAGTATGACAGGTATGTTTATTAATTTTAGCTCGTTTTAAACCTGATTAAATGCAGCTGTCCCATTGGTGGATCACTCATAGAAATGTGTAGAATAAGGTTCTGCTTTTTTAGACAGAATCAATTCTAGTCAAGATAATATTTCCAAACAATAGAAAAAAAACATCATGATTTATTCAAGAACTGTGAGGATGAACTTTGTTTTAGATTTGACATGTTGGGAAAAAAAATTGACATTATGATTTTCTTCTGGAGCTTCTGCAGGCAACGAATACACAGAGTAATGACTTCACGACTACTGAAGGAAAAATTTGACGGCGACAGTGAAGAAAAACAAGGTCATGCGGGATTTTCTGTCTTTTGCTATGATGATGCGTGATACATTTAGAAAAAGAGATGCAGAATATGGATGAAAAAGGGAATGCTGGGTTAAAAAATTTAAAATGACTTCATATGTATCCATAAATGACTTTTCCCTTGCAGATCAATATCATCAAGGTGACTTTGTGTGGACAATGTAGACTTAATATTTTGCAGATATACACATGTCTCAAAACTCTTACGTTAGTGGCACAGCAAGCGTTAACGCAATGAGTTACAAAAACAGAGATTGAAGCTAAAATAATAATAATAATTTTATCACGTCCTAAAAAGGGTGAAAAAGTATGTTTGCACCATGTTAATTCCTGTGAAATGACAGCTGAGTGTTTACAATATTGAAAATATCATGAAAAGTAAATGTAGACTTGTCACAATCCAGTATTGCATCTACAGTAGGAGGAGTTCAAAATGGCTACGAGAGCTCTAAAAGTAACTGTGTAACAACTCCAGCTTTAGATGGTCTGAAGGACAGGTATGGGGCTATCACTGAACAAATGGTTACCTAAGTTGGCCTGCGGCAAAGCTCTTTATATGACTGTCTGAGAGTGACAGGGGGCTAAGAGTCGGCTTTGTTTCTTGTAAGTGATTTTATAAATGTGATATTAACCTGTGCTACCGTTGGGCAAAGGGATAGGAGGGATGGGACGATAGGAGGGGGATGTCAGCTTGCCATCTTTCTGATTTCCTGACATTTGACATCACTTTCCCTTCTTTCCCCCTCCGGATGCCATTATGAATCTGGGAGCGGGGGCCAGGGGCCTGGGGGAAGCAGGGAGGGAGGGCCAGTAGATGGGCCCCATATTGCTCTCATCTTACCACCCTGTGTGGTGCTGGCAGCCTCCTCCATTGTCTCCCATCAAAAGCTCATTGTAGTGTGGCAAACTCCATTCATTTCCCTGTGCACCGTCCCAGCCCCAGGGGTGGAGTGCAGGAGGACAAGGGGCTCAGGGATTATTGCTGTTGTCGTTGCCAGTTGCACATGCTATAATGTGCGGCACTGTGCCATTAGCCAGTGTACAACATTAGGCCTAATTCGGTCATTACCTTTGGGGAGATGGGGCTGTCTTGGAGGAGTAAGATGGGCTCAGCGGGGGACTGAAGATGCCTGAGCGGGGGTGGGGGGAGCTCAGAGGATCGGGGATACACTGCTCGAGTGTGGGCAAAATATAGGAAACGACACCTGAGACGAACATCATTATGCCTGCCCTCCAAATTATTCTTGATGAGAGTTAATGTATACAAACCGTAAAGTCATTACTGGGAAAAATTAACAAATTCATTAAAACGATCTCTAAGTTGTTTGAAAACAGGAGAAGTGTCTTTAAAGGTAATCTTAATATTTCAGCATAAATAGCAATGTATTGATTATATGCCATCACATTAATAAACATAACATTAGTGCATGAGCTGGAGCCCATATATTAGGCTCTCTGGTGTTTTGAATGGCAGCGCGCAGCCACACATGTAGCAGCTCCTAGTCAAGGCGTCTGTTTCAATTTCCCTGCTCTCTTACAACAGCCCCCCTGAGACGAGTCATTAGCTGGCTCAGACAGCTGGGGGCACAGGGGTCCTCCAATGTGCCCCCCACCCCCCACCCTCTGTTTCCTCCTCCCTCTCCATACCAGCGTCTGTCCCGCCAGCACAGCTCCGTATGGCGGGTGGAAGACTCGAGCTCCAACCTGCCTCCAAAGTGACAGCCAGCATTTGTTTAATGTCGCTTGAGGTTAAAGGGGAGGGCTGCCCCTCAGGGGGGCCCAACCGTGTCATAAACACCTCTAATTATCAATTTCTGCCCTTAATGTTGTGGGAAATGACCCCGGCACAGCTCGCTCTGCACCTGAAACATATATATATGTAAAAAGGTATACACACCCCTTTGTTTGCATCCACTGGGCTTTAAGAAGTTTGTGATATTCAGGTGTAGGAGCAGGACATTTAAAACTACAGCACACATCACTAAGCAACAATAGCAAAGCGTGTGAGATATAATAGTTTTATATAAAGCCCCTGAGTGGTTCTCAGCTCTAAATGATGCATGGCAGGTTAATTAAAATTTGTTAAGTTGACAATTATGAAGTTGAAAGCAAACTGCAAGCGAGGAATTCACCGTGGCATTATTAGCTGGCTGTTAGCGTGCATGAGGGCCATCAGGACCAAGCTGGGTAATGAAGCACGCCGGGGACCAGAAGTCTCTTTACCCACTCAGCCAAGATCACCTGGGCAGCAGAGTAGGTACGAGGCTAACCTGTGATTACAGTGTATTGCACTCCCAGCACTGAGATGACAGCTCCAGAACGGAGGCCATGGGTGAGACAGAGGGCGCTGCTAACATCTTTACCAACGCTACGCTCAAAATGAATAAGAATGAAAAATGGTGAGAGAGTGAGCAGCAGGGGGGAGAGGGTGAAGAGAATTGGGGGGGGGGGAGTCATTTCATTGTTATTCAAGAGGCTCCGGGTAAGGAGCACTATGATTCCGCCAGGCCCCTTGACATGGCAGCCCTGCCTGTCCTCAATCAAAGCCAACGGCTGCAATTAATGGCAAAAATTAGAAACAATCACCGCCTCCCCCTTATTATCCTCAATTAGAGCGTACTAATCAAGGCCTGATCGCGCTCTGCTGCTCTCTCCAAACTAAATGTCAAACTTCATTACGGCCTGGTGTAGAAATCAAACGCCCCACATGCCATCACCCTCGCATTGGGAGGCCAAGGTGTAAAACACAGTGCCACAGGAAAAGGCTATCTGTGCATTAAGTACCTGTGTGCTGATGTGCAAACTCAGAAGAGAGAAAAAAAACACTCTTATATAAATAAATTAGCAATGGTGCAAAAATAAATTGGAGCACAAGGGATTAAAAAAAGGGAAGCGACGCAAACTTTGCATGGACTAAGGTTTTGATAATCAGCACAGCATTGTCAAAAAATTCATATTTTCATATTGGCATGAAAACTGACACGGCTCACAAGCCCTTCTGCAATTAACAATTATTTCAATTATTACAGGTTAACCTGATAAATACTTCTTAATTAATCAACTCTTTGTTCCACGTAAGCATCACTTATTTCTGACAAAACAATTTTATACATTTAACGTAAATAAAATGTGATAAAATATAACTAGAAATATTATTATAAACCAAAAATATATCAGAAAACATGAAAAGATAACCTTTGAATGATGTAAAGTTTTACTTAATCAATTTCCCCTGTTTTAAGACCTGGCTCAAGGCATCGGTGACACTGAAAGGCAGAAGTCTTTTGACTTTGACTTTCACTCACGCATTGACAAAGACTTAAGTTACTGTCATCAGCCAGCCTATCAATTGACTGTTTGAGCCTCTTGCTTTTAATTCAGGCTCAAAGATTGAGGTGCGTGAAGGAGACCAGGATCTAAACAAGCATCCAGTGCATTAAGAATGGGTGTCTTTATGAATGCAAGCAATAGAAAAATTGGGCCGGGATTTAATCAAAAATCTGCGCTCAATATTCAAGAGATGCTACTACCTTGGCTTCTGCCTTCGTTCAATAGGTTTACAAATGAGGACATTCTTTAAATAATATGGAAATGGTTACCTGGCTAAGATGCATTCATTCTCCAGTGAATCATCAATCTGCTGTTTTTGCATCTCAGAATCACATTTTATGTTAACCTGCAACCTTCACCAAGGATAATGGAGTGATTGGGCATGGTTGGAGTCAATTCACATGGCAAAACATGAGCAGCCGTTACTGCGGAACACCCTCTATTGATTATTGAAGACACATTAGGAAGGAAGATAAGAGGGTTGCGTTTCAATCAAGTTTGTGTTGTGACAGCCCGGCATCACTTTACATTGCAGATCTGCTCCGCTACTTTAATTCACGTCCTTAAACTGTAAGGAGACATTAACGGCAAGATATTCAGCAAAGTTTCTGATGCTGCGTTCAGCGTAAGCCTTTAACTGTCTGCACTGACTATGCACTGATTACAGAGACACTTCTCTTCCTCTAACATAATCTATCATTTGACACATCGCTTCTGCTATTATTTTCAGCTCATTTGCCTCATTCAAGCTCATTTGTGGTTACCTTAAAAGTAGCATGAAAATAATTGAAGAAAATAAAATAATGGAGCAAATTGTATCTGATTTAGTTGAAGACTGGATGCTGGTTAATGAGCTATGTTAATATTAAAGGCTTTACAGTTTACCAAACATGAAAATAGGAAATTCTAGCCTCCTTATTTCCAATAGCACAATGTTTAGGAAGTCCTATTTGTTCTCTGCAGTTCGGTCGCCCAACCCGCATTCACAAACATCCCCACAGACGCACACACACACACATTATAATGCAAACACGCTCTGTGGAAAACAAAATCACATACAAACAGCCACTCACAAAAATTCTGCAAGAACACATACAGAATATATATACACACACACACACACACATGCAAACACACGAACACACACACACACACACTCATGCTCATTTATTTGAGGACCCCACGAATCTAAGTAATTCTGCTTTGGGCATGCTGCTGATGGGAGACAGGGGTAGGGGGTGATGGAAGTGCCTGCGTCCAGGCAGAATTGATCGTTTGGCAGCTCCAAATGAGAGACAGGCTTGTCTGCGGAACCACGAGGGCCGTGCAGTTGGACTCCAGCAGCGCTCGTAAAGTGCGCTCTTTAAACTGCCGGGGCCCCTGGGAGCCCATGGGGAGGGGGGGAGCCGCCGCCGTGCTAATGAGAACTACCAGAGTGCAAACATGCATGGAAATGACTGTTATTCTGTTGATGTGCATTTAAGTGCTTTTTTACTGCCAACCACAAAGAGAGGGAAATAACTGGTGATGAATGGTACCCCCGAAAAGCATTCATTTTCCTCTTCGGAAGAAAAAGAGAGGAAAACAGAAGGAGGAGGGGGGGCAGAGAGTAAGATGGAAGGTAAAGACAGGATGGGATTTGGGGGGGGGCAGCAGACATGGTGAATATATTTTCTTACTTCACTCAAGTACAGTGACAGGGCGAAATGTGACAAGGAGGCAGCAAGAGGAGATGCATCGATGGCGGAAAGTTAACCTTCACCGTTCCTCTCCTCTGAACATGCTGCTTCTATCAAAGAGCAGCAGCCAAAAAGGTCACAGCGATCACAGCTCTAATCAGCTAATTATGAAAATGAGGCTTGTTTCACCTGCAGAAGAAGCTCAGCAAATGGCAGCTCCATCACTCCACAACTCAGGATCAGGTCCCCTTAAGTTTATTTTAATACATTCTGTTCTTTGTGGCAATAATGAATTATATGCGAATTATAAGAACTCGGGAGGCGAGTGAGGATGTAGAAAGCGTAGGTGGAGGGCTTACGGGCTCCGCTGCTTGTACTGGTGTTGATGGCTTCATTCCACTGGTCGGCGCTGGACACAGAGAAGGAGCGCTGGTGCATGCCATCTTTACTGCCGCCAAACGCCGACCCGCCCGTTTGGAGGGATGTGCTGCTGTTGGAGTGAGAAGCGCCTGGAAAATAAAAAAAAATTAAAAATTAATGCTCGTTTCTTATTTTGCATACAGCTGTTTGAATTCTTTACTTGCAGGATTGTTTTCTTCAAGCTCAGAGGATAATGATGTAATTGAGTTAACAGTTTTAGGTAGTTTCTACTGCACTGCAACACTGCTGCCACCCTATTTGTGCACATATCTCTGTCAACCAACCCCCCACGCACACACACGCGCGCGCACACACACACACACACACACACAAAACCCTTCTCCCTCCGCCTCTGCCTCTAATTAGCCCTTAATTAACAAGATACACTCTGAACGCTAATTATCTCGCCTCATCCCTCTGACTGCCACATCGATCTCCACTGGCGTCAGTAGGCGTTCTCCCCCTAACTTCCAATCAGGCAAGCCACGGACGCCTGGCTCTCTTTACTAATTCATGGGCTAGGCTGAACCATGTGGGGTCCTTCCCTCCTGCTCGTGAGTAGCTCCTACAACACGTCCTAACTACTCTGAAAAACTCATCGATATGCTTCCAGTCATGTGAGCGGAATCAGATTAACTGTCGGAGGTGGAAAATACAGCTCCGACAGTTAATCTGATGAATGGGAATCTCTCATGTGACATGAAAATATGTTCTAAAAAATAAATAATAAATAAAAGTAACGGAAAGTAAGTGCTACTTAAAAGTAGCGTGGGCGTCTACACACACACACACACACACACACACACATGCTGCATGACATTGTAAAAACAAGTCAGTTTAATAAGGCCAATAGATATCACACTGGCACTTAGAAGGTTAAAACATCAGAGGTTTTGTTATGGAAATCAACACAATTTTCTGATTTTCTTGACAAAGCTTCCTCATCTTACAGGTAACACACATCAAGGCCCTTTATTTAATAATTACAAGAGAATATCAGTTTCTGATTGAGGTGACAATAACAGAAAATATAGTGTGTGGCTCGTGTGTAAAGTAAACTAAGCGGCACGGGTGCTTGTTAGGATAATATGTCCTACTCATTATCTAGAGTAATAAGTGTATCAAATTCACATAATCATGTCTAATTAGTATCAGTAATTATCTTGTTGGGCCCAGGAATATTAATCTTCAGGTCCCAGAGGGGAGGGAGCAGAATCGCAGCAAGAATGGGAGAGAGAGCGAGGGAATCATGCTGAGGAGCACCGACTAAATTAGCATGCTGAAATCAGAGCGGAGGAGGAGGAGGGGGGGAGGAGGGGAGGGGGAGAGCCTTGGAGTAGGAGAATTGAAAAGAAAATGTGAAACTTTGTTTTCCAAAAACGTGCCGCATAAATTATATAGTTTTTTTTTAAAAAGCTCTGACTTCTATACATTTGCTCTTGGTAAGTGTTTTTTTATTATTATGTGATTTTGGACAGCAGTGCACCACTGCATGTTATTTCCCAGAGCCAACGTTAGTGTTACTGTTTAAAGTTAGAGGCATTTGTAACAGAAAATCCATTTTTCCACTATTCAAAATGTGTTTTAATTCACAGAGTGCAAAGTTTCACTCTGTGATACCTTAAAATAGAGAGGAGAGGGGGGGGGGAAGGATTAGATAACTCCAAGGCAACTTCGATTTATATTTAAAATTCAACAATCATGTCTAATTGTCAAATTGGATGCTAATGATTAATGAATTATACATGGCTGTATCCATTAGTCCCCAGAGACCACTCCTGCATAAAGGGGAGGATAATGTAATTACAGTGGAGAAATAATCAGCTTGTGGCATTAAAAGAACACTGTACTCAAAGCTCCAGCCAGGCCCGACTCCTTTACATTTTATAGATTTAACAGTGGCACTACGGTGGACTGACAATGACGAAACATTATGACTCAAACTGAGATTCAAGGGATTAATACTCAATTGGAAATCTCTCACACGGATTTTGGTGTCATAGACAATACAAAATATTAGTAATTAATGATTATTGACAATATAACTGGATTTATTTTGAATTGTGGGTGAACTAAAACCCCAGTTTGAGGCCTCATTCTGTCCAGTCGCTGTTTAAGTCTCTATGAAAAACCATTGCAGCCATTTATGTTGACATTACATGAAATATAAACAGTAAAATAAGCAAATCCGGATGAACAAAGACTGCTTAGTTCTAAATATTAGACTACTGGGATGTTACATTTTTTGCCCAGCTTTATTTGTTTGACAGCTTTCCTCATTAAGCTTAGAATAATAGCATTTCTATAGATTAAACCACCCTTCTGCACAGTCATTAAAAATACTGTGCTATGTACCATAATGATCTACTTATATTATTACATTATAATTTAATTTGTAATGGGGCATTATTATACTGGAATATTGCTATCTGTTAGACTATAATTCTTTTACCACTGCATCTACTTATTAAAAAAATATCACCAAAAAACAAAACAAATTGCTACTTTTCTTCAACACATTCTGACACTGATTCTCTTATAAAGAAAGCACGCTAAACATTTAACTTTTGTTCATTTCCTGCTTAAACTCTTCACAGAAAAAACCCCACTGTGGACTTTATTGTCATGTGTAAAAAGAGATAACAAAAGCCATATAGTTTCTACTGCAGGCGATCCAAGGCTCGGGTGTTAAGTACAGGCGATGGATTAGCGGGGAGCAGCTCTGCCTTGCTTCTCATTTCTCTTTAGGCCGGGCCGTCAGTGGGCTGATGAGCCGTGACGAGGCCTGACCCCTCCGTGGAGTTGTTCCCATTATGTACAAGTAGTGAGATAATGAAGCATTCATGCTAATGTGGGCCGAGCAACACATCATCTGCGGCTGTGTAATCCACCACCACCATCATCATCATGACCAACGCCCAGACGTCCCCCTTCGCCTCTCATACTGCGGCTCCTAATCCAATCACAAGTCACTACAGCATTTGCATTCAGACTTATGCATTTTATACAATGATTTCTTAAACTGTACGCAACAAATTAACATTAAAATATTGATTTTAGCCCTTGTGTATGAAAGTACAGCCTGTATTATCTTTGGAAATAGACATTTTTACGGATGCTTTCTTCTCCATTTCAGCTCCTTTTCAGATTCCATCTGATGACGTCTATTTCTATTGACAAAACAGATCTCGATACGAACAATTAACTCTCTCAGTGGATCTCAGAGGGATCCCCAGCAGCACTTCCGTGTTGCAATAAAGCAACTTTAGAGAAACAACATTCACTTTTAGATAATTAAGCTAAGCACATTTGGAATATGGGAGATGGTTTTCGCTTACCCAACAGGGTTGAGGGATTCAGACTGAAGAGATTGGGAAATATTTCAACTTGCCGAAGTTGTTACTGGCCTGTTAGTTAGGGAGTGTGTGGTTCTTAGTTCTGTAGCACTATATAAGCTGGAGACAAATCATGGCGCAGAGCTGGGAGGGAATGGGCGAAACACTTTTCTCCTTTTCCTCCCTTGTGGTGAGCGCATCTCTCCCTCCCAGAGGATTGATTAAAAGTGACTGGGCCCATTAATACTTTGATACAATGTATCTGTCGCTGGTGACACGGCAGGACGCATGTTAACAGGGAGGATCATATTTAAAATGGTTCCGCTCAGCACCCAGCAAAGGAATTAAACCTGGCCGCTTGGCAAACTCGCGGGCGCGTGCGTTCCCACATTTACTCTCTGTCTTCTCAACCTCTCCTCTTCATCTTCCTATCTCCCCCCATCCACTCTGCCCCTCCTTCTCCCGGTTGCTATCCCTCTTCTCCCAGTGATTATAAAGGTCTTTAGATCTAAGGAATGAATGAATTACCAAAGGCAAAGACAAGGCTTGTGATTTGGACGCTGTGAATGAAAAATTACCCCTTTGTTCCCTTCATCAATTGCATGTCTAATGAAATCAAAATCCCGATCGCATAATCAGAAGAGGGTCCTCCACCCGGAGAGAGACCTGATGTGATTTGTAACCTTTCTTTTCCTAAGTGGAGATTAAGGCAAATCTCTCTCACATTGTTCCCTGATGCAGACATAGATGAAAACTGAAAATGTTGGGAATTCATCATTGATGAGTCTTTTCCAAGAAATGATTATCAGGTGAAAACAACACTTTTGCGTTAACAACAAGAAAGAAAAAAACCCAGTTGGTGGTGGGTTTTATTCTCCCCAAAACCTTATCTGGCCTGATTTTCACCGCCCTTCGTCCACTCAGACGACTCTCCTCAACCCTGCACTCAAGGTCAACACTTTGCAGGATGACACAACCTTGATCTCCTGTCCTGCGCTCTGTAAACTCCTACATCTTTCTGCTTGTGACTGATTAACTCATTCAGCTGTGGCAGCACCTTGGCCACATTTGAAAGTAACCTGCCCGGACAGTCCTAACGGTCCCTGGTGGCACATCTTTGGCACTGAACCCACTCTCAGCCAGTTAGCTTTAGCCTGAATGATGGAAACACTGTGCCCATTTCACAGCTGACGAAGGACCCCACCTCCCTTCGGGGATCACTCTGCTAATTAGTATTAATTACTCTTAATCCTAACCCCTAAATCCAATCACGGGCTTCCTCTCTATACGGCTGCCAGACTCTCAGCAGCCTCCAGTGGTACTGCTTGCTGAGAGAAGAGCTCTATTTTTAAGCCTGAAGGTGGAAAAATCCTGGCACGATGCTCAGGACTAAACTGCTTGCTGTCTCTGTGACCACTACAGTACCACAGAGGATGGAGAATAAGTAGGTCAGTGACTTAAAAGACAACGATAAACAACTGTTTCTTAAACATGGTTGCAGCATTTACTTGAACACAACTTGCGATTCCCTGTTCAGTAATATAGAGAAGTAATAGATTTGTCATAGATGCTCATTAAGTCATCAGTGTGTATACTACACGGCAGCTAATTTGCATATATGAAACATACAGAAAGATAATTAACCTGTTGGGAGCCATTTTTGTGATTAATCGCAAACAGAGGGCAATATAAAATTAGTAATGTAATAAAAGCCTAATTGAGTAACCATTACATATTCAAGGTATGATTTATTTCTTCTAAGAGCCTGAAATGTATATATATGATCTCTCTTAACTTAAAAGTGTCCATGCTTTTAAATTTACCAGCATAAGTGAGTGTTATAAATGTGGCACTAGCCTCAATACCATGGCTAAAATTGCAACTTTTATGATTAAGCTGGATCAGTAGATTATATAAATATACAAATCATTTCCCAATAGACTACATTTTGGACACTCCGAAGTCCAAAGGATGAAGTGAAGGTTGTACTATGGCAACAACAAAATAAAAATACTTGATGACTAGAACATGTTTTTTGAGATTTGTCCAAAACCACAATGATGTAAAAAAAGTCATAATAAATTTTTTTTTAAAAAGCTTGCACCACCATATTTGTAGTCTATCTAAGGGTGTTTTCACATGTGCAGTCCTACACTTTGCTCTAGTTTATTTGAGCCCAAAGCTGAGAGAACGGTGCAGGTTTAGATCTAGATGAGCAGAATGCATCAGGTGTGCCAGCTAACTATACCAAAACTGCAAAGTGTGCCTCTCTTGATACATTAACATTAACATTACTAAGCTGTATAAAGTTTTTAAACATAAAATATTAAATCTGAAATCTGCAAAGCTGAGCAAACTATGAGCTCCTCAAATAATTAGACTTTGCTCACATTTGTGCTCTTTGTACAAAAGTGCAGTGTGATGTAAGTGTAGTGGACGCAGAGCAGGGAGGAAGAGGGTGATACCGTCATTCATGTTGTGACACAGCACCCTAAAATTATTAATCCTATCGTATCATAACTGTTTATGTGAAAAAAGAGCAGAAATTCTGCCCATTGGACAAATAATGAAGCAGGGATTCTGACCTGTGTTTCCTATGCCCAGCTGCAAAGTGCTGCGGTCCTTGGTCAGCCCGTTGGTTTTGGGACTAGCAGTGGGGGCGACGGTGGCCACTGCTCTGGGCGGTCGCTTCCCAGGCACCTTAACTGTTGTCCTCAGCAGGTCTATCTCTTTTCCGTGCACGTTCTGCATGTAGTCCTACAGGAAGTAATAAATAAGAGCATGACAATTGTATCAAGCAGCCTTCACCCTACACAAGCTCGTATTTCCAGATATATCCCACAATTTACCTACTTGATTACAGTCTGTGGACCAACAAGAATCCAGGAATTATAGAAGAAAAACAAATTAAAAGACTATTCAATTTCCATCCCCATTAGTCACAACCCATCTTAGACCTTCCACTACGGCTGCGTGATAGTGGGAAAATGATTGTAAAGCCATTATACATCACCTGTGCCCACGCCGTCTCTCCAAATAGCGAGATGGTAGGCTTAATGAATGCAAACTGTCTCATTCTCTTTCAATTTGGTCATTTGATTTGGTTTAAAGCGACTGCCGCCCAAATGTGGGAAGCCAAGGTGAAAATCATTGGGCTCAGCAGAAAAAGATCCAGATAGAGGCGAGCTCGGCCTTTGCCGTCCCCCCACCGGCTCCTCTGCTTTATTACCGTGTCATAAAGCACTCATTTCTTTCCCAAGCCTCCTCGCTAATTACCCAGTGAGCGCTCTCATTTCATTTTATTGCTGGAATTAACAGCCAGATCGAAGCGTGCAAAGCTATTAAGATGTGTGATTAAGCCACATTCAATTAGTTTCTACAAACAATTTAATTGATGTAGCAGATAGAATTAACAGAAGGTGATTGTGTGGATGGCTTGGCTGACTGCGAAATTAAAGGTTCCCCTCTTTCACTCTCAGGCTGCCTCCCTCCCTCGCGCCTTTCCTCAATCTCTCTCTTCCCCCCTTTTTTCCCCTCCTTTTCTTACTCCTTCTCTGCTCCACTGCTCAAAATGAGCTTGAGCTAATGTAACTGTCAGCCTTATTTCACCTCCCTCTGTAAGTCAACAGATTCATAGATTCATAGATTGCCCCGATGACCTGTAATAGCTGTAATGATCAAGAGATAGCCTGTTCAGTCAATTACATACATCACTTTAGCCTGGCACCGCTCTACTAATAACTGCTTGTAAATTAAACCACTAACACAATGTCAGAGTAAAAAAGACCACACACAGGGTTCATGTCTAACCACTGGGTCCATTTTCAAAGTTTGAGTTGTCTCATTAGAGACAAGATGCTGAAAATATCGCTCATTTCATGTGGCCAAATGATCTAGACATGCCGAACGCAAGGCTGGAAGAATCAGAGAGTGATGGAGGGAATCCGAGGGCAGAGACGGGCATTTCTGAGTGGAGCACCGGGCTCTTCAGCTGTCTGCTGCCAGCCAGCCGAGTGTTTAAGAGGTATTAGCAGCCCAGCGGGACTCTGACAAAGATGGATGTGGGAGGCTGGTCAGGCTCTGCTGCCATGCGGTGAGAACCATTATAAATACAAGCCAGCGTGAGGCCTGGGCGCGGCAGGCACGCAGCAGCACAGCCATGTCTCCATTAGCAGACACCGTGGATTGGCACCACAGGGTGGGCAGAGATGACCACTAGGACACCCCGTTTTTTAATACTAAGCTCAAAGTCCCAGGGTTTGCTAATATGGCCGTTACGTTACACACAGCAATAAGTCTCTGTTGACATCGTGTGCATATGTGGTTGCAATCCAGTTTCCTACAGCAATGGTGGCAAATGTAATCGCATCAAGAGAATCGTGCTCAGCGGTTACAAAAGTCCTGCATTAAAAAAATCCAGCAGCACCCACGAGTACAAACAGTGGTGTAACAAACCCATAAAGCCGAGTGGAAAAGAAATAGCAAAGGAAGGAGCAAAAGTCTGTGTGTGGAGGTGGGGGGGACTCACATGTAAACTGGGGTGGTAAGTGAGGACGCCATTATCACACAGTGTGACATATTTCTTTTTCCACTCCTTGTTGAGGGATTTGCCACTTCGCTTCAGAAGGATTCCCTGTAAGAGACAAGCCATCACGGTGAGCATATGCTCCTCTCAGAGCAGCGCGGTCGATGATATGAGCCATTATGGATGTTAAATACCATAAAACAGTGCTGTTATTGTTATTACAGATTTGTTATTGCGCTTTCATGGAGAATTTTCTTGGAGGTACACCATAAAGCAAACAAACATCATATTAAATGACAATTATGAAACAGTATGGAAGTAATTACATTAAAAACAGTTTGGCAATTACCTAACAATTGCAATTAATCTCTTTCTGTTATAGCTCGGCGGCTGACAGGTTTAATGAAATGCTGCTTTTGCTTCTGCGCCCTTTTGAACCTACAAAGCTGGACAAGTTCCTCTGCTATAGGGACCATTCAGAAACAGAGACAATCCAATTTGCCAGACCTCCTCCCTGCATTCATGCACATAACATGCTGAACTCTGGAAGACCCCTCAATCCTGGGATTAGAGAGTGTGATCTACCCTCTTCAAAGCCCACTCATCTCTTATTCTATTCAACTTTATCTTCTGGGGCCTTTTAAGGCCTCACAAGGTTTCCTTATCTGTTTAGTAAATCCACTAGTAAACAATAGAGTTCCACTGCTGGAGGTGACCAAAGGCTGCTGAGTGCAAGGGCCAGGAGGCTCTCTCTGAGGTTAAATAGTGAGGAGGGGCCTGCTTAATTAGGGGATTAAGTCGGGGCAATGTTTGTGCTTTTACAGCCCGGCCCTGTGTGTGTGTGTGTGTGTGTGTGTGTGTGTGTGTGTGTGTGTGTGTGTGTGTGTGTGTGAGAGAGAGAGAGCTGAAAAAAGGGGGGTCAAAGGGGTAGTGTTTTGCTAGTAAGGACCATCCCGCAGGCTTTAATCCTGATTAACACATCAGGAAGAGCTGACCCTCGGTGACCTGGGCACCAGGCTGTTTGCCGACAATCATCTTAATCCAGACCCTGATTCATCTGCCACGACCCTCCACCCCCCACAAATGAATCCTGACTGTCCTGACAACTGGGCTGTACGCTGGTGCTCATAAGTACAGGCTTCATATCCTATCAACAAATCTGCATCTGAAATAATTGAATTTTACTTTACAGAGTAGAAATAACATTTTTATAATGAAAAAAAGAAAATCCAAATGTAAGCTTTGAAAAATGAGGGAGCAGGCCGGCTCTGTCAGATCCCGTACCACTGGGTACAGCCTGTTGTTTATTAAGATGAAGTATTGCTGAATTACTTGTACTGGAATACATTTAAGAACCCATAAGTTTTCAGACAAGATGAATCAAAAATGAGAACAATATTTTGAAACCATTTAAAGTTTTGATGGAAAATGAGGACAGGGAAAACACAGGCCATTAAATTAGAATTTAAACTATATATATTTTTTAATATTCAAAAGCCACTGTTAACCCTTTTGTAACTATTCATACTTGAAGAGGATTTTTTTGTCCAGGAAGAAACTTGTGTCCTTTTGATCGATTAGTTGCTGACTGCCCGGGCTCTCTCTCAATATGGTCAATAAAAGAACTGTAAACACTTTTTAAACGTGTCTTTAATCATACAAAGTAAATGATGCAGTCAGAGGGCCTCTAGCAACTTTATAATGCATGTTTTACAAGCAAATATGTTCCTCATCTTGTGGCCTTACTGAACCATACACAAATCTATACACGCAATCAGTGTGGAGCTTCAAATTATTCATCAGAGCCGTGAAGCAGATCGATAAAGATGCTAAGGCAATTATGCGAAAATCTACGCATGCACACTAATTCTTCTGTTATTTTATGTGAACAGTTGCCCATTACGACTGTGATAAATATCATCATAGATCAGGTCACTTTCAATAACTGGAAGCCTGACATACGATTTAATTGAATTAATCATCGGGGCTCTGTCTCAGATTAGAAAATGGGATAGTGTGACATCACGAGGAGAGGTGCGGAGTCCAGCGCTTCCCCTCGACACTGACGCACACATGAGGGTGCGCGCGCGCACACAAAAGGATGAGTGTGTCAAGCTTGTGCGACACAAGGAAACGGGCCAGTTGTCAGACGCGCTCTCTGTGTCCACACAATTGTGATATCTACACAGAGGAGATAGTGTCTTTCTCTCCTTTTGTCAGATTACCAGGAGGAAAGCTGCAAACTGCCACTGTGGCTGACTGATAGGCCGGCCCTTTGTGACACACCAGGAGAAGGGAAAAAAGTGTGTGTGCTGGTGTGTGGGGGGTGAAGAGCTGCTGACGGCTCCTCAGCAGTGAGTGCATTGTTATCCTCACTCACTATTTTTATAGATAGAAAGTGTGTGTGTGTGTGTGTGTGTGTGTGTGTGTGTGGGGGGGGGGGGGGGGGGGGGGGGGGGGGCATGCAATGTGTAATTTGGCCTGATGGTGTGAGGGTGAGGGGTGGGGGTGCGGGGAGTAGTGGTAATTAAGCTCGCATTGATGCTTTGATCTCCTTGATTGTGCATTTCACTGGCCTGGAGATCAGCTAGTCAGTCCCCCTCCACATGCCTCCCCCACCACCACCACACACACACACACACACACACACACAAAAACACTCCATCTGTCCCTCCACATCTGTATGTGAACTGCATCCCTACCCATCCAAAAGAAGGAGTGTTTTTTTTTTCTTTAGATAAAGCATCGGTTCTGATCTTGCCAAAAGTGGCTGCGATACTCAGGGAAATTGGCTGCGCACTTTAGAAAGGAGGTCCCACTAATGCACGGGCTAAGACTGAAAGAGTTTACACTAAAGATTGCTCTGAGGGGGATTTCGTTTAATCTGTGAAAATCAAACTCCTGATCACCTGTGGACTAATGAGCGTCTGCAGGGAATTACACAGATCTACAAAAACGCAGCCACTTCGCTGAGACCTAAATTACATCTTTGTAGAACAGCCATCATGAAGTATTAAACATTTTTAAAGGAGTTTTTAGCTGTTCTCAAGCTGCTGTTCTCAGACTCATAATTTGAACTCGTATTGCTGAATAAAAAAATAAATAAAAAGCCTTATCCATTACACAAACAACTATCGTTGCCCACGGAGTGATCACCTCATAGCCAACTATTTCTACTTTAAACACAAAGGAACGTTTTTGATTAAGAAAGCATCACCCTGCCATTATTTCAGCTAGACCCAAAGCCTTGGCAATTTTCTCCCACAGGGAACGAGGAGGTCTGGCAAAACATTTTCGAAAGAAAGGACAGTGTCCTCTATCAGCTGCAGGTAAAGATGATAATACAGGAATGCTGACCTATTTTCAAAAGCCCTCATATAATCAGGAGTGATTACTAATGAATGTACCATTTACTCCTCCTTACAGTCGGACCTTTAGAAAGGATTTAGAAAACGCTTTATTCGGTGGTTTGCTGCTGTGCATCTGTTCCATTCACTGCAGCGTGTGACTAAAACAAATATAATATAGGGAAACAATAAAGAAACACAGGTACAAAAAAAAATCAATAAATAATGACAAGATTTTTTAAAACAAACCAATATTAGACTAATATTCCAGCAGTGTTTGTGTAATAATCATTACCATTAAAGCTGTAGCATTTTTACCATGGCTCAAAAAAATCAAATAAAATGCCGCCATAAAAAAAAATGCCTATTGGGACAATATATAGATATGAATGAATGAACTAAATATTAGTTCAGCACAATCAGGTGGAGTCAGTGGTTCAACTACAAGATGAGACTGACCCTAAATAATGTTCTGAGATCCCGTAAATATTTGTTTAGTAGCCACAGTCAAAACAAGATATATCCTTTAAGGAACAGCTGAGGAAAAACACAAAAATCTTTATTATCCACTAACAAGCCTTAAACCGTGACTGGAAAATTGCAGTACACAAAGTTGGATGTTTTTTTAAACGATGGTGCTTTAAATATAATCTATAAATTTATAGTTGCTGCTCAGAAAAATCACACATCAAATATTAATGTTGATTTCTTTTTTTTCTGACAGATCGTGTCATTTGCTGAGAACAAAATGACCCAACAATGGTCAAAGGTAACCAAACTCATCAGTTCTCCAGGGTTTAAAATTTCCGCCTTAGTTTTTTGGAAGTGTACACTTTGATAGGTGTGTGTGTGTGTGTGTGTGTGTGTGTGTGTGTGTGTGTGTGTGTGTGTGTGTGTGTGTGTGTGTGTGTGTGTGTGTGTGTGATTTCCATATAATAGTGGTAGTGGTGCCTGCTTGTAAAGCATTTATTACATTGGGTTGTGCTGCCATCTAGTGGATTTTGTAGCATACGGCTTTTCTCCAAAATCACTGAATATAAAATTACTTTAAACCTCTACTCAGACCAAAGAAGCCATACTTACCACAGGAACTGTGGGAAATGTAGTTAAAAAGGGTTAGTAAGACTGCTTACCTGTTTGATAGGTATGGCCCTTCCACTGCCTATGCTGTCTGTTTTACTGTCAACGCTCTTTGCTTGTTCATTGGCTTTCCGTGACTGCAAGGAAACAAGAAAGTCAGTCAGACACCGAAGCGACGCACAGAGCACGAGATGGGAGCCGTGGGGGTATGAGGAGAATTTGGGTGGGGTCGTGCGTGTTGGGGCGTGTGTGCGTGAGGGCAAGAGACTGGGGGTCAGAGGGTGTTTGGAACATTTGCTGTAAACTAAGCGTTGCAAAATAAAAAATAGTCTCAAAAGAAGCCTCAAATTAACAGACAAGCAGACCAGCGGAACAAACAGCATTAACACCGACGTGCAAGTCAAAAAAAAATGAAAATAAGAAATTTAAAGAAAAATAGAGACCAAACCAAGACCACACTGGACACATCTCAACACAGAGGAGACCAGAGACGACCACACATTGAGTCATGACTCAGCCCTGAAACCCTTTGGTAGATCCTTCCCTCTGTCTGAGACCCAGAGCGGGTCTCAGTGGACCTGCAGACCACCTGCTGCTGTACCCACTGCAGCATCAGCTGTGCCTTTCACATAGTCAAATAATAAGTGCTTGTATAGCACGATCAATATGTTAAACGTCATAGCAGGTTAGAAAGGAAAGAAAGGAGAGTGGTTATTTTTCTTTCTCTCTTTAAAAAAAAAAAAAAAAAAAAAAAGGCTTTGGTAGTATTTCTTCCTCCAGCCTGCAAAACCTAGAAGGACACAAAATCAATCTGCCAAAGTCAGACAATTTAAGTGTCAGAGAAGTTAAAATACATCAGCATTAAAACTCCCGGGAATGCCTGTGGAGAGGGGGGGGAAAACCCAGTGGTACAGCGACTGAAACTTGACATGAAACAGTTTAATCATAACCTTCCCACCCCAACACAAATAAAGAGATGAGGTACAGGTAGGGACAGACATGAGTGTGTATGGTCTCACTCAGAACATGAGAGATGTCCAGTCACCAATGGAAAAGAGGTAGTCTGAGTTCAAGTAAACCAACTCTGGCGTTTATATTTTTTTCCAACATTTTATTTTTTTTTATGATGACTTGTTTAGCTTCTATACAGACACCATACAAAGCAAGTCACAAAGTCACTTCAAAATATTCAACAGATTGAGCCAAACATTGCAGTTCCCACAAAATATAGGATGGACAGTTATTTCATATATTCCTTATATGTATGTACTTTTTATAGAGTACCATTGTAAATAAAATACAATACAAGATATACAGCAGTCTATATTTTTGTCAATCCATTCATGATAGAAAAGCGATTATGCAAGAGTTCATAATCTCTGTACCAAACCTAAACCGAGGAAAATGAAAATAAATTAAAAAATAAATTAAAATTGAATCTGCAAAAAAAAAAAACAAAAAACAAAAAAACCCCAACCCAATAAATTAAAAATAAATAAAAGGAAAATAACTGTTAAGTTTAACTACATTCATACAAGTCGGTGCAACCCAGTTTCATTTGTTTTTCGTATATTATGCCTCTGTATTACCTCAACACCCTGACGATCTACACTAGTTTTTATGAAGGCCTTCATAAAATTTACCCCAAACTGCTTTAATCTAAAATACCTCTGCGCTAATACCTTTAGATCACATTTTCACCATCCATTCAGTACTTCAAAACGTCCTGGAAAAGGAGAGCGAGTCAAATAAAAACAGACCAAATGAATCGAGGAAAATCTAAAAGGAAAAAAACAACAACAACAAACAAACAAAAAAAGAACAACAACTTGGCACCTCTAGTCCTTGAGTCCTCATTTATGGCAAAAGGCAGCGTGATGTCATGTAAGGAAAAGGTTGTGTCCTTTAGGTGGCTGGGTAACAGTTCCAAAAGTGACTCGACTGTACAGCATGTTTTTTGTTTTTTTGTGTGGCGTGTCTGAATGAGAGCACGGGGTAGTGAGTAGAGGGTGGGGCAGGGCAAAAAAGGGGGTGGATGGGGCATTTCCACAAGAGTCCCTACAGTTTGTCTCATGCTGTGATATTAGACGGTCTACTCTGAGTGCGCTCAAACACTTGAGTGGACTCGACTTTAGGTTGCGTTTGACGCAAAGTCCTACGTTTTCCACACGTTCTACGCATTACCCGAAATGCAATAGGGCACTGAGGGTAAAGCAGCAACAAGCTGAAAGTCCTCAACCAATAATTTCCTCTCTATCAGGACTGGCAAAGCAGGGGGACTCTTTTTTTTTTTTTTTCTTTTTTTAACCATCATGCTCTTCTAATTCGGAAGGAGTTGGAAAGCCCTTTTTGTTGAAGAAAGGTTGGAAACAGAAGCACAAATCTGCAAATATTAAAAAACAGTGTCAAATGAATATTGTTTGTGTTGTTGTTGGAGTTTTGTTTCACACGAGAAACAAGTTCAGGGACTGAAATACAGAATGGAGAAACACTGAATGGCGGACATTAATAAATGGGTCGAATGAATGATGGAATTAAGTATAAAAATGCTGTAATATTCATTTATATTCCTCAATAGTGTGCTTTTCAACACAAAAAGGGGACAGACAACCTGAAGACCTCAGGAAACCACAGACAGACTACAAAACACATTGTTTAGTTATTGACTATGGAAGCACTAGGAAAGAATAACGTGTACTGTGCTGACACCTAGTGGCCAATGACAGTTATGGTGGAAACTGGCTTGAAATGATTGTGGTTTGGTGATTTGTGAGGGTGGTGAAAAGACGGAGTGATAAGATCTTCTGATGTAAAGCTTTGAGTTTTATTTACTTACTTTAAAAAAAATCTAAATGTATTAATGCAAAGCACTGATCTATTTCAAGGGGCTTTTTCTTTTTACGTAAACCATATCTGGTATATTTGGAGCAGTATTATCTAAGTAAACTGCACAATGCAAAGGATTTTTCTTCATTTTTAAGAGTCCCAATGCCAGTGCCATGATTGTTACATGTGTTACTATTATCTCAGATTTATAACAGGACCGGACCTCGTATGTAGTGACTAAAGAGAGTCTATTGTTGATCTGCCAGAGCTCGTCTATCGATGACATTAAGGCATTTTTCTGGAGACCTTCTCTTGAGGCCTTCTGAGATCTGCTTTACAATCTACTCACCTACTTTCGAGATTGTGCCTGGCAACCTGCGATCTACCAGCAGAACTTTTTGTGAACTTGTAACACAGATACCAATTTCTTTTTTAAGACGTGCAAAGCTAGGAAAGGAACATCCTCGGCATTGTTGTGTTGATGAAATATTTTCTCTTTCTGCTGTTTTTCGTAAAATGGCAAGGAGGTTTTTGCAAAGCAAGTCTTCCTCTCCTGAGCCCATTGCTCTCTTCGAGTGTCACTGAAGAAATGTCGACATCGCCCAGTCAACTTTCCGTCCCTTCCTCCTCCTCCTCCTCCCTCCCCCTCCCTCCTCCCTCCCTCGGCTCGCTGCTCCTCAGAAGGTCATGAGCTGAAACTCCCGCTCGGCTTGCCACTCTGGCACCCACACTGGGTAGGTGGCGTGCTTCGGCATCTCCATGATGCGGACTGGGAGAGGCTCATTTCTCTGGTGGACATGGTTAGTCACTACCTAGCGGGGGGGAAGGGAGACAACAAGGGGAGCTAGCACACAGCCTGTACTGCTCGGTGGCCACAAAACCTGCGGCTCCCCAGCAGCTGGGGCAACAAGATGAAGGCGGTAGGACAAATAGAGGAGGGGAAGGGATAGATCGGGGAGGGTTAGAGAAGGAGTTGGTTAGAAAGAGAGGAGAGAGGAAATAGGAATGAGATGGGAAACAGGTGACAGCAAGAGGTGA
Organism: Rhamphochromis sp. 'chilingali'; assembly: GCF_963969265.1. Taxonomy (NCBI): domain Eukaryota; kingdom Metazoa; phylum Chordata; class Actinopteri; order Cichliformes; family Cichlidae; genus Rhamphochromis; species Rhamphochromis sp. 'chilingali'. The sequence goes on along the minus strand of NC_137943.1, from coordinate 20,269,218 downwards.
GAGGGAGGTAGATTGGTGAAAGAAAGGGGATATGACTGGGAGGGAGAGGGAAAGGGGTAATCTCACATAGCCTGATCTGTCTCATAAAGCTCAAAAAGTTCTGCAGAGAAAAAATTTAAAACTTGGATACAAAGATGGCATGTGAATGAGACACTGGTTTCGCAGGGGAATTTGTTTTTCCCCAACCAGGGAACTTTAGAGAATAGTTTGTACTGATTTTAAAGCTTGCTGATTTGTACTTTTTTTGCAGACCTCCCTGAGCTTAAGGAGGCCCAGGTCCGGCTAAGCGAGTTTAGGAAAGGCTTAGCAGCAAAGAAGAAGGCTGGGAAGAGAAAAGGGGGAGAAGGGGAACAGGCTGGGTAGAAAAACATGGCAGAGGCTACAAGTAAAAGACAAGCTTAGGACAGCTAAGGAAATTAGAGTGGTTAGTGCACATATACGCTATCGGTTAGGGCAAAGGGCAAATGTGACAGGACATGGGGTAAAGAGCAGGCAGACAGGGGTGTCGGGATACTGGTGTGGTAGTTAATCTTAGCGATCGAAATCAAATGTAAAATGGGGACTCAGCAAGTTGATTAGTGGCCAGTTAGAGCACTTTCTGTCTGAAGCAGGGGTGCTAAGGGTGCCAGCATGCATTATTAGCAGCGTGTAAACGGGCCACAGGTTGGCTGGGATTTTAAAGTTTAGCTTGATCGGGGCAGGAGAAGTGGCATTGGCGGTTTTGTCGCTGCCGTCTCTCCCCCAAAAGGGAAGTCACTGCAAAGAAAGGATCTAGCAAAAATAAGAGGGGTAGGGGGAGGGAGGTCAAAGATTTAGACAGCGCAGAGGGCCCAGTTTGTTATGGGTGAGATGAGGAACTTAATTCATGTGCACTCACTACATCCAATTAGAAAAGAAAAAGGACATGAAAAGAGTTAATGTTTTTCTTCCACAGTGTTTATCTTTGATATTTGCTTTAAGGTTTCATTTTATTTCTTTATTTTTTTTATTTTTTGGTGCATTTCAGGGATTTAATGAGATTTATTTTGTCTTTTTCTCCTTTGCCCATTGTGCTGTGTGAACAAGACACTGTCTTTGCCTGCATTGAAGGCAGGAGAGGTGGCTTTTTTTATGCATTTTGAGCTACCTGTCTCCCTCTGGTGGAAAAAGTGCGCTCGGCAACATGCCTCCTAGTAGTGTGAGTGGGTGTTGCTTTGCATCAGCTGTCGCATACTTACTGTGAAAATGTTGGAGCGGCGCTTTGACTGCTTGCGGATGGGCGTGGGCGTGTTGGAGGCAGCGATGGTCTCAATGCGCATCTCCCGCTGACTTATGCTGGGGGTGGAGGGAACGGAGGAGGAGTAGTCGCTGAATGCACCCCCACCATTGGCCGCCTGGGGAGCGAGAGGGATTAACACGAACCGACAGAATCAGAGGAAAAGTGGGAGGAAAGAAGAGGAGAGAGGATAGTAAAAAGAAAAAAGGAAAAGAAAAAACAACAACAGGGGAGACAGAACCAGGTCAATTTAGGAAAAATATGATGTGGACAAAATTACCCACTCACTAACAATACAACCAATCACCATGAGAAGAATTACATAAACTGGAGATTTTTTACATATTCACGTGGAGGATTTAAGTGTGGGCTGTGAATATCTGGATCTTACCTGGTTAATGTGAACAGAGGGGATCGATGCAGCGGGGACTGATGAGTGGCTGGGAGAGTTTGGGAGTGATTTGCATGGACCAATAGAGAGCTGCTGCTTTTTCCTCATGGCCACAACCTTCTGGGCAACTGGAGGCAAACACACAGCAAGATACGGTCAACTAGTTCGGTCAGCCAACCTTGGGAGAGTTTTTAGGGATTTAGTGGGTTACACTTTGAGAATGTGAAACCCAGGATCACGTGTGATAATGCAGAGTAGCTCGGTTGCTGAGCAACAGTGGGAAACCTCAACGAATTCCTAGACAGAGAATTCCCGTTCTTCAACTTCAGGTTTAACAGGTGGTCTCTGCGACAGTCCAGAATAAATATGCCATTTAAGCCAAAAAATATAATGTTCATGGGAGTAAAAACAGAAATAAAATGAATTTTTATTATGTTTAACATTTATGGAGTTTAGGTTTTAGTAAAACACTTTAAGTTTTAGGGACATAACAGAACCAAAAGCCTCTTTCTGGACCCATAGCGCTCCCTTTTGAGCTTTTGTGTCAGCTGTTTCTGACACAAAAGTTTTTGTTTTAGTTCAGTGGTTTTAGTTCAGATGTCTGTTATGGTCACTGAACAAAACTGAGTGCCATCGAGGGAATGCGTCGGCTGATAGGTTGGTTACAATATTTACAACCAATCAGCACACGTCAGCGGCATCCTTGTGTTTTACAGACAAAAACTGACAAATAAAACTGACTGTTTTTATTTCGATTCAGACATCAAATCAAACACAAAAATATTATATTTATTAAAATTGAAGAACACTTTGGGGTTTTAGCTCAGTTCACTCACTATGAATCTCCTGAGACTCGAGCTCTTGTCTGAGATGCTTTTTTAAATTTCTCCCAGTTATTTAAGTAGTTGGACCTGATAAGTACAAAAACCAACTTCCTCTTTGAACAGGAAGCTGTTACTTCATTATAGATCCTCTTGTTATTAAACAAAAAAAAAAGAGTATGTCCTCATATTGGCACAATGGGTATCTTTTACAGCATAACACAATAAAGTCATTGCTCAACAAAGTGCGAAAGTAAAAGGTGCAGAAAAGACTAGATCTAATCTCCCAATATGAGTGCACAGGGTCTAAAAGAGATTCAGGAGTGCCCAAATAGACTGTCCAAAACAGTACAATAAGATTAACAGGAATTGGCTCTGGCAAGCTACCAGTCTTAGACATGACTGTAAGAATGTGTTTCAGGTATAAACCAGCTACAGAATTATAAAAAGTTAGAGAAACAGTTCCACTTTGGGATATGCTAGTAGCAGACATAATTTTCTATTAGTTATAGTAAATAGCAGATTGATGCGTTTACTTGCATAGCTTTCTTTCAAAAGCTATTAAAGGTTGCATGTATGTAAAATTCTCCACTCTTTCTTGACAGCATTAGAGCAAGAGATAGAAGAAAAACTACATCAGGCATCTCACCTTGTGACTGCTGTAGATTTGGACTACAGCATCACAACATTCAGTCTTAATGCAATTCAAATGCCAAAAAAAGTCTTTGTAGAGCGCTAAAAGCAATGAAAGAAAACTAGCACTCCCAACTACGCACATTATCTAGACCTCCTCGGGCCATTTGTTTTCCAGGCAGGTAATAAGGAACATACTGCTTATGCATGTCTCCTGGGACAATAAGGTTACCAAGAAAAGTAATCATACAAAATGACTTGCTTTAATTTTTTTCTGTCATTCATGGAGCTCTATAGTGTGATGTTAGCCAAATGGAACTATTGTGTCACAGCCTGATTGGCTATGCTGGTGGTGGCGTAAACCGTTAATTTGCTGCACACGCGACTGGGTTGAGCGCGAGGCGTCGAAGGAGGGAGGTGATGTTCGGGGCTGCGTGACGTGAATTAGCATTGAGGGAAGGGGAGATGATCTGAAGTCGTGCTGACAGCTGGGACCATAACGCCCGGCTGCCTGCTGCAGCATGGCAAATACAGAAAGAGGGTGCGAGTGATACTGGGCGACTTCTCCAGACAGCCAGCGCTCCCTTCATCTCTTTTAATTATTTCAAATTGAGCTTCAGGAAGCAATTAAGGCAGGGGGGGGGAAGACAACGTGCCTGCGCATCAACAGTCAGTTAAATGCAAAGTGAACACAGCGTTACATATTCAGATGTTTTCTGAAGGGATGACAGCCTTTCAAAGGAGCTGCCGCCCGAGGGGAAAATGTGCCAGAGTTGAAGCAGCCGAGTTTCCAAATAACAGTTTCATGACTTCAATTATGGATTCAGGGAAAAACTCAAGAGTTTCCAGAAAGTTGAAAAAGAGACAATATACAAGATGGTGCTTTTCCGCCATTTATGCCGAACTGAATGAAGTCCACATTTACATGCGAGCCTTGATCATGAATCTAACTTCCACAATGACTAATTGCAGTACTGACAATCATATGTTACTGAATGTGAAATATTATAGTACTTTGCATGTAGCCTGAGGTAAAGAGAAACAGAGAAACAACTGTCATTATGGAAATTTCGACACAAATTCTTCTCGTCTTTACAAAGTTACACGGGAAAGCAAGGAAAATGTTGATCCAAGTTTATTGAGTTGATCCAACATTTTCCCATGTGAGGGAGCGGCATCACACAGTGGAGGCTGTGCATCAGGGGGAAACTGGCTGACATTGGCAGACTGGCAGCTGGACCTTCCAGGCTATAAAAATGTGCTTATTCCCTCAAACCTCCTGTTCCCTTCATTTTTTTTGCACCTTTCAGCACCTCCACAGCAAACAGGACACTAATAACTAACACTAATAATGCCGACTTGTGAGTTTCAGCTTTATTAAGTTACATTGGTTTTGAGAAAAACTCTTCTGTGAATGCCCTCCCTGCCAGTTTGAGCCAGTTCCAGAGGGTGTAATATAAGGGTTACACTAATTACTAGGCTCATAGTTTTGCAAATACAAGTTATACCAAATTGGACCGTGTTTCCTAAAATTGGAAGGAGGTGACAAGATTGCATATCTTAGTCGGATTCACACAAAATCCGGTATTTGAAAAACTGCAATTTAAATGTTTCTTCAAGAAACTGTCAAGAAATCCTAAGTGGAAGTCTGAGAGTGGAATTGAAATGAGGCTAATTTAAATGTTTTGCCTGCAATGGAACCTGGGAATAAGGCAATTTAGACGAAGGTCATTACAAACAGCAAAAATGTAAAATGCCTATCTAAAGTTTGCAACATTGTTCCTAAGCATATATCCTTACATTTGAAGAACTAGTTTATTCTAAAATTAGCAAATGCTGACAAGTGTTTGCTCTTTCGACTGACTGAAGCGTTGCAGGATAAACAACCTACTAAGTATATCGAACTAAAAGTGGGCTGTAAAATAAAACGTCATTACATTCAAGCTACGCTTTACACCTTCCTGTTTAACCTATCTGCACTTTTAAAACACCCCCTCTCACCGTCCTGGAAGACTCTCTCCACATTCAGGCCGTAGGTGGAGCAGGTCTCGTAGTACGTGCAGCGCTTCAGGTCATTTGACAACTTTCTGGCCCGTGAGTCATCAATCACTCTGGGGTTGGCAGCACTGATTGCATCTAGCAGAAGAGAGCAATAAAAAAAAAAAAAGATGTGGATCAAACATTTAATTCCATGAATGAAGCTGGCAATACCCAGTGTCAACAGCTTTCACCAAAAACCCCCACAGAGAAGTCCCGAATATATACTCGGAATCTGAAAGACGCCTACATATTTCCATATTTCCAAAACTGATGGGTACTGATGTGCAACAGCGTGCTTTGCTGGTGTGTTTTAATGATGTGTGGACAGCAACAGAGGTCCGTTTTGCACAAAAACAAATCGGCACTCAAACCACAAAAACTGTTTTGGTCTTCTCCTGACTTTTGTTGACATTAAGATATAAATTCAATATACCTCACTTATTAAAGAATAGCATATAACAGCTATAGTTTCATTATGTAAGAGGCAATAAAGAACATTTGTATATACATATCAGATGCAGGGCAAGCACCTTGTGTTCCAACGAGGACCATGGGGACCTCTGCTGTGTTCCTGTAGCTGGAAAGGCGCAAGAAGTAATTGTAGACCGTCTGGAAACTGATCTCATCCTCCAGGCTGAAAACGAAAACCACTGCATCCACCCAGGCAGCAAACTGAGGGCAGAGCAGAGGTAATGTGTTAAAGAAAAAATCTACCACAAGAACATTTGCACAAATTAACGTTTGCATTATTATCGCTGATGCACTGACCACAAAAATATACTATTTTTTTTATTTTAAAAGGGATAATGGGAGACAGGGATGGAAACCATTATTTGTTTTAGCTTTTATGAATACATTTTACCTTATAATAGGTTGCAGCACTTTTACTGTTATTGTACTTCATGTATATCTACACAAGGGGGCAGTGTAGCAACAATCTTAGGACACTGAAACATGTTTTTAGGCAAGATACCAGACCAAGGTGAACAGACTGAATGAATAATGATTACTACTGAATGCGTATCTGCTTTCTTTATCCCCACAGCTACCATAATACAGGAAAATGTGTATTTTCCGTGTCATCTCTATATATGTCAGAATTTCTGGATAGTTTATGATCCAACAGGGAGCAGAGCGAATCAATCTGATTCAACATCCACAGCAGGAAATAGGCTAAGCTGACTCCACAGTACTAGTAACAGTGACAATCAAGTGACAAACTATTCTCCTGTAATGCCCTCTTCTTTATTCAGCTTTTACGTTTGCCCAGACCCCCACAGGGACTGAATGGCAAATCGAGCTTCCAAACCACAACTGTGCTCAGCCTCCTGCGAGTGGGAACATAATGGAGGCCTTTAATTATGCCAGTAATTATACAGGCAGCTGACAACTGAGCTGCACTCATTTCTATTCCCTAATCTCGCCGAGCGTAATGCAAGCGTAAATCGGAGCTTTGCCAAGCCAGGCATCACTAGCCGCTAAAACAACTGCAGGGTAAATACACCGGAAACACTGAACCCTGTGAATGAAGCCACAAGCAAGTTTGTCTATATTCTCCGGGGCTGGTGGTTTTGATACTTGGGCCTTTAATTGAATCCGATTATTACATTTGAATCTTTTTAAATCCCTCATCAAATCTATGTAAGCTTAGCAACAGAAAATATTAATAACATTGCAGTTAGAAGAAAGACTCACGTGAGAGAGTTTATTTACTTTAAGGGTGCAAAGTAACTGAGTACATATTACTCAGTGTATAAAAAGATGTTGTGACTAGCCAACTTGGGGCCAATAAGTATAACCTGTGAACATAAAAAGTCAATTAATTTGTTTCTGATCACCAGGCAAATGGGTCCTGTTTCATATAAAGCCTTCTACCTGCTAAATGTGCCCCTGTGTGTTTGTTGCTAACACTGCTCGACTGGTGTTTAGTGCTGGGCTGTTTAGTATACACTGGGCTTATCACAGATTCTGCTTAAAACAGCTGCCTGCTGCAGCTGGAAACCATGCTGGTGAGAATGGGAAGAGTGAATCCTAATGTCTAAGAAGTGGGCAGTAGAACCAACGTTAAATCTGTGAGTTTGTAATTATGGGTGACCACAAAGCATGTATTAACTTTGTAACGCCAAGTGTATCACATCTGACACGTGTTTTTTAGACCTTTACATCAGTGTGATTTTTTTCTAACCCTAACCCCTTTTATATGTTGTTATTGGTTTAAGACAGGAGTGTCAAACAGAAATCTGGGGGCCAGAATCAGCCCAGTGAACACTTCAATCCCGTCCATTAGATGACTTTTGGAAGATGTTAAGTACATATGAAGTACAAATGTTAAGGAGGACATAAAGTTTGGACTTTTTATTATTCTGTTGTATTATTATTATTTAAAAATTAGTTAGATGGGTTAGCCAGAAGTTGGCCATCTCTGTGTGCAAATGTGGCATATCAGGGCACTTTAAGAAAGTCATCAAATTTCAAGCTAAAAAAAATGACCTTTATGGTATTTTTACTGCTGTCAAATGGAAAAAAAACATAAATAAGGGTTAACTTTACTTTTTTTCTTATCTCACTAAAATTTAAGGAATCTATATTTGTTCTTTGTCCATGTCATCAAACACTATGTTTCAAGCTTGTGTTGCTGGAAGCCCGACTTTGTACAGTAAGGAGTGTGACGACCCCTGCCCCTTGTTTTCCCAACCCTTCCTTCATGTGTTCGAGAGCTTACGGCCGCTAGGCGACAAAAAGGTACTGTAGATGTCGTCACATTCCTCTGTGACCTCATGAGGAAGTCATCAGTTCAGATAAGTTTATAAGTAAAGCTCCGCCAGCTTTGAATGAGTCAAGCTCTTTGGACGTGTTCATTGGCCGGACATTACGTCATGAAACAACAGTTTTTCAGTTACAAAAACAGGTGTCCCATGAGTGCCAATTAGCCAATCACTGACATGGGCTGTAGTCAAGCTTTGTGCCACAACAGCGATATTAAATTTAAACGGCCAGTGCATGTTTGTTGTTGGCACCCCTGAGGCACAGCAGTTAAACGAAGGAACAGGCTAAACTCACGGTTTATGCAGCTGTATAACAGTGTGGTGCCATTAGCATGCATCAAGGTGGACTTGAAATTAGGTTACATTCATGGGGTGGGGAGGGGGGGGGGCACGTTAGTCTCTCATGATTGGTTATGGGAAACTGAATCCTCCCATCTATGGAAATCGGTCTGAGTAGAGCCTTGTAGGAGTGAAGGTGGAAACAGGGTGTAACAAGGAGATTTGTCAGATATCATGCTTTGCTGACACAAACAGTGCCAGTGATCACAGGCACTCCCATAATTAAGTGGATTTACTTATTCTACTTCAAGTATAAATAATAAAGTAGCATGACAATGTTCTTCTTACTTCTCTACTACATTTCTAACATCGTGCTTTACAAAGGAAAGCATTTTGATCATGATGATTGTTTGCCAGTGGTGCTATTTTCCTTTTGCATATGTACTCTTGGGGAAAGCTGGGGAAACCTGCAGTCAGCTAAGACTGAAGAAGTCACGCGGATGAGCGATGAAATGTTTCTCCCACCGAAAATGCTACGTCCAGATGAACAGAATAAACTTTTTGGGGTTTCCTTACCTGGATGATTGATCAAGACATTGATGCTTCAGCTTCATAGTTTCTTAGACTGGATAAAGTATATAAATTGGAGACAGCCAATGTCACAAAGTCCTGCAGTAGCTCAAAATTGGGCCCTCCGTTGTTCACAAATAATCGAAGATAAGATTTTGATGGCTGCACTGTCATAACACGTGTCACAACATCACATTTTCTCCTAAAAATTAACCATAACTCTTCAGATTTCGCATACTAATAAGATAATTAGGCGTTGATTCTTTGACCACAAAAATCATCTCGACTTGGCTTTTGCATCGATCCGTTGTTGCTTTTGTTAGAACACCCACAGAGTTCTGTCTGCTCCAAACAGTCCTGTAGAGAAGTAATGGTCTGTCTCTAAGCAGGCTCTGTCAGCTTGACAGTTTCTACCCAGCAGCTTTTGATTAAAGAGACCTTTTTAAGGATCCTACCTGCAATTCTGGAGGCCCCCCTTCATCTCTGATCAGAAGTAAGTAGCTCTGTCCATCCACCACAATTTCTTTCTTGAAACGTCCACCTAAAGGAAGAGATGTTTATTCCAAGAGTTTACTCCACAGCCAGTCAATTAATCAAAGTGTAAATTGTCTGTTAGAACGTAAACCAACCACCAGGGGGTTGTCAAAAAAAAGGAAAGACAGCAGACACATTTCACACCCACTGATAATTTAAAAAAGAAGAAGAAGAAGAAAGCAATTGAAATGTATGGCTCTTAAAAGTTTGTTGATATGCATCTGAATTTAAGTGCAGCTTCTCAATTTAGACTTGCTGAACACGGTGTTGCCTGGATCACATGCTGACAGGAAACCAGGTCTCTCTGGAGCCAATTATGTGGGCGAGAAATTGCCATTTAGCGTGTCAAATGCACAGCTGCTGAGGGAACCAGTTCAGCGCCACTATCACTGCACTTCCATGAGTCACGAAAAGGCCCGACTTTTGCTTCACAAACACTCTCCGGCTAATTGTAATAAATGATATCTTAAGACAAATAGACTTCATTTTAGAAAAGATGATAAAAGGATGGAAAGGAAGCAATGGGAGATAAACATCAGAATCCAGTAAATGTGTCGTGACTCCGAAACTGTTCTGCTTTAAGTCACATCCCAGAAAAATTGGTGGAAAGTTAAGAACGTAGCATCCATACTGCCTTGAGTTTCTCTCCCCTTTTCTTCATTTCTTTTGTAGCCCAAATAGATTTTCCTTGCCGTTAGCAAAGCTGGCTGCAGATAAAGACTACACCAATGGGAGAACCACGCTGTAAATTAGATTTTGCATATCATTTGAATGGTTCTCGATCCTGTGGAGATTAAAAACATTGAAATGAGAAAGTTGTGAGGCTAGAGATGTCCCTGGGAGTGAAAACGATGTCTCATGAATACAAAAAAATATGCCAAAAGCCGTTTCAAAAACTGAATAAGGCACACATTTAAAAAGGTCTACGAATGATCGTGAAATGTATCCCCCCCCCCCCCCGAAAAAAAAGGAAAATTATGTTGAAGGCAGCAGATGTGTGCACTCCTGGAACGACTGAGTAAGAACAAGTTGGAAATCGTGTTGTTAAACCAGCCCACAGAACTAAAGATCACACATCAGAGGAGCTGTAAGTGGGCGGGGCCCCAGATTTTTTCTTTTTAATAGTCGGACACTATTCCTGTGTCAGCGTGCACTTGAGCCACACTTCCACGCTTTTAAGTCGATTTTAGCCCGCTCTGCAAATCGGGGATTCTCCCAGCCTTTTGCACGGGCTCTCAAAGCCTGCTGGATGCTGGTTGCATAACATGCAGAGAGAGAGAGAGATTCATAAACCACCAGTCAGCTTTTTATTTATTTATATTTTTCTACTGAAGTCAAAGCGCTTTGCAGATTCCGACAAAGCACTGAGAAACTATGCATCTGTATGTGTGAATGCTGATTGCATCAGAGCAAACCAAAGATTTATCAGAGAAAAGGGTTTGCATGGAAGCTGGCAACATGTTCGTACTCCAGAACGGATTATGGAGGAGACTCTCAGAAACCAGTATCTGTAATGAAAGCATACGGCTCTGGAGAAAACATGGATGGAAATTCAAAGCAAACATCTCAGTTACATAATCATCCAGAATGTCGTCGTCTCTATTTAGAGCCTGAATAAGCCAATGCTGTGAATAAATGAGGCAGACTACCTCACTCTCTCTTCCTGGCGTGATGAAGACTAATTATGAATAATGTGAATTTGTGCTCAACGTCTCATAAAGGAGAAAAAAAAACAGGCGAGTGATAACATTGCACACACAGCCTACAGAGAGACGGTGAGTTGGTAGGCATGGTTAACACGCAGTAAGCATACTCTGCTTACACGGAGGCTTAGACCTTGACACAGAGCCACAATCCAACGGAGCTCCATCCGGCGTTGCCATAGTAACACACCCCAGTACCTTTTTTCAGATATCATAGCAAAAGCCCAGGAACAAAACAGTGAAGAAACAGCCACGGATGAACCTTCCCTCTGCTGGGTGAAGCTTCTCTGCAATGTTAATAGTCAGTCTGGAGTGAAGCCAGTGTTGAAGCGCAAGAAACAATGAGGTGCCCGGTGTTCGCCAGACAGGTACGTCGTATCAGAGCAACGATGTGAAGGGACACGGACATATATGAGCCGATACATTTCCCTGATTAAAGCAACAAGGGTCGATCTGGGGTTTTTTTCCTCCCCCAGCATTTCAGCCATTGATTTCTCAAGGACTAATTAAGCTATGAGGATTTTTTTCCTTCTCCCATGGTGCAGCAAAATGCCAGAAACTAATTATGCGCTTCATGTCTCATCCTCACTATAATTACACTAAAATGAAACACTGCAAACCCCTCAAAGATCATCAGTTAACTCTGGGTTTGCCAACATCTTGCTGGAATTTGTAGAGGACGCAGTCTTCAGGCCAGAGGGGGGCATTCTTGGTTTATGTGTGTGTGTGTGTGTGTGTGTGTGTGTGTGTGTGTGTGTGTGTGTGTGTGTGTGTGTGTGTGTGTATATATATATATATATATATATATATATATATATATATATATATATATATATATATATATATATATATATATATATACACACACACATAAAAGGATTCCTTTCATATCAAGTGCTTTAAATGTGTAAAAAGCACCTGAGTGTGACAAAAACCTTCATTTACAGTGCCACTTTTACTTGCATGTTTTAGTAATGAGCTTCAAATTACTAGAAATGTTACATTTTGTCATTTTCCCTCCATTTTCAGTGAAGGGAGAAATAGAACTGAGCCAGTTATCAATCTCGCCATTTGGAAGCTTAACAAAATCCAAAACAAAACAGTTTAATGGAAGTTAATTATAAAAATACGCACAGAAGCGGCAAAAAAAACAAAAAACAGTGCTGTTCTTCATTATTTAAATATCCTATTACACTCTTCCAAATATGGTCACCCAACCGTCCCATCCTAACAGAAAGCTGACAAAACCAGCTTTTCACACATCGTCAACAATGTAATACATATGACAGGCTGCGGCAGCTGAGGCGCTGAGGTCAAAAGAGCCACGGTAAACATGCTGCATTTAATCTGCAATGCTCTGATCTTTGTGCTGGGCATCATGTTTGTAATCCACCTCCTGACCCACGCTTTCTTCAGCAGGCTCTTACCTTCAGGCGATTCCTCTTGCACATATGTCCCTGTCAAATATCGATGAACCAAGGCAGACTTCCCGCTGGACAGGTTTCCCACAATCCCCTGCAAGTCCAAGAGCAAAAAGCTATGAGATGATGTACAGGTTCAAGTGACCTGACAGAGAAAAAGAAAAAAAATCCTACCACAAAGGCACTGAAATTGCATAAGTCGTGCTGTTTTGAGTTTTATTTTTTTATATTTTCTTTCCAAAAAACTGAAGCTTCAACCTCAATCATAAAGGCTTTGCAAGTTTTCAGCCCAGTGTGTGCAAATTGTGTGTGGCAAAAAGGAAAACACTGCATCAAGGTCAATAATATCAGAAATAAAACCATCTCCACATCTTATTTAATTCCTAATCTTTAGTTATGCTGCTAAGTCTTAAATCCTAGCTGTATGAGTCACTAAAGTTTTAGAGATTATTCTTTCTACAGAGACATACCATCAGAACTCAACTGAAAAATCAAAGACTGACGTTCTGGGCATTTTTATTGCGCATATATTTCAATGTGTGTGCATTTAAGAACATAAGTAAAAAAAGAAGAAGTGCTGCATTTAAGGCATCTTTGAAAAGACTAACTCTTTTTTTTTTTTTTACCAGTATGCAAGTTTCTTGTTCAAAAAATGAAAAATGTAGTTTTGTGGGTGTGATTTTTCTATTATTATTTTTTTTTACTCTTAAAATTGGTCAAGGTGTAATTATTTGAAAAAGTAATGAAACTTTCACACTAAACCTAAAGGTGACTCCATTTTTTAGCTTCTCTGCTAAGTAGATTTTTATTACACACTGGCCTGAAGTGAAAACAAGTGTTGGCTAGGTGGAAGAAAATCAAATTAAAAACTTTAGAAGGTAGTAGGCAGTAAAAGAAACTCCATATGGTTTGTGTTCAAGGGGGTAAAGGTCCCTTTCGTAGGGCATGTGAGTTTGAAATATTGTCCAAGTGCCTCTGATTTACACCCGACTTTGGTTGTAGTCTGTCCTGTTCTACCTCTCCCTGCCGTCTAGACCAGACCAAACTGCAGTGCCTTCGGGGTGATGCATGGCTGAGGGTGGGCTGACGATGCCAGCATGTCTGGGAAGAACAAAGACTGCAACATGCCTCATCTCCTCCCTCTCCAGCTCCTCCTCTACCCACCATCGCCCTCTCCTTCCACAGATCATTAGTGGGTGTTAAAGCAGGTATGGTTCTAATTATAGGGAAGTTTGAGGCACAAGAGAAAAGGTGTGTTCAAGGTCTTTTCCTAGTCTAGCTTCTTTATAACTGAAGTATATATATCATGAGGTACCCAGAAGAATAAGCTATGAATAAATTCAAAGTTAGCAAAAAGTTGTGGTGCTGTAAAAGCTGTGAGTCAAAAAAAAGGCTTTGAATGTGCCACAGAACCAGCATTCTCCTGCTGTTTAACTGCTGGGCTTTGTGGCCCGCTGGTATATAGGATTTATGATCTCGAAATGCTGTATCAGCATTATGCTACTACAGAACCTTCACTCTTCTTTGTAGACGTTTAGCTCTGATGTGAGATGATCAAAAGATGACAATAAAACAGGATTTAACCACAGTCAAGTCACCAGCACGAAATCAACAGTACCAGAGTACAGCTCACTGTTGCGGCAGAAAAAAATTAGAGGTTTTCTCACATGGTTTTAATCGTTTTAATTCATCTACAGGAATTGTTTTGACCCCTATTACTGTGGTATCAAAGAGGAAGAAAGCAAAACCTGCTTTTTTCCCCCCTATCGTTTTTAAAAGCTTCTGAGAGTTGTAACCAACTTCCTTTCAGCACGACCTTGTCGCTGCACGGTAACTCTGTGAAAGTTTTGAAAAGAATGATTACTATTTTTGCGACACTTAATTTAGTCTTACCGGGTCCATTTAACAAACCCCCGCATGGAAGCTGCCAATTAACACCTTAGAAACATAAAAAGCAACAGACGCATTTAAAAGTGTTTGAAGCCAATAAAGGAAGTTTGTCTTTGTGCTTGCTGTGAATCCCCCCATTGAAGTTTCCCCTTCTTCGAGGTGCCACAACAATGAATTCACCTAACACTGAAAATATCATATCCATTGGGAGAACGGCAGACCGGAGCCTTTCAAGGCTGCTAGTCTTTATGTGGGTATGGCATTAAATCATGTGAGGATGTTAGTAGTGCATTTGGCAGAGGTTGTGCGTGTGCTTCACTGGCGGGTGGGAGCGGACCCAGGATGTGTCACCGGCCTAGCCCAAAACTGTCACTCATCCTGTGTCCTGCTGCAAAACCACCCTGTATCGCCATGCCAACGCATCTCATTAAAAATCACCCACTATGTGCCAGGGAAAAAGTCCAGCCAATTTCTCAAATGTTCCCTCTCATGTGAAATGCAAAACTAGTATTACATGGAGAGAACATGCTTTCCCACTGACATTTAAATCTGTTAGTAAGATGAAACCTCTGAGGGCAAATTAACACCAGGATTGTCAAAAACAACAAAAAAAAGTTACTCACCACTTTCAGCTCCGGCACTGATCGACTCAATGTCCATTCCTGGCTGTTGACAAAAGAGTCTAAAAAGAAAAAGACAAATGAAGACGTAAATGACAAAAGCAAAAAGTACTAAGCGATAATATGCGTTCTGTTCTATTTGACCCCCAGCTATAATATGGCACCGACAGCTTTTGCTAGCGGCTGAATTTAAAGAGTCTGCAATAAGTTTTATGCTGAATGCTACACCAGTCACATCAAGCATTTCGACTTACACAGCAGTCAATTACAGTAAAACATTTTTAAAGGAATTGTGGGGTTGTTGCCCTTTTTTAAAAAAAGATTTCCTGCACACATGTTAACCAGAACCACTGAATCAAAGTTTTATGGCAGATAGATAGAGCCAACTTTAGTGAAAAAGTTGTGTAGTTATGAATATATAGCCATTTGGCCTGTCGTGTTCTAATGTTTGTCCTTTTATTTTTACCTTTTTCCTATTTTCCCTCATTGTTCTTTTATCTTTCTTTAATTTCCCCCCTTCTTCTCTTTACCACTTCAACCCCTCCCTGCTTGTCAGCTTTGGCATTGCTAAATTACACATATCCTATGTGAATAATAATACAAATATATGAATTATTAAAACATTATTTATAGAGTTTAGGCAAACCAAATTTGTATGGCAAACAGTGAATTCAGATCATAATTATGATAATAAATGCTGTTGGACAAGACAGGTAAAAAAAAAAAAAAACTTTAAAAAAGTAGAATTTTTAAATAAGTAAAAAGAAAAAGATACAGTCATGCTGTGTTCTTGACTGGTGACCAATAGGACAGCCTCACATATGTCTGATTATGCATGTGCAACATGTGCACAGCAGCACAGGCTAATAGTTGCTCACAGCCATTACTGAGCTCTGAGGAAGACACAAAGTTGGCCAAAGTAAACCATGGAGGAACCGCCATGAAATGTTAAACCTAATGAGACACTTAAATCACCCTCACCCAGCTGAACATGGACATTTTAAAGAGGCTAATAAAGGAAGAGTGGCTAAAGCTAAAGCTATCCAGAGCTCAGTATCTACAGACTCGGTATGAGCAAGGGCTCAAAGCAGGAACAAAAGAAAAAAAATTGTTTAGCCAAGTAAAAAAAAAAAAAAAAGAGCAAAGGTTCCACGTGCTGCTATCTGATGAAGTTATAAACATAATTATTATATTATTTATGTAACTTGCATTTGTGTTGATATATAAATCTGATAAACCTGCTTTTGTTTGGTAGGGTAAAATATGTCAAGTAAAGGCAAATGTATAGAAACCCATTTTAGCTAATTATCTGTAGCTTTATTCTCAGTTCTTTCAGTGAGAGTCTATCATGTCCAGTTTGTGGGAAATTAAGAAACGTAATAATTTATTTTAGTGTAAAAATATCCCACATAGAAAAAAAAAGTTGATTTTTTTGTATAAGCTGTCCCTTATAGAGCTTAGAAAACTGGAATAAGCAAAAATAAAATTAAATAAATAACTAAATGAATAAATCAGTAGATAAATAAATAAATAAATAAGAAATAAAAATCAGCCAAGAAAATTACAATCAGTGCATCTCATATTTCTGTGATAATAATTTGCATAAAGTAGGATTTTTTTTATAATCCTCCAGAAACATATCTGCATATGAATGAGCTGAATTCGAACCTTCTGGTGATTTCTAGTGCTGGAAGCTTTCTGGTTTCAGTCTATAGTCCGCTCCTAGTTCAAATTCAATCGACCAATCAAATCCAAGCAGGCCTTAGCTGCATGCAGGTCCCCTCAAAAGTGGAACCCCGTTTACTGAAATGCAATCTTAAATTCATCAGCTAACATCTGAAGACGAATTAACTTTTTAAAAAGTTTATCTCCATTTGTAAACATCACAAAATACCTTGGACCAGGTATCTGCTGGTTACAACGGATACCTGGAAAAACTGTTCCCTGCATTCAGAGTATAAGGAATCTTAAGGTGCCAGTTTTTCAGGCTTAGTTCAATGATAGAAGCACTTTGATTAAAGCAACTTAAACCAAAAACTAACGGCGATATTAGATGAAGCCCCAAGAGCCACTACCCTGCTTGTCAGCTAATGTCAGCTGGCTCCAGCCCCCAGATTCTGATTTGAATAAGTGGTTAAGAAAATGCATGGATGGATGGATCGATCCCCACGATTTTCAATCTGTCCGACTCTTCTGTTTCCTCTAGATTTGTTTATTTGTACACAACACAAGTGTGAAGAAGTAGTTAATGCAGTCTGTGAAGGCCATTTCAATGTACAGCCCAATCTTAGGAGGGGATTTTGCTAATCTGTTTTAAAAGGCAGTTATTATCAGGCTTGATTCAGCATGGTAGGTTTACCAGTGACATTTGGAGACATTGACTAGATAATAGAGCTCTGAAAAAGGGCAGAACACTATAAAGTACAATGTGAACCCTCAGAACTAAAAACACAAATGACAGCTCCACAAGCTGTGCCCATTTCCCACAGAGATGGAGTACAGCTATGTGTCATAACATCTATTAGAACAAAGACCACCTTCCTGTTTTGGATCAAGGCTTTCTTGCCATCTGAACCTCCCAAATAAGATACCATCTCTAATACAGGAGCCTACATGCCGCCTTGCACAGGTAACCCCCTCCACATCTCTAAACCATAACAATTAAACTACTCGTACACCATCATTACACAGCTATGGCGGTTTTTCTTTTTGCTGCAGGCGATGCCAATATGAAAAGACACAAAGCATAAACAGTAAGGACCCCAGTGTCATTATAGGACATGTTTCAGGGTTTTTTTCCCAAAATATGCTAAAAGCATAAATGACTCATAGACGGGGAGACATGAGCCAAAAATTCCCCTTGACTTGTCCATTAAAAAAAAACCCACAAAAACAAAAATCAGTTAAAATCTTGACTTTTTCTCCAATCCATTTACAAAGAGCGTCACTCTGCTGTGGATGTCTCACTTGTTGTGGGAGAGGAGAGTGCATCCCGAACACAGGGGCCTTTCACCAACCATTGTTTGGAGCAGAGGAGTCTTTAAACAGCACGCCTCCAGTTAAGCCCTCTCAGTGTGGGTTTGACATGTCAGAACATGAGCGGAGACATCCAAACTGCCTCAGTTTTTAAGTGCAGGAAACTCAATGCAGGTCACGGCTCTCTGGGGCGATCTCCGATAAGGCTGCCGCCCCATTTTATTACAGTTCCTGTTTCTTGTTATTGAAAGGTCAACCAGCGGTAATGCTCAAAAATAGCAATTACATGAACCCATCTTAAGGTGCCAGTCTTTCAGGCTTTGTTAACAGCTCACCCAAAATCAAACTTTCTGTATGTTCCTCTGGGCTGCATTGCTATTTATCTGACTAGATTGTGAGTCATTTATACTGGCTGTAGTAATATCTGCTTTCTCTTGAATATAATGGAACTCAACGCAGCTTTTTTTGTTGTACTTAAAGTGCCAACAAATATGTTTTTGTCAAACGTGGTATCATGACCTTGTTACTAGAATGGTCCGGCACTTTCATATAGGAACTATTTTCTTTCTACTGTCTCATCACAGCCCATCTAATGTTTACATCCTGTTACTGTATCATTAGCACAAGCCTGCCATCATGGGTACATAGATGCTTTCGTCAGTACAGTAATATAATTAGCAAGTAGTTCCTAGATTGTCCTTTTAATGAAGAACTGGTTATTAGTGAAATAAAGCAGAATGAATAAAGAATAATATTTGATAAATGAAGCCCCCAAAAAACACGATTTTCAGATTTTAAACAAGGAGTATTTTAAACTCAACCCAACTAACGTGTAGCCATGAAGGGAAATTTTGGGTCATCGCAGGTCAATGCAGAAATTGTGTTGTTGGCCACTGACAATCGCTTCCTCTCTGGAGCACCGCATTGACTACCGGAAAACAGCACCACTTATTCTTTCACAGACAATAATAACAACAAAAGGAAGCAATAGAAAATGAGTGCCTTTCACTAAAATAATATTGAAATCAAGAACACAACAAAGAAACAGCATCATGGTGAAGATGCCTGAAATTTGCCATCCCGAAAGAGATAAAGTGGAACCGAACTGTTCCCCCACTAAAAGAAAAACCCCTAACTGAATCCATGTCGTCAGCATTACGTCATTCTTTAAATATGACCATCCCCATATCGCTGTGTCCCAGAATGCCTATGGAAACAAGGGAGCCCCGGGACTCGCGATGCCTACAGAGGACACCAGTGTCTTTGTCTCTGTGAGGGTAAAACTGTTGGCAGCATGTTTGTCAGGTCTTTCACTTCGCTGCTCACGTCTGCTCAGATAAAAATGACCACTCAGTCTGAGGGTAGCGAAGCACAAGCGAAGCCCCAACTTATTCCATGAGAAAAGAAAATCTAATGTGAGCAGCAAGTCCGTGCGTATGCACATGCATGCATGCGTGCCAATGTGCAGTGAATCTGAAGTGGTTTTTTGGGGAACGAGAGAGGACAACCTTGAGATCTAAACTTCCACTCTTACTCTGACCAACTTTCCAACCATACTTTCCTTCCGTCATGAATTACAGAGTGAGAATTTAGCTAGCAATTAGTGTTTCTACTCTGATGATTCACCAACTGACATTCCCTGTCTGGCTACTTTTATCATGCATGTCATGACAAAGACGGTCCTGCAGCATCTTCTTTCTGTAGCTCTACAATAAAAAAAAAAAAAGAAAGAAATTACAGAAAAAAACAAGCATAAGAGCTCTTACTTTTCTTCTGCTGAGCTCCCAAGCACAAGCCAGTCATTTCCATCAAATTAGGTAAGTGACAAACACAGTCACCAGAGAACAAGGGGAAAATCTTTACCCCGAGCTCGTCTAATGCAACCTGGATGGTCTGGCCTACTTAAAGCTCCCAGAGCCTTGTGTTGTCTGCAGAAAGGCATTGATCACTTCCCCTTAAAATAAATTGGACATCCCAATTCACATTTAACATGAGATTTGCAAATTGGGTTTTCAAGAAGCCTTGCAGTGGAATGCCCAGGCTGACGGACTCAGTTTGTCAAATTAAGAAGGGAATGTGCCAGAGGTTATCGTTGCAGCTACAAAAAGGAATAATAAAAAAAGAACAAAAACCAAAGGAATCAGTCATGCATGAATGAAACTGAAAGCAAAGTTAGAGAAGATCCACAAATTGCAGCTTTTTTGGCAAATGGTTGGTAGACCTCTTGGTGAAACAGCAGGATCCTGCTTCAAATGAGCCACAGTTCTGAAAAACACAATGTACTGGAGCTGAGATTTGCAGTGGCAGCTGCTCATATACAAGTTACATTCAGTTATTAACAGATTTCCCTCTGCTCCTAACCAGACTGTCTGCGATTCAGTGGTTTTTCCAATATCTTGCCGTCTCCCTATGTGTCCTGCTGCAGCTGAGAGGGCATTATCGCTGTGTCACTGTTTATTCAACTTCCCCTGAAAGTGTATTTATCTTGAACATAGCTACCTGCTGGGGACTCAACTACACCTGCTGATATGAACGCCAAAAACAAAAGCATTTTTTTCTAATTATTTTTCCCTCTGCAGGTTTTAAAGTAAGGCCCACTCCGTCTGAAAGGTAAAGCACATACAGGAAGCACCACATGAATTAATATCGAAGGAGGCAAAGCGAAAGGGAAACAAAGGGAATTCCATCCTCATGAATATATTTTGTGTCAGATTTAAGATAAATGAGTCTGGATTTCACCTTCGTGGGGGGGATTTTCTTCTCTAAAAGGTAACTCCAAAAAATACCCATCACTGAGTGTTTTCCTGTCTGCAAGCTACATTGACAGGTTAGAGTACAGGTTACTGTAGAGTTCTATCTGCAGCACCACTGCAGTATTTCAACCTCTGCTACACATGTGCACCGCTGACCACCTACACTGCTTCTCCGACTCTAAGGACCCCAGAGACCACACCCCACTCCCCATTTCAGCACACAGTTCACTGGCCACTCCTGGATCCAACAGGATGGCTTTGTTTACTCGACAGGTGGGGGTGGGGACACCTCAAACTCTTCCCCCTGTTAAACTCCCTTCCTCCACCCAAACGTCATACACACACTCAAGTACAGCCTGAGTGTATGCAAGCGTTCAGTCACAGAAGAGTTGGGCTTCGGCTTTTCTGGATTTAATTTACTTTAAGACCAACAGTTAGGCAGGTAGCAACAAGCGCAGAGTCCCGCCCAGGGCATTGAACACCCAGCTTAACTGAAGCTGATCGGCACACCTACATTCCTGAAGCTTGACTGACTGACTGACTGCAGTGGAAGAAATGGACAAATACCACTTGACTCTGGAAAACAAATCAATAGGTATCCTTGGTAACGTGTCATGGGAGAATACAAACAGACAAGAGATTAACAAGTCTGACCTCAGCCCCTTCATGAGTCTCAATTTAACATGAAAATTAAAACAAAAGAAATGTTTTGCTGGTTCAAAAGTTGCGAATATATACATGACATGTGCAACTTGACATCGGGGGAAGTTATTAGGTTGTCACAGACGACTAATTAGGTCTCTTTGAAAAGGTGTGAAATTGGAGCTTGACGCACAAAACGCAGCAAATCACAGCCATTAATTCAGATAGTTACAAATATTTGCCTCTCTGCCTGCTCTTCCAGGCAACTGGACAAACACACTTCACTGTCAGAGTTAACCTTTAAACACAGCGCTTAAGTCGTTTGCTCCTCTCCCCATCATTACAGTATGTAAGCCCTCTTAATTTAGCATTGCGAGACTGCCAAATGCATCCCCATTACAGCCACTAACTGCTTTAATGCTACTTCTTTAAGCTGCGTCTCTGAGAGACCAATAAGCAGGCCTGGGTCAGGATAACACAGAGATAGCACGGGGACTGTGTTATGCCACAGCCGCCCCTCTGTAAAACAAACTGTTATCATGTGTTCTTTGCAGTCACTGGTGATTTCACTTCACCTACTTTTTGACTGAACTACAAAAACCTCAAAGAAGGCAAAGTAATTGCTGTGCATGTGCACACGAACTGAGGTTCACACATGAAAAACACTGGAGAAATAAAATACCCGAAATAGAAATTCCAAAAGGACTCTTTGGACTTTTTTTGAATGCCATCCAAACTCACAATTCCCCCACATGCTTTTCATTTGCTTGGCCTAAAAAAAGTGCACTTCCTTATTTCTCTCGAGCTGTAACTTTCTGTGCAGTGAGCAAGAGGGGGTATATAAAATGGAGCACTGAGCTGAGAAATAAATCAGCAGTCTTGCAGGTCTTACCTTGACCTTTGTGGGAGTCAATGCCTGCCAGAGTCTCTATGGTGACAGGCTGTGACTTATTATTCCCAGTCTGGGGATATTGACCACTGTCTTTGCTTTGGGACTGCTGAATTTCACTTTTGCCACTGCTTGGCTGGTCTTTCCTCCTGAAACGGTTTGCTATGAGCTGCCATATACTTTGTTCTTCCTGAACTGGTTTGGAAGTCAGTTTTGGTGGATGGAGAGGTACCTCCATTACCTTGACCTTCCCCCTGCTGTGATACTGAATGTACTGCATGCCTCCATCTTCCGTCTGATCACTGGAAGTTGAAATCTTTCTTCCTGTGAGGTACGAGAAGGGTTGAGGAGGCATCGTTGCCTCTTCAGCAGTACTTTTAGTCTGAGAGTACTCCTTTGACTCTACCCCAGGACCCAAATCCCTAGGACGAGTCCTCCTGATTCGCAGACTAAAACTCCGTCTTAAAGAGCTCAGTGTACTTCTTGAAGTATCAGATTTGTTGTTTTTGGGGGAAATTTTAGCATCTTTGTCATTTTGCTTTTCCTTGTTCTTCTCTTGAGAGGTTTTGCCAAACAGTTTCCGTCGTAAGCCTCCTTTGAAAAATCCCTCTCCTTCGCCACCTCTGTGGCTGCCACTCCTCTCGCTGTTTATCTCATCATCAGAGCCCCTCTTTTTTAGTTCCAGTACTGTCATACTGACGGGCCTGGGCTTCCAGCTCCTCTGGCGGACCCTAAGGTTCACCTCCGCAGGGCCTGATGGCCGTTGAGCCACAACAGGATTGAGGCCATCCACTGCTCTTAGCTCAGCCTTCCTGCTCCTGTGCTGGTGGCTGTCTAAACTTCCTGTCCATTTGCAGGATTCCTGGGCTTGGGGCTCTGGCAGAACTGCGACTGCGCCTGGAAGCATGCAAACGCTCCTGGGCCTTAGCAGCCGTCGTTCTTGTTCGGGCTGACGATCTCTTTGGACCTTGACCGGACCGTCATACATGCTCATCGTCCTTCTGCCGAGCAGGGCTTCATCCTGATGTGACCTTCGTAGCAGGGCCCAAGGCAGAGACCTTCTTCCTGGTGCACTGTCATGATTCCCATGAACAAGTCCTTTAGCCTGGATGGTGGCAGAGCACGATGTTGAGCTCTGAATGAGCTGCTCCTTGGCGTCTGGTTGAGCTGTTAGCTCTACCACTTCTCTGTGTTGTTGTAAGGAGTTTCCTGTGTATTTTGAAGGTGGTTTAAAAAACTTGTCTGTCTTCATTTTTCCCGCAATCACCTCCTCCAACTCCTCCTCATCCTCCTCCACCACTACCTCCTCTCTATGCCTCCCGGCGCTACTGAGGGAGAGCCACCTGCTGAGCTCGTGCTGTGCCTTGCCCAACCTCGGGCTTTTCTCCATTTGGACTATACAAGTCATTTCTCCATTTGGCTGACAATTCCCAACCAGGGTGTGAGTGACCTGGCCCATTTCCAGCTCTGACACCGGTGCATCTGTATGTGTTTCTTTCAAGATTACAGAGACTTGGTATACAGTTATCTCCTGCTGCTGCTGTTCTATAGCTGTACTCCTTGGGGTCACATCCACGTTCCCACTGCTAAGGAAAAGTATCACACTTCATTCAGACGGATTCACACAATCATCCTCATTAACACACTGAAACCAGTGTGTTACATTCTGCCAGAGAGTTGAGATTCAGCTCATGAAGTCCTTCATTTGAAGACTAAATTCCTCTGCCAGGTATAATCTTTCACCTTTGACATGAGGAAAGAAAAAAAAAACAACTTCAAACAAGTTAGTTCAAAGCCTCGCTGCCACCTGCATCCTCTGGCTCCTTTCCTCAGCAGAATCATTTAGATGGTAGCTGCTTTTTGCTCCGCTCTATTCTACCTGTCTCGAGCAAGTAGATGCACAGAAGAAAAACAAAACTTTAACTGCTGATTTTGCAACAAAGGCATATCTGTAACAGACACAAAAGTTACAGCTCAAAAAAACTGAATCATCCTTCTTCTTTGGCAAGTTGCAAACTGCGAGCAATCCCTGTTGTTGGCGGTGCAGAGAAACCCCTTAATCTCTGAGCTCTTGCCATGTAGAGCATGAGGGAGTGTGTCTCTGTTTGAACTTTCAGCTGCCTTCCAACCCCCGGGACACATGGAAAACAAGGAGTGGATCCCAAGGACACTGAACACGCCCTCATGATTTCACCAGAGTTGCTAACAGCCCCCGGAGGTATAAACAGACAAAAGTGAACACACAGGATCGAGATAAGACTCTGCTGATTACACACTGATATATACAGAATACAAGCCACAAGAAACAGCCATAAGTGGGCATTTTATTTGGATTGACCAATGGTAGAAGAAAAGAATAAACTATAAACTTTCTCGTATTTATTTAGACACTTGACTGATTCACCTAAACACATCAGCTTTGGGGATACGCTGCTTAGGTTTTAAACACTTTTACGGGGACGCAGAAGTCAAAATGTCTCCCTCGCTCCAGGATCTATGAGAATACTAATGCAGCACAGCCACGGAGTAACATGGGAGTACCCACACAACCACACACCAACCTTCCAGTGGCTCCCACTATACAGCCTACATTCAATGGGAGAGCTTAACTTAATTCCAAGATTGGCTGACAGCTATTTTTGTTGAGGAACTTGTTCTTTTTAAAGCACTAATGGTTACCATGGCAGAAAGCAGTACATTGGACATTATGTAAAATGGCATTCTCTGAATCTAAACATAATTACACATTCACTGCGTGGGCAGTCCTGCATCTAACTTCATTGAGAAAATTAGCACATTGAGCTACTGAGAATGCTGGCATTCGATTAAATGCAGAGAATAAAAAGACTGAGCAGCCTTACGTGGCCTATTCAATCTTCTGGTGCATTAGTGCAGCGTAATGGGCAGAGCTCATTTAGACAGCCATGCACCACAAAGAATCAAGGCAGATTTTACCCCCACAACTCTGCAGCACCCAGTGTGGTTAAGACTGGAACACTGCCCCTTTGTGGTCAACAAGAGAAAGCACACTGGAAGGGAAAATGTTCACTGGGCATGTACTGTTATCGGCTGGATAACCATTCAAAGCTGGTGTGATTTGCCTGGACAAAAAACATATATCTAAAACAGATGCATAATCAGAAGTTAACAACACTGCTTATGAGGAAAGAAGAATAACAACAACAACAACAACAAGTGGCCATTCCTTGAGTGCATCACTGTGGGGAAACCAGAATAACCGGGAGGCAGAAAGTTACAGCCCAACTGCTGCAGTTTGTGCCAAACGCTAAATCTCAACAGCATTTGACTTGAACTGATTTTGTTTTTTCGTAACGTCTCCCTAAAGTCCTCCAATTGCTATTGCCATTGTGTGCCATCTACAGTACGTGTGATATTCCTGATATTTGAAGTGTTTCTTGGCACATTTCTTTCTCCCTTATGTCTCTTTATCAACTGACTCAGCGGTGTTAGAATGAAAACAATCAAAAGCATTTTAGATATTGTTACAGGAAACTCTAACCAAGCGCGTGCACCGTCAGAAAAATCTGAAGTGAGCAAGTACAGCAGCAAAGTTGAATCCCATATCAGGCTGTCAGAGGTTGTAATTTCGGCCTTTACCTGTGTCTAGGAAGCAGGGGTTTGAAAGGATGTGGGTCTCATCGTCGAGTAAACGGTCCTTTTCACTCCACTGGATCTCGTGCCGGTCTCGAGTTTGCTTGCGACTCCCGAAGCACATCAACATATTCTAGCTATAACCTCAGAGGCACTTTTCCGTGATATAACCAAAAAGAAACAAAGATATTTAGGTGCCTGAATCCACGTTCAGATTATTGATCATCTTTGATTCATTGCGCCACTCCTGGGTTTTTATCTTCCTTTGCTTCTTTCAGACATTTCTGTTGACATCTGCAGCTCAGTTAGTCCCCAGTTTTTTTCTGTCCAGCATAGAAACCAAAAAAAACCTATTTTGTCATTTCTGGCACGCACTCCATGCCAGCCTGATATTGTGGTAACAAGCAGAAGCCGGAGCGGCTAATGGACAGTCCGAGGAGGCGGCCCAGAAAGGCCATGTGGTATCGCTCCCTTTGAGTCCTTTCCTTAATGCAGGTGTTGGTTAGCAGGGTCCTACATAGGAAGTCCTGATAGGATTAAAGTTAATCCACTATCCTGTTGTCTTTGTTGTGGTCCGGTCCAAAGGAAACCTGTGCTGCGGTAAATCCTGGCATTTCAAAGTGCTGACCAGGTAACAGAGCCTCTCTTGTGTTTAACCCTGTCCTGCAGCTAAATATTTCTCCGTCTTGAAACTGTATCTTGATGGAAGGTGGAGGGAAAACCTTTTCTGAAAAACTGGATTGGCATGTTCTGAGGTTTCAGAATTACCCTCTGCGTCTGTATCTCCCTGTGTGTATGTGTACACATCTGCCTGATTGTAAGCGGAGGTCATACTGTGTGTGTTGGCCGTTTATCTCATTTCTGTGCGTCACCTTGTCAAACACAGGCGTAGCTGTTTTGCCAACACCCCGACCTGAGTTTCTCTTTCAATTTTTCTTAGGCTACATTCCTTAGTCGTTCAGCAACAGAAAGGTACGCTCTGTACTTTTGCAAGACAATTTTCTCGCCATGCGATTATTATCTCACCTATAAGCTACGTTTGGAATCTTTCTTTGTCAGGTTAACATCCCAAAAAACCCCTTTGGTACTTTTCCAGCATCCCATAAGACGACATTATATTTTAAATGTGTCACAAATACAGCGTGCACATCATCTCTACAGTACTTTCATTTTTGTTATTATGGCGGCATCAGAATTGAATTCAAAGCAGGCATCATTATAAAATTTGACTGGACAATCTCGTCAAATCCCTAATTAGACTGCCTGTTGGGGTTTTCGCCTTCACTTTCTAATCGAATTCAATCAAGGCTTTTGCCAGTCAGCAGTATTTCTCTTCATATTAGATCATTTGACACAATATACCACATTTCCAGTGGGGGGCAGTCACGTCGCTAAGGAATTGCATCCTAATTATAACATTATATCAGTTACATTAAAATAACAAAGTATTTCATAACACAAAGAAAACTTTCAAAACTAAGAAGCTTCACTCAGACTGGTCTCTGTGGCCCTGTAAGCCCGGGGTAACTAAGAGGCTGAATTGGGAAGGCCTTTTTTTTTTTTTTTACAGCAACATCACTTATCTGGAAGACTCAAGCAGTTTTGGGGCTTGTGATGATGTCTGGATAACCATTAGCTGGAAACACACACAGACTCACACACACATAACGGAAATGTCTCAACAGCAGACATAGCAGACAGTCAGAACTAGTGTATTTATATAAGACGCAGACACTTTGTGCGACAAACACTGGTGCTGTCTAGCAGATTGCATGATGCATTCAAGCCACATGAGTAAAGCTTACTAACTCCTCGTCAGTATTAGAACATGAGTCAGTGTGAGGAAGACGGCCGCATACATATGTAAACTCCTTGGCGGAGACGGTTTGCTTCCTCCGGCAAACAGGGTGACAGGAAGAGAGACTGAAGGCGGCCTCCCGACTTATTATAATTAGCACTCGGCAGGTAGCAGGCTGTAGCCCAACTCTTCTCGAATATGGTTTTTTGCTGACCTCATTCACACATCAGCACAGCTCAAGCCTCAGGCATCCAGTATTCTCCAGCATTACGTATGAGGGGAGAAAGGAGAAATAAAACAAAACTCCAGTGTTGTTTGCTTTCTAAAAAACACAAATACATTTATTCAGAACTTTTCAAACTGAGCTCTGTGTGACAAATTGATGGCAAAGTTTGCCACAGTGACTAACAAGCTTTAATGAGAACAGAAATGTTCATGACTTTTCATAGGTGTTGATGTCACGCTTTAAATATAGCCTCGTGTGAACATGTGAATGTAATATATTGCTCGGGAAGCGCAGCATGGAGAAACAGGAGAAAATTACTCAGAGCTATCAGAAATACCCCTTGATTGAAGAGATGTTTGCCCTCACTGGAGAGAGTCAGGTACTGTGATTATCATCATCATCATCATCATCATCATCATCATCATCATCACAGACGAAACACAGGAGCTCGGAATTGCTAATTGACCTCATGCAAGACTGCCTGAGGCTCTAATAACAAAGGAATCCTGGTGGCATCTTCTGGATTTCCAAAAAATGCAAGAAAAAGTGCTGTGCTCTTTTGATAGAGAAAAGGGAGAAGTTTGGGGTGTAGTTTGGGTTAATACAAAAAACAATTCTCAGAGCACTCGTCAGAATAACGCCATCACCGGACACTTTATTAGGTACACCTCACAAATAGGGAGGACTCCTGTTTTGCCTTCAGAACTGCTTTAATTCTTCATGGCATAAATCCTGGAAACACTCGTCAGACATTCTGATCATATCAACATGATAGCTTCCCACAGTTGCTTCAGATTTGTCAGTTGTACATCCCTAAGATGCTCCATTGGCTTGAGATCTGATGTCTGTGGAGGCCATTTGAGTACATCGAACTCATCGTTATGTTTAAGAAACTTGTTTGAGATCATTCGAGTTTTGTGACACTGCGTGTTATCCTGACCAGAAGCAGCCATGAGAAAATGGGTACACTGTGGTCATAAAGGGATGGACATGATCAGCAACAATACTCAGGTAGACTGTGGTGGTGAAAAGATGCTCATTTGGTACTAAGGGGCCAAAAGTGCACCAGGAGAATATCCCCACACCATTACACCACCAGCCTGAACCATTGATACAAAGCAGGATGGATCCATGCTTTCATGCTATTTAATTCTGACCCCACCATCTGAATGACACAATGAGATCCATCAGGCCAAACAACAAATTTGTAATCTGTCATTTTCCAATTTTGGTGAGCTCATGTAAACTGCTGCCTCGGTTTCCTATTCTTTGCTGACAGAAGTGGAACCCGTGTGGCTTCCTTCAAGATCTTAGTGATAACTGTATTCAAATCAGCTTAGCTGAAGCTTTAGCATTTAAACGTAACGTGCTGCCAGTTGACCTGGTTCAGAAAAAAGAAAAAAAAGACTGAACATGGCAAGACTGGTTGGAACAGTTTCCAAGCGACCACTTGTTTTAAAAAATATAAGGCTGAACAAGGATTTATTAAAACATGGGAAACTTAAGGTTGATAACACCAATTTTAATCTTTAATAAAATTGGATGATTGCATTTTAAACTATGTAGCTCCTTAAGCGTATACACAGGGCAGACAAAGCATGTAAACCTGAACTGAACTCTGTGCCTGTAAGGTGAATCTTCTGTAATATTACAGAAGCAGAAACCAGAAATCAGTACATAGTGACTGAAGTCAATTGTCTTTAAATTCCCTGGCTGACTCTCAAGTAAACCAACCCATTAATTGTCTGCGTTTAAAATCTGGGCTTTACCTCAGTGATCATGAAAACAAGATTTTAGCTGGCAAGAATGTGTCAGTAAAAACAAGCAATTTTGTTGGTTTTAACCTGGAGCTTTAGGTGGAGATGAGAAATGAGAACAGGTTCCAAATTGCCCAATCCTTCAAAATTATGTCCTTCCAAGCTTATCAGCTCCGTTAATCATCACTGGCATGATTTCCAGACAGTTGCATATTGCAAAATAATGATGCCAAACTCATAGCAGTCAGTTTTCACACAGCTGCACGTCTTTCTTTCTACTGTTTCCACGCTGTATTTAGATCTAGAGATAATAACAGTTGTGCTAACACTAAAAAACCCCTCTGTAGACCCAATTTTGCTCTACACAGACCAGGAGTCAGTAGGGCAACTGGGGGAGAAAATGGGAACTATATCAGTAACATCTCACATATATAACCTTTACTGGCTATGCAAAACTCACTACTATATGAGATTTACAGAGCAATCAAATAATCTGGAAAGCAATCAGGAGATAATACAGCCTTGAGATCACAGGAATCAGTATCCAGGGAAGGTATGGGGGGATTTATTCAAGCATGAGTGAAAATGAAAACCAGTAATCATAGTGTAACTGTTATTTTTAAGATTGCTTCGGTGCATGCTCTCACATTCTTTTAATGCAACAGATCTTTTTAATACAGAAGTATTTCCTGACTGATTATGCCACTCTTGCACAAGGACAAGTAAGCGAAACCGAAAAATTAAATGAAAAAAAATCTGTCCCTCGAATTAATTATTGCCTTAACAGTCTTAAGGGGGAATTATTCTGGAGTGTGAATATTCAGGTCTCTGTGTGGCACATTCAGCACTCGGTGGCTTCCCTCAAAAACCACAAATAAGATCTGCAAATCCTCAACAAACATCTGCAGAACATCTAATAAAACCTACACAGAAACACAGGTGAATACTGCATACAGCTCAGGACTAAAACAACGTGTTCCTCCCCTAAAAA
Source organism: Rhamphochromis sp. 'chilingali' (assembly GCF_963969265.1). Classification (NCBI taxonomy): domain Eukaryota; kingdom Metazoa; phylum Chordata; class Actinopteri; order Cichliformes; family Cichlidae; genus Rhamphochromis; species Rhamphochromis sp. 'chilingali'. The sequence goes on along the minus strand of NC_137943.1, from coordinate 20,238,652 downwards.
AATATTGTGCAACAGTATTTATTCCCAAGCAAGAATCAGCCACGGACACAATGTAAACAAACAGTTTGAGAGGGATATAAGCCGATCTGTGCACGTAAAAACACACAAACCTCCGGGCACAAGAAAAAAAACATATATATATATATATATATATATATGCAAACAAGCGCTTCGCCCAGGTGATTACACAGTGCTGCTAATTACACAATGACCTGCCAATTTTGAAAAAGACATAAATTTACCAGACCACTTTCACCCCACCACTCCTCTTTTCCCCACATCGATGCTGAATTAATATCTGCAAATGAATTAAGTCAAGAGAATCACACACAGAAGGGGCTACAGACAGCAAGGAAAGTTTATGATAATTATGCTTGCAGTAGTGGTATTGAGCGTGGGTGGAGAGCTTTTTAAAATTCAGCTGCACTAGCGACGAGCATACGTCACCATTGCTCCACTGCAGAGAAAATGATAGGTTCGAGGACGTCTGTGGGAGGCTGTGAAAAAATTCCAGACGCTTCTGTCTCTAAAATTCAGGTTTTGAGAGCGAGCGCTTGTGCGTTTGTATAGCGTGTGTGTGAGAGAACGACGGAGACAGAGAATGCAACAAGATTGAATGGGGGAGAGAGGGACAGTGACAAGAGTGTGTATTAGTTGCGTAACCTAAGCTGTATAAGCCCTCATTAAAATGTTTGACATCCAAGCTGCTCACTGCTAATTTTCTTGTTCCCTTTGACAGAAAATAAAACAGTACCAGGGATCAGTGTTTGTTTGCTGTGTGTTTATGTTTTGTATCTGCAAGTCTACTGTATGTGCATGGGGGCATGAATAGGCGGGAGACTTGACTTTTTGAGTTTCGTGTCATGTAATCATCACAGCCGCCCCTGCCAGCTAACATACTACTGGCCATGTGATGCCACAGGGAGTAATTCACTGTGCAGAAAAGATGAGGTTTGCACACTTGGCAGAAGAGAATGAAACAAGTGCGTGCAGGAAAGGTCAGCCTGGAATTCACTAACTGGGCATGAGCAGGGAAACACGGAGGCAACATACTGGTTTGCAGAAGATGACAAAATGACCACTAAGAAGACGTAGGAGGAAGCTGTAGAGAGATGCACATTTTTTGTTGTTTTTTGTTGATTTGGTTTTTTTTTTACAGGCAGATCTGTGTGGGCTGGTGGCTCCCAGTCCTCCTCCTCTCCACATTAGTTTGCAAACCCCCGCTTACTTCTGGTATCATCTTTTCATACTTGCCTTCGAACTTGCTTTTATCTAATAGCTTTGATGTGCTATTGCACATATTGTGTAATCTTTATTGAAATGTGCAAGCAGCAGCAATATAAGCATTATTTGGAGTGTTATTACATAAAGGCGATCCTCAATGATCTTTTTTGCGAAGCTGATAAGAGATATGCTCGCTTTTAGTGAATTAATCCACTCAAAATAGCGAGCCGCGATGGCTAGGATGTGCAATAATTCGCTGACATCTGTGTGAGCTAAACTGTTGCTTAATAAAAAAGAGGTCAGAGGTAGGGCACGGTTTGTGAGAAGCAATTTAAACAGAAAGAAATCCTTTTAATCAAGCTGTGTGGTCTTTTTTTTAAACTTGGAGTTGGACTATATTTGGATCATCACTGGATCATCTTTTCCCTCAGTTTTTTTTTTCTTTTTCTACTAGCAGCAAAATGTAATTTGTCATGCACCATCTGGCTTTCAGCTTCATTCTTGTATCTCACTGGCATCCTGTTGCAGCAACCCTGCAGTTGGAAAAATAAATGGAGCAGCCAATCGCAGCTGTCATCTTGCTAAAGCACAGTAAAGCAACTCGAAACTATTAGGAGACTTTTACTTTAGTTCCGATTGCAATATAACTGTTTTCTTTATCTTTCCATCTTCACAAGCTAGTAATTGTGCAAAATACGTAAGTGGGCCATATTTCTTTCTGCTGCGTTACCACAGAATCTACAGTATATTGTCTGATTCTGTCGAGTCTTTTCACTCCTTTTCAAGGTTTTTCTTCCTGTGCTGTTCCAAAAAGAGGGCCAAGAATAGCGACACATTCGGGCACAAGCTCCCATGTAATTTCCCACGCCTTTTGTCTCCGTTCCTGTGCCGCCCATGCATGCTGAAACAATAAGCTGGGAGCTTCGTTATGAAGCTGACAACAGCGCCTTTAAAAAACATAATTAATTTAAAAAAAAACCAACAACAACCAAGAAATCAGGAGGGATACAATCATACCTACAAGTGACCCGTCCTCATGCACGCCTGTGAAGCAGCTAATAGGGGCATTTATTTGTTTTGAATTGAGTTCATGAACCCCAGGTTTGCAAAATAAAAGCTGCATGTGAATAGATTCGGTGCAGCTGGCTTACAGCATACAGTTACGCAATTTGTTTTCAACAAATAACGGCTCCAGAATTCTGACGCACCGTCGATTTCTGCATTCAGTGTGGGATTAATTGTTGTTATGTTCGCCTAACTAGCATATCTGTGACTGATGAGAATCTCATATCTTCAGCCTGTGGAAAAGCCATGGGAGACAAACTTCTACAGGTGACTGAAAATTAATTCCCACTCCAGCGGCTCCAGTTTAATGGCACTCAGTCGAGTGAACGCCATTGTAACATGCTTACTAACATCCATCAAAGGCAGATTGTGGGTTTTCCAGAAAACATTCACTTACAATATCTAGATATAAAAAAAACCCACCAAACTGACAGATAACGACTCCCATTCTGCAACTTCCACAGGCCCGGCGTCTCTCCAAGGCATCAAAAGTGGCACTTTAGCATGAAATTGAATAACCTGAAAGTCATTTACAGTAAACGTTTTGAACCTCTATCAGAAATGACAGACATTCAGTATTCTGGAGGAGAACGCGTCCTCACCCAGACAGCCAGACACAGAGGCTTAGTTCTAGCTCAGCTGCTATCTACAGGGGCTGAATGACAAAGAAGTTGAGGACACCAGTGAAAACATCTGTATCGTACTTGGTGAAGTTTCGTGACAGCTCTATTAGTGCAAGTCAATATGGAGCTGTGCATCTCCTTGTGACATTTTTAGGTCCCCTTAACATAATGGCCTATCATCCTGTCCCCGACAGGTACACTGAAGGAGGAAACACTTCGCTGTGCTATTTGCTTCTGTCCAGCATGGTGTGGGCACGAGCAGCAGGCCGAAATGAATCACAAAACCTGACCTGATTAGACTTGACATGGAGACACTGAGTAATGGTGCCCAAACAGTGTTTCCTGCAATTTGGCTCTCCAAAAAACTGAGGCCTGCTGGAGGGCTTTTGTTACAATGTAAGCCAAATCTGAAAATGGCAGGAGAGTAATGGACTAGCTAGGACACGCACAACGGCTTTGCTTAATCACGGAAACAACGGTAATATGTCGCACACACATAAGCTCAGCACTTTCCCCCCCGTTTGTCAACTTCTGACGGTTCTCATGACCGCAGAGAGCTCGATGCGAAGCTTCTGTGCCTCCATCTGATATTTTACCGCAGCGCCTTTGTCGGGTATTGACACAGACGAGGTGGAACAAAAACACGTAAAAGCTTGAACGAGAGACCTTTTAAAAATCACCGTCAAATCAGCGAAACAGAAAGTGCACAGAAGCAGCACTGATCAGTTTTTTTATTACTTTGATTTTTTGGGGGGGGATTTTCTTTTTAAGAGGGGCAAAAGGCTTGTGAGATATCATGTGAACAGACCTGTGGGCAAAATATAAAATGTACTTGGAATTTATATTAACTGATCACACTTCTTCGGGCTTACATCCAAACCACAGATTGGATTCTTTAAAATGCTGACAAGTGGTCTTTATTAGACATGGGGGACTTCTCTCTTCTGGATGTGTCACAATCTAGACAGTTTAATGGAGGAACATACTGTAGCTGCTGTACCAAAGAGATTAATTTAATAACTTCTGCACTTCTGTGGAGAGTGTCCAGGCAGACAGCTGCCACAGAAGTACAGTTGAGACCTTGAAACATCCATGGGAATGATGCAGTCATCATCTCTCCGCTTTCACTGCTGAGACGTCAACATCGTGTTCTTCGCCAAGCCAGACTGCTACTGACGTTAGGCGTAGCCTGCCCTAATATCAGTAACTGAGCCATTTGCTGAAAATTTTAGCGCCCTCTCACCTGTAACAAATTATTAAAAGCCAAGAAAATTGCATCTAAATTGCAATAAATGGCCATTTAATGAGCAAGAGTGAACAATGTTGCACTTGAGATGCCGATCTAACCCGTTTTAAACATTTCATTTTCCAGAGTCCTCTTGAATCCATTTAACAGAAAGCACCTTGTATGCAGAGCATGTACAGTGTGCATTATTATTCAACACTATGGCCTCATTGAGATTTGAAGTGTCATAACCTCCTACACCTCCAATCCATGCTAACTTTTCAGCAATTGATTTTTTTTCCTTGCCACTAAGGTTTAATGTGTTTCGATATGATAAACACACTGCCACACATACACACTCCACACGCACACCACATCTTCCTTTCTGTACTCCAAAGTGAAATAAGCAGGCTAATGAGCTGTGAATTTTAGGTTTAGGCTACAGGAACACAATCCTCAGCAGCAGAAATGACACAAGAATGTGATCTCCTTCTGGTTCTTCTCCACCTCCTCCTCCTCTTTCCTTCTGCATCTCTTCATCCTTAACTCAGTCCTATCCGCCCACAATCCTCCATCCCCCTCTTGTGCTTGCTGAACACTGCATCAGCAGAGTCCCTAGCAGAAGGGAGACCTGTTCTTTAACTGGACCATTACAAATACCTGCTACCTCAAACCCTCCAAGATGCATCAGCCTCATCCGCACTTCTGGGAAGATGCAGCTCTTTAATGCGATTCTCTGTTATGCAATCCTGCGTGATAAATAACTGCAGACACTCTGAGATTAATGAAATTCAGGGGAAGCCCCCCCACACCACCCCACACACACACAGCCTGATCTCCAGTATTAGCAGAAGATGACGGCTCTGCTATTTTTACTCAGGCATCTCCATAGGTAGTTTCTGAGGTCACATGGCGGCCCACCCCTAGGAGAAGCACACTGCTGCAGTGCACTATTTCTGGGCTCCCAGCAGGAAGAATCAGGTATGAGAGAAACCTGCTGAAAGGTGCCATAGCACACCACTGTTTCAGGGCCGATGATGGAAAGCTACCACATGGTGCAAAAAAATAACAGAGATCCCAAGCCTCATTCCCTTCCTGTCTTACCTCTGCAGCAACAAAGGCAGTTTAAACAGTTGGGAGTCAAGGTCAGTGCTTGGGGATCAAAAGGTAAAGGCGCGTGAAGCCTGCTGTCGCTTTTCTCTGATAGGCCCTTTTGTCTGTACTGAGTCTGAACCGACTGCCTGGTCACTGCTGGTGCATGCCAATGAGATGAGCACAGCCGCAGTGTCAGGTTTTGTGCCTCTTCAGAGTGACAGCTGCAGGATGGCTGGCATATCGCTCGCTTTTGCCTCATCTACAGTTTTGTTGTAAAGACACAGGGCTGGTAACGTTCAGAGAGCTGGTGAAGCTGGTCAGGAATAACAATAGAAAAGGAGAGAAGGCAGCGAACTACTGAGTAGATGTGTATTGTGACAGATATCAAAAACAGTGTGGTTTACTGTTAAATGCTAACCATTACTTCAGTCATATGCTATGCTTTTTGGGGGGGTTTGTCACTGACTTCCTGTCCCTTTGGCTTGTGGCCACTTAAAAAGAAGGTATGGCTAATTGCAAAACCTTGTGACCAGTTGCTGTGTAGCAGTTGTGACCAGCTCAACAACTGTTTGTCCCCATGCTGCCAATCACATCTGAGCCTAAAATTGTGGCCTAAAATTAAGTTAAAAACTTAATTAAGTTAAAAACTTAATTTTAGGCCACGATTCTTGTATAAGATATATGCTTGTACAAGTTTTCGAATAGAAAGCCTTGATTGTTTGAGTCAGTAACAGATTCTGTGACCCACTGTGGATAAATTGAGTGCAAAAAGTCTGTTTCTTTCTTTCAGGCAAATTCCTGTCAAAGATATAAGCAAACTAAAAAGCATGCAGTCTTGGAATTTAGGACATTTGAGGAAATGATGCAACAGGAAAGAAAACATACTCAAAATTAAATGAGCTCCACTGAAATTATTATAAGCTACAACACAAAAAACTGGGTTTCCCAAGGAGTGTGTAACAAACAAGTCCACATCCTTTGATGTTCTTCCTTTGTGTTGGTATGTAGTCAGGCACGCTGACGCAGACTACCTAATGGAAAGAGCGCCATCAAACAGATGATTAAAGCACCTGAAAGCCAATAAAACTGCTGACGCTCTAATAGAAAACAAGCTGAAAGCGTGCATTTTCATATCAGTTGTGGCAAGTGAATGAGAAGAACGATGGTTTCCATTAACTGATGTGCATTTCATTGATGATCGGTAGGAACCACGCGGCCCTCAGCGTATTTCATCATTATCCAACCTCCCAGTGAACATCTACATGCATGCATGCAGGTGACATCACTGCTTTCATCTTGCACTGCCATCGGGTGATTATCTCCACGCTGCTGCTGTCAAAATGAATGATTATTTTAGTGATGGTCATTTTTATGTGCTACACCAAGGCACGGGGTGATCAGAGAGATTTAAAATTGATTTTATTGTTATGCATAAATTCAAGAAGTGATGATCTTGTGGGTTCACAGCGGCCGATATGAGTTTTCTCATGAATCACCCTGACACAGTCCGCTGCAGTCGCAAATTAAATTCCATCTATTCAAAGAATTATCTTGGTGTCCGGCGTGGAAATTATAAAAAACAAAGATACACAGTGCAATTAACGTAAATGAAAATCAGAATGGTGCGTATATGTGTGTGTGTTTGTGTGTGTGTGTGTGTGTGTGAGGGAATCAGCAGCACAGAAAATATTTACATGAACCAAGAAACTGTATATGGCGTCGATCTCTATGGCGCTCGAATGGCAAATCATCATCATCCTGTGTAAACTGTCTAAGGAGGTAAATACATGTTTGCACATGAAATACTTGACAGATAAGCAGCTGCTCTCGGGATTCAGTCTCATTTGTGCTGGCTTTCACTTTCTCTGTGCTAAGTAGACTTTGCTTTCAAAGCACACACTGAAAAAGTCATGACACACGCACATTCGGCATGAAACAAACACCACAGAGAATGCATTACTTGCACAGAGGCCGTACTTGCCGGCATCCTGTGGGGCACTGACCGCAAATAAACTCTCTTGACTATTCCGAAGTCTATTCTATTAATAAAAATATGTGGGAGAAGCGCTGCTAATTATCCTCTTTACATATAAACAGCTGCTCAGTGCACTGTAATCCTATCGGTGTGTCCATATCTCCTAATGGTCCGGCAATGACTCATGCTAGAACACATCTACGGCTTATCCATCTATCAAAGTATTCATGAACCTCACTTTACTTGCATGTCAGGCGCCTTTATACATGTTAGGACTCGGATACTCTGACTTATTTTATGCCTTATCATCAGAGGAGACGGTCACATGATTCAGAGCTGCTGTGAAGACCATCAGCGGTGCAATGCCGTGAATGCTGTGAAGATGTAATGATGTTTTAATTGATTTCTTCACTCTGTCTGTCCCTATATGCCTTCTGACTTCTCAATGAGCATCTCAGCCATCAAAATGCAGGGCGTCTTGAGGCAAAGTCAGCACAGTCATTTAAAGCTCCTGTCATAAATGCTGAATTACCAGAGAAAATGGCTGAAAAACTTCCGGATCCGGAAAATTCCAGATTCCAGAATATTAAAAGGTTGGAAAAGGATGTTCCCATTCATTCAACCAACCAAACCTACATGGTAAAAAAGGCAATTTAGCCAGACGAGTGATAAAGGGAATTATTGTAACAGACTCTTCTTTTTTTTTCTTTTTTCTTTTTTTTTTTTGAGGAGGGTACTCCATCGCCTGCTAGATCCAGAGATAATAACCCGAACACAATAATGCCTTTGCACTGCCTCTGGAGAAGGGACAGCTGCAGAGTAAATAAATGGCTAATCTGACTTTAGCCAACGACTGAGCGCAGCCTTGACACAATAAACGAAAGAGATTGATGTCAATCCCAGCATAAGCTCTGCCCACTTAGTGCAGGGCACAACACAACAGACACCCTCATTTTCTGCAAACCCCCCACCCCGGTGCTGGTGGGTAATACTGCTTGTTGCAGTGATTCTGCTGCAGTCTGGCTTCACTTTGTCCTTTATTTCTCTGTGAGATGAAATGTGAAAAGAGAGCTTTCACACCAAAGGTCAAAACCTGCCTCAGTTGTTGTGTATGTGGTGACAGAGCCTCACCACAGGGGGCCACTGTTGCTATATAAAAACCAAATACACTAGACAGACTATAATAAAAAATATATATATATTTAAAGGCCCTTTTAACCCAGAGTGACAGGAGATACAGAAAGAAACAAAGATGACCTCTGACACACATGGCATATTTTTTACTGCATGTGTGTATTAGGGTAAACCCATCTGAATCTACCTAAAAGAAATTCCAGATTCCTGTGCAGCTACTATATTACACATGCATGGGTGAGATATGTTAAATGTGTCCACACAAGAGTGAAATCTGCCAGGTCGCGCTGACTGTGGACAATCCACCACCAGTGTGCACTGAGAGGTTGGAAGACGGATATTACATAAGGAGCTCATCAGTGGGGTAGTGGCCCACGCACAATGCATCCTCAGTGGAATCTCTCACTGTTGATCAGCCTCTCACTCAAAGTAAGAACAAAATGGCTGAGGTGACAGCCTGAGGGGGAAAAAACAGTGCAGAGGCTAGAAATTCATGTGAATAATTAGCTCCTAAAAAGAGGCTACTTAATGCAAATGACCTGGGCGGCTGTATGATTGAGGAGAAATGGCTGCTGACATCCCCATAAGCTAAATGTATTTATACAGACGAGATGCTATCAGGAGGGAATACTAATTAGGCTCTTACTGCAAACAAAAACAACACTTATGCACTGGAATAACAAATATATACCCGTGAAAATAGCTGTTTATTTCATGCTAAACCACTACCTGTCTTATAGCTAAGGGTATCATTTTGCAACACAACTGTAAATAAACACCAGAGTGGGGGTCAGTGGAGTCCTCGCTGCGGTTAGAGCGCACAGTAATGTGCAAACCACAAGACCTCTGACCTTTAATAGGGAGCTTTGAATTTCTATTCAGTGGTTTTTGCTGGAAACACTGCTGCATGCCTAGGTTGTCAACACTGAAAGTGGTGAGACTACTGCAAGGCAATTCAAGGCTGATTATTCTCCAGTGTGAGGATTTGTTGTTTTCATTGTCTCACTTTACAGTAAACCAGAGCTGCAAATATTAGCTGATTACATAGCTTTTCAAACAATAGAAGACTCATTAGCTTTGCCATATGTGTGTAATGTGTTGCCTTTGCTGCAAGTAGGTGATGATCTGATGCTTTTGTATGTCATCTCTGAAGAGGTTTTAGATCACAGGACTTCATTGGAGATCAATAGGTTTCAATATTGCCAGGATAATCTTGACATTAGTTTGGAATATGGACCAGTAATCAAAAAATAAATAAGCATTTCTTATTCTGTTTTCTAGCTCAAGCTCATGACTAAAAAGTCTGATGTTAAGAGGCGCAGTACGTGACTTTTTAAAGCTGCATCCAGAGAACGCGGCAATCAAAAAAAATCGAGGGGAGGGAGTCCCCATGACTGTGCCATTTTCACAAACAGCTGTTGTGGGATACAAAGGCAAAGGTGTGGACTCCCAGGATGCCGCGCTGCCGTGACCCTCCTCATTTCGCTGCAGATGGACGCGGGTAGACACCACTGTCAGATGATGAGCTCTGCTTTAAGCCCCCGTGCTGCATGTGCTGTGTGCCAATCGGCTGCCTCCGCTCTCGCCGGCCCACAAACCCCTATTGACTCCACGCCCACTTGCCCATCCATCGCACAGGCAACCAGTTGCCTAGGCAACCTCAAAGCCCTCGTGCCTGTTTAAGTGTCAAGACAAATTCTGTTTTACATTTTACTTGCACAACACTTCATTTTTCATTCATCCGTTCATTCATGATTTTATTTCCACATCTGCCTGTCGCTTTTTGTAAGCAAAACCTGGTGCTCAGACTTTAACCCCACAGCATCCTGATAAAAGTGAAGAGAATTTTTGAAACAGCCAATTAGATGCTGACTTATATCAGTCATGAGATGATAAGAACTAAAAAAAAAGTGGCAGCCTTTAGTCTTTACAAAGTAGGCCATGAGCAGCGAAAAAAAATGATTAAGATCATCTTCAAATAGCTCAGATGGATGAGTATAATCTGAATTCCAATTACTATGTGCTTGTTTCCATCAAAGCAATTATTATATGTGCAAAAATGAAGCTGGAGTGAAACACAGCCAAAGTCATGATCAAAATCAATTATCAAACAAAAACAACTAAGCAGGCAGATATTGGCATAATTGCAGTTACATAACAGGAGTCTGATTTTTTTTTTTTTCTTTTGAAAGAGGGCGTCTTATTGAGCTCTTAAGTATTGGAAATAAAACCACTCAAACCAAGAGTTTGCTGTAGACTATACACTCTAACAACTTGCCGTAAAAAATAAAATAAAGGAATTCTGGGCATTACCATTCCCAGTTAACACAGTTCAATTCTTTCAGCTCCTACATCATGTGGGAAAAATCACATTGCATCATATTTGAATGACTTAAGTCACACACAGAAGCAGAATGTCCTGGTTTAAATGTGACCCTGACACAATCTGTGCAAGTTTGTAATTAGTACTTCTTGTCAACTGTTGATGGACAGATGATGAGCTAAAAATATAAAGTAGTATCACAATGGTTCAGTTCCAATCTTAATGCTGCATTTAAACTGTGACTGTTCTGGATGTGTGACGTGATTTCTAAGAAGTTACAAAGAAAGAGTCCAATTAATCATGTCAGGCTCAGGTGTACAAATGTTCACATGTTGAATGCAGGAGCATTCCCATAAGGTTAAGTGTTTAAGAGCAAGGGAGCCAAAAGCTCATTGTCGTGACAATACCGGCCTTAATTTTTAACATGAACTAAAAATATCTAGATATCATTGCTACAGCAATGCCACACATTTAACTCCCCTTCCAACAACAAGACAACAAGACAAGCCCGGGCATGTCTGAGAGCAAGAGCTGTGTCACACTGCCATTACAATTTAATACCTAAAATGGGAGCTACTAAATATAATGGCGTGTCATTACTGTTGCACTATAATGCTGCTGCTGCATGTGCTAACATCTTGTTTCAATAGATTCACACTTCAAATTATGTGATGCATCATCAATGACAGAAACTGACTGGAAAAAAAGGATGGAAAATACTCTTAATTTACTGACACTTTTAAATACTGGTGCAAGCATCAATAAAATGCACATTTTCCTGAACTATCTTGATATAATATTTAGGCTACAACGCCCACAAGTTCAGGGTACTCGGACAAAGCCGAGGCACCGTGTTTGCATAGTTCCAGATTACTTTAGTACATCAATAAAAATAAACAGTTTTTTTGTTGTTGTTATTTTTTCACATTACAGCAAGAACAGTAAATAACAGTATGAAACCAAGATAATAGCACAGTACTGTATTGGAATAAGATAGGTGCACAGTAAAATAACAGTTTAACACCAGAAAATCTAGCTGCCAGTGTTTTACCATAATGCAATGGGGAATTACAGTTTAATGCTTTCCATAAACTTGTACACATGATAAATGAGATTCTCTGGCTAGCTATTTACATTTAAATGACCTTCTAATGTCTAAAATCTAAGAACATTAAAAGAGTATTAGGTTAAATTTCAATTCACATTTAATCCACTCTGCTGCGATTTCTGCACAGTCACCCATCAACTAGCTCCCCACTGCAGCCTTTGCTCCACACCCAGTTTGACTGCTGTGCAGCCATCCAACTAATCAACACCATTTCCCCTCTCTCTATCAGAAACTAAAGTGTGTCAAGAAATTGGAAAAACGTCTTTCTGCTGTTTGACTTTGGGTGAGACCAAAAGAACAAAAGAGCAGGCAGAAAAGATACACAATCACAAGCAACATTCAGCTCAGCCCAGCTGCAATTGCATTCATCAATGCCATCGCACTGTCAAGAGGGGCGTGACACAAATAGAAAAACTCACTATGAGGCACATGCACAGACAACCACACACAAAACCCCAACTACACACACACACACACACACTGCTGGAGGCTGATGCTGTGCTCATCAGTGTCACTGTTGCTGAGCCCCTCGCTGAACAATTCACAGCAGGAGCGCAGACGATGGAAGAAAAAGGATGCTTACATAAAGGCGAACATAGAAACAAAGGCTTTATGGGATGCAAACATCCCCTGGCATGAACAAACAAAATATACAGCATGACAGAGAAAATCACGAACACACTCAAACTAGAAATTGGCCCACAAACACAGCATCGATTAAAAAAACAAACTTCACGTTCAAATTTTTTAAAATAAAATAAAATAGAATGGAAAGTCTCGCAATCCACCTTTTTCCCTAAACGTGGACATACTACAAAACAAAAACCACAAAATGGCGCTGCAACTATCGGCTCAACAATTGCACATCCACTGCCCTAAAGACAAACAAGCACCATTATCAAGACTGTCTCAGTGTTTCCATGGGTGCTGGATTTCTTTATTCCTCATTTCAAGTCTACATTCAACAGAGCACTGCTGTCATGCTCTGTACAGCCGCCCACGTTCAACCTTGCAGAGTGCGAGAGTGAGAGAGATAGAGAGGGAGGGAGTTAGAGTAGGAGGGAGTACAGGAGAAAACCTTGCTTTCACAGTAAGACACCAACAATACATTATGGGAGGACAAACCATATTGCTCCATGCTGTTTTTCTTACAAACGACTACACGAACAAACAATACGCTCGCATATTATACACATCGAAGGCGGCGTGCCAGGCCTTGATTACTATCGCCCCGTTTGAGCGGCTGACTAGAGCCAGAAGGGAAATACGCAAACTCTAAATGTGTTCACCAATAGGTTATGTTTATGTTTTGTTTTTGGGGTTTTTTATGTATATACAGCGGGGAACACATTTGTCCTTCCTGAACTTCAGCAATTTTCTGGTTAATTAAATTAAAGGAAAAAGGAAACTCATTTTGTTTGAAATCCACTTCAACAGACTCAGGTACTGTTTATCCCGCAGGTCAGAACAACATTGATTTTCACGGGGGGGAAAGCGAACAACTCCAGCTTCCATGTTTTTCTAACGTAGCAATGCTCAAGAAACGCTGCTTTTTCTGTCTAGACAGAATTCAAACTCAGAATACTGCAGCAAGATTATGAAATCTGTTTGTGAAACGCGGCTTTCATAATTAAGAAGCAGCAACGGGGGAAACAAAGTGCGGTCGTGTTATGCAAGGCTATTTATTTTCCATATTAAAAATCTTAAAAGATCATAAACTGGTCTGATGGTGCAAATGGGGACATGAACTGTAGCTACTACTGATGATAACAGCAAGGTTACATTCTAGTTTAGAGGAGGAGCCATGCGCTGATTATCACCTTAATCAAAAACTAAAAGTATGCCTCCACCATCGAGTCAGCTTGCACTTTACATCCATGCCTGTTCAGTCTTGACCTTTGACCTTTTTAGATATAAAATGTCATCAAATTGTCATTTTAGACTATTAGTGGATACATTCTGTAGATGTGAGGTCACAGTGAGCAAATCGGTTCATGATTGAGTCCAAGTAAATTAATTTACATTTGCCAACCAACCTAAAATGCATTTCTTTGGACTACGACAAGAAAACCAATTAGCATGACAGAACTCACAAAATATACAAACACTACATAAAAAGGCCCCACCCAGGTAGTGGATTAAAACCCAGTCCTAACCAATGCACGACCGTAGGAACTGCGGGTCACATAGGAGCAAACAATGCTAAGCTACCATTGTGACTGAACACCTTCAAGTTCAAATCCTGCATAGACGCAGTGATACTATAGTGCTGTGGATCTTTATTTGTCTCAGACAGTCGACCCCGGACAGTGAAGTGTGCCTTTAGGGATGGCTAAAGAGTGGTCTCGCACTCATGTTTAAAAGAAATTGTAACAAAAGACCTCAATACAAAATGACATTTAGAAAAAAAATCCCCCGATATGAAAACTATTTAAGCTTTTTTTAGTGTTTAGGGTCTTTGCTGCCAGCAATCAAAACTTCAGCATTTCCAAAATCAGTACAAACAGTACAAACCGCTTACATCAAAATCCTAGCAGTCTAAGTGAAACGGGAATCATGTTGGACTTGATCTGTATTATCATTTGAAGATCCCTCATGATTGTGACCCATATTACTGCAGGGGGGGGGGAATCTATCAGAGGCAGTTCATCAGCGAGGATGAGCTCCTCTCGTGGCTCATAGTCAAGGCCGCTCATTTGTGAACACACACAAACATTGGCGCTGTACCCCTGCCTCAAACGACCTATTATAACTTCCTGTCCTCGTCTCGTCTCTCGGCAGACCACTGAGCTGTCAGGATATGAAAGGTGAAAGCAAAGCAGTGACCACCAGGTTATTAAAGCTAGTTTGACTGGTAGCGATGAAGGAGAGGAGGTGCAGAAAGAGGAGATAATCAGACATTTTGGCAGTGGCAGTCCACTGAATGAACTAAAATTATTCCTCCATGCAGCCTCAATTCCATCTGGCTTACTAACCATGCTGACAGAGACAAAATGTTCCTTATTGTGGCCTGCTGTAAGCATAAAACCTGGGTAACCATGGAGAGGGGTTTACTTCACTCTGCATCTCTGCTCACATCACCAATTAGCCAACTTGCACCGATTCAAAAGACAAGAGGGTCAGAATTGATGATATCTGATGGGCTCCCCATTTTTCAAAGCAAATAAAGCATTATTTATAGAACGTACAGCAAACACCAGAAACATCTGAACACATCCTCAGTGCATCTTTGCACTCATTATTTTTGCTAAAACTCTCATTATTTGGCAAAAGACAGCTTTCTACAGTTCGGTGATCTCCAGGGGAGTAGAGCTCAAACGATAGGCACCTCTACCACAAATTTAACCTTGCAACTGCTTTGAATTAGACAGTTGCTACAAAGGAGGGTTTGGGGAAAGCATAAAAGAGGCTTTGATTACAGATAGCTACAGTGATCTTGTGTGCAGCTTGATTTCAATACACCTTAAACTCATGCTTCTTTGCAGAGAATGACTAATCCACAATCAAGGGTTTTGCTCTTATGAGCATGTTTTGGGTGCCAGATGAGCTAGATGTTGTCTTGTTGAGATGCCGGGCAGCCTACGTCAGCACAATAGGCTGCTGTCCAATTCCACAGAGCAAGGACGCAGGACAGACAAGCGTGAACAGCAAAAAGGCCCTTTCCCTCTAGGATTTTCTTCTCAAGCCTGGCAGCGCTCCGAGCCCGTGAGTCTAATTCTGCCACCAGGCCAGTCCCTGGCATCCTCTCCAGATGGTGGTGAACAGGGGGGTGAACAGGGAGATTAGGAAGAGAGTGATGACTGGTTCCTGACTACACATCCGGCGGCTGAGTCCCATTCTCCTCCTTCTTCTATCACATGCCAGCCATGGCCATGGATACCGGATGCTCCCCGGTCTCTGTACTTCAGCGAGGTGTTAAACTGTTTATTATGAACATAACGTGATTCTGTGGGAGTGCTGGAAGGTCAAAGCAGTACAAGCTCTTTAGAGAGGCCACATATTTTTTTACATAAAAGTTTAACTACAATCATCATCTGATCAAACCTGATCTTTGACCTATGGACATTAAAGATCATCACTATTACTTTATCATTAAAAACTAATTTTCTAATATGAATTTTCCAAGTTGTGCCTGAAAGCATGTGTTGCGACATCTTTGACCTCCCATGTTAGATGTTCATGCTCCAGTTCAAGTAAACATTTGTGCCAAATCTGAAGAAATTCCCTTCCAACGTTCCTGGGATATCATGTTCACAATAATGGGATGGATGACAGGTGGAATCACTTAAAAATATAATGCCTACACTCACTACTCACTTACAGTATATGAACAAAAGTACTGGGCCACATCCACCTTACACCTACAGGAGTCACTCAGTCATGAAAATCCAAGCCACGAAGCTCCCGGCCCACAGTTACTGTGCCGACGTTAATGCCAGAGGAAGTTTGGAGCTCAGCAGTTATTGAGTCAGCAGGATGTTGACTATACCATTAGGTGACCTCGCTCTGTAACTTTACATGGTCTGCTAGTTTGCTCAAATTTTGCCAAAATACCACATTCAGTTGTTGGAATAGCTAGGAGGGAAGAAATTCCATGCACTTACTTGTAGCAGTGTTGGCATCTTATTACACTATGACACTCAAATTCAGTGAACTCTTTAGTATGGCAGACTGCACAGCTACACCTGTGGGAATAGCACTGAGGCCATTTGAATACAAAGATTAAGAGGTGTGGTCAAAAAAATTTTATCCACAAAGAGCATAAAACTTGTGTTTCTGCAAAAAGGAAAAGATACCTAGTAGTAACCAGTTTGGTTTTTTTGTTTTTTTATGATTCTTTAGGATTTTATTTTAAATCGGTCTTTTATGCACCTCTGTATTTTTATTCAATAGAGTCCATCAGAGTAGTTTTGTATGATTCACAGTTCAAAATAACCTTTACTTATTCCAAACTAGGCCTTGCGCTGTGTGCCTGACATGACCACATTAGAAATAATGTTAGTGTTGGTGAATTCATCACAAACCAGGTGTCGAAATAAACTGTTGGAATCTGAGTATTTACAGCAATCTGAAGACTGAGCTTTGTTCTCATGTGGATTTCTTACACATACGCTGACCTCATTCATTTTAAATGAATGACCATGTTTATTATATATGAGCATCCACCTCTAAAACAGTATTTATCGGAAAGAAAAAAAGAGGAAGACGGTCATTTTAAAACAGAAGTGAAATCTAAAACTTAATTAAACTTACGGCTTTAATAGAGATAAATCTGTTCAAAAAGAGTGTGTAACTGCAACTGAATTACCTGAATGAAAACGTTAAATTCAACTATGGGTGAAAAAAGTTGCATCAGCTTCTGTTTTTTCAGAGTTTTGGAAGACGTTCAAGAGATGCTCGTGCCAAAATCCTGCAACTTGGTGCTGAAACAGTAAGCAAAAAACAATCTCAGACTTCCTTCTTTGTTCAGGAAAGTTGATGAGACAGGAAAAGTGGCAATTCAGGCAAAAAAAAGTGTGCCTATAATTTACAGGCTTAAAGGACACTGGAGTGAAGAAGTGTGAAAGAGGTGGGGACATGACAAAGGATAAGAAAATTTTCACATGAATTGCTGTCATTAACCACACAAATACTGAAAGACTCTCAGAAAAAGAACAATGAAGTTATTTATTTATTTGTTATCTGTTATCTCCTCCAGATTGGATAAAGAGAGCGAGCAGAGGGGAAACGAAGCAGAAGAGATGAAGAGCACTCAGAGCAACTCAGACACAAAGTTGCTGCGTTGCTGTGACTGCGCTGTTTGATTTATGACTCTCCTCTTTAAGTGTGATGCTGCAGATCTTGCGTAACCCCCTTCAACTGGAGAAGCTGTGAACTACACCACAGGGTGTCATTGAATGATTCCTGTGCTGCCTGTACCCAGTGTCCAGTGCCTTGATTTGTACAGAAACACAACAGGAAATGCAAAAAATAAATAAAAATAAGGGGCCTAAGCCGCATGGATCACATAAAACCTGCCATCATCACCAGGTGCTGTTGTCCGGCCGCAGGTCTTCAAACCAATTACAACACAAACAGTATCCAATGTTACAAAAAGCACCAAAAAAAGCACCTAAAGGCATACTTAAAGCAATTTTCTCCCTTGATCTGGCTCAGTTGTAGTCTGATGTGTATTTAAGTAAATGAGGTAATTTTCACAAATAGTGTCTGAGGAGCTAAAACAGAATTATAAATGACATGTGATTATAGGCAGTGAGGTGTGGACATAAACAGGTTTCTTTCAATTTGGGATCAAAAGAGCAAAATGACGCTTAGTCATCCAGCAAGCCTGAAATAAATAATGAGGAATCAGATCTGTAACCATGCTCGTGATGACCCATTACGCTAATATTGATTTTTTTAAAAAATCATTATTTCTGAGGTGAGTGCTGCGTGTTGTGGGTTCGGACAAAAAGATGAGGCTAAGCCAATCAGTGGGCTTTGATCAATTCCACTTAGATTTGTCCTGAAAAAAAGTTTCTACTGAGTGAAGCCTTGCGTATCAGAGTCACTCACTGGACCACTTTTTTTCCCTTGCCTTTTTATTTATTTAGTCTAGTTCTCCTAAAATTTGCCACTGCAGCCAACACGCTTAAAAGCATGCAAGGTATACTTTGAAGGTGAACTGTCTCTCTTTATCCATGTCCTTGTTCCCTTTTCATTGAACAAGTTGGATAATGGAACAAGTGGATGCTTTGAAGCGTGGGACTGTATTGCTTATTTTCATTCAATGCGACAAAATCACAGGCAAAGCATTAACAGGGTTTAGGCAGCATTGGCTATTGAAGAACAACTCATACACGTCAATATGCATTTACATTAGCACAAGAAGACAATAGGAAGAGGAAATATGCTCTAAACGAGCATTTTTTATTCTACAACATGGACAACAGAAGCAGATCATGCGTGGGGAAAATCATGAGTGTAGCTATAAGAATAATGGAAATGGAATGACATTTATATCACACTTTTTCTAGTCTTACTGACCACTCAAAGTGCTTTGGACTAGCCGTACATTTATAAAGTGCTTTATTCAATGCACTTTAAGCACTTTATATACCTCACATCCTCAGAGCATTTAAAATCACCAGTTAACCAAACAAACATATCTTTAGACTGCGGAAGAAGCCAGAAGAACCCGGAGGAAAGGCACACAGGAATGGGAAGAGCATCCAAACTCCACACATAAAGGAAATATACAGTTGTGTGCAAAAGTCTTAAGTCACCTATAACTGCTTTGTTGATTCCCAAAGAGGTACTGGCTGAAAATATGGCAATTTCAACATGGTGTTCAATGTTTCCTTAAAAAGAGGAAACTGCACAACTGGAGGACAAAAGAAGAAGTGGCAGGCTTAAAAGCTATCTGAAGCAGATGAGAAGAATCTGATATCCTTAAGAAATACGGGGGGGAAAAAATCCAGCAAAGATCTGACATAGGACCTCAGAGATCCTGGCCTTTTAACTTATCCATCTATTGTCCACTGAAGCCTCATCAAAAATGTTCAAGAAGCCATTCTTAGAGACAGGAAACGAAGAGGAAAGGCTGAGTAACGCCAAGATACACAAGAACTGGACTGAAACTCAGTGGCAACAGGTCATTTTTCAGCAAGTCAGTGATCTCAAACACACTGCCAACGCACTAAAAGCATAACTAGATAGAAAAACATACCATGGAACACCTTACCAGGCCTTACCAGAGCCCTGACCTCAACATTATTGAAGCAGTGTGGGATCATTTTTAAAAGAGAACAGAACAAAAGGCAGCCAACATCCAAAGAAGGGCTTCGAATGTCCTTCAGGATGTCTGGAGGACTAGTCCTGAAAACTACATAAGGAAAAAACAAGAGACAGTTCCCACTGTGTTGAAGAATAAAGGTCATATCTAATGTTGACTTTTAAGCTCATTAGAATGAATTCCCTTATATCCTGTATTTCCTGTATGTATATCCATATGGTTCAATAAATCACTCCACCTATTTTTAATTTTCCAAGCAAAATATAAAGAAATGAGGAGGAGCTCAAGACTTTTGCACAGCACTGTATTAAAGACGTCACAAATTCTGACAGAAAATTCTTTTCCATGAACACTGAACCATCAACTATCAGCTACAAGTACAGAAGGCTTTGCTGCCAAGTACCATTTACACACAGAGCTAAATCACTGAAAAACAAAGTTTACACTGGAACTGGTGATAGGTTTTCTGTTTTGTCTTTCACAAATGCAAATGCTGAATAACCTAATATTAGAAACACCAGTTACTGAACGAGTTGAGTGATAAAATCTGCTCTGACAGTTTAATTTGTTTTAGTTAGTTGTTTTTTTTAAGGGAAATTACTCTGCAGGTCTCATAGATAAATACACATTTGATATTGTTACATATCAAAGCCCTACAAGTTAGGCTATTCGATTTTTATTGCACAGAAACCTTTAGATGTTGTTTATGTAGCCACCTAGTGCCAAAACCATGCGGTCCATGTCGATATGTTTACAGCAAGTAGAGAAGTAAACAGAAACTCCTAATCAATCTGCAACTGTCAGCTGGAGCGTTCAGAAACCAAACCACAGACTCCAACTTCAGACACAATTTAAAATTGGGAATCAATGGAAGAGTAGGGAGTTGACTCCACTTATTTGCAAGTTTATGTTTAAAAATTTATGGAGAATTGGGGTCATCACAATAACTACAGATGATGAATTTTATGGTAGTTATAGATTAATTTGACTTGTAGCACAATAATATTTTTTTAACAACTGTTTTGTTTTTTTCCCTTTTTCCCACCAGATTTTCAATAGAAATCATCACAACACTGTTACCATTTTTTTTTCAGCAACATGAACCTCTGATATCAGGGCAGCCACTGTAAGAACATTTAAAAAATATTCTCTTAAGCTCTTGAACTACTTCATAAACAGAATTCCTCCAATAAATCAAAGGCTATTGCTGCATGTTACACCACACACACCAAAGTTGTCCTTCAGGTCAGGACTGACTTACTACTGAACTCACAGGACACCAATTTCAGCTGCATCTTCACAGCAGCAGACACCAAAGCTGTATTCCCAACCAAGACCTGTTATTGAGCTAATACTGAATGGCTTCACGTGCGTTATCATGCAGGTGACTGAAAAAGAAAATAGCTGTAGCACACTGTACTTAAGTCCCACTATATTATGTCCCACAGCTCTGTGGTGTTACACAGTGATGTGGATTGGGGTGTTTTTTTCTTTCTTTTTACCTAAGACATAACAGCATCACTGTTAGAAACACGTTTTCTGCTGTCATTCCTGCCACTCCTGCCATGCCGGAGCTCTAACCACAATCACTCAAAGTACAGCGTCCAAACCGTATGGAAATTGTTCATGCAGCAAGATGAATGTCTTCCACTGCAGCAAGGCTAAAATGTACACAATAATTACATGGCTGGCTTAGCAGGACAAGTGGTGAAGGCGGATTGCACAAATTGCTATGTGCGACGAGTGGCAGGGAAGTAGGCCAGCTGAAAGGATGGCATCCCCATCTGGGATCGTCTCTGGAGGTTATCACTGTGAGAATCCCCCGTGCTCTAAAAGAATCTGAGATTCCCAAAACCCCTTTGTTCCTAAGACCTCTAAATAAATCACCACCACTGTCCTGCTTATGATCTAGCCTGGCCTATGTTCCTTACCTTTCATGGAGCATATGCTGGAAATAAAAACACTGGATTCAAATCTATTCAGCACAGAAACCCAAGGCTAAACCCCCTCTTCCCCTTTTTTACTCCTTCATCAGATTAGAACAAACAATCCACCTACGTAATATATTAGAAGGCTTATGGGTGGATAAACTAGCTCCAACTTTAGAAAAGGCTCTTATATAAAGTCAGAAAGTAAACCCTTTTAAGCATTTAAGCGCATGGAAAGCAAATGTTTTTATACTTCTCTGGCTCTTATTTAGACCTGTGACTGGCAGGGTACCCATTGACAATCACTATGACCAGTTGTCAGATGGCCACTAAGCACAGTTAATGATACAAAGGTACACTCAACAGCTGGTTCCATGACTACAGAGGGGGTCTTCTTTGAGAGCCACAGATGGTGTCAGAAAGCCCAGTCTATGAATCTACGAATTCACCCAGGGGTTTTCAAAATTAACCTTCTAAAAAATGATGGTGTCTAACAATATAGCCATTCCCGTCGTGTGTTGATATTATTCAGTATTTGTGGGGCTTACCTGCAGAGTTAAATGTGTCCGAGTCCGTGGAGATGGGCCAAAGGCATCAGGGGCATGAGGGAGAAGAAGCAAAGAAAATCAGTGAAAAGTCCAATAGATGTGAAGTTAAAAATAAATCACTCCAAACTTCAGTGGGTTACTCAATAAGGCAACATCTTCCATTATGAATCAATCATATCTATTGACTCTATGTACACTCTAATGAGACACCACATGACCCGTGAGCCTTCTTACTTATCTGCCCTATAAATACTGACTTCAAAACACAATTCATAAAGTATGAAATTTGTGGAAGGCTGAGAGCTACCTCATAAGACCTACCACCCATGCTATCAAATGCATGCATCGATTTGATAGCATGTATCTTGTTTAATGATCTAAAGTTTGCCAGTGTTCACATTAAACTCTCAACCTGCCACCCGATGAGTTCTCTTTCATTAAAGGAAATAATCTTCACTGATAGTTTAGTTTGCTGACAGTTTGCTGATACTTCCTTGCAAAACTTACGCAAGCTGTCTAATGGAGCTCAGCAACAGCATAGAATAATGTATCTGAAAATAATGAGTGAATAATTCATGAAAATTGTCGCAAACAGACACAGTTCATCAGGGTATGCTTCATCCAGTGAGACGCTCTATCTGGATGGCATTTTCATTATGTCTTTGAAGCAAGCATAGGTTAAAGTGGGATTTTTTTAATAGCAGTGTAAAATACTGTTTGCAAGCTTAATCTTTGACAGATATTTATCAGATGGCAAGATAACAGCCCAGCTCAGTGACATCTCATCAAAACATCTGTTGGCATCAGAGATATTTACATTATCTTTGCTTGTGCTCTTCAATCTCCAGTCCTTAAATCAACTAGTTAATTCTGCATGTAAGCCATCTACTTATCTACCACCCATGGTTCACCTGATCTGATGAAACTGCACAAAAAGAACTGCCCTGCATTATTTGACATAATTTCTTCTTCAACAGGAGCCATCTGAAGACCCGGTAGCGCTTGAGGGTAAGCCTAAAAATCAGTATGCAGGCCCCTGGTGAGCCATGAATGCACAGTGAAGTTCGACACTAGCATACGGATGCCCGTCCCTGTGCCTGGTTCTGCCAGGAGGTTTCTTCCTGTCAAAAAGGAGCTCTCCTTCCCACTGTCACCAAGTGCTTGCTCATAGAGAGTCATCATAGCGACTTGGGGCAATTGTTGTTGTGATTTTAGGATGTATAAATAAAACTGAAATGAACTGAATCAAAAATAAAAAGGAAGAAGTACTTTTATTATGCCTCAAGTGTTGATTAGAGCTGTGACTGAAGAAGGCCACGTTGGATTTTCAGATTTCAAATTAGTCTGGGAATGGCTTATCTAAACAATTTCCACAGAAGTTCACATGTAAAAAGGACAGAAGGATTGTGGCAAAAAATATTTGTGTCTAAACTCAGTTACCAATAACAGTAAAGATAACAATAAAACTCAAAAGGAAATATATTTAAATTGAACTGTATCTGTCAAAGGTATTACAGGGAATGAGTTTGGGCTTTTGGTGGGTAGGGGTGGGGAGTGGGGGCACTCTATTTATCACAGAAAACCCTAACAAAGAAAATTATTGCAAACAGAAGTCAAACTCGAAATTGAAACTATAGCTTGATTAAAATGCCCAGACCAATTCCCTACTGCATGAATATACAGACACAGTGGGAAGACGATAAAATACTAAACATTTTATAATATTCTAAGCACGGACTATTTCAATTTTACAGCATTTAAGCAATAAAACGGTCCTCATAAACAAAGGATCCAACAAGAATGTTAGAGTAGGTGTTATTCTCTCTAGATGGACACAAGAGGAAAGATATTCCAGTAAAGCTCCATAGCAACAACCAGACAAACTGTTCCCATCTTGAGAAAAAAAATAATAATTTTATATATATATATATATATATATATATATATATATATATATATATATATATATATATATATATATATATATATATATATATATATATACATATATATATATATACATATATATATATATATATATATATACATATGCCCCTCCTGGTTCCAGTGTATGTCCAATAACTCAATAACTCACAGTCATCTAAACCACTCCATGTTTGGATTTGCATAGCTTCCCTCGTCCTTGAGTCAGTGCAGACTGAGGCGTTGCATTGCTCAGCACGGATCATATGCAGCAAGAAGAATTTTCAATGAGTCATCAGCACGCCAGTTAATTCACACAGTGCATCATATAATAGCCTGCTCGGTTCCTCCTGCAGTCAAGTAGTTGTGTTGTGAGACACAGTGACCAACAAAATACATGAAGTGGAAAAATTCAAGCAACGACCCATGAAAGGAAAGTAATTAACAGAAAGTGGAGGTGTCTGTAAATCACTTTATACATAATTTAGAGCACAAAATGGTTTGCAAGGATCTTATATCCTAACGCTGTTTCAAAACCATAACGAGAAGGGGATTTATTGATTATCAAGATGTTAAGAGATTATTTTGTGTTATTTGGCTCATCAACTATCATGCAGATCAACTGGACCAAAAACTGCCTGCAGCCAGTGTGAATCTGGCTGTCTGGAATATGTGGTCGTCCAGTGACAGCCAGGTTGCATTTCTAAGCATTTCCCTGCTCATTACCCAGTGCTCCATCCGCCTGTGACCTTAAACAGAAGTAAATGGATATAGAAGGCGAATGATTGAATGCATGTTTAGGGTTGACTGAAAGGTTAAAATATCTCTCATGTGTGATTGCACAAAGAGTACGGCTGCAAATAAACCAGTGTGGATGTTTTAGAGAACAAATACTGTGCTGAATTATATCGTCTATCCAAATATACCAGACCAGCAGCACAGGCTCAGACAACCACAGGTCAACCTACCCTCAGGGCACTCTATCTGATGAGATCTGATTCTTTCTTTGTCAGAAATGAGGATGTCTAGTCATGGACTGGCTGCAAACAAAAGGGGTCTGAGGCAGCAGCAGCAGGGGCAATTATCTGCACTGAGGCTATAGAAGTATTGAGAGCGTGGAGTAAAAAAAGGAAATGGTTATAATCTTGAAAAAATGGTGCAGACTGATTCTTGCAGACAAGTTCTCTGAAAGGGCTTCCTAGACGGCAGTCTAACCCCTACAACAACAACTCCTGACCTTCTGCTAGAATATGACACTACTCTAGCACCTTGTCACTACTCCTCAGCAAAACTCCAAACACATCCATCTCCTCAGGCTATTGAATTCAACAGACACCCCTCCAGGTTCAGTGGCAAAGGCTCGCGTGCGGGGAAATTCACACATCCAACAAAAAAGAAAAGAAAAGAAAACACCAGAGGGACACCACAAACACACACTCTCATGCAGACCTACTCCAGCCACCTACTTGTGTTGCGTAACGCATGCCACTGCCTACCCATGCACCAGCCGATCTGCACTACACTCAGCCACCGACGTAGATGCATCATCAGAGCTCGTACACTGCTAAAGCAATATAGATGACTTCTTTGTCTCTCTTTAGAAGACTCATTTTACAAACTAATACAGGCCCGCACTGCTGCTGATGCTTAATGACCTGTGCCCGTCCTGTCGGTGTAAGCTGAGATTTCAGTCAGATGGACTCTTCCCAAACGTGACATCTGACAATCCGCAAGGGTGAGTCTGGCCAAAGGATTTATCTTCAAAGTGGATCACTAATCATGCCCAGGCTCTCACTCACCAGCCCACTAAAGGTAGGGTCCTATTTACTAAAAGCCCTATTGGCATGAAGAGACCACAGAAAGATTTGTTTTATTGTGTTAACAGACAAAATGGAGCTTTGAATTAGTCTAGGCTGCGATTAGCTGCCAGTTTTTTTAAGACCAAATCTAGATTTCATGCCAGATTCTGACACAACAATAGAAACCTTTTTTTTTAACCGCAGAAGGTCTCTTGAAGCCAAATATGTGAAAAGCCACAGTTTAGTAGAGTGAAGGCCTTCAGAGACACAAACATTAGTAACACATATCCACTGGCCTAAACATATTTTGTGCAAGTGCTTGCAATTGGGCAAATAACACAGAGCCTGCAAATCAGCGGTGCTAAGAAAGAGGTGTGCAAAGGAAATAAAAGCCTTGTAAATGTCTTACAGAATTGACACAAATTGCTCACTATGCTTTAATACGGAGGCAGGGTGCATCTCTAGACACCAGTTGGTCCAATTTCACAACAGAATGGGCCCAAGAGCACAGCAGGGAGTGAGATATACTGCATGACAACACGAGTGTCATAATTCTTCCTTTTTACCAGTGCAGTATTTTATTTGGGGCCAGCAGTTCGTTCCAGAACGCGATCACAAAATCGAGGGAGAGCTCATCTTCAGAAGGAAAAAAAGAAGGAGAAAAAAACGAGTGCCAGGCTGCTGAACAGTGCACTTTTCACGCCAGACTCCTCAATGAGGAAAATCTCATCATCCAAACCGAAGCTATTGAGAAGCTGCACTGACACAGCCCTGAGCGAGACTCTGAATGGCTTATTTCAAATGGGCACTGCAGAGTGTCTCTTCGCAGAGAGGACGATACAGTCACTCCGTCTGCAGCACTGTCTCGTATCAGAAACGCTGCATTTTTAAGAACGGACCAAATGGTGCTCGGCAAACACTGTAGCATTCTGGTAATTCTGGTCTTCTTTCTCCAAATCTCCATAGAAACATTGGTCCTAACTGGCAGCTTATTAAGAATATGACACTTATGAATGATTTCTTCATATTTTACTCGCTCTTCCCATCTGCTGTTTGGCATCGGCCTCTCGTGTCCTGGCATCTTGCAGCCTTCCATAATTCGATTGAACCCTGAGATAAATATGCCAGCTTTCTGCCAGTAACTCTACTTTTTTCACATAGGGAAAATCTCCTACCACTTATTTTCATGATTTATGTATATGGATGGAGAATGCTGCAGCCAAGAAATCATTAGGTTCCAAGCACACAAAGAGATATTAACTCTTTACCCTCTGGACACGCCTGTAAATCGAAGGCTTAGCGCGTAATTATGACCTTAAATCCACACATGTAGAACGCATTAAGGTTACTACTTTTGTTCACCACAAGTCATTATTTACTTCTGAAATGGAAAAACTTTCAGACTCCAGTTTTCCAGAGAGTTCCACAGGAAGTAGATGTTTGCCGCTTGGATGTCATCTCTTATGCCAAATGTTCCTAAAGCGGCTGCAGCACATGTAGCGCACATACTGTACCACATGACATGAGCACAGGTCATAGCCGGAGGGACCCAGCAGTGGAACAACTAGCAGGAAGCGGGGATATAAACAGTAAATAGGGGCTGGGGGGGTCACATTACACTTCCTCCCCAGTTATTCCCACAGACTAAAACATCCTTTCACAACAAACAGCTCTGCAAAATTTTGTTATGATTCACAAAACAAGTGACCAAAATATCCGAGCTGATCCAGACTTAAGCTGAGTAACAGATGCTTCAGAACAGATGAATACTTTATCAAAACCAACTGTCCACTGGAGCATTTTTCTATTTATTTATTTAATTTTTTTTTTGCAATTGTGGGAAAACACAAAGCCAAAGTCATATTTGAAACAATCAGCAGCAGAACAAACTAGAAAACAAACACCTGGCACGTTGCCTGCCTGGGCTGTTTGAAGACAGGGAAGACGAGGCCAGAGGACATGTTGGAACACCCTCAAAACACTGACATCTACAAAAGGAATGTAGGACCTGGGTGATAACCCTTAGCTGGCGCATGTTAAACAAGCTGTACTGACAGGAGGACTCACATCAGAAAAACTAGCGCTGATAAGGTTTTCCCAACTACTATAAGTTCAATAAGAAATACAGTGAGGAAAAGTGATATATAAGGATATTCCATTTACAGCAAATGTCACAGTGCCACACACACATCCTTCCTTAACCACTACAAATGTGCCTCGTGATCCTATTTTAATGGTTGCTAAGGCAAGAGTTAAGTATTGTCATAGAGAGCGGATTTTAAAAGTAAAAACTGGTTTCTTTGTCCGTTTTAAAGGGATATTTATGAGGAGGATTTGCAGGCTTTCAGGCAGAATGAGTAGCAATAGCAGTAGATAACAACACAGCCCTTCCCCTCCTTGCTCAGCGGGATCCATTCACACCACAGTAACTTTCATGAATAACCCAACCTGCCTCATGTGGAAACAAACAAACTGTCCTTGAAGACTGACTTAGACAGAAAAACTGTGACACGTCCCTGAGCTATTAAGGGAATTACATTGAATTTCCACTGCCCTGCTGCCTTTAAATAGTCTGCACATTGTCAATTACGTGACTCTCCAAGAGGAGTAACTAACTTATAATTCCAGAGCTGTCTTTGTAGCTCTGTGCATGCAATCATACACTGCACATTCACAGCATCACATACTGTGTGGAGCCACACTTCCGTTATCCAGCATTGTCCTCAGTAAAGAAACTGGGCTCCCCGGAGGCCAGAAAAGTCCCTGTATCACATTTCCCTTCAAAGGAGAAAAGGCGACTGGGTCTAATTTCCTAAAATATCACGATAACTAAAACAAGACTCTGCTTAACATATCTCCGCTGGCTAAACTGATGCTGCAGCCCAGGTTGACTCAATTTGATTTGATGCCACGATTCTCTATTCATCCCCTATTAAATGGGATCTGAATCCTGCCACAGTTGAATTTCCAGAGACAAACTGGTCTTTTATTCTAAGGACACTTCATTCTTCTCCATGATCCTCTCTCCATCCCAACCTGGATGAGGACAGAATCTTCCCACAGTTAGTCACGGGACTGTTGGCAAGCTGAGGGGACTTGGAGGCATATGCGTCTTTCCATCTGTTGCTCACTCACTGCTTTCCAAACCCCTTCCTCTGTCAGCAGCCATCTGCTTCCAGCCCTACCCCACTGGCAGGAAACATGAGCACTTCCACCATAGGATATGGCTGCTGCACAAATTCAAAAAAAAAAAAAGAAAGAAAAAAAAAAAAAAAGCAATAGCCTATGGCTAATTTCATTGGCCAACATCTCAAGCTTGAAAAATAATGTTAAATGGCAAAATTATAGCCATCCAGAAGCAATTTAAGGGTAGTTGTAGGGGTCCAGCTTATTTTTATTATCTATTTATTGGCTCTTAATCTCTGAATCAAAAGTTTAATCCATGAAAAATCAGAAAAATGAAATATGAGGTGAAATATCCCTTTACAATATCCTAAAGCAAAAGCTGACATGATGATGATGCTTGTTTTCCCTTATCAATACTACAAACTCAAAGCAGCATATTCTCAAGATTTCAGTGTAGGAAAATGGAAAGTGCCTTTTTATGTTATTTCCTCAAAACGACTTTATCGATTAATCAATCGTGAAAATAGTTATTTGACTGTGAAATAACAAAACCGCTTCAAATCTCTGGGGATAAAATGACTACAAACTTTGGTGAATGCGAGGGTATTGCTCTTTGTTGTAGTCTGTCATCTGAAATTTAACTGAAAAAGTCACATCTTCACAATTACACAATATCCCTGAAGCAATTAAAAAAAAAAAAACAACCATACTGATCACCATATATCCTAAGAAAATTGGTAATTTTCTCCACTATGTTACATCTAAATCTAATAAAGCTCGCTGCTGAACAACTGCAGATTCGTGCTTGGCTGGGAAAAGCGCATCTCTTATTCCGTACCGAAAACCTAGTTATTCAAAATGAACTCAGCTAAGAGATTCAATGGCTTTTCCCTTCAATAAAACATTAAATCAGAACCGACAATGTCACGGTTCGACAGAGGGGGGAAAAAACAGAGGGAGAAAAACATCTCTTATAAACTCTCTATTTACAAGAGATTGTGTTGAGTAGATTCCAAATTTTTTATTTAAAAGATTTTTTTTTTTTAAACTGACCAGCTTAGTCTTTTTTTTTTTTTAAAAAGGCGTCCATCAACAGGAGAGAGAGAACCTTTGTTCAATGGCACAATGGAGGACATTCTGCTGTAGAGGATAGCGTCACATTCAATAAGCTATGGTGTGGCAGCACAGAGGGGAGAGCAGGGCTGATACAGAAATGGCACTCTGACCCCACAGACCCACCGAGCCCTCTGACCAAGCCTCTGTTTACAGCTTACCAGTTGAGCTCATCTCTGCTGACCTGCGGTCAGGAGTCGAGTGCAGCATTATTGTGAATTTTAATGGGGCTGTCATGAGCGTTTTGAGGCTGCACATGACAGAAATCGTAAAGGCCAATCCCGCACAGAGAGCCGTTTGAGTCTGAGGCATGTGCAAACCCTGTTATCTGGTGAGCATCTGTCGGGGAGGGGGGAGTCTGTTACTACTACACTCTGAAGAATAAACCTGTGACGTATATTTGACGAGAAGTGTTGCTCGAGGATTAAATATGCTTGAAACCTGATACTTGCCGTGCACAGGGGTGGTTCGGTTCAATTTCTGCAGATCTGACAATGTCTTCAAGTGAATGGGAAATCAAAAGAAGAATACTTTATTAATCCCCACTTGGGCGACTGACATGGGAGCTTCATGCACAATTGAAGCGTTCAGATCCTCATTACATCACACCAACAGACTTGAGTGAAAGCTTGACAGTGGTGTTGTAGGCCGCTGAGACACGAGTTACAGCAAAAGAGTCCTTTCTATCTACAGTCGCTGGCTTGCTCTTTCATCCAGCACAGATGTTTCTGATGTCTCTCTCTCTTGATTTGAGAAAGATTCCCTGCAGTATCAACATACATCAGATGTAAAGTGCAATTTGGACATTTAAGCCAGTATGACCCCAAAAGTAAGAGTGTGATGCTTGGTTTAGCTTACCATTCCTTGCCCCACTTAAAGAGGTGAACTGGGGCTGGTTACCAAGCTTAAACATGTAAGGAGAACACAGCAGCATCCATGAAGCAATATCAAAGAATTAAAGAATCAATAAATTTCCATTTTCTCTTTTATTTTCATGAATCTTACTATAATAAACAAACTGTGTTCGTCAGCTAAATTCGACAATAGGAGTTTAGCAATCAAACATAGCACACAGGTATATCTTAGGCCCCAGAAAGGGGGGGGGGGGGGGGGGTTCTTATCTATATCAGATATGTTGCATAGCAACCACCTGGCTAAATGCACCTGAACACCTCAGAACTCTTTAATAGCGCAACAGTAACATCTAATTTGTATCTACTAATTATGTGTGATTATATTATGACATCATCATTTTCCATAGCAACCACCTAAAAATGGACTAACATCACAGACCTAACAATACTGTAGCATGGGCATGTGCTAGTAGAATAAATAGACAAGATAAAATGTGTTGTAAGCTTTGGAGAGGCTGGCTGGTTGCTTCTACAATAAGGTGGGCTAATCGCCCCCAGGCTTCAGCTCTATACTTGACAAGACAGGCATGAGAATAGCTATCAATCTTTTGATCTTACTTTCACTAAGAAGGCAAGAGATTCCTATTTTTTCCTACAAGAAATAATAATAAGGCTCCTCAAATACTTAAGCGTCAGCAGCAATTGGATTAATCTGCTATCCCACCTGCAAAAGCAGTAAAAGCTTCATTGTGCTGCTCTGACATATTTTAATGACTATGCTTAGTGGTTTGGTTTTTTCTTTTTCTTTTTAATTTATAGGCTAATTGCAAATCTGTGATATATTTATTTGAACAAGTGTGAAATTCTGATAATTTATATAAGACCCGAGTTTTGCTGTGCAGTTTATTTGTACAGATATTTGTGGATCTCTTGGCTGGATCATAAAAGTTTTATCTAATTCATTTTAACACCACATCCTAGAGACAAAGTTTTCTTTTTCTAATAGCAGCTGATCAATTTGTGTTTCGAGAGAGGGAAGTGGAAAACGGGGCCACGGCTGAATTTATTCCACGCTTCACAGATGTATTTATGCGAGGGTTTTATTTAGGCACAAGATCTACAACTAGTAAATACTTACTGAGCTACTCTATAAACAACAGCATTCCACTTTAACAGAAATTTACACTGACGTAGAGCGTAAGAGTCCCAGCTGCCGTTATTGACTGACATTTTCCAACTCTATGAAAGTTTCTTATTCATATTCACAGATATGGTTTTGAAATATAATGAGCACATTGTGGAGATTTCACTTGCCAAATGTAGCAGCAGCATTCGCCTGACACAGATGGCCCACTGCCCAGTTCACCCAGTTGAATAACACAAACCCCGCAACCACACACACACCTTACACTTTAAACCTCTGCTGAGCCGCATTTTCATGTTTATTTAATGACCCTGTGACATATCATGATTCTCGAATTAAATGACAAAAACAGTGTCATCCATAACTCACTACAGGATGGCATCTTGCAGTCAATGGAAACAGTGTTAGTTATGATTTTACTGTTTTACATGTCAGTGATCAGGAGGCAAGATTTATTATTTTAATTCTCTGCTTGTGATTAGCGGATGAGCTCTATGCTCGTGCTCTTCTTGGCGATTGACTACAAGAGAGAAGCAGTGTGTACTGGGGAGATGCTTAGGTGCCACACAATGCCAACAGAGAGCTCTGAGGCTTCAGTCTGTGTGCTTTTTGTATCTCTCTGTGTCATCCCTATTGCTATTTGAGCACACAATAACCCATTGTGCAAGCTTATTAGTCCTTTTCTTGAAATCCCAAGCACCCCTCTTGAGTAGCAATAGATTTAGGTGGCTGCCCTTGCTCTGACATTGGACTGCCAGTTGGAAATATGCTATATGAGCTTTTCCAGTTTTATGAAATCCACTTATAATTCGAGATATAGAATAATGTAAGGACATTCTAGCACTTGACCCAAGGAAATCCCCCAGTAATACACACGGGACATTGCCCCTAAATCATAACGTGCTACTCAGAAAGTGCAACGCCACCGTGAGGTTAAAAAAGCAGGAAGGAGTCAGACCACTCTGCTCCGTCTTTCACTGATCTGTGCAATTCTTGTCAGTCTAGAGGTGATATTTAAATTTTACAAACCTCCATAATTTTTACCCTGCAACTGTCCTTAGAAAACAAAGCCCTTATACAAGATAGATTCGATTAAAATGTAAATTAGCATCAATCAGCATTTCCTTTACGAGTAACACTAAAGATAATATTTCTAGGGCAGAGCTTTAACTGAATTTCCCTCTACACTCGCACGAATACCTAAAATCATCACATGACAGATATCATCTCTGCAGCTACATCTCCATATATCAGTTATCAGAATTATATTCTTCTTATAAGTCCAAAAACATGATTTATTCCCTTAACAAACCTAAACCTAATGTTTCTCAAGGTCCTGGTTCACTGTTGACTCGGTAGAAACTACATTTACAAACATAAGTTTGTCCTATGTTGTCTTGACTTGCTACGTCAAACAAATAATTTTAGCTCAAATTCAGTTTCATGCCAGATGCCTGATTTGGTATTCACAGGCATGTTAGCTGAATTATCACTGGTGCATTAAGAAGAATAAAAGCAACATTTAACAGAAATACAGGATGCAATTATGGCTACAAGTTAACAGTACATATTTTGTATGACTCCGTGTTTTGTTTAGCCTGCAATCAGCTGACCAATGCAGTGGTGCAATCATCGGTCTGCAAACAGCTGTTGTACGCAGTGAGGCTTTGAGGCGATCACTGGCAGGAGGACAGCCTATGATGATCATCATTGTGATTATAGATGAAAAGATCCATATACTCCTCTGTATAAAAGATACTCAATAAAATGTTAATAATTAGGCTGTGATGTGATAAGTCACCTTTTCACTGTAGAGTAGGCTTATACGTATGTAACAGCAATGAATCGATTACTGCAGACAGTGTGCAAATCTTTACTTCGCTGTAAATATGAGCTTGGCAGTCAGTGTGCTTGCCTTTGAAAAAAATACTCCACGTTTCATGTCATAACAGTTAAAAGCTGGGTAATTTATCCTCAACTGAAAACAGTTTAACCGACACAAATGCTAAAAACATTTTAGGGATTACACACAGTAATCACTCACCAAATTGATAAAGATTGGGTTTTCCACACTAGGAGCCTCACCGTCATCATTTTAGCATTAATCAATGAAGGCCAACAGTAACTGCGGTTTGGGTTGCAGACAATTTATCCACAGGGGGCCCAGAAATCCCAGGTTCTCCATTTGTTACGGCTCTTTTGTGTCATTTCACACTACAAATTTGTTAGTAAATTTGCACCTCTAAAATACATCTAGGCTCTGTATTAGTGTATTATATATAATCGCTACTGATGATGTTTTCCTACAAAAGCTGGAATTCATCAAGTTACCACAAACCTATTGATAAACAGAGAGCCTTGAGCCAGATACTATTTCAATATAGGAACCCCTCTGTGGTTGCCTGTGAAAAATGTAAGGAAGCTGCGTATGTGTATCAGTACAAATGTTTTCCCCCAGGCTCTCCAAACTGGATTCCCGGCCATGTTTATTCCTGTGTCTCGGATTAACAGCGTAGCGTCTTCAAGATTTTCCAACTACTAGTGCTCACAGCCATTTTGCTTGCATGTATTCCCTGGTAAATTGTCCTAGCTCATCATATATTTCCTACTAATTCTAATTCAGATCAACTTCAGTTGCGATGTTCAAACACGGCTCTTTAAAATAACAAAAAAAGGTAGAAGAGGAAAAAAAAATTGAATGGTAATCATAGCAACTGTAATGTGAAATGGCTTCCAGAAAGCAAGCAGCACCCTAAATATCAATCACCGCAAAAGTATCACCATGCATGGCGAGACATCATCACATAAAGGCCTTATTAATCAACAAAACAACAGGGAGACCTTAGTATCGATGGGAATTCATTTTGTAAGGGGTGTAATTTCTATTCACTCTTTTTTCAGCTAAATGCATGAGCCACTGGTTCCTTAGCAACAGACTCTGCAATGATGCAAGATTGAAGAGGAACAGATCTGCAGTTTCACAGTGCAGGTGAAGAGAAGTCAACCAATGTCTCCTGTTGCAGGTTTTCAAAGCTCCTTAAAGTTGTGGTTATTAGGGCGACCGTATCTTATTTAAGAGAATGACAAAGCACCATCAGACCACTGCAGTGTCTCATCAGAGGGATGCCAAAAACACCTTTTTGCTTCTAGTGCATGCTGAGAGACATCAGTTCACTACAGTTCTGTATGAACAAAAGACAGTTAATCCTAAAAATGCTAACAATGTGCTACGTTAATTGATAACTAATAAGCCGAAGGGAAACATTCAGTTAATATCTGTGCATATTCTGTTGTTAGGTGTCAGATATTCACAAATGTCTAAACATATTATCCCAGTTTATCATTTGGAATATGACAATTTCCCTTCTAAAGCATCAGCACTAGGCTTCTAGTCAAACATGCAGTGCATCATAATGATAAAGCTTTAGAAAGCATGCTTCAATACAACTGAAACATGCACTGTACATTAATGCAGCCCATATGGCATGTTTTGAGAACAACAGAAAGGTAGAACCAATGTGCATAAACTGGTCGGCCGCATTTAGTTAAATGCAAACATCCTCTCTTAAATTTACATCACATTTGAAAGCCTTGTTATTTTCCAGAGGATGGTTTAATTGCATCATAGGAAAAGCAGACTTTCTTTAGCTGAAGGAAACACACCAACTTGAGAGAGAACAAATCCACAACAAAAGTTGTGCTCTGCACCACAAAATTGTCCCTTGAATGCTTTCCATATTTATGACAGCCAACAGGGAAACAGCACTGAAACTGCCTGGCTTGTTTTGCTTTGGGTCAAGTGTTCGCTTGCCTTTTTAGGAAAAAGAAACAAAACATTTGTATGATAACTGACATCTGAATAGCCTTTTTTGACTTGTAAAAAAGGTACATCTGAGAGGTAACTCGTTAAAGGCTCCAGTGTTGTCCCATCAAACAGAATAAAGGCATGTCTACATTGAAAAAAAAAAGAGAAAATTATGTAACCATCCCAAAGCAACAGAAAAATTAAGAATATCATCCTTTCCTCAAAAGGCTGAAATGAGGCAAGACAGGCCAACCAATTAATTTTCCATTTTCACATGGAGATGATTTTCCATTTTCACACTGAACCTGCTCTAAAAACCAGACACGCCGTATAATGTTCTGATCCTGCTTTCATTTTTATGGCAGTGACCAGTGCCGTGTAGTGAAAATCCAGGTCAAAACCCCCAAAAAGTTTGTGCAAACACATTAATCCATCCATAGATTGGCCTGTGCTTCTAATTAAACTACACATATATCATAGCTTAATGGTGAGTTCACAAAACTTAATGGGAACTGTAGTTGTGTCATGCTGTGTCATAACCACGGCTATATTTGTGTTTTAATGAAAAACTCCAGTCAAATATGAACAATAACAATGTTGTAGGATT
This sequence comes from Rhamphochromis sp. 'chilingali', assembly GCF_963969265.1. NCBI lineage: Eukaryota > Metazoa > Chordata > Actinopteri > Cichliformes > Cichlidae > Rhamphochromis > Rhamphochromis sp. 'chilingali'. Next base: position 20,202,259 of record NC_137943.1, on the reverse strand, counting down.
AGCTTCCATTTGCAGTTGTTCTCTCTTCATGATTTCTGCCTTAAACTAATTTCACAAATTCTTCATACTCTTTTTCCTATTCTAGAAACAGAATTTTAAAAGCACTATTGGGTTTTTATTTTTATATTATGTATTTGTTGATTCATTGTTAATTCAGCCTGTATTTTGATTCTTTATTTTTAATCATAAGGAATGAGTCCAAATCCAAAAGAAATGTGCACTTTCAGAGACTTGATCTTCCAGGCCTCTGAGTTTTGATTCACAGCGATTTGATAAACGGTCGTGTGAGAAGGTGGAGAAGCGCTTAAGAATCTGCTATCATCATTTCAGATGTTTATATCTGACAGTGCATCTTCTTCAGTCGATTTTGTCATGATGTGGTTGATTCCCACATACAAGGCAGCTATGTTTTACAGCCTCTGTCATCCTTGCTTTGGCATCTCACAAGATTTGGAATTGACTTCCAGTGCGACAAGGAATATGCCCAGGAGAGGCTTTATAACCAACCCAATCATGTCTATCACCATCTGTAGTGGTGCATCATAATGTGTTCTCTCCTTTTTTACCCTGACTGCATGTGAGTGTTGAATTTTGCCTCTGCATTGTTGAGGACAATTACTACTTTCACAGGACACGTGATCTCACATTTGGAAGCCTCTTTTTCACGTGAACTCAATATTAAAAGAAAGAAAAAAAATCTCAGCCCATTACTGGAGGTCAGCATCAGATGGAAAACAAGGTACCCTTTGGCAAATGCCATTAAGCAGCAGAACTAATTTTGGGGGGCTAATTACATTTGCACAGGCTGTCTCTTGTGAGAGCAATTGAAGAGTTTATTGTTAACACTGCAGTGCATGGGTGCAGTTCAAACCGCAAACAGGACTATGAGATCAGCTACGCCCCCAGCCTCAAAGTGTGATTGTTGACACTAGGCTATGCACCCAGGGCAATGTTACCAATGTGCATAAAAGAAAGGAAATGAGGACCCCCCCACACCTTCCCCACCCCCCACTTCAAAAAAAAGAATGGGGGGAAAAAGGAAAACACACGCATACACTACACCCCCTTTCCCTGAATCTCAATGAATGAAAAGCACTAGTCGAAATAGGAAGAAAAAAAACCAAAAACAACAGTCATTCCTCCTTTACTCACCTTCAATGGAAATTACGTGTTCTCTGATCTGGTTCTGCAGTGCCAGGTCATCGATGCGCTCGATCAGGTCGTAGATTGCGTAAATGTTCGGGTGGACAGACTCGAACCGATGGATCTCTGCCCGGATGGCCGCTGAGTTGGACAAAACAAACTGCGAGCCGGCCGGGCCGGGCTGTGCAGCCTGGCCCGAAACAGTCCCCGAACCGAACTGACCAGCCCCTGAGCTTGCAGACGATCCGGATCCGAACTGGGACGGGATAGACTGGGGCACTGGGACGGGAACAGGCGCCGGGACCGTTCCTGGAGTGGGCATGGCTGGCTGAGACTGCTGCGAGATACCGGACACGGGGACGTTCGCCTGAAAATTCATCTTCTTCTTCTCTCTCGCTCTCTCTCGCTCACTCTCTCTCTCTTTAGAGCTACTAACTCTTTTACAGCGGCAACACAAATAAGCAGACTATAATTTGGGATAAAAGCGATGCGAACAAAAGAAGTCCGCGCGATTTGATGGTCTGGAAAACGATCGGCGCAGAAGCATCAATAGTTGGTCGCCTATTGCAACAAAACGCGGCTCATATTATTAAAACTTGACTGTGATTCATTTTCCGTTATTGGCCAGATCTGTCCAGGGCCCCTTTTCTGTTGCTAACAAACCCGCAATGCCTACCACTTGGACACTCCTATGGGCAATAGCGCTGTTTTGGTCAAAGCCGATTTTCCTTAGTTGCTATGTTTGAGGCAGACAATGGGCTAGGCTTCAGCGCGGCGCCCTGGTCCACTGCCTTGAACGCGTTGTTTCTGCGCCGAAATGAAATAGTGTTTAGTCCTCTTTGGTCCAAGTGGTCCCTGCCCAGAGCCCTCCTCCGCATGCTGAAACGTCACCCATCACGTAATTGTACTTGAGAATGGGGGAGGGTGTGATTGGATACGGTGAAGGGAGAAAATCGCAACGTGCACATCATCGTAATAACCTACCTGACAGTTATGCAAGCCCCACACTCCCCCCCCCCCAATATAATTTTCTTTACCCAGGGTTAGTGCAAGATGTGAAAGTAGATTCCGTATTTACATTAGCAGTCACATTGCGGTTAGTTAGTTTGGGTTTTCTTTCGCATGAAGACCTCAATCTATTTTATTCCCATGCAGACCTACACATTCACACGTTCACACTTGTGTGCGCGAACGTGGACACTCAGACACACACAAGATGTTATTTTAGACTATAGGACTTCTTTGCACCATTCTCACACTTATGTTACATAGTAATGTTTACTGGCTTGTAATTCCAAAATACCGTTTTTTCTTTTCAGTTTTACGGATTGCAACAAAAGCAAGTTTCAAAAACACAAGGGAGAACAGGCCCGAACACCACAAGCCTATAGTTTATCTTTTGCAGTTGCTGCAGTCCCATATTGTTGACATACCTATGCAGCCATATAAGGCAACAACAGCAAATCTTTTTTAAAAAATCATAAGTAAAAAATCCTTCATCTTATCCCATGATCTGCATGTTTTCTGTTGTTTATATCACTTCCATTATAGAATTAGATGAGGTGCTCTTATATGGCTCACAGTTGTGATTTCTTCCCCAGTAAGAGGAAGAGGCAGAGTCACCTGCTGGCCTGAACGCACACTACAACAACAGCTGTTCAAGGCCAGATGACTGTCACTGCCAGTCAAGGTCCTAATGTTGTTGCAGCAGTGTGGTGCTGCTGATAAGGATTGACTGAGCACTGCTAAAAACAAAGGGCATGGATGCAATCTGGGTGACATCGCACGTGTATGTCAAGTGTTTTAGGTTTTTGATGCAGGGAAGAAAAACTGTTGAAAACTGAAATTATATATCTAAAAGTAAATGTAAAGCTATTCGAATATAATACAGGAAACATTAAAGTATTTCAGTCTCTCAGCTTCCAGGAAGCATGCAGCAGTGCAGCTCTTTTTCCATGTCATTAATAATACACACTGCAGTAATCATCCTTTGTTATTTTCCCAGTGTGGCAACTGAAAACATGTATTCGGACTAGAGATTAATATTGCTTTTGAATCAAGTTATGTTAAAGAGACATAACTGCATATAATCCAGAAAATACCAATATCACAATTTTTTGTTCAGTATTATGAAGCTCTAATAGTTTCTCATGCAAGCCAAAAGGTTGGCATTTACTTAATGAAAACCATGCTTGGGATGTTTTTTTTCACCTGATCATGTATATTTCATGTATTATGTAACCAAACCTGTTGTATGATAATGCACATCAATGAACAGCTGCAGTATGACACATAACTTTTTGTTCTTCGCAGCAGCAGGATCATGTCTCAGCAATTATAAATTCAACAGCGAGAGCAACCTGCTGTTTTGAAGATTAGGATCATTATTATGAGTTTCATGAGGAATTATGTTTTTCCAACAGAACAACTTGCTTCAGCTGGGTCCTCACATTGATGAGGAAAACCTCAGTAAATTTTAAGAATCCCTCTAAAGATACTAACAGTATTTCCCAGAAATCCGCTGTAATAGATTATAATACATGATTAAAATGAGGCGGGGCGGGGGGGTAAAAGCCTAGATGCTTCTTTTTACTGCACATGTGTTATCTTCAGCCTTCTGCCACCATCTGTTGACCAAATATGGAACTCCTCAGCACACATTACTATGCCCATCCTGTTACACTCCATTTTGGTGTAAACGACATTTATAGCAACAATGATTGTTTAATCTACTTGTCACTCGTCGGTTCATTTCATAACAATGTTCCGTTTCCGCATTAGCATAATGATGACAATTACCTGCCCTGCTTGTTGATAAGCACTTTTGATAAATATAAAGCAGCAGGGAGCAACATGTTAAATTTGGTGGAACTGAAAATAGATTGATATTCACTCAGCACTATGCAGTTGGCTACTTCCCTTTTTGATTACATGAATTATGCAGGTAACTCTTTGGCTTAGAATGTTTGGACTCACTCTGTGGCTGGCACTGCTATTTGCCTTGCATCTTTTCATCCGAGCAATTTGTGTTATAAGGGCGATGACACAAGAACAAGCCTCCTGCAGGGCTTTCCTTTTTGGCAAAAGTCTACTTAATAATAACTGCATTACACAACAGGGCACCAAGTGTGTCTTATTAAACAGCGAGGCCATTTCTCACAATCAGAATGTGAAAAATGTAAACATTTACAGCAATATCTCTGCATTTTACTTCCTTTATTTCATTAATTTAATCTTTATTGACTGTTATGCAAGTTCAGGGTGAGCAGAAGCACAAATATCCACCTATAGTACACAAATAAAGATTAAGAGGAATAGAAACTCAGTGTATAACACTACCCATGACCTTTTTTCAGTTTGAATAAAGCCATTTTCTGGAATTAGTTAAATATTAACTTTAAATTGTTTCACAGTACTGCATAAGTTGAACTGATTAGATAAATCCCCTCGCTGAATTCCTTCATTTCTCACTCCAAATGATCTGCAAGAGTCTCAGAGAGCTGCCCCACTGCAATTGGAGCTACCGTGAATATTAGAATAGTCAAGCTCTATGTATAAAACCTTCTGAATTATTGATTTTCATTTTTACTTGCAAGATTAGGATCTAATTTTTTGCTTCCAGCTATGTTTCACCCACATCAGTAAGAAGTTCTTGTGGTCTAAACCGTAGGGTTTAGATCTAAAACCACGTAGCTATAAAACTATTTCAGAGCTTGCACAGGAATGCTGATCAATTTGTTGACAAGACAAGATGGAGCCACTTTTAAATGAGCACTATAAAACATTTTCTAGCAATGCACCATGCACACTGTAATGAAGTTATATTAATATTGATCACATAATATACCCATTGTTTTACATACTGCAGATAGCAGCTGTGCTGTGGAGTCATAACATCCTGCTAGCTAAATGCAGGGAAGCTTTCATACTTATTAGCTAAATAATTTCAGTCACTGATTTCCTGCATATTTTTGCAGAAATATTTTATATTTCTGCATACACAGTATAAATAGATATTGTGTAATTTAGTAAGTTCAAATGTCAAAATGCATGAAGCAATGATAAATTTGTGTTAAGTCTGAGTGTGAAGTGCCAGTCACACCCCTCATTCAACCTTCATTCACGATGTGGTGTGACATAAAACCATTGTGGTCACGTATAAGCCAAATACGTCATACTGAACTTTGTCTTTGTTTCTATCTTAGCTGGTTATCTGTGTTCTGACCTGGCATCTCCTCTGTGAAAAATAAATACACACCATGATTCAGTATCTTATTGATCCACCTTCAGCAGAAATAACTTTGAGTAATCATTTTCTATATAACTTTATCAGACTCTCACACTGACACTGAGGGTTTTTGTAGGTATTCATTTATGCACAGCTATCTTAAGATCCCAGCACAGTGTTTTATTCAGGTTGAGGTCTGGATTTTAATAATGGAACATCTTGATTCTTTTTCTGTTTTTTCCCCACCCATCAATAAGGTGTTTGTGCTGATAGGCTGTGTTTGGTTTTCTCCAAACATGGCGCTGTGCATTAAGGCCAAACATCTCATTTCGGTCTTGTCTCTTCTGTTGAAAGAACATTATTCCCGAAATCTCATGGTTTGTTCAGATACAACTTTGCAAATTTAAGCTTTATTGCTATGTTGTATTTAGAGAGAAGAAGCTTAACATTTAACTTGCTGATTCGGGTTTGTAGAGTCTGAAATGTAGGTCTTGGGTTTTTGAAGCATTGTACAGTCTGAGTGTTATGGTCCCTCAGTCCTCCCTGGCTTTCTGTCTCTCTCCCTTGGTTTTCTCTAGTCTCTTCTTTATCTGTCCTCATTTGTTTCTGTCTGTGTTGTGGATGGGACTCATTGCGGGTTTCTTGCTTTGGCCAATCACATCTGTGACGATGATCTCATGAAGCAGCTACTACTTAAGGTAGTGGTTAAGGGTCATTGTTTGCTAGATTGTTGAACTACCTAGTTAGGTCTTTGCTCTTGAGTCTCTGGCTACTGTGGATCCTCTGTACAGACTCCTGGATTCCTTTCGCTGGAGTGTGGTGATCCTAACTCTGAGATTAAGAGTGTATTGCCTGTAAATGTTGGATGAATGGATTCCCCTCCTTCCTGGACCCCCCTGAAGGGCTATTCCACTTCTGCATTGTGTAAATATCTATCCAATATAAATAAACGCATTTAACTGTGATCTTCCAAGTCCTGTGCCTGAGTCCAACCTGCCTGTTAGCCTTGACTGACCTTACTGTGATGTCAACTTCAGGGAACAGTGCAGCATTGTTAAAGCACACTTGAATGCTAAAACCTTTGCTTTTATAAAAGTTCTCACAGTTGCTGATAATTGGATAATGAAGTTGATTTCATTAGCAGCACTTGGCTGATACTTGCCCTCTAGTCACCCTAATTCCAATGAAAGCAGTTACATTGAACAGAACCACACACACACAAAAACAGAACAAAAAAAAGTTATGAATTGATTTTTATGTCATTGAGTCAAATATTTGGTTCCCTGCAACCAAGCCAGAGACAGATTGACTGTCTGCCTGATCTCAACTCATTAGGTGTATAAACCAAAGCTGTCCACAGAATCACTTTCTTCCATTGCAACCTCTCCACCACTATGGGCAAGATGAAAATCCTATTAACCCTCCTGCCATCCTTTAAAAAACTCACACCCATCACCCTAGGGACCATTCTCAGCCACGCCATAAAAAGACCATATATCCATATTTTATTCCACTTTAAATTAGCCAACCTTGTAAAACTACTTCTCCCTGAAATATTCATGTAAAGTTTTAATTATATTTTCGTTGTTTTAACCCTTCAAATCCCAGTGTTATTACATGAGCGCCCTGTGTTATAAGCCCCAAAAACCAAAAAACGAAACTAAATATTTCCACAAAAAACCAGTTGAAGTAATATGTGATTGTCATTATAAGTAGGCCTTTAGATGGACCAAAGATTGGCACCAACATACATTTTGACCTGCCATAATTTTTTTTGCATTTTTTTTGCAATTTAAAAATTAAAACTTCAAGGCCCTGAGTCTTCATTGACATCCAAGAAAAGAAGAAAAAATAAAATCATATGATGATAATTTGGGGTTGAAAAATAGCGTTTATAATGGAAGTCAATGGGCAGAAAATGGTCCCCAGGGTGATGGGTGTGGGGATTTCTGCTGCTCAGCCATTTTAGGCTGATTTAAGGAATTCACACTGGAATATTAACATTGACAGGTAAAAACTATCCTGTGGCAAGTTTGGTTATATTCCACTGAACACAGTGGAAATGGCAGCCATTTAACACATAGCAGTGGCACAAAAAGGTCCCAAGAAGGCAGGAAGGTTAAAGGATGTCAGGGACAAGATTGTAGACCTGCACAATGCTGGAATAGCTATGAGACAATCATCAGGAAACTCGGAGAGAAGGTGACACTGTTGGTGTGATTATTCAGAAAGAAGAAATATAAAATAACCATCAAACAACCTCAGTCTGGAGCTCCATGCAAGATCTTGCCTCATGAGGGGTGAGTGTGATCATAAGAAAGTTAGTGGATTAGCTCAAAACTAAATGGGAGAAGCTTGTTGATTATCTGAAGGCAGTTGGGACCACAGTCACCAAGAACATACTGATAACACACCTAATTGCAATAGATTGAAATCTTGCAGCACTCCTGCTCAAGAAATCTACACGCCTGCTTTAACTTTGCCAGTGAACATCTAAATGACTCAGAGAAAGTGCTGCGGTCAGATGAAACCAAAATCTAGCTGCTGTGTTTGGAGAAAGACAAATGACTCAAAGTACAGTCAAGCACAGAGGCATAAACATTATGTTTTGGGGCTGTTTTTCTGTTTAGGGTACAGGATGACTTCACAGTATTGAGGGGCCAGTGAATGGGGTCATGTACCATAAAATCTTGGACAAGAACCTTTTCCCCTCATCCAGAATACTAAAGATGGATTGTGGATGATCATCCAGCATGACAATGACCCAAAACATACCACGGATGGAATAAAGGAGTGTCTAAATAATAAAAACATTAAGGTCATGGAATAGCCTAGGTAGTCTCTAAACCTCATAGTGTTAGGGATGGCTGTGTGGCAGGCAGGGTGGACCCAAATGTAGGACTCAAAACACATGAATGAGCTTTATTGCTAAGCCTCAGGGGAAAAACTTGGAATACGAATACAAACTAAGAAACAATGGAACTTCGCATTGAAATACTAAACTACACTATGGGCAAAGAGAGACCGAGACAGTCTATACACAGATTGATGAGGGATCATAGACTAAAGAGACAGAGGAAGCAAAACTGAACAAAATGCACAGGACAAGGGACCACCAAAATAAAACAGGAAGGAACAAACACCGAGACCAAGATAAAGACACACAAGCTTCACATAGAGAGAGAAAACAAAACACAGAGAGAAGACCAAGGGAACAGAAAGGGAACACAAACGGAGATAAACAACCTCTAATCAATTGAAGGCACAGAACATAATCATAATTCTATAACACAAAGCCAGGATGTCAACAACACTAAATAGAGAAGTGTAATACAAAAATAATCAAAACTACAAAACCCTTAAACCTCGCCAAAACTCAAAACGACCATGACACATAGAGATGGTTTGACATCACACTGAAATGAATACAAATAACATCACAGACATCATGACTCTTTCACGTGAATTTCTATAGAGAAGAGAGGGAATTTGAATGCACAGCTTAATGAGTTATTAGTATGCACATGACTTGACATCATTTCATGAGCTAATTGAAGTAATTGCTGGAGAAAGACGTGACTCTCATTTAAGTTTGGACCTTCTTGGGTGCCATCCAAACACATCAGTTTTAACTACCATCTAAGGATGTAACCAGTGGAGCGAAGACATCGTCTGGCCTTGCTGAGCATGTGCCTCGCAGAGATTTAAGATAGTTCAGCTTGGACCAGCACAATGACCTTGCTGGATATTTTGGAGGATTCTTTTTTTTTATTCCAGTGCAAGTTTCTAGTTATAAAAACCATTTCAAACACAGTAATTAACACCAATGAATGAAGGTCATAATTTTAATAGAGTTTATTTATAACAACAAAAAAATCCTAACTTGGTATTGAATTGTTTTGCCAGTCAGCACATTTGGGCTACAAGAAGAAGCTTTCTAATGAGTATTTCTATAAAAAATATAAATGTATTTAAAATCCTGGTTTCATGTTGCAGCACATAAATCTGTCTGTTTTCTTATAGCATGTGGTGACACCTAATGTAACACACTTTAATTTGAGAAAACGTCAAGATGATTCTGTAATATGTAGGAGCAATAATCTATAAAAGCATGCAGTAGGCACAATGGCAGAATGGTTAGCACTGTTGCCTCGCAGGACGAAGGTCCTGGGTTTGAATCAATCATCTGGCCTGGGCGTTTCTGTGTGGAGTTTTCATGTTCTCCCTATTTTTGTGTGGAATCTCTGTATACTCCCTCTTCCTCTTACAGTACAAAAATGCAGTTAGGTAACTGGTTATTCTAAATGGCCAACAGTTGTGAATAGTTGTCTGTCTCTCTATGCTAGCCCTACAACAGCAACCTGTCCCGGGTGTGCCCTCTCTCTTGCCCTATGGCAGCTGGGATAGGCTCCTGCCACTCTGAACTGGAAGCAGAACAAAATGGATTGATGATTTTATGGTTGTTGTAATGCTTTTAAAAAGTTTTTACTAACAAAATTAATTTCTGTAAATCTGAGAAACTTGTGTGTTTGTACATTACTGTAACCCAAACTTCTGTTTGGCATTTTCAAAAGGCCTGGGATCATGTGCTTTTATTTGTTTTATTTGGACATTGATATTTACCTTAGAATAATAATATAAAACAATGTAAAAATGATGTCTATGCTCATTTTTAATGTTTTTCAATTTTAGCAAATAACCAGACTTGGTTTAGGTGGGTTAAGTCATTCCCATATAAAAAAAAAATCTCTATTGTCAAAACTTGTAATGTTAAACAGTACAAATAACTGTGTCTCATTTACACTGGAGAAATTCTGCTCACCATTAAAGTGTATAGTCATTATCTGAGGTTATGATGGTCTGCAGGGAGAAAACCTGATTTAAACTGAAGCACTGTGTGGCAGTGTGAAAGGTGATAACATGTTTTCAACATATTGTTTGGTTGAAAAAAAGTCCTGTGATATGGCGACCCCTAGTGGGCGTTTGTCTTAAAAACGTCACAGAGATTACAGAGTTTATTCTTCAAAATTAGAATTTATACATTTAAAAAAAATGTAACAGAAATGATGCAGCGCAGTTTGGTTGGAGGTGCCTGTATCAGATTTTTTTTAATGCATACTGTCAACCAATTTCAATAAACCTTTGCTTATATTGTGGATCACTGACTGTTAGCATGAAACAAGGACTACTGTTAGCTGAATAACTCAAATATCTTTGTGAAATGAACAGAAATTGTGTACTTATATAAGGCTTTCATCTCATCATCATTGGAGAGTAAAAATGTTAAACATTGCATAACTAATATGTCTTCTTTTTATTATGGTTGTTTTAAAAATAAAAGAAATTGGGTAAAGATAGAAAATGCGATGAATCATCACAGACTGCTGTCCACAGAGTGCGATCAGCAGATACGCAATCAAGGAAAAAACGATTTGACTAAGTCCGTTCCTTTGCTTTTTCTTTTCCCGCTTCTTAAAGGCGCATAAAAACAAGCTGTGTTTACTGTATTATTTATTGATTTTCTGATTATGTTCAGATGTTATGTAAGACGGTGTTCTATAAAGTCTTATCTTCCATCAGAGTTGGTGATAAACTTAATCCCCAAACTACCTTTTCTTTGCAGCAGTATCATGCACACACTGCAGCCTTAACCACACCCCTTCTCATGTTGCAGCAGATTGGGGTTTTTTTCCTCGTTTTTTCCCAGAATACACCTGGAAAAGTGCAGTGACGAATGCATACTGATGGAAAATTTAGCAGTAGGTTGAGAGCATACTTTTTAAAACTATTCAGTAAAAATGCACATTTTGGTTTATTCATTCGTTCATTTTATTAATTCCATATAAATATAGAAATATATACCTAACTTGAAATTTTGAGACAATAAATTACATTTTTGACTCGCCTCTGCCTGACAATTATTTATTTATTGAATTATTTATTTATTTAAGTGGTGGAAACAAGTAAAATGTTGCATTAAAAACAGCACAATAAAGTAATTAAATAGTAAAACTGTATTTATAAAACTTATTAAAAAAGTTATAAAACTTTTTTCTTTAAAACTTTTGATAGCATGATTTTACAACAAAAAAGACAGCATGGTAAGCCAAACATAAGTAAATACACAAAAGAAATTAAGCAAAAGTTCCTCATCATTTCAAATTTAAATATGAAAAAATTAAACTTTGAAAATTATAGAAAAAATACACAAGAAGTACTGTGATAAGGCCAGTGAATAAGTTACTTTAAGAAAAAGTTTATCTTTGTGCTGAAAATACTACTGTGGTGATAATAAAATGTTCAGTTTTAGTATAAATTTGTCAAAGGTAATAGTAATAATAATAATTATTATTAATTTATTATTTAAAAAGAGTCGGTCCTCAGTCTGAAACAGGAGTTACTCGGCTTGTGACTGAACTCTGAATGCTTTGAGTCGTAACGGATGAACGAGTCGTTCGCGGACTTCCCATCCGCAGATGACAACAACAAAACAAGCACAGCTACTAGAGAGGGTGTTAGCGTAGGTAGCCACCTGAGATAAACAACTAGTGGTTTAGTCCGTGTGCTACACCATTACGGCTGGAGTTTGCCAAATTAGAACGTTATTATACTGAAGCATGCTTACTTTGTGGAACTAATTATGACTGTCAGTTATTCTACTCTGGTTTAGTATACCCAACATTAGCTGAGGGGCTTGCTAAGCTAGCTCTATGTATGCCAATCCAAAACGGGTTAGCTAGCTAGCTAGAGTGCTAGCTTTTTAGCTAGCCAGCTCGCCAAGGCGAAGCCAAGAGCGAGAAGAGGGAGATGAGCAAAGTGAGGTAAGACTAAAGACATCGTTTATTTTAAAAATCCGACATGATATCTCATTCTCATAAATTATAAATCCAAACTAATGATTGTAACTCCTCTAGTTTATGGTTCTAAATTTGTCGACGTTAGTGTTGACTATCCTGCGCTAGCTCGTTTTAGCTAATAGCCAGTTAGTCAACGGGTTATTATTGACTAGCTAGCCTGCTAGCAGCTGTTGGTGACCACTTCTTCGGTGTTTATGATGACGGACTGGAGGCCTGGAGGTTATTAACAGCGGTTGAGTGTTTTCAGTAGACATAAAAATGGCAAACATGAACCCCGGTACCGGAGTATGCCTAAAGGATTGGAGGCCCCGCAGATATACAAACCGTTAACGTTGTTAAAGACAATTAACAGACAAGCAATTCAGAAAGCAGTGTGGCTTTTAAGTTGTTTATCGTTGTAACGGCTAACATAGCGCTAACTGTTTTGTTCTATCTTCAACTTTAATTAGCGCAGCCCATTTTGCTATATTAATTTCAGAATAAACGCAAACCCGTGTGAAGAATCTACTACTTCAGGTAGTTTCAAAAGACAGATTGTGTCTTTGGTTAGAATAATATGTTGGGTCACTATCTGGTTACCAAACAACTAGCTAATAGCCCAGCCTACCGTGTAGTGACTCAGCTACCAGGCTAATTATTCGGTAGGAAACAATGCACGGGCTGTCTTTGGAAAAGTAAAATGTAGTTATATTGCCTTTTTGTTGTTGAGTTAATTTAAATGACTGTACTGCATAAGCACACTCTATAGACTCTGTAAAGTATATTGTTATAACTACTTATAACATGCGGTGTAACAGTATAATATCAGTATAATATAAATATTACTCAAGTAGTTTTGTGCTCTGAATAAATGGCACCATTACTTGTCTTCAGAATAGAATAGAATAGCCCTTTGTTGTCATTGTACATGCACAACAAAATTATGGGTGCTCCACACCAACTTTGCAGGGATAAAATATTAATGGTAAGACAGCAGGAATAAATAATAAACAGGAGAAATAAATACAATCAAGAGGAATATATAATTCAATTTAATGATTTCAGGGATGTTTTTATTGTCTGTTCTCAACTACATTTTTTGCGTTATTGTGTAATTTTGCAGGGTTGTGGTGAGTGACTAAATGAACAAGACAGGCAAGAGGGAAAAACTCTGGGAGATCAAACATGAAGTTGTATGTGTTCCAGGTCAACAATGGCAGCACACTGACATTTGATACTGACCTTGCTGTCCAAACGTAAGAAGCTGGCATTGTAATATTAATCTGAAACAGTGGTCAGTACGCCTTGCTTAGTGTGACCTAAAAAGTGTTTTCCCTCTTCTCAGTGTACAGGAGCTCAAACATGCCATCCAAGCCAAATATAAAATTGCAATTCCACATCAAGTCCTCGTTGTTAATGGAGGAGAATGTATGGCTGCAGAGAGACGGGTCTGCAGCTACAGTGCTGGCACTGTGAGTTTTTCAGTTTGTTAGGTGTTGATTTTATTTCCTTGAATATATATAATGCTCTAAACACTGTTATTTTTATCTATAGGAAACCAACCCTATATTCCTGTTCAACAAAGAGATGATCTTGTCTGACCGGGATCCAACGATCCCCAAAACCACCTTCTCAATTGAGAGTGAGATTCAGGTCAAGGTGGAGGAGTCTCTTTTGATGCCAGCTGTCTTTCACACTGTTGCCTCTCGAACACAACTTGCTCTGGTAGTTAACAACATTTTTTTAAACCTTGGCCTGAAAAAAGTTTTTGAATGTATTTGCCATGAAATGTTTTTCAACTGAATTTCTTTACAAGAAATAATAACTAATCAATCATCTGTAGAATACTCTGAAAATGTTCTAATGTTGAGTTAAATATTTGTTAATCCCTCCAGGAAATGTTTGAAGTTGCCAACAAACTTTGCTCTTTCTGTGAACGTTTGGTTCATGATGAACACCTTCAACACCAAGGCTGGGCTGCTATAATGGCGAATCTGGATGACTGCACCCTATCTTATCAGAAGTTGCTTATAAAATTCAACACAGCTTATACAAATTATCAGCATGATCTGGAGGAAATCAAAGTGAAACTTACAAAGTAAGTGTTACTGTGTAACTGTGTAATGTAAGTAAGTGTTGGTTTGCTGATCTTTTTCAATAAGTTTAAACCTAAAATGCAAAATATTGTGTTTTTATTGGTAAATAAGTCTACAGAGAATATGCTAGAGGAACCATTTTAAATAATGTAGTTATAATGTTATTTTTTTAAAACAAATAAAATAGTAAAGAAATTGAACCAGTCTCAACTCACAAGAAGGTTGATTCTGATCATCTGGATGTAGTGTTTTCAGTCGGAGAAATGTTTCGTCACTCATACAAGTGCCTTCTTCAGTCTCAGCTGACTGCAGGTTTCTCCAACCTTATAAACAGTAAATTTGCACAAAGACTGAAACTAGAATCAACCTTTTAGGATTTACTTACCTGGATGAGCATGCATCAAGACAAGTCTCAACTCATCTTTTGTTATAATTGCAGGTTAGGGACAGCAGTTTCAGTAATGGCCAAGATACCTCTGCTGGAATGTTTAACACGTCAGAGTTACAGAGAGAGCATGGAGAAGTCCAGCTCAACCCCTGCAAAGGATTCAGATGAGACGGAAGAAGAAAAATCGACTGACTCTGTGCTCTGCACAACTGAAACACAGATGCCCTCTAAGTCATCAGCATCCTTCTCCGCTTCAGGGACAGCCACTTGTGAGCCAGCTGAGGACCAGGAATCAAATGAAATGACTGACAGTGGTGGCCTGAGAGCTGCACTATTAGATGATGACACACCAGAGCTCACCAACCCGTCCGTGTTCAATGTTACATTATTAGATTGGATCAACGTCCAGGACAGGCCCAATGATGTGGAATCGGTTGTAAGGAAATGTTTTGACTCCATCAATAGGGTAAGTCATTGATCTATTTTTAAAAAGGTCTTGGTGGATTTTTAAATGTGCTGTGTTAAATTGGAATAAGAGGTTTGACTTTGATTTTGTGTCTTTCAGCTTGACCCGCGGACCATTCAGCCTTTCCTAACAGAATGTCATGACACAATTTCCAAGCTAGATAATCAAAACATGAAATCCATCAAAGGGCTTGAAGACAGGTTGTATGCTCTAGACCAAATGCTTGCAAGCTGCAAGAAGTTGGTGAATGAACAGAAAGAACTTGCTCAGGTATGCAAAGAAAAGCAGTATTAAATAGTTTTCTCTGCTTTTTGTTGTGTTATGAATTGTGCTCACATGTTTTTGCTTCCAGGGATTTTTGGCCAATCAGAAGCGGGCTGAAAACCTGAAGGATACATCTGTTCTGCCTGATTTGTGTATGAGTCACACCAACCAGCTGATGATCATGCTGAACAACCACAGAAAGCTGCTGGAAATTAAAAAGAAGTGCACCACTGCCAAACAAGAGCTAGCAAACAACCTTCAAGTCAGACTTAAGTAAAACCGGAAACCATTTCTTTTTCCATATTAATTGCTGATCCTGACTAGGGCTGTGCGATATGACCAAAATCTCATATAAGACATCTATCGTCTGATAACAACATAAATTACAAAAATTTTACATTTTCTGTAAATTCTGTGAATCTCGGGCAGCTCGACTTCCGTGAAGTGTTTCCAGCTGGGTGTCGCGTACCTGGAGTCAGGTGTTTTAATTTTAGACATAAGTTGTAGCGGCTGCCGTTTTCTTTGTGAGTGTTTATTACACAGCATGCTGCGGGGAAAAGCCTGCTCTAACGTTTGAGTCTAAGGTTTATTTTTTTAGCACCTGACGGCTCTTTTTTTACTTCTCATCTGTGAATACTCTGCATACTCTTTCACGTGATTCAGTTTATTTTGAAAAGTCTCAACAGGAGCTTGAGCTTTATTGTGAAAGGTTGTGGAAAATAAACAAGCGGACACGCGATGGTTTTACTGTTGTTGTTGCTAATGACAGCGCATAAAAACAGGCACTTGTCCGTCTGTAGTGTGGTTATATTAAATATAAGAGAAAGAGAGAACTTTAAGAAATTAATATAGCCACTACAGTGACCATCAAAATAATGAAAAAATATTGCAGTAAACAGTTTATTTTGTGACACCATGAAACAAACAATAGCATAAAATGAAATGATAGACGTTTTAATATCGTCATCCGATATATATCGTTATATCGTACAGCCCTAATCCTATGTTTAATAAATTGTACCTTGCTGTATTTAATATATGTTTAAAAAAATGTGATTATGAGAATTATGTTTTCAAATTCTAATGATTGGAATAATTTTAGATGGTGCTGCTACGTGATGCTTCATGCAGACCAGGATGCAGAGAAGCTTCAGGCTCTATTCAGACTTCTAACTGAGCTAATGGAAAGAGTGAGGGTGGTGGAGGCCCTCAGTACCGTGCCCCAGATGTACTGCTTGGCAGTCGTAGAGGTAGTCAGGAGAAAAATGTTCATGCGCCACTACAGAGAGGTCAGTACTGTTATTAGAAACTAATCATGCATTCAGATGTAGCAATTTAACAAAAACAGTCATCTCAATAAGATTTACAGAAATGACAATGTACAGTATGAAATCATATAATGAAAAATAGTATAAAGTACATAAAACCATATATATAGCCTAAAGAAAGGGTTTCTTTTAAGAAGATTCTGTGTGGGTTCCATCTGGGTATTTACACTTCCTAAAAAGTTATCTCTTTATATTAATTGGTTATTCAAAATTATAAAGATGTGAATGGTGGTCTGTCACTGTGTGTTAGCCCTGCAATGGACTGATGACCCAATCCTGAATTAAATAAGATGAGGGAAATGAATGGATGGATGGTCTTTGGGGGTTTTGTTGTGAGAATTCAGCTCTGTTTCAAGTGTGTAAGAAATAACATTATCAACACAAAGTTGCAACCATTAGGAAGCCTGTGCTAACAGGGGGAATTAAGTTACTGTAATCAGCTATGAAGTGTCTAGATGTGTCCAATTTTCTAACATCTGGCCATTTGTGGTGTGCTGTGTTGGCAGCAGCAGAAAAGAAAATAATGCCTAATTTGTGATATGTTATGACAGCTAAAGGTGTGTGACTTGTGTCTAAGCAATGTACGGTCTATGGTAAAGGTGCAAAAAGGGTGCTTAGCTCTGAGAAGGTTTGACTAATAAGACAGATTTTTGATGATTTTGATGAAACTTTCCTTTATTTGAGCTTAATTTTTTGGTCTTTATTATTTCACAGTCACAAGAAAGAATAGAAGTTAACACTTTGTGTTTTGGGAATTGCTTGAAAGATGGCTCCTCTGATTGATGTAGTTTTTGGCAAAAAATGTAACTGCTCGTTTTGACGGACGCTGCATACATATTGGCTTTTTTTGAAGAGTGCCTGCAAGCCTTCCATTAAGTTATGTCTAAATGCTCAAATCTAAATAACATTAAAACGATGTTAAGGAATGTAATCTTCTTGTGAAAATGTTTTTGAAACATAATTATTAATTTATTGCATAATCTTAATTAAATTTTTCTTAAATCTTTTCAGTGGGCCAATGCACTTGTCAAGGATGGAAAACAACTTTATGAGGCAGAGAAATTTAAACGGGAATCCTTTGGGAAACTCTTTCGTAAGTGTTTTTGAGAAACTCTGATTAAATAACACACCAATTCCACGTAAGAACAGAATTTTGACCCAGTTACTGTTTTATTTATTATTTAGGAAAGTCTTTTCTCCGAAATCGGTTGTTTAGAGGACTTGATTCATGGCCTCCAACATCATTTTGTGTAAGTTTGATTGAATTATCGTGTGTATCACTTTTTCTTTGTTAGCACTATTGTTTCACACTGTTTGACAGTCTATTTTTTTCATGGTTCTTAATTGGCTATAGACACGAAGGCCAAGAAGGTTTGATGATGAACTTCCAGACATCTCACTTGAGGACCTGCAGTACTTGAAATCTTGTTGTCCTGTTGAGGTGCAGCCTTTCCTCATGTAAGTCACTGTCTTGAATCATTAGTGGTTTTAAATATCATTAAATGGGGTTTTTTGAGAAAAAATGGAAAAACTATTCGTTAACTACCAATAGTTAACATAACTGAATTTATGGTTTGTTATCAAAATAAGCTGTTTAGTGTTCAACCAGGTCCCTGGCACTGTTTGTTGGTTTATTTAAATGCATTTATCTTTGGTTTATTTAAATAAATAAAACAATAAAGATATAAAAAGCTTTAGATATGTAAGAAACTGAATAATGAATAAATCATGGGACATGTTGTGGTTGGTCTTACTTGGGGACCAAGTATGTCATAGTTGGAGTTGTTTATAGTTCTTTATGATGGAGATTATGTGAATAATCTGAATATAGTCTGAATGTGGTCTTACAACATTTTATGCAGATTGCACTTTGAAATGCAGGCTCTCTAACGCTGTAGAGCAAAATATTTCAGTTTAAACTAGATATTAAAAAGTTAATTTAAAAAGTCAGACTATAATTAAGTGCTAATAACCAGAATCATTATAACTTGGTAAGACTATAAAGTAAAGGTCCGATATGATCATCTATAAGTAAACGATCTAAAGTATTGTTTGAGCTTTATTTTTATTTTCAGTTGCCGTCAGTTGCATTTGTCACTGCAGTGATGCATAGTTTCATGTATCACATAGTTCACAGTTTTAATTCTACTGAATTAAGGCTTTGCTCTTTATTTACCCATTACTGTGGTGATCATGGTCTCAGAACTCTGTTAATTATGCCTTTTCTTTTTCATTCGCCATGTACTCTCTTAACTAAAAGGGAACATACTTGGAGTTGATCAGCCAAACTTTGTTAACAACTGTTTAATCCTTGATTAAGTTAATCAATTCAAGAAATAAGTTTCAGCTTTAGACTCAGTTTGCTTTCTTGAACAGATTCTTGGTGTGAAAAGTGGCCTAAATTTATTCTGTTATCTCTTAATTGCATCAAATTGAAGACCTTCTAAGCAATCTTTTTAAACTGAAGAAATTCACAACATAGTTTTTACCAATATGTCCGTGTTTGTTTAGTTTAAAAAAATCTTTTTCTGCAGGCTTCCCACAGTGTGCAACTTTGAGCCCTTAAATCACCACATAGAGACACTTCACCAGCTGGTCCAAGCTGCGCAGAGCGTGGACGAGATGTCACAGACGATTACTGACCTGCTAAGTGAACAAAGGGTAATGATTTACCTTGGTTATATTACACATATATGTATTTACTGTCCTAGTCTGAAATGAACACATAACTTAGAACAACTATCAAAAAGCAAACAATACTGAGGTATAACTTTAGGTCAAGCATTTTCTAATTTTTTTCTTTCTTTTTTTGTAATACTGTTTAATTTCTCTTTTCGTATTAAGATTAAACTCCAACTTGAAGAATATATTTATTTATTCTTGGGTGTTTTGTTTTTTTCTCCCTAGGCATCTTGTAGTCAGAGTGCCCACAGATCAACTACATTGTCTCCTCAGTCTGAAATGCCTGCTACCACAACAGCGGTGTCGCCCAAAACTCCTTCCTCTCTCAGCCTTCAGGGCCCCAGCTGCCAACCCCTTCATGTTCCTGTCCCAGCTCCTCTAGAGGACTTATCGCCAGACAGCATTGATGCACAAACATTTGACTTTGAAACCATTGGCCATCCAAACATGGATCCAGTCCTACAGCAGGGATCCCTTGATTTAGATTCTCTGGCAGAAAGCCCTGAATCAGACTTCATGTCTGCTGTAAACGAGTTTGTGATTGAAGAGAACTTGACCTCTCCAAACCCTATCAGTGATCCTACTAGCCCTGAAATGATGGTGGAATCTTTGTATTCTTCAGTCATTAACGCTATTGATAACAAGCGAATGCAAGATACCACAATACTAGAGAGAGAGAACTCAAAGATCGCTGTTCTTCAGCAAGTTATTGAGAGGTATCGAAGTGCTGCAGAGGAGTCCCATTCCAGCTTAAGAAATGTAAAGGATGACCTGTGTCATTTACGAGGTCTAGTATTAAAAGAACAACATGACTTTGGCTTTGTTCTGCGTAGTATGAGCACAGAGGTGCACAATATTGTGGATAGCATCTGTCAGACCCATGAACAAGCGTTGAAGGAGCAGCATCAAAGTGAGCTTCTGGCCATACGGCAGGACTTTGAGAAGGAGGTAAAGACACTAACCAAGGAAAACCAAGTAAACCAGAATATTGTTAGAGATGTTCAGCGTGCAATGCTGGAGCTCGAAGGGCTTATGGAGCGCAAGGAGAAGGAACTGACTCAGCTTGAGAATGAGAGAGAGCGATGGATTCAAACGGATGGTATTCAGACTGATAAGATCACCAACCTGGAGCAGATTATCAGTGATCAAGCTGAAGAAAATAAGAAGCTTGCAGCCTCAAGAGACTCTTTGGCCACTCAGCTTGAGAATCTGCACTTTGAGATTGAACGCAGTCAGCAGAAGATCCGACAGGAGCTGGAAGTTGTTGCACAGACCAATTTAAAAGAGTTGGAGGACAGAATGAAGCATGAACACAAGGCAGAAATGGAGACACTGACCAAGGGTAACCACGAGGCTCTGGAAAATCTTGCTGTTGAAAATAGTGTTAAGTTAAGCGAGGCAGCTGATCACCATGCCACTGCTATAAAAGAGAAGGACAGTCAGGTCAAGGACTTGGAGGCTCGGATAGCTGAGCTTGCAGAACTCCGCTGCAAGTTAGAGGTGGAGTTAGCCCTCAAAGAATCAGAGACAGAAGAGTTAAAGCGCTTGTTTGAAGACTCCAGGATACAGCAGGAAGAGGCTGTCAAATCCCAAATAGAGGCGGAGACCAAAGTTCTTGGTGAAGAACTGGCAGTTGTCAAAAAAGAGCTTCAGCTAAAGAATGAAGAGTATGAAGTGGACCTAGCAGAGCTCAGGACTCTCATGAGGATTGAGAAGGACCACTGCATCTCAGAGCTTGTTGACAGACACGAAGAGGAGACTATTTTGTTGAGCAACAAGCTCTCTTCCCTGCAGCAGCAAGCCCAGGAGGCTGAGAGGAACCACGCTGAGCAGCATCGGAAACTTAAAGAGGAATTAGATCAGCAACTGGCTGCTGTCTGTGAAGAAAAAGAAAAGCAACTGAATAGTTTCCAAGAACAGGAGCAGGAGTTGAGGACTGTTATCAGCAGTTTGCAGCAAGAAAATGACCTGCTTTCGCAAAAAGTAGAGCAGGACAGACTTGCATTTGAGAAACATTTAGAGAAAGAAAAGGCCACTGAGGCTGCAGCACCAGATGTCTTTAAAGACTTAGAGCAGAAAGAGGAGATGGAGAAGAGACTCTTAGGCAAGATTAGACAACTTGAAAATGAGCTTCATGAGGTCCGGTCCTCAAAAAGGTAAATGTTTAATCCAAAACAAGTTTGCTCTTCATGTTTCTTCACATTATTTTCACAGTTACAGGTTCATCACTTGGCTGATTAATGTTTTTGTTAGAGGTATTATGATTTTGCATTTTCTGTAAGTTGTTTTTAGTTTTAAATTTGGGTTTTCAGTTTAGTTTCCACAGTTTCCTGTGCTTAGGTTAGTTTAACATTCCTTTTAGTATTAACTTTAATATTATTATTATTATTATTATTATTATTATTATTATTATTATTATTACATGGGTCGTTTTTTCAGAATTTAAGATGTAATAAGTTAGGAAAAGTACAGTAATAAAGTGTAATATTGAGGCCATACATCGTAGCTTCTGGATTTCTATTATCTATTTTTATTTCAGTTAAAGTGTTTTTCATGGTTAGTTTTAAGTAGTTTAAGTTGATAACTTTGTTTGCTATGTGCCTTTCAGTGATGAAGGGTTGTCCCTGCATGCTGACGGACGTGCAGATGCTGGAGCACCTCTGTCTCTAGACTCAGCACTACAAGAGCGTCTGCAACAGGAAAGGGCCTCTCTGCAGGCACAGATGGAGCTCATGGAGAAAAAGAAGAATGAGGAGATACAGAACATCAAAACATCACTTATTGCAGAGCAACAGGTTTGTATTTGCTCTTGTTAGCTTATTTTAGGGTTCTGCTTTTGTTGATATTTGTCTTTTGTTGATATTTGAGTGCGGACCTATGCTAACATACTTGTGTGCAGTCTTCCAAAAACCCAACCGCATGTGACTGAACGTGGATGATGCTGTGCATAGGTTGAATGCCTGCTGGTTGAAAACAAGCTGGAATAGAAAAGAGAGCAACAGCGGAGTTCATAATAAACGGGGGAACTGTGGGGGAAAAAAACCATCAAAGATCATCACGCACCGACAGTCACTGCATTGGACACAGCAGAATTTATGTAACACAATTCAGCTCTCTTGTATTTTCTAACTTTGCTCCTCTCTATGTGGTCTTTAAGTCTGACGTTATTAGGCGTTTCTGGGTCCAAACTCGTCAGTGATTAAAGTCAAACAAACACTGCGGCATCACTAAGAGATGAAAAACTGTCTAAATTATTTCATCTGTAATAAAATGATTAGTGTGGCTGCTCTACCAGGTGTAACAATTAAGTTTAACATCCAGGCATCCATAAAAACAGAATTTCTGAAATTTAATGGAGTTAGAAGTTAGCAGGGAGTTAGCTCGCTAGTTTCCATTTAAATATAATATACCAGGTTCTGACTGAGAGATTTCTGAAACAAATTAAGATGTACAGCTCTGCTATCACTTCTGACATAAATGAAGACAGAAAACTAAACAGCAGTGATGTTTGTAGTGTTACTGAAGTTGAACTAGCTTGTATATAATGATGTGCTACGTGAATGCTAGCAACACAGCTATGTTAGCATAATATAAACACAGTGAATCCAGAGGATGAATGCTAACTTTTTTCCAGTCGATAAAAATTAACGCAATGGTTAGGGACAAATGTGATTGCATGGCAGGATGCTGTCAGAAGAACAACTGAGATAATCCATCCACAATATGAGGTTGGTTAATAATATACTGCTGTATGAGCTGGGCAGTAGTTACATTGTATGATTTTAAAAACTGAGCGTTAAAATGAATAGTGGTAATAAAACCTGAGAGAGAGGCCGACAGTGATCACTGCCCTTTTTTTAGGGGCTTGTCCAGATTAAATAGAAAAAGATACAAGGAATTAAAACATGTTAAAAACGCAACAGCCTTAATAAACGCAGAGTAGTTTGGACCTAGAAGCAGGGTTCATACGTCATCACTTAAAGACCAGATAGTTGGCTAAAGACCAGATAGTTGGCTGAAGACCAACAAGAGCATTACCAAGAGTAGCCCACAGACCGCTTGTTTGTGACACTGCCCCCAGGTGACAGCAAACAGCTATAACATGTAGCAAACAATCTGCAAAACTGTTCATAGACTCTGTGTATGTCGATGAATGGGAATAGTAGTAGTAGCACTAACGTGTTTCCTTGGCCATAGGAGAGTGAATGCAATTAGCAGTGGCCATCTTCATTTAGTCAGTCATAAAGTGTGTTGTAAATGGAAAAAGCTGTTTGTGAAGGGGATAAGACCTAAACTAACTCAGCTGGAAGCAGCATACACACAGGAAGAAACTAGCGGCAATTTGATTACCAGAGACTTGCAGCACTGACAGGCTAAATAACCTTTAGCTGTGCAAAGAGGGGTGGATGCCTATTTAAACTACTGTCAGTTTTGAGGAGAGCAATTATTGCTGCAAACAGTGGGAGCAAAGAGATACCATTGACTGACATGACAGTGCGGGGGATGTATAAGAGGGTTACCAGTGAACCTTAGCCTAAAATGTCCACTATAGTGTCCAGCTGTCAGCTACAAGCGATGCACGGTGACCCAATTTCTTTATATATGCACAACGCTTCTTGTTTGGCAGCAAAGATTTTAGCATGGCAGGCTGCCATGGAGAAATATTAGCAGTAGAAAAAGTGCTTGTCAGTATAGCGTTATGGTAGTGTGAAATATTTTAAATACAGTTCATCCTCCCTATAGACAAAAGCCTTCAACATGCCATCAAAAGTTTCAGTGTTGACCTTACAACCCTTGTGTACTGAGTATTCAGTACTTAAGGGTCAGATCTCATCCATTTTATAAAACCTACCTTTAGTTTTCTGTCTTTTTTCTCACCTTCCTAAGTAAAAGTAGGGATGACTAATACATTGGCAACTGGATGAATGACACCGTTTACATATTACAGGTCATAAAATATTTTTCAGGATCACCTAGGGAACCAGAGTCTGGATTTTCCTCTAGGGACCATCTAGCTACAATGCTATGGACGATGAGCAGATCGCTTCATATGTGGACAGACATTTATTTTACTGTGCTATAGATTTTGTATTATTTCATTTACTGTTTACGAAAAAAAAATTGAGGACATCGCACCTTACTTTGCTACATCTCCCTTTGTAGTTGAACCTGATGAGACTTGCAACAAACAGAATTGTTAGGAGCACATACAGTTTGATTTCTTTTGTTATTTATTGTCTGGTGTAATACATGGATGTACGATACAAAAATATCAAAATACTAGGAGTAAAAGCTAACAAAACAACTGTAACTCCCATGGCTGCATGCTGATCTGTGTCCTCAGAAATTGGCAATTAAAAATGAAATAATTAATGCTTTGATATAAATGCTCTGTTCTCACTAAAATGGTTGTTAAGCTTGTCAAAATTTTTAAAATGTTAATAATAATAATTATTAATCTTTTTATCCAGACAAATTTCAACACAGTTCTAACACGAGAGAAAATGAAAAAGGAGCAGATCATCAGTGATCTCACGGAGAAGTTGCATAAAGTTACCCAGCAGCAGGAGAAAGATAAAGGTGAGTGTGTACTGTCCACATTGAACACTGTTTTTCTTACAGTTTTGGAAATGAGACATCATGGTAGCACCTCATGAATATTCATTACTTGTCCTGTTCGCTTGTTCTCACTGCCATAATATTCATTTTTAGGCTTTTGTCAAAAATAATGTTATTTTGTGTTTGTCAGTGGTTTTTATTTATACTTTTATTCCAGCTCTGATAGAGAAACTGTCTGAGGACCGGGCTAGTGTGATGCAGGAAAAGAAACATTTGGAAGAGGAGCTCAACCGTTTCCGCAGCACTGCACTGGTGTCCTCTGCCTTCTTCAACCCTAACCCCTCAGCTCAAGATGCCTCAGAAGCTGGAGCAGCAGCAGCTAGAGCTCTGCCCGTTGCTGGGGCTTGTTCTTCTGAGCCCCTCACTGAAACTGATAGATTGGCCTCTGTGGCAGCCATTCGAGATGACGAACATGTTGATTCAGCAGTGGAAGCCAGCATGGTGACCGTCCAGTAAGCATCTACTCTAAAATAAACATTGTGTTTAGAGTCTGAAATACGTCCACGTGATTATGTGCCTGACACTATTACTGTTCATGGGGAAAGAAAAATCAGAGCAGCACACATTAGCAGCACGGTTAGGACAGGTATCCTAACCTCACCTGGTTAACAACTATGTGGGCTGCATTTGGACAATGTGTTTATCCTTACTCCACACTTTATATTTCAAACAACATTTGCAAAATACGTAAGAAACCTTCTCACCTGCGCATGATCTTGTAGCCACAGTTTATAGAGAGGTCCATGTAAAAGGAATGCACAGAATTTTGGTTATTCTATACATAATAGTTTTTGTGGAATCTGTGATGCACAATGTAATGTAAGTCCAAAAGTTTGGATAAACCATCACTGGTTAAAATTTTAACAGTATATCCCCTTCAAGGTCATCTCCTGGCGTAGTGATGCATAGCTTGCAGCTCCTGCTTCACTGAGATTGCTCCCTGGATGGCCGTTCTGACCACTTTTATGTGTGCATTTTTTATTTCATCATTGAGCTCACATTTACTTTGAAAGCAGACAGTAACGTCTGCATCAAACTGGCCATACCTCACAAGGCTCATTACTATTAATGACAACCGGTGCTCAAATGACATGATAGATGAATCTGCACTATCTAAACTCAAAGTCCATAAAGTCAGGGGAATGACAGTATTCACAAGAATGTACACAGTAAAATCCTCCCATATTGTCAGGCGCAGTTGATCAGAGTAGCTCCTACAATGAACAATCCCTACAGGTGCAAGAGGGCAGGGAACAATGTAGAGCTTCACAAAAGGGCCGTAATGGAACTTGAGGACAGTTTTTGCCTTTTTATAGGTTGGGTAGTGGGATCTCTTTGACTGCACCTTGGATTAAGATTTTAGTTACAGTTTAAGTTGGACAAGGAAACTACGAGAATCTGAGTGTGTTCATTTCTGTGCATTCGCAGTGCTGCAGTACATGGATTTTATTGCGCCAACATGTTAATCTCAAACAAATTCATAGTGAAACCTAAAAAGGTTTCCTTCATAGACAGTAAGTTTTGTTTAGATGCCGTCAAATCGATTGCGAGCAAGAGAAACAGACTTTTGTGTTGTGTTTCGAGAGCCAACTGTATAAACTAGCCAAAAATGGACGAACAGAAGAGACATTTGACAGTCCAAGGAAGGGAGGCTAGGAACCGAGAGTGTAAGTTAAAATAAATAAATAATTTTTTAAATTCTTAATATTAAGAAGCGCCAAGTGGTCACAAGTCAAAAAATGTTATGATTTATTTATTTAGTTTTACCTTTTGTATACTGCATCTTGTTAATTTTTGTTGTTGTTGTTTTTGTAGTGATACTATGATGTCAGAGGAGAAACAGCGGATAATCTTACTTGAGAGGGTAATTAGACATGCTGCATCTTTGTCATTGCATCTGACTGGATAAGAGTTTGTTTGTGTAGGCATGTCTGACTAATTCATTTAATATATGTTGCAGACTTTGCACATGAAGGAAGAAGAAAACAAGCGTCTCAGTCAAAGACTGGTCAGTTTATCATTTTCATTATAGGCTATGAAACAATTTCTCCACCAGGTGGCACTAGCATCAAAGAGTAGAATCCTGACCCAGGAGGCCAGCGAGCTCAGTGAATAAAAATGAGTCTTTAGGAAGAGGATCATTGAAATGTACAAGGGGTGAATTTTAGTGAAGCACAAACTTGTATACTAATACAAATGTCAAAAATGTACTTTTCTGGTGTGAAAAGATTTAGTCAATACTAATATTGCATAACTCGAAGACTGGTATAGTTTAGATTATGATATAATTCTGTCAGGTGGTAAAAGTATAAGAGTTCAAAGCCTATGTCACAGACAAATGATTTAATAATCCCCAGTGGAAGTCAGTTCTTGTTAATATTATTAATTTTGCTTTGATAACGTGAGTAATGTTGCCCTTCTCTTCTGTGTAGATGTCTCAGAGCATGTCGTCTGTGTCATCACGGCATTCAGACAAAATCGCCATCAGAGAGTAAGTGAATTTAAAAAAACGAAACACACAGGGCCTTAACATGTCCTTGCTGATGTGTGTGTGGTTTTTCTGTCATTATTGTGTACATTATTATGTATGTAGGTATAATTATACACATATGATTACCGTTAATGTATTTTCTTTTGTGTTTTCATTTTGCAATTCGGTTTCATCATCATTTGGTCTCTTTATTGGTCTTTTTTTATGTTTCAGTTTCCAGGTAGGCGATTTGGTTCTAATCATCTTGGATGAAAGGCATGACAACTACGTGCTCTTCACAGTTGGTCCCACCCTCTACTTCCTCCATTCTGAGTCTCTTACTGCACTGGACCTCAAACCAGGTCAGCTTCATCAAACCCTTTTGAGTTTAGCGTTGTGTCATTGAAATTTATTTTACACATTTCTTTTTTAATAATAAAATAAAAAGGCACGACTGATTGTTTTCTGATTTTATATTTATTTATATATATATATATATATATTAATCAAACATGAGAGCTTTGTGTGTTGTGTGTACATGGGTGCTAAAATAAAATGTAGTTTAATCTTTGTTCTTGCTACTGATGCTTGTTGGCTTTATTTTACACATAGAATTGGTGAACATTTTCTTAAGTTTATTTAACGATGCGATTTGTTTTCTTGTTTAGCATCAGGGACCTCAAGACGGCCGTGGGTGCTTGGAAAGGTGATGGAGAAGGAGTATTGCCAGGCAAAAAAGGTACTTAAGTACTAAAAATACTTTGTTTACATATTCGATTAACATTTAACCCTGTTTTACTTACAGTTTCAACTGTAGGCCTATAAGTGTCTCTTTTTTTTTTATATATATTTTTTTTAAATCAGAGTTGGATTTTTTTTAAAGTCATGTCAGTAATGTTCTTACAATTAAGTACAAAGTTTGAACCTTCATTGTTTCTTGTAATGATCTCTCTCTCCTTCTCTTCCTCTCCTTTTTCAGGCCCAAAACAGATTCAAGGTTCCTTTAGGAACCAAGTTCTACAGAGTGAAAGCTGTTCCATGGAATAGAAAAGTATAATAGCCAAGTAATGAGCTAAAATGTATATTTATATAGTTTAATTTTTGAACAGAAACATCACATAATAACTCATAACTTGAAAATCGAAAGACCTAAAAAATGGAAAGAATTAAGATCGCCATCATATGGTTTTGCATTTTATTTTAAAATCCCACCTGCTATCACTTTTTTTGTTCTTTTAAACCCAGATTTGTTATTGTGGACCAAATGCTATTAAACTTATTAGGGCAATGCCCTATACACTGTGGCATAATGCCATCTGACCTGTATGTAAACTTAAACGAAATTTGGATGTTCAATATTAGTTCTCATTATCAGCATTTGTCCTTTTGTGGAAAATACTGTCATTATCAGCATAATTAAATGAAAAATATACATTTATTATAAATGTTTATGGAGGAATGTTCATGGCATGCATATTGATATATTTTCTTTGATTTACTTATCCAGATAAATGTTGTAGTTGGAAATGTAGTTAATGCTGTTTGTTACTCACAAAACAGTATGGCCCTGTGTCAATACTGAAATGTACATTATGACTGACTAATGGAAACAGTCGTCTTTGCAATCCTTGAAATGCACTTTCAAAACAATGCTTTTGTTGATTTGAAAAGGGAAGTTAATTGAGCTGTCAGAACTAAGTAAATATATCAGCACAAACTTCTCACTATCATAGAATATTGATATGTAGAAAGGAATACTTTGTGACTGTGTTTCATTATCGGGAGACATTGTATATTACCCATCAAATCACATGTAACAATAAATTACTGTATTGTAAAAGCTAGAGTTTTGAAACAATAAAGGACTGATCCCAAATGGATTCAATAGTTTTTTTTCTTTCCTCTGATGCAGAAATGTAACAAATACTTATGTCCTCATTAATATTACAGGTGAGATATTTTATGTTTCATTGGGGAGGAGAAAGCCGACAATTATTATTTTTCACTGACACGTCATTCTAACCATTTTGTATAAAACAAAAACAGCAGAAGCTTTTAAGGCATATATAGTAAATGGCACCTATAATGATGATTTTTAAAATTTTCCTGGGGGAAATTCAGGAGTCAATGTGGAATAGCATAGTATAGTGTATTCATTTGATTTAGCATTTTTGCTTTTGTGGAAACATTAATGTTGGCACGGTGCTGCAGGAAACAGACTTCAAAAAGGCTTCAAATCGGGGCCCAAGAACGATGCGGCCCTCATGGAGAAGGAAGCCCACCAACATCACTTTCCCAGTTCACAGCGGGGAGCATAGCAGCTCTCCGCCGAGCACTCTCTACCATGTGGGTCTAGGGGTGTTTTAACAATGTTTAGCTCTATTTTCTCCATTTAGCATAAGCCTGTTGTCACATTTGGATGGCTCCTTCATAAATTGATGGTGTGATTCCTACAATTTCGGGACAGGCCTGAATGACAAAATATGCAACACAACATTCGATACCGAGGTGCCTGGCAAGCACCAACCATGTGCACTGGACAGGCTCTTAGTGTAAATGTTTACAACCCCCCACTGAGCTCAGTGCTGCTGGGAGTCACTCTCATCAGGCTGAATGGGATTTAACACTGCCATGTGTAGTCTCAAGCTAGTCTAGTCTCAAGACTTTTTTTCGTAACATTTTTGAGTTCTTATCTTTAGTAATGAATGTGAAATTTGGCTGCATGCTTAGTAAGTCATAGTGTAGTGTCTGTATTTAAATGTCACCAGTTTAATTTATTTATATCTTTAACACGCACACACATACATAATGAGCTTTAATGAAATGACAATTAGCAAAAATTATGTAGACTACATCTGATATATATATATATATATATATATATATATATATATATATATATATATATATATATCTTTATATATATATCTTTATATATATACGTATATATACGTATGTGTGTATATATGATCAACCAGGTCATTTAAATTTAATTTGATTGAATATGAAAATCTGATTTCATAATAAAAGGATTTAAATAGAAATTACTGTAGTCTGAGTTAATCAGGTAGTTCCTTCTGCAGTTTGGACAGTTACACTTTAAAAACCAATTTTAATCGAGAGGTATAACAATGAGAAAAAAATTTCTTCCAACTTGCACTTGGTTATTTAAGAAAAATAAAATTGCAAGACTTGATATTTCTTTCACATCTTTGTTAGTAAACACTGAAACTAGGTTACTGTATACGGAACATTGTAAAGAACACTAGGAAAACAGTCCCCTTGCAAAACATTAGGAACAGACTATAGCTTTTCATGCACAGGCTGAAATTGTATTTCATTTATAACTAGCATGAAAAAGTAAAAAACTTGTTAATATTCTGAAGCACTCGGAAGATTCATTACAAATATACTCAGGTAATTGTGTAAGGACAGGTATATTAATGCAGCGCTCTAATGCCATCAGCTAAAAGTCAAAGACACATTATAAATGCCTTTGTTTGCATGTCAACATATGCCAGAGGCACTAAATGAAGGTTTAGATGAGTAAATGTGAAATATCAAAATGATGTCAAAGACGACTCACAAATAATGTCTTACAGTCTGAGATCTTGCGCTTTGTTGCTGATATATTCTGTATTTGAAGATAATACACAAGTTGTATTTGATTTTCCAATATCTCTGACAATATACTAGATAGATGGTGCTGCAAATAAACAAGCATTATTTGTAGAGTAAATATATGCATGAACTTCAAATGATGGATAAATGAAAATAAATAGGAAAGCCTTAACGTAACATTTATATTTTAGAAATCTAAATGGAGCGAGTGTGTTGAAGAAGAGCCAAGAGGCATTAAGGCTGAAACTGCAAACCAAGGAGTAAATCGACTTAATGCCATCACATTTCCACCCTATTCATGCCTAAGAAAAGGGTTAGGGAAAGAGATTAGGTTATATATCTGCTGTCAGGGACTGAAGAGACCAAGTAGAGAACTTCACCTAAACAGAATGATGATCAAACAGACATGCTTTAACAGACATGCTTCATAATCTCATCCGTTATTGTCCTCTCTCTGCCTTGACTACAGGTTCAGTAGAAAATCTTAGACAGGGGCAGATTAAATGTGTGATGAAATGTCTGAGAAATATGTGAGTATGTGAGAATATAAGGATGGTTGATTTTCTACCCACATGACGAACATAATCACTATTAGTAACACATATCTACATAAATATGATAATTCAAAATTTAAACACATTTATTGGGTTCATATTGGAAATCATAACCATCTGATGGCATAGTTTTATGGATAATTACCGTTATAGAGATAATGCAGCATGTGAAAGAAAAGCTTTGAGGCTTCTCCACTCACTGGGAGGAGAGTGCGTAGGTTTAGTTGTGCATCGGAGCTGTACCCAAAAGGCAAATATGTGGAAAGTTTGGTGACAAGCATCCAGGCGTGTGGTTAACAAGATTGCATCTGGTGAGCAGAAAGTGTAGGATATAGCTTAACTATGTATTTAAAAGGCAAATTATTTTCACATTAAGTTCAATGCCATCAGTAATCCTTCCAAATATAGATAGAACTATTTCATTTTCAGTAGAAAATAATTATTCAAATACCCTATAGTGCAAATCCCTTTAATTTAGTGCATGACACAGTTTTTGATTTCCTACCACAGAACAAAAACGGAGAAGAATCCAGTAAACATTAAAATCTGTTGTCTTATTTTGGTAATCTGGCTGCTTACTGACAAGTAAATAATCAATACAAATAGTTCCGAAGTGTCTGAAAATAGACAGGCGATTTAAACTGTAACTAACAGCCATGCATTTTCCAGCTGCAGTGCAGTGTTGAGGAAATGACACCAGCTTTGATGGGCTGTATAGCTTTTGAGATGAGCCTCTTTATGCCGCTTGCAGTTCCATTATGGCTTTGTTCGAAAGCTTGTTTACCTGCTGATAACATACACTGGTGGATTCAGGAGCACCGATCCAAAATCTGCTGCCAAAGTCACTCAAGTCTCATTGTACTGCAGGAGGGGAAGAATGAAATGTTTATGCGGAGGGGAATGCAAATGCTAAATGTGAAATCAAACTATGGGACCAATAAGGGATCAGAATAACTTTGCCAGGTTTTATTTTTAGCCCAGTTGCAATGCTAGCTTTGTGGAACACTCTTCACTTTAGCCTCTGTGCATCTGTGTGCTTAGGTTTTGCTCAGTGCAAAACTGCTGCTCTAATTTTACAAATAAATTAACTGTAAGTTGTTGTTGTTGTTTTTTTTTAAAAAGGGGAGGTTAATCTGCTTCCATCACACGACACATGACTCTGATTTAACTGAAATATCCTACCTGACTAAAGACAGCCTGAATATGTTGTTGTTTGTCTGTGATAAGGCTTAATATCAAACAGCCAGCAGATCAAAAACGGTTCATCGAATCTCATCGTTGTACATCACTTGAATATTTTTGGATTTCACTGTTAGAAAAGCTACGGTCTTGGGTCAAAGGAATAGCCCCTTGGTTTGCATATTAAAGAGGATTTACTAGACCTCTGTTAGCCATGCATCCCCATGCAGGCCAGTCTCCAGGGGGCCAGCAGGGCCCCACAGACGGGCAACTAGGGGGCCAGGTGACCCTGTCTCTGAGGTTAGCAGGAAACACTAAAGAGGGATGGGCAGGGAGCTGAGGAGCCACTGAGTGCGAGTGTGCAAGGCTGGTGATGGCAGCTGTCAATGGTTTGGAAGGAGAAGCAGACAGATTGTGCGTTCTGTTGGTGCAGCCAGTTCGCCACCTGGCAGGCTTTTCCTTGTTAGAACTTCTTGCTGTTTCTGTTCTCATCAGAGAAATGTTTTTCCTCTTATCCTCTGTGTTCATGGGAAGTTAAATTTGTCAGAATGTTTAAAGATGTTTAATGAAAAGCAATTGTTTAAAGTATGCTCTGTGCATTGTACAGAATGGCTGCCGCTCATGTTTGCGATGAAATGCAGTCAGGAAGCCCGATTTATTAATGTAAACCGTCCATTTTTGTGATAAACTGTATTTTTTTAAAGAAATTAAATTACGGATGAAGAGAATGTATGTATGAACGCAGTATGCCTTCTCGGGGTTGACCTTAGCTGTATTATTTGAGTGTTCTTTAAGAAAAGAAGGTGTAGGATTTGCTTAGAAAAAAATAATCTGTAACTTTCAAATCCCATCATAGCCATAAATACTGCACCATGATGCTCAGTTGTTATGAAAAAATGCAAGCAGAAACCATGAAAAGCTTAAAAGTACATTTAAAAATCAAATTTGGCAGTGAGTCCTTGTTCCAACAGGATTAAAAAAAAAGTCTTTCATTTGATATAAATATATGCAAAGAGAGTGGTGTGGTGATCTGGGTGCCAGAGGTGGCGCTTTACTCTGGATATTCTGGCTTGGGCCGGTAAGGGACATAAATTAACATGAATTAACACATGCATGCAATAAGAAAATAATTAATTCAAGTTATCAGTCACCTCTTCCATTCCAGGAATCTGATTGACAAGATAAAGTAATGTGCAAACTGCTTTTCAAAGCTAACAGCCTGGAGCACCCCTCCTATTAGTTAGTCATTCCCTCAGTATCACACCCGGAATCTGTCATTTCACAATTTTCTCCTATAATGCATATGTGCCGCTCTCACCACTCCACTATAGCAACTGCCATCTAACAAGTTGACACAGAGAATGATACAATTCACGTCCAGTATTCAGTTCCATATACAGCAAGCATCTGAGGCAGACGGGTCAAGAATATGGTACATTCTGTTCTCTCTCAAAATTGCTTTTCCAGGACTCTAGAGAAGGTAGATAAAGCTCCCGTGATATCCTCCAGACACCTAAGGGAAGTTTTTAGGGTTAAAAAGTCTCGTCAGGTGTAAAAATAGGTTGTAGCGATGAAATTATGGGATATTTCGTCTTAAAAGACTCGTGCCTGCATAATTTTCATAGAACGTGATTCTTGGTAGGCATTTAAGTGTCTATATACACTCTATAAAAACAGCAATCCTCCTAAGAATTGTTAACTCAAACTCACAAAGCACATAAAACAATCACACAACAAATCTAAAATGCATACATCCTTTATATATAATTCACAGTAATAGCTTTATTTTTAAAATTATTCAAGAAACATGTTTAAAATGTGGCATTTTAGTGTTTTCAAATACCAGATTATTGGAAACACATTTTGCACAGCAAAAAAAAAAAGTTTTGTACCAGAGGTCCCGGTGCTACAGCAAGTATAATACCATTTCCAAGAAGTTGAAATTCTGTTTAAAATGTGGATAAAAATACCAAGTCCGATGTTTATCAAATCATTTAAACCTTTTATTTTATTAATAATTGTACAAAGACAGCAGAAAGTACACCATAAGAGTACTAAGACAAACCCTTAAAAAAGAGAGCATGAACAGGGGCATGTTTACTGCTGGGTTGCATCATCTCTCCTTTTAACAACACTGTGTTTGGCAAATGAGGAGACCAACTGCTGTAGTCTTTAAAGCAAATGTTTTCCTGTACTTGCAGTATTTCAGCAGCTCAACAGTTCAGGACTTTCAGTGTTATATTTTTCATTTTATAATGTTTCTTTCAGTGAGGGACAGATCTTGAGTGCAGGTGAGCTAGCCTGAATAAATTACCACAGCGTCATGTTTTGTACAGGGTTAGATGGACATTGTTTTGCTGATATTAGCAAGGCCTTCCCTGAAAAAGACGTACGGCATTAATGGTGCCTTCACATGTGCGAGTTAACCCACGTACATGTTGTTTATATGTTTGTTTGTTTTTTTGTAGATGTTGGACTTTCTGACTAACTTGTATTTGTGGATGCGGGGACTAAGTGTGCTTTCTGTTTTCAGTGTTTTTGAGCTCTTGACTGATCTCTACTACAGAATAATGTCCATTTTTAAAGCAGCTATCTCAGGGCTCAAAGATCAGTGACCCTCAAAAATTATTTTTAAATTGAACTATCTGCTGAAATAGCTATAGCTCACCATGTGAAGTACAGAAAAACCCATGCTCTCTAGAATGTGTTTTTTAATACTCCGACATGTTTGTTAATTAACCTAATTAACCCGGGTGCTTTTTGTTTAACTTTTCCAGCGTTGTCCTTATGCCTGCCAGCTTCTAACTTCACTAAAATTGCTGTCTTTGCACTATTTCTAATATTAATAATAATAATACAGGGTGTCAGTGATATGCATACAATTATATTCTACTTTTATTTATAGTTTATACAGCATTCCACAGAACATGTAGGCTACATGTTACAGACACGTTACAGTAGGTTACATGATACAGAAAAGTCCAGGGTTGTTCATCTTTGTGTAGATATAATGCTTTTCTCAGCCCCTCGTCAGAAAAAGCGTATCAGTTTCAGCACAGGCCATTTAAAACATCCTTATCCCTTAACTTGTTGTCTGTTACCTTCCAAACATACTTTTGATAGTACATCAGTTACCCAAGCATCTCAGTCTGTGAACGTTGCCGGCTGTGCTGGCTAGTTTAACTTGGTGTTTAAGTGCCCCCTACCTAGTTGCTTTATTCATGCTACCAGCAATTAAAAATGTTTTAAGCCTTGCTTCATTTTTCTCAATTTTTATTCAACCAGTCTAGTTACCCTGGTAAGAGCGCTGCTTAAAAGAGCTCTGGTGAAATTTGTCTGCTCACAAATAGTAAGTCTGAATAAGTCGAATAGCATCAGGATTTCTGTTCACCCACAATTTGCGAGTTTTTAGCTTTGCAACATGTTTTATTTTTTAATGTCAATCATATTATATTCTTTAAAGAATATAATCTTAAAATCAAATTTTTTACCAGACAGTTTTTTGCTTTTTAAATTTGTCAGCAGTCTGAGGGCAATGAGGTAGAGCAAGCTATAAACCAAAAAGCCTGGTTGTCCAATTTTGGGTGACAGAAAAAAAAAGTCTCCAAAGGACGATAGTGCGCACAAAAGTTGTTCTGTTGGCTGTGAGTGTGGTGTCAGCCGGTCCCAGTCCCTGTGGCCCTCACCGTGCACTGTGCAGGCCTGATGGGAAACTGACTGCAGCACAGGACATGGCCTCGTTTGTTCACGGTCCCCCCTCTCTGAAAAGAGTTATGCTGTCTGTTTTGAATGGACAGCGTTTTTCTTTGTGTGCTCGATCAAAACACAGGGCAAAGTTAGTCAGCAAGTTGCATAGCTTCTGCATTCTGATTCTTCAAGCCTCTTTTGTATGAAGTTTAGCACAATGTTTTACACTGTGTTTGACCTGAATGGCATGCTGAAGGTAGGAACATTTTTTAAAAACTATCAAATAGAAAGGAGTAGAAAGTCATTTTCGTATGCAGTTTATTTTCTCACTCATTTCTCTGTGATAGAACAAAGTAAGTAACACGATCATATGGGGTTAAAAAAGCTCTGCTGTAATACAGGAAATGACAGAGTGCAGTGTTGCTGAAATATTTATATGCTTTTATCTGATCTATTTCCTAACCACAAGGTATTTGCCTGTGAATCCCTGGCACTTTTGATATTACCTGAAGGCAAATGGTATATAGATTTATACAAGTTATTTACAACAACAGCCAAGCCATTCCTCTGGAAACTAGGCTGCAGATCAAAGGATTGTTTTGATCTCTACTTAGCATATTTGTTTAACCTAGCCAGTGATTCTGAAAAGTGCACAAGCTTTTCGGTGATATGCAGAGCACCCTTTATCCGTCTTTTTCTTCTGTTAGCTCTGGATTTAAGTACTTTCTGTATTTAGGAGACAACTGGATTTGCCAGCTTTTGAAATTTAGTTGCCCACTGCTAGCAGTCTTGGCACTCAGAAATAGATAACTAGGTATGTTCCACTGCTAATCCTGATCGGCCTTGTAATAGTATTTGTGGACTGTACAGCACTCAATTAGGGCATAATGTGCTATTTTTATTTCCTTTAAGTTGGATTAAATATGAAAACATGTTTGTTTGGTTTTTTTTTTCAGCTTCCATCTACTGTTTACTGTGTGGGTACTTTGCAAAGTATTGTTTTATACTGTTTCAATCAGTATGACTCTCTCCACACAGGATTGCAAAATGTCAGGAGAAAAACAATGTCCAAGCGCTCTCTCTACAAAAGATGCCAGGGCAATCAGGAAATTTTCTGGAATGCTTAAGAGAATGCATATGCACACAATGCCCTAATTCTCTCTTACTTTGGGTTTGGAAAAGATGAGCCCAGGTTTATTGAGAGCCAAAAAAGGGGGCAGATGGCTCACAAGAGGGATAAACCTGGGAAGTCATGCTGTAAATGTGTTTTACAGAAAACAATGAAAGGAGCGGACAAAGCGATTGTGGCAAAGTCCTTTGGAAAATGGAAAAGCAGCTCTCTAAGGTCCAGGACCATGGAGAAGCCGGATGAGCCGTCCGAGGAGAGTAAGGAGAAGAGCCTTTCCAACCGCACCTGTGAAGCCCCCCAACTCGGCAAGAAACCAGTTGGTAAAAGTACACTATTTTCTTATTTCTAGTCTATTCATACTAATGTGTCTATCCACTTGTTTTTCTTGTGGCAATTTTAATTATTACTGCAGTGACTTGGGTTTTTTTGTGTGTGTGTTTTTTTTTTCATTTGACTCTCTGGCCTGCCATATCCGGTGAACAAACAAACCACATTGTTGGGCAAGAGAATTCCTTTTGAGGGAAAGTGTGTCTCCGATGATACAGTGTTGCCAGAAAAAGACAAAGCAAAAAATAGCAAACACAAAAACAGTCACAGGTGCATGGGAAAAAGAGAGAACCGAGTGAATGGTCACTGCGGTCCCCAGGAGGTCTTTCAGTGTTAGCCAGTGCGGTGGGTGGACTTCTGACAAGGACGCTGGTTAGCAGCCAGGTGGAGTGTGTAACTGAGAATGCTCCTGTTTATTCTTTTCACATGCTAATGCGGCTCCTGTGTGACTTTAATGCGGCAAAACTTTTTCTTGGAGTTAACATTTTTGTTGTTTCAATACCTGCTCTTGTATCACAGCAGTGGACTGATTCAAAAGCTCCACACTCTTTTATAAAGGATTGGGACTGTGCCAGGGAGAGAGATACATTAAGTATGGGCTACATGGGGGGGGAAAATACACTGGTTGAATATTTTCAATGCAAACAGGTACCGACATTTTACTTTAAAATAGGCAGTCATTATTTGTGTTAAAATTATAAACGTGGACAATATTTTCAAGTTAAAGTGTCTAAATGGACAGCAGAAAGTGTCCATATGGGCTCTTTTGGTTTCGCTTATCTTGATTGCAGCATATTATCTCCCATACACTGAGTGTTTACATGCAGTATTATGGAGTTTCATCTACCCAAAAAATAAAAAATAGATACCAGCTTTCCAAAACTCTGTAATGAAGGACTGCATGAGGACCCACGTTTTGAGCAAATGCACCCCTATGTGGTCAAACTAAGAATTTGAAAGAAACACACAGGCCGTGCAGGCATTACCAAGCTTTTGTAGCCATGATATCTAACGTGCTCTATCAGTATTGCTCTAAATATTCAAAATCACATCTTAAGCTTTTATTAGTGCTTTATTAGTATACAGCCAACACAATATCTAATTGAGGAGCACAAAAAAGCAATATGGCTTCACACTATGGGTCTTTCCATACCTTGTAGTGTACAATCTGTAAATAGCTTCAAAGGCACTGCATCTGCCATCTGCACTTCTAGGAACTCTTCTGCATAACCATTAAAACAAGCTGTCTCAGAGGACATCATTCGTATTTCAGCCTCAACCCTGAATTACAGTGTGTTCATTATAATTATAAGGGAGGAGTGTTGCCAGGCTAGCCTGCAGAATGCCAGGTGCACACTTCCATAATCTACCATTTTAAACAACTCGGAGCATTAACAACAGTATCTACATGCTATTCAGCCATTAGTTCTCTTTGGCTTTCATGCTCAAACTCACATCATGCATCTGAGCATTTTGTATTCTGCAACAGACATACGAGCAGAAGAAAGTGCAATACTTTGTAGTGTTCCATTTTTCCTAAGCCTGCTTAGGTTATGTGACTGAGCCATGCCGCTGTGTGAAATTTTATCCCGATACTGGCACTGTATCCTTGTGAGGGAGTCTTGTAAAATAGGTTTACTTAGCGCCTTTGCTGGCATTTTCCGAAGATAGCAAATGCACACACACTGTCCGTGATCGGATTAACTCTTCAACAAAATGATGTAACTCTTTGTCTTTCTTGTGTGGCATAGGTTTCTGTGCTTAAGTTTAGTGGTCATCCGGTAGAGAATAGAAACACTTGAAATCCAGTCACAGCATTATAATCCATATATTATATATATAATAGATGACAGCCTTGGTTAATCATTCTTTGTCAGCCAAATGTGATATGTCACTGCCCAGAGTGAGTCATTCACCAAAAAAAGAAGAAGAAAAAAATATCCCTAGATTTTTTTCAGATACTGCCTCAAACCGCACAGCCACAATCCTTAATTAAAAGCAAATTCTAATTTGTAAAGCATTTATATTTGAACTTTGCCTGGTGTTCCTCTGTCATGTTGAGGCACAGGATTTAAATTTCATGTGATAAGTGTGAACGATTTTTTAAGCATCCAATACAGTAAAAAGTATGCGATGCCAAGTACACGGAGAACATGAATTTGCACCTGAGGACATATAGCTTTACATCCGGAGTCGCAAGGTGTGTCAAGACAAAATGTTAATTGCACAATTTATGAGAGAAATCAGTTGAAATATCTCCACGGATCCCATTTATTTACATTTTAATTACTACTATTACTTATTCTTATTTTTTGGATGTGACCATAGCAAGCCCAATTCCTCCCCTACACTAGAAAGAAGCAGAATGACTGTTTTCCACTGGAGGTTTAGATGCTTGTTTATCACTTTTAAATACCATCATCTTTGCTGAAATCCCCTCTCAAAAGAACCTTTCACTTGCTGGAATAAATTCAAATTAAAATTTAAATCCCTCTTTGCATTTCTTCAGCCTTTTTTAAAATAGCTGCCTCCTTTTAGAAAGCTGTTTATGTAGTGATCTGTTCATAATCCAGTTTGTTTCTCAACAGCGAAAAACACAGAAATCGTATTATCACTATCTTGGAGAGATGATGCGAGAAATCAGGAAGTATAAATGTCTGGATCTGTGGAAGTTTTCAAAGTTGTAAAGCTGAAGAATATGGCAAAAGCCTTTAAATAAAGTAGTCAGTAACACTCCAATTTGACTTGTAAATATGCTGCAAGTAAATTGTGCCGCAATATCTCAAACATATTTCCCCAACCTTTAGCAAAGCTAATATAAGTGTGCTCATTCAGTGAATACAAAACGTTTTAGCATGTTTCAGACAACAGATGAACAACATTTCTCTTACAACTTAGATAGATTTGATATCAGAAATCTTGATATGTGTTACAAACAGCTACTGAAGAGAGAACTGGGGGATTAACCCCTGGCACTGTAGCTGACAAGTCATGCAGATCTCTGTAAACAGCTCTTTCTAATCTTAGGAAGTGCTCACCTTCCAGTATACCGAGAAAAACAATATCTAATCAAAAATGTAACAAATATAAACAGAAACAGCAGACATTTACATGCAATGCCTTTTGATAACAATCCATTTCAGATGTAAAATGACGCAGAAGAGGCCATAGGGAAATTTAATTTGCTCAAGCTAGATTGGATTTATTGTTTGGAAACAAATTATAATTGTGTCTCCAGAAAGTTAACCAAGATCTAAACAAAAGGAAATCAATGACCCACCCCCATTAATCACTCAAAGCCAGCTACTTGTGCTGTAGAAACTTACTTCATAATCAATTTCTTTGTTTTGCTCAAAGGGCATTTGCATTTTCGTTCATGTCAGCAAGCTTCCTGTATCTGGCGCAATCAAAAATTGCAAGCCATCCACATTAATGGAGTTTTTTTTTCTATTTATTCAAGTGCATATCTCTGAATACTCAAGATGATTTTAGCTTATTATGCAAACAGCCCTGCAAATATTTTGTTGAGTGACAAAGTAAACTTTTCTGATACCTAATTTTTCCAGTGTCATGGAAAAAAATCTTTTATTTTAGTAGCCTACATACATCTGACACATTTTTCCTTTAGTTTTAATGACCAACAATCTCTAATGAATATCTTATCCTTAGGATCTTGCTACGGAGCACCTCTAGGACTTCTGAGACCAGACACAAATGCCTCTTGTTAGTTGTGTCTAGACATACTATTACAGCCACCAAGGTCATTATCAAAGCATGCATTATACACACCTGTTACCATTGTGTAGATGCTCGTTTTTGGCTGAACATCCAAGCTCCTATCTCGCCATTTATAGGCGTGTCTGCTTCATTGTCTGCCTGCCTGAGTGAAAAAGATGGGCACTCATATCTGGACCTAACCTCTCAATGACACAACAAAGTGAGTCTACAGGCCTTTGAAAAAGAAGACATCGACTGACCAATCAAGTGCTGATTTATTAAATGTAACCAATCAGACACTCTCAGTTTAGGCTGGTAAATGTAAGAACCAGTTGTGATTGTTGCCACTGATACTTATAGATGTAAATATATTTAAACCAAACTCTTATTTTGTTATTATTTTGTTTCTATGACTGCACTTTATAGATGTGAAAATAATGTTTGCTTGATTACCTGCCCCGTTTTGTAAAATCTGATCAACATGGGAAAAAGAGAAAGAGGACAAACAATCGCTGACTAATGAGGCTTTTCACTGAAATTGCTAAATACATTATATAGATAATTGTGGACTCTTTGTGTTCTCACTTTTACATTGTTTGGGCTTAAGCTTACAATGGTAAAACGTCTTGGTAAATAGCAAATTGTGAGCTATGCCATATAAAACATAAAATAAAATGGAATCACTTAGAATTGTGATGCAGTCTTAATAATCACCGTGGTTTCTGGATTTTATGATCCCGTGTGCAGCTTTTCTGCCATACAAACCTTAAAGTTTGGCTCTTTGGTTAATTCATCAGTCAGATAAATGCAAAGCTAATAATAAAAGCTCCTTTTCATTTTGAATGTACTGGATGTATGGATGCTAATGCCACTGTAATTATGTTAAACAACATTTCTTCCTATGTAGTTTCAGTAAACATTTGCAAGTGACATACAAGCTCACCTATAATCCTTTTCACCTCAAAAGTTTGGTCACCTGTTTCTTTTTTAAAAAACAGAAATTTGGCTACAGAGTAATTTGTATTAGTTCATTAAAAAGAGTATTTCACACCCTACTAGAGGAGGATTTATCAAGTTTGGAGAAACTTTTTCAAACTCAAATATAACCGTGGCCCTACAGTAGCTCCAAAGGCATTGGTTCAATGAAGAGATAAATAAAACCAACCTACATTTGTTCACAAAACATTCCAAATGTTATTGAAGTCTCTTCAAAGGACACTGAATAAACATATTGTAAGGTTGCCCACGGTCACACATAAATCGCCCAAAAGGGGATTGCTGGGAAGTAATCTAATCATTTCCTTTAACTGAGACACACTGACATGCAGTGTAGATAATGATCCCCATGAAAAATGCACTGTATTTTCAAAAGAATATTCCCTGTCTGTTGACATTAACATAAAGATAGTTCTACATCCTGGAGCCATATCAACAACATGTACTTATGTTTGGTTACCCATATTTGCATATGCAAATAATTTATTTAAAATTTAATTCAGTCCTTTTATGTGACTTTGTGGCGATGAACAAGCGGCATCAAGTGGTTGCACAATGAGGGTTCAGTACCACCAAGAAATACCATTTGTGTCATTTTAGACCGAGCTTGAAGCATTACAGCCGAAATTAACCACAGTTCAATATAGATTTCTACGTGTCTATCACATTCAATGGGACAGTGAATATG
This sequence comes from Rhamphochromis sp. 'chilingali', assembly GCF_963969265.1. Lineage (NCBI taxonomy): Eukaryota > Metazoa > Chordata > Actinopteri > Cichliformes > Cichlidae > Rhamphochromis > Rhamphochromis sp. 'chilingali'. The sequence goes on along the minus strand of NC_137943.1, from coordinate 20,158,841 downwards.
CATTGTTGTTTGGCTGTACGGGCTGCCACGCAAAATTAGTCGTGTTGCTTTGTTGAAATTACAGGGCGGGGTGTTGAGTGAGGGGGTTTGTTGAAGTTATACCGCTGACATTTTGATCCTGCAGTACATTAGAAGAATTCAGTTAAACATATTTGTGTAGGTTTCACAGGAGGAAGGTATAGTGCTCAAAACAACAGGGTGCTGTGACACTTCACTTTGCTTACATAATTTGCAGCAGAATGCAAAAAGCTTTTAGACACAGATGTGACCCATTGTAATACCTTTCTAAATGCAATCAAACACTTTCTACAAATATGAGCAGGACTTTTTAAATGTGAACCCTTGTTTGACATGTAATTTTGTCCAACCCACTCCTCTTTCATTTCTCCATCAGCTCTCTCCAGTTATGCCCACATTTTCAGTTGATGAAATAGCTTGACAAAACACTAGTTTATGTTGCATGTTGCCTCTGAATGAGTTCTCTCTTTTTCGAGATCCGAACAGATGTTATGGGCAAAAGAAAATGTTACATTTTCGTAAATGGTGTTGTTGCGCGGTCTTCAATATGCTCTCACAATTTGCCGGGACTGCTTAACACGAGTTGATTGTTTTTGTGTTTTCTTCAAACAAAGCTGATGTCTGGTCGTGGACATGAAATAATCATCCCTTAGAACAAGCTTGCCATGGCCTCACAGTGAGATTGTCTACATCAGGAATGAGAGAACATGCCATGTGATGAGATGCTTACATAGATGATCCTTTACTTTCATATATTTGTACGATTATCAGGTACAAATTGTGGAAAAAAGAGGGTAAAACAGAGCATGTCTGCTCTCTTTGTATGTCTCTTTCACAGTGTACCATGAATTGGCTCTTGAAGACAGTTAGAAATTAGACTTTCAAATGAGGCATTAAACAAGGTGATGATCAACTGCCAAACCTTAAGTAATGATATTCTCCATCCTCAAGTCCCCAGCCTTGCATAACCAAATGCACAAATCACAGGAAAAAGAACTGAAAATTCATTATTATTACATATTGTGTTCACACGTCAGTCCCCGGGGACTGGGGGGACATCACCATCAGATAAGCGTGTTTGGGTGGCCCCTACCATCAGCTGGGGAAGGGCTAGGCTTGGATCTTGAGGGGGGGCCCCCTCATGGGTATCACTTATTTTAAATCCTGAGCCTCACCAACCCACCCCCCTCTTTTGCCCCCCTCGCCCCAGGCTCCACCCAGAAGTGTGGTTGCCTTTGTCATTGTAATCTGGCCCTGTTTGCTAAATGCTTCCACTGTTTACTCTCTGCTATGGGGGCTTGTATGAACAGGAGTCAGCAGGATGCAGGGTGACATCACTTTGGCTGGGGGGTGGTGGTGGTGGTTTGAAAAGCTGCATTTGTGATTTCTCGGGGCCCCTTTCTTCTTTTATTCTTCCCTGTCTCTATCCAGGCCTGTCGAACGCATGAGCTAACTCAGGAGGCTAACATGGACTACAGGGAGGAATTACACCTAATTACTTGAATAACTGCTAGGCAGCAGCTTTCCGTAGTCACCAAAAATCATTTCCAGGTCTGTGCCTTTTAGTGATAGGCAGACTTCTGATGACAGAAAAACCTCAGACAAAGCTTTTACATTGAAATGGTCCAAGAGAAACGAAACAGGCTGACAGGTACAAACACTAAAAAGGAGGAGAATCAAATTAACAGACAAGGATTTCATATCATCTATTTTTGTTGTTGCCGTAGCGATAAAGTCGCAGACATTGAAACTGGTCTGTTCAGCCATTGTTATCATCCCTGGCCATCTGCTGCTGAGGAGTGACATTCCCTCTCATTTGCATGATGAGTGATGTATGAGGAGCTTGGGAGGGCATATGCCCTGGTCTTATGACAAACCAAGGGAAAGTTTTTTGTTTTTTTAAACACATAAAATGAGGATCAATATATGAATAAGTCTGGATGAAGGAGTTAAAAAAAAGAAAAAGGAATAAATCATCTGTGAGTGCACCGTGAGTGTATATGTGTCCACATGTGTGTTTGCCTGCATGTAGGCTGCATCCTCAGTAAGCGCACACAAATCTGTGGTGCCTGCGTGTGTGTCTGTGTGAGAGTACGCGCGCATGAGTAGAGCCCAGTGCGCGCATCTGCCTTCTTGTGTGCCTGTTTGTGTGTTTTGCGGATGTGGGAGTAGAGCGAGGAGGGGGGTTGGTGGCTGTTGATGTGCAAATGTGCATCATGTTGAAGGGCTGTGAATGGGGAGGTGTGACGTAAAAAGGGACCCGAACGCAGGTGCTTATCTCGAGGCTGTCAAAGGCACAGTATGTCATATTCCTGGGGACTACCTTTCAAAGCCACAGCACCAGCTAAGCTATCAAGAGACTGGGAGAAAATCAAACTTTTTGGATCACAGCACTAGGTTGGTGTCAAAGTTCTTTTTATTTAATATACTGTCAGTTTGGTCAGCATTTGTCATCAGTGATATGCTGTATCGCAAATGTGAACGACAAGGCTTTTAGCTCACGCTGTTAGATGCTGTCCTGTGCGATCCAAAGCAGCAGCTGAAACGCACAAGTGTTAGAAACTTATTTAGATTTACACTTAGATTTTTGAATTTTGATTTTTTTTACTCGGCTGCGGAACTCGCCTCGTCCAGAATTTGCATGACTATGTGAAAAAGAATTGTGCTGGCAGTTGTTTTTAACTGTGTCAGGGAGTGTTTGTTGTAGAAAATGTTGCACAGATGAACATGAACACTGCTTTCCTGATACAAATCAGTGTTCTTAAAATCTTTGCTGGAAAGCGAGCGCAGCTTCTGTCCAGGTTTCAGACAGTTTGAGAGGAGATTAAATGGCTCAAACTGCTTTTTGAGAGGCATGACCTATTTTTGATCATCCAGATAGCATGAGATACTGTCTACCTAGATTAAGTTCACAGCATTTGTGTAGAGTATAAGCTTGTCTTAGGAATAACACATGTTCGTATTGTGTGTAGAGACAAAGCATTGTCAGGTTGCCTGTGGCTTTGACAGTGACAGCTGTACATACAAGACCACTGAGCCTAATGCACTTAAACATTGACTCTGTGTTCCAATAACGTGTTTGAGCAGTCAGTCAAGTATTTTATTGCATCCTGTCCTGGCTTTCTGTAATTTGTATTACAAGTCTGAAAAAGATATGTTAATAGTGATCATAGTTTGACAAAAAAAAAAAAATCCACAAATCAGCTTTTGTGTTATTGTCTGAGGACAAATCTCAGATTTAGACAAATTCACAGGGCCGAAGCACTACAGTCTGTTTTGAATTTATGTTATCATTTGCATCATAACTGTGGCAAAGTTACAAAACTATATGCTAATGCCAAATGTAGTGAGACAGTAACACAGTCCACTAGCGAACTTTTGTGGTAGACGTGGGCAAGACTTAGCTTTGACCAAATTGTAAGGGGTCAAAGCACTCAACAGTCTCCAGAGCAACTATTGATTTAAGAGGATGGATGCTGGTTGGAAAAGTTCATCATTTACTAGTAAGTTGGAGCACACTAATGCCTCAGAATCTGCTTGTATGACCCATCTTCAAGCTGATCCCTGTTTTTTTATTTTTTTTATTTTTTTTAATTTAAGGAGCATTTTCTTTTAAATGAGAGTCAAGAGTAGATTAGTGTATGAATTATTAAAACGTGAATATTATTTCTCTTTTTTTCAGCAAAAAAAAATCTAAATGATATAAGCTAAATACTTCAGTATTTCTATACAACTTATATAAATGTAAACTAAATCTCTTATATTTGCCAGTGATTTTTATTTTTGTGAGGGAAATGATTCTTTCTGTCATTGTTACATTAGAAGAATTCCCACTGATATGACTCAGTGGTAAAATATATTAAATGCCACTTGTCATTGTGCCTGTTTGTCTCCATTTGATCATAAGTTTTGTCATCATCTCATGACAGGCAGCACTCATCTCTTAATAAACATGAAAAAGACATCAGATGATACAGTATTGTGTAACACATCTGAGTAATCCTTTGAAAAGTTTGCCCCGTTATACAGAGATTAAAACATATGAGGAGAGCGAAGTTACAAAGTTGCACCTCCACACTTTGTTTTAATTATAAAAGCAGCAGAGTCTGTGGTAGGGCTGTGTGCTAAAGCAGTGATAAGTAAGAGGCATTATTCCTCTCTGCTCCACACCCTCCTCTTCAAAGCACAGGGAAGTTAGTTGCTACACAACACATTAACGTAACCTTTGTTTGCCTCCAGGAACTGTCCATGGTACCTGCTGCTCAACAAAACTGGATTCACAAACCCATTCACATAGCTGAAATACACTTTAAATGACCGTGATGGCAAATTTGTTTTGTACCTATTTTCATGTATTTAGCACACAACTAAATGAATGTTATTTAACTTCTGGCCTCCTTTAAAAAAAACACGAAGAGCTTGTCTTAATTATAAACAAATTGCCGTCGAGTCTTCACATTGTCAAGTATAAAATACATTTCAGACGAATACACAATGTGTTACCTGTTTTTCCACTGCTCAAACTTTCAGTTAGTTAATCCAGGAAAATGAATTATGTGGATTTAATTCAACAAGGTCTCAGAAATGATCCATCTGCTGTTGAGCAGCTGGTGAAAGGATAAATGTAATTAATTACTTAACTTTTGAAGAGTATTCCAGAAAAAAACAGTGATGTTTGTTTGTCCTGCTGGAGAAAAATGTAAAGCAACAGTGTTAACAGTACCTTTCAATATTATTATTTATTTCTCTGAACATTTGAATATAATTTGCCTGCAGTCTGAAAGTATTGTTTAAATATGCTCTTTTATAAATGTAAAAAGCCACAGTTTGTCACAGTGGAAATATGTCCCTTAAATTAAAAGAGGTGATATTGCATTGATTCAAATTGAGCCAGTAATAAAGTCAATATTATAATATTTAATGAGTTGTGCATAATTACTGATAAAGGCAATTTATGTTATATAAATTAAAACAGGTTTGAGCTGTATTTTTACTGATTGGTGCTTTAAAAGTGGAATGATTCTAACCAAAGCACTGTAACTGGGCATTTATTCCAAATCTTAATAAAATATTTGGAGCTGCTTATAATGTCACACATGTTTTTAAGCTTGTTGGTAGCATACAATAAAATGATCTAAAAACGTTAATGTTGAATCAGGTGGGATTTTCCTGAAAAGACAATAAAAGACAAGAGAAAAAAAGGAGGTTTAAGTGAATACATATATTTGCCTGACAGGGGCAAGACTATGAAATGTTCCCAATTATTACTACATGGGATTTTTTTTAAATGCCTTTCTTTCCTTCTTTTTTTTTCCCTTCTAAATATATTTCAGAATTTACCTTGATTGTAATGTACCTCATTGGCTGTGGTTTTGTTTGTTGGCCTAACTATAAAGGATCTGCTTATACCCTTGTGGGTTGGGAAGAATTAGGATTTATGAATTTATTTCCTCTGTTGTATTGTTTAAACAGCTTTGGTTTAGTTTTGATCCCTTCCTCTTGCCTTTGAGGCTGTTCCACGGTGTCAGCTGTTGACTGATAGTAAGAGAACTGCCTCACAGTGTGAATGAAAGAAAACTAGCGGTTGGTAAACACTGATAAGGGATAAATAGAAAGCGGTCAGGCAGAGATAGTTCTGTGGGAGCCCAGATTGTGTGCGGTCTGTTAAAATGAGATTCTGAGCCTGTCCTTTTTATTCTTCCTCCCCTCCCCTCCCCTCCCCTCCCCTGTGCGGCGTTTGTCTGGAAAATCTCCAGTGACCCGGCTCGGCAGTCCCAGGATGCAGTATTCTCTTTTTTGTATTTGTTTTGTTTTCTAACAAGGGTCAAGTTGGCCAATAGACATGTCCCTGATGCTTATAGACAGCTGTCATGACTTCAAGTACTTACAATAGTTACATTTTACATGCATTCAGGGTTCGGCAACAACACACCAGCAAGCGAAGTGTTAAATAACTAACGCTGTACCCAGTTTTAAGACATCTATTTCTTTTTTATTCAACTATGGTCATATAATTAATCTCGACAGTCCTCTTAAGTTTTTTTCCCCCCTTTAAGTTGGAGCACAAATTCTAATGCATACTGTATGTATACCGTCAAGTATCATCATTCACTTTTGTTACAGTAAAACCACTCTAAATGACTCTTGCGTTTAATTATTTCAGTTTATTTTTATTATCCATTTTTTCCCCATTTTATTAATTATTTTATATATTTTTGTATTTATTTATTTATTTATTTATGGGCTATCTACCTTTCTTTGGTTTAGAAAAAGACCTTCAGAGGTCTTACCTTGAAGATCACCATGTGGTGTATTTATACAGAAAATAATTCAGACCATTGTAGCCCAGCAGCTAATGAGATTGGTTGTTAAGTGAATGACACAAAGGCTACAAAAAAAGAGGGGGGGAAAAAGCTTAGCGTTTCGGGTGAATATCACAGTGTCCCTGCACACACGCACGCACACACAACACACACACATACACACACACAAACCCCAACCAAACACACTCTCCTCAGCAGCGAGACTCTGGACTACCCTGTACCCCACCTCGGTATCCTTCTGCTCCGTCTACCTCCCCGATGTCCCCGAGAGATGCAAAACAAAGGCTAAAGGGGGCATGGTAAGTCGAGCTCGCGATTCTGCCCTGTCGGACATGTTAACACGAGTGCATTTAGATGCAGAAGACAAGTGATTGTGGCTGTGTGAGGATGCGATGTGCTGTGTAAGCCTCGGGCTCAGATAAGTAGATTCATGGCCGGGTCAATAACAGTGATGCTGTTTTATGTGGCTCAGAGTAAGATCACCACATTTCACTTCACCATTCTTAACTTCTCAATTCCTGCTCAAACTTTTTTTTCGTCTCTTTCCATTCGCCACAAGGCTGCTTGAACTTTATGTTAGTTTACATCGGAGCTATGACTTGGTTGTTATTCACGAAAAAATAGAGATGTTTATATCTGTGAAGGTTCTCAGTCATCAGAGATGTTTATACATATAATGGTTCATTTATTTTTGCGATGGTCAGATATCTTAATGTTGTTGTTTTGCTCGGTTTTGCCTAAAATGCATTGAGTGTTTAACGTAAAAAAGAGGCAGGACAGCACGAGAGAGGCTCGGTTGGTATCGACTGCTTTACTGCTTAGCTCGTTCAAAGTGAACGGACGTTTCAGTGCAAACACGCACATCTGAGCGCCGTGCAGATATCGTTTACCTTTCCTCCGACTCCTTATTTTGATCTTCACAATAGTAGCAGGCAGCGTCAGTAGTGGCTGCTGTAATACGAAATTTGAAGTGCATTAGCTTATCGTGCTCTTCTGTCAGGCTGGGAAGTGGGTGAAAGTCCATCTTGTATATTAAACCCTGGACTTAAGTCAAATTTACATTTTGTTAAAGATTACTCCTTTTATTGATGCATATAATCATATTCATGGACCATCTGCTGATTTGGCAAGCGTGGATCAAACTCACAAAACAGCCCTGCTAACCTTTTAAGTACAAAATAGTCTGGCTTAACTCTGCTATCCCAGAAGTCTGTGTGTGTGTGTGAGTGCGAGAGATTGTATGGATATTGGATAATACTTAATTTAGATCCTCCAGGCTGCTCATGCCATATTTTATTTTATCATGATCGCTTTGGTAGCAGACCAGGACTTGTGTTTGAACAACTGAGCAAATAATGTTTGCCTGACAATAAGCAAAGCAAAAGCTTGGAGTGAGGAATCTGATTAAACTCTTGACCACAGTGTACAGCTCTGAGTTTATATCTCTCACCATGGTTATGTGGATTTCACAGTGCAGCACTGCACACTTCCACCTGGATGCGAGCGGCCATACGGGTCTCACCTTTTGACCGTACTAAAGCACAGCTTCAGGCTTTTCTAGTTGTTCTGATGACTGATTTAGTCCTGAACTGTGTCCCAGTGTGTGTTTCACAGAAATAGGAATTCACCACTGGGCATCCTTACTGCATGAAATACTTATGTTCGACTCATTCCAAACAAAGCTTACGCAGATTGAGAATTCATATGCCAGAGGTAAATCCGAGTTAACACGGATTTATACTGGCATGAGTTAAAGGACTAGAGTTTGTAATCCAGGTGGCCGAGGGATTTTACCATACAGTGGCAAAAATCACTTAAAACTCCCCCAACATCCTGAGCCACTGAGCCCAGTGAGTAGACAGATTGTTCAGAATTGATGACAGCACAACTATTACAGAGCTGGACTCTGTCTCTGTGTGTGCATGTATGTGTATCCGCATGTTTCTGTGTATGTACGTATGCTCGTGTTTGTGTGTGCGCATATGTGACCATGTTTGCTTCCTATATGTGCTCAATTAATTCTAAAGGGTCTGTTTAGAATAAGACCTTGACAGATTGGTCTTATTTTTCCTCAGCAGGGTAGGGGAGGTGTGTTGGGACTACTGCCTTCTATCTGCATAAACATCCATAGCATAAATAAAAATACAGCAACCTCCATTTCTGTGGCCACGACTGACTTGCAGTTCGACCAAAGTCACTTTAATATCTAAATAATGTTTTAACACTCTTTGATCACCGTACACAATGCACTAAATATAATGGGTAAGAAAAACAAAGGGGCATGTCCGTGTGCGTGTGGCGCAGTGTCAGTGTGTGCGTGACCGTGCACACCCGTGTGCACTTGTGCACATGTGTGAGGAGGACAGAGGAGCAGAGATAGAGTGGAGTTGTTTAATGACAGGAACAGCTGACTCATTTAGAGAGAGCAGTGAAAGGTAATTAACCCTGGGAAAACTACAGCTGCCATGCGAGCTGTTCACTTGAGCGCAATCTGATTAGGAATCACTGCTCGAGTCCTGACTCCTTTCAGACACTATGTGTTCAAGGTAAACTTTTCCCTCTGCCCCGGAGAGGCCCAGAGCGCCGGAGACCTGCCTTTTGTGACGGGGGATTAGCTGGAACGGTTACTACGTTTCTCCAAATTGCAGACCACCTGGTAGCATTCATGCAACCTCCTTCATGAAAGGGGCTCCTTGGGCAGGAACAATGAGCAGGATTACTCTGCTCATTGTTACACCGGGGCTGGAACTTCTCTCTCCCCAAACACCTGTCCCCAAATTAGACAGGTTTGAAAAACCATGTACATGACAGAATTCAAAGATTCAAACTAACATGAGAGCGGTTTGGCAGGCTGGAGACTTGCCAATGGATGAATTGTTTGCCGCTCCATTTATTATCCTATTGATGGATAGTGCAGTGAAAGGAGATACTAATTTTATTTGTCTCAATATTTTGGTGTCCGTAATTGGATTGAAATTCACAAATAAAATAGCATATCATCTAGCCTTTCATACGATGAGGGAACTAAAAGCAGCAGAAATTTGGTCAAAAACAAAAATTGGCTCTTTGATGTCAGAAGAAACAATCTGGACTTGGTGCCTCTGTGTGGTCCGGCTCCAGATGAACTCAATTTAGAGGGAAGGCTTTGGGATGACTTTGGAAAGCGATTACAAGATTCATAAATCACCTCGGCAAAGGTGTCACCATCTGACTCTTTTATGGGACTCTTGCTAACTCTGTCCAATAACAAGTTTCCCCTGTAGTTATGCCATCATAACAAATCATTGAAGCGTTAGTGGCTAGCCAGGCTCCTAATTGTCTGTTAAGAATTCTGTGAGCTGTGTTCTTTTATTGAAGCATCTCTGTCTTGGAGAAGTGATAAGATGCCAATACGCTTCTCTATAAAAGTACTCTTTGGCAAAAGGCACAAACACTTTGCTTGGCCGTCAGGGTAGCTGTGAGGCTGTTATATCTGAAATCGCAGTTGACTTCAAGATTTTGACTGTGTCTGCATGAATCCAGAAACCTCCATTACACAGAGGAATGCTCATAAATTGCTGGCAGATTCTTTCTTTTTTAAGATACAGTATTTTTTTGCACATACATACTGCACATGTAAAAAAGCCTAATACTTTTCTTTTTCTGAGCTCTTAAAGTAGAGTTGTGCAAAATATTTTTTTGTTAATATAAGGGGAAATGCAAGACTGTTCATCCTCTTTTGTCCCTAGATTCAGGTGAAAATATGTAATAATATTATGAACAGAGCAAATCTGCCAGCGCCGTGAAGTGTTGATAAACTGTCAATTTTACCATGAAGGTAACTGACAATTACACATTGTGAAATGTTAAAAAAAAACAAACCTATAAATTGCACTTCTAAAAATTATGATCACTTCACCTTCTAAATTACATATTTTTTCTTGTGTTCATGGAAATCTCTCAAAAAGACATAAAAAGTCGCTTTGAACAGAAGTTTATCCATTTTCCATCTGACATAATTAAAAAACAACAACAACAAAATCTGTCATTTTAGCTGTGCATACAGTTTTACCTGCTTCTACAGAGATGATGGGATCACTTTCCAAGCAGGTAGCTCACCCTTTAGCTTCAGCTAGGCAGGCTGTATGTCTGGCTGGTTCTCAAACCTCCTATAGGGTCAGTATGAACTGAGATCAGTTCACAATTTCCTCGCAGAAATTCATTACAAGAAAATATGAAAGTAAAAGGTGCTATTGCCTGCCGTTCACTCTTTATTATACACAAACAGAAAACACTTAGCATGTAAAATTAATGTGAAAATTATTCCCGGGGTAAACTATAAACACAGAAGTTACCCCGCACATTTACCCTTTTTTTCTCCTTCCCCTAGATCAGAGTGTAATTGCCAGTAATCAGGTCTGTTTGCTGCTGATAAAACCACTCTGAATGCGAGGAACCCTCTTTGTGTGATGACTCAATTATGCCAGAAGTGGCTCATCAAACCTGGCCCATCAGCTGCTTTAATAAATAAGGAGGAAAACTTGCTGCAGGCGCATTATAATTCCATTCATTCCATAATTAAATCCATTCCAGTTTTAACCCTTCACTCAGTGTGCTTCTGGAAGAGGAAACAAAAACAGGGAGCGATGGGAGGAGGGGGGGGGGGAGTACACACCAGACAGTGACCTTGCACAGAGCACCCATCCGTTCCCTATAATTCAAAATGATACTGTTGAAGAAAGGTTAAGAGAAAAAGACTCGCGGAGAAAAGGATGGGAATCAGTTAAGACGCTGCTCCTGTGTTTTATGTATGCATTGTTTCCACACACGCACAGCCTTAGACAGTAATTATATTAAAAGAGTAATCTAATCATAACAGTTGGTTGGTTGAGTGTGCAGCACTGACATTTTGAAATCTTATTTTGTGTAATCTCATTTGCCTCTATCATCTCGCCTGTACCCCCCTATCTAAAGGAAATGTAAATAATGTAATTAATTTTATGGTCTCCAGAATCTTACTTTGCTACTCTGGCCCGCTTTATTGGTTTCAAGATGAGGTATCTGCTCAGAGTTTTTTTTTTTTTTTTACTCCATCACAATAATGTCTGCGTTAATTACACGAGAGCGTCCCAAGTGCACGGATAAGCTGGGAACAAGGGGACACAAAGACTCAAGGTCAGTGATGAATATCCACAGCAGCTGCACAGTATTAATAAGGCATTATTTGAAAATAATAATAATAGCATCACTTACAACAAAATGCGAGAGTGCGGTTTGAGTAACGTCAGGAGCGTTGGGGTGTTTTACAGACATTTGCTCTCCACCATCTCAGCTTGGATCCAGCCTCTCTGATAATGGTGCGAGGCAATGGTTATTCATGATTGCTGGACTGGGAAGGTCTCTCTCTTTTTCTATCCCCAGTCGCAGCCCATTCTCTCCTCTGTGGTGGGAATGCTAGCAGATGGGGTTAGGGGGGAATGGGCTGGGCTCAAGGACAGCTAGCAGCCAGATTAACACATAGAAAATCTCATGGACCCTCAGCATCAGGCTGCCTCCTTTCCCCCTGAGAAATCTGCCCTAGACGCAGGGAAACCATCCTCTGAGAAGCATTATTTATGTTGGACTTGGGGTGTGTGTGTGTGTGTGTGTGTGTGTGTGTGTGTGTGTGTGTGTGTGTGTGTGTGTGTGTGTGTGTGTGTGTGTGCGGGGGGCATAAATATGATTCAGCAGATGACGAACAAGCCCGAATAGTAGTGAGTCTTTTTCATATGCTAATGAAACTGAGTGAATAACCCCCACCCCCCTACTTTTTCCCCCAGTTTTGTTTTTCCGGGGAAATGCTCTGTGAGCTATAATTAAGAAGATGTTTTTTTCTTTTTTTCAAAGCTAACAGAAATAAATAATTCCATAATAAGATCTGTGAAGTGAAGAGGCTTAATGTACTCATTGTGTTCATCCTTGTTTTCCCTCTTGGATGTTTTGTATTAATTAGAAGCAAGCAATTTGATCCCTGTCAAGCAATCAATTTGCATCGTGTTCCTTATTCCATGTGAGATGTTAATATGCTCTTTCCACCTGTTTTCTGAATACATGTTCATGTTCACACAACAATTTAAAAATTTATGAATACAAACCCTCCAAAAGTTGGTTTTGGGATATGTGAAAAAGTTACAGATTGTGGGGTAAGATTTTAAACTTGTACTTTTGTCTTTATTTTTTCTTCATAGATAATGAATTACATGATCATTTCCTGAAAGATAACAAGCGTGAAATCATCGACCAGGGTGAACAGTGTGGATCTGGCATCTTAGTCTACAGAGCGCTTGGGAAACTACAATCAAAGGTAAATAATCTGTCACAGACGTGGCACAGACAGAGCCTAGAGTGTAAACACAAAGTAAAAAATAAGTTTTGTTAGGGACAGAAAGGGATAAATGCTTGTGTAACAGTGTTTTGGATAAGTAGCATGCTAAGTGGTGGAGTGCCACTGCCCCTTTGACCACAGTGATCATAAAGTGAGATTGGTTTTTACTTATGCAGGGCTGTGGGTGGCTGGCAGATACTATACTCTTTACAGGCTATTGCTGAATCCGCTTTTTGTTAAGTGATGATTGCCTTTTATATGTCAGGTTGTCTCAACTGGATTTGTAGCCTAGTAGAAAGTTTAGAGAGAGATTTACTCAGCACTATTTCAGTGCAAGGACTTTAAAGACACACTAGTGTTTCACCAACATTAAAGTATGCAAAATGTTGATCACTTGCTCTTTTCCTTTTTGTGCTGCTTTTTAGTGTGTAGGTGTGGAACTCACAAATATATCAGTAAAGATAAATCAGTGACTTCATATAGACAAAATATAAATACAGTAAAAGCTTATTAAGCTTTAAAATTTACTGTTGTCGTTATTCTTTCCTATATTCTGTTCTAATCTGAGTGCATTTACAGCAATCCCATTTATTCCTCTATATTGTGTGCACAGTTGGAAGAAATTAAAAAAAGAAAGAAAAAATATATATATATATGTGTGTGTGTGTGTGTGTGTGTGTGTGTGTGTGTGTGTGTGTGTGTGTGTGTGTGTGTGTGTGTGTGAATGTGTGTGTGTGTGTGCGTGCGTGCGTGCGTGTGTGTGTGATATAACTCTCTATATATTTATCTTTCTTTATAGATTTTTATTTTTAGATTTAGATCAGTGATCTAAACTTTTTCTGACTTGCACACCTTGAAAATCTGAAAAAAAGTCTCACCACCTACTTTACAATTTTTACAAAGTGGATTTTTTCATGAATTTAAGATCAGCAGAATAACTTAAACAAATTATATTTATTTAACTTGGTTCGACTGAATATCACTGACCAATTAATTTGATTTTTAGCAGATAATTACGGTGGTTAATATGTTAGAATTAGAATATTATACAGTAAAAATATGCATATTTTAAATTCCAGCGGTAAAATTTTATATTAACCTGTCCCTTTAACATTTTTAAGGACAGTCTATGTTTGCTAACATAAGATGTTTGTGAACAATTGTGACTTTTCCTCTCAGTACAGACAAGACATTATTACACCTGCCTGTCTTTGTGAGTGTAGAGGGTTTGGGGCTGTACTTCCTGACAAATATAAATGATAAATTACATAAATGTGCAAAATGTTGTTTATAAATGCCATATGTGGAGGTTTGATATAGATTATTATTATTACCCTGTACACCATCACAAGTCACCCTGTAAAATGTATAATCCACTAACGAGAAGAACTGTCATAGGAGAAAAAAAATGAAAAGGTAACTTACATAATGATTTTAGCCAGATTGTTTAGGGGATGTCAATAAAAGCTCCCATTTGACCCTGATTGTATCTATTTGTTCTGCTTTTGTAAACACTCCACATCACATGTTTACCCATGTTGTTGCCATGCCAGGAATACCTGTTAGGAAACCACAGATACCTAACAAGGCCTTCCTTGTTTTATTGTTACGTGTCACTCCTTGTTATATGGATTTGATACAAACTGTACTGTGTCACGACGACTGCTAACAGTGCGTCAGAAATGCCTGTGTGTCTCCATTTCGGAGCAGCGCTCACAAACAGACTCAGACTTCTATACGTGAAACTGATTGATTGAAAAAGAAGCTCTAGTTAAATATACAAAACAGCCACTAAAACTATTTATATCAAAATAGTTTTTACTGGTTAGGCTCACAATACTTACCATCTATTATTCTTATTATTCCTATTAATATAATCATTAATGTCATGAAGTTTGCTTACTTCACGTACATAACACACAATACTCTTGACTGATCAGAGAAAATGTAGATACTATAAAATAATATAAAAAAGTTATGTAAATATTTACATAAGATAGGCACATCTAAAATGTCACATAAAGAAAGGGGGGGAAAAACACCCTGGTAACATTATGAGTCAGCTGTGATATTTCAGTGCACTGATAACATCATTTGAACTTTGATTAATGTCCATGTTATAATCTCAGGTTGCATGATGCAAGACCAACATTTTGCCTTCAGAGCAACACATTTATACAAAATGTTAAAGCATGTCTGTGTGGAAAAGTGTTACAAACTAATGAGGTACATTCATTTTTACAGAATGTAATCTATAGTGTTTGGGAGTTGTTTGTCTCAATAGGCTCTAGTAATCAAAAGTAATGAACCTATTATGAGCAGGACCTCTGAGGGCCCGGCGTGGCATTAAGAGTGTGGCACATAAAAGGTTTATTAAAGGAAATTAAGGTCCATCACTGCCACACCTGCTCCCCTATTATAAATGTATGACAGGTCAGTGCCTTCAATCACAACAGCAAACGAGAGAGAGGAGTCATGTTTCCCATTACCAGGGAAAAGTAACAGCATATCCTATGACTCACAGATTTCACTGGCCTGTGACCACTATACGCCACCATCAGCCTGGAATAATTATGTTTAATAGGTTTTATTTGGGACCCACAAGCAACAGCCAGCGAGAGTGGATGGATTTTAGCAACTATTTTTGTCTAAACACACTCTCTGAGGTGCTGTCCGTACTTTAATGTCATTATTTAGTGTCATTACATTTTTACTCACCTTTGAAACTTTTTTTCCTGGCATTATACTTTATGTGTTTGCATATTACTGGTGTTTTTAGAGCTCTTTGTGATGTTGCCCCCCCGCAAAAAAAAAAAAAAAAGATTTTGAGGCTCAGTGGCTCTGGTTACCCTGCTTACCTGCCAAACAAGGCAAAAAAAAAAAAGCACATTAATCTATTAAGTATTTAAGCCTTTTGTAATTTAAGAGAATTTAATTAATACACATTAAATGGATTAAAAAGGCTCTTTTAGTTGCTCATCTGTACATTTAATGGTTTATTGCAGATGGATTCTGAAGGTGAGGAGCAAACCTTGAAAACATGTGACAGTAACACAGGTGAGTGCAGCTTTCAGGTTTAGTTTGCTTTTAAATATGTGCACACACACACATACACAGATATGCACGCACACACACACACGCATTCCACTTATCACCATGGGCTAGGGGTATCAGTTCAACAATCCAACTTTATAACTGTCAATTTTATGTATTATCTTACCGGTCTGAAGAGCACTGCACCGCCATTTCATTATTCAGAGGGGAATAACTTCATTAAATTGGAACACTGGCTCAAATTAGTTAAGGAGTGTGTATATATTGTGTGATTGAAAACCTCTAGACTGGATATGTCATTATGCAAGTGTTCAGGGCCTCTGAGGCCTTCCTGCTCACGCTGGAGCTATTACTACAACTGGGAAAATTCATGAAAAGTGTTATTATTGGTCGTGCTTCATGGGAGTAGGGGTAGAACTTGTGAATGAGATTTATGCAGGCCTCTGGGAAAATTGATTTACCCTTTTAGATCATGTTGTCAACACTGTCAAAAGATGAGCTACTGTTGGTTTCCCAGAGAATGAGCAGACTGAATGAAAAGCTTTTCAGATCAATGAAGAGACCACTTCTACATCCTTATGCTGATTATACCCGATGGCATTGTAAAAGGGAGTAAAAAATCTATGCTAAAAGCTTGGATAAAGCGCGGGTAGCCCATGTGGTATCATCCCTAAAACATTATCTACAAAACAAATATTTACAGTATGTTGTAAAATTTCGTGACTAATAGCCCAAAAGTAGTCAGTTGCCTTAAACCCTTAGATGAAAAACATGTTGACAGATGCTGTGCTGCTGCAGTGGAAATGTAAACACAACTTTTTTTTATCTGTTATTTCTTGGCCTTTATTTTTCACAGGGCTGGCTGACTCCATCACTGAGACTCACAGGTAAGCATTTTATGAAGTGCGCGCACATTTTCGCCTTTAAGCCAGAAAGGAATCACGTTCTTCCCAAATCTTAGATGTGATTGCTAAAAAAAAACTGTAGTCTGAAGTTTAAAATAGGCCAACTGAGGCCTCCGCTGACCCTGCTGGGTTTTTCCTCTATTCCCTTGTTCCCCTCCAGCCCATATGGGTCCATGGCGAGGAAGAGGAGTGCTCAGGAAGGGGTGCAGGGTGCCCCCATCAACAAGAGAAAGTCCCTGCTGATGAAGCCCCGCCACTACAGCCCCAGCGAGGCATGTGAAGAGGAGAGTGAGGACCTGGCACCGCCACAGGACAAAGAAGAGCTGAGGAACATTGACACTCCAGCAGGTAAACAGATGTCCTGTTGTTTTGTCTGTTTTGATGAACAATTGACGCTGAATTTTAAAATCCCATCTGTTGCATTCATATTTCCCTCCCTCTACCATCAGCCAGCAGCCGCAGTCATTGTGCAGTGGAAGTGAAAGACTACACTGCTGGGTCCACATTAGTTGTGTCTCACATCCACAAATTGAAGTTTTGACAGCTGATCTGCCATGATATTTTTGGCGTGGCTTTACCCTCTTTTGATGAGGCCAAATTTCAGACCCCTCATCTGTCCTTTTTCAATAGCCAGTCCAAATCAATTGAATCCATAGAATGAGAAACTGAATGGAGGCGTGCACCAGTTCACTTTGATTTAAATTAAACTTCCTCCATTCTTTTCTACAAAATTTTTATTGAAGTTGCCTTTTGTGAAAAACAAATGAGCTGTCACCGCTGCTTGGCTGGCGTTCCGCTGTTTTACTCTCTTTTTTTTTGTTTTATTTCTTTTTCTTGTTTTTTTTTTTTACTTACCCGCAGGGACACTTCATCTGCAGCAGTTAAAAATTGTTGATTTTCACTTATGCCGCCGTCCTTCTCACAAGCAAAAATGTTTTCTTTTTTCCTAATAAATTGAATTTTGTGCATTTTGGCAACAATGCTCGTGGTGTACATGTGCATTCTCGCCCACTATAATCTGCACTGATTTGGTATATTTTTAACGATGTAACTAAGCAACAAACGTAATTGTCCCTTTCAAAAGCTTTTGTTAGGCCCTCTAACACAGTCTAATACATAATTAGGCATAATGTCTACAGCTCATTATAGTACACATGTGTGTAGTTAAATGGACCAGGAGAGTAGCTCACTAAATTGTGTGGATTCATTGGAAATGGAATTTATTTGTTTCCTGGGTTCATATTACATTACAATTATCTAAGTTATTCACTGTGCATCACCAGTGTTTCCTTTTGTTGTTGTGTATTCCAGATAATTTTTCTATTTATCATTGATTGACTGCTTTATATATTTTTTTCCCCTTATTTGAACCTGATATTCACTAAAACAAAACAAAATCAAGCCAGAATTTTTTTAAAAACTAAAAAAAATCTGAATGTGTCAAAAGAACACGAATATTGATAAACATATTCAGAACATATTTTGCTGTGATTGTCAGATGTGGGGGCTATTTTCCTGTGGTAAAAACAAAAATTGGAAAAGTGGACTGGAGGCAGTAAGAATTTTTGCAGAAGGGAGCTGGTCATATCTGCATTTTAACAAAAAGGGAGAAAAATAAGCCTCTCGTTTGGTTGAGCCACACTGTGTTCAACTCCAGCCAACTGCAGCCCTGCTGCAGAGTGCTGGTAATGGCTATTCTGGAGTACAAACTGTTCACCTGTTCCAACACACAAACCACCGGAGGGATCCAAGTTTTTTTCCTCCGTGTCTTTCCTTTTTTCATTGCACTGCTGTGTATGTGTGTGTGTGTGCATATATATACGTGTGTTTGTGTGTGTGGATGTCTGTGTGCTTGTCTGACTGTATGCGGCTGTGTCAGGCCTGGGAGTCCATCTGGATGAAAAACAAAACCCTTGTTGCTTGCCTCATAAATGTAAATATGTGTAACTGGCTTTAATTTTTCATTCAACAGGGTTTGTCTTTAGATGCCTCTTTCGAAATATTTTTCACAGCAGGGAACAGATAGTAACACACCGTAATGTCGCCTGAGCAAAAATGCATGTAAAAGCACAGACATGTCAAACCAGACATGTGCACTTAACAATGCAGGAAATCGTATATTTAGCTTTTTTTTTTCATTAGTGCCACATAATTTCTGTCGTTTTTTAAAGCTGTTTTGGCAAGGATTAGGTTTTTGTGTCGCTCCCATTAATGAGTCGCAGCTGTCTGATAATGCCTGTATCTGTACCGTCCTCTGCACTGTGTGATCTGATTCTCACAATCCATCTCTATCTATCTTCTCAATCTATTGAATCCTACTTTTTGGTTTGGCCTCTAATGTGTGGCTACTTAAGAGGATATAGACTTCCCGTGCAGCCTACTGAAAGTAAAACCCCTCACAGTCCAAAGAGCTTTAATAGCGCATAAGTTTGTATGATTTTCGAGGATCAAGAGAGATTTTGTTGAATCAATCCAGATGATAGCTTTCCATTGTTAATCACTGACCATGACTTAATATGATCAGTGGCGTTAATAAAACGTTGTCTCAGATGCATTTTGAGGGATAACCCTAACCCTCTTTGTCTGTTCCACTGATCAGACTTTCAGTGCATAAGGTTTCACACAATCTTGTGGCTTTCTGTGCGTATGACTGGGATTTTTGGATTTATTCAAAAAGATGGCAGGCCAAAGGTCGGTGCAAATTGAATTATTTAGAGCACTCAGCAAAATAAGCCGGAAAAAAGAGATTATATATAAGAAGACATGTGTGCATATTTTATTCATCTGCACTTGAAACATTATATGTGGTTTCTTTAACACCCACATAGGATACAGAATGCCAAAAGCTAAACACTGAGTAATTTGCTTGATTTAATAAAAATCTGAATTTGTTGAAGAGCTTTTATTCGTTAAAACTTTTTCGTAATGAATCTACCTCCTACTGCAGTATCCCGCCTTTGATTTTAATCTCAAATAATATTATATGTGGTTCAGCTTCCCAGTAAGCAGCAAATATGTCGAGGCAAAAAAAAAAAATAAAGATCTTAATAAGCTCATTATATTACATGCACAAATTCAGGCAGCAAATAGCATGTAGAACATAGGAAAGGCTCGTATCAGCAGCTATTCTGTGCTCCGCATACAGTACACAATCACACATTGGACATGTAATTTCAATATTTCACAAACACCTGTTTTAATTTAACAGTTTCAGTCAAATTTACTTGTAAAAGCTTGATAATTTTTTTATTTTCAGTTCAGCTTTTGACACTTTGACAACCATTAATTTTCCATGTAAATGCCCTGAAAATTATTATTTTTTAAAGTGCTGTAATGGCTCTTTTTTTTTAATCTAATCAAATTAAGCCAAAGATTTCATATTTTCAGCAAGTTTGGGTCAAGTTCACTAAGTCTCTCATTTTTGTGGGCAAAGCGGGCTCCCGTTTGTACCCAACAAATATTATCATCAGTTTTGTGAGTGCGGTGTATGGCTGGCTTTTCCTAAATCAGGTTCTGCCACACACACAGCACCATCTTACAGAGATTTGTCTCTTTTATCTATTTTCTCTATTCTCTGTTTGCAGGAATCCTCTTCACTTTTCTTGCTCTTATCCCTCGAAACAAGATGTACATTATGTTTTTCAAATCGGTTTTTCGGATGACAACATGTTGCTGCTTGGCTTGCACTTTAAAATACACATAACTAATTATAAACTGATGTTTTCCACCCAACACTGTGTAAATCCTTTCATAATCTTGTCCTAAATCTATATTGGGTTGTTGCTCCAATTGGAAACAACAACAAAGTGAAAAAACAATTGTCTTCCTCATGTCTGGGTTTCATGTTGAACTAGCAGAATGAAGGTTTATGTATGTTATCTAAAATATGCTTGAGGAATTGCTTGGAAATCTGACAACCTTGTGATTATCTTTCCAGTGCATCATGTACTCTTTTAAATCCCATAAATGGTTATAAAAACATGTTTTTCGCAAGATATTTTTCATAGAAAAGTAACACAAAATCTAAAACCTTAAAAGGATTTACAGAAGATTACCATGGGCGCACAATTCTTATCATGCTATGTGACTAAAGGGTCACAAATGAGCAAGTTCAGCATGCAAAGACTTGAACGTGTAGAATAATCAGTGTTGTCTTATTGTTTTAGATGGAAACTTAAACACAGTCAATGGAGTGACTAACAAAAATGGCTGCCATGATGTGGCAGCAAAGTCCAGCAGTTCCCTTGGCTGGTCTGAAGTTACGTCTGTTGGCTCGCCACAGTGTGAGCCGGACACATCTGAACCTCTGATGGATGAAGATGACGAGGAGTTTCTTAATAATGAAGAAGACCAAAGTCACGACAGGATGAGCAGTACGTCCTCGCCACAGAGTCAATATGGAGACATGAGGGAAGCCGAGTGGGAGCCTCTGGCTCTGTCTGCCAAGGTGAACAGCTCAGACTGCAGTCCTTCCAGACTCTCTGAAGATGTTACAGGCAGGAATGGGCACGTGAAAGAAGAGCCTCACTTAGAATTAGGTGGTCCACTGGGCAGAGCGAACATTTTTCAGGCTGAAGCTTTACGATACAGGCTGCTCCCCACGGAGGCGGACAGTGAAGGGGAAGCAGAGGCAGATAGGCCGCCTCGGCTAGACGCCTGGGCTCTGGGCCTCCACGAGAGAGGCCTTGAAATGAGCCGAGGGAGGGTAAACCTGAGCCTGCTGGAGCAGGCCATAGCTCTGCAGACAGAGCAAAGGCAGGTCCTGCACCATGCCTACAGAGAGATGGACCGGTTCCTCATGGAGCAGATGACCACCGAGAGGAGGCACCACAGAATGATGGAGATGGACGGCAGACTCACCTATCATGGAGGAAAAGGTAATAAGAAATAAAAAGGTTGATCTAAAGAAAAATCCAGTTTCATCCAGTTTAAATCAGATGGACCACTTGTGATTTGGATGATTGGGCGCTCAGAAAACATTAAAAGGAATAAAAGAAGCATTTTCTTTTAGGGGGGTGGGGTAATCAGAGGGAGGAAATCCTCTTAAAGACTAAAAACATTTTGGCAACAAGTGAAGTAATAAATAAACAGTCTAAAATAAAAAAAGAACTAAATTTTCTGATGGAATTGCGTCTACTCAGAATATTGGATTTTGATAGGAATCAACTGGATATTTAACCATGACCATAAGTCTTAAATCCTCCTAAAGTACCTCTCATGTTTCCCTCTGATTCTTCAAATGACTGCAGCTAAATGTGTAATCCTAGATGTAATCTTTCGATGGGTGGGCATTAAGAAGTGAATGCTCTCCGTTAAACTGCAGCCATAACTAAAATGACAGATTAATAGATGGTATTGTGAAAAAAAGAGAGGCTGACTTTGCATGATATTTCAGTTTCTTTACCTTTGTGTAATATGCATTCAGAACAATATATACAATATAATATGACACTCATATTTCTTTAGTTCTACTCTTAAAGACAGCGTAGCTGCATTCATTTTGCCATCACTTAGTGGTTATGGTGTTTTCTTTATTGTAAAATCTTTCTTTATTGACTCTACAGATTCTCCACGGGCAGATAAAAAGGATATAAAGTGTCCAACTCCTGGCTGTGATGGCACTGGTCACGCCACCGGCCTGTACCCTCATCACAGGAGTCTGTCTGGGTGTCCTCATAAAGTCCGAGTCCCCCCAGAGAGTAAGTCACTAAGCGGTTCTGTGTGTGCAAACAGTGTAATGGATGGTTTACACTCACAAAAACGACCAGTTTTACATTTTACAATCAGCCGACGGTAATTGAAATCCTCTTAGCACGAGCCCAAAACAAGAAAGGCCTGCTTATACGTTTAGCTGAATTCAAAGACGTGCACAAAACTTTTCAAATAAACTTAAAGGATTTTCTCTCTCCCCCTCCCTCTTTTTCTCGTAATGTGTTGTAATGTGTGAATATTGAATTCTTTTTTTTTTTCCCCAGCATTGGCGATTGTTAAGTCATTTCAATGTAACTCAACAAACATTCAACATTAAACAGTAATGTTACAAAAGGAACAGAAAAAGTAATTAACTTTTTCAAAAAAGCACATGCTCTTAGACTGGAGGCCGTATTTGCAAATCAAAGGGCTAGCTAACGCAGTATTCAAAAATAAATAGACAACTCCAACAAACTAATTGGAGGATATGTACAGAAAAGAAGTTTCTAAGGATACAGAGCGGACCTTTAACGACGTGTTTGTTTTGAAGAATATAATCAGCTGTCTTGTTACGCTCTCTCTTTGCACTAAGCTATTTACATTTCAGCCACATTACAGCATTCCTCACAATGAGAAAAGCCGTTTGTGTGTGCGTGTGTGTTTTTTCTTCTTCTTCTGTCTCTGTAGGATCTTTGCTGTGTAGGCTCTAATGTGCCGGTTATATAAATCTTCACTTAATGCAGGAAAATGTATTTGTTTTATTTCCAAAATGCTCGGCATATATATACGTTGTGTGTTTACCATCCTAATCTTTAAGCTTGATTATGTCTCGCATGTTGCTAATTTAGAAATGTTTATCTTTGCTTATCTGAGCTTATGTCATGTCTGTCTGTTCTTTGTCATCCCCTCAGTCCTGGCGATGCACGAGAACGTCCTCAAATGTCCTACGCCTGGGTGCACAGGAAGAGGCCATGTCAACAGCAACCGTAGCACCCACCGGAGGTACATCCACAGGAGAAATCCATTAGAAACTCTGCACCCTGTTTATACATGAGTTACAGTATTAGGCTAATGTGTTTGATTTCCTCCCCAACCAGTCTCTCAGGCTGCCCCATCGCTGCTGCAGTGAAAGTCTCCAAACCTCAGGATGAGAGCCTGAAATGCAGACAAACACCTGACCGCTCACCGAGGTATTATGCCACATGACGTTTTCAGTGCTCTCAGTGTGGTCACATGCAGGAAAATAATTACAGCGAGCTCTGTAGTGGACTGAAGTTCTACAGACATAACTGAGGTTATGCAAAAAAGTGATAAACACTATTACTGTTAAGGGCGGTGTAGAATATTTTTATTCAGCAATCCCAGCAGAACATGCCTATTTTGAGCTTTCCAAGCAGACATAAGCAATGGTTGCTGGTCCCTGTGAGTTCCTCTCTATTAGAGATGATAAAAGAGCAGAACTCTTTGTTCCCTGTGGATATATCATGGGCAGGATGCCCACTCCTACTATATTAATTAGTCTGGCAACCTGGCTGTGGATCTACAACACACATCAGATCCCAGACTCTGAGTGTACAAAAGCACTGGCATCCCTCAATGGTTAAAAACAATGTCTGCTCTTTACTGCTTTATATTAACTTTCTAAGCACCTTTCTCACAAGTTCCTAGGCGATTCTTTACCACGGTAAAGCATTTTATTGTCATTTGTTTTCCTCCTCGTAGAGCCCTCGGCCTAATAAAGAAATTCGAGATGAACCAGCTGAACTATAGGCTCTCTCACCCGGTAGCAGCCTTACAAACTAGCCTCACAAAAGACATGGACAAGTACAGCAGAATTCGCTTTGATTACGCCAGCTTTGATGCACAAGTCTTCGGCAAGCAGCCTCTGATGGGGACCAACCAGGACCCAGAAATGATGCATTACCCTGATTGTAAGTTTCACACATTTTTTGAAAAAAACAAACAAAAAAACACTTGTAAATAAGGATGTTGGATAAATGTGGATGCTTTTTTTTAGCCACTAATTACAACCTCTATCTACAAACGACACAGATCTACATTGTATATATTTGCAAAGACTGCCCTTTATTTAAATATCTGTGATTGATGCTAAAACATCAACAAAAAATCTCCTCTTTTTTCTGGGTACTTTTAAGTTTGGGTTGAACACCTGGTGTCTCAATATCTAAATGATTTGCTAATTATTTGTCTTTTAGCCCCTCAGCAGTATCCTGGCTTCCTTGGTGCTCCAGGTGGCCGCCTGCCCACCTCTGGTCAACACAGCCCGCCGAGTCAATTCAAAAAAGAAGACGGTCTCCAAGCCGCAGCAGCGACAGCCGCCATCCTTAACCTCTCCACCCGCTACCGGAAGAACATGGAGGCTGTCGCCGACCGGCCCTTGGCAACCTCCACAAAGGTAATCAAATTAGACCACTTGGAAAGGTATTTAATGTGGTCATTTTTAAAGGAACTCTGATTTGTGTATAAAAAGGGAAGACATCAAAAGACTGGATTTGGCAAAGAGAGCCTGGCACTCTGGTGGCACAAAAACAAGGAGGTTTCCACTCTATAAAGCTTTAATGTACACAAATGAAAATTTGTGTAATCACATCAAAAGAAGAAGTACAATCAGCCTTCTTTCTCAATTACAACTACTCGCCTTTTTTTTTAATAAAACATGTGGTATTGTATTTTGTTTCGACATCAGCTGGCATGTAAAAACCTTGAACTGTTGTCTGAGAATGCATCTTGCCCGCTGCAGATGGCAGAGGATATTTTGCTTAGTTATATGATCCAGCATAGGCTGTGTGTCTACACCAGATAGTCTTTAAAAGCATTTGAGTGGATTAAGCCCATCAGATAAAGGAGTTAACATAGCAAAAGTTTAATTCACACAAAATCCAAACTCTTTTTGGAGAAGAGCATAGATCCAAAATCTCTTCTGCTGTCATTATCTGTAATATGGCATTGTAGTCAACTTTTTTTCCAAGTCACTTCATGATTAATATTGATCGCATTCTGTGGGTTACATACATGCACACTGTACTGTAGATGATTCAAGGTTTCCACACCTACACAGCACAGATCCTTGTCTCCCAGCTTGTTGAGCTGAGAATGTGGCCCTGTACCAGGTACCAGCCCACTGAATGAATAAAACAGTGTTAGCAAGTTAATCATCTGTTCTCGTTTACAGCTTAGTTGTCTTGGAGAGACGTACAAAATAAAGAACAGCTTTCAAGTCTGAAAAAAAGGGGGCCATATTTAGAGTGTGATATGTCGTCTGGTGCTTTAACTTATACGCTTTGAAATATCAAATGCAGAAAAACGCTCGCTGAAAACGGAATAATTTTGCACGTTTAAAGGCCGTATTTAGTCAGTTATATGGAAAAAAACACATATAGATTTAGAGTCTTTGTTTTTAGCTCCAGCTGACGTTAGAGGGAAAATAAATCACAAAAAGTCTGCGCATCCTTTAGTTTTACAGTGATGTTATTTTGATTAGGTACACACACCATCAAATGGCTGGATAATTAAACTGGACGGCCTCATCCAGTGTTCATGAAAATTATCCCCTTTAATTAATTTGAAAGATCTCACACACACACACTTCTCTTTGTTACAAAAAATAATGATGTATAGGGTCTAATGAAACATATGGATTGAATAATTGGTTCCATTTATGGGAAAGGATTTTAACATCTAATGAGGTACAACTTTTAATACCATAAAACAGCCATAAGTCATCATGCTATTGCGTTTCAGCACAAAAACGACAAACACATCTGTCAGCGGGGAAACTTATGCCACATTAAGCTTTTTAATTTTTGCTATAATAATGATGACCTAAAACCAGCAGCCACCCCCCAGCTGCCATCTTGGTTGTGTGTCCCAGAAAACAGATGACACAGCTGTCACTGAAAAACTACACACCAGTGATTATATTTTTTTTTGTGTTCAGCAGAATTAACGCTGGCTTAGTTTGGTACTTTGTCTGGTGTGAGATAACCACCGTATGTATTATTTAAATACACTGTTTGTTTGCGCTGCTTTTCAAGTCAGTTTTCGTGTTTACAGAGAAATGTTACTGGGGTTCAAGTCTGCCATATTGCCTCATTGTCATATTAATGAGGTATTGTGCTGTCTTATTTACATTCCTGAGGCTGTAATTAGAGAATGCCTTTTAATTTTATCCTCTGGCTTATTTGTTTTCATAAGCCACATCCGATTTATTGTACTCTTCTGTAGCACATCAGATTTTGTGCATTTCACCTTTGTTGTCTTTAGGACATGCTCATAGAGGTGGATGAAAACGGCACCCTGGACCTGAGCATGAAGAAGTGCAAGGAAAACGTAAAAGCCCAGAGCAGGACGCCTCCCGACGACCTGCTGTCTCCCCCTGAGTCCGCTGTGGCCAAAGGTGGGAGTGTGCTCATCAGCCCCGCCTTCTACCAGCCGCTGTGTGAGAGAGACAGCTGGGAGAGCCCCATCCCTGTCAACTTCAGCAAAGCTCGCATTTTACAGGACAAAGAGGTAAAAAAAGAAGTAAAATAAACAAGATTTGGATTATCCAAATCAGAAATGTTCGGGTCAAACGATGAATTTATATGCGAGACAAAATATAAATAAGAAAATAAACCAAATAAGTTAATGCCTGAACTCCCTCCAGGACTAATTAGGTTCTTTTTTTGTGTGTGTTTTATTCATGTATTTAGCTATTAAATATACCGTCTGCAGTCATTTCCCAAAATCTACCCGCTGAATTCTTAATTCTTCAGTTTCTCTGTCATTGTCACCAGATTACACAGATCTTGTAAGGAAACTGGGGGGAAAAATGAATTTTCAGGAATTTAGTATCCTGATATGTGTTACCATTTCATTTTCACCTTGATTGTTGTTTCATAGCATTTCCTTACCGACAGGAATTAAAACAAACAAAAAATGTATCAGTGCTGCCAGATTTACTCAGTTTTACTCAATAGTTTGACTAAAAATAAACTTAAACCTACCTAAAAAAATTTAAAAAAATCCAAGTGTAGACCTCGCCCCCAGGCTGAATGACATGCAGTGTTTCTAAGAGCATTTATGGAGACATGTTCTAAGGCCAAGCAGAAGCTCGAGCCAAATCTGTTAATCTATAAGATGTATGAATTATATTTACACTGAGGATGTGCTTATCTATTGCCCGAGGGTCTGAATGAGTCTAATCTGGGCTCTAAAGGTTTCGTTTCTTTTGATCTCACAGGTGGTATTCATTTGTACCACGTATTAAGAGTTGTCAAATTTGCCCTGCTTTTACATCACACACAACATCTGGTGATGGCACAGAAAAGAAGGCCCATACGTCGAGTTTGTACATCACAAACAACACGTGGATTAAATATGACTTTAAATGGATGTGTGGTTTACTACTGCAAGTGTAATCTCGTCTGCGTCGTGCACCGCAACCCCCAGGACTTGTTTTAAGAGTATTATTCAGGGATTTTGTTAATTATTCACTTTCAGGTCATTGCAGAGTGATGTCTGATACTTCGGACAGTTAAGGTCATGCTGTTATTTTATTTCTGCCTCAGCAGGAGGATTATGATCAGGTCTCCTTGGAAGACCAACATTACCAGGGAGATAGCAGCATGTTAAGCTCCAAGGCCAAGCTGCCATTACGGGATTCGAAGAAAGAGCTTCTGAGGTATGTGGGATTAAACAGCAAAACATCTCGCAGCAGCTTTATCGAGCCAGACACGTGTGATGTGATCATTCCTTTTAGCTGGCAGATGGTCAGTATTAATAAGAAAAAGTGTCACTCCAAACCATACATTTGTTCCAATAGTGGGTCAAAACACTGGAATGAAACTCACTGTTACATATGATTGTAACTGGTATGTCTGCAGGTTCATGTGGAGAAGAAATGTATCTATTTAAAAAGTGAGTTTTCTCCCCGTATGTCCGACCTAAGCTTAACACAACTCTTGACTCTTTGTAGTTAGAGTGCATGCTCTGCTGGGTCTCCTCACGAGAAACGTAGGATCCTCTAGTTTCCGCAGCACAGCCCCCCCCCCCCCCCCCCCCCCACCAGATCCCCTCCCCTGTGACATTCAGAGACATTATTAAACTGAATGTTGAGCAATGTAATGAAAAATTTCTACTAAACTTTCCGCTGTACTAACTCTTTTTTTCTCTCTAATGAACATAAAAAGGTTCCCCCTGTATAAGAAAGATTCAGTTCAAGCTTGGGAAAGTCTGTGGGAAGTGGAGTAATCTGCGTATTAAATGCTTTGTGTTCTCATGCAGCTGTCCGACCCCAGGCTGTGACGGCAGTGGCCATGTGACGGGGAATTATGCATCACATCGGAGGTACTGTAATTAATTACACTCTCATTAGTACCAGCTAGCAGATATATAGACAAGGGAAACAATGCTTATTGTTTAATTATGTTGATTATTACAAGTGAAAACTTGTCACTTGTAGCTCGTAGGGTTTTTTGCAGCATATGTCATGTGCTAAAAATGTGATGACACAAAAAAGCTTTCTCGTGACGAACAAGCAGAATTGTGTTTTTTTAAAGTAATTTTGTATAAATATGCAGTGCATTGTATTAAGATTATTTAATTCAGTCGTGATCAAAGAGTGAATTAAAATGACTGTTAGCTCTTTATCCTCTCTAGTGTGTCTGGATGTCCCCTCGCTGACAAAACACTCAAATCACTGATGGCAGCCAACTCTCAGGAACTAAAGTATGTGTTCTGAAAACTGTTATTGTTGCTAAAGGATTTTTCACATTAAACTAGGCAGCTTGTTTTTGCTTCAGCTTGGGTCATCTTGTTTTCCTTCCTTTCCTTTTCCTTTCCCTTTTCACTTCACATTATGCATGATTTCCATTTACTCAACATGAAGTTGTTTTCTATTTGTGCTACTTTTCTGCATATTAGCATGAATCCCCAGCTCTGCTCCCAGTCTTTTGCTGTAAAAAGCACCTGGTCTCTGTGTCTCTCAACCTGCAGGTGCCCAACACCTGGTTGTGATGGATCTGGACATGTGACTGGGAACTATGCTTCGCACAGAAGGTAGCTGAGAGAAATCATCACAACTGAGCATGAAATACATTTGTCAGATGCATGGCATTCAAACAGATGGTGAAAGTCTCACTTTAAAAACACGCTGCACTTTTTGATTTCTTGTTTTTCTCGATTCATTTGACTGCCTTTTTATCTGTCTATCCATCTATAGGCACATTTCAGCTACATATGTGCTAATGCAGTAAAACTTATCTTTTTTTTTTTTTTTTAAACATGAAAAAATTGCAACTTCCTAAACCTCACGGCTGCCTGTACAATTCCAGCCTTTATTGTACCTCATGAATAGATTCTTTCAAGTTAACTCACTGTCTCCAACCATTTTCAGCTTGTCAGGATGTCCACGTGCCAGAAAAGGAGGTTTGAAGCTCACACCAAACAAGGATGACAAAGATGAGCAAGAGCTTAAGTACGATTTTTTCTTCTTTCTTTTTTCTTTTTTGCTCATCCTATGCTGTCATGTTTGTTTGTTTTTTGTTTGCTTTTTTTTCTGTTTTAAAAATAAAACAACAGAAAACATTGGGAAAATGCGTCATGCTTTTGTGCCCGGGGGTATAGTACCTGGAGGCCATTAAGTTAAACAAAGAAAATAATACTTCTCTTGTCCTAACATTAGTGAATTATTTTCAAAGGATTAGTAACATGTTTTTTTTTTCTGCAGGATTTCACCAGGGTTTTTGTATTTTTTTTCTATTTTCTGAATGGGATATCTGGCTTATCACTCTTCACAGAGTGCTTTCTTTATAATTATAGTATATTAAGAAAATGTTGAATTGCCGGCTGTGATGGCATTGCACTCATTTGGAGCTTAATCACTGTTGTCTGTTAAAGTGTTATTGGAAAAAAAATATAATGGAATTGATTTGCAGCTTAAATCCAAAGTCTGATATATGAGCCCTTGTTTACTTATACATCTGGACACTGATTTTTTTTAAATTTTTTTTTTAATTACTAATGCAAGGGCACGAGCTTAGGAATTAAACTGGAATAGATCTCATACACATTAAGAGAGAAAGGAAGAGAAAGGGGGAGGGTAGCAAATGTCCCTAGATTATTGTAAATAGTGGGCCATATGGCATGCCTCCATTGTCCGGGTGCCTTGCATCAAGCTACCTACCTGTGGTAGATGTAAGTAATGGGACCGGTGTTGTTTTGTCCTCTAAGTGCTGCTTTGCTGTTGAGTAACAAAATGCTGAAACAGGCTTTTTGCAGCAGCACTCCACAGCATGTGTGCCATTTGTATCATCTCAGGTGACCTTTCACCTTTATCAATAAGGGAAAGGGTTAGCCACCTCCAAATTACATTCTTTCGCATGAGGGGATACATGACAATTATCTGTAATTCATGTCACTCCATTACTGACCTGCAGAAAACAGGCCTGAAAATGCAACTGACAAACTCTTAATGATATTCAATGTGAGTTGTGCTTATGTTTTCAAACACAAATACCATCCACCTGGAAATGTATACAGTGAACAGAGGGCCCATTCAAACTCAAGTTTAGAGGATTAGTTACTTACAGTTAATGTGATTTTTCATAGCCCATCTCTAGTTTTTGGCGACTTCATTTTTTAATCAGCATTTAGATGGATTAATCAACTTAATGGTTAACAAATCTTCCGGTCTAGTTATTGAAAGAGATTTTTTTTTATTTTAATGGTCCCAGAGATTTTTTTTTTTTTTTTTTTTTTGCAGTTTGACAATAAAGCAGTTGCTGTTGTTTTTGCGCAGCTGGATGGATTTTGTTCAGTGGGTACCACAAAAAATAACAAATGTTATTAAATGCAAGCTAGTTAGATTTTTCCGTAGTGTATGCATGTTTTCAGCGCCTCATCCTCTTTGTTTGTCACTACGGTAGGTGTCCGGTAATTGGATGTGACGGACAGGGCCATATATCGGGAAAATACACATCCCACCGCAGTGCAGGCAGTTGTCCACTCGCTGCCAAAAGACAGAAGGAGTCGTCCATCAATGGGATGCCCTTTGCCTGGAAGTCCAATAAACAGGAACTGCCCCATTGTCCCTTGCCTGGCTGCAATGGCCTTGGACATGCCAATAATGTGTTTGCCACTCACAGAAGGTGAGGCCGCCTGTCCTCCATTTTATCTCTAAACAATACCGCTAGTCGACATGTTGCAGTCTTACTCTATCCACAGTCTTGAAGATGTTAAAGTTTAGTAGTTTCGGTGATTTTCTCCTGTCTAAAATTGTCATTTATGGCCTGCTGAACTAGTTTGTCCGGTTGCCCGCTGAACGCACAAAATATCAAGAAAAAGTACTCCGAGGAAGAGATGATGACTATCAAATTTAAAGCCAGCAGTGGTAAGCTACTCTGACATTTTGTGTGGCATGGCAAGTTTTTTTCTATTAGTGACACATATACTGGTACAAAAAAACCCAGTGAATGAATAAAATAAAAAAATCTGTGATCTCTGCTGGAACATGATAAATTAGACTATCTCCTCTAACCCAGGTGTTGAAAACAAAGATGATATTCAACATCTGGATCATGAAATAAAAGAACTGAACGAATCCAACATGAAAATAGAAGCAGACATGATGCAGCTCCAAACCCAGGTAAGTATTTACTCTCACAAAAATCATTGGTTAAAATAAAGGCGCGAGATCTTTGCCCGCTCAATTTGATGAGATCCCTGTTGTTTTGTACCCGAAAGCAGATCTCCTCTATGGAATGTAACCTGAAGACAATTGAAGAGGAAAACAAGATGATCGAACAGCACAACGATAGCCTACTGAAGGAGCTGGCTCACCTAAGCCAAGCTCTTATTAACAGTCTAACAGACATTCAGCTGCCTCAAATGGTACAGTAAGCCTTGACCACAGTATCCACTCCAGCTCACAGTGTTTAACCTGTCCAGAAAAAAATAAATAATCATTTTCCTGAAATTGTCATTTCTGCTGTGCTGTTTTCACTAATAGTCAAACATGTTTTTGTTGCAGGGGCCCATCAGTGAGCATAATTTTGAAGCCTATGTGAACACATTAACTGATATGTACAACAACTCGGAGCATGAATACTCTCCAGAGTGCAAGGCCCTCTTGGATAATATCAAACAGGCTATTAAGGGCATCCATGTTTAAGCTGTGGAGCTACCAAGAGGTTTCTTTGACTTGGGATAATGACACTAGATAGCTCTATTTTACTGAAGAGTGCTGGCTTGGCTGCATGTATAAGACAAGGCTTTCGGAAATGTGTTTGGCATTTTCTGGTAAATACACTGCACTGAGAAAATTACCAGCCAGATTTGTAATGCTTCTACTGTTTCTGCATTCACTCGATATGTTTATCCTGGTGAGATTTGTTTTTTTAACCCCTCTTGCACTTAATTATTTTGTATGGTTTGCTTGATTTTAATCTGTATGTGTTCATGTCACTCTTATATTATTGCTATTTATTACTATATTTGTTCATCAGTGTATTTATTTCCTCGATTTTTATTTATTTCTAAAAACTAAATGCGTAATATTTGAGAAATCAGTTTGACTTTCTGCACATTGTAAATTACATAGAAGCACATTCCAATTTCATGGCATACTTTCGCCACCTAGTGTTGAAAAACCTATATTATTGTTAGTATTATTATTATTATCATTATTATTATTATTATTAGAACATAAGTTGAATCTCCCTTCAAAGTGAAAACCTACCAAAACTACTAAGCATCAATGTTTTTAAGCATTGCTTTCTTTCCTTATTGGAGACTGAATGTATGGTAAGACAAAGTGAACACCAAGATTTAAAAGAAAAAAAAGAAATTGCAATGCAAATGTACTGTACCTTTTTCTACTCAACCAATAACAGCTGAATGCAATGAGGAGGTGACACTGAGCAAAAATGCAACATCATTCTGTGAACTGAATGTCGGATACTGCTTTGCATAGTGTGACCACAAAAAGAGTGCAACAAAAATCAAAACGATCACTTTGTCAAGATGTCTTTCTTTTTTTTTAAAAACAAAACAAAAAAATATAGATATTAAACTGCCTTCTGTGCACACTTTTAGTGTGCATATAGTATGTGCCTAAATGTATATGAATCCATAAAAATATACAAGTACTATGTTTTGTGGTAGGACAGTATTATGTGAATGGTGTCTGATTTAATATACAGTACAATTATTTTCATAGGCGGAAACGTTCCTGATGACTGTTTGAAAGCCGTTGTCTCAGTAGCTGTAATCTCAGAGTCAGGTTTTGAAATATCATGACTGAGATTGAAAGTCTGGTGTTAATTTGTTTTGTTTTGTTTTCTTTGATAGCGCAGAGAGGGGGCAAATAAGAAGGAGTGGATATCTCTTATCTGCTTAAAGGCCTTAACATTTCAGCCAGTCTTACAGTTTGAACATCCTTGGGCAGATTTGAATAGTAGCTATTTCAAAACCGAGCTGACGACCACTGCAACCTGCATTTTAGTTTCAATCATTACAAGCAAAAAAATAAAAAAAATATAGAAAAATGATAGTTGTTGGCTAATCAGTTGTTTGTTTGCATCAATTGCACTTTTGTATATGAGTTATTTTGTGTTTTTAGTTGCCCATACTGACCTTTGATAAAAGAAAAGGACCGGCTGGTTAATCCCCAGATAATAAAAAAAAGAGAGCTATCCATTTCAGCAATACATTTCTTTTAATTTCTGCAAAAAGACATCAACAACATGTAGCCTAGGACATTTTGAAGATGAAAATGTAACAGCAGAAGAGCCA
The DNA here is from genome assembly GCF_963969265.1 of Rhamphochromis sp. 'chilingali'. Taxonomy (NCBI): domain Eukaryota; kingdom Metazoa; phylum Chordata; class Actinopteri; order Cichliformes; family Cichlidae; genus Rhamphochromis; species Rhamphochromis sp. 'chilingali'. Next base: position 20,124,714 of record NC_137943.1, on the reverse strand, counting down.
AATTACAGAAAAACAAGACCCTGTTTTATCCAAATACTCGACACATTTTAAACAATTTTAATCTTTTAAAAACTGAATCACAGTCTTTAAATCGAACGATCTTTTTCTTTGTAACTTCTTATATGTAATTCCTATACCACACATTGTTTGCTCAGGAAGTTTTGTGAATAATATTTATTTTTTTCCCTGTTAGTATTTGATGTTTTGTAATGTGAAATGCTTTTTTGTGGAACGATATTAGTATGATATGAAATTGTACTGTATTTTTCTTTTCTTTTACATTAAAATGTAATGCTTTTTTCAGTTAAGGTAGTTTGTAAATTTAAACTTCCTATTACTTTTAATATTTCATAATAAAGATATGCGCTGTGTTGTACAGTTTGTGTATGGTAGAAATAAACTTTTCAAATGGTTGTGTGGTTTCTCAAACGTTTTGAGTCCACCGTGAATTGACTGCATCCCGTTTTCCTCCCCAATAAGTCAGCAGGCGTCAGCTTTCACGATGCATTAGCATCACCTAGTGGTGAAAAACAGGGACTGGATCAGCAGACGCTGGCAGTTCTCTGTGTGCAGTTTTTGTGCCATTTGGGGCTAAAATGAAAATAAAGGGATATCATGGCTTTAGAGCTTTTAGCTGTTGACTGCCACAGGTTCAAGTACAGATATGTATCTTTGCTACATGCCAATCCTACCAATGAAAAACACTGTAGACCTCAATAATGTCCCATATGTTCAGCTTAGAGATGCAACTAGTGATCATTATTGAAGAAACGCCCCCAATATTCAATTATTTGTTTAGTATAGTGTATAAAATGTAAAAACAAAAACAGGTGAAAAATGCATTTCCTTTAACCAAATGTGACATCATCCATTGCTTTTATTGTCTGACCAACAATCCAAAGCACAAAAACACACATCTTCACACTTCATAACTTACATTAATTCAGTTTTACTTTAAAAACAACATAAAAGGCCAATCAATTATCGAAATAGCCAGCTACACAAAAAAAGGAAAATATCAAGGTTATCCATCTGGACCAAGAGTCAGCCTTTTATTAAACAGAGATGTAATTATTTTAATAGAGTTGTGTCATTGCTGTGACAGCCCTCCTGTTGTCTCAATGAAAGTCCTGGCCTGTTTATAATGGTGAGTGGCTGGCATAAGGGAGACCTCAGCTAATGCAACCCGCCTGGGCTTTCCAGGTTATAACACCTGGATCAGAAAAACTGGTCAATCTCGCTCTTCCACTGCACTTGGCATCCACCCCATTTGATGTTTTATGTCTTGGTTAGCTTATGTTTAAACAATTATCTATTGTTCAAGTAAACCTTTTGTGTGGATCCCCTTTTTGTCACATAAATGCGACATTATGAAAGTTGTTATGGTCCACTGAAACAGTGTAAAATGTTTTGTGGACTTCAGGAAGAATACCTGCTGGATTGCTGTAATTAAAAGGCTATCATAGGGTGAGAGGCTGGGTACATCTTGGACACGTTGCCAGTCTGTCACAGGTCCAACATAGACAGACAGACAACCCTTCATGCTTACATTCACACAGTATCCCCGTTTAGCCTAACATGCATGTCTTTAGACTGTGGGAAAACCCAGAGACAACATCAGCTTTCTTTGAACACAAGATTTTCTTACAGTGAGGTGACAGTGCTAACCAGTGCACCGTCGTGCCACCCTAAACAGAAAACTCTTCAATTAAAAAATAATAATAATAATGATAACAAAACAAAAACAAAAACAAAATGCAACTTTAATGAAATAATGTACATTTAAGAATGTCACTTTTTTGATTACTAAAAACAAGACAAAGAGGAAGGCCTTGAGACCGAAATAGGACCTGATCATTCCTAAAAACTTTAATCATGCAACAGAAAAAGAAAAATATAAGTAAGTAAAAAGTAAAATAGGCAAGTAAAAAAAAAAAATTAAAATGACAAAATCACTGTCACTATTTTTCAACTTCAGTGTCAATATTATTGGACTTTACTTTTAAATTTTACCCAAACCATCATCATCACTATTATTATTTTATTTTCTATTGCTAAAGTAAAGTTAATTCCAGCATTTAGGCACAGGAGACAAAGCGGGTTGTCTACCGTCAGAAGGTCAATGGTTCGATTCCCAGCTACTCTAGTCTGTCCCTGTAGTGTTGTTCTGCAAGATACTGAACCCCAAGCTGCTCCTTATGCATCCATTGCAGTGTAAGCGGGTAAGAAGGTGCTTAGGTAGAGAAAAAAGTCCTTGTATGAAAGTGTGGATGAGGCTTGTAGTTAAAAACACTTTGGGTGCTCAGTTATAGTAGAAACGCGCTAAATAAGTACCAGTCCATTTACTGTTTACTGTGATTACTATCAGTTAGATGGATCAGAGTTTATATCTAAAATGCCTTCCATATTGAAATGTCCTTGTTTAAAAATAAAAACCATCAGATGTACGCTTATGCTGCACCAGTAAAAGAAATATGAGCTAAAGTATAAAACCAAAGTTCAATATGTGGTGGGAGAAAACCACATACAAAGTTTGAGGTAGGCATGCAGACAGACACACACACACAGGGCATGCAAACACATTTCCTGTCACACCACACAAGGCGCCGTCTTCCTGTAAAGGACATGTTGTGTGTAAACTGCGAGAACGTGGCAGATATCTAAAGCCTCTTGATGGCTACGTACACTACAGTCGGTTTGAAGTGAGTATAAAATTTACAAGGATTGTGTGTATGTGGAGAAGACGTGTGGGAACACTGTTGCTAGTAAACACTTTCTAGGATGATCACACTGCTGTGCACAGTATCACTAAAATCGCGAGCTGCAGACACAAATCATGATGCTAAAAACATGCTCTTAATGGAAACGTTGTTTGATTTACTAGTCAGGCCTATTTAGTGGCCCATGAGTGACATGACTAATGATCCTGTATGAGGTATTCAATTACTAAAGACCCTCGAATGAACCCAAATTAGAGACTCAGCTTCCTTGTGTATTTTGTACTTTTAATAATTTGTGGTTGTGTAATTGGAGATCAATACCTCCTGCTATATAATTAAATCACTGACTGAGAAAGTACACAATTTCTACACAAAAGACGAGCATCTGCAGGAGTGAAGGAGCTTGCACCACAGTAACAGAAAGTAAATTCAGCAGAGTCCAACCAGATCATGTCTTTAAATATATTCTGTTATTTTTTATTTCTATTTTATGTCAAATCAGGGGAAATCTACTATTTTTTTCATGGTTCCAGGTCTTTGACCCAGTGTTTGGTATTCTGGACTTTGTGAATCTTATTAATTTATTATTGCTTTGATCGTGAAGAGTGGGTTACATTTTCTAGTTTAGTTTTTTCTTATGAGTTTTCTCATTATGCTATTTATCTGATTCAGGGTTATTTTAGGTTCTCCGGTTTCCTTTAGCGCTCCCCTCTTTCTGTCTTTTCCTCAGAGTCTCGTCTCTGTTTATTTACCTTCCTGTGTCGCTCTCTCTCTCTCTCTGTCCCTTGCTCTCTGTCCATCTCTCTCACCCTCTCTTGTGCCCTCTCACTCTTTCCCTGCATCAAGTTGTGTGTCTTAGTCTGCATTTCAGTGCGTTTCCTGTTTTATTTTGATAGTCCTTGTCTCTTGTGTTTTACGATCAGTTTCCTTCTCTTACTTGTTATGTCTAATTTGTTCCCACTGTGTTTCCCAGCTTGTGTATATATTGTCTCAGTCTCTCCGTGTCCCTTGTCGGAGTGTCTACTCGTTTGCCCTTGTGTCTCTCAAGTTTCGTATTTTTAGTATTTCCCACTTTAGGTTCTCAGTTCATTTTGGTTTTTCCTTGTTTTGTATCAACTTTAATAAATGGTTCGTTTTTGTTTACTGGTTCCTGTTGTCCTGCGTAATCTGATATTGGGTTCTCTCTCTTCCTCACACGACCTGCGGCCGCAGATATTGCCACTTTTTGCTTACTGTTAATTGAAAAATAAACAAACAGGTGGATCCCAGCCTGAGCAAAGACAATAAAAACATAGAGTTAAGCCCAAAAGTGAAACAACAATTTTTAGGTCAAGGGGTCTAAGAAATGCACTGCATTAACTGTTTAAGTTCCCATGTTCAGAGGCTCAAATATAAATGGACAGTGGTGTCATGGTCAGGTGAGTGCTGGTCTTCCAATATTTTATGTAAATTAAAGCAGAAATAATATTTGAAGATAATGTGTCAAACTTGTGTTTTGTAGCTCTTCACTGGAATTCTTAACAGGAAACCCAAAGTGATATAAGTGATGGAGATCATCATTAGGTTGAAAAATTAAAATAAACCTACCACAGAGAGAGCAACAACTTCAGAAGTGGCCAAATCAACTATCTGGTTCAGTCTCGACAAGAATGAATTCACTGACCAGCTCAGCAGTGCCAAAAGATCTGAAAGATGACAGAAGACAACTGAAGTGGATGATGACAGATTATTTCCTTTGTTAAGAAAAACAATTTTACATCAACTTTGTTGATCTGACTGCATGCTTTCCACAGTCTAAAACATTACAAAGAGACAAGCATCCTACTATGGGAAGTAAAACCTTAGTACAATACAAAGCGTGTTTAGAGAGAGCAGACTTTAGACTCATGTGTGTCTGCTGACCACAACTGCTTCCTTATTAAACCTGAGGACCTTCCACTCCCACACACTTCCCCAACAGGCCAGAAACCATCTGCAGGCTAAATTTAGGCCTGCATATTAAGGGAGCTCCTCTTAAGGGAGCTGTGTGAGGTTAGAAGGTGTGTGGAGCTTTCCAGGATCTTTCTAAGTTTAGATTCTTCCGTTAAAGTCACGGTAATGAACAAGAACAGTGTATCATGAGTGTAACTTACATGCTTTAAGATCAAAACATCGATGGAAATTATATTGCTGTAATGCACATTAGGCTATGGGATGTAGCTTACAGTAAGTTTCTTATGTAATAGAAAGTATATCTCATATATTACACGAGCATCTTATCTGGTTTTGAAAATTTAAAGCTGAAAAGAAAAAAGAAGTTATAACCAATTTAACATGAGTGATGGCGATAATTAGTGATGATAAGGGGAAAAGCTCATTTTCGCGAGGTGTAATAAATGATAGATTTCTTGCTGTCTGGGGCAAAGAAGTGTGTCAGACTTTTTAGATAATAGATTTTTTTCTATTGACTTTGATATCTGATTCCTTTTATAAGGGCACGAGGAGAGGAATATATATATATATATATATATATATATATATATATATATATATATATATATATATATATATATATCAGTTTCCTATAATGTTGGAGCCTGGCTATGATTGGAGGCTTTAGGACTCTTTCTATGAAGTCCTTGGTATAATCTACCAATTATACAACACCTGAGTCTGAAACACCTCCAGAAACTACATACACAGACACTTGTGAAAACACTACAGGCAGCTACATAGAACTAATTAAAAAATAAACATTGAAGGTGATTAGTTTTCTTTGTCACGTAAAAAGGATAAAAGTCATTTTAATATAAAGCATGACGGATCTGGGGAAAACAGTGTTTTCCTACTTGGACATGGAATACTTTCCAGAAAGATCCGTTGATTTTCATAACCATAAATCCATCCAGCCGTTCATTTTCTGAACAGCCTCTCCATTCGGGGTCACGGGGGTGGGTCTGCAGCCTGTCTCTGTCGTCAAAGGGCGAATGGCAGGGTTCACCATTTACAGGTCGCTAATCTATTACAGAGCCAACACAGAGGGACAGACAGTTTAGCATTACCAATTAAACTAGCATGCATGCACCTCGATTGTGGGAGGAAGGTATAGTAGCCGGAGAGAATCCACACAAGGTCCAGGTAAAACCTGAACCCTCCACCCAGAAAAGCCTCAGCCAAGAATCCTCTAGCTGTTTGGTGACCGTGCCAACCACTGCACCATAATGCCACGATTTCAAATAGACCTAACCTTAGATATGTTTTGCTTATATCTATTAGTGAATTTAAAGGCATCATAATCAGTGTGGTGATTGTTTTTGTCAGGGGTATTTGTGCATTACTAGTGCATCTAAATAAGTTCTTTTTTCCTAATTTATTTCTAAAAGATAAACTTTAATATGTTTTATATTTATTGCATGTAAATGTAAACATTTCAACCTTTTTTGCTTTAAATTTAATTTGATTATTATGGTTTGTAGCTCAAGATATTTAGCTATATTTCTTAAGATAGATCAAAAAAGGATTTAGAATAGAACTTCTGGAAAGCATGCTCATTTTATATGCTCAATACTTGATTATGACCTCTTTGATGAAGTGCTGCATCAATGAGGCGTAGCGTGGAGGGGATCAGGTTCCAGCACTGCTGAGGTGTTGGTCTGATAGCAGCCTTGAGATCCTCTGTTTTTCTGGGCTGGGTGATTCTCATCATCGGTACTCACAGTACTCAACAGAAATCATAGATTCTCTGTGGGATTCAGGTCAGAAAAGTTGGCTGCCCAATCAGACATGCCACACCATTTATTACTAGTTTTGGCACTGTGGGCAGGTGCTAAGTCCAGTTGGAAAAGGAAATCATCATCTCCATAAATGTTGTCAGCAGATGGAAGCAAGAAGTGGTCTGAAAGCTCTTGGTAGAGGGCTGTGTTGACTTTGGACTTGATAAAACACAGCTGACCAACCATCACCACCACCAGCAGGTGACACGGCACCCCTAATCATCACAGATTGCAGAAATGTCACACTGGACTTAAAACACCTTGGATTCTGTCCCAGTCTTCCTCCAGACTCTAAATTGTGTTTAAAACTTACTTTCATCTGAAACCTTTGGACCACTGGGCAGCAGTCCAGTTCTTTCTCTCCTCACCAGGGTCAGATGCTGCTGCTGATGTCACTGGTTCAGCCATGGCCTGATATTAGGAATGCAACATTGGATATCCTTTCCTGCAGATGTCTGTGCGTGGTAGCGCTTGATGCACTGACAACAGCCTCAGTCCACTCCTTGTAAAGCCCAAGCTCTTCAGTTGACTTGTCCTGACAATTCTCTCTGGGCTGCGATCATCTCTGTTACTATCACACTTTTCCCTTCCAGGCAACCTTCTATTATTACGCTTCAATACATCACACTGCAAACAGCTAGCCTCTTCAGCACTGACCTTCTGTGGCCTAACCTCTTTGTGGAGGTTGTTGTGGATTTTCATCTTGACAACTGTCAATCAGCAGTCTTCCCTATGATTGTGGTTGTGTCTAATAAACTAAACTGAAAGACACAAAGCAAAACTCCAGTGTCACCTCTCATTTCTTTAAATTTAAGATCTTTTATATTTTTATATTATATTAAGAAAATGGGAAATAGGTGCTGGGATTTATTGAAACATATACAAACAAACATGGAAATACAGCATTTAAGACAAAAACGGAGGTTGTACAATTCTAATGAGCTTGAACATCAATAATTAGTATGACCACATTTATTCTTCAACACAGCCTAAACTCTGTCAAGATGATCCCGCCTCCATCATGTTTTACAGATGATTGTAGATACTGTTTTATCTCTACCTGACTTCCTTTGTACATATTGATGACAATTTGAACCAAAACATTTAAATTTGGATTCTTATTTTCAGATCAGTTCTCATGTGATCTGGCATATAACAGCATTTTCTCCCCTTTCCCCTCATTGAGAATGGCTTCTTGACAGCCATTCTTGAAATGAGACCATTTCTGAGCGGGCTTCAGTGAACTGGAACAGCTGCACCCCAGAAGGGGTGTCTGTAGCTCAAGAGGTAGAGCAGGACACCTACTAACTGGAAGGGTTGTGGTCCAGTCCTTGGCTGCTCCAGTCTGCATGCCCAAGTATCCTTGGGGAAGATACTGAACCTCAAGTTGCTCTCTGATATATTACTTATATAAAAGTATCAATGTGTGTAATTGTTAGATGGAAAGTCAGAAGTGTTAAGGAAAAAAGCACATGTGTCAATGAGTGCATGTTGTGTAAAGCACTAAGTGCTAGAGCAGAAAAGTGCTGTACAAGAATCATTGACTGGAAGACTACATTTACCATCTCTGAGGTGCTGTGTCTTTGCTAATTGTTTTTTTTTTTTTTTTAAGCACACGACTTTCAGACACTCTGATGCATTTTTTAGGCCTGTTACTTCTTTTGTTCTCGACATGTCCAGTTTCCTCAATATTTTAGGGAGGCATTGCACACCATGCTAAGATATGCCAAGTTTTCTGCACATAGCACTTTGGGATTCACCTTGTTGGTGCAAAAATGATAACAAAATTTGACACAGTTTATCTCTGGCATTTTCCATAGATTCAACTAAAGAAATTTGAACAAACGATTTTTGTGACAAGCTGCTAGCAACAAAATGCCTAAAAATGCCATTTAAAATTGTTTATTTGCTAAGTCATCTGTTATGTGTAAACAACACCGGTTCTTCCCTTTGGTAAGGTACTTTTTAATGCTTGGTTCATAGGTCAGGGTCAAGCGACTCAACAAAGAAACAAAAAACAAAAAATATTCTTCTTAAAATTATGCTTGTTTAAAGTTTGGAAGACCTCTAGAAAACCCAAAGAACTGTTATTTAAAATCAGCTTTTTGGAAGTAAAATACAAAGAAAGGTGAAAAGTGACTCAAAACCTTTGCACACTACTTTTTGCTCAAAACCATGATGAAATATTCTAAAAATCTGAGATACTGAATTTCTGAGTTTCACCAGCCATAATATTTAAAATTAAAACAGCAAAAACTTTAAAATACTCTGCTTTATATGTATTAAATATAGACTTTTTTTAAAATAAAAATGTGAAGCAAAACAACTTTTTTCACGACATTCTACATTTGTGAGATGCACTAGGAGATTTGATGTTGTGTATCTTGCATAAGTTGTATTTTGTTGCATTTATAATATACTAAATTTGTGCTGCTACTATACCTCGAATACGTCTCTCTTCTAGAAGAACTTTGATTTGAGCGCAACGTCCTGGTGAAATAAAGGTAAACAAACATAATTTAAACGCGCACACAAACACTAATAAAACAAAATCCCAGTTGGTTTTGCAAAGATAAACAGATAGCATAGATAGCAGCGAGAGCAACAGTGCTTCCTTCTAACGACGTTTTAAAACCACGTGACCTGTGTTTACATCCTCTTCTCAGCTGTTTCTTTCTTCTTCCACTTCGACACAACTGCTTGCTGTTGCTACTTTATCTCTCCAACCAACCAGCTGGTTAGTTAGCGCAGTAAACTAGTACTTAACCAATTGAAGAAGCTGCTGGTGTGTGAAAGTAGCTGTCACTGACCGTCGCACTGAACAGCACTTTACGAGGAATGAGTAAATGCGACACGGCATTGTGAGTATTTCTTATTTGGATTTCGTTATTTAGCCAGCGGCTGTTTGTGTAAGAGTTACACGCTTTGTGTTGTCGTTGGCAGCTGTATTAGCTTTTCGTGGTGTGACACTGTTAAGTAGCTGCGCTGTGTGTTTGCTAACTGTGTAACGGCAGGATAAAGAGGCGAGCTTACCTAACCTGCTTTGTCTGTTTTTAGTGATGGCGCACTCAGGCCCACAAAAAGCTAACGTTAGCCCGCTTTAACTGCAACTCGCATAGCGTTGTGTTGCACTGAATGATAACTCAAACCCTCAGGTTCTACCTGGAACACATAATTTCACATCTAAATTCGTATTCTGCTTTATTTCTATGTTGAGGAGCGCACACGCTAAAGCTGTGAGTGGGCCTGGGGTGACTTTTCTAACAGAAGTGCGAGCTTTCTCGGGCGAAATTATACTCCGAAAGATCTGATTTATGATCGTTTTTTTTCCTGTGAGAATATTTCTGTTATGCTACACGAGTCTGATATTTTATCCTCTCCTTACCAAACCGGTTTAGCTAGTTGCTGTTAAAGACTGGGGTTAATCGCACTGCAGAGAGCTGGCCAGCAACTGCGTTTTGGTCGACAAGTGGGAACAAAAGCTGCATGAAAGCCTCAAACACACCACAGCCTCTCGCTGTTTGACAGCTGCTTTAATAAGTGCTTGGCGTATGTTTCTCACAGGTGCGGACGGCTTTGATTGAGGGTGAGCCGTGATTAATAACGCTTGACAGGGTTTCATGAAAACGCCGTTGTTGTTGTTTTGCCCCATCGTCACACGCAGTGCGAAGAAAGTCTGACTGGCCGCTGATTGGCTGACGAGCTGCGGTCTGTGTGGCAACCGCGAACACGTGACCAGGTTGCGCGCGGATTGGCTTCACCAGGTGTCAGTTGTGGGAATTTGGGGAACATCTGTGTACACCATTGCATGTAAAAACCGAGAGACCAGAAAACGGCGCAAACCTGGGGACTGCATTCCTCCCATAAACAGCACCTCGCTGGGGAGGTGTCACTGATCATATCTTAGTCCATTCAACAGGCTAAAAAAACCAAATATATGTAGGTTGTGATACCTATATAGATATACAAGCACCACAACTTAAAAACTAAAGTATTTTTTTCTGAATTCTGATGAGTATGACTGCAACTATCTTATCAAATAACCTCATGATTATTAACTTAATACTTATATGAGCAAGGGACCAGAAAATGGAAACCTTTAGGCTAAGCCCTTGCCATAAACCTCATCTTATTTCATCGGCGTAACTTTGTGCTGAACATTGGGGGGTCAAGATCTCTGTCTAAATAAATAAATAAATCTGGGTAAATTCCCAGATGATTAAACATGCATAAATAGTCTGTTGATTTTCTTCACTCATTTCAGTTATTACCAGCAAAATAATTGCAAGATAATTCATAATTTTATTGGGAGGGGGTTATATTGGTTGGGTCTGATTATTGGGGGGAGGGGGGGTCATAACCCCCCTGGAAATTACGCCCCTGTCTTATTTTAAAGTTGTGGTCAGAAGTTTGCATACAGGTGCGACTGTTAAAAATAATTTGGGGCTTTTAGTGATTTCTTTCAACTGTTCTTTTTCCAGGATGAAGCGATTGCACAGCGCACATGTAACAACTTAAAAAAAAAAAAAACACACAAATTGGTTTACATTTGTTTTTAATTTTCTCTTATCCATAAGGTCAGAAGTATACACACAGCTTAAATATAAATACACTATAACATACCCTCGATATAGTTGTTTTGGTCCGCAACGAAGTGCGATTACTGAGTTCACACCTGCACCAAGGATGAAAATGTACCAGTGTTGCTGCGATGAGAGGAAATAGGTTAGGGTTTTCAGGAACAACCCAGGAACCACCAAGGATGCAGCCTGTCACAAACTGGAAACTGCTCAAACCCGAGTGTCACTGTCCACAGTGAAATGAGTTTTACATCATCAATGGACGGAGAGGGTGCAGACCAAGAAAGAAGCCCCTACTCTAAAATCAACACCTTCAAGCTTGACTGAAATTTGCAGCTGCCCACATCGACAAGGCAAATGCTTGGAGAAAAGTTTTATGGTCAGATAAAACAAAGATTCAAGTATTTGATCACCACGACAAGAGGCATGTTTGGAGAAGTAAAAGTGACGCTTTCAAACCTAAGAACACTGTAGCAACTGTCAAGCACGGTGGTGGTAACATCATGTTCTGCGGTTGTCTTGCTGCCAGTGGTACTTGTACATTGCACAAGGTAGATGGAATAATGAAGGACTACAAAAGTTTGAACTTCACCTTAACTGTACCAGCAGGCCATCGCTCAGTATCTGCATTTGCGCTTGAAGCCATTTATAATTCTTAACTTGTTTGATGTGCTGCTTACCACAACAAGCACAAGCATAAACTTTGGTCTTTTAACTGTATTTTCATAAGTTTTACAGCTTTTCCTACTAATGAAAACCTCCCTAATGGCCATTAATGCTACACAAAGTAATTAAACAATAAACCTGTTCCACTCCAATGCCCCTGGTACCAGAGGCGAGAGGGAGAACTCTGGTTTAACTCCATGTACCGCCAGATCTGTTACTTGAATATAGACATGGGTGGTATCCACTGAAACATCAGGATCTCAAAGCCCACAAAACCACTCTGACTAAAATTCACTGAACTAGCAGCAAAAGAAGACCGAAACTACGCTTCACGTTTAAAAACAAACAACAAACAAACAAAAAAAACCCCCCACTGACTATAGTGATTTTTCTGTTACTTTTGCTTTCACCACGATAAAATCGTACTTCCTGCACTGCTTTCTCTCTGTGTACTTTGAGACCTGTAGTTTCCCATTTAAAAAATCTATTTGCTGCATTATTCGCTTTCTTATTTCGGACCAATCTACCATTGCTATAGAAATCTTTTATAACGACTAGTTAAAAAAAACCACAAAAGAAAACTGGACAGTCTGAGCAATGAGCTACCTGCTTAAGATCAAAGTGGGCATGATGTGGCCCGCGGTGGAAAATGAGTTGGACACAGTTAGATGTTCCAACAGGACAATGATCCCAAACACACATCAGAACTGGTCTTCAGTAAAATGAAATCAATAAAGCAGGCTAACATTAATATTCTGGAATAGTTTTCCTAAAGCCCTAACCTCAACCTTATTAAAAATGTGTTCACTATGCTTAAAACCAGAAAACCAATCGATTTTAATGGACTCCACCAATTCTGCCAAGATGAGTGGTCAAATATTCAGCCAGAGTTATGCCTGAAGCTTGTTGATGGCTACCAAGGTCGAGGTGCAACTCGGTAAGAGACATTAAACTACTCAAATATTTACAAGGGTGTATTTATAACTTTGAGCCTGTATGCATGTATACTCAACAGTTCAAAGAAATCATTGGAAGCCCAACATTGCCATGACACTCATGGTGAGTGTATTTAAAAATCTGTCCACAAATGTAGCTATATGACAGGTGCACAATAGTCCACAGGACTAACACAGAGCCAAAGCAGACAAGAACGATGAGTAGACAATAGCTGGATGCCAGAAGCAGGGAGTTCTTATGTTTCTGGATACTAAAAATTAGGTCTGCAGACATGACCCATAACTATCCACGCATTTAGTGTGACTGTGAGATGCACCACCATGCACGCTTACACTGAAATTCATAAATGCCGTTGTGATCCCTTTTTTTTTTTTTTTTTTTTTTTTTTTTTGTTGCCTGTCCCATTTGGTTCTTTAGCCATCAGAATTGTTGTCTGAAGACCAACAAGGATACCCAATGGATTTATTTTGCCAAATGGATCATCATGGCCTTGCCGTATTGGTCCATTTGATCGACCTTTGTTTTTATTATTTATTTTATTTTATTTTCAATTGTTACAGACATGAGTGAGGGATAGGAAAGGGAGAAAGAAAGAGGAAGGAAAAGAAAAACAGAAGGGGAGAGGGACAGTGGAAAAAGGGAAAAAAATCTCCTGGATCACCTGTTGAGAGAGAGAGAGAATAGAAAACAAGCAAAAAAAACCAAAGCAACATACTAAACACAACACCATCGCATTAATCTAGCTAAGTGCAAACAGCAGTAAATACTAAATATTCAATGTTGTTGTGCAGCACGCAGGACAGACAGCGCACAATGTGCTTTGAAGTAGCAGCCAAGAAAGGTGTAATTTAAGTCTACGAACAGTGAACATCCGTGTGGATCAGCGCGCTTGTATTCAAATGGTTTCCACATGTAATGGTCTGCAAGAGGATGTAGAGAATCATAGCCATGTCCCCCAGGGCATGAAGCAGGTATGGAGGAGATCCAGGCCCCAGACATCCAGAGGCCCCAGACATCCAGAGGCCCCAGAGTGCGAGAGCCCAAGGAGGACCACCGGAGGGGCATCCGTGCCACCCTCATGGGAAGGGCTGAGGATCCCCAGACGAGGGGTCACCCAGTAGCCACCGAGCAGAAGCTAGAGGGGGCTGCAGTGGCGTGCCCGCCGGCTATGGCGGCCACCAGCTGTGCCAGAGTGAACCGAGCCGGAGGCCCGAGGGCCCCCCGCGCCCCGGAAGAGGCCTGGCGCCTGTTGCTCGGCCACCAATGCACCGACCCCTGAGGGCATCAGTCAACGGCAGGGAGTGTGGTGAGGGGAGATAGCCCTCCACACTTTGGAGGTCCTGGGAGTTCCCAGAGAGGTGGAGTCTAAGACCCGACCTGACATATAGACACAGACAAACAGGCACACACAGACACAAACATGCATTCCCACCCTCGTGCACACATATACAAACACTCAGCACTCACCCAACGTAAGGATTGACATAAATGGACACGTACACACAATCACACTCCCCAAACATACTCTATATCCCGAGTCCAGGTACCCTCGCCCCCAGAGGGGGGAAACAGCACCCAGACCCAAGAGATGTTACCCTTCCCCCCGGGGTGGAGGCAAGCAGACCGTCCCAGGCTCTGCAGCAGCAGGGAGGCCAATCGGACAGCCAACATCTCCTCCCAGCCCCCCCGCCCCGATGGCTAGTAGAGAACGGGTGTGTGTGAAGACCCCATACCTCCCTCCCGCTCATGTGTAGTGTTGCTGCGTGTTGCTCTAAAGTGCATTTAAAACAAGGGAGAGCATGGTGCTGCTGCCAGAGAGCAGCAGGTGTTAGCACGGCCCCTCCCGAGAACCCTCAATGTCTACATGGATTTAAAATTGAGAGGTGGGCACCGGTGCCAGAGGTAGGTTTGAGTACACAGACCGTCCACTGGACACCGTTAACGTGCCCACCCTCAAGGCCATGTATGTATGTGTGTATATATACACACACACCCAGCACGCCCCTGCGGGCGGTTTATCCTTCAAGCTCGGGTCCTCTACCAGAGGCCTGGGAGCTTGAGGGTCCTGCGCAGTATCTTAGCTGTTCCCAGGACTGCGCTCTTCTGGACAGAGATCTCCGATGTTGTTCCCGGGATCTGCTGGAGCCACTCGCCTAGCTTGGGAGTCACCGCACCTAGTGCTCCGATATTCATGTAGCCCCTTCCGCCAGGGTTACTTGCGTAGTAGCATTCCAACAATGCCCTGTTTTCGTCTCTTGCCCACCGATGCCTTCTTGTTCCAGTAGCCCACTTTTCGTCAGGGTGCCCTGGTTCCTCAACACCTGACGCGGACCTTGTTGATCCGGGCGACGTCCGAGCCGGCATGCCTTCATATTTATCTGTCTCGCTCATGTCTGCGGTAGGCTTGCTTAGCATAGGGGGTCTAGCCTTAGGACCCTTACTGGATACAGACGCCCCAGGCAGGAATCGAACTTGCGATCCTCTGTTCCAAAGGCGTGTAGTCTAACCACTACGATATCTATCGATCGATCGATCGATCGATCGATCGATCGATCGCAGGTTTACTTTATGTAAACAGGATTAGATCGCGGCCACGCAGGTATGTCCGCTTCATTTATACGAAAGCAACAGCGATATTCCACCACTGTTTCACCATAAATAACATCAATGTAACTAAAGACAATGCAGCACCTGATCCATTTATTAATTTCACACAGATACATACAGGTCATTTCCTAAAAAAGGGAAATGTACTATTAACATTCTATTACATGTATGTGATTATTACAGATGTAATTCATATTTCAGAGTAGCAATTGCAAATTACTTTGTGTAATCAAGATGAGAGACCACGGCTATAAAAGCGAAGGTGGATTTGGGAAGCCTGTCGCAGCCATGTCCTGTCCGTATACGCGACCCACCCATTGCGGAAGGTGCAAGATTGATAAGGAGAGTTTTCAGAATTCAGCGTATATTGCGGGACAGACAGGATCCTTTAGCTCAGCGCGACAGTGTGCTCATAGAGAGATATCGATTTTCCCGTGAGGATATTATTTACTTAACCAACTTGTTGACGAGGGGGTGCAGGACCACCACCTGTCTTTTTTTTGCTCTGCCCTTTTCTTGGTTGCTGTTATAAACAAACAGATTATTCCAGGGTCTCTTTCCAAGAGACGAAAAGCAATATAAGTGATAAATATTACCATTCTGTAGAATATTCTTATATTTCACTTTTACCTGTTTCCATGTTCTAGTGGGTCCTGTTGTGGCTCTAATGTGAAAGGGGATATAATATAACATATTATAATATAATGTAATATAATATTGGATAATATAGTGTAATATAATAAATCTACCCTACCGCCTACTGGTGTTGGCCAGGGGGGCCGATGGCGCGATATGGCAGCCTCGCTTCTGTCAGTCTGCCCCAGGGCAGCTGTGGCTACAACTGTAGCTTGCCTCCACCAGTGTGTGAATGTGAGAGTGACTGAATAGTGGCATTGTAAAGCGCTTTGGGTGCCTTGAAAAGCACTATATCAATCCAATCCATTATTATTATTATTATTATTATTATTATTATTATTAAATTACTTACGAGCCCTCTCTCCTTGCTTTTGCAGCCTTTGCAGTGTTCCCTTGCGTTCTGATTAAACTCTGAAACTCCTGAAATCCCTCACTCAAGAGTTCTTGCTCTGCTGCCGAAAAATACCGACATTTTCGCCGACCAATCAGAGGGTTGCCGATCAATGTTTCCACTATCGATGCGTAGCCCCTTTTACGACACCCAGTGATGTCACATTACTGCGTCCAGCTGTACTAATCGTCAACAGCAGGTGTGTTCGGGGAACCGGATTAGCGAGCTCACGGTTAGCGCGATGGTTTGGTCTTGGATGTGTCATTTGATCTTGGATGTAGTGAGCGACGTACGAAGAACGGGCCCCAGGTGGCCAGAAGGGGACGGGGGGGGATGTCTCCCCTGCACCCTGGTGACACACCCGCACCCCAAGGCCCTACCTGTGTGGGTGGGTGTGGTGGAGCGGGAAGAGGGAGGTAGCCGGGGATGGGGAGGAAAAGAAGGGAGGGGAGGATGCCCCTCCCTAGGGCCAGCTCCCCCGCTGACCCCAGTAGGCACCCCCGTCCTCTGGTACCCACCAAGGCAAGGGAGCCCAGGCCCATCCAGACCGGGGCCTACGGCAGCAGCACTGCCAAGCCCCACAGGACCTGGGGCAGCCCACCCTACCCCACCGCAGAGGAAACTGTACCCACCCCAACATTCAATCATCTCCCAGACTACACAAGACAACAGACATCCAGGTTAAGTTTATTCTCCACCTCTCCTATGTCTCTCCCCCACCTGCAGTGGACTCCTGCAAGGATGGAACAACCTCCCTGCCAGTTGAAGAGCCCCCCAGTTAAGCCGATGCACAAGAGGCCCCCTGTGCCAGGGCTGAGCCCCTGTGCACCCACCCGCCCACAACCTCGGTGCCACACCGACGAGGACCGAAGCCCCCAAGGCCCAGCCAGAGCCCCAGCACGGAGGCGAAGCACCCCCGAACCCCAAACCCCCACGCCTGCCCCGGATCCACTCAGGAACACAACCCCCGGGTTAAGCCCTCCAGGGATAACGTCTCTAGGGGTCCTCCAGGCGCCCTAAGCCCGTCCCAACTCCACATCAACCACAATAGCTAAGGCGGGACCAAACCATGACCCCCTACCCCCGCTAGGTGATGGAGCCGATCAAAGGAGCCCAGAGGGATTGATCTAATGTGGTGGCAGAGGCTATATCGAGACTAATGTGATCTATTAGATGGTTTCTATATTGGCTAGAATTAAGATTATTTTTTATTTTTCCAGTTCATGAGGACCGTTTTCTTGGCGATGCATAGGGCAGTAAAAACCATGTGGACTGTATTAGTTTCTGTAGTGACATCATCCAATTTTCCTGTGCCGTTGTGTTCAATATAGTTGTTGATACAGTCATAAAAACAGACAGCAGTACTGTGTTCCAGGCTGATGGACCATCAAAAAGTCTGTGTTCGGGGTCCTGACCAGTGGTAAAGCTGCCTGTTGATGTTATTGCAATTAAGGTTTAAGCTCCACTGACCTGGAAAAAAATTAAAAAAGAAATATCTTGAAACAAAAGTAGAAAAACATCATTTCAGAGTATAATAGGAGCAGTTACAAAACCAGGTGTATTCCAAACCAACAATGGTAAATGCTGATAGTTCGACAACAGCAAGTTGCAGTCATAGTTATCTATTGATTACATTCTTATGTTTGAGTAAAAATCTATAGATTTCCAGAAAATATCCTTGAATATCTTGTATTTTTTTTGCTCTCAAACTGCTATTTTAAATGTGTTGTTTAGGAAACTGTTTAATGGATTTCAAAGGCAACATACAAATAACTTCATTTTAACTTCTTTTTTTCATCTAGCACCAAACTGAGATAAAGTAATTCCTACTTGAGTAAAAACATTGCTTTGATTTTGACCCAGAAATTCACTCTTGTCGTGGGACTGTGTGACTCCTAATCATAAGTACACAAAGACGGCAGGGGCAAAAATTAGAGGATTCAAGTAAAAATAGCTGGTGGATTTTAAAAAATATATATTAATAAATCTGAGCGGGTTCGCACGAACGAAGAGTCGGCCCCTGTTGTTAGTCTGGTACAACACACACCTTTACTGTCATGTCCTCTCGCTGTTTGTGGCTAATTAACACAGAATCCCATGGTGAAATTTAGACACGTAACAAAAACACTTTTTATTTGATTGCTACCACCACTAGCCTGATGGTGGAGCCATAGGAAAAGCCTCTCCATGACCTGCATGTGCGCGGGTTGTACATTGGTCAGCAGGTCGTCATGGTGAGCAGCACACTGGACTCCAGGATCTTAGTTTGTCATGCAAATAAAAGATTAAATCTTAAAGAGCGATTACCATTTGCACCATTTAGTGTAGAAATGCTTAGATCTGGCCTTTTCAGTACAACACGAACAGGCTCAAATCAAAAGTAATCCTAAATGAAAATTCTCTCACCATCATTGCAGCTTCTCATGGGACTTGTGCAGATCTTGCAATGAAATGTATTTACTGTATCGTTAGGTAAACTTCACATGAACTAAGCAGATACAGACATGGATATGACACAATTAGGTTGAATCTTATTGGGTGCACTCTTTAAAATGGAAAGGTCCTGACATTGGAGTGCATTGGTGGTCTGCAGGTCAGAAATATCATAAGAGAGATGTGGCAAATTAAACAATCCTGGCATTAAATCTAGGGGAGACATGACAATGATGGTGGTAGAAGTGCAATTTCCCAGCGGGGGAAAAAGATTTTTATTGCCTTTTTATTTTGGGGAAAAATTGACTGATTTTATACGTGTAGTTCTGTATTGGAGACCACTGAAATTAAGTGCATCTTGCTTCCAGGAGGACTTTGTGCAGATGCTACGAAGCAAACCTCCATTTACATGCTGTAGTTATGTCTGACCTGGAGTCAAGTATGTTGAACGACCAGTAACGTAAGAGATCAGCTCATGCCACAGGGAAGATGGTAGTCATCCTATAGTGAAGTGAAACTCAGTGGAAAGACTGTAAACTGTTCACTGTAGCCAGTTTAATGTGGGGTTTTTTTTTCTTCTTCCTTGCACTTCCACTGTTGCTTTTTTTCCTCCTGTTCAAGCCAACTTTGTAAACTAATCAGCATTCAACCTATGCACAGCATCATTACTGTTGGGCAACGTGCTGTTAGCTTTGTGGAGGGCTGCATGCAAGTCCAGCCTCTGCCTTTGGTTGAATTCCAAAAATCTCTCTCTGCAGAGCAAAACAGACATCAACATTGTACTAATAATTACTTACATTAATTATTACATAAACACACAAAACGGGGCAGTAGACGTTTGATCCTAACTTTTTCTGCTGCAGTAAAATTGAGACACAACTATCATAAATTTGCCTCAAGAAACTTAAATTAAAACAAAAGTTGAATCATGAATGTCCTCATCTGTCACCAGTACAAATGAAGTACTCGAATACAGCTTCTTATGCAGGTTTAAAGTCCAGCTTTACAAGGTAAATAATTATGTAGTTACATAGTGACCTTGAAGTTGGACTGCATTGTTGTCGAATTTCCCAGAGGAACCCACCCGAGGGATTAATAAAGTTCTATCTTATCTTATCTTTTATGTCCAACTTTAGGAGCTGGTAGAAATTCAGTAAACGGGTAATAGAATTAACTTCACTATGAGTGTCAGCGAGCCTTAACATTATAGGTATCATAAAAGTAGACTTTATAGGTGAACAGCTTTAAGTCCTCCTATTGAACCTTGTATTTATTTTCATTGCTTGAATCCTAGCTTTACAGCATCAGAATGACTCCGGCCTGCTCTTTATAGCACAATTGAGACTAGTTTCTGTACCTTTCTTACAAGATTTACCGATTAGTTTTCTGCAAATACAAATTCTGTTGGAAAAGTGCCGCGGTATTAAGCCACAGGCACATAGGCATTTAGTTTCTTGTTTTTTGCCAACAAGGCTGTAAATTGTCTGAGTTTACACACTAAATGCTATTAACCATTGGGATTATCAGTTTACCTCACATTGTCTGCTGATCGGTCGAGTGCTTGTGCTGGTGCACTGCCTAAACAGGCCTGTCGTATTTGGTTGCAGCTCCAGAGCTGATCCTGTGTTGCTGGAGGATCTGTTACACGTTCAGTGAGGTGTTTATAACCGGGTCAAGCAGACACTCATGACCTGATACGCTGACGCACTTTCAGTTTGTGGGGGGCCCAACTCGGGACGTCATGTGTGTGTTTACCAGTGAATACTTGTTACAAAGAGGTATTTTTCTTTGCTTAAAATAAGCTTATTGCCTGGCTGGTCTTTCTTGATTTGTCTTTAAAGGACTTTGTTAATAATCAGAGGTTTGAGTGTACAGCAGTGCCCAAAAGCACTTTTCTTGAATACCTCCACTGACCCATTTTTCTGGATTTTCTTTCAATGCTTACAGAGTGAAAAGGAGGATTAAAAAAAAAAAATACACCGCTGTGCATCAAGTGATGGTGAGCGAATCAATGGTTCCTTTTTTGCCAATGGAAAATTACCTTACTAGGCCTCCCACTACAAAGTCACCTCTGAATTTAATCTTTATTAGCTGAGTCAGATGTGGAGATGCTGAGGAGGCAGAGAAGGAATTCAGAACCTGTCTCCGTCGGCTGAATCACAGGGTGTGAAGGGTTTGATATTTTTTGTCATCAAAGCATTTATAAAATGATGAGAAACTGGCACATGTCAGGAGTTTTCTCTTTACAGCTACTGTGCTGTATTACATAGGAAATCCATGAGGTCATTATTTGTAATGTAAGCACCAAAACAGCAGTTCATATTTCAGCTGAAGCTCAGCCTTAAATGGCAGGTTTCACAGCTGTTTGACATCTTTCCTTCCTTATTCCTTTTTTTGACACCTCATCTTTAGTCTGAGCTTAGTTGTAAGAAGTTCAAATAAACAGCAGTTTTATTTGTGTAATTGTGTTAAGTGGCCAGAAGCAGCTTAAGTATCTGGTCAATCAACAGTAATAAAATATTTAAAGAAATTAAAATTAGAGCTGTTTTTTGTTTTTTTGTCTTTCTTTCTAAAGGGAAAACACTCCCACTTAATTTGATTCAAACTTGAGATACAAATATTTAAAACTATTGACTCTTTGTGTTTGATATGCTGGTCCTGTTGTGTCTTCACAAACTTCTTGAAACACTTTTGTTTTGCTTAATTATTTGACTTTTACCTTTTTCGTTGGCATAGAATCTCAGTCGTCTTGGCTAATGCTGATTGTAACCTGCTCGATGGTGACTGGGTGATGCATTTTAGGGCAGGGCAAAGATGCACCTGTACAAAAGATTTAGAAGACAAAAAATCCCTCCATAATATAACTGAAAATAAAAGTGGATCATAGGCAACATAACTGTATTATGTGCACATTCTTGCTTACAACTAAAATATTTTTATAGCCCGACTGATAGGCCGATATTATCAGTCGATATTGGCTATTTGTTTGTGATTTATCTACATAGAAATTTAAGTAAGTTTAAGTAAAGATATGACAGGATTTGATGCTGTGTAGAGGGCGCATGCACAACCTCTTGATCCAAGCAAAGTCAGGGAGAACAAGTGAATGAATAACTCCACACACGTTTAAAATTCTATATTGGTTGAGCTCTAAATGGCTATGTTTACAATGTCTGTCTTTGTAGATATCCATCCATTCTTGTTTGTTTATCCTTGTTAGGGTCACCGGGGGCTGGAGCCTATCCCAGCTACCATAGGGTGAGAGATGGGGTACACCCTCGACAGATCGCCAACCTGATGCAGGGCTAACACAAAGAGACAGACAACCATTTGCACTCACATTCACACTTATGGGCAATTTAGATTCTCCAACTAACCTAACTACTAACTGCATGTCTCTGAACTGTGGGAAGAAGCTGGAAGCCTTTGTAGATATCTCTTATCATAATCTATCATAAACAAACCTGTAATTTAATTAGCATCAGGCTAGTCTTTGGGCTTTGACATTTTGGTGATGTACGAACTGATAACTCTCACATTGCAGATTTTGCTGGAATGGTTGCATTAGGGAAGTTGTGTTTGGTTTTTTTTCTTTGAGATTTCTCAGCGTGCAGGCTTGTATAGCCAGTGCTGAGGATCAGGAAGTCTTGCACAAGATTTGGATATTATTTTTGGCTTGGGAAGGAAAAAAACCTCAAACTGTTGTGTTTTCTCATAGGGCTTTGGAGTTGACGTCACGCCGCAATGTATTGTGGGAGCGCGGCACCATTTTCGGGGTCTACGAATCAAAACAAACACACTGTGTTGGAACGACGATTACACGATGCTTAAAAGCAGCTCAAAAGAGAATGGACTGTATAGAGACCGATTGCGTCCAGAGGCGAAGCAGCGGTACTTGCAGAAAATAGCGTGCATCGGAAATGTGGACCTGTATGAAATACGGCTGTTTTAATGCTGTTTCTAGAAACTTTCATATGTGCTGTGATGGAAGCTTGTGTCCATCTTGCCCTCCTCTAATGTCAGCTTTCTGTTACATCACTCCACATCTGCCCTGTGGACATAACAGACTGCACAGTAGAATATGACATGACATTGGGGGCACAGAGTCTCAGCTGCAAATGCCTCGCAGCAGGTTTTTATTGTGAAAATATCTGAAAGTCAAAGGATCCAATGTGATTCTGAAAATATTGGTGATTATTTTTACTATTGATTTACTGGCAATTCTTTCTGTCCAGCACATTTTTGCAGGGCTCTAACAGTTTATAAATAGCATTTAAAACCTTAAATGATGAACTGTTGGCATTTGTCTTTTGGCAACAGCGAGCCATGTGTTATTCCACAGCCTCTGTAACAAAATTTAATTTAGGGTCACTAACTGTATTTGTGCTGTGACATGCCTGATATGTGTTGGGGAAAAGGGTCTACATACATTAGATAAAGCATAAACCACCAGTAGAGGGGAAGCCTGCTTGTCACTGTACTACTGGATTTGTTTCATCATTACAGCTTGATGGCCATTCTTTCACAAAGGCACTGCAGATTTAATACTTTGTAAATCTGTTTCATCCTGAAGGGATACTTAAAAAAATGGTAGTAAAATACATGTTTCATTCTTTTAGTCCCTTTCTCTCACTCATCAATTTTTCATCATAAGACAATCCCAGTTGTGGATTAATAAAACTGTTTTTATCAGCACTTTAAATCTGCACTTCACTTGTAGATTTAACCAGACACTGCTCCCTCACAGGCGTTAATGTCATAGTGTGTTCATCTCACTTTTTTGTGTTTCTCAGGTCACTTGCTGCCTGGACATGAACTCTGTCTGAACTGACACGAGGAGCCACAGCGGCAGCACAGCCGTTCATCTCCATGCACCTCTGAGGACGAAACAGTCATCCTGAATACGAGTTCACCCCTTAGGGTTTCTCTGCTCTTTTCACCATGGGGGGAGCTGTGAGCGCCGGAGAGGACAATGACGACCTAATTGATAACCTGAAGGAGGCTCAGTATATCCGCACAGAAAAAGTCGAGCAGGCTTTTCGGGCCATAGACCGCGGTGACTACTATTTGGACGGCTATCGGGACAATGCCTACAAAGATTTGGCCTGGAAGCACGGTAACATACACCTGTCTGCTCCGTGTATATACTCCGAGGTGATGGAGGCACTGAAACTGCAGCCGGGACTTTCTTTCCTTAATCTGGGCAGTGGAACCGGCTACCTGAGCACAATGGTTGGCCTCATCATAGGTAATCTTGGCTTACCCTTATTGTGGGAGGTGTTTAGATGTTCTCTAAAGTCTACACGGACAAATTTAGAGGAAATGATTAAGTAACTTCAATAAATGACATCACTGATGCTACTGAATATGGTCTTCATCGATCAATTGGTTTATAATACGTTCCCCAAAAATAGCACTAAAAACCTAATAAATGTCAGATAAGCAGTGTATATTTGCATATGTTCAGATTTGAGAAGCAGAAATCAGCAAGAATTGGGCTTTTTTTTTTTTTTTTTTTTTTTTTTGCTTAACAGAGGCCATGAATTAATATGCCACATTTTTGTCCCCCCCCTCCCCCTTAGGGCCATTTGGTGTAAACCATGGAGTTGAGCTCCACAAAGATGTCGTTGAATATGCCAGAGAGAAACTGGATGACTTCATAAAGAATAGCGACAGCTTTGATAAGTGAGTATATGCTTATGTTTTTTTTAAGCTCACTTTCTGACTACACATTCACCTGAATCGCTGGTGGTTGCCTGGTGAACGGCTCTCGGCAGGAAACCGCTATGCACATGACCGCCTGTAAAACGACGAGTAAGTGTTCAGGCAGTTTTTAGGCTGACGTTAGCCCTGCACCCAAAAAGCAGCCTTCTCATTCATTTAAACGAAGCCAGTGAGTCAGTGCAGCGGGGTGCCAAAAAAAAGGACTCCAGCAAAACAAGTCATTTGGCACAAAAAAAAAAAGTTGAACCAAGCTCAACTTTTGCTGCAAAGCATTGTCCTTGGCAAGGTGCCGCACTGGTTCCTCTCAGTATGCAAGTGCTCATCCCTGGTAGATTTCTGCCTTACTGAAATACGGAATTTCTGTTTGTCATGCACCAATTTATCTGTCAAACATCAGAGTTGGCCAATTTAGTCTTATTGACTGCTGCTTGCAAAAAAGATTGAATACATTTATGCTTATTCAAAGATGGTAAGTTGAGGCACTAAAAGAGTCATGCAGTTATTTTGGTTTTTGGTGTGTGGGGGGGTTATAGTGCAGACTTCTTTGATCTTTTTTTTTCTTACAGAAAAATAGATTTTAAAAAAACCCAAGTTTTATTCATTGCACATAATTTACTTATAATAGTTGTGGCTTTTCACAGTTTTTGAATGCTGTGTGTGACTTTTACAAAGTGCTCTGCTCTGTTGTGGCATCTCATAAGCCTTTAAATGCATTAATCTGTTACTAATTGTCACACCGGTGCAATAAATGGGTTAGCTGTGCTAACCACCTGCTGGCTCCAGCTGCATATTTATCATAAAGACATGAGAGTGAGAGTCAATCCTCTTATCTAACGCCCTGCCAAAAAAAAAAGCTAATAAATGTATCCCCCAAAACATAAAGTGTCCTCTTGAAAAAGAAGTAGCTGTTACTGAATAGGAGGCACTAGTGACCGTTTGCCGTCTTAAATAAGTAATCTCTCATGTATATTTCTGCCACAATCTACAAATGTGATGGGCTTTGCAAAAAAACCCCAAAAACATGATTTTATTCCTTACCTGTCTGATTATTTCTTTCACAGGTTTGAGTTCTGTGAACCTGTCTTTGTGGTGGGGAATTGCCTTGAAATCTCCACAGACAGCCACCAGTACGATCGCATTTATTGTGGCGCTGGAGTGCAAAAGGACCATGAAAATTACATGAAAGTACTGCTCAAAATTGGAGGCATTCTGGTGATGCCTATAGAGGATCAGGTAAGTGCTGCAAGTCACCGGACTGATACGAAATCAACACATTGTGATTGCTGCTCAAAATGCTAACGCACAAGGGAAAACAAGGGAAAATGGCTTTGACCTAGTAGGCTTAGTTATGAAACTTTCCCATGCATTATTGAGCCGCGGCTGCACCTGGATTTAAGCAGCCGTGTACAGAGTACGCACAGTGCTGTATAAATAAATGTTTTATTTAAAAAGTACGACAGGTGAGTGTGGACAGTCTGCAGGGCATGTGAGAGGGCACTGAGGATATTTCGGGATGTTGGTGGGGAAACGGTTGACAGCAACCTTTTCCAGTAAGAAGTTTAAAGATTGTGACGGATTCATGGTCAGTGCGTTTGGGCCATAAAAGGAACTGAAGTAAAGCGAAGCTTGGACTTGATAAGATATCGTAACCCAAGGGTTGAATGTTTTATGTTAGTAGTTATACAGGATGGCACTCTGAAGTCAGACCATAGAGGGAAAACATGCTTAAAGGAAATCAATCAGATTTTATACTTTTTTTTTTTTTAAATAAAGTAAAAAGGGAGGGGAGAGGGGAGCAGCAAAGTTATTAATCATGGCAGAGAAAATAATTAACACAATTCTGATCTAACAGCTTGAAAGCACTAAAGCCCCAGATTTACCCAGGCCATGTTCACACTGATGTGGATAATTTTCAAAATGCATCTTTTTTCCTCTGTTGTGGCCTTTCATCAGCACCAAGCTGACATCCCCCATCTCCATCTCCTCTGGAGCTTTTTGAAATTACTCCCCAGAGTGGACAAATATGAAACACCCATTCAGTAACCGGAAAGGCGGTGTGGAGCTTTCTGAAAATGACACCCTTCAGCACTGTTCAGATATTATGCTGTGCGGAAGCAGCATTGAGAAACTTTATTATCTGTATCCATCCACCCACCCCCCCACCCCCCACTCATTTTATACATTGACACAAGGAAGTGAATTTTATGGATGTCCAAAGCAAACCATAAAAATCTTCATGCGTTCATTTGGGAATTACTGTTAGACTTGGAAAAATGTCAGAGTAAAGCCAAAGACTGCTCGGTTATGGCAAAAATACAGACATTGGGAAAATTGTGGATTTATTATGCTATCATAAAGAAGATGGTTGTCTTAATCACACAGAGACTTTGCAGTATGTCTGTGCCCCTTACAGATGGCTATGAATGGATGGACTTCACAGCCTCTTCTTTATCAGCCCCCCTCCAAGCCTCATCACACCTCCCCCTGCGAAGTTCTAACAGTGCACACTGAGTCAGCAACTTTAAATGACTTTAAACGTGTTTTGAGAACTGTCACAGTGCAGACTCGTTATGACCCGAGCCAACATAATGGGTGATTGATGTCTCATGTACCGTAATTGTCGGGCTATAAGCCGCTACTTTTTGCACAAGCTTTGAACCCTGCGGCTTTTAGTCAGGTGCGGCTTTTCTATGGATTTTCCATGATTTTTGTGATATCGTAAGACGATTTGTTTTGTTTGTTCCGCTGTTGTACGGCACTACGTTGCCTGGCGGAAGGATCGGGGTTCAAGAGTGGTATGTTAGTCACATGTCCGTCCGCCAGGCAACATAGTGCCGTACGAAGTAGCGCGAAAAACAAACTTCAAAGTAGCGCTACGCATTCAGCGGGAGGCGTGGATGACGAGCGGCGATAAACTTGCGAAAAGCAAGTTATGCCCAACTCCACCGGTGGATTCTGACAGCGTGGAAAAGTGCGAAAACATCCACGATCACCAACGGATTTTGAAGGGCTGGACTGCTGCATGATGGAGAGGAGGACACCGCCACGGCCCTTCTGAGGGTGTTCGACTCTGACACTGACAACGAGGATTTCTTTGGTTTTGAAAGTGACAACGAAGGAGAGAAGCGGAGAGTGGATGACGAAGCCATCCTGAGCCTGTTCGTTTCCGACATTGGAGAAGAGGACTTTGGTGGTTTTAGAGCGCAGGAAGAAGAGAAAGATGGTGAATGACTGACTTTTCTTCTTGTTAAAGCCGTGTCACTGCACCTGAGCCTAAAAGGTAGTCCGAATCTATTTTTCTGGTGTGCTGTAGGTTACTGTTATGTACTACATGTGCAAATATGTACCCATAACTTGTTTTTCAAAATATTAATAAAAGGGGTGTGTCTCCAAACAGCCATCTCTTTCCTGACAATTCCCTTTGTGCATATTCTCTTACATATGATGAGTCAACATTGAAACACCTGCGGCTTTTAGTCAGGTGCGGCTAATGTATGTACAAAACAGGATTTTCCCCTGATTTTAGCTTGTGCGGCTAATATTCAGGTGCGCTTTGTAGTCCGGGAAATACGGTAATCATTTATGTCTCTTGGATTAATCTTCTGTCTTTTCATATTGATATGTCATGAAGCAAAAGGACAAAGACTTTAAGGCTTTTAGCTTTTCAGATGCAAAATGTTACTGTTTCAATTTTATCTTTCACATTAGAACCCGGCTGATTTATCAGCAGGTCGATGTTATCGGATGATGTCAGCTATGTGCTGCTACAGCACTTACAGTAGCCAATACATAAAATTTGGAAAAGTGTCAGGAGAAACTGTTCAACCAGTTTTGACATTGAATAGTTTGTCCACTAGAGGGCACGCCGCAACTTTCCTGTTGGCAGTACTTGTTTGGAACAAGCAGCTGAACCTAGCAGAGTCGTCAGATCGTAATCAAGTAAATATGTTAGCGAAATCTGTTTGTGTGTCATGTGTCTGCAAGAAGGTAGAAAGTAAGTATAGGCTTATACATCGGATTTTAAATTGACAAATATTGGTATCGGCCAGATTCTAGTAAGAGCAGCAGTGGAGTGCTTGCATTGTGGCAGGCTGTATATTGCTGCTTCTTTTCTCTACTTAACTCTTCTTTTGCAAAAGAGATCTGATTAAAATAATTAATTAATAATTAAGAATTGAATTTTCTGTGTGTTAAATGTCTTTTTTCAGGAGTTTAAATGCACCAGATTAGCGGTTGCTTTTAAATAGCCAAACAATTTTATGCAATGCTCAGACATTTTTGAGTCTTTGCTGGAAGCTAATTGTATTTGGAAACTTTCATGTTAAATTTTTTCTTCTGTTTATTTAAAAAAAAAAAAAGTATGGCAATGAAGTTTAACCCACAATGTAAGTCCATTAATAGCTCATTGGAAATAAATGCTAAAAGTCATAAAACTAAATGATGTTTCTGGCTTGAATACACTGGGTAAAGGTGAGAAAGAACGAGGAGCACAGACAGAAGTCGTCTCCTTGGTCCTCTGATTTTTATTCAGCGCCTGCAGGTTATAGCCGCTAGAGAAAGAGATTTGGGGCAGGGATGTCTAAGCCTGCAGCTAAGTTTACAAGAATAAGCCAAATTTGGAAGGTATATGCAAAATGAAGCTACCTTTAGCTTGTCTGTTCAATTCAAATGAGCCTAACAAGCATGCTGTGGTTGTGTAAGACTTGGCGCGTGTGGATGGAAGCAGTTAGAAGGATGACTTTTCCCCATGGTGGTGTGATAGAGGCCTCTTATTGGATTGGGATTTATTACACCCACAGTAACAGGTGTACATGTCGACTCGAGTAAAAGTCATCTTTTGATTCACCTGAGTCCAATGTTTCCACTCCTTGCTAAATATGAAGCATTTGATGTTTTTCAGTGTAAAGTTCAGTTTTTGTCTCTTTATACAGCTGACCCAGATAACCAGGACTGGCCAGAGCATGTGGGAAAGCAAAAACATCTTGGCGGTGTCCTTTGCCCCCTTGGTCCAGCAGAGCAGAGCTGATGGAGAGAAGCCCGACACTGTCCATCTGCGTAAGTTCCCACGCCTCATCAAACAAACAAAAAAAAAACCCTCCCAGTTTTTGTGTTTCATTATCTCTAACTCATCTTGAAATGCAAAGCAGGCAATATTTTAAATTCAACGCGTGATGTGTCGAGTCCTGTCGCGATATTGGCTTTGACATATGAAGCTCGCCCCGAGGCCGCTTCCTAGACCCAGTTATTCCTCTCCTTGAAATACCGAGACACTTTTCTCTTTCACGTCCTCGCTCGTTTATGCTGACCTAGTTGAAGGACTGGTGCGGCTGTATGGATTATTCTTATTTGTGTGGCGCACCGCCCTGAAGCACCGTGTCATCTCTCTTTGTCCTCAGCCCCAGTGACTGTCCGCAGCCTTCAGGATCTCTCTCGGATCTACATACGCCGCACTCTCCGAAACCTGGCCAACGAGGACAGCCAGGGAAAGGGGACGACGCAGAGAGTCCCCCAGAAGCGCAAACGCAGGCGCTGTCGCAGGCGACGCATCAACACTTACGTTTTTGTAGGCAACCAGCTGATCCCGCGGATGGTGGAGAGCGAAGAGGAGGAGCACACCGAGGAAGAGCACAAAGAGGTGGAGGAAGAGGAGGACAGAGACATTGGCGACATTGAAATCCTCAAGCAAGTGAACGTGTTGAGAGACCAAATAATGGCTTTACCGCTGCCTGAGTCACTGAAGGCATATTTGCTGTATTACAGAGAGAAATGACTTATTCACTTGATATCCCTTCTTAATGGGTGCAGTGAAATGCTGAAATGCTTTTCTTCATCTTTTTTCAGTACAAATGTAGCATTATTTCCACTTAATCTTGATGGCAAAACTGTAACGGAAAGAGACGTCACAGATAATATTGGATAATAATGTTATGATTGTCCTGAGTGTTAATTTTTTTTGTTGACATGTTTGTTTGTTTGTTTGTTTTTCTTTTGGTTTATAAATGGAAAAAAATATAAAGTAAATGAAAATAGTTTCAAAAATCAATTTTGAGATTCAGATTTTATCGCAATGTCAGAATTTCTGCAGAAATGTGCAGATTAAAAATTGTATTAAAAAAAAGAGTTCTTACTATATTTGTTAAAATACGATCATGCTAAGTTGAAGACTTTTATTGCACCTTTTTTAGAAGCTTTAACTTACTTTCAGTGTGTGATGATTTAATGATACTGAGAGGAGACACTGAAAGGCAAATAAAGCCACTTTCTCCCATTTTTTTTTTTTTCTTTTTTTTTTTTTTTGTTAAAGAGAGTTAAAGAGTAAGATGTTCGATAAGCCCGAATGGGGCACGTATGTCATTACTCTTCTTGGTATTTCATTTCAGGTTAATGTGTTTTATAACTTCCTATTACAAGAGTTCACTGAAAGACCAGAGTGGTTCATAATTTTTTCTACAGGGCACCTTTTAATGAAACTTTTTCTACAGGGTGCTGACATTCTTGTTTCCTCACTACTACCTGATCTGATAGGCTGTCGCGGGCCTCCTTCTCTCTTTTTATTTTGCCCTGTTCTGGATTCTTATAATATAATATAATGATGTAATTCTTAGTATTTGAATAAACCACATCAGAGGTTTAAAATAAGGGTGACATGGATACGATGGTGATTTAAATATTCACCTAATTTCGAGGGGAACTGGTGAAGGCATGATGTTCATACATAATGAATACATGCATGAATATATTGTATATGGGTGTTCCTGACTTTGCTCCTTGTGATTGGTCACTGGAGGTGATGTCCCAAGTGATCAAACTTTGAAATGTTTCTTTACAAATGACAACAAAAAAGGTTTCAAGATGGTGAACCAGATTGATGGCCTTGACACAAATCTCGAATTCTGTATAGTACTTTTCTTTTTTTCTTTTTTCTTTTTTTAAACAAAATCAACGACAATGCAAAATCTGACGCCTTTTGTATCACGGACAACAAAGCACCTTAATCTGCAGTCCTCAAGACAGAGAAAAAAGGAAAAAAAATAAAAATAAAAAGATGACTTTTTTTGGGCTTCATTTGTATTGTGGACTGGACTTAATGTAATGTAAATCCTCTTTAAGTACAATTTGCTTGCAGAACCTTCCTGATAGTGATGACTTTTAAGTGCCAACATCCCTCGCCCCATCACATTAGGACTTCTGTGAGTTTTCCAGCACAGTAAATTTCCCCCATAAAGGATGATATATTTCTACAAAAACATTCCACAGTGAAAAAAAACAAAGAAAAAAACCAACAAAAAAAAAAAAAAACAAAGAAGAAAAAAAAGGGGGAAAAAACCCTAAAAACAAAACGGCACATCACTGATCCGACAGGTCACCGTTTTTCTTCACGCTTTACCATCACAGCATTTGGAAAGTTCCTTCATCTTACTTTGAATGCATAAATTTAGTATTCCAAAAGCTGAGTTGAATGTTGTTGATATTAATTCTATTCAATATTAAAGTGATATATCTATATATGTATTGTTATCATATGATTCTGCATACAGTTGAATTAAGTTGCAGTTGATTTGTTGTAGCGCCCTCTTGCTGTACTGTATCTTGACACTGGGAACTCTGTAGATCAAATCTCCACTGCTGTCTGTTAAATAAGATATATTAGTGCTGTAGGTCTTCATTTTGTTCTGGTGTAATGACGAATATTTTGTTTGAAAACGGGGCTGGTTATTCTATTTAGTAGTTTTTGTGTGTGAAGAGGTAACATTTATTTTCTGTAAGGCTTTTTTTTTTTTAATAGATTAATTCATTGCAGAGCTGTGCAAGTAAGCAATAATGGAATAATTTCTCAGCTTATAATTACCGATAACAACATAGTCCCATTTTATTTGCCTGGTATCCATTAAAATTCACATGACCAATTACAGCCATGCAACAGTTTATATACCATTATCGAAAATGTAATTGCTAATTAGCGAGCACATTAAGTATTGAAAGCAGGGGACCTACAACCTCGACTCTCAGGTCGCGCCTTGCACCAAAGTTAATGGGACTGCTGTGATTACATTTAATGTGGATGAGATTCGACTACAAAAATGGCAGCCGGTAAATACCAAGTCATAACCAATTATGTGCTCTTATATTAAGATCATTTGTTCAGAGCCAAAAGAGTTCTATTCCTGTTTTTTTGTTAGCTTTTTTTTTTTTTCTTCAGGCATAGGTTGATTACTCAT
This sequence comes from Rhamphochromis sp. 'chilingali', assembly GCF_963969265.1. Lineage (NCBI taxonomy): Eukaryota > Metazoa > Chordata > Actinopteri > Cichliformes > Cichlidae > Rhamphochromis > Rhamphochromis sp. 'chilingali'. Next base: position 20,092,029 of record NC_137943.1, on the reverse strand, counting down.
AGTGTGTGCAGTTCATTTTGAAAATGTGGTGTTTCTCCGTAACGTTTGGCACAAAAATAAAGGTCACGATCACATTATGTGTCTTCTAATCATTCTAATTACTCTGCTTTTCCAATCTTATTTATTTACCAATGATGTCTAAATGTTGTCTGTTAGTTAAAGGAGTCCTTACAAATTTTTTTTTTCTCCTCGTTAGATTTCTTGCCGCTGCTCTTGTGTCACATTGTAGTTGTGGAGTGAATAATATCTGATGACCCACTGGACCATGGTATATTTAAGCTAAGTTGGCTAATGTTGGGTTTAATGGACTTTGGAAAGTTCGGTAAATTTATTGGCAGCAAATTTATGAATGTGAAATTTATGAAACTGTAAACTCTGCAATTAAAAAAAAAGTGACATGAAAAAGATCCATCCATCCATTCTCTTCACCTTATCCTCATCAGGGACTGGAGCCTATCCCAGCTACCACAGGGCAGGGAACACTGTCGCAGGGCTAACACAGAGAGACAACCATTCGCACTCACACACCTATGACCAGTTTATAATGACCTATAAACCTCCAGTTTCCAGTTAGATTTCACTGTCACATATGACTCCAGAATACTTGCAGAGCAGTTCGTGGTCAACTGAATGACTGCAAGGTGTCCAGATCCTGTGGATGCAAAACAAACACAAATAATTACCCCTTCACCAAAGTGCTTGACATGTGGTATAAAATTTGTGCTAACGTGTCGTGTTCGGTTTCTACTAAGCATGGCGCTGTGCATTATGGCCAAACATCTCTGCTTTAGTCTCACCTGTTCAAAAGAAATTGATCAGGAAAGTCATGCAGTTAGTTCAGATGTAACACTGGAAACTCAGCTTTGCTGCCATGTTCTTTTTATAGAGAAGAAGCTTTTCTCAGAGACCCTCCTAAACAAGCTATCCTTGTTTAGTGTTTTTCTATCATATGTGATTGAGGCCTTTAAAGTCTATGATGTACTAGAGCTCTTGGGTGATTTTTGCAGCTTCACTGAGCATTGTACAATCTGACCTTGGAGTGAATTTGCTGGGATTGTGGTGTTGTATTAAAACACAACTAAATGCTCCAGAGGGGCAGCACGGTGGCACAGTGGTTAGCACTGTTGCCTCCCAGCAAGAAGGTCTGTGTAGAGTTTGCATGTTCTCCCTGTGTTTGTGTGGGTTATCTCTGGGTACTCTGGCTTTCTCCCACATTCCAAAGATATGCAGTTAGTTGGGATAGGTTAATTGGCAACTCTAAATTGCCCATAGGTGCAAATCGTTGTCTGTCTCTATGTGTTAGCCCTGCAGCAGATTGGCGGCCTGTCCAGGGTGTATCCTGCCTCTAAGACAGCTCTAATAATATAATAATGTCTATATTTAAAATATGTGTTAATATAATGTGTTTAGCACATTATAGTTGACATTAATAGTAGAAAGTAATGTGGATTTGGCTGCCCAGTTTAATTATGCAGCATCACAGTGCTGCTTGTTAAGAAAATGTACACTTTATGAATCTGCTTTACCCAAGGATTTTTATATCTAAGTAACACTAGGCCAAAAACAGTGTGGAAAACTGTTTTGGTTAACCAAAATAAAGGAGTTTAAAGAGAAAAATGAGAAGTGTATTCCCAAGACTAAAGTATAAATATGTACAAAGTGCCCTCAGTTGTGTGTGTTTGTCCCATAATACCTGATGTAAACGTCTCAAACTTTGGGTCTGACATACACCATCTGCATTATAATAACGAAAAGCTAAAGCTAACAATGGAGCAATGTGAAAGAATAAAAACTAAAGTAAATGTGAGCTGAACTGAACTGAGAACAAAAGTTTAAAATAAACTAAAACTACTGAAAAAAAAGTCAAGTATATACCATTTGTTTAAAACTGATTTTTTAATTTGCACAAATATGAAAAAAAGGCTTCTCTGACTTTAAAGGGAGCCCAGCGGCGCACTGTGGGGACAGACAAAAGGCAGACACAAAGAAGAATATGTGAAAATGGAGCAGCGGCAGAGAAATCTTGACTTTGAGTACTCAATGGCATCTTTTATTCAGTGTTAAAAGTTTTTTATGAACCTCAGCAAAGATGAGTATAATGACATCTCTATTGCTGACAAAAAAAAGGAGAGTTGACAAAATTGCTGTATGCTGCGGATATGTACTAGAATTTTAAAATACAACTTTGAGGACTTCTCAAGAAAAGTAAAGTGAGTTCTCTTCGTAAAATCAGCGGCGTAGCCAGAAACTGTAAAAAAGTAAAGCCGACCACAAGTGAGCCATGATATAAAAGGTCTCATTTATTCATTTATTACACAGGATATTTGTTAATAAAACATCTGCAAAAAATAAAATCAACCTCACTCTGTAGATCTCGTGTTATAAGGGTATATGCGACCAGGATAATTTTAAAGCACAAAAGCTCAGACTTTCTTTGCATAGACTGCACCACCATTAGTTCCCATCAAACACTCGTATCAGCTTAACAAGGCCGCACAGTACAAAGCACTGACCCCGTTTAATTCGCAATCCTCTAGAGTTTACTTACCAACGGGCCCCTTGTGTTTGGATTCCTCTTTGTAAATGGAAGGTAAGAGCATCACTAATTGCGCTAATTGACCTGAACTCTTTTTGACTATGATAGTTTAGCTGTCGCTCTGCAGCATTACAAACAGTTTGTGCAGAGTTTAAAGGGGTGTCTGGAACATCTGGAGGCAACGGTGCTACATATTTCTATTTTCCTCCTACTTTTTTCTGATTTGTGAATGTAAAGTTCCTCTTTGTTTTATTTACAGGTCAAAAAAACAAAGGTAAAATATTTTCAAAAATACACCATAGCTGATTTTATTCCTCTAAATTGGTCCATAGAGTAAATGATGAAGAGAGCACAAGGTTATGAGCTATCTACCTAGTTGTCTAGGGTGCACATCAAATTAACAAATGCCTTAATCCCTACAAGTAATCCCTCAAGTAATCACCATAATTCATAATTCTTTGAGTTCATTTGAATGTCAGTGTTTATTTACATAATCAGGTTTGGGGGTAAAAAATCAAAAGTGCTATAAACATCGTGGAAGGTGTTTCTAATCATGTTTCGAGTGTTTTCGTCCCTTTATGGCTGAGCTGATGGTGAAGCTGATCATCAAAGTGCCTTCATAGTCAGTAATCCAAGACATAGACATATTCTTACCTCACACAGGTATATAAAGAAAAGAGGAAATTAATATAAAGAAATCCATTTCATCCAGCAACGCTGCCAGCGAACATCTGTGTAATTAAATTTTGTCAAAATTAAACTGATTTTGTGTTATAAGACCAGACTGATGTTGCCATTTAGCTTTTAGTTAGACTCTAATCTGAAAAATGGTTTTTCTTTCAGCAAATTGAATTATGGATAAAAGTTTCCACCTCAAAAACACACCAAAAAAAGAAAACGTAAGGTATCAAGTATCACAAATTACACACCATACCATCATATCCAGTGTCCACGCTTTACCTTGCAGAAATTCAAGTGATGTACCATCTGAAGTGGGGAAAAGGCTAGAATCTATGTTGCTTAAACTGCAAGTGGTCAATAAAATTACATAGAAAAGCAGACTGGCTTGGGAAAAGAACTGCATTTTCTTTTGTAAATGATTATAAGGATGTCTGAGACAAAATCACATTTAAAAAAAAACCTTTTGAGTCACACCTTATGTGTCCATTGAGTCTTTCTGTGAAGTTTCAGCCCACAGTTGTTCCAGAAATCTGAGAAATCTGCAGACACGTCAAGTAATCTCTCACAAAGAGGTCTTTTATTCCAGCAGTGCGCACAGCTGCCCCCCATAATGTCCGAGTTTGTACGTGTTCCAGGTCTCCTGTCCACCATCGACACAGGCCACATTCATGATTAAGTGCAGCGTCCTTTTTTAAAAGGGGTCAGTGAAAGCAGCACCTGTCAAGTGGCGTATTTCAGCTTAGGTGTCTGTGAATTACAGGAGAGACTGGAAAGAGAAGCGATCCCAGTGGTGGTCGCGGTGCCTTGGCTCTCCACAAACATCGGGTCCAGGCAAGCGACTTTGGCAGCGAAAAAAGCGTGAATACAGTGAAGCACTGCGAAGAGGTTTGAGAACTCCAGCTCCTGAGAGAGACAGAAAATCAATCCTCAAATCACACACGAGCGATTAATTTTTATAGAGCCGTGCTGCTTTGAAAATCTTGTTGACTTATTTTCTGGCATGCAACATTAAACATCCGTCAAATTTAATTACCTTTGCTTCGATAGATTTGGAGTCTTGATTTTGGAATAAAAACTTGATCTTGCTTTTCCCGTCGTCAGACGACCCTTTTAGTTGGGAGAACTTGTATCTCCACAGCACTGCCTGAAACGCAAACGCAACAACATAACTAAAGCAAAAACAATATGTCTTTATTTTCCGCGCTCAGATTTGTGAATCATTTCTGGTGTCACTTTTTTCATGAATAAGTCACGTTAAAATCCACGCGGATCCGGTGAGAAATGGGGCACGTCAGCAGATCAACCAGAAACTGGAGTGTTATTTTTACCACTGGGGAAATTTAACCAGCCACAGTAATTTCACCTGCATAGCAGAGCTTCGGTGATTCAATTAATGCCGAACCGAATAAACAAAAGCTGTGCATTGACTCAGTTTCATGGCTCCTCTTGTAGACAGCTAGCCAAGTTATTTGCACATTCCTATACTGTTGAAACAACTCCCACCAGCCTAATTAAAACTGCAACATCAGTCTGATTAAATCTTTTAGCCCTGCAATACAGATGAACATTTTTCATTTAACTTAAAGCAGATATTCACGAAGCATTTTCGGTGTGCAGCCACAGAAGTGTCACCTCTCCTCTGCTTTGCCTTTAAAATTCAATCTGGCTCCCGCTAACCTTGTCAGAGGTGCCGATATCACCATCTCCTTCATGTCAATCACTGCATTTCATATTCTGTACCTTTCTTGCATGAAAGATAAAGAACAAAATCAGCTTCCTCCTAAAGCCACACCCGACCAGTGCAATGCTCATTTTTATTCCTGCTTTTACTTTTCCTCTATTTTGTACCACAAAATCAACACATTAATTTGCAGTTCATTTACAGATGAAAAGAAAGAAGTAAATATTGATACTCTCATATGATTAAATTACCACAAATCCTGAACTAAATCAAAGCATCTCCATTTTGACTGCATGAAGCATTGAACCAAGGCTTGCACATTACTGTGTCAGTATTACAATCCAAAATATAGCAGTACGAGTGCTTAATGACCTGTATAATGAGAATGTTTGTAACAATCATTTATATTGCTTATTTGTTTTAAATATTCAGTTTATTGAAATCAGATATTATTTTTCATTCACAGGGCAACTGTAATGCTAAATAAGGAAAAGCTGCTTGCGATGAGTAGGTCATATACAGACTATATGAAAACCTATCATTTCAGTCTTGCTGTTCATTTCAGGGACAAATGATCTAATTAACTGCAAAATAACTCACCGCCCACTTTATTAGGCGAGTGTATACCCTCCTAGTTCCTTTCAGTATTGCACTAATTCCTCAGAGATTTGGTCTGTATTCACATGACATCATCACACAGTTCGGCAGAGTTGTCGGCTGCGCATCCATGATGTGAATCTGCCGTTCCACCGCCATCCAAATGTGCTCTATTGGATTGCGATCTAGTGACTGTGTTGTGGCCATTTGAGTACAGAGAACTCACTGTCATGTTCAAGAAACCAGTTTGAGCTTGTTTGAGCTCATGGTGTGTTATCCTGCTGAATCGATCAGAAGATGAATAGACTGTAGTTATAAAGGGATTGACAGGTTTAGCAACATTACCCAGGAAGGGTTTGGTGAGTAAATGATCAGTTGATATTAAGGAATCCAAAATGTGCTGAGAAAATACCCCCCAGACCATCAACACCACTACCACCAGCCTGAACGACTGATACAAGGAAGCATGGATCAATGCGTTCATATTGTTTACGTCAAATTCTGGCATTACCATCTGAATGTCAGAGCAGAAGTCGAGACTCTTCAAACCAGGCAACGTGTTTCCAGCCTTCTCTTGTCCAGTTTTGGTGAGCCAGTGTGAACTGTAGCCTCAGTTTCATGTTCTTAGCTGACAGGAGTGACACCTGGCGTGCTCTTCTGCACGCTGGTTGTAACGCGTAGTTATTTGAGCTACTGTTCCTGCTGCATCTGCTGCATCCTTTGATGCTCTTTACCCCAAAGAACTGCCGCTCACTGGATATTTTCCTCTTTTTTGGACCTTGTACTATAATCTCTAGAGACAGTTCTGTGGGAAAATCCAGGTTTTTGAAATACTCAGAGCAGCCAATGCTCAAAGTCACTGAAATCACCTTCCTTTCCTATTCTGATACTCAGTTTGAACTTCTGCAGATCCTGTTATGGGCTGATTAGATATTTTAGCTACCAAACAGCTGAATCTAATTAAGTGGCCGGAGAAACAGAACAAAATAAACAGCAAGAAGATTTTAAAGATGTGATGTTTTCAACGTTTCTCATTGATTGCATACTTTGTCTCCAGTAACCAAAGTTATCTAACATAGTGACCTAGTGCTTGGTATTTGCTCTGATTATTTTCTATTGTTTTGTATAGGTTAAACAGCACTATAAGTGCCTCAGTTTTTTTTCTCCAAAAATAAGCACCAGAGTGACTGCATCAGTCATCAGTTTAACAAGAGAAAGAGTGTCAGCGGGAGCCATGATTTCTTTGTTTCCTATATAAATCACTGTTACAACTGTTTCTTCCAGGGTGTACTTCTTTTTTATGATACACGAGTGGCCCTTTGATTTAAAATCTCCAAAAAAAAAACAACCATCAAGAAAAAAATGATGTTTTTTTCTCATGTGTTTTTTTCACTCAGCCTGCAAAAGTGGAGGATGTGAATATTTGTGTTGCATGAGTGTAATAGTGCACTGTAGGCTGAAAAGAGACTGTCTTACACACAAGTTCTAGCCACATTTACATTATACATGTTCCTGTGTTTGCCATATTGTCTCCATATCTTATCTTATCTACTGTACTGATATCATACTGATAGCTTTCACCTTTTAATTGTATGTTTCATTAAGATTTTTTATGGAAAGGCAAATTCTGATGAATAAACACCTCAGTTATATTCCTGCCTTTTTTCTTCCTCACTGAAATTCACATTAACCCGGTTTTTAAATCCTGCCTTTTCCAGCTTTCAATCATGGAGTAATTCTGCTCCATGTATTTGTCTGCACTTGCAGTTTACATTTGGATTGTAATTTGTGCATTTCTGCCTGTAAACAATATTCTGGCAACATTTTTTATCATCCCTGGGGGACACTGGAGCTTCATATTGCAGGAATTAGGGCCAAAATCTTACAGAACAATATGTCAGTGCTTGTGTCCTGCTCATCCACATAATGTGCACCAGTTGAGTAGTCTGCTCTAAGACCTGGTGAAAGGCCAAAATGAACTGCAGGCAGGAGTGAGACGTTTGAGCTTGGGGGAACCAGCTGTCAAAACGAATGTGCTCAAACTCAAAATGCACACAGTGCAGAATAAGTTAGCAGCACCATAAAAAGGAAAAGGGGAAGCTGGGGTGCCGTGATTAGGTTCATCAAACTGGGTAAAATAATGAATCTCCTATTGTAAGTGTCCCATTTTTGTATTGATGACAAAACACTGTCCTTCACTCACCTTTGACGCAGCATCAAAGCACACAAAGCCCATGCCGAAGTCAATAGTGAGTCCCATAAGGTGGCTTTCCATAATACAGGCGTACGTTTTACACTGCATAACAAGAAAAGAAGATGTCAACCACAGGAGTTACATAAGGACACAAGAGCATCTTTGCTCTTCTGCTAAAAGTCATGTGGGCGTTATCAATCTCTGCACTAAAACAACTGAGAAGGAACCGCATGCAAGATTTAAACTGTCACAATTCCCGGTACATTTCCTGCCGTTCAGGCGCAGACCTGTATCCTCTCCACCTCCAGGAAAGTGGCCATCTGGAAAGCTTTCTCCCAGATCAGCAGCTCACACTCCAGCTCCACGCTGAAGAACATGTCCTCCCCACTCTCTGTCTGAACACTGAAGCAGTGCTTCCTCTTGTCCAGAAGGTCACTGTCCTAAAATAAGTACAGCAAGGCAGTCTCCTGAAGCGAATTACTAAAGCATTTTAGCAGACAATGTTTTCCTCTTATGGGTCTTTGCATAGCTTTACATAACCTAAATTGTACAGGCAGTCTAAGGTCAGCCTACTTTATATCTGATTGAATATGTGAATCTATATGAATTAGGTTTGCCATAATGAGTTTCTAGATAATGAACTCAAGATAAATTCCCACTATGAAATTCAAAGTGACCTCGAACCTGGAGAGAATGAACAATGAAATGTGAACCTTGAGTGTCTCTGTGGGACTGGAAAAGAACACATGCAAATTAATAAGTGAGTTATATAAGGGCATTCCTCAGATTCAGTTTGCTACTTAGTATTCTCAGTGTATCCGATCTGAGAGATGCTTCTGTAAATGTTCAGGGAAGCAGATTAAAAGAAGGACCGACATACCTTTAAAATCTTGCACATTATCTCGTACACAGTAAAGCTTTTCTCTGCTCTCGTCCAGTCCCATGTTGTCACCTGAAAATGTCACATCCAATTTTCAAATTTTATTTGAGGAATGTATTTGTTTTGGTAGAAATACTTTTAAATAATATTGCAATTATTTGCAACAAAAAAAAACAAAACAATGTCAGGACAACATAAAGATAAGTTTGTGTTTCATTCTTGAAATATAAAATCAAATAAAGAGCCGCTATATTTACTATAAACTCCAAAAACTGCAGTTCCTCTAATGACCACTTGAGGCTATCTCCAAAAGAGGGGCCAATCCCCATAGAAAGTTTACAACAGAAAGACACATGGATATTGACTTGGCCATTTTTCAGCCATCCTGTATTAGATTTGCTGATGTGATTGGGATCCCTGTCCTGTTACATGATCCAGTGTAACAGGACAAACTTTAGCTTCCAGAGTCAGACTGACATTCACGATGACTCAGTGACTGCAGGGTACCCAAATCATCACCCCTCCACCACCGTGCTTGACAGTCAGTATGAGGTGTTTGTGCTGATATGCTGTGATGTTGCACATTGTGGGTAACGTCTCCACTTTGGACATTGTCCCAGAAGTCTTGGAGTTTGTTCAAATGCAACTTTGCAAACCTAAAGCTGCCATGTTCTTTTAGAGAACAGAGGCTCTCTCCTTTCATACTTACTGAGTCTTTTTCTATTTGTATTATCATGAACATTTTTTGCAGTTTCTCTGAGCATTGCATGGTCTTATCATGTAGTAAATTTGCAGGGGCATCCACTCCTGGGAAGACTGGCATTGCTGATGATCAGTTCATTGTTTAGCAGCACCTGGCTCCTACCTATTCTATAGATTCCTACAGTGATACTAATAGGTAATATCATGCTGGCTCTAAAAAGTTTATATAGTCTGTTGTACTGAGCAAGAATTGTTTTTACTGTAATCTTTTACCCACTGATATAAAACAGTTGGTTAATGTTATGTAATTTAGAACAAATCCGAGGTTACACTGTAAGTAATAACACAACAGATAAACTCATTTATTAATCTTTTACACTTTAACGTTTACATTTTTGGTTTTGAAAAGTCTACAGAAAAGAAGCCACCAACCTATACTCTTTATAGTTTCATAGAAATGTTTGAAATCCAAAACCCTCAAGGCTTGCCGTGCCCATCCACAGATTTCTAAAACATGACTGTACAATAGCCATTTGTGTCCACAGTTATTGATGAATGGTTGTCGGACTCAGCTGTCTCCTTGCCACGTGAATGGAAATATTTGTCACAGGTAACTTCAACAATAAAGAATCTGGTCGTCACTGCTGAATAGGCAGGCTCCTACATCCCACCATCTATTCACATTAGCATTTTCCATTTATATCAGCACATTCACATTGAGAAGGCAATTTCAGTTATCTATCAATCTTTTCTCATCTCCCGGACCATCGACAGCTTATCCCTCTTGTCATAATCACCTAAGTGGCTGGCAGAATGTAAACAGATTTAATGATCGCCATCAATCAAGTGAAAGATCAATGCAGCACAAATGATTATGAGTGAGCTGCTTCCTTTTTGCCTAAGCATTTTCTCCCTAAATACATTAGCGTCAAATGAAAATCTCCCGATGGAGCTGAATGACATCCATTCAAATGCAGACGCTGGCAGGAAAACTTACAGGAGGTGCTGAAAACTTGAAGAGGGAGGAACCCCTCAAAGCGAGGAACTTTGGTGAATACATTCGGTCCTGAACGGAGTCCTGCTCCTTCTCGTCAACCCAGCCCATGTAGATAATCTATCAGAGGGTAAAGACAACAAAGGCATGTTATTTTATGCCACTCTGTAAAATCTAATGAATAGTTGTTGAAAAGCTCTAAAAACAGACTTTAGTCAGTTTAGTTTAGTGGTTATTCGGTGCTGCTATATTTGACCGAGTACAAATGGCTTGTACGGTAGTCATAAAAGCAGTGCACTGTAGTCTTTAAGAGAAATACTGATCTAATATTAAAGTTGAATAAACTTTATGGGTTTTATGATCCTTTAATAACAAAAGATTTAAATTAAAATCTATTTTCCATCGAGCTCAGATGTCTCAAACGTGTGGCTCCATGGCTACATACAGCTCTTTTTCCCATCTGCCTTTGGTTTCCTGTGGCTTTCACAAAAAATTAGATGAAAGGGAAAATAGCAGAGTTAATTGTTTAAAATTGTATTTCTCATCAAAGTAAAAAAAAAAAAACTATAAAAAAAACTTTTAAAAAACTTAAAAAAGTATGTCTATATTCAAGGGTGTGTCCAGAACCCCACCATGGGGTGGCACCAGCCCCCCTGGATTACTTGGTGTATCCTTCCCACCAAAGCACTAGATCAGAGTACTGTTAATCTTGTGATCTCCAACACCATTAGAATGGCGCATATTAGCTCTTTAACGAGTACTTTAACGAGGTTTGATTTCCACGTTATTCTGCTTTTATTTTGAAAGCTTTAATTACTTGTTGTTTCGTTGTTAAAATGTATCATAACAGATCAACAACAATATAAGTGATTAAAATCAGTCATCAACAGCAGCAATATGAAGATTTACATGTCAGTAATTCAATATTCAGTAAATATTACGTATATGGCCCAGAAAGCGGTCATTCCACCTAATGAAAACATTTACTTTAGCTACTTTAAATATATTTTGAATATGTGACCTGTGCACTATTAAGCTACGTAAGTAGGATTGTAGCTTTTCTTATTATTATTATTATCTAAATACAGTTTTCACTTTACAAAACAATTTCCCAACACAAAATTATATTTAAACCCTTGTGCAGTGCCACTTTTCACATAATAATACATTTTTAATATGTCACAGAGATGACGGGGGGGGGGGGGGGGGGGGGGGGGGGGGGGGCTGTTTCTACACTGACTCAGTTTAAATACTCGGATTTCCTGTGGGCCCCCCTGCTAACTGAAACAGCCCCTGCCTTTAAATTAATTTGTTTTGCTAACATAAATTTATTTGCTGGCTTAGTGCATCTGTCGCTGGGTTTTAGTCAAAATGCGATTAAAACTGGCTAACCCCACCTAACCCCCCTTTTACTATTTTAAAGCTATTATATGTTTTATGCTATATATTTTATTTTTGAGCATTATTGATTATTATTGAGTCGTTTATACAAACACGTGCAGGACTCATTGAAGGAGTACACCCTGAACCTAGAGTTGCCAACGTCTCACAAAGCTAACTCTATAATTTCTTAAAAGCAAATAGAACATGTTATTATTCTAATAAAAATCCAAAGATAAAGTACCAAATTATCAATTATTATAAATAACCCAGTTCAGAATTTCCAAATTGGCCAAGATCAGTGAACAAACTGGTGACTGGTTTTCAGGGTCCCTGCATTTTGGACCCTGAGCTCTTTCTGAGTTCATGATTTGTTTTGGTTTTAAGAGATGATTTATCAGGTCTCTCCACTCTGCCTTCTTCCCTCATGTGTGTATTTAAGTCCTCAGTTCTTTGTCACGTCGTCCTCTTGAGCTGCATGTTCCCTTTTACCTGTTTTCTCTTAGATTCTGAGTCTCCTGCATTTTTGACTCCAGCTATCTTAGTTTTTGCATTTTAGTTTTCCTGTGAGTTTTCCAGCAGTAAAGCTGTTTTGAGTTTAGTTCTGCTTCTAAATCCTGCAATTGGGTCCACACTCTGCCTGGTGCTGACGCTGGCTTGTTGTTTTACACTGTGGTTTTTTTTTGGAAAGATTAAACACATAAGCTACAAGGTATTAATCATTAAGCTTTAGGGATGTTGTAGGATTTTGTTATTTTTGGAAAGACTATCCTTTCCCCAATTTCCTGTCTCAATGCTGAGGGTGGTAGCTTCACGTTTAGCACAGAGAGTGAAATCAGAGTCTCAGAAAGGACAGCGAATAAGTGAATTTACTAAAATTACAAACTTTTCTTTTAGGATTGGAAATCAGTAGTCTTTCTTTTTTTTCCAACAGATTGAAAAACCTGATAAATTAAGGTCACAAAGTAAACATAAAAACACAAGAAAGCAACAGTTTATTAGATTTGCCCACAAAAGGTTTACAATGCCTATAGGTGTTTAATACTGCAGTATGACAGGTTTAGTTACCTATTAAGCTTTTAAAAACAGCATTTAATAAATAGTTTATAGCATTTTGTCCCATTGCTTTAAGCAGACACAAGACTTTTTTAGGGGTTATATTTAATAAGGGGCCATCATTGAGCTTTTGTAGTGACCTACTGCAGGTGTTAGTTGTCGTGGCCCCTGTTGTTAACCTAATTTGCCTTGTAGGACAATAAACTATTGAATTGAACTGAGCTGAAATATATATTTGACCATAGCTTCATATCACCTGTAAAGCTATAGTGACTAGTATTTGATTGTATTAGTGCATTTTTTCTTCTCTGATGAATTAGTTTAAAGTTTATTAATGTGAGTCAAAAAATTAACCCGAAAGTTTCATTTCTCACACTTTACGGATCTGTTTATGTGTCCAATTACACAAGTACACCTTTTCAGTCCTTTATATTGTAGTCTGACCAAAACAATTACATGTGATGTGTATGGGTGAGGAAAGTTACAGAGAAAACTGACACTGATTCATGATGACACACGGCCATCAGCCACGAGATTAAAACCACCTACCACCTGCTACGGTGCAGCGTTCTGCTCGGAAAGTTTGGTGCCTGACATTCATGTGATGTTACTTTGTCTGTTTTAATGTTGTGGCTGATGTGTGTACTTCATTCTTTTGCGTACCCCAGCAAACGCTTTGTAATTTAGCACTCGCAGCAAGGACAAGCAGCTAGACAGACGGGGAAATGAAGAAAAAGAAAGCAAAGCCTCAATCGGCAGTGCTGCAAGACATCAGTTCAGATATTAAAGATATCATAGCATCACTCTTCAGGAAGCCACAGGTTGACTGTGCCAAGAGAAAATTATTTGTTTGCTTTTCTTTTTGCAGGTTTTTGTTTGTTTATTTGGGGTTTTTTAAAGAATTTGCAAGCAAGTGAAAGATTTGGGACAGGCACGTCTCACGCTGTTTCATTTCTTGAATGAATTGTCAAGTGGATTCATGTCTCTTTGTGGGTCAGAAAACCAGATTGAAAAAGTAACAAAGAAGAGCCTCGCTGTGGTTTTTTTAAATGAAAGATGACGCTCTGCGAGTTAACTGGCTGAAAGCGCTTAAACAGTTTTCTGATCATGTCTCAGTGGACGGACCAAAATTATGCAAACGCTCCTCTTGTGCTGCAATAGATGGCTTCTTTTTAATTTATTTATTTTTCTTGACTGGTTATATTCACTTCTGATTGTCAGGATAAGGATGAAATGAATGCCCGACAACGCAAAATGAAGATCTTAAGACGCAACCGCTGCAGGAGGAAAAACATCTTACCTGCTGGTTAACTGGAAAATTCCGGTTAATCTTCTTCACCTGTGAAATTTTGTGAGAATGTCAGTAACTCATTAAAATATCTCCTGCTAACAATCAGACACAGCTGACAAGGTCGACATATTTGCAGGAGCCCACGAGGCCCGCCAATCAGTGACAAAGCTTCCAAGAATAAATAAACATGAATTACAGTTTCCGTGCTAACATACTAACCACGGCACTGAAGGAAAACGGTTTGAGATACTTCATTTAGTCAAAGCATGCAAATTTCAAAATGAGATAGAGTCATTTCCACAAGGACCCGAGGCTGTTCCTAAAAGAAATCCTTTTTTTAAAATCCATTCTCTCTGTGGTAATAAAAGCGGGGGGACTACAGAGTGAGCAGTCAGCCTTTAAATTAAAACATTCTCCTCAGATCACAGGTATCGCTTGCACCTAATCCACACTTTACTATCAAAATAACTCTTCCTTAGGAGCTGAACACCAAATTAAGCTGTCCGGTCCTCATGCCGTCCTCCTATAGAAGGAGGAAAATGTCGCAGCAGCTTACTGTGAGATGTAGCTGAAGTTTGGGTCCAGAGAGAAAACACGATTTTTGGTTTTTTTTTTCCAGAAGATGAACTGTCAGGATGTGAGCCGGGTTTGAATATATGTGAGCGGTGACGGTGGGTTTGTTCAGATGGCAGGTCTATCCTGTTCTAACACAAATTAGGAAATTCTGAAGGGTCCGGTTTTTCAAGTTTTGCAGGAGCTTGTGCACATTTCACCGTATCTAAAAATACAAACAGGAGAAGTTTGACTGAAGTTTGTGGGCGCCCTGGAGGTGGCGTTTTCACACCTATAGTTTGTTCATTCTGCTTCCAATGAGTTGATGAGCTTGTGAACTTGCAGATTTTCCTCATTGTTTGGTTTCTTTTTGCACAAAGAAAACTCCAAGTGAGCTCCAAGTGAACCAACATGCGTCACGAATAACCAGTCTGCTTACAGTCCGGATGTGTCTGAGGCAGGAGCCATAAAAGTAAACACAGGAAGAAGGAACCATATTCTGGATTAGTGGAAAACATGGATAATTTACTCCTAATGAGTTTTTATTTATCTGTGTGATTTTTCAGGCACCTGAGGCAAAACAAACAAACTGCTCTGGAGTTTGCACTCTGAGAACTGAGAACACCTTCAAACGGACTCAGTACAGTTTTTCTGGTCTTTACCTGAGTATGATTACTGTGCCCACATCTGTACAAATGAACCACACCAAGGGGGAAAACAAAGCAATGTTTAAAGAGGCTAAAAACACCCTACGTCACAACAGGAGCTGGCAGTGGTGAAAGGAGTACTTGGACCCTTTCTTTGAGGGCATTTTCACACCTGCAATTTAAATCAGCTGATCAGTTTGTAAAGTTGCAGGTTTTTCTTGTGGGTTGGTTTCTTTTCACACAGAGAAAACTCTCAAAAGTGAATCAAAATGTGTCACTACACACCACATGAGAACGCTCAAGTCCTGTTATTGGGCAGATCTGTCTCAGGCGGGAGCAGCAAAAGTAAGTACAGGAAGAAGGTGCTGTGTTCTGGACTAGCAGATATCAAATGAGCCCTTGGTTCATTTTACACAGCTATGATACTTTTCCATATCTGGAAAGAATACCTGGCAACAGGATAGCGTACACCTGGTAGTTGGGTTGGATCAGGCTTTGATCACATTCTCACCTGAAATAAACCACTTTGAGACTTTGTTTTCTGCCGCCTCAAGTGCCATGATGGGGGCCCTCAGCCCATATATGGGAGAGGCTTTCCTCCACAGCTAGACGTTTTCTCTAGCTCTACACAGGGTCATTTCTTAGAGACCCCAGCCTTGGAATCACAGTTTTTTGTTTGTTTTTTTTCTCTGTATTTGATGTTTATGTTTGATATGTTTGTCTGTTTAGGGAGTAGATCTGATAAGTTTAATTTTACTTGCTTTATGGACATACGCTGATTACATATGGCTAGTGATAAAGTAAAATTGATATCTTTCAATGTTAATGGGCTGTTAAATCCAATTAAACGTACTAAAATCCTAACTAAAGTGAAAGCAGAACAAGCCCATATAGTCTACTTACAGGAGACCCACATGACAGATAAGGAGCACGTAAAATTAAAGAGAATGGGTTTTACTAATCTGTTTTTTTCTTCATACAAATCAGGACATAGGAGAGGAGTTGCAATCCTTATTTCAAGCAAATTAAACTTTGAAAAAGTATCTGAAATGGGTGATAAAGAGGGCAGATTTATTCTAGTAAAAGGGAAAATAGATGGGAATTTGATCACCCTCTTAAATGTTTATGCCCCACCAAAGAGTGATATTAGCTTCTTCCAAAGGATTATTAATATTATGGTAACAGAAACAGAAGGCCTTTTGATCTGTGGAGGGGATTTAAATATACACCTGCAGCCAAAATTAGACTCGTCTAGCAAGAAAACATACGATATGAAATCTCCATATATCAAAGTGAATGCACTTTTTGAGGAGGTAGGATTAATGGACATATGGCGAGACCTTTTTCCTAATAGAAAGGACTATACTTACTACTCTGCCCCACACTCTCTTTATACAAGGATAGATTATTTTATAACATTTGGTAAAGATAAGGATAAAATATATACTTGTGGAATTGGAACGATAGATATAAGTGACCATGCACCAATATATTTATCCATTGATTTTAACTTACGGTTAAAAAATAATACATGGAAATTGAACTCAAGTCTATTGAATGATTCACCTTTCAAGGCACAAATTAAATCAGAAATTAGTCTCTTTTTAGAGTTCAATGATACCGGAGAAGTACCACCTCCCATACTATGGGATACTCTGAAGGCGGTACTAAGAGGGAAAATTATAGCAATAGCTTCATTTAGGAAAAAAGATAAGAATAGAAAATTAGAAGAGTTGAGTAAGAAACTAAAGGAATTAGAAAGAAGACATAAAAGGGACTTAACACAGGATATATTAAGGGACATCAAAAACATTAGGAACGAAATTAACAATATAGCCACACAAGAAATCAAGAAAGATTTAATGTTTTTGAAACAGAGACAATATGAAAGTGGCATTAAATCTACCAAAATATTGGCGTGGAAATTGAAAAAAAAGATAGCGGAAAATACAATTTATAAAATTAGGGACCCAAGTACAAAAGTGATAAAAAATAAATTAAATGAAATACAGGAAGCCTTTGAAAGATTTTATAAAACCCTATACTCTGAAGCCCCGGGCGGGACTGAAGCTCAGATGGATAGCTTTCTGAACTCTCTAGACTTACCCACTCTAGATGAAGAACAAAATCAAGCAATGACAATGAATATAACTGAGGAAGAATTAAAAGCTGCAATTAATAGGCTTAAATTAAGTAAATCACCAGGACCAGATGGTTACACGGCAGAGTGGTATAAAGAATTTAAAAAGGAACTGATACCTGTCTTACTGCCTACATTGAATTGGGTTTTGAAAAAGGCACAAATGCCCCCCAGTTGGAAGGAGGCAATTATTTCAGTTATACCAAAAGAAGGCAAAGATAAAATGGAATGTGGATCTTTCAGGCCAATCTCTGTTCTTAACGTGGACTATAAACTTTTCACATCTATCATGGCCAAACGGCTAGAAGAGTTCCTACCAACACTGATATGTAATGATCAAACAGGTTTCATACATCAACGCCAAACACAGGACAATATACGAAAGACACTACACATTATGGACCATATACAAAAACACAAAATCAAAGCAATTGTGATGAGTGTAGACGCTGAAAAAGCCTTTGACTCTGTCAATTGGAAGTTCCTCTACAGGGTACTATATAAATTTGGCTTTCATGATATGATTATTAAAACGATACAAGCATTATATGATAATCCTACAGCCAGGATCAAAATTAATGGATGCCTATCCAACAGTTTTACCCTAAAAAGGGGCACTAGACAGGGCTGTGCATGGTCACCGTTACTTTTTGCACTATACTTGGAACCACTAGCTCAATCCATCAGGCAAAATAAGGACATTAAGGGAATTTTTATCAAAGGGACACAATATAAATTGGCTTGCTACGCGGATGACATTTTGATTTACCTTGGACACCCAACATATTCTTTACCCAAGCTGATGCAGTCATTTGAACAATACGGCCAATTATCAGGCTATAAAATTAATATAGGTAAAACCCAGCTACTCTCATATAACTACAGCCCACCAGAAGAAATAAAATGTAGCTACTCTCTGGTATGGCAAACGGAGTGTTTTAAATATTTAGGCATAAATTTACCGAAAGACCTTACAAAACTATTCGAACAGAACTACCTACCCTTATACAAAAAAATAAAGGAAGATATAGTAAGATGGAATTTAATTCCTTTCTTTAGTTTTAATTCAAGAATTGATTCTATTAAAATGAATGTATTGCCAAGATTTTTGTATCTATTTCAAACCCTACCAATAGAGATTAACCAAAGTCAATTTAATGAGTGGGATAAAATGTTATCTAGATATATATGGCAAGGTAAAAGACCAAGGGTTCGCCTTAAAACACTACAGCTGGCTAAGCAAAAGGGAGGATGGGGCCTCCCTGACCTCAGATATTATTATTTTGCAGCGCAGATGAGAGCAATAATATGCTGGTGTAACCAATCATACACTGCCCAATGGAAAACCATTGAGGAACAAATGCTGTCTATACCTATTCAGGCAACTCTAGCTGACAATAACTTACAAACCTATATAAAAAATACTGATAACATGTGGGTGAAAAGGACCCTTAAAACATGGAGAACTATTATAAAGGAATATAAACTCGAGACCAATATTACAGTTCTTAAATGGTGTGCTTACGACTCAGAGTTCAAACCTAATGAACTGGATTCTAGATTCAAGGACTGGACAGGTAAGGGCATAACCGCCCTGTGCAGTATAATGAAGGATGGAAAATTGTTCAGCTTTGACATGCTTAGAAAAACATTTTCATTAGAAAAAGAAGACTTCTATCGATATCTGCAGTTAAGGCACTATGCCGACACGAAGATGAGAAACGTAACAATGATAAACACACGCTTGATGGAACTGTTTATAAAAAGCTATAACTCAGAAACTATTGATAGAATTGTATCATGTCTCTATAAGGGTCTAATGGATTTGAAACCACATTCGACTTCATATATTAGAACAAAATGGGAGAAGGAAGGAGGGATAAAAATATTAGAGGAAGAATGGACGGCAATATGGAGATATCAGTGGATGTGTACCAGCTCACAAAAGTGGAGGGAATTTGGCTGGAAGTGCCTAATTAGATACTTTATAACACCTTCTCAGAAGTCTCATTATGATGATAACCCCCCTGCTTGTTGGAGGAACTGTGGAAATCAAAGTGCAAATCATTACCATATTTTCTGGGACTGCTCAATCTTGAGGGATTATTGGAGAGAAATACATAATGCCTTACAGGATATCTTTAAACATGAAATATCTCTCGAGAGTAAGACTATGTTCTTTGGATATATACCTCAGGAATGGCCTAAATATGATAAACATTTAATAAATATTTTATTGGTGGCCTGTAAAAAGAATATCACCAGAAAATGGTTATCCCCAGAGAGCCCAAACATAAGTACATGGATGGAAATCACAATGGAAATTTATAACATGGAAAAGATAACAGCTTCTGTTAACCACAAGCTGGAGAAATTTACATCATATTGGGAAAACTGGGTTAAATATATCACGCCTCATAGGCCAGATTTTACTATTACAAACCAATAATTATGATGTATGTATATATATTTATAGGATCACCCCATACCAACACATCCGTGTTTTTTTTTGTTTTTTTTGTTTTTTGTTTCTTTTTTTTCTTTTTTTCTTTTTTCTCTTTTCTTAGGTTTGTTAGTTTTGTTTTTTGTTTTTTGATTTTCGGATTATGTGATGGTTTCAATTACTTCTATCGTTGTAAGTATTCTTCCCTTATGACTTGGATGTAAATTAAAATACTATTTCAGTATTTAAGGCAGATAACCTAAGTATGAAGAATGCTTACATGATGTACATACTGTGAATGCCTGCTTTTGAAACCTTAATAAAAATATGAATTAAAAAAAAAAAAAGAAATAAACCACTTTGGAGTTTGTTTGTAACTGCACAAAGACAACCCTCCTCCAAAGGGTCTTTTGGTGGTTGCTTGGTCCACAAATGAGTGCAAGTGCTGCACAAATGAACTGCACCAAAGGCTAACGAGCCCAGTAGCAAAAACACCCTATATTCATATAGTTATATAGTATAACTGCACAAATTTAGCCAGTAAGTGTAAAAATAAAAGTTATGATGAATTTACTGGATTACACATTACACAGGATTGCACTTCATAGTAGAAGAAGAATAGTATCCACTGACTCTCCAACAGGTGATATATGCCAGTATATGATAAATATCAGGGGTTTTTAATAAATCTATATAATAAGCATCACTGTTCAGCAGAAGTGAAAAAAACACCTTTTTTTCTTCCTTGTTGATATCTTCTAATTTACTTATTTGAAATCTTAAAGTTAACAGCTGCAGTTAAAACCTTTAAATGAATAAATATTGTTTAGTTCAAATGAAAATCATCAGAGAAAATATAAATAACTTTATATTTAAACACAGTACTTGTATAAATATACTTCGGTGCTTCCCACCACTGGGAGCTTGTGCTTTATTCGGTTGTTTCTAGAAACTAAATAACAGAGCAATTCAGTCTTCGGCTGTTATAAAAACAACTAAATTGCCTTCCAATTTAAGAAAATTGGCCTCAAAATTCATGACAGCACACTGTAAACCAAACAACTGCATAATGAAAGGTGAACAGCTCGCTGACAGAGGTGGACAGACACTTAACAGTGGAGCTGCTCAATGCCACTGAGCTACAGCTTTGAAAATTGCCTCGGAATCGAATCAGCTCCTCTGAGCCCAAGTCTCGGCAGAAAATACTGGAACGAGCTGGAAAACCTGAAGCACAGCTGTGCTAAAGAAACCACAAGGTCAAGGCACAAAGACATAACCTGGTGTGGGGAGCAGTAAACAAGAAAGAAATGAGTCATGACGAATGAGTCACGATTCAAGCTCATTCTTACTTCTGATTTGATTCACAATTACATTTGGAAGGGAGGCGGCAGGACAAGTTCAGCCTACGATATCTGTTGCTTCGCTGTGCAGCTGACTAGTGGGAGTTGTTAGAAGCAATGGAGTAAAAAAAAACTTCCCTTCCTAATGTTTCCACACTCCTTCAAATGATGCCTTAAAGTGCGCTGCTAAATAAATTAAAGAGTGGTTTCATGAACACTGGGATGGCCTCTCCAGTCACCAGACCTGAACATCACGGAGTCTTTATGGGGATTTGTGCAGTGCTGAGTGGATTTCCTCCTCCATCATCGCCCAGAGAACTGGAGGCACTTTTTTCGTGACGAATGCTTCAGTGTTTGAGTACAAACAGATCAGCTGAAATGTAAGCGAGCGAAGGATGACCCCCGGCCCCCATCAGAGCCTTAATTTTAATATATCTCTGTCTCGTTTCCATGATTTTCTCCGGTTCTTAAGTCACTCTAACATTTACTTTGAGCTCACGATGCAAAGCCACAAATAAGTTTGGCGGTTTTATGGTGTTTTTAAAATCTTTGTAGGACAATTTGTGGCTGATGTGCAGCACAATCAAGCAATCAATAAATCCTTTATTTGTCTCTGGAGCGTAATCAGTTTTATAGTGGTGGAATAACAACAGGATGAAACCACAAAGCACATTAGCATGTAATATAAATACAATTATTATGCAAATTCTAAAATATGCCAGACCCTGACTGGTTAAAGTGTATCTGGACTCACAATGTAGCTGGAAAACGCAAATTAAATAGTTATGTAATACTCTCTAATACTTACAGTATGTGTGGTTAGCTACACTGTGCAGACATGTTGGTCTGGTGATTTGCTCCAGACTAAAATATCTCAACATCTGCATCTGGATTTAGATTTTGGACAGATTTGTGATTCCCAAACATGCATGGAAGGAGTCGACATGATGTCACCCAAAGCTTTATGTTCAACAGTTTCAAAGCACTAGCAGGAGGAGCCTTGATTTCTCCCGTAAGACAATTTTTTTGATTTGGATCATTTTTAAATATATTTTCAATGTAGTAATTCAACAGCATAGTGGTTTACACATGTGCCAACCATGGTTTGATGCTGTGAGGAGACACAAATTCCTTTGGGGTTGCGTCAGGAAGGGCATCAAATAGTCCTTTCACCATCACACTGCTTACTCAAAGGGGGCTGTTTATTGTTGGAGGGTCTTAACCTTACAACATAAAGCATCTTGAGACAACTGTTGTTATAAATTTGAAGCCATAATAATTAAAATTGTACTGAATTCAATTGAAAATATGCAGAGCTACCCACTGCAGTGACTCCTTCTGAATAGGGGACTAGAAGAAAGTGTTCTTGGGTTCAGTGAGTAGTGGGCTACTTTTCTTGTAGCCCTACTGCAACCTTCTCCTTTTTGTAATCAGATGAGTCGCCTCCTGCTGGCCATTAGAAAGAATGCAGCTTCCACTAGCTTTACCGTTCAGACCTCGAGGCTATATCTTTCAGTTAGTATAACAGATTTGTAAATCCCAAGAAAACAGAGTGCAATTTTAAGACAGGGAACCTCTGACATTTTTTCAAAGCCCATCTTCATCTTCTGACATTTGTGTTAACAACTGGACAGCTTGCACTCTCGGCCTTTTAGTCATCATCCTCTCATCATGAACTGTAATCACATTGATGATCGCATAGTTTTAAATGTGGAGTTTTAATTTATTTGTGTGCAATATTTCACTGCATTTTCCTCAATCTGCTCACTCCTACAACAGTGAAAGGTTGTAAATGATGCAGTGTAAACAACAACAATGCAGTTTGTGACCATGGTGAGTGGTGAATGGATGTGTATTTGTGTAACACTTTCTAGTCTTGCTGACCACTTAAAGCATTTTTACACTGCGAGCCACATTTAGCCATCCACACATCATACAGTGCTTTTTTCCAAGCACTTAAGCTATCACAGCAGCTCACACACTGGCGGAAATATCCAGGGCAATCTGGGGCTTAGTATCTCGCTCAAGGACACAAGGCCACCACCAGCAGTACCGCTGAAGTCGGTGATGCTTCATGAACAAATCAGTGCAGAAAAAAAACCCCCATCTCACATGGAATATTACACTGCATCTGGACATTCTCTGCATTCACATTCACATGCAATTCACATGCTGATGTGAATTACTCAGTCACATCAGCATGTGACCAAAAGACAAGTGACAAGCTGCAAAATGAACCGTAAGATCACTTTCTGATGAGTGAAGTCAAAATAAACATTTTTTTAAAATGTCATGCAATAAGACACATTTTATTTCAGCAAATCCATCTGTATGTTACCAGCTCACTCACATCCTTCACTAAGTACTCAGGCCAGAACAGGAATACATTCTCAACTGTTAAAACTGCTGGCAGTGAGTCATCAGTGTTATGTTTAGTATGTCCCTCACTTCGTCCACTCTAATTAATCAGGGCTCCATTATCCCCCCAAGACACTCTCTCTCTCTCTCTCACACACACACACACACACACACACACACACACACACACACACACACACACACACACACACACACACACACACACACGATAATTACAAATCCCTGATTTTTACTGCTGCTCAGTCGGTCCTGTGTTTTTATCTATCTAGTAATTCCCAAAAAATACCAGAAGTTTCTACATGGAAATGAATGAAAATAAACCAAAATACAAAATGTTAAATGTATCAATTTTTCATATATGAGCAATGATGTGCAGCAATGGAGCTTGTTAAGCAGTATTGGTATTTCAGACCCCTGCCGAGCATGACCACTCATCTGAAAACACATAAACAGGTTTTCCACAAAGCTGAAGTAGAGCTTGGAAAATTGTATTCACAATAAGAGAAAGAATACAACGCAGTCATTTCTTTGTTTCTTTCTGCCTTGTGGTTTCATTTTAATGCAATATTTTTGGATGAATTATAGATAATATGAGTGCATACTGGCAGCTGGAAGGAATAAGTGTAGTACAGCGAGGCTGCTGTTATTGTGACTTCGAGCACTCAGGAATAAAATTTAACTTTATTCGTAGTGAGAAGGCCCACTAGTACGTGTCTACGGCCCTTAATGTTGTGACATTCAGAAAGGAACTGTTAGATAATCCACAAACTGCAAGCGTGTTGCATGAACACCCAAACCAATTTCCTGCTGGTTTACATGTGGGACCACGAGAGCTAACAACTGTTATTGCTTCTTACTCACATTGTGCTTGGTGAGGCTGGAAATGTTGCTTGCAATTGCCTGAAGCCAGTCCAAGCATTCTTCTGCTGTGGGAAACTGTATAACTCCACTGCAAACACCATCCACTGCTATGACCTGGAAAGCATTTTTCCTGAAAGAGTAAAAGAAACACAAGCCAAAGATCAGGGGAGGATTTCAAATATTTTACACATTCATATTTAGTTTCTGTTTTTATTTTAAAAGGGGATTAGAGACAGTTCATTGCATCCCAGCATTGGAAACTCTTCCTCTGGGATTCCTGTGATAACAAACTAAGCAAAACTGACTGTGGTGAAAAATGCTGCTGTTTAATAACTTGAAAAACTGAGCGTCCAATTTTCCAAGATTAATTAATTTAGCAACGTAAGCTAAGTGCAAGCTCACTAATTAGTTACTTTGCTTGTTTAGGCGATCCACATGCATAATATGAAAACAGATTTGGGGGAATTTATATTTCTTTCTCTCTTTTAATTTTTTTGAATACTGCACTACTTTTGGAACAGGCTGGTCAGGTGATGAAAAACCTCAAAATATTAAATGTTCACTTCTTTTTTTAATATAATCCAAAAGCTGTGCCTGCAATATGAAAAATAAATGCAAAAACATATTCAGCAATATGCAGTTATTGAGATAAAACCAGAACAGTTACATACAGTGGGGCAAAAAAGTATTTAGTCAGCCACTGATTGTGCAAGTTCCCCCACCTAAAATGATGACAGAGGTCAGTAATTTGCACCAGAGGTACACTTCAACTGTGAGAGACAGAATGTGAAAAAAAAAATCCATGAATTCACATGGTAGGATTTGTAAAGAATTTATTCGTAAATCAGGGTGGAAAATAAGTATTTGGTCAATAACAAAAATACAACTCAATACTTTGTAACATAACCTTTGTTGGCAATAACAGAGGTCAAACGTTTACTATAGGTCTTTACCAGGTTTGCACACACAGTAGCTGGTATTTTGGCCCATTCCTCCATGCAGATCTTCTCGAGAGCAGTGATGTTTTGGGGCTGTCGCCGAGCAACACGGACTTTC
The DNA here is from genome assembly GCF_963969265.1 of Rhamphochromis sp. 'chilingali'. Lineage (NCBI taxonomy): Eukaryota > Metazoa > Chordata > Actinopteri > Cichliformes > Cichlidae > Rhamphochromis > Rhamphochromis sp. 'chilingali'. The sequence continues at coordinate 20,066,619 of NC_137943.1, read as the reverse complement.
AACTCCCGCCACAGATTTTCTATGGGGTTGAGGTCTGGAGACTGGCTAGGCCACTCCAGGACTTTCAAATGCTTCTTATGGAGCCACTCCTTTGTTGCCCGGGCGGTGTGTTTTGGATCATTGTCATGTTGGAAGACCCAGCCTCGTTTCATCTTCAAAGTTCTCACTGATGGAAGGAGGTTTTGGCTCAAAATCTCACGATACATGGCCCCATTCATTCTGTCCTTAACACGGATCACTCGTCCTGTCCCCGTGGCAGAAAAACAGCCCCATAGCATGATGTTTCCACCCCCATGCTTCACAGTAGGTATGGTGTTCTTGGGATGCAACTCAGTATTCTTCTTCCTCCAAACACGACGAGTTGAGTTTATACCAAAAAGTTCTACTTTGGTTTCATCTGACCACATGACATTCTCCCAATCCTCTGCTGTATCATCCATGTGCTCTCTGGCAAACTTCAGACGGGCCTGGACATGCACTGGCTTCAGCAGCGGAACACGTCTGGCACTGCGGGATTTGATTCCCTGCCGTTGTAGTGTGTTACTGATGGTGACCTTTGTTACTTTGGTCCCAGCTCTCTGCAGGTCATTCACCAGGTCCCCCCGTGTGGTTCTGGGATCTTTGCTCACCGTTCTCATGATCATTTTGACCCCACGGGATGAGATCTTGCGTGGAGTCCCAGATCGAGGGAGATTATCAGTGGTCTTGTATGTCTTCCATTTTCTGATGATTGCTCCCACAGTTGATTTTTTCACACCAAGCTGCTTGCCTATTGTAGATTCACTCTTCCCAGTCTGGTGCAGGTCTACAATACTTTTCCTGGTGTCCTTCGAAAGCTCTTTGGTCTTGGCCATGGCGGAGTTTGGAGTCTGACTGTTTGAGGCTGTGGACAGGTGTCTTTTATACAGATGATGAGTTCAAACAGGTGCCATTCATACAGGTAACGAGTGGGGGACAGAAAAGCTTCTTACAGAAGATGTTACAGGTCTGTGAGAGCCAGAGATTTTCCTTGTTTGAGGTGACCAAATACTTATTTGCCACCCTGATTTACGAATAAATTCTTTACAAATCCTACCATGTGAATTCATGGATTTTTTTTTTCACATTCTGTCTCTCACAGTTGAAGTGTACCTCTGGTGCAAATCACTGACCTCTGTCATCATTTTAAGTGTGGGAACTTGCACAATCGGTGGCTGACTAAATACTTTTTTGCCCCACTGTATGTGATCTGCCCAGATTCCAGGTTTAAATGCATTTATTGGCAGCTGCATGGCGTCATATGCCATGTTCTGTTTCTGGTTTGTGTTCACACAGTTAGTTTTTTTTAAAGGGAACCTGCAGGAGTAAATATAAAGAGATGCAGACAGTGAAGCTGCTCATACTTATGAAATGCCATCTAATGGTAGAGAATTGTTAGTCTCTGTGTGTTATACAAATCTTTCTAGAAACACATATTAAGTCCTCTGCTAATTCAATAAGGAGAGATCGTTTGGACGATTTAAAGATATTTATTGAGAAAGAGAAATGAATGAATTTATTCTGTGATAAGACTCGGAACGAGATCCCATTGGAGAGAGGATTTAAGAGTGGACCTCCCAATGTCTGGTGGTGAAGATGAAGATGAAGGTTGGATGGAGGTCTGAGTGACTCAGGTGAGGTGGAGATGGGGAGGAGGTTGGTTGCACAAATGAGAGCCTGAAAGGAAGAATGACAGAGAAAACAGACTTAAACCATATAGAGTAGAGGCTGATTGGCTCCAAGAAGGTGATGTTGGCATTGAGTTTGATAGTGTGTGAAAGTGGCAGTGATGTAATGAACAGACTGGCAGCCTAGGAAAGCGGCTCGGTTCACTCTGGCACAGCTGGCTGCCGGCAGAGCCGGCGGGCACGCCACTGCAGCCCCCTCTGGCTTCTGCTTCGTGGCTACTGGGTGACCCCTCATCTGGGGCTCTCCTCAGCTCTTCTCAGAAGGGTGGAACGAATGTCCCTCCGGTGGTCCGACTTGGGCTCTCTCACTCTGGGGCCTCTGGATGTCTGGAGGCTGGATCTCCTCCATGCCTGCTTCATGCCCTGGGGGACAGGGTTATGGCTCTCTACATCCTCTAGCAGACCATTACACAGGGAAACCTTTTGAATACAAGCGCACTGATCCACACAGGTGTGCACACGGGTGTTCACTGTTCATAGACATAAACTACACCTTTATTGGCTGCTATTTCTAAGCACATTATGCGCTGTCGGTCCTGCTTGCTACACAACAACATTCAATATTTAGTATTTACTGCTGTTTACACTTAGCTAGATTAACGTGATGGTGTTGTGTTTAGTATGTTGCTCTGTTTTTTTTTTTTTGCTTGTTTTCTCTTCTTTTTCTCTCAACAGGTGATCCAGGAGATCTTCTTTTCTTCTTTCTCTTTTTAAGTGCCCTTTCTCACTGTCCCTCTTCCCTGCTGTTTTTCTTTTCCTTCCTCTTTCTTTCTCCCTTTCCTATCCCTCAGTCATGTCTGTCCCGTCTGTAACAACTGAAAATAAAATAAAATAAACAATAACAACAAAGGTTGATCAAATGGACCAATACGGCAATGCCGTGATGATCCATTTGGCAAAGTAAATCCATTGGGTATCCTTGTTGGTCTTCAGACAACAATTCTGACGGCTAAAGAACCAAATGGGACAGGCAAAAAAAAAAAAATTTTTTTTAAAAAGCAGGCTGCTCAGTGATTACAGATCTTCCTTATTGAAGTTATATATATAGAGCTTTTCTGCTCTAACTGAGCACTTAATACAAGCTTTGGGTGCACACAATCTGGGGTTCAGTATCTTCCACAAGAGTACTTTAAGGTGTATTTAACAGCAGCCAGGGAATTGATCCACCAATCTTCCGACTGGTAGATGATCTGTTCTACCTCCTGAGTCACAGGTGGCACCGGGTGTTTCCTACAGGGACTGTATGATTGTGGGAGTTCATGCTAATACTGCAGGGTTTTACTTTACACTGTAAAGCACCATTGGACAGCTGTTGTGAACTGGAACTACAAATACAGTGTATGTACTACTGTGTATATAAAATCGTTTCTTTTGCTTTGTGGTAAACTTCACTATCATGTCCCTTTTCTGTTCCAGACAGGCGCCAGGCAACGAACTATTGGCTTTTTGGTTCAGTTACTATAATCCTTTTCTCTGCGTATCCAAAGAGTTGCCCAAACTGACACGAGCAGAGGAACATAAATCTGGCTTTACTCACTAACCCAACCAAATCACAAGACACCAGTGAGGCATAAGTTAAAGTGTTAACCCAGCCAAATACTGATCGTGTGTTTAATGGTACACTCTACACAGTCTATTTATAGATGGAGCATTGCAGTGTGCTCTATTTGAAAATCCCCAAGCATTTAAAATGTAAGAGATCTCTGCACTAACATCTTAAGAAGAAAGAAACTGACACTTCAGCACGAAGTCCCAGAGCTCACCTGGAAACGTCAGAGCCGGGGATATACTGTGACAAGCGTGAGTGTAGCAGAGGAATAAGGCGCAGGTCCACCCATCTCTTCTCCCAGCGAAGCCCTGGGGACGTGGGCCAGGACGAGCAGGACAGGGTGTCCTGCAGAAGTGTGAAACCGAAGTTAGAAGAGATAGCCCCTTCCCACCTCCAGCATTTGAAGCTGTTCCCATGTCAAAGAGCCCGAGTCCTGCTGCAACTATACGGTTGTTGCGGATGCACAGACAGCACAAGCTGCAGATTAAAAGTGATTTGCCGTCCTCAAAAGATAAAGATAGAACATCCTAGCTATCAGCAAGCAGTGACAGTTGCATGGAAACAACTTTTTGGCATCTGCTGCTGCGTAGTTACAAAAGGACAGCTACTAAATCAGCCAATCAAAAGAAAGGCTAATGAAAAAGTACCGTGTTGTTAGGATGGTAGTTCAAGTGCAGGCCACTATCACACAGAGGAGAGGAGGTCCCACTACTCTGGTCACTGGGGATGCCTGCAGCATACAGGAAAACAACAATAAACCCACAGCTACACCCCCGTCTATTTCAAGGTTTCTAGCAGCAATGAATCACAGCCATCATCTAAAGCGTGTTACTTTGTTCTGCTGCTCAAGTTGGCTCCAGCTCTCTGCCAATTTGTATTCCGTTGACTGGCTGGATGGCCAGTCAACCTGCCCTATATACGCAAATGAAAGGATTTCATGAAATGCTTTCATGTCTCACAATAAAGCTCTGACATACGAGAGCAATCAATCCTGAGATTTTGTTAATTACTGCAGTTTAGTCTTTAGCATCTTTTCTGAAGCTTGAGATGGGTTTACTCCTCAAAGCAGCATCTTTACTCAGTGCTTAACAAGACAGGAAGTCCAAAATAAATGGAGCAGGAGCTGGGCGTATTTTTCTTTATTTCTCTCAAGTCGACTCAAATTTATTGTTTCCAGGGCGACCAATTCTAGACAGGAAAAAAAAAACCCACCAGCTATAAATACTCTTGGCCAATTATTTTCCACAGCGGTAATAGTGATTATGTACTTAGACCTAATACCGGGGTGAATGAGAGGGTTCTCACATGTACAGTCCTCACAAAGGGGCAGTTTCAAAAAGGCTGGAGTCTTCTTTAAGAAAGAGACCGTGAGAGTCACTTCTTCACCAGCATTTCTTAAAACCTGGACCTGGAAAGCAGAAAAACAAACAAACCTTGGGAATATTTTTTTTTTTTGGTCTTCTTTACAGAAGCTGTAAACTGTGAGGTTTTTCTCGCTGAATGCTTGCTGTGATGAAACATGGTGTGCCAAAGCCTCGCTAAGAATGGAAATCCAAGATAAGGGATTTACAGAGTGCAACTTTTATGCTCCTTACTCACACATATTGCTTACAGATGAATTTAGGCAGGAATGAAAGAGAAAAAAATGGCTTTACATGTCAGAAAGATACAAATCATGAAGTGAGACAAGATAAGCTGTTGAAAGAGTTGTTGCAGCGGTGAGAAACTATGAGATATGAGCTGACAGCTTACCACTTCCTCGTGGCGATAGCTCCTGACATTTATTCCATTTATCTGGAAACAACAATAACACGGTTAGCCTAAATGATACTGCTGGCATCATATCACTGTAGCTTTATCTTCAAAATGATTAATGGGGCCAGCATAATAATTGTTATGACATCTGCAGCAAAAACTGTTGCCATGTGGGAGATTTTCTTTAATCGATTTATTTATTTATTTTGGCTGAAAGAGATGCAACAAATTAAAGACCTTTATTAGCCTATAGGGACGCATAATTACGCCACACAGTTTTATGGACATGTGGCGCATGAATTATTAAAGAACGAGGAAACGTGTTAGCTCGCAGTGTGGGATGAGATGTGTAAACGCGCATTAATGCGGCGTGTTACCTGAAGGATGCCGTCTCCGATGAAAAGCAGCCCAGACAGTTCAGCTGGAAAGAGAACAGTCGCTTTAACGCAAACAAACAAGAGGAGGGGGAAAATGACGGGAAGTGGGGAGAAAAAACCCTGACGTTATACCTTTCTGCTCCTTTGATATTTTTGATATCACAACAGGGATTTTGTGCTCTGCTCCACCCTACAGAGAGAAATCAAAAAGAATTGGATTACGAAGGTATCACAAATGGAGAACAAGACTCTTGAGATCAACATCCTTGGCTGACACAGTTGTTGCACATTGACAAGGAAATAATCAATGCCACTTGTTCAGACTTAATTCTAGGAGCTTGGGAGGAGCGGCCCTAATCTGCTGGGATCTAAATTACCTTGATGCTCAGACCGAACCCTCCAATCGTCTGTCTCCTGATCGTTACAGTCCTCTCCTGCAGTTAGAAAGACGAGTTTAGACTGCAGGATATGATTTCAAGCTGTGGAAATGTGGAATTAAAACGATCTAACTCCTGAAGCTTTTCTTTAACTGTTTTAATGATTACAACATTTTTTAATACAAAACAGGAAGGTGGTTTATTGATTTCAGCATAAGTTTGAGCATTTTACAAATATTTGCCTTCTTTTGGTACTTTTTGTTGCATTGGGTGTGTTTTCTTTTCTCAGGTGTAGTTTATGGATTTTCTTTTACAGTGCCTTACTGGCCACTTTAGTAGGTACACCGGTTCAACTCTTCGTTAATGCAAATATCTAATCAGCCAATCACATGGCAGCAACTCAGTGTCTTTAAGGATGCAGAAATAGTCAAGACGAGCTGCTGAAGTGCAAAATGAGCATCAGAATGCAGGGGAAAAGGTGATTTTGAAGTAGTCTTGATGTAGTGTGGTTGTTTGTGCTCAGAAACATGTTTCAGAAACTGCTGATCTACTGGGATTTTCAAACACAGCCATCTCTAGGGTTTACAGAATGGTCAGAAAAAAGTAAAAATATCCAGTGAGTGCTGGGTGAAAATGCCAGGTCTGAGGAGAATGGACAGACTGCTTCCAGCAGATGGAAAGGCAAATATCAGCTAGTTACAATCAAGAACATTGAAAGACGTAGACTACAGCAGCATAAGACAACACCAGGTGATATTCCTGTCAGCTACAAGCAGGAAACCGAGGATACAGTTCATGTTCTTAGCGGGCAGGAGATTGGAAAACGTTGCCTGGTCTAATGAGTCTCAATTTCTGCTGCAACATTCAGATGGCAGGGACAGAATCTGGCAGAAACATCATGAAAGCGTGGATCCATCCTGACCTGTGTAAACATTTCAGACTGCTAGTGGTGGTGTAATAGTGTGGGGGATATTTTCTGTGTTTTTAAACACCACAGTCTACCTGAACACTGCCACACAGAAGACCACATCCATCCCTTTATGACCACAGTGTACCCATCTTCTAGTGGCTGCTTCCAGCAGGATAACGCAGCATGTCACAAAGCTCAAGTCAGACTGACAGACAATAAGTTCACTGCAGTCAAATGGCCCCCACAGTCTCAGTAGAGCACCTCTGGGTTGTGCTGAACAGGAGAGTCACATCGTGGATGTGCAGCCAACAAACCCGCCGCAACTGTGTGACGCTGTCGTGTCAACATGGTCCAAAAGATGATCTCTGAGGCAATGTTTCCAGCACCTTATTCAATCGATGCCATGAGAATTTAAAGAAGTGTAGGTGAAGGTGTACCTACCGTACTAACGTCACCAGTGAGTGTATTTTATGTTTTGCAACAACTTTTGAAGTTAAAAGTTGTTTCGGGTGGGCTCTGATACATTTTTCAATGACAGTCAGGTTTGTATGGCATCGAATATGAACACTCTGTTGCTCAAGGTGCATGCATGCAGCGTATTCAGCAATTTCTTAAATGAAATGTAAAATTCAATCCAAATATTCAACTGAACTTGGTCACCAGCACTTGGACTGATACGTTGCAGTTGTATTTGCATACCGGTGCCTTTGCCCTTTTCGCTGATTATTAATGATGTTTCACAGGACACAAACCTCCATTTGTCATTTGAGGATTTTTATCCAGGAAAATGTTATTGAATGAATAATTCCATTTTGGGAAAGGTCACGGTCTCGGGTCTCAGCTGAATATTTTTTTTCGCACAAGAAACCCGCGCAATAATTAATGTGAAGGAAAAGTTGTCAGGGGTGATGACAAGCGAGAGCTAAATGTTAAACTCAGTAGGTGAATTATTATTTAATGACTACACTTGATTTATGAGGAATAGATTCACTCATGTAGGCTTTCCATTAACACAGACACTGAGCTGTGTTCTCAGCACTTTTGTGTTGTAACCTTCATTACCCCGCGCTGCTGTATACGTTACTGATTTCAGCGTCTGTAATTATGACTGAGTTACTTACGCTCGAATAGAAAGGCTCTCCTGACACACAGATGACATCTTGCTCTTGAATGGTCAGAATATCTTTGGCCAAGTGTAGTCGAATATTAAACGGCTCCTCATTACCTTCTTGCATCAAATAAATCCCAGTCTTTGTCTGTGAACAGTCAGAGAGATAAAATCATTCATCATCCCTCCATGACTAAATTAACTGGCCATGAAATGAAATGTCATTGAGAATACTCGCTGCAGAATGAACATGGAAATTAGGAAACAGGGTTTTGGTGTCTATTATTTTCTTCTTTTTTTTAAATTACTCTTCTTGTTAAGGCTAATGTCGGACCAAATAACCACAATAGCAGCTCTGAGTAATAAACAACCAATTTGGATAACAAAATATACAAGAAAACAATTGATATATGGCTTATAAGCCGCATTCTGCGAGTCCAAATAACACTTTTGTACCCTCTGTTCCACGCTGAGACACAGAAACCCAAATTATATCATCACATTGTATTATTATATCAAATGGTGACAAATTAAGAAGCTGTGAAATTCAGTGGCTCAAATCAAATCGACCTCTGCATTTGAATCTCCCTGCTTTCCACGAGCGAGTGTGAGAGCGGCGTGTGTGTTTCCAGTGAACCGTTTAAAACACGCTAATCTGCATGCATTTGCATTCTGCGTATCCTTCCTCATCCCCAGCTAATTGTGATGCCTGTCCTGTCCTTGACTTAAAAAGGTCTACATGAAAGGAGCACCTTCACCTGACAAGACTGCTAATAGAAGAAAGCCACCAGTGTCAGCATCCTTGTCGCCCAGGATACGCCACTCATCGGTTCACAAGACAGGCTGGTTGCATGACTGCTATTCTCAGACAGAGAGACAGCGAGAGTATCTCTCAAAATTGCGGGTCGAACTTGAATCAAAGTCAGTTTGCGGAGCATATTATCTTTCACCCTAAATGAGGAACGTGAAGAGCCAAGCCCTCGCCTGCAGCTGCAGCGTGAGAAATGAAATGAGGGAGCCATTAATTCACGTTATTTGAGGTAATGCGTGTCTGTGTGAAAGTCATTAGCCAAGCGAAATGAGGGTAGTAGTGTTTGTATATTAGCCGGGTCAGACAGCATCTCAGGTGACTGAGCACTATTTGACCCGCTGCAGTGCTTGTATTGTACATAATGAACCTCATCCTTTATCCTATTTTATAATTCACTATAATTCACACCAACCTCCGAAACACCCCACCATTATCAGCTGTAGTCTGCTGCCGTGCATGTGGCAAACTATGAGGGAATCTTCTTTTAATCAAGGACCATTACAGCGAACGCCAAACGAGATTAATTTTTTTTTTAAAGGAAAATAAATTTTTCTGATGTTTCCTATCAAGAGGACCTGCAGTAAACTTTGTTGCATTTTGAAAAAAAAGACGGTCGAGGAGCAAAAACGGACAACCAGCTTGTCAACATCGCGTGCCTCACATCTCAGCATCTCCCAGCAGTGAGATGCGATGCAAGGCAGAGATGCGAGGAAGCTGCCCAAAGAGAAATCCTCGGTTCCTCGGGTCAGTCTTTAGCAGCATCAGTTACTTGTGATGTGCTGCAAAACTGTCAACCCCAGCTGGTACGAGTGCCCAAAGAGCCTCTTCTCTAACATAAAAAAGAGGTCTTTATTCGTTTCGATGCACACTTTGATCAACATGGCTGCTCTGTAACAGCAGAATCACTGTTAATGATTTAGTTATCATTGAACATTCCTTTTAATCTTCTAAGTCAGTGTTGCTGGGTTGGGTTTTTTTGTTATGATTTCTGAGCTATTTATTTACTTGCAGCACCATCTGCACAATGATGCACCATACAGCAGCGTCAGATTGCAAATTCAAAAAATAGATAAATAAAAAGCTGTGGCTTTGATGATCTGTATATTTTACATTTCCTCATTCATCCATTAAGCGAGTGAAAAAAGCTGCGACTCTGTGACGCCAACACATTTAGCAAGTAATCAGCCTGTATATTCTGAACTGTCAAGATTGATCACCCTCCCATGAGTGTGTATTGTGTTGCATCACAACTGCAACTTTGTTCTGTCATAGGCGCTGCAAGAAAAAACTTGCAGCATGTATACATCATTCCAGCATATAAAAGACTTCAGCACAGGGTACACCTGTGTTTCCTCACTCTTACTCATCCAGAAGCCTCCACTCGCCGTGCATTTTCCAGGTCAGGGAAGGAGAGAGGATGCAAGTAAGCAGAAGTTAGCATGATGAAAAGCACAGAGGGTTTCGGTGTGCCTTTGTGCCGGCATGTTACATGGCTAGCCTCGCTAATTTATGATAGCTGGGTGATAAATGAAGCGGCTATGGTCTCTGCTTGAGAAACGCTATCAGAGAGTAAATCAGCTGCAGATCCATCATCACCACCTTCCCTTGTTGCTCAGGATGTCAGATAAGAGCTCATAAAGTGAAAGCTAAAAGACATTAAGTGGTGTGTTTTGTTGTGTAGCTTTACTTGGTTTTTTTTGTGGGGGGAGTTTGCAGTTGACAGATTAAAGGGGGATAAAGGGGGCCCAGTGAGACTGCACATGCACAAACTGCACTGTATGTGCCCCGCTGCTGTTGTAGCCACAGGCCCTCAGATACCTTGCATGCTTTAACACTGTTTCCAAGTGCCTGAAAATGCCTCGCCGCTTTCTATAATCTTGCTCAATTGTTACATTGATTGAATTCTACCAACCTCTTCATTTGAAGTCTTGAAATCCATGTGCTACTATGCAGTGAGGGATACTGCAATAGAGAAAAACAAGACTGAGTTAGTCGGAGGAGACAAATGCTTAAAGACACGACTGGCCTGCTGCAGCAAAACCACAGAGCTGATTTAAACCAGCATTGTTAGCGGGATGCCTATTCTCATTATAGTCTCATACAAAACACAGACAAAGGAGAGAAATGTTTTTTTCATCGAAACGTGCCTCTTCTAAGCGACAAGAACGAAAGAAAATCCTCACTGAGCAATGTCAGGAGACAACCGGAGACCATTAAGGGTTAATGAATAATTGATTACAAAGGTGAGAGCCCAGGTATCCTAATAAATGTTTCAATATCGAATCCAGTGCTCCCAGAAATGAACCGTGTTACTAGTGGAAGCAGAAGACTGTGGAAAGTGCTACTACAAAACTACTACAGATTATGTGTTTAGAAAGTAAAAGTGCGCTCTGCCCAAAATAACATGCACGCATTTTTAAATTATCTGACTGCTTCCATACAGACGCAAGTAGTCTTTGAGTAATGTTGTGAGAAAGCCGCATTTACATAAACCGGTTCCACTCAGTTATAATCAGACATGACTGCCACTTGACTCAACAAAACGAGCGCAGAGCAAAAATGGCTCATACTTGAATTATAGAACCTGTGCTGCAGAGGGAGTCGGAGACTTACCTCAGCAGAAAGGCCCCCAGCTCTTTGTACGTTCAGCCCTAGCCATCGAGCAGTGAGTTGATCCCCGATCTGAGTCGTAGCAGAGGGCCTTCCCGGATCATGGCTGTCAGACTTGGGTGGTGGGGGAGCAATGCTGTCACCTCTCCTGCTACTCTGTAAGTGCTGCAGGATTATTCCCAGAGGAGCCGGTGCTGGAGAGCAAAAAGAGGCTATCGTGAAGTGAGGTTTCTCTCCTCGAGGTCCCTTATCGGTGGTCGTGCTGCAGTAACAGGAGGAGGATGTGGCTATGGTATCATCCTGATCCTAGAACCACTCGAGAGCTGAAACAAACAAAGAAAAGAAAAGAAAATGCAAGTCTTCAAGTAATGCTCTGAAACAAGGCTGACTGTTGATTACATGCTTTTGGCTACGACTCAAAAGATGTAATCTTAATACAGACAAGTGTGTTTTCACTGCAAATGCTGCGTTTATGTGGGATGTTGAATCAGAAGCAAATTCACAGCTTTTTTTTTTTAAATAACCACCTGGTTAAAAAAAACAAACAAAAAAAAGCAGAGATGCAAACACAAACTCACAACTGTGAATCTCGTTTCTCAGTCTAAGATGAAGGATGCACTCAAACACCCCACTGTCGATTCATGAACGCAAATGCCGAAATGCAATTAACTCATATTCTTCGCCTTTCTTGTGTTTTTCGTATGCTAAGCACACATGACTATCTCAACACGTTTATTAACTTCCAATTGCTCATCCTTGAGAAACCCTCCTCGTTAGTATGTATTTTTGGCTCGTTGCCACCCTTTTGTTGAGTTGCGGCGTTGCTACTTTGATCATTGTTCCGCGCGATTAAAAGAACTCACAGTATATGCATTTGAGGCCACATTTCATGCATAAATCACTGACTTCTGATTATACTGTAAAAGTAGACTTAGTGAAACTTGCAAATGTTTGTTAATCACTGGAGAACAGAGAAGGGAACAAGAGCGCGAGCACCTTTAAGGAATATGGGCTGAATCGAAACAGAAGAAATTTTCAGAAAACTCTCAAATACTAATATTATGTCAGAATCAGCGCAAGAACTCAATATAGCTGTGTGATATCATTATTCTTTTAAAAAATGATCAGTCTCAACAGATCTCCAGCTGCTGATTCAAGCTGTTGGACAGAAGTATTGGGCCTCACCTCTTACTTGAGTCTGGGAAAGAACGGATCATATTAAAAGGCTTAACATAATCGAGTGTGGTAGTGTAGGACGCCACCAGTGCAACAAATGAGTCTGAGAAATCTTCTTCTCTCCTAGATGGTCAGCTATCAACTTTAAGAGGTTTTATTGCCAAGTGGAAGAGTTTAGATAAGCACCTCAGCAGACCACGTAATGTCACAGAGCAGGGTCGCTGGTTTTGGGTCCCAAAAACCTCCTCTGACATTAACAGCAGAACAAAAACTGTGCGCTGGGAGCTTCGTGGGATGGGTTTCAATGGATGAGCAGCTCCTACGGGTGCAGCGTCGATCTTTTAGTCAGTTTCTTTTAAACTTTCTTTCTCATGCTGTGTTGCATTTTGGAAACTTGAATGTTGAACTCTTTAAAATGAATAATGTCTGTTTAGTGTTGATTCTTTTTTACTATAGCTTAGCTACACAGTTTTCTTTCACCTTTCATTGTGATGATGTGAGAATGTTTTTCTGTTACATGAGTGGACACACAAACAGGTAAAGGCAAAGTAATCCTGAAGAAACAATCATTTACTGAGTATCTACTGAGCAAGATGCTTTATTATCTGAGGCGGCGTGAAAACAGTAGCTGATAATTAAAATAAGTAGCGGATCATTATGATCTAATTATTAGCTAATGACTCACCGATATCTCCTCGCTTGGTCTTTAGAAAATAAGCAAGTATTTGTTTCCCTTAGAAAGTGTTTCCAACACAGAACAATCAATACACCTAAAATAGATTAAATACCAGCTAACACAGTGTAATAAAGCCCACAGTGACAGTTTCAGTATTTGTTTTCTGTTGAATGTGATTCAAAAAGGTGTTGATTTAACCTCTCCCAGGAGAGAGGAAAAGTCCTCACACAAAGTCTGAACTGGTGACGACTGATTTCCAGCATTAAGCACCTTAATGCTGGAATGAGCTGCAACACAGCTTGAAGCTGTGAAGACGTTCATTTCTCTGGGTAGCTGTAAAACTTTACTGGCCCATATTTCTCATACATTGTGTGTGTGTGTGTGTGTGTGTGTGTGTGTGTGTGTGTGTGTGTGTGTGTGTGTGTGTGTGTGTAGCAGTTGTCTTTAGCGGATTATATTACTATAGAGGTTTTGTGTGCAAAAGAGGTCTTCATCTCAGTGGGATGTCCTGCATAAATAATCCTTCACTAACTAACTATAAATGAGGTGGATTTTTATTCACCTCTTCAATATTATTAACCTCAATTTATGGCAAAAAGATCCATTTGTTTGTGTACATGGGCCCAAATTAGCCTGTGTTTATAACACAGTCAGCATAGCTTTGAGTCTTTCAACGGGAAGCATGTTTCCAGCCTGAAACATGTATGTTGTGTGGTCTTCATAGTTACCCTGGCAACCGAGAAAGTGGAGATTTGAAAAAGTGGCAATCATTTTTGGACCTTTCGTTGTTTATTTGAAATTATAATTAAGTACTATTTTTCTTTTGCAAATGTTTTATTTGGACATTTTTAAAAACAAAAAACAAAAAAACAAAAAATCCTTGTAGTCCTAGCTGGTTCCCGTGAGCTGTGAAATGATTTAAGCCACTTCCAAAGAGGACTTTTCCTCTTTTAAAGGTGGGAAATCTTCAATTCAAGTTCATGGACATGAATGAATGAATAAAGCACTGATCTGATGCAAACTCATGCTCAGGTTAACAAAAATAAGGAGGTAAGATTCCCGTCCAGTAACATGAATCACACGTTCAGGCTGTTTCACAAACTGCAGTGAGACTGTGTTGCATGAGAATATACTGCACTACATTTGCTTTAACAATATGTTCTTAATAAACTGGCATCTGACTGTAGTCTGAAACTGTTCTTTACAGTGTAGCGTGAACTGTATTGCATTATAGTACCACTACTAGTTAATAAGAAGGATTTATCTTTACCAACTTTGATTCGATTTTTTTAATTCCATCATTTAATGATTTTTGTGCTTTTCTCTATGTTTTCCAAAAATAAATTGATTATTGGTAAGATTGAATGAATGTTTATTAAGATAAAACCAGCTTAAATATGCAAAACCTGGATCTTGTGACTCCCAATATTAGAAATTTCCTGATGCAGTAAACTGAAAGGATGAGTGGGAGATATGGAAAGCAGTAGTAAAGGTTGTAGTAAATTAGATTTTAGCATCTATGACATGAACTGTCCTGTTTATTTCTGATTATTATTACAGAAGAATAAATGTTGTTTTTTTTTACCTATGACATGTTTTTTTTCTAAATTTGTGAAAGTGTGTTAGTTTCACTGATATACTGATTGTGCTAAGCGCTGTTGCTAACTTTAAAGGTTGAACTTTTTAAGGCTTTTGCCTCCACTTGCTCTCCAAACTGTCAGAGTCAGGCCGGCTGTGTGTAACGGATGTAAGAAAAATCCTGACATCATTTGCAGGCCTGCTTTAAAAATGAATGCCTTCACATGGTCAGCTGAAAAATGTGTCTGCAGCTCTGATATGAGCACTTTGTCTTCACAGGTGCCCTCCTGTATATCCTGTCAGATGCCAGTGCTTCTCCAAAGATGAAATAGGCCAAACCTTTTGTGCCTTTTAAGTCGAGTCAGCAGAACTCCTTTTACAACCACGCCATCAGATATTTTCAGTCCTACCAATTTGCCAAGCAATGTTTTTCAAATAACGCTCTTGTGTCTGACACAATGGCTGAAAACACAGCAAGAGAGCAGCGTGAGATTAGCTAGATGGTGTGGAGATTGTAACATGACATCTCCATCTCGTAGACCTGAGGACAGCTGTGGCCCATACAGGATGATAAATGGCCGTTTGTGCGTAGGTGGAGCAGCTGTCTGCAGAGTGCTCCGCCACACGTAGCTTTCCCTCTCGAAAATTGAGATGGGTTTCACTTACTGTATGTTCATTTGTTCTGCAACCTGGAACATATGGTGCCTGAGAGTGCAGCTTTTTTAATTTGGAGAGCGATGATAGGAGGTATTATGTTACTCAAATATTATGGCGTCTCAGAAGCAGTTCCACTCAACAGCAACGGCATTGCACTGATGAGATTTCACAAGATCTGCCAGTTCACGTGAGAAAACAATGACACTTCTGTTATGAGCTGGCAGCTTCATCTAATGCCTGATATGTTTACCTTCTGAATCCAGCCTATAACTTTTAAAGCTGTAGAGTCAACGTGGGCAAAGTATGAATTATATTTAGCTGCTTTGTAAAGAAATTTACATCATCATATCATCATCCTCCAACAGTTATTTCTGATCTGTGATCATAACTGTTTATCATTACAGACAAGCAAGCAAGAAACATGACTTGTCTTGTTTTTTAGCAAGGTAGAGTCATTCATTACCACCAGCATTACAAAATAATATTTGGATTTAAGAACGTCGCTGCAGCACAGTCATGGAAACCGTCTTGTCAGTGCTCTGTGCGTTGAATATTTAGCAAGTGACAAAAACACGACACTACAAGTTTTATAGTTTTATTCATGTTTACATTCACTGCTGCTGTCTTGAATTGTTGGCTCAGGGTTAGTGGAGCAGCTCTGGCTTTCTGAGAAGGAAATCCGAGGTTAAGGGGGCACCAGAGAGGTAAAAACTGACTTAATCTGGAAAGCACCAATATTCTGATATACTGCCAGATTTATATTTATTTCAGATTCTTGAAAGCTAAACAGTTTTTTCTAGCATTTGTTACGTGTGGTTATTTAATGACTCCTTTACGCTTACAACTGCTCGGATCAGTTGGTTGTTGTAATTGTGGCACTCCAAACACGTGTGGCCAAAAGGGAAGTTACAGATTGCCATTTGGTGGGCAAACTATGCAACATTAACAGTGATAAGATATAGTCCTTTTCCACTAGAACCTTCTCTGCTCGGCTCGGTTCGTTCCACCGATCGGCCAGTCAATAACATCACTCGATGGATCATGAGAGCGACTCCTTAAAACCGCCAAACCCGGCAATAAAGCAAATGCCTGCACACAAATCACGGGTAACCAAATCTGACAAACGCCATACACAGGTATACCATCACCTCCTCGTCCTCCATTGTTGTGTTGTGTTTGAGTCGCATACAATGACATAACGGGACTTTTGCTCACACTGCTATAACCAGGGGTGCACATACGTGGTCCGCAGGTGCGCATTCGCTGTCAAAATAAAAGACGCGCACCAGATAAGCAGTTGCAACGCGCGTTTGCGTACATACGATTTTCTGGAGGAGTACAGACATTTTTTTAGAACTCTTAAAGATGTCGAAGAAGCAAGCTCCTGCAATTACTTTGGTGTTCCTCAACCTCCAAAGAAATGTCAGAGGGAGTCCGAACCGCAAAAGAAGCACGTATTCTCAGAAAAGTGATTCCAGGAGGTGAGCTGGCTTCAAACAAATGATGGACGCACAGAGATGTGATGCAGAATATGCCGTGAAAACTCTAGCGGACAAAAACAGCGCCTTTTATATGTACGCAAACGCATGTTGCAACTTCTTATCTGGTGCGCGTCTTTTATTTTGACAGCGAATGCGCACCTGTGCACCACTTATGTGCACCCCTGGCTATAACAACCCCATGCACATTTGGTGGTACTTAACTGTAACGGAAAACAATCAAAATCAAAGTGAGCCAAGTAGGTATTTCTCTTGTCTCTTCTTGTTATATCCGTTATAAATGCCGATACCAGTAGATCAGTGCACAGTATCGGTCTGCTGATATCAGCCAGGCTCGATCAACTCAACACAAACAAAAAGACAATCATCTTTATATTTGGTTTGGTTGGGTCTGTTTCCTCTAGGTAGGTACGAATTAAAGTTTTAAGAGCCAGCACAGTGATCGGCTTTGACTTTGTCTTCTGGTGTATGAACTATATGCTTCATAAAAAACCGAAGAGCACATAAAGAAAACCTTCACCTTACTACACTTGACTTTATAGCTATAATTTTCTTATAAAATACAAAAATTAAAATACAAAAAGCACTGAAGTTTCTGGGATCGATGATCCATCACCCAAATAAATTCCATTTTCTACCAAAGAAGACCAAAAATGCAGCAACAATTACATTTAAGAAGGTAAAATCTACGAATTGTGATCATCTGTGAATCAGCTGTTACTTTCATAATAACAGCAGGCAGCTCGAAGCAGTAACAACAAATGGACACAACTCTGAAGCCAGAATAATTCTCTGCTGACTGATTATTTGGTTTTGACACGAAGAATTGTGCTAAAACTGTTGTGTGCTGGCTTGTCTGCTGCTGACGCTAATAAGCTCACCCCTCAGCCTTACTCCAGCAGTGAACAGGCTCATGTCAAGAGGCAGCTGTTTGAACAGTTGCGTATTTACAGAGTACATCTTGTATTCAACAGGGCCTGTTTTAGTGTAACGCTGGAGGTGCTACACTTCTTTCTTTTTTCTCTGATTACGTTGGAGATCGATCATTGGGGCGAGATGTAAAGAGCATCTCCCCACGTTTTCAGTTCTTTTAGCGTATTTGTCAAAAAAAAAAAAAAAACGTATTTTATTACCTCGTAAGTCGATACCTGAGATCTCCAGTTACAGCCAGCGGCACTCTTCATGCCAGATGCTCGTGAATGATAGGCAGAGGAGTAAATTAGTGATAGACACATTTATAGACTGAGCTCATGACCTTCCTGACTATGATTTATGTTTTTTGGCAGCAGGGAGCCACCAGATATCAGGTAGGTGCCAACTTAAATCAGTGAGAATCATCTCACAAACTGGTTCCCTATTACATCGCTGGATATCTGGGGGCAGAAACAGGCACACGATGGATAACAAACTCTAAACTAAACCGATCCCGCAGCATGTTTGCTGCTGACAGGTTCTTTAATTGAATTGCATTTTTTTAATATATATTACACATGACATTATGATGCAATGCCTAAGGATAAACAGGCTGGGCAATTCAAGCATGATATCGTACACGAGGGTCTTAATTGGGTTCATCAAATGAATGCCACAGCTTTTATACCACACTGAATAATAGAATTCACTCTCCTAATTATGAACAGATCCTAAATATATATACAATGTGCATGTCATCATTTTTAGATTTTAACCAATGAAGCCTGGAGTGCCTCACAGGGGAGGACTTTGGGGCCTGGAAATGGCACCATGCTGTGTGTTGAGTACATGAAAGGATTAAAAAGCTCAGCATATTGCTGAAGGCTGGGCTACGCTGAAATGATGCTACACAGTCGAGGGACGCAGCTGTTCACTTACTAAATATAAAGTAGAAAAGTATAGAGCCATCTCTCAAACGCTTGGACAAATTATTTATAAACTCATAATGTGTGATGTGAAAATTACTATCCTGGGATCGGGTAGGGGGATTGATGAGCGTATATGTATGTTGTGCATGGGTAAATCTTCTGTTTGGAAGATTTTTATATGAATTAATACAGGAAAAAGCCACAGAGATATGAATGATTCCTCTGTGGTCATTTGATCTGCAACATATTTACCAGAAAACTGCTCTTAAAAAATCCCTTTGCATTATCCACAAACATTTAATTCTATATAATATGGGGAAATAGTTTAAAATGCTCATCAGAGTAATATCTTCAAAAATGCATTAAAGTCAACATGATTTAAAACACAAGAAGAAAACAGTAAATCCTCACAATCGAGAAGCTGTAGCAGTATTAAAGCTTGATTTTTTTTTGGTGATGTCTCACTACTCTGGAGAGATCTATAAGGCTCATGCTTGGTGGAGCCTTTGCAGGAGTGCAATGATCTAACCTTGAGGTCTCTGCTGAGGCATCTTTAATCAGTAGGTACCAAAGACCAGCCAGGCTTCCAGGCTGCTTATTATCTAATTTTAGAGAACCTATATGTTCTTCCTTTTCTGCTCTTTGTGGAAGGATGTACTCGAGAACCGGATGAAAGTCCCTAATTTTCCCCTTTGATATCACGTATTCCAGTAATAAATGTATCTATATTTTATCATTTACAGCTGCTGAAGCTCTTGAAGTTATTCCTGCATGAGTGGACGCCACGGTGTTTCATGGCTTAAATAAAATAACTTTGGCTGACTAGCTGCTTCACCCAGACATAAACTTGTGGTGCGCACCGATCCACAGTTGTTTAAGTTGGGCCCATAAAATTGTTCCACAACTGTAAGTAAAAACTGTGCAGCTGAGGGCTGTTTTACTATGTTTGCCCTATTTTACTATTCACATGTTGAATGAACTGCAAATCATTCACAAGGAAACACAACACCGCAGTTTACAGTGCACAGGATCTGCTTCCACTGAGGCTGATTTGCGACTCTGGCGTGCTGTCAGGGCAGCAGTGCTTAATGAACAAGCAGATTCTCCACATTAATCAAATGTGACCTAAAATTGTCCAGCCTGGGCTCCTTACAGGTTGTAAAGCACAAAGGAAACACTGCTCACCCTCAACAGAAATCCACTCGTGCCGGTATAAAGGTTCTCTACACTGGGTTTTGTTACTTCCAGCATGCTTGTCTCATTTTATCATTATTGGTATTATAAGTTCTTATTGGTTTTCTCAAAGCAGTCATCATCTAGGTGTAGCTTTCAGTGAGTTAAGTCTACATTGCAGTCTCAAAGCTCTAAATCAGATGGGCTGGTATATGAGGTGCATATAAATGAGAGTTGTGTCTTCTGTCTTCCCCGCCATGAAGAGTTTGGTGCGCATTTGCTTCATTAGCCATCAGTCTCCGCTAAGCCAGACTAATAGTTTTCCTGTTGCATGACAGTGACTTTGTGGCACAGCCCACTAATATATTTTCCCCGCACGCTCCCTTGGAGAGAAATATATACAGTTCTCTTTTTATTTGCGCTGCTCATACATCACGCTGCAAATAAAAGCATATGGCTCCTCCTCTATGGATTCAACATCTGGAGCAGTTCGTATGGATGGCTGGACAAACAGTTGCTGTAAAAGCCCCACAGACACATCAGGTGTGATACATTTTTCCTCTCTGCTTTTTGGGCTCTGGGGCTAGATTGTAATGAAGATGTCCGGCCTTTCAAATGCCTTTCAGATAGAACAACTGCTGGAGGTAAAATGTCAGAAGGACTAAAACACTTCCTTTAAATGTTTTCATTTTCACCTTCTATTTTCCTTACCCTGGCTGCCACTATCTGAGTTTCCTCTGCCACCGTTGTCAAGAAATTTGTGCTACGTTTTCAGCCCGGCACTCATTTTTATGATCAAAATAGGTCACTGAATAAAGCCATGTGGCATTTTAAAGAAATTAACTTCTGCCTCGCTTAGAGTACAGAAAGTGGAACCCTTGAATATGCAGAGTAACTCTTATTACATATCAAGCTGCTGGCTAATGCTGGGGGAGTATAACAGCACTTCGAATGTGTTAACATGTATAATTAATGGCAATGTGTACATTCCCTGCTTCTAGTGATGCCTTAGAACGGCTTCTCCCACTTGTGTATTTCAAGACGTTTAACTAGTCCCAATTTTTAAATGACCCAGTGGGATACAGCTGCAGGAGGAACAGCAGATTATTGATTAGTGTGTGGAGGAACACTTGGTTGTGCAGTGCAGACATTGTTTCCAAATCAATCAACAGTGTGTGTATATGTGTGAAGGTTTTAGATCATGATTTTGTTGGGTACTACTCAGTGTCTAGTCTCCAGTTATCAGCAGATCCAGAGAGCAACACAGCAGCGTGGAGGATTCAAACAACTTGTCCCTGGCTATCTCGCGCCTGACATATGGACCAGACATGAGCGACAGCGTTTCACTCAGGCCCGATTTCCTGACAGTGTACCTCTGCCGCCTTGACCCAACACCTTTTTGATTTAGAACATCAGCACAAACGGGATGGGAGGGAGGCATGTGCTAGGACATAAAATCATCAATGACATGTCAATGTGTGTGTCCCCTCCGTAAGAAGTGAGACCCACAGTATATCAAACAGATTGCACCTGACCTATGACCAGGGAATGGAGCAGCTCAGCTCAATATGCCTGTACGAGCAGCGAGCTGGACACACTGAGGCTACAAGCCTGAAAGCACTGAGGTGAAGCCTGATTTCTACATCTCAGTGAGCTCCATAGATGCACACTGCACTGACTGTCTGTCAGCCCATAATGGATTAAAAGCAAGCCTTCCTTGTAAGCACCCTGCCACACCAGCTTATAGCGAGAGAGGCATCGTAAATTTTGTGAAACACTCAGGGATTCAAGAGTTTTCTGCGAAGCTAATAAAGCACACAGGGCCAGCAGCATCATCCTCAGCAGCAGCAGCAGCAGCAGCAGCAGGCTGAAATACTCCTCAGGTTTACCACAGATGGACGTTTGCCTTGATGCTTTCTGTAAGAAGCAGAAGCTGGGAAGGCTCAAGAAAGAGGATACAGGGATGATGATGGATTTGTGAATAGTTGAGTGACGTTTGAGCTGTAAAAATGGCCTTTTTTTTAAAAGAAAAGTGGGAATGTTGTCGATTACTGGCATCCAGGGCAAAGAGACTACTTTAACGCAGCTGAATAGCACTATGGAGGTCTGCTGCCACTGCACTGGCTGGAGGAACTGCGGGTGCTGCCTGTGTACCTGCACCGAGCCAATGTTAAAGGTTTCTACAAGCCCATATATCGCATGCATGTCATCTATTAAGGAAACTGATTTATCACGAGGCCCATCGCAAGTTCCGCTAACTGCATCACACAAACGTAACTATTGGTGGATGCCACGGTTTATTATCCATTACACCATAGGTGACTGACAGATACATCTCAGCGCACCATTAACGCAAATAACATCTCCACCAAGAAAAAGTGCATTGCGCGTGGGTTAATGCTTCATTTCAGAGATGCTGGACATTATAATTAAGTACCAATGCTCGTCATGGGCTGTGAATGTAAAAGCGACAAAAAGGTATGTGAGGCTTACCTGGTTTTCTAGTAACAGGTGGTGATGTCCTATTAGATTCCTTTGGACTCCAATCAATCAATCAATCAATCAATCATGTGATTGTTTTTTTCTCCTTCTTCTTCTTCTTATTTTAATTTATGCATCGGTTGCTAAAACATCTCTGCGAAATCACAACGTATCCCTTGTGGCAGCATCGCCCACACGGCATCCTGGTCCACTACACTGTAGCAATATGCAAAAACCGACAGAAAACAGCCCGCACTCGCACGCCGAACCAGATTTGTCCATATTTCCTGGGCAGCGGTGGTTTCAGGGATTCCTCTCCGTCGACATCTCTGGCAGAAGGTCCGCTTTCATAGCTCCGCGTCTCTCTCTCTCTCTCCCTCTCTCTCTGTCTCTCTCGCATCGCGCTGCCAAAATGACTGAGGCTGGAGATCACATGCGGCTGGTTCAACTCGCGCGTCAATCGCCTTCGTTTACCCAAGGCACCCGCACAACTCCGGATCCATAAATATTACATGATTCTACTTTTTCCTTTGCTGTTTTCAGGGACGCCCGTCGCTCTGTCCCACATTACACACACTAATATATCACAAAGCATTTTTTAAATTATTTCTACCAATCACATTTGCGTGCACTGCGGTCCTCTGTGCTTGCGTGTGCTTGTGAGCTCGTACGTCTATCTTTGTTAGGACCGGTTTGAATTTTAGACCTTGGGATGTGAGGACATTTGTGAAATGTGAGGACAACGTGGCCGTTGCTCACTTTTAAAATAGGGGGTGGGGGGGTTAGTATTTGGTTCATTATTTGGAAACTACAATCCAAAAGTGTGTGTTTATTAGTATTGCACATGTTGTGCAGACATAAATCTGTCCAAACTGTCACATTGTGGGGATCTGGCTAAGATTTGCAAGCCCCTTTGACATGAATCACAGATTTTTTTAGATTGAAGCTGTGGTCAGGATAAGGTTAGGCTTAGATTAAAGGGTCAGGTTTCTGATAGATTTTTCTACCAAGCTATGCCCTGGTGCAGATGACCAAAAGAAAAACATAATTTCATGTCTGCTTACATGTGTAGACCATTCTTAAAAATGATTGGCGCACGTGAGTTACAATGCTCTGAGCTGAATGGTTTATAAAAGGGAAAAGAGGCATGGGTGGATTTTCTCAGTCTTGCACAGTCAGACACTGACTCAGTTTTTGCTGTCAGTGAGCACATGCACATACACACACACTGTATATGCATTCAGTCACTTGGTAGTATTTGGATTCTCTCCCTCAGGCCCTCTCGTGAGCAGCTGCGCAGGCTGACCAGGTGCTCCTTATTTTCCATGCTGTCATCATGCCAGCTGAAAGATCCCGCTGTTTCCCCACATGAAGCAAGTTGACTCCTCTGACGTTTCAAGCTGCCTTCTCGGGCAGCACTTACTCATAAACTGTGCAGCACTTGTACCACATTCCAGTTTGAAGTCCACATATACCGGATTTCCAGCCTGTTAATTAAGGCTTGTTAATTAAGGGTCAAAACCTGCTGCACTGGACGGCACAGTACTGCTGCAGCAACCTGCAGCTGCTCTCTTGGTTCTCTATGCCAAGGGGAGACGTGTGATTGGGAGATAATAAATGGAAGTGCTCACTGACTTCACACTTCACTATACAACACCAGCCTCTATAGGTGTCTTCAGCAGTAAGGCTGTCCTCCTCAAAAGCTCAACTGTGATCCATTATCACCAAAGCTAATTCACACCTTTACTAATGTTGTTATATATTCCTCAGGTAGGTCCCAACAGAAGCCTTGGAGATATTTTGACCTCATTACAACTTTAATCTATTTGACTTACAGTTTCTTTGGCTATGTCATTAAAAATTCAGACTTTCCACCATCACTTGCAGTAATTCTGTCATAACTATTATGGCAGCTGACTCAGCTTTACTGCTTTAGCAGGCAGGCCATACAAGTTATTTCAATGTATGCCACTCCCTAAAGACTTTAAAATCAAGAAAAATTGGCCGCTGTGTCAGATTAATCTGCATTTTAGGTACACCATCAAAAACTGGACTGTAAAAAAACAACAACAACAACAAAGGTGGATCAATGGATCTATACCCATTTTCTTAATCAGCTTCTTACTATGAGCGATGAGGGTCTGCACGAACAGACAGTTATGTGCCAAAACGAGGACAGCTGCAGTTATTTCACATGAGAGGTTTCTGTGCGTGCGTACGTGTTCTCGTCTGTGCTCTCCTCATTGGTCCAAAGTGGGAAAGGCTCATTAGGAAAATGGTGATAACATATTCGTGCATTGGTTGGAAATTGAATTTGAATTCAAATGTGATGAGAGTCATTGATCGTTTCCTATTTGCTGGGGAAAATTCTTTGGTTGTGATATGAAAACGTGACACTGGGAAAACAGTTTGAACCTGCACTGTCCTGATGGATCGCACTCAACTGCAATGAAAAACATGACTGTGTGGCAGAAAACACCTGTGCTTGACCACACGGTCCTGTTCACATTTTAACCGAGCACATTTAATTATTTATTTATTTTGCTGGCGTTACACTGTCCTGATTTGACATAATGTAGGGCCAAGGATTCAAGGCTTCCTCTCCGTTAATTAATTTTAGAGCTCATGAAGTACAGCCTCTGCTTTTCAGAATTAGCGATATGATTTCAGTTGAGCCCCGAGCTTCTGCCCACCCTCCTTCATTACTGTCAGTAGAACAGCATCCTCATGCTCTGAATGCAGAGAACATAACTGAAGCATGAAAACTGCAAGGAGACATTTTTCACCTAAGCATGCACGCAGTGCTTCACTTGCTTGCTGGGTAATATTGATTTCAAAGCATTACCTTCTACAGTGCACAATGTTTTCTGCTGGATCACCACCAAACACCACCATTTCTCACCCATCCTACGTGCCTACAGAGTGCTGAATGTGTGACAGTAGCCGGGAGTTATTATGCACAGATAACCTTCCCTTCCCTTTATAATCCAAGCAGGCACAAAGGGAAACTATTCATGATCTGCAATTATGTTTTCTAGATAAGATAAGCAGTTCACAATTAACTTTAGGCTTGCCCCAGACATAAGGAGCTTTTCATATCTGCTGACCCAGCCAATCAAAGTGCTCCAGGAGCTGCTTTTCAATATCACCATAGCTAAGCCTTTGCCTTTGTGGCTTTCTTTTTTTTCCTGCCCTGTTAGTTTAGATGTAAGACTCACACCCTGTCTCTTAGAACTGACTCCAACACAAGGGGGCGTACACTGCTAAGTTTGCCTCTCCCTCTCCAGTTCAGCAGCAGCAGGGATAAATTTGATTATGGTATGATGCTGACCTTGAGAGGGAACTACACTTAAATTTACATTTAAAGGATGAATGCCTTATTGCATTATTGACAAGGAAATGTGTGGCTTTCCCCGCAGAAAACTGCATTAGAAAGGGACCACTCTTTGCCTTAGCCAGTGAATGAGAATGTGGATGGCAGCATGCAGTTTTGCCATTCGATGGTTTGCACTCTCCTGGAGTCACTTGCCTGGTTAATAAACATGTATATATAAATATGTGTGTGCACTATAAACCTCCCCTTTCCCTTCAAGCCATTTATTATCATCATCAACATTATTATGCATGCTGGTGTTGGTGGGAGCTTCCCCCAATTCAAGCATGCCACCCATAAAGGATAATCAAGTCCCCAGAGGTTTATAACACAACAATCATCAGTGACACTGTGCACACTCCGTGCAGTGATTGCATTAGCGATGGCATTTTAAGTAGCTAATCTATGTCACCCTGAAGTCCTAATTCCTTTTCTTTCGTTACTTCGATATTTTAAAAAAAATACTCTGCTCCTTTTCCTCATCTCACTGCACTTAACTAACCCACTTGCAAGCTTTAATCAAAACCAAGTTTTTGCACATCTATGCACAAAGCACCTGTCTTACTGGAATAAATGGCACTAGCCCAGCCCCTTAGGGGTGTGCAAGCACTACCATAGGCTACACGCGCATTTTGCAGTTCAGCGGTACACACGAAATGTAATTGGTTTGAGCTTCCAGTTTATGTAAATAGCAGTCGGTGGCTCCTCCCATGCACCTGATAGGCAGTATTTACAGCTCTTTACAGCTACACTGTTTCCAAGTGCGCAGCGACGCAGGATGACACTCCACTGGACTTAAGCAATAAGGATTTCCGTCTTCGCGCAGCAAACTGACACTCATCTCCTTTTTACTAAGAACTAAAAAAAAAAAAGTTTGCCAAAAGTTGACTTCTTGTTTTCCAAGATGCCACGCTCCTTTCTGGTCAAGAAACACATAAACTCCGCAAAGAAGCCAAATTATAGTGAGTTGGAAAGCCCAGCAGGTAAAGTTTCGTTTGATGTTTTTTTGTTTTTAGAAATAAAGCAGCAGTGTTCACTTTCTAAAAAGTTTAAAAAGTTGTGTTTCCCACAGGCAGACGCGTTTCATGTTGTTTTTTTTTTTTTTTTTTTTTTAACTTTGCAGAAGTTAGTTTCGTTTCAAACTCACTGGACTACCTGCTTTGAAATCTGTGCTTTTCACTGAAGTCATGACAGTCTCATAACCCTTGCTGTCTTTTTTTTTTCCAGTGTTCATCACACCGCACATCTACAAGGCTCTTCCCCTGTCAGTCATCCCCCAGCCAGAGATCCTGAGCCCGGCGGCGTACAGCCCCATCACAGTGTGGACTACCAGCAACTTGCCGCTATCTCCGCTCCCCAGTGACCTCTCTCCCATCTCTGGATACCCCTCATCGCTCTCCGACACCTCCTCTAAAGACCACAGCGGCTCCGAGAGCCCGAGGAGCGATGAAGACGAGCAGATGCTGCCCAAGCTAACAGACCCTCACGGAGTTGAGGCAGAGAAATTCCAGTGCAGTTTGTGTAGTAAATCCTACTCCACGTACTCTGGACTGCTCAAGCACAAGCAGCTGCACTGCGACGCCCAAACGAGGAAATCCTTTAGCTGTAAATACTGCGAGAAGGAGTACGTTAGCCTGGGGGCTCTCAAAATGCACATCAGGACTCACACCTTGCCTTGTGTTTGCAAAATATGCGGGAAAGCTTTCTCCAGACCGTGGCTGCTCCAGGGACACATCAGGACGCACACTGGTGAGTTGACTTGGTGATAAGAGTGGGGCCTGCTGTGTGAAGAAGCAGCTTTAGATTCATCAGGATCAACATGCTGATATATGATGTAGTGGTTCTAACAGCTCCCCACTGTGTTGTAGTGAGACTGAACTCTCAGACTGATATTCTTTTTTATTTTCTTTTTCTCCTTTTGAGTCATCAGCAGTGCTTGCCTTCTAAACTGTGTTGCAACCATTACAAAAATATATAGTCCACAATGTCTCTGTGTGTGCAGTCACTGACAAACTTCTTCCCTCATTTCTACTCCAACAGGAGAGAAGCCCTTCTCCTGCCCTCACTGCAACAGGGCGTTTGCGGACAGGTCCAATCTCAGGGCTCACCTACAGACCCATTCGGATGTGAAAAAATACCAATGCAAGAACTGCTCCAAAACCTTCTCCAGGATGTCTCTTCTGCACAAACATGAGGAATCTGGTTGTTGTGTAGCACACTGAACTGGGATACCTTTTCCACCACCACCAAAAAAACAAACGAAAGAGAAAAAACACCCTCCTCTCTTTCTTCTTTATTGTTTTTTTTGCCCAAACCCAGGAGAACTGTCAGGGAATCACACCAAAGTGGGTTTGTTCACAAATTTACAGACTTTTTTTTTTTTCTTCTACTACCGGCCGATTTCATTTCAGAGTGCGAAATAGCTCAGTGCTCGCAAGCCTCTCGTTTCAAGCAGTGTTTCTGTGATTGCAATCAGTGTCGAGCTTTGTCAAACCATGTACTCACCTACCTGTGCTATTCATGCACTTTTCTGCATGTCTAGAAGTTTTATATGCCTTCACAATGTTATCTACAGTGTTTGTACCAATGTCTCTCTCAATGGCTGTTAAGCAGTTTATTATTGTTTTTTTTTAATACAAGCAATACCAAAAGGTGCATTTGGAATGAATGGCAGTATAACCAGAGGAATATGGAAGCCATTGCTAGATAGGGAACAAGTGCAAACTTAGACTTAGGGTGAATTTATTATAACTTTTGCACAGTCTTTAGAAACAGTTCGCCAGCACTCAGAAAGCAATAGAAGTGCCTCAGATTTACTCAGCAATAATATGCATTTTCCAGCGACAGGTTCCTTTTTCTATTTTTATATATTGAATGTAAGTGTGACTGAGATGATTGTATATTAACAGTGAAAACTGTGATGCTAAATGATTTTTGATATTTTCATATTATCATGACACTTTTGAAAATAAAGTTTCATGACATTTTGTATAATTCCTTTGGCATCGTGCATGAGTTGCTTTTTCCTCTGTCAAGCCTTCTTTGATTTACGAGCAGCTCCTTAGACTGATCGTCGCACGCTTCAAATGGAATAACGTCCACAAAAGTAAATGATATATAATCCGGCTTGCGCCATCCCGTGCTATGAAGATGTACAAAAAGGGAAAAAATGAGGAGAGAGGTGACTCAGCTCTGAATCAGGCCTGAACCTGTTCCCTGTGAACCTGTCCAGGCATCAAACAATCTTGAAATTTAACACATACTGGCTATATTGATCTGCACTCACTTGTTATACCCTCCGAGGGCCCGCGACACCCTCTTTGCCCGAGTTTGTGTAAGCTGTAACTGTGAGGGGAGTTGTTCTTATAGAAAGCCGTCCTCGCTTTTGAAACCCGTGCCATCAAAGTAGATAAACCAAAGCAAAGTTGTCTTTCTTTTATGTTCCTGCTCAATCACAACAATCACTGCAGGGTGCCAGGGCATACCGATCTCCAGGTTCTAATATGTTTTTGCAGAAAGATCAAATTTGCATCTGCTTTGACGACCTCCTTGAATTCTGGGATGCTTGCCATAAAGGATTAAATAGACTTCCCCGGGCTACGTTTTGTTGTCTTTTACCATATGCCGTCTTGAAGCAGATAGAGATTAGAGCCCGAAAAAAGAAAGTGCAATGCCTTCAGGGATACAGTCAAAGCTGAACTCTTTCTAACAAACCCCAGAGTGTGCTCCCATTTGCCCTAATGCCCCAAACTTGCGGACCAGAAAGATGTGATCTGACAAACAGACACTTGTTTTTCTAGCTGCGAGTGGCTGAACTCCCCTGTAGGTAGATTCTCCTCGCTCTGAGTCATCGTCAAGCTATTCCAGGTGCTCGCTGCAGCTCTTTGGACTGGGCCAGGTGGCTCCAGGGCTCTTCAACCTCGCTGAAAAGCAGGTGCAGCTAGAAGGACATTAAACTGCAGTCACCACAGGTCTGCTGATACTGTAGAAACCACAGCCATGACCTAATGTGCAAACGTTACAAGCGGCAGGCCCTGTTATTCAGATCATTTGCCTCATAAAAGGAAAGTGCCATCAAGAGGGCACTCTAAACTATCACAAACACCGCCTGTCCTCGCTTTTCTTTGGAGAACCTAATATCTTCTTTCCATAGGCAACACTTTATCATTCTGGTGTCAGCTAGGAGAGGGGAGGGGGGAAAAAAACGATGCTTGCATAATGACTATTAGCTTCATAATCTTGCAAGATTTTCCTTTTACAACAACAATTAACTGCATGACTGATTTCTCAGATAACAACAACGTGTTAAGCGCTTTCCCCTCCAACACGAATATTTGATTCAGCTGCTGTGATAGTAGTGGGTGGAGATGGGGAGGAGAACGAGCAGGAACTCATTTGTTCCAAAGCATATGGCTATTAGAAGATGTGCTAAAGGATGTGATATCAAGTATTTGTTAGGTGTGGAGACCGTTACTAGGCGCGCTAGTCTGTTTTAAGCTGCAAATCTACTGAGGATAAATGCAGGTAGATACCCTGTGGGTGTTTTTGCGGGTAGATTCAAAGGGAAATGAAAAAAATGTAATGTTTTGAAGGATAAACTAGAATAGTCATTTCTTCCCGGTCTGTTCTTCTTTAGCTTTCACTCAGTTTGGCCGTGTACTGCTTTCATTTGTTTCCCCAAAAAATCGAATAAAATGAAGAATTTAATTAGGCAATTTAGCACATTTAAAGCAACCTATTAGCCCCATTTAGTACAAATCAAGGCTGCAACTGGCAATTGCATCATGTTTTATTAATTAATCTGTTGCGTCTTTTATTAATGGATTTTTTTTTTTCAAAAAACCTAAAACTAAATAATTTTCCTTTAGCCCAAGGTGATGTATTCAAATGGTTTGCTTTCATGGACCAAAGCCTCAAATCAAAACGTATTTAATTACTTTGATAAAGGACAAAGAAAAGCATAAAATCCACATATTTGAGAAGCTGTCACCAGAAAATCTTTTTTCCTTGAGAAATGACTAAAATGATTAACTGGATATCAAAACATCTGTAGTAATGGATTCATCGGCTAATCCTAAAATAAGATTTTGCCACTCCTTTTCTTCAGATGTTATTTAATTATCACTTCCCGTCGTTTTCATCATTGACCACCTTTAAAGCCTGCATTCATAAGGCTGTTTATTTCATCGCAGGCATTAAATCACACATAAAATAAATGTCCTCACTCTGTGGATTTACGCACCCACAGCGACATATTAAAGAAGCCTCAGAGAACAGTTGTGCTGAATGCAAAGCGGGGCATGACTCCCCCCCCCAAAAAAAGTCTGCTGACTTTATGGTGAATCGGGGAGTGTGATTCCTTTATGACAATCAAGTGGAACAAATACAGTTGAGGGCGTCCTCTGAGCTCCAACTGCGTTGGCCAGAAAGTGATCCCCAGCCCTCCTCTCTAACCCCAGCACATCAGAAAGGAGATGATTGTGTATTCCCCTTCGCTCCGACTGCCTCAAGGAAGGTTTGCCTGCTTATTGAGCTCCAGCGTCTTGTTAAAGACTATTCTCTTTTATTTCCGTTGCCTCCTCAAGTGACTGGGTAGCTATTTAGAATGATTCTGCTTTCTTTTAGCGCATTCTCCAGATAATACCGTTTTCCTCTAATTGTATATTGTCCTTTGTGTTTGTTGATAAATTAGATTCATGTGGATCAAGCCAGCGTGATTTAATCAGCAGGGAAGATGAATTCTTTTGAATTTCTTTTTCGCTTTCTTTCAGTTTTATGTCTTTATCTCGTTAAAGTAAAATAATTAATTCAAACAGTTGTTTAAAGACTGAAGAAATTGGATTATAGTTCGATGGAATAAGGATCAGACTGCCTGTTTGATGTGCGCCAGGCTTGAGTCTTGCACCGAGGGATGGCAGCTGAACCTCCATGTAGGTCATAAATGATTTTTTTTCTTCGGTACGTCATTACGAGCAGTGAAGTGTAGAGTCCAGCAGAGACAAACGGCGCTCTGTTGTCTTAATCAATAGCTCTGTGGCCTCTTTTTGTTGCCTTCTTCTCGAGCAGAGGTCAGCTGTCAGAGAATCCTGTGATCATATTTACTTGATTGTGTTTCCTCCTTAATGTTTAGCACTAAACCCCATGACCACAGCTGTAAAAGAACATCACTGTAAACAACACGGCCCTTTGTGACCACAAAATGATCTGAAAGGCTTCAGGGTGCCCTTTTTTTCACTCTCTAACAGTTTTCGCAACTCACATGTTAAACTCTCAGATTCTCAGTTTCTTGCAGCATTTAAGCGGTAAACAAACCAGCAATAAATGATTTAAAAACACAGACGCATTGTAAGGCAGAGATAAGAGTTTATTCTTTGATCCATTAGAGACGATCCACAAAGTAGGGGAGCTCACTGTTTCGGTCCCTGCTTCACAGATTAATCTATTCTCTAAGTATTTTTAAGTAAACACATCTGGAGGGTAAATAAATCACAATAGACTGCAGCCTTGTTGTTGGAAAAGAAAACCAGCTTCACCCATGACTCAAGAAGATGTCTTACCACCAGCTTATCGTGTCACTTAAGACCGTTACTGACGAAGTATTTCTGCATGTGATGTTTGCACTTTAACTGCAGCATAGAATTATTTTTCGAGTTAATTTTAAACAGATGGGTTTATAATTCTGTTATAAATCAGCATGCATGTTAGAACAACCATTAAAATCACGGTGTAAAGAATTCAAGTGTGCTAGAGCAAGTTAAGATTACTAGTTGTAAAATTATCATAGTATAAAGCCTGACAGTTAGCATTTTAGACTGGTATTAATACACTTTATACACTTACAGGCCTATACTTTCTGAGGAATGTAATTCCAGCAGTGATGGAGCCAGACAGTTTTATTGGAGTGGACAGGTTGAAGCCATTACTTACACTGGGGTGGCACGGGGAAAATTGGGACAGGTAAATGGCTCTGTAAAAGGTTCTGCTATAAAAATAGCAGTTATTGCATAAAACTTCTGTTTTAAGTTGGTGCACACCCTCCGAGCTCCTCCCCTAATGGGCTTTACTATTGGTCACCTGTGGTGGAGCATGACTAGCCTCTGACCACCTGTTTGCTTGACCCCTGAATACCAGCAAGGCTGTTTTTGTTCTGATTCTCGTGGCTTCTGGATGAACAAGATACAGTTTAATACATTTCAAAATTAGATTCACTGTAGAGATTCACAGCAAAGTGCATAATTTTTACTAGAGTCAAAAACCGAGGGTAGTTATAAAGCTACATTGTGCTGAATTTAGCTGTGGCTTTGATCATGTTGTTGACTGTCTTGATGCTAGTGGAGAACCAAACAAAAATCATTAAAAATTATATTTTTTATTCATCAATAGAATATGGTTTAGAATTAAGCATTAGCTATCTGAGTAGCTCTGTTCTTTTAATGCCATGGGGGTTTTTCAAGCTCACAAGCTGAACAACTGCATCGCACGATCATACCTCAGCTCTGGGAAACTACCCTGACCGGCCACTTCACTAGTTACAAGTCGAGTACACTAGGTTGGAAACAAACATCCCTCATAGACTTTGTTCCATACTGACATGGCATCATCAGACATTGCTGCAGATTTGTTGGCTGCATGTCTGTGATATGAAGCTCTCCTTCCAGTACATCTCAAAGGTAATGCATTGGATTGATATGATTGTGGAGGCCATTTGACTGCAGTGAACTCACCATAATGTTCAAGAAACCAGTTTGAGATGATTTGTGCTTTGTGATCTGGTGCGTTATCCTGCAGAAGATACACTGTGGTCATAATGGGATGGACATGGTCAGCAGTGATACTCAGGTAGGCTGTGGTGTTTAAATGATCCTTGGCCTGAGCTCAGAGACTAAAAGTGTGCTAAGAAATATATCCCCCATACCATTACAGCATCAGCATTCTGAACCATTCATATAAAGCTAAATGAAATAAATGAGCTAAAATTGATCCATTATTTTATACATCAAATATTCTATTCAGTTTGTTGAATCCATCTGAATTATAGCCTCAGTTTCCTGCTCTTATCCGACAGGAGTGACACCCAGTATGGCCTTTTGCTTTAAAGTTTAATGTGCTGTCTGTTCAGAGATGCTCTTCTGCATACCTTGGTTATAAAAAGTGGTTATTTGAGTTACTGTTGCCTGACTATCAGCTCCAAGCAGACTGGTGGTTCTTCTCTGACCTTTGACCTCCCCCAGAGAACTGAGCCTGGTTCTCCTGGAGGTTTCTTCCTATTAAAAGGGAGCTTTTCCTTACCGCTGATGGGGTTTTCTCTGTATTATTGTAGGGTCTTTACCTTACAAAATAAAGTGCCTTCAAGTGCTATATAAATAAAATTCAATTGAACTGACCAAAACTCAAGTATTCATACCACCCTGCCTGTCACCAACAACCATGCCACTTTCAGCAGGTCATCTTGACCATGTCTACATGTCTAAATACACTGAGTTGCTGCCCTGTGTTTGGCTGTTTCAGAACTGGGTGTAGCTTTTTAGTTTAAGACACTGAGTAGGTTTGTTTATGAGTGTAGATGAATATCATTCAAGATTATTCTATTTTAACAGTGTAACAAATGAAACTGCTGGGTTAACAGTTAAGGATGTTTCAGAGGCTGCTAATGTAGTTGATAAATAAACCCATGATCACAAATGCCTCTTTATCTCTGCAAAACTACATTACAGTGTGTTAATAACAACTGATTGAGTTTGCACACTTGTTAGCTTGAAAATAATGCTCTGCTGCAGTATTTTGTATGGCATCACTCCATTGTGAAGTCACTCTGAGAAACTACTTTTCTGTCATCTGTCGCTGCACCGACTCGACTTGTTAAACCTACAAAGAGCTTAAAAGCTTGTAGTGTTTTGGTGGCTAAATTCCAGCCCTATACCCTTTAAATTCGGCAAGTTTTCAATACAGTTGTGCAAAATTCTCCACGACAACCTGTTCTTCATGCAGCTCAGTCCACTTCCTTTCCATCCTACAGGAATAGAGACCATCTAGGAGTCTCCTCTACTGAGTTTTAGGACGAAGTAATACTGGATGTCCGTCAGATGGAGAAAATTATAAACCCACAGATCCTCCTTGAATGGTTGTCAGTTTCACAATGTGGTGCAGGAGACTGGTGGTTTGACGTAAATCTGCTGTCACACTAAGTGGGGTGAGCCTGCTTTTAATTTGAATAATGATGATGACATTTTTTGAAAAGCGGATGCAGCAAATTGCTCATTTTTAATCCTTTTAGTACTCAGAGCTGCCTTTGACACCGTTGATCATCCAATTTAAATTTGAATGCCGTAAGCACTGGGTGGTATCACCTGTCCTGTGCTTGACTGATTCATCTCCCTATATAACAGAAACTTTTATATTACATATGGGAACTCGTCTTTCTCTTCAGTGAACATGATATTTGGAGTTCCTCGGGGCCTGTGCTCGGGCCAGCCCTCCTTTCATTCATGCTTTATTCAATTTGCAAACACAATGTTTGATTTTGTTTTCCACATGTTCTTTTAAAGCCTCCTAATCCAAATATTGGTGACATTTAAGTCCCATAACTGCATCTGGCAGCAGATCTGTGCAGATGTTTTAGCACCCTCTGAGCTTCGAGATCAGCAGAAGCCGAATTTTGCTTACTTTGTTGATCCATTAAATTTTTCCTCTAGCGCTACCATGAAGTTCATGTGAGATTAAGAGTGAAATGACTTGATAGCCTTTGGATGGATTCAATGGAATTTGCTTCAGAGATTGGTGCTCCCATCAGAGTGAATAATAAAAACTTGATTTCAGTTTTAAAAGTGTATAAAGATGGTGTCCTGAAGGCCAAAAGACCTGCTCTTGTAATTTGTCCAATACTACTTACACGTCACTTATAAGCAAAAACCTGCACAGCTCATGCCTTTTGGATCAGCCCCAATAGTTTGTGATTGATGCCAAATGAAAAAAATCTGTAAGCTAACTTATTAAAGTTTCATTAAACTCATTAAAGCAGTTTTTAACTGACATGCCATCCATCTGTATTTAAGGAGATTTTAAGCATGCTAGTATGCTAAAAAATATCACAGAACCATATATGTGGCCAGAGTCATTGTAAAACAAATATTAGACCTCATTCACAGAAGCCGTAAGACTGGTCGGCAACCATCCAGCACTCACTGGTCATGACAGAAAATCTGTATTCGCTGACTGGTTGGCGAGCGGTTGCTGAGGTGAAATCATCCACAAAGAAGACACTGCACAAAAATATTCCTTGTGATTGCTGTGGTTGCTCACAGTTTACATAAGAGACACCAACTTGACTGCAAGTTGCTAACTACTGGGTTAGTGGTAGTAAAACTTGAAAAATCATTCAGAAAAAGTTGTGTCTCACTGCTACAGCCGACACATTGCAACAAGTTTTCCATCTTTGATTTGCATCATATTTTTCATAGGTGGTTACCACTCAGAGCAACTGTAGGAATCTGCTAGTGACCAAAGCAATCACAAGGAAGTTTTTTGTCCAGCACTGTATACCTCTTTGCAACTGGTTTCAACTTGTGAGTGCC
The DNA here is from genome assembly GCF_963969265.1 of Rhamphochromis sp. 'chilingali'. Taxonomy (NCBI): domain Eukaryota; kingdom Metazoa; phylum Chordata; class Actinopteri; order Cichliformes; family Cichlidae; genus Rhamphochromis; species Rhamphochromis sp. 'chilingali'. The sequence goes on along the minus strand of NC_137943.1, from coordinate 20,030,391 downwards.
AGCAACCTCCAGCAACCACTGGTTTTCAGTGGGTTGCTGATCAGTCTATAGGCCTGTATGGCTGGGGCGTAATGGCTTAGTCACATTAGAATAAAAATAGGATGACAAGCCATTTGCAACTAGGAAAAGTTGGTGATTGTCCAAACTGAAGCTTTTCGTATTAGGCGAATGACTGAAAATAAGTTGCAGTGACCAACTTCGGCACAGGTCACCCATCGGGGGGGCAATGCATATCCAACCAATCGCAGACAGATTCATAAACACAGAGAGATTACAAACACATTTCAATCAGTCTCATTTAGTCTGTTGCGATGAGCATCACGTGTCTCTTTGCAGTAGGGGATCTGACTTAACTGGTTGCCAACTGCTTGTATTCCTGTTATATTCTATGTAAAACCAAGGTTGCTGATTTGCAGTTAAATCGCCAGCCTGCAACACTTACATAACTAAATTTATGTTTCAAATTTATAAGGTTCTGGCTGGACTCTAAATAAGCTTTCAAACAACCATTCAAAGGCAACAGAACATAAGTTTATTGCGCATGCTCGCAATATATTTGGTCATGCTGTGGTCTCCAACCACTGTTTTCTCCAGTGTAACTGCAGCATAATCAGGGCATAAAACAGACTGAAGGTTTGAGGAAGAAAACAATCACAAGCTGCATCATCAGTTTAATTGTATTGCATAGCATTTCATTTATCTTTTCTTGTTCGGCTGAGACCGGGATATTTATTGCTGACCTTTGAAACAAACGTTGACAAAAAGATCTCACCACAAGTTTCATGTAGCTGTTCGGGACCTTTTTGATTATCACTTCTCCTGTGAATGGAGCTGAATTTAGATTTAAAATAAATTGAAAAGTTCCTCTCATCTGCAGAAACAAAACAGTGCTGATTAAATGTCTTTTTAAAAAGCTGCGTAACTATAAAAGAGTTCACGTGATTGAGCCATCGGGAAAAAGGGATACACCAGAAGTTTTCTTTGCAAGGTGTATTTTTTAAAAAGTCTGGTTAATTCTCTCTGTTTACCATTTTTTAACTAAGATTTTCCCAGTCTATATATATTGTCACTATCTGTATGCCACTTGTTTCATTTCAACACTATAAATAGATCATGTGGAGGTGTTTTGTTTCGCATTCGCATCTCAAAGAAGGTTTTGATCGTTATTTTCAGCAACAGAATTCTCAAAAACATGAAATATTAATATTTTCTTCATTTACTAAGCCAAAGCAAAACTTGGCATGCCTCTTCCAGAGGATGTTTTGACAGCGATCGGAAGCTACAAGTAAAGTGATCCCACTGGAGCTTCACATACAGTCTGTTCACACAGAATGGTAGGTTCACAGTAATTGGTTATCACAATAAATTTCAAGCGCTGGCTGTTTTGTCTTCCACCAAACTCAAAAAAGCTTAAACACTAAAAGGTAGGAGACAGGTAATAACGAAGGTAGTTCAACGGTTAAATGACAAATCAGGAGAACAATAGCGTGGGTTTTATGAAAGAAAGAAAAAAGCTTCAGCTGTAAATAAGCTGGTAAATGTTTATTGTGAAAGCACATGTGGGTGTTTGCCCTTTGGGATCTTAACTCAATCCAGCTAGAAGAACCAAATCTTGGCTCTCCACTTTCAGACGTGATTATACAATTTTACAATCAACTCTGCTCTGAGCAACAAATTAACGGTGGGAAGGTCCGAGCCAGTTGCATATTTACCAGCTGTTTGTGTCCAATAGCAACTGGGGCTGCATTCATTCGCATCCAGATAAGGAGGAAAAATGAGAGAATAGAAACAGACGGACTTTAGAAGACAAATGGAAACAGGATGTCCTCTCTAATTGTACAGCTGTGTCCCGAGTCACTTATTGAAATTACTGTCCTCGCTGTTGTGGGCCACATGTTGCATGCCAGTGCGTTTATTTTTCAATCTATCTGTGAATAGATAGATAGAAAATCTCACAGGGCGCTTCTCATAAAATCCACTGATGAGGAGACACATAGTAAAAGCTATTATCCTACATTGATTCCAATCTCCAAATCCATAATAATCACACCGGAGAAGACTGAAACGCGGAGGACGAGATGGCGTCATAAGACAACAGTGGCACTAAATAGAGGGTTGCAGGTAAGAGGAAGATTACTGCGCATTCATTGTGTCTTATTTTTATCACTGATTATTTCTGAGCGCTGTAGACGGGGCACAGCGGTGTATGTGAGGGTATGAACGCGAGATGATCCCTGAGAGGCCAACAGACAGAGCCAGTGACCTAATTATGATGAATCAGGGCTGGGAGAAGCTGTCTAGCCACCAGCCGTGTCTAAGTGGTTGCGCACGCGACACCAAAGGGATGCACGGCCTCCACACACCAGCAAAACACAACAGAGATGTACTCAGCACCACAGAGGTGATCAGGGAAGTTTCATGACACTTACTGTTATTATTGAGCACAGGAAATGCAATGAAGGAGACGTGAGGTGATATTTTGGTGACACTTTTTTATAAGAGTAAGCGAGAAACAGAATTCCAATTTTGTGCAAATATGAAACAAGCAGTGGCTCATTTGCTTACTATAAAGCCTGGAAACAATTGCAAACAGCTAGCCAGACTGTGTGACAAAATCCACTTAGCAGCACCTGTAAAGTGCACCAAAGGCCCATGTTCAAGACTCCCTCTTGGCTGGGTGCAGTGATGTTCTCTGTTGTAGCCTGCAGTGGTCATCTGGCAAATTCATAGCAAGAACAAGACTCCAGAAAGCCACCGATCCCATTGGAAGATAGACATTGTTACCATGATGTCACCCACTGGTCTGTGAAGCTTCAGCAGTCTTAGGATTTTGGTCACTTCTATGTTTGTTTGTGTTTTTTAACAACAGAGTGGACCACATCTGGAGAGGGTGGAATGAGTGAAGTTTTCAGCTAATCCTAGAAAGCTTGTGTTTTGACTTTCAAACCTGTCGTGTCTGCAGTTTTTGTAATCAGAATCATGATCTAAATGCTGTTGTGCCAGAAGTATTCGCTTTGTCAAGACAAGCTCTCTAAACTCTTAATAGGCTCGTGTTATTAGTGTTTATCTTTTCTGTATTTATCTATTCATTTTTATTATTATTCATACGAGTAAACAGTCGACCCCGCCTATTCACGGTTCGGTATATATAGCATATCTAAAATATTCACTAATTGCTTCCAATAGGATGACAGTTTAAGGTATATTTAGTGTTTGAACTATTAAAATAGGCAGCTATATCCGTTTTTAGAGAGAGTCTCAAGTATTTGTGGATATCAGCTAATCGCAGGCTGTTGTCATCACTAACCTCGACTGTATAGCAATGTCTAATATAGCAATGCCAGAGCAGCATTGCATGGGTGCAAAACAAAGCAAAATTATTATTTCACCCACCAAAACTGGAGCACACACTATGTGGACAGGCTGTAAGTATAGTTAAACATAATGCCATGTTACTTTGTAGTAATAAAGATGGCATCAACACCACAACAAGGCTGAAGCGGTCTAATTAAGTGAGTTGAGGTTAGCATCAAACTGTCATATAAAAGATGTATGTAGCTACCTTGACCGTTTAAAACAGTTTAAAACAAAATCCTTAGTGATTATTCTGAACTATTTCATATTTGCTTTGTAAAGCAGCTTCTACTTCATATTTGCGTTTAGCCTTCTCATTTTGGAAAGGTGCAATACAAATATAAAATAACATAAAATGTTTGTATTATTGTATTCTTGTTTTATAATCATTGTCGTCTTATTTTTTAAATTGATTAATTCATTATTTTTATTTATTTGGTTTTGAGTCACCAGGATAAGCAACAGGGCTCATACCATGCCGTAAGCATGCCCAGCTAAAGAAGTGACTATCCTCTTATTTATTTAACTTTCAACTAAAAAGTAAAAAGTAAAGTTAAACTTTTCACTTTTACTCTTTATTTTTAACTATAAATGGTTGGACTTTACAAAATATAATTTAGTTTTAAATAAATCTCAAAAGTAGCAACTGAGACATTAAACTTCCCCCTGCTGGCCATTAAAAATAATGCAGTCTTACCCTTTACTCTACGTCCATCTTCCATATACAGTTAATGTCCTGACATGTGAACTTTTTAGACGTTTGCCTCTCTTTTCTGTCTTTTTGCTAACCTAAACAAACTGTAACTTCAAATTTAAGAAATACCTGAGTTGATCTTGTCATCAGACTTTTGACAACATGATAAATAAATGCATTTACAAAAACATCAAACTATTCCTTAAAGACAAAGAAAAGATCATATTGGTCCAAATACTGTGAGCTTGTGACTGGAATATACCTATGCCCATTGAGTCCTCGGTAGCAACATCAAAGAGCAGCTGTTCAGGGACACACACATTACCGCATGACCTCTCTTAACTTAGAAGTAAATAGTGAAACTGAATCTTCTTGGGGTCTTGAGAAAGGCCCTCTCTGTAGTTTGGCATGACATTGGGCCCCTGAGAGGTATTAAGAAAAAATCCACATGATATTTAGGCCTTGAAAGTGTTCTTTTGGATTTCTTAGCTGGATCTTTTAGCCCTAAAGCACGATGCAGTATGAAATCATACTATAATATCCACTATGACACATTCTGCAAAGAGCCAGTGGCAGCTAAGGCTTCTCTGGAGATGGTTTGGATTTTTTTTCCACTCTCCTTTTACTCGTTATCTGATCATCTGTGGAGGGAAAAGGTGAGTATGGAGTGTGAACAAAAGGTGCTTGAATAAACTAGCTCCCGGCCACATTATTCAGACTCCGGGTATTGTACTCGGCTGACAAGCCTCAACAAGACACGAACCTCCAGAGAAGCTTCTCTAGGGATGAGTGCGACTCCTTTGCTTGGAGATCTCAGTGGATTAAGGGGGAAAAAAGTGTGTAGATGATCTGTATCTTTAGTTCCACATAATCACAACTGTTGTAGTACATTAAAAAAAAAACTACCTCGAGGATGTTATACAACTTCACACAGCAGCCTTGAAGTAAATACTTTCCATTAAGCTGTTACTAACAAAGCTGCTGCGCGTTGACTTAGCGGTGTGTCAGTTTGGACGGTTGCCTTCGATTATGTATAGGTGTTACGCTTTAAACTACAACAATGTAATCAAAACAGATATAACTAATCTAGACATTTAAATGGGCCAGTAGCGCTTTGCAACCTTTTTGGTTGGAGTTAAAAGGAAGCCAACAGGTAAAATCAGCCAGGAAAGCACAGGTGAGTGTAAAACTGTAAGCAACTTTGTTCTGTGTCTGTGTTTTTCCTCTTTTTCTATCACCTTGTTATTCCTCAGATTTACTTTGCAACCCACTAATTGCAGCGACCCCTTGACCTTTCCTCATGCCTAGCTTCACATTTACACAAGCCAACGCCTCAAACGCACTGTAATGCTATGGATATTTACCCAACACTTTCAGTTCCCAGCCAGGAAATTAATTTGGTGTTTGATGTCTGTTATCAGAATCAGAATCAGAATCAGAATACTTTATTGATCCCTGGGGGAAATTATTTATTATTATTATTATTAATTATTTATAAATTATTAGAGCGTTAATGAGTCGATGAGGCCTTTAATAGTCTGAACCTTGTTATCGCTTACAGAAAAGAGCCTCGTTGTTTTCAGTCTTCCTTTTTACTTCCTTTTGGTGTGTTTTTATGTACACGGCTGCGTGGAGCAGAATTTGCCCCTTTCTGATTTCTTTGTTTTTTGTCCCAATAACACGTTTGTGATCATCAAACAAATTTTGATATTAGACAAAGATAGCCTGAGTAAACACAAAATGCAATAGGTATCCAAACATAGTTGGCCCTGTGTGAAAAAGTAAAATTAAAAACTGGTTGTGCCAACCTTGGCAGTAATAACTGGCAATCTTTTGCAGAATTGTTTTAATTATCCACATTGAAGGGTTTTCAAGCTTGAGCGGACTTTGACGAGGCCAATCTAAAACCTTCATTTTGTTCTTTTGAGCCATTCAGAGGTAGATCGCTGTGGTGCGGCACAACCCATGTTTTTAGTTTCTTTAGCTCATGGCTCGATATGTTGAGATCTTTTAACTTGCTTCACTTTGTCAGACAGGTTCTGTTTAAGTGATTTCTTGATTCCACAGGTCTGGTAATAATCAGACCTGGATGTGGTTGGTGAAAGTGAACTCAGCTTTCCAAGAAGCGTGGTTAATCACAGTTAATTCATGATTTAAAAGGGGCAGCTTTTTTCCCTTAACAATGGCATTTTTTATTTACTCGGTTTGTATTTGTCTACTAGTGAAATTGGTTTGATGATCTGAAACAAGTGTGACAAATGTGTGAAAAATGTAATTAAAATAAATAGGAAATCAGGGAGGAGGCAAATGCTTTTTCACAGCGCTGTACAGATCATATTTTATTTTTTAAAGATTTATGGACTGAGCGCTTGTACTTCTCTGCCACGTTTAACAAAACTGTTGGTTACATAATCACAAAAAGACAACTTCAGTATGTGTTTTTTTTTTTCTTTTTAACACAGATCTCTCTGTGATCACTGGAACAGAATAGACATAACAATGTTTACAGCCGCATCCAATAAAACTGCCCACGGTGAAGTGTAAACTCCTCAGGGACTGCCGGTTTTTATTTATGCTGAACAAAACTTGCTTTTGTTATTTTCCTCTTTTTTCAAGAGGGATCGGAAATATTTCAGCAGTCTAAGATTTCAAACACAACCCAGCAAGCAGCTGAATATTTGTATGGAGCGATGTTTTGCAATTATGAGTCTTATAAACACTGCATCAATATTACAATCCCCCTCCGAGAAACAGATTATTTGTCTTTCCAAGCTAGTAGTCACAGCCTTCCCTGCCATAAATATCTTCTGTCTTTGGTGCATTCCTCTGCTCTCACCGCAGCCTTTGAGTATTTTTCGGAGATTGTCTGGTCTGCACCAATGCTCTCATTCCAGTGGACTGATCACAAGAGACCAGATCCAGCTGTGTCATGAGCCGCAAAGAAAACCACAGCTGATAAGAGACAGAGAAGACGCGGAGTGATGTGGGATAAGGCGTGCCTTTAAAGGCAACGAGCATTTGGATTGCATTAGGAGATAGGGCTAATGACGTTCAGATTAAAACAAATTTAGGCCGGTGTGACTGAAGTAACACTAAATCAACCAATGGCTGGAGATCACTGATGATAGCGTCGACATGAGACATGCCGCTGAGCACAGGAATGGATATGGATCGAGGGCCTGCAGGGGCAGAAACGTCATCGTTGAACAACAGCAGCGCTGGTTGCCACAGACAGCTGGAATGTTCCACCGGGATGACAGAAGGTGTGTCCAATCACAAAAACATCCCCCCCAATCTCTCTCAACACCACCCTTTCCCATCAACATGCCTCCTGGTTGACCCACACCCCCAGGCTCTAATCCCTCAGTCTGAGGTAACTGGTCAGTCGAGACAAATGGCGAGAAGCTGCCTAGTAGTGAAGACGCAGCAGGTGCTGCGCTGTCAAAAAGCCACTTCACACTTCTTCTCTCTCTCTCTCACATCTTCACCACTATCAGCCCTCTGCAAGCCCTGGCCACCCTCACCACAGGAGGGAAGAGCAGGGCTCTCCAGGGTTTAGTTTGTTATCAGCGTACTCCAGCTTTGAAGTGAGCTGGGACAAAATCTGGACTGTGTTTACTTGAAGCCATCTCCCTTGTTGTGTGTGTCAGCCCGAGGTAATTACAGCTCAGCGAGTTGCCCTGACCGTGATGACACGGTGTGGTAGGTGTGGAGAAGTAGGCAGGGCTCAGTGTACATCAGCGTCTGGAGCTGCTCTTACTCACTAGGATGTGGTTTAGACAAGAAAGCTTCCAGAGGGGGGTGGACGATTTGTTAAAAAAGACGACCATGGCCAATATTGTCCTATAATTGTATTGTTATCATCAAGTGCAGGCCTGCTGTGATTTTTTTTTTGACTCTGTAGGGTGTCACATCAAAGCAGTAAACTGGAAAGTGCCATTTTTGTTGCATAATTTAAAGGGGCACAGTGTTAAAGTGGTTGTTTTGGCATACTGATGTTTGGTAAAGCACTTTTAACTCATTCTATTTCACTGTTGGACTCTTACATTTTGAAATCTTATTAAGCTTCTTACTTGACTTCATACCAAGAGTAAGTTTGTCATGCAAAATACAAAACTGATGGGAAACAGACAGGTTTTGTGTACGCTGCGCGCTGTTTATGTGCAGTTTATGCATCCGAAACTTTTAAATAAACTACATTTTTCTAACAAACACTGAAATATCGGAAAGTCCAGTTGTTCTTGATTGCATCACTGCTTAGTTGTTCATGTGCGCAGCTGGGAGTCTCCGTCTGTGTCTTTTTGTGTGCTGAGTCACATATATGCTGAATATATTTTACATGTGTCTAATACTTGCTGATCTTTCAGCTCCAGGTCTAGAAAACACAGAAGCTTTAAAAGAGAGTCATAAAAATAGACAAGTGACACATTAAATAAAAATCCTGCATCTTTGACCTCTACAATGAGGTCACCATCTAGGGTTTGTCCTGGTTTGCGTGCACTTATTTCCCTTTGAGAGTGGAGGATCATTGCAAACAGCCATCGTGTTATGATGAAACACATTTCTATCCTGATAGGCGGGGTCTCGTCTAACATCCACGGAGCACAAAGGGTCACTGAGCGGTCTGATGAGTGTGAAAAATGGTCAAATCTCAACCCAACTTAACAGCCGTGTCAGATTTTGGACTGATAACTACGACTGTGCTCTACCAAACAAAAAAAAGCAAATCTAAACACGTTTAACATAATGAAAGAGCAGGTTTTAGAGTTTTTCTGACAGTAATTTAGGAGAAATACGTGGCAGTATAAGGGCTTCTAATTACGCAGGCAAAACTTGCTGGTTTTGCTCAATTAATAGGATTGTTGCAAAAAATACACCCGTTACTATTCTTCACTTGGAGCTTCAGCTGCATCACAAGCGTCCTGTGAGATTATTTTTGCATTTCAGCAGCTCTATTTCTAATAAAGGACTCAAAAAGACAAGCCAGATCTATCAGCGTTATTCCAAATACACTGGGCACACACTGCTCAGGCTCTCTAGTGAGTGTTATATGATAATGAGGTTTTCCTCCCTTCAGCCTGTTTAGTAGCCAAGACATGATCTTGGTAGCTCTCAGAATACCAATTAACTGCAGAAGCCTTCAGAGCTGTTGGGGGGCAAAAAAAAAGGAGAAAAAAGAAGAAGTGAATATGTATATTAGAGTAGTCAGGTTTAAATGTCACAGCATGCGCTACGATACAGGTTTTTATCATCGATTGTGCTGTACAATCTTGTTTCCCCGACTCCAAACATGCTGATGATGTCACTGTTAGCATGAAGTCAAAGGTCAGATTCCACATAATGCTGCTGAAGCCTCGCAGAAGGGCGGACTCGCAGACCCAGGCGCACGGACTCTGTAATCTGGAACTAAAGTGCTGCTGGAGCTTGGTGCATTGCAAAAGGCCAGATATCCCCCTGCAGTCCTAATGCAGTTGTCAGAGAAGATGTGTAAGCGCTCCGTCACAGTAATACCACAGAAAATAAGTCTTGCATCATCTGTAATATCCTGTGAGGTAGATTCTTCTAACCTCGTGCATCATTTGAGCGTATTACAGGGTGACATGTTATGAAATCCTGTCCTCTTTGTGCTGGCTGAAGATTTCACTTTATTTTGCTGGTGCACGTATAAAAAAGAAAAGAAAAATCTGAGCACAGTTAGGATATTTATCTTGTCACTCTCTTTCTTTTTTATCTTGCTACAATAAATTTTGATTGTTATCCCGATTTAATAGATTGTTCTCACATCTGAAAGACTAATCGTCCTTCTGCTCTGAACAGCGCTGCAGCACACGGCTAATTTGAAGAAAAACGTAAATGAAAATCTCTTTACCGAATAAAAGCTTTCATTTTAACGACGTGCGTGCACACAGGTGACGAATCGCACATGGCAGGTGATTTAATGTGACAGTGAAAGCTTTTCTCTTTTTTTTTACTTTCAAAGTGAGTACACACACAGATTAGGGAGGATCTACAAAGTGTATCGCAATCTGATAAGACTTGTGGTGTTTTCATTGGTGAGTGTCCCTGCTTTTATCTCCCACAACTGCCGAGTTTCTCTTATCATGTGCAGCACAGTCTGGAATTCCAGCCTCTGATAATTGTCTTGTAATCTTTGGTCAGCCGAGCAGAGAGTTAAACTATTGAGGACTGTAAAACACTTCAAAAAAACAGATCAGTGAGTCACTAAATTTACCACGAGGGATCTCTCACTAATACAATCTTTGCATTTTGTTGTTTTCCCCAGACCCCTCAGCTAGATCTTCTGGTTATGATCAGCTGAGGAATGCAATTGAGTTTGGCTGTAAAGGAGCAGCAGAAGATAAAGATGCTGCAGAGGGAGGCTCTGCGTACGTACAGCCTGAGCTTTAAGGCTTGTTTCGGTTCGACGTGCTTCGCTGACTGCTTTTCTCTAAAGTGAAAGAACATTTTAGGGATAAACATCATTACATCTATTATAATAATCACAAGATCATAAGTAAATCCTTTCTGTGCTGGAAGAGGTGGCCGATCATATGCTGCGCCTTTTGAAGTCTGTTCATTGCTAGCAATTTTGATAATCAATTCTTTGAACTAAATTTATCAAATAAGAATATCAAACAGTTGCTATTTTCCAGTTTCCCTCACAAAAGGATTGATGCCACTCACGTACGCAGCTTAGTTTCCGATTAGCGCAGACTATGATAACTAATCTGCCTTCCAGCACCTCTAAAGCCTCCTAATGAACATGCTGCATGTATTTCATGGATTTATTTGATCCATATACAAAACTAAAATGTGAAGACAACATGTTCCGCTTCAGCTAACTCACCTGCTGCAGGCTCTAGCTACACAGAAAATACAGATATAAGAGAGCTATTGGTCTTCTCATCTAAGTGAATAACCTTGACCATGTCATTACAATGTTCTGCTAGGAAATCTTGGGTCTTGTCATTTCTGTGGATGTTACTTGACACATAACATCCACCTGAACATTATTGTAGACCAAGCACCCCCCCCCCCCCCCCCCCAACCCCACCCCACCCCTCCCAGTGGCAAAGGCACTCACCCGACAGAGGCTCTGTACCGCAGCAGGACAGTGTCCCCATCCACATCGCAAAAACTGATCAGAAACGACTCGAGGAACACGACAGAGCGCCCGAGGTGTTTGCTTAGTCTCCAAACTCCCCGGATCCCAATCCGATCAAGTGTCCCATGGATGCTTTCTGAAACAGCCAGAGCCACATGTGGCCCAAAGTCAAACACTACAGGAAGGCTCCAGTGGTCCCTGTCAGGTCAGAGCATACACAGTACCAGGCAGGTGGTTTTAATGTTGTGGCTGATCTACAGTGATTAAAGACTACAGTGATTTCATATGTTGTACTCCTTGTGATCTTTGAACCTGCTGCCAGTGTATTGTTATGTTTTGCCAATAAAAAAAAAGTCTCTAATAAGAGTTGGAAAATATGTATTTCATAAAGTGTTTTTTGCAACATGTTTTTAAGGCTGGTTAGATTTTCGATCTCCCGCTGCAAAATAAACCCACTAACAAGAAGCCCGGAGGAATACAGCTTGAGCGTGAGGTAAAGCTCCTCTGCCTTGATGCCAAGAGAAAGCCGAGGCAATGGCTGACCTTGTCCTTCTTTGCTGTTGGTCTGTGGGTTTGGGCCAGGGACAGGAACTCCCTGTACAGACACTGTGTCTGCGATTGCTAAAACTACTCCACAGTAGAACGCTTTGTTCACTGCCACCAAGGAAAACCTAGACAACAAAAACACACACACTCTGGAAAAATGAGCACTTGAGAGGGGCCGTTTTCTCCCCAAAATGTCTTGCTTGGGTTTCAGTGGTCAATAGTATTCCCTTCAGAAGGGGAAAATTCATGCAGCTTTTTCTTTCTTTTTTTAAAGGAATACCTCAAGATAATGCATATAAGACCTGTTGTTATCAAACCATTAATCCATCTTTACAAGTGTTGAAGGGCTGTGATTGCATGTGTTAAAAAAGAGCGCATAACCGCACAAGACTCAAGTTGTTTAACTGCGGGGGGAGTGTGACTTGAGGGGAAACTTATAACTGATACGGTTTGGGGGTCATGTGGTTATTTGTATCACTTATCTTAGCGATCTTAGCGTGAGCCAGCCAAAGGAAATAACAGCATAGCAGTAGAGTTTATTAGATAATTAGATTGTATGCACAAATATAATCTAATACTGGCTCGGCAACTCTTGTGACAGTATATTTAAACACCAGATATTTGGCAACCGCATGCTAAAATAAATATTAATGTTACAGCAACAGTTGGTGCTGTGCGGGCATTCAGCATTTGTCATTCACTTCCAATCCAGCTGACCAAATATCGCTGGCAAATAGTGTCATTTCAATCACAGTGCCCTCAAAGCTGATAGGTTATCCAATTATGTGTGTTGATGCATTTCCTGTGAAGCTAGGACATTGCTCATGACCTTTTCTTGATAGAAATGAAATTTTCTCCCCCTCAGGCTAAGCAAAATCTCACAGCACTCCACCCTTTGAGTGAGTCATGCTGGGATAGTCAAACAAGCCTACACGATGATGAATCTGCAGACGTTACTCCTGGAGAAGAGCTGTTTAGAAATCAGCCACCGTGCTCTTCGATGTGTCGCATGGCTCTCTTTCCGCACTGGCGTGTCTCGGGGCATTAGAGAGTTGTCGACTTTGGGGGGGTGGCGGCGGCAGCGAAGGTGGTGGTGGCGGAAAGTCCTTGCCACTCTTTGCTCAGCGTCTTAGAGCAAGTTATCTCTCCCTGCAGCAAGCCGCCACGCGCCTGTTGCACCTGATTGTCTCATCGGCACATTCCAGGTGAGGAGGCCTGACAAGCCAGGACAGAGCACCCAGACAGTGATACACTTGTTCAGCAGCCGCAGGTGTAGCTGTCCTCTTTTTCTCAGCTCTCCCAGAGGTGTTTGGCGTCGCGGAGGAGTGAGAGTAATTTGAAGCCAAGACAGGGAAAAACCAGTGACAAATTACTTTTTTTCTATGAAGCACAGTAAGAAAAGAGCAGCCATTTTTTATGTGGTCATCTTATTGACCCACATGCCCATCCATCACTCAAAGTAGAGTCTGGAGTAAAAAAAAATAGTAATAAAAAATACAATAATTGACTGAGTTCAGAAAACATCCGCTGCGAGAGGGAAATTTTCAATGTGCACATTCATTCTGCAACTGGGTCAAGCATTATGACATTGTTCAGTCAAGAATTTGAGTGCAGCAGACTATAGGGGCAAAATAATAGGAACACCTTATAACACGGTAAAATCCAAGCGGGAGTTAGCTTGAGCTCGCTGTTCTATATTTTTTTAGTCAAATTAATAAAATAGCTGTAATTTTCATGCACAAAAGCAGCCACCTCGGCTTACGAGACTTATTCAGATAATATAAGTGGGAACAAGAATTTGTGTCAACCACATCTACAAAAAAGAAAACCAATAAAATACCAGAAATCAACTCAGGATGGCCCTTTAACAGCACGCCAGTCCCCTTGTTCTGATGTTCTAAACCGTGACCGCTCAGTAATCACCAGTACTTCATGACATCAGCAGTCGTGAGTCAAACCACACATGTATTCACACTCAGCGTTCATCTGCAGCTCAGCTAACGACCTGTTTTGTGTCTGTGTCCTGCACATCTTTGACGCTGTGTTGTTTAAAATCTGTCGTAGACAAACACCTGCCAAGGTACTAAAAACCACCTTTTGTGGTTGTTCCCACTACAAAACATCATCATGACACACACACACACACATATATATTCACAAGCTGGAAACAATACCAGCCACGTTGCCATGGCTGCTAATTATTCAGGCCTCCCTGTTGACAGAAAACAACCGTAAATTATACATCGTATAATTATATCATTAAAAACATCATAAGAAAAACTAATAACGAGCCGATCTTCTTTTACAGGTTTGTGAGAGAACAAAAAAGTAGGTTTCAATATTTACACTAGAATATTTCAGAGGTTTTGTAATTATTTTTTTATTTTTCCATACTTAGTGTGGCCTTTATATCATATATCTGTCTGCAGTGGAAGCTCTGTTTAATCTTCTTGTGGTTTGTTGTTTTTGTATTCTTCCAAAGTTGTGTTAAAACAATTACTTGTGACGTCAATAAGTAGGAAAAGCACCAGCAATTTTCATCGTGATTTCATTACCTTATTTATCAAGTAAAAATGTCCAACATTTGCTGTCTGCTTTAAAATTAATAGATCGAGTTATAATATTCATATCTGTAGGGTGTTGCATATTAAAGGTGATAGGTTTGTAATAAGCTAAAAAAGATTTATTAATGAAATCTGTGAACTTAATTTCTGTAACAAAGCATCAACAAAAACATGAGCATATTATACACCCCTATTATCTTTTATATAACGGTAAGGTGTTCCTGTGGTACCACTCCTCTACTCCTGCACCTAAAATAGTTTCTGATTAGAAATTTTATTCCACCCCTCCGAAACCAAATAACGATCCTACGCTGTGTCCTCCCCCCCAACATTAATAACGTCTGTTCATCCCCACTGGTACGTGCACCTTCTAAATTTAGGACTTCATGGGTCTGTTCGGCCGTCGCTGAGGGGCGATCAGCCATTCAGGAGGAGGGAGGAAACAGGAACTGAAGCATTCTGATGATGTAATTGGCAGCAGATGTGGGGGAAGACAGAGATAAAGGAGAAGGAATTCAAAATAATATCTGTTTGGGCATGCATGAGGGAGTTATCATGAGCGCAGTGGGATCGTGTTTTGACTTTTGTTTCACTGATTCAGTGTTGCCCAAGTGCTTTCATTTTACAGTGGTCTGAGCTGTGGAAATCTGACATTTCAGTCCAGAAACAGCAGTGGAAAGATACCGAAAGAGCCCTTAATGAAAACATAGCTATACTTCACTGATCAGCGCGCACAGAGGGCCTGGAAGAAATAAAGTGTATATACTAATACTTGTTTTGAGCTGTCGGGGAGCTATAACATCAACTGAAAGGAGGATTTTAAAACCTGGCTTCCTAATGCAGGAAACAAGCAAAAAATAAGCTCGCATGTGAAAGTCACGGCAAAGACAGCGACTGAAGAGGGTCAAGTAGCCACTTTTTTCTGCCTTCCTTGTGGTCTGACAATGAGGCGGTGAGAACAACAAGACAGGACTGAGTAAGAGGATGCAGAGGGGGGCGGATGCAGGCTGGGACCTGCTTCGGCATTAAGTTATGCCTTTGTAAGGCAGAAGCACTTGCCTGTGGCAGGTGCAGGTAGCAGACGTGACGCTGCTGAGGTGTTTCTATTGAGAAGTACCCAACCTGCTGAGTTGTCGGGACAAGTTAGAGGACTCAGTCACCACCCTGCTAGAAAAAACTAACCAGATCCGCACACTATGACTTGCACTTCTAAAGATGCAACGGAGGAACTGGAAAATCCCAGGGCTTGAACGTAAAATTATAGGATTGTTGCGACGCTTGTCATGGAAGCTAATGTGGAAGATAATACATCATAACAGCAATTACAATCTCAGGGATTGTCTCTTTTATGTACCACCCAAAAAAAGCACTAAAGGCAGATTTAAATAAAGGCATATATCATCCACGAAGTGCTCAGCAGTTATATTTAAAATTCGAAATGTTAGCTTTTATGGGAGTGGACTAATCCTAAAGCTTGGGTTTAGAGGGATACATAATAACCAGGGCACTTCTGAAGCTTTCCAGGAGAGGATTCACATTTTCCACTGAAGTCCCAGTCAGAAATGTTTCTTAATAAAAACCCATCCTTCCTGTTCATCGGGGCCCTCGCGGTTATTCGTCCTTCTGGCTCTGTGTGATAGGATGATTAAAACTCAGCCTCCCCTGTATTCAAGCCACAGAGAGGCACCTGTAGCTGCCGTCATACACTGCAGCGGATCGCCAACAAATGGAAGCTTGCAAGCCTAGCCATGTCAGGTGGGATTCCTGTCATCGCGGCGCAACAGTAATCATCGTCACAGAGGAGTCTGAGTGAGGGAAAAAACAGGAATGAAAAGGTTCAGTGTGTTAAAAAAATGCAAAGAAGAAGCTTCTGAAGAAGACGTGACTCACCATGTGCAGCACTTGCTCAAAACATTTTCTTGTTGTAGGAGTGGCAATGAAAAGCCCGACGCAATCGTTTCTCATCAAAGATGCTGCTTGCAAACTTGTTTCTGACATACTGCAGAGAGAGAGAGAGTGGGGGGGAGGGTTTCCTTGATGTGATGGTGTTTAGCTATAACTTATCAAAATTCCATATCAGGATGTTTGCAGTTGAATCTGAGCTCTGATATTTAAGATTCAGAGCCTGTTTCAGCCTGTGTTGAAAAAAAGAGAGAGAAATCCCCCCAGAGAGATGATGTGAAAGATTTTTAGCCCTCATGCTGGTTTAGAGAATCAAAGATCACGTCAATGCCCACCAACACAGAGTCACAGGAATTTAAATTTACCTCTTTAAGCCCTCTTTAAGCCCCACAGCCTTGAGCATTTTATCAGCAGGGAAGTTCAGTCTGGACTTAACACAATATGCTGGTATTTAAAAATTGTCTTAGTCCCTATAACTAATGGGGCAAATGCGATGATATCCATCTAAAAGCACAAAGTTTGGGGGCAATTACTGTGGACACCTGAAGGAGTGGAGGGTTTTAACAATGAGAGCAAAGTAAGCAAAAGGATCCGCCTTTCTCTCCCCTGTTTGCTTTGCCTGAATGAATAGCAGATCCACCAGCATGGCAGTGTCAGAATAGATTAGCGCCATGGTCCATCTCCCTGCCTTCACAAAATAAAATCCTCTTAAAAGCAGAGGATGTCACTCAATCTCCCGAGACGCATTTGCTTGGTGGACTCGGAAGCTCTCGCTTCTGGGAAATATACCTGCACAAATAGAGGAAGTTTAAACTGAAAATGAGCTGCCAAAGAGGAATTTGCCAAAGTATAAATCTCCCACACTGACTGTATTTCCTCAGACAGGAATACACGCGCTATTAAAGTTACTAATTTTTAAGGCAGCCGTGTATACTCATGCATTATGGAAGTGCAAACAGTCATTAACTTCAACAAATGATGCCCACTTAATCTTTCGTTTTAAAGAGAATACATTTAGGTGGCCATCTTTAAAGGATCTATACGCTGCCTGCAGCTATCTTTTATTTTATAAACATAGCCCAGGGCTGCGAGTAAAAGGAGGATTTTCCAAACCGTTCTGTGTTTTCAGTGCGTGTAACTAAGAAAACAACAGGAAGTTCCTCTATGAGAGCCCAAAGGCAGAGGTTAAGAGTTCAGCACTCGCAAACCACTCTGCTGCTTTCCTTACAAAATAAAAGCCTTTATTTATTCAAAATAAGAAACTTGCAGGATAATGAATTTACAAAAAGCGAAGCATGAAGATGAAAAAAAAAACCACTTAACTAATAAAACACACAAGGTGATATAAAGAAAAAGTGCAATTCTAAATATGCCCACATTGTGAATTACGCAGAGTATAAGATGGAAAAATCTTAGGCTTAGGGTGATGGCATGCTTCTCCATAGTGATTTGCACAGTCTGAGACTAGGAGGAGGCACAAAGTCCTTGGGGCTTGCATTATGAAGGGCATCTAAAAGAAACAAATTTGTGGAGCTACCTTCTGTGGTGACCTCTTGTAAATAAGGGAGCAGCTGAAAGTGGCACACAGTCTGTTCATTCAGGCAATTTTTTACATTTTCCCTACAAGGGCACCTAAAAGCAGAATAGTACTATTGGCATGGTCCCGGCAGGCCTGCTCCTTTTGCTCTCCCTTGTCTCTCCCTCTCTCTGCTCTCAGGTGGAGTTGGGCAGGCCTTGGTGCCTTGCCCCCTTGGGTGGAGCATTTCTGCCTTTAGTCCAGCCAGCACACCTTTCTTCCATTAACTCATTATCTCCTGGGAATAAAAGGCTAACTGAAACCACACTTTGCCCGATTGTCATCACCTTTATGGTGGTAATCAGCCTATAGGTGGGTTTAGGGGTTTTTTTTGTTTATACCTGACCCTGTTCTCTAGTCTTTAATCCTAGTTTCCTCCCTGTGTGTGTCTTGACTGGACTCAAGTAACTTGCAATCTGAAAGTCTCACTTACTGTTCACCCAAAAAGCAAGGATATACCTGCAAACCCAAAGCTAGCCACCTCTCATTATGACTTACCTAGAAACTTCACGTGCCTCCCCCACCTGTACATCACAAAGGGAAAAAAAAGTCAAAGTTTCACTGGTTGTGGCAGCTTCAACACCAACCTGCCAACTCCTCTCTGGCACTTCCTTCTGCCCCCTTCCCCTGAGTTGGTGCACGCTCAGAAAGACCACTTACCTGAGATTAACTTACCAATGCCCTTGCTTTTAAATCCTGTTGACATAAAAACATTTAAAGCTTGCATTGATCTCAGTTGTTCTGCTTTTAAGTCAGTTTGTTCCTGTAACTGTGAAAAATATAATTTTAATCAAATTAAAACCAGTTTTAAAGTCATATTAGTCACAGTGTTAATTGATACTGTGCTTGTTCGTTTTTAAGGTTATGGTTCATGCAGTTTGAATGTATTATATTAACAAATGCATTTAAAATTAACTTAGGAATTGGCTTTTATAAAAAAAAAAGGGGGGGGGGATATTCCACATATTACATATATGTACATACTAAGCAATAAATAGGCCCAACACATGTTAGCTAAGAGCATCTCAAAAAAGAGTCGATGAAGGACTAATTAAGTTGGTGGGTGATATTTCCTTGATATTTCATATTTTTTAAATAATGTGAAAACTTTAAATAGACTGTGGGATAGACTGATAAATATGCAGAAACATACAGGGCTGAACACACTGATTCCACCACCTGTCGTAAAAACAAGAAAACACAAATATTTTCGCAATCTGTCAAAAACTTGTTTAAATTTGAGGCACACTGGACTTCAAAGAGAGTCCGAAATTAATCAGCTATAACATGCAAACACTCTTCAGCAAAGCAAGTAAATATGTTTAGCATCTTACAGAATGAAAAAATAATAATCTGCTTTTTTCAGCTTTTTTGTAAAACTGGATAACATTAATAACAACAATAATTCTGTTTTAGCATTAAAAATATTTTAAATAAGTTAAAGCACTTGCACATACTGTAGTGGTGGACTAACCAGGTGGTGGTCTATATGTTGAACTGCACATTATGTATTATTTATACTGTACTCAGACATAGTCCCGGTATAAGTATCTGATGTAATAGTTGCTATGCCACACAATTTTGAAATAACTCCTGTGTTTTGTGTTTTTGTTACCTACCCCAAAATTACAAAAAATCCAAAACAATAAAACAAACTTTTATAAAATGTAGAACAAATATGAAATTAGTGCTGACTTTATCTTGGCTACAAACACTATGAATCCTGGGTAATATTTAACATTAATCTCCACTAGAAAATATTTATAAATAAAAGAGTTGTTCAGCTGTTATAAAGATTTAGATTTATATGTTTATTTTGAGTTTTTAGCCCCATGCCTGCTTCTTGCTTTGAACCCCACAGACCTGAAAGATTCATGCACTCCATACTTTCTATTCATCTTCATCTTCCAAGGCTTTTCTCTCCTGTAAAATACTTTCTAAGGTCCTCTGGCCAGAATTTTTTTTTTATCAAACAGATGATTGGGATAAGATACATGCACTCGAAGCTCTTTATTTGTTATCGTCATAATTTGACAGCACAGTGTGAGGAAATGATGATTCAGATGTTTTGACTACATGCACACACAAAAAACCCATCCTGCAATCCATTTTATACAAGTCACACACAGACACTATAAAGGGGAAGGTGTGCAGGAAAATGCAACAGCCGACTGGTTTTCTGTGCTTGATATGTACGATGTTACAACCTTTACTGTGTGTGTGTGTGTGTGTGTGTGTGTGTGTGTGTGTGTGTGTGTGTGTGTGTGTGTGTGTGTGTGTGTGTGTGTGTGTGTGTGTGTGTGTGTGTGTGTGTGTGTGTAGTTTAACACACTACAGAGTGTAAGGTGTGCAGGAATAGCAGGCAGGTTCTCAGTGCAATGTTATGTCGAGTGTCAGCCTGAAATGTTTTTTTCATTACAGTCAGCATCACTTTCAAACTAATGCACTGCAATTGGAAGAATGTTTTCTGCCTGCACGATGTATGTTTTTGAAACTTCCCTGAGGGGGACGCGTCACACTGGCAACCAAGAAAAGGCAGCTTTAAGTTTTTTAAAGATTCCTGCAGTTTGATCACAACTATTACCAAATAGCTGAAGGCCTGTAATTAACCAAGCAGGTTTGATGCCTAAATCTCACCGATTGTTGAGAGAGAGATAACTCTTTATTGTCATTGCACAGTCATACATAGTACAGTAGTACAATGAAATTGGAAAAACTGTCCTACGTCGGCACTACATATAACACAACACGACACGATATGACACATCACAACGTAACAAACAACACAACACAGTATATTAACTTAGTATAAAAAAGAAGAATAAGTGTATGTGTATTGCACACTGTTATTATTGCACATTAATTATTATTGCATTGTTGTTGCCCCTAAACTCAACCAAACAGCACGTGGAAACAAAAGTAAGCAACAAATGAAATGTAATCCAAGAGAAACTGTTAATAAATAAAAGCCTGCAGACTGTGGTGTGAGCGGGAATTCATTAAAAGGTAGAAACAATATCAGTACACAAAGGTTGGTGTTCATGTATACATGAACTGCCATGAGCATCTGTGTGTACGTGGTGCACAGAGGAGCTGGGAGGACTATTTTATTTTTGCCACATTTTATTGTTTTCATGTACAATCATTTCCACACTTATTTCTTATTATTGCATTTTACTCTCAGGTCCAGTGAACCTGACTGTGTAGGGAATATACAATCAGTTTCTTTCAGTGTTCTCAGTAAATATATTGGTGGTTTTTTTTACAAGTAAATTTATTAATTTTTCTTTTAATAAAGACTGAGAACACCACACAGGGTTGAATGGCTAATCTGCTGTATGAATCATTTTCTAACCAGATAATTCAATCAAACTACAGCGAGCTGGATCAAAATTAAAAAGAAAAAAACAAGCTTAATGAATTCGAAGAAATTCAGTGAGTCAATACTCTTCCTCTCAGTCTGCTGCTGTGCTGCTGTCAGAAATGTTGATCTGCTGTGTTGCACACTGCAAAAACATATTTATTTATTTATTTATTTATTTATTTTATTTTTTGTGTCCCGTTTGGATCTTTAGCCATCAGAATTGTTGTCTTAAGGCCAAGAAAGATGCCAAGCGGATTTATTTTACCAAGTGGATCATCATGGCCTTGCCATATTGGTCCATTTGATTGACCTTTATTATAATTATATATTTATTTTATTTTCAGTTGCTACAAACGGGACAGACATGACTGGGGGATAGGACAGGGAGAAAGAATGAAAGAAAGAGAGGGAGAGAAAGAAAACCAAAGGGGAGAAGAGACGGTGAGAAGGGGGGGAAGAAAGAAAAACAAACAAACAAACAAACAAACAAAAACAAAAAAAACACCTGGATCACCTGTATGGAGAAAAAAAAACAGAAGAGAAAGCAAACAACAAAGAGCAACATAATAAAAAAAACGGCACCATCACAATAAACTAGCTAGCAGTAGATAACAGTAAACTAAATAATAAACGATATTGTGCAGCACGCAAGATAGACAGCGCACAATGTGCTTTGAGGCAGCAGCCAAGAGAGCTGTAGTCCGCGTCTGTGAACACCCGTGTGTACACCTGTGTGCATACCTGTGTGGATCAGCATGCTTGTATTCCAAAGGTTTCTCCATGTAACGATCTGCTAGGGAGTGTGGGGAGCCATAGCCCCGTCCACCAGGGTATGAAGCAGGTATGGAGGAGATCCAGGCCCCAGATATCCAGAGGCCCCAGAGTACAAGGACCCGAGGAGGACCACCAAAGGGGGGGGAACCGTGCCACCCTCCTGGGAAGAGCTGAGTAGAGCCCCAAAGGAGAGGTCACCCCGCAGCTACGGAGCAGAGGCCAGAGGGGGTTGCCGACAAAAAAAAATCAGTGAGTCAATACTCTTACTCTCAGTCTGCTGCTGCGCTGCTGTCAGAAATGTTGATCTGCTGTGTTGCACACTGCAAAAACATATTTCTGAGAAATGTTGAAAAATTACATGGAAGATTGGAACATGTCTCAAGGTAAATGTTTAGACCACATCTAACAATAGCCTTCACTGACTTCCTAGCTCACGTTACAGGATGTGATACAATGGTTAAGCTAGAAATCAGTTTTAAAATATACGTTCTGCACACAAGGCTGAGTAAAAATGTATTATTGTTGTTCTGGTAGAGACATGGCATTTCATTCAGTATATATTTCGCCATGTATTTCTGTGTAATGTTTGTTTAGATTTTATCAAACACAAACGTGTCTGCCAAGCACGATAGCAGCAAGTACAGAAAAATGTCTGCAGTGTAACTCTCAAGGAGCAAATTAAGCTAAAGCAGCAGCAAAAAGTGCAGTTCCTCTGGTGGCCACTTGAGGCTGGCTCCAAAAAAGAAAATTTGTCTCAATACAATCCGATGTTAAAATGCCTGAAGTTACTGCATTAAAAAAAGCGTGCTTAAGGCTACAGCTGTGTAACATCATATCCACAATAATACCTGTATACATTTTTAAGTATCATTATCATTGCTGTAATAACATAATGTGTTTATGTTCCCTAGTACAAGAAAAAAATGAAACAAGTCTGGGCAACTCAGGGAGTGAAAGCAGCACATCAGCCTAAGATGACAATTTAGCACCTTAAAAGGTGCAACTTCCACAACCTCCAATAAGATACGACAGTACTTTGCTACAAGAAAACTCTTCCTGTCGAAGGCTACGATGGAGGAGATATTAGCAGCTGGTGATGTGTGACCCAAATGTCAACAAATGACTCTACCAAGCCTTGCTGGAGCACTCCCTAGCTGCACTCCATATGACAGGAAGAGCAAACAGTGGATGGAAATTACTGATGTTGTTCCACAGTGGAAAAACAAGACTTTAAGCAGCTGGTTAAAAATCCAAACCCAAGTTATAACATCCCAAGTAGAAACTATTTTTCTGTCTTGTTATGCAACAGCATTGTGCATCTCCTGGCGAGTTACACGGTTACGTTACTTTACTTAAACTAAAGTGTTCCAGGGGAAACACTAGCTAGATAGGCTACTTTGGTGCTTACATTTAAATGACACTGCGTCACTACAACTGTGCTGCTGGTACACCTGTAAATAATGCTTCCTGCAAGCATCAATAAAACATTGTTCATTCTGTATTTTTGAAGCTATATAACCCACACCCCACTTTTAGCCTGTTGCAAAATATAATTTTTACCTCTGTGGAGAGTTAACCTGCATGGGCAGAATCTTTTGATTGGTGTCTGCTAGTCCTTATCCCCAACTTTGAGTCAATATACTGGACCTCTTCATTGTCTGCTGATATATCTGGTGCCTTCCTGTGAAGTAGACGCATGTGCTTCAGTTTTGGTGGAGCAAGGCAGAGCCAATGTTAATAACCATTATTTGGTGCTTAGCTTAGCCAGGTCAGTGCTCTGTTTATGACTTATTTACTTACTATGACATAGTCAGAAATATCAAACCATGGTTAAGCAGTTTTACTCATGTTCGCTGCTGCCATCCCAGTTGGCGAATCAGAGTTGGTGGAGCTCCAACTTTCTGGGTTGGAGATTAAACTTGAGAGCGGCTTTCTGTCTGAGAATTCCTGATTTCCAACTTTCCACTTCAAATGGGACACAGCATAAAGAGCTGATATGTCTGTATTTGCGTTGCATAGAGTTTGAGACAGATTGCCAACCAAACTAGCATTAGCTGGTTAATTAGCATTCCACCTTTTCATCCTAATACCATGTTGATTTTTGGGGGCTTCTGTCTCAAAAAAACACAACATGGTGGGCAAGACACTAATGCTGAAGCTTAAATGAAGATTCCAAAACGAGTAAGGAGCATCGCTACCATTTTTTTATAGTGATTGAAATACCAAGTTAACATAAATCTATGCACAAACCTAGCTGATCTACTCCACTAAGTTAAATATACTACTAATAGTCATACCTTACTGTTTGTACAAAGCTGTTTTGTTAGCATTGTAGCTCTGTATACAAACTTGTTTAAGCACTAGCCTAGATCAGTTGACGACCATTTGGCAACCAACATTCACACAGGGTAAATATGTATATTCCATGAGTGGTAGGTTGCAGGCCATCAATGTGAAAATGACTGCAAACATCCCAGTCACGCAAGGGCTGGGGCATAATTAATATAACAGTTAGCATTATGAGCTTTATTTTAAAAAGACCATTTGAAACTCTGTTTGGTTATTTTTCGGCAATGAGGTTATTCACACGTAATTATGATTGAGTCATTCCTACTATTCGGTGCCATTTCAGTGTGATCACTCTTCATCAAAAAATACAAAATTTTGAATTATTTTAACATTTCATCTAAAAGAGGGATTTTCAACCTATAAGAAAAATGTATTGGTCCAGCTAAGGATATTATATTATAATATTTTTTAAAATCAAAGTCTTTACCCATGACGTGCCAAATGTCCACCCTGTTACAGGACATTCAATTTTCTATTAATAACTGTTTTGAATACACAGTTATAGTAATATTTACATTTTCTAAAAGCTACAATGTCCCTTTTTAAAATCTGCAAGGAAATTTCATGTTACAGTGCATAGCAATAACAGGGGTGACGGTAACAGGGGGGAGATTTTATGCTAAACTTAGCCATTACTACTAGTATGATGAACAACAAGCTAGTACATGGTGACCACTAAGAACCATTTTTAACATGTTTATTAGCCATATTATAAAAATTACAAAAAAAAAATTGTTTCCACTATTAATAAGCGTAACAGGTTGGACGTGTTATGCTTTGCCACATTACAAAATCTTGCTAAAACATTGAAAAAAGGGTTGATTAAAGAGTGGTACTTACTCGTCTTCTTCTTGAAAGTTTTCCCTCCAAAATATGTTACATCCGGGAGTGTCATGTGACTAAAAGAATAATCAGGTGATGTGTTCTATGGAATTCTTATCAGAGTAACAGGGGTGACAGTTGATTCAGGGACACAACATTTTTTAAAGATTTTAAGTATTAAACATGCATTAATAATAAAAAAGAACATTTGATGAGGAACATTAGAAATAAGCCAATCCAGAAATGATGAAAAATTTAGATTTTTTTTTTTTTTTTTTTTAAGTTATATTTGTAACTGAAGTCGAGCAAGCATGACTGGGGACATAGTACTTTAGTGACTTGTGCTAAAATAAAAGTAATTTACTTTTAATGTATTTATCCTGTGTATATATCAATGTGTTCTATGGTAGAGGGGGGTTAAACATACAAGAAAATGGTTTAGAAATAAGCATTAGACAAGTTTTACACTAAATATACCATATTATGTCATTAGGACTCAAATGGCACCGAATAGTAAGAATGACCCGATTAATATAAATGGCCTGTATTTGTATAGCACTTTACTTAGTCCCTATGGACCCCAAAGGGCTTTACACTACATTCAGTCATCCACCCATTGGTGATGGCAAGCTACATTGTGGCCACAGCTGCCATGGGGGGCACTGACAGAGGTGAGGCTGTCCGACACTGGTGCCACTGGGCCCTCTGACCACCACCAGTAGGCAACGGGTGAAGTGCCTTGCCCAAGGACACAACGACCGAGACTGTCGGAGCCAGGGCTCGAACCGGCAACCTTCTGACTAGAAGACGAACTGCCAACTCTTGAGCCACGATTGCCCCACGATATAATAGAACAGATTTATTTTATAAGCTGTTGAAACTGTTATTAATGCAATACTGAATAAGGTAAGAAAAATGCTAGTTCTCTCACCTCATGATGCCACAGACTGCCCCCTGAGATATCCGGGGACAGTGACCTGTAAGGTGGATTATCTGCCTGGGAAGGAGACACACTGCTGGCCTGTCAACCTGATGCCTACAGCAACATCCAGAGTCTGTCAAAATGATCAAGTCACTGCAAACCCAGGCTCACAAATTATGTAGAAGCACACATCAGATCTACACACTCACAGTGTAAACATTTCATCACCGTCCACGGTTTTTGTTTGATGTGTGGAAAACGGTTTTGGTCTGCGGTTTAGCTCCTTCTCATGAGCTACGGAGAAGTCAGATTTATTTTTCCTTTTTTCTGAGCTTCTAAGTAGGATCAGCTGTCATTTGAGGCAAGGACGTAATAGTCTACATTTTCAGCAGAGCAGCGTTTCTCTCTTCAAATTGATTGGAATCACTTTCTGTACCGCAACAAGAATCCTCTCCCGTTCTCCTCCTTTTCATCTCTTAGTCTCACTGATCATTGGTGCTACTGAGATACAGAGTACAGGTGTGATCATCATCCTAATGCATCTTTGAGCATGCGTGCGTGTGTGTACGTGTGTGTGTGTGTGTTGCACAGATAACATTTCAATAGTGCGATCTGAAACTACAATAAATGAATGTTGACACAGCATCCGTAGTCATCCATAATTTATATCAGCTCAAAAAACTTTGCAGAGCTTTTTGAATGTTGATTTCCATCATCCCATTGAATATAATGTTGTAACAATTTGGTGCTCAAAAATAGGCTGAATCGTGCTGGAGGAAGTGGACAGCGCAGTACGTACACGTGTTTATGTGCTCCTGTGCCTGCATGCATATGTGTGTGTGTGTGTGTTTCAAACCTGGCATAATGATAGACTGACGCTGAGACCGACAGCACCACCCCAAGCAAGTAGAAAAGCCCTGCATTCCTGGGCTGCGAGCTGTGAAGCACATATTGCAAGTTAAAACATGCAGCCCGGAGCCACCTATGTTTTAGTAAATAGTTTTAGAGGTAGAGCTTAGAAATCATAGCTTCAGGTCAAGGCTGAGATTGATTGAATGTTTTGTGGTTGTCCACTTTTATGGAGAAGTGTAAAATAAAGGGCTGGATATTCAATGTTTTCTGATGCTTTGAAGTTGTACTGAATGTAGTTGTGTCAGGAAAAAAGGCACTTTCCTTTTTATACAGCAATCGGAAGATAAAATTTTTGTGATTTTCATGTGTGCGCTGTATGATGCTACACACAGCACCCTATTAGCGTGGTTTAGCAATAGAAACTGAAAGCAAGGAGAAACAGCCAACCTACTTCTGTCCAAACATGATCTGGCCTCCTCCTGAAGCTTCTTATTAAACTGGACGTGAATGTGACATCAACGCGCTCATCGAATTCTTCACTAAAATAAACATTTCAGAAAGTGGTGAAATACGCCGTGCTAAAATAAAGTGTAAAAGCAAGTTTGTCCTTTTTTAAAACATGTCTTTAACTCATACATGTGTGCAAGTGGCTTAGAAACTGGATGGGTGGAGTTTCATTGATAAGTGCTTTAAAGTGGCTCTGTTTGTATTCCAGCATGCTGTAATAAGAAATCCTGTTTTCATGGAGTGGCTCACTCTAGTCGCATTCATCTGCATAGATCACCACCTGTCACTCAAATCTGAAACACCTGTATTCTCCCAGCATCCACAACAGTTGGCTCTCTGCAGAAAAACCCTAAAAT
Source organism: Rhamphochromis sp. 'chilingali' (assembly GCF_963969265.1). Lineage (NCBI taxonomy): Eukaryota > Metazoa > Chordata > Actinopteri > Cichliformes > Cichlidae > Rhamphochromis > Rhamphochromis sp. 'chilingali'. Next base: position 20,002,704 of record NC_137943.1, on the reverse strand, counting down.
AGCCATAAAAAAATGACTGACTGAGCCCAGAAACAGAGCCTGATCATTTAAGCTCATAAATGTAGATAAGACTATCTCACAGCTCTTGCTTATCCCTCAATTTTCTAATATTTATTCCCTCTCTATGTGCTGTTTGTTCTTCTTTCATTCCAGCAGCCCGGGGGGTGCTTGAGCTATGAGAAGAACTTTCTGAGTTCCCTTCCAACATAATCAAATAGAAGACAGTCACAATAATAATACCCACTCATGGCATCTACTCCCTAACCTTTTCCCCTTTGTCTTTAATTGACACATTAATCAAACAGACACGTTAGTTAGATTGTGCCGCGTTCGATATTGCCAGACTATAACGAGGAGGAATGGTGATTGCACATCAGCGTGCTTTACAGTTAGATGGCAGGAAGCTGATCAAGCTTCACGCTTGGAGGCCACATATAGGAAGGAGGATCCACTCCACCTGCAGGATTTCACTGGACACAACAGAGTTTATTTCCCTTCAGCTGTATTGGCTCATCCCAGCATGCTCTGCTGATTCCTTTCGACTTGACTTGATAACGAGTGTATTTGGCCTCCTGGTTCGTGTGTCTGCCTCGCTGATTTTCTCATTGTAATTCACTGCCGTTCTGCAGAATTCTGACCCGCTCTGTTGCATATGATTGTGTCTGATCCGTGGGGCTCCTTTGAACGCTTTTCACATCTTCGGGCCTCTTCCTTGACAATTTTTGAAGCTTCTTATCACCTAGTTTTCATTCTTTTGTCTGATCTCTGGTGGAAAAAGCAATGAGATACTTTCGTTCAGGAAAGAGAGCAAAAATTCAGTGCAGAAGTATTCTATTACTAGAAAAATGACAGTTATAAATACATTTAGTTATAATTAATAGAGGCTCAGGAGAGCTGATATCTTTAGTATGAATTGTGAGTATTAAAAGCAAATTAAATTAATATTATATTCAGTATAAATGTCACTCAGGCACAGTTTGCTGTTTTGTCTCTTTTCAAAAAAGATTAATATAGAAATACTCCAGCTTATAACATGTAAAGATGGACTACTACTGATCCAAAAGAAAAACACTTTGAAAATGTCCTTTATTGCTGTGAAAAAACTGTGAATGTCATCTCTAAATACTTTCAGTTAGAAAAAACTTTTACATTTTCATTTACTCCTTAGACTGATAAACTCATTGATTAATCAGTAAATTTATGAGTAGATTATTCAATAATGAAAATCAGTCGGTATAAAACAGAAATGTAATCCTTGCATCAGTCACACTTTTTTACCTTGCAGTAGGGTGGGTGTTGGGGTGATGCTAGATTTAAGTATGCACTCACTTCCTTGGTTATACCTGTTCAGCTGCTTGTTAACCCAAATATTTAATCAGCCAGTCACATGAATCACATGACAAATAAATAAATATCTAGTAAAGAGCAGTTGAGACAACTCAAATAACCACAAGGCATGCAGAAAAGCATCTCTGCGTGCCCTATATTGACACTATATTGACACTCACACTATACTGAACCTTGAATCAGTTGAGCTACAGCCACAGAAGACCACACCAGATGCCACTAATGTCAGCTGAGAACATTAAAACCCTTGTGATGTCCTCCCGATTTACATACAATGTGAGCCATCAGGGGTCAAAAGTGTCCCCACTTCATTTGACTGTTTTTTAAAGTATAAAGTATAAATTGTCAATCAATTCAGTGTTACACCTTAGTTTTACTTAAGACCAACACATTAACACAAAATTTACTCAACATTTTACATTTTAGGGCCACCAGACCTTGTTTACAAAAAATAAACCCTGTTTTTTAGCGAAAACAAATTGAGAAAATTAAATATTTAATTGTTTAGATAATTTTGACTATCTGAATAACTAGAGAGTGCTGTATGTTGAACTTTAGTGAGAATTTTTTTTTCAAGCGTTTATAAATTTTTAATGGCAGCAAATAATCACACTGGTGGTCCTCAGGGGTCAAAAATGTCCCCACTTCATTTGACTGTTTTTTAAACTGAGGCTACAGTTCAACAAAATTAGACAATAGAAGTATATAAAAATGCTGCTTGGTCTGATGAGGTCTTGATTTCTTCTGCGACATTCGGATGATAGGATCAGAATTTGGTGTAAACAACATGACAGCATGGATCCATCCTGCCTTGTGTTAACAGTTCATGCTGCTGTCATGATGTAATGGTGTAGGGGATATTTTCAGGACTCACTTTAGGCCCCTTATGAGCATCGTTTAAACTTTCTTGCTTGCTGCCAACCACGTCCGTCCCTTAAAGACCACAGTAGTTCAGTGAACTCAAATGGCCTCCACAGTCACCAAATCTCAGTCCAACAGAAAACCTTTGGGATGCAATGAAATGGGAAAATTACATCATGGATGTGCAACTGAGGAGTCTGCTGTAACTCTGTGATGCTATCATGTCTATATGGACCAAACTTTCTGGCGAATCTTTCCAGCACTTTGTTGAATCTGTGATGGCAGGAAGGTGTTTAACGTGACACTAGTATGGTGTACCTAATGAAGAGGCTCTGTGTGTGTGTGCATGTGTGGTTGAGAAGATTTATTCATAATAAGAGAGAAATATATATTGTATATAAATACACCTTCCTACTTTACATTGTGTAAGACACACATTATATATAGTGAAAACAGGTTTATAGGATGCTATATGTGGCGTTTTGCTTTTTTATTGTTAGAGCGACTGTTATTTAATGAAAGAATTGATGGAATAAATCCCTCCAGCTTGAACAGTCAAAATCCTGCTTGCTGTTTGTCAGACAAAGCTGCTTCAGCTTGTCCAATTTGAATGACGCAAGCAGAGTGGAGGATTTCCAGAACCTGCTTCAAACTTGAACTCACTGGACGTTTTTCAGCCATTGTTTATAGATAGATGTCAATTTAGTCCAAGTCAAGTAGTGATGCATTCAGTCCTCAAAATTGCTGGTTAGAAACGGCTATTTTATTGGGGGGAAAGGCAGTAAGTTTAACAGTTTAATGAAAAACAATGTCAGCATTAGCATTAATTTATCCCAATGTGAGCAGAATTGCTGTAATGAGGCTATTTAGCTCACCAAATGGAGGTTAAACAAATTAATTTAACTGATTATAGTATTTTTGTTCTCTTGGTAACTTTTTTCTATTTTTTAACTAAATGAGAAACACTTTGAGGCTATTAAAAAACACAAAGGGACATTTAACATTTAAATCGCTAAAGGTAGACTTATTGAGTTGGGATCGTGTGCTGTAGAGTAAAAAGAAATCCTCCCATTTTAACTGCAGTGTGTAGGAGTGTAAAGTGTTTGTTGTACCCGATGAAGTGAGGGCCTGTTGCCACCAGCTGGAGCAGAGCTGCAGTGCAGCATCACCTGCAGGGAACACCTGGATCCAAACAGACAGGTGTGTTCAGTCATCCTAATAAGCATGTGTTGTTTATACACACATAAGCATTTGTTTGGTCAGAGTGCCATGTTGATGAGAAAAGGTGAAATTAATGTGGGAAATTTGTCTGAATTCTAGAGAGGCTGCTTATTATAGGCAAAAAAACAAGCTTTTTAATTAACAGCAATCTCCACACAACCGCGGCTGTGATGTGTTTAGCGCTCTGTGTGAAACTGATGAGCATGGCAGCTTACTGATAACATTTCACATGAAACCTGGCACACATTATTGCATGTCACTGAAAAATAGTTGAAAAGGTAGGGAGCAAGGCCTGCTGAGTGCCGTGAGCGATGATTCGCATGGTTTTTAGTGATGAAAAGGAGGAGGATTCGTTAGAAGTAGTGGTGGAAGAAGTATCCAGAATCTTTGCTTAAATGGAAGTGGCAATTATTTAGCATGCAAACGCTCAATTACAACTAAAAACTAATTCAAAGTATTCCCATAATTAGGTAAAGCATGTAAATGTTATCATAGAATGCTGATGCTTAAAGTGATGTATCAGCAATATCTTCAAACTGATATTTTTAATGGTACATCGATTATTGATACTGCGTGGGATTGTACAAAATATTTAAAAGAAGTCAGAAATATTCACAATGATCACAAACAATATCCGACATATGAGCAATACATTAGCGATGAGACCTACTGTCACTCCCAGCATGCCACAGAGTGATGCCTGGTTGGGATATTTGGAATCGCTGTAGTGTAATTTTTAACACACGGGCAGTTCCTTGGACTTTAAGGGTGTTTCTGTCACAGGCTGACATTTAAACCATAGTGTGAGCTCTTATTAGTTCTGAAGCCAAAAACGTACCGAACAATAACAGAAAAAGGAAAAGTCAAAAAAAGGAAGTGTAAAAATAGCATTCCTAGCAGCGAGCTGAACTCCTTTTTTCTAGGAAGAAACTGTGAGGTGTGATTATCCCACCGGCAGCCCACCAGCCACTCTATTCAGTTCAGTTCAGCTTTATTTATATAGCACCAAATCACAGCAGCAGTCATCTCAAGGCTCTTTATTTAGCAAGGTGGAATATTCGAGAGAAAACCAAATCAATGAGGGTATCCCCTACGAGCAAGCTCTTGGCAACAGTGGAAAGGAAGAACTCCAGTTTAATAAGAAAAGACCTCTGGCAGAATCAGGCTCAGGGAGGGGCCCCCAGACATGGGGTGATGGGAAAAAGAAGAGAAAGAGAGTGCACACAGAGACAAAGACAACAAACAAACCCTTGGAGGAAAGAGAAAACAAACGTTAATGACACACAGTAGCAGCATGTACAGTAAACGCATCAGGGGTCAAAAGAGGGGAGTGGAGAAGACAAGCTCAGTGCACCATGGGAAGTCTATTCCAGCATGGTTCAGGGTGACCTTATCCAACACCCAACTTTATAAGCTTTACAAAAAGAAACATTTTAAGCCTATTCATAAAAATAGAGAGGATGTCTGTCTCCCGAATCCAAACTGGGAGCTGGTTCCACAGGAGAGGACCTGATAGCTGAAGGTTCTGCCTCCCATTCTACCTTTAGAAACTCTGGGAACCACAAGCAAGCCTTCAGTCTGAGAAGCAATTGCTCTGCTGGGCTCTGTTGGCATTTTCCCCCATTCAGCAAAGTGTTATTCTGCAGCAGTTCCCTGCATGCTGTAAAATTACTCTAAAAGGGTACCTGGAGTGTTAAAATGGGACGAGAAGGGGTTGTGACCAAGCATCAGTACATTATTGACTTAGGAGTAGGAATGTGTTGATCAAACACACTTCATCTCCATTTCCTGACACTGTGCATCAGTCAGGCATGGATAAAGGTAAGCCCTGAGATGCAGTGAAACAGTAAATGCATGATTAAATTTCTCTTTCATTCAGGGTTCAGTGGAAATAAAGAAGAGTGAATATTTGCAGAAAGGAAGTGTGCATCAGCAAGCAAGTACATCCATAAATGGGGTTTTACTTACTGATTAGATCTCTCCTTGGGAAAGCAAAGACATGTGCAAACTGCTCTTGACTGACATTACTTTTACCCTGTGATTGGTTTTGTTCTATCTGTTCTACACTGTCAAACTTACACCGGACAGTTTTAAAGATGTAATAAAAATCAATTCAGCAGAAGCGGACATATAAATCCCTAATCAAAATCTGGCTTCTGCATTACCCACAATAAAACTCAGCCTGTTATGATACCAACAGCTAATGGAGCCTTAAGACATGAGGAGCACATTTGAGTTAGGTCACCTCTTTCTACGATGATTTTTAAACCATTTACAAGCAGGTAATCTTTACAAAGTCCTCAATAGCTGTCAGCAGACGTGGCAATTTCAGCCACTCCCTTATTTACCAAAGGGTCGCCACAGCAGATAGATCCCCCTTATTTGATTTGACACATTTGCCTTTGCTGACACAACCTTCCCATTTACCCAGGTTTGGGACCCTCACAAGGAGTAATAATAACAATAATAATGGTAATAAAAACCTTTATTCATTTAGCACTTTTCTTTTCACCTTTTTGTCAAACTACTGTTAGCAGTGCTCTACGTAAACTACGCCTGACAACAACAGTAGATGTAAACATTAAAAAAAGTATTCAGTAACTATATCCTTCCAATAAATATATATTTGTCTTTTACATGTAGATATATTTGCACACCTCCAAATAATGAATTAATGTCTTTGCCCATAAGTACAGTGTTGAGCAACTGCACTTGTTACTTCACGCCACTGGTGAGGAGGGCTGGACTGTCAATGGGAGCAAATCTCCAAAGATCAATGGCCAGTGAAACAATGGCATTGGGAGTGAATGCAGCAAGTGGCTCTGAATCAAATTCCCGTTTGCACAGGAAGCTGTAGAAAACCAGGAAAGACACTGCCCTCGCTCTTCCTTTGGTACGTCAAAAATACTCCAGCTCACGGCACCAGACGCTGCCCGATCAGGATCCTGTTTTCACTCTTTCGTTTTTGTTTTTTTTTCTTCTGTTCAGCATTTCTAGCTTCCAAACAGGAGAAGGGTCAAGATATCATTAGCTCTGTGCCATACATGTGACTCCTACTATAAGGGAAGTTATAATATCCTAGCAAGGCATCTAATTTTAGTGGATACATATGACCGAGTTGGCTGATATCTAACTGTACTGTAGTCTAAAGACATTGAAAGATTTGAAGAGTTTGTTCGGTTTGAGGAAGTGATTACTGCAGCACTGCAATGATTCACTGAGCTATTTCTAACTCATGAATACTAGTCACATTATTAAAGTGACAGTGATTCATAAGTCACTTGACATTATTAAAAACTGCTCGTGAAAACTCGAGCTTTTCTCTCTGACCTTTAAGATGTCAGATGTCCAGTGTTGGAGTTGTTGCTTATTTTCTCTCCAAAGAGGGTAACCTGGTAATAAGCACGACACATTACACAACATGGTCTAAGATGTTTGCAACACAACATAAATGGCTAGACTGCACTTCATTAGATATACTTTTCTAGTACCACGCCTTCAACAAGGTGCAGTTAGTCCAGATTTTATAATTGCACCACATCCCAAAAATACTCTATTGCCTGGAGACCTGCTGACTCTGGAGGCCATTTGAATACAGTGAGCTCATTGTCGTGTTCAAGAAACCAGTTTGAGATCAGTTGAGCTTTCAGACATGGTGTGTTATCTTGCTGAAAGCAGCCATCTGAAGATAGGTTCACTCTGCTCATAAACAGATGGTCAGCAACAATACTCCGGTAGGGTGTTGTGTTTAAATAATGTTTAGTCGGTACTAAGGAGCTCAAAGTGTGCCAAGCCTGAACTGTTGATGCAAGGTAGGATGGATCCATGCTTCCAGGTTGTTTACACCAAAGAAATCAAGAATAATAATCTTCTGTTTGGTAAGCCTGGTTGAATTGTAGAGTTTTCTGTTGTTAGCTGACAGAAGTGGCACCTGGTGGGGGCTTCTGCAAGATTTGACATGTTTTGCTTTTAAAGATGCTCTTCTGAATACCTCTACCTGTTGTGTCCGGTGGTTATTTGACTTACTGTTGCCTTCCTTGAAACAGACTGACCAGTCTCCAGTCACCCATCGACTCAGTGCTTCTGTCTGTCACACACACACTGAAATGAGGACTGAAGGAACTGGAACTGCACCACTAAGCTGCCTGCTAGCCACAAATCCTTACCTTTACAAGGATATACACAAGATGCTAAATCTCACACTCTAGTCGTTTCACACAGCAAATTAGAAGTACTGTGAACGCCAGAATTTAAATACGCTTGACACAAGATCTCGTAATTATGAGGTGCATATGTGCTCCTTGGTAAATCCTGTGCACTTTTGCATTGCTAAGCATTAGTGTTTTGTTTTTGCTTGTAGCTTCCTAAAGAAAGCTCTATACTGTAGTCTTACATCTCAGGAGTGTCAGAGTCACCAAAGACTTAAAATTTTTAAAAAAGCACCAAGTACAGTTTATTTTTTTAATGCTTTGAATGGGTCTGACCCTTCAAAGCATAAACAAGCTTCATCCATCGGTATTAAAAGTTATTTTCAGCAATAGTTTAGCATTTGATGCTTTGAGCACTTGTTATTGACAAATGTGCTACTTGCAATGAAATATTTCTACGTCTGAGTACCTTCTGCACCGCTGAAAGCACAGCAGCAGCTTGGCATACAACACAAGTAATGAAACAGAAATGGGAAAGTACCATGTAATGTAGTATCTGCATTCAATCTCCATCTCCTTCCTTGTTAAACTATAGCTGTGCTGCACTCCTGCTAAGCACAGAGGCTAAACTTCCAGCTGGAAATGTTCTATTGGGCTTTGGGCCCATTTCCTATAATCTTTGCTTATTAAAAGCAGCCCCTCCTGCTTTATTCACATGCTCTGTGCGACAGAATACTATAAATCCTTGTAAAAGACTGAATGTATGCGAGAGACCAAAAGACAGAGAGAGAAGGAGGGAGAACAAGAGAGTGAAAATGAAAGAGAAAGAGGAATGGGCAGAGCAATTATTCACCATCATTATTACCATCTTGATCCATTATCCTACTAATTACTGGCTCTCCAAAGCAGGACAGGGGACAATACTTTAGAGTGAACTCAGCATGCATGATTCTTCATTTGTTCCACTTCTTTTAATGACAGAATGTATTACCTTATGAATAATTTGCAAACTGCTGGACAAACACTACGACAAAAAGGTGATTCGTGCAAGTTTTTATTACCTGATGTATGGTTTTGATATTTGCCAGTGATGAATGCGAACAGGACATCTATAATCAGATCTCTGCATAATCAGGTTTTTGGGGCTTTTATGTTGGACTGAATGGAAAATGACAAATTAATAAGACCTTTCTAATAGGAAAAATATGCAGTTTTAATTAATCGTTTGGGGTATATTATTGATACCGATCGTGCTTCACTGCACAGACATCAATTTGCAACACACTGAGGAAAACTTTTTTTCTTCTTCTTCTTCTTTTTGGAAAATTAGTTTCAGACTTTTAGTTTGTTTTAGGGTGCATAAATTTCGTTGCAAATCAATGCTAATAAAGTGAATCCATTTAATTAGAATTTAATCAAATGTTTGCATAAACTCCAGGGCTTGTTTTTCAAATTACCAGGCGCAATATCACATGTCAGGACAATCTTCTTACAGCGAGCTGGGAGGATCCAAGTGATACACATGTTCAGCCACGATCCGAAGGGACCTCCACGTCATTCCCAGCTCCTAAAATTAAAATCAAGATTCCTTTGAACTTCCAGGCTTCTCGAGCAGTTAGAGATTTTTTTTTAAAAGGTTATTTCTGGCGAAGAAGAAAACAAAGATTATCGAGCAAAAGATTTTTTTGATCTTTTCCTCTTATTGTTTTTTTTAAGGGCATTTTCTAAATTTAGATTTTTTTTTTTCATATGTTTCAGCTTCATGGGCATGAGTCAACATGCGGACAGGGGCTGTGGCAGCATGCTTCCTTAAAATAAAAACAGGGGTGCAAGTCACTCCATGAACAACACAAAGAGATCAATAAATTGCGTTTGTTTGTGCGTGTGGGTGGTTTTGTGTGTCCCTCTGTGTGTCGTGGGTGGGGAAAAGTCATAAATGCACACACACAAAAAAGAGACTGCGGATGAAAAGCTACATAATCCTGAAAGTGTAAGCGCACGCGTGTGTGTGGCGTTTTGTGTAGTACTGAGTTTGCATTTTCTCTAACAAGGGTCTGGCGTCCCCACAGCCGTCAGTGGGATCCACGCTGGGCCCTTTCGCAGTAATCAGCCAGACTGTCTTGCTCTAATTGTTTCCAGATTTGTGTGGGAGGTCAGAGCCCCAGAGTGCTGATCCTTGCCAAGTTTATAAACAGAGCAGTGTTTCCAGATGGCCACTGGCTCCAGACTGGCTAGCAGGTTGATTGGGACCAGAATAATAACAGGTGGAGAACAGACAATGAATTCCTTGACACTTTTTACCTCGCGCACACACACACAAATGCAGACACGCTCGCAGACGCACCGACACTGTCTCAAACGCACAGTAACACGCTTTCAGTACGGTGAGCAGGAGACGCTGCCTTTGTGGTTCGACCTCAGCCGAAAGAAGGTCTGAGAGAAATCCACAGCAGCCTATTTGAATATTTTATACACAAGAAAACGAAGAAAAACGAATGATTTTAACATTTTTAGCTCTGAATTTGAAGATTTAGTCCGTTTTAATCTTGCGCTGTTACAAGAAATGACTTCTTGAACTACATTCAAAAAAGAAACCAGTTGCAGATTTGACTTCTCTTTTGTGTTGAGCGATGTGTGACGTGGTTTTTGTTTTTTTATTTCTTACAGTGTCATTTTCCGGACTTGGCCTTGTCTCAGCTTTATGAAACCTTTCCTTTTTGTGAGGAACAATGTCAGCCGTGAATTGCAAAAGACGAGATTACAAAATATCAGGTTCCTCCAGGAAACCATCTGCTTTCCTATGTTGTTACTGGATACCATGTCAGTTTGTGAAATGATTTCAAACCTGCAAAGCTTCCAGTCATTCATGTTTTTACATTGCAATCATATATATTTAAATATATTTATACACACACACACATACTGTAAAATCTATGTATAATTCAAATCTCTCCCTCAGTATTTTTCCCTTTATAGTTGCCACTTTTCAAAGTCTTCATGTTGCAAACTTTGTCAAAGCTGAAGGTTCACTGTGTTCATACACACACACACACGCAGTCACACTTTCAAAGTGGAGACTTCAGCAGATCACATCATTAGCTCCAGCATGTCTCTTAATGCTTCTCTCAAGTTTTTGTTTACAAAATCCAGTCCTTCCAAGGTCTTTATAATAGCTTGAGAGATCTGCACTCTGAAGAGAAGGGGGGGGGTTGAGGATGTGTGTCTGTGTGTGCGGAGGGGCTGCCTTTCATCGGCTTTGCTCGGCTACACTTGTTTGGGCCAAGGTTGGCCCCTGTTTTTCAGTAAGCGTACTCCACTCCAGATGTGCGGCGGCTCCAGAGTGGCTGCCATGTACAGTAAATCGGCATCTGAGGGCTCGTCAATCTGTGGGGTAGAGCGCTGCGGTGTCGTCAGCCCCAGCCACTGGTATAAACGGAAATTTGTACTGCTGAGCTCCCACGAGGCCCCGGGGGAGGTGGAGGTGGTGGTGTTGCAGGGGAAAAGGAGAAAAGGGGGGTATTTGGAAGTGAGAAGACCAAACTGCAACTGATGAGTAGCGAGGGACGGGGATTGTTAACATGCACAAAAGATGCAGCAAATGTCTGAATATTCTCATCCAAAAGGGATAATGAGCTCAGCTGGCTCAGCCGCGGGTCGCTAAATGAGCAGAAGAGGATGACGTCGATGGGAGACTAAATGATGACTTTTGCAGAGAACTTTATCCACCGCTGAAATAGGAGACATGAGTGTGGAAGCAGGTCACAGTCGGGGTATTTCAGGGCGCTTTCAATCAAATCTTCCAGCTCCAAGTAGATAAAATGATACAAGTTCATAAAGCGAGGAAACAAGAGCGTTCAGCAAGCAAAACCAAATAAAACCTGATTGTGCAGGAGGATTTTACAGAGCTGCACTGTAGCTGTTCTTGTGAGTGGAAGTGTCTGAGCCAAGCGATAAATACAGAAAAATGGAGGTTATTAAACAATACAATATGACTGAGTTAATGTAAATACACAAGGCTTGAGTCATAGTCAGACTTGAGTGAGGACACAGAGCAGACTCTGGAGTGTCATCAGGGTAGACAGCATTTCCCCCGCACATTCCTCTCTTTACATTTTCCCATGCTCTGAGCTCAGGCCCTGAGTCAGCGCCATTATCGCTGAGACCAAGTCATCGGAAAGCTGCTGATGACTTGCAGAGTGAAGCCCTCATGTCCAGACTAATGTTTTAGCTCCACGTTCGATGTGGTTTCCTCCCGCCTGATGTTACTGATGTTAGTGAAGGTCAGCCGCGCTGCAGTGTGAGGCATGAGAACGCTACAGCTATGAAAGGAATTAAGTGGATAAGCCACTGATTGTGTCTGGACTATTACCTGAGTAAAAGCTTTATTAGAACAATCAGCGTGTTTGTGTACACTCAGATGACTGGGTTATGGCTTTTGTATGCTGTGTAATTTTGGGCTGACGGCAAATTTAACACCAAACTTTTCACTGTGAAATTTAGAACAAAGATCAGTGCGCTCCAAGTTTTGCCAGACAGTAAGTGGTCAGCTCCACATCTTTAATGATATGAACAGATGCAATCTAATGAATAATTTTTAAAGATATTTAATATCATTCTTGATGCAGAACTTCAGTCAAATTTCTCATAAGCAAGATATATACAATTAGTAGGAATGCAATCTTGTTATTGTTGAAATTGCTTAAATATGTTACAAAATATTTTGTTTTTGATCACCTAATTAAATATCTGTGGCAAAACTTAAAATCCCAGTGCTGCTGCTCCCCTTGTAGAATTAGTTTTTTTCTCTAGCTTATGGATCGTTTTCTCTACTTACTGTTTCATCAAGCATCCAGATAGATAGATAGATAGATAGATAGATAGATAGATAGATAGATAGATAGATAGATAGATAGATAGATAGATAGATAGATAGATAGATAGATAGATAGATAGATAGATAGATAGATAGATAGATAGATAGATAGATAGAGCGAGAGAGAGAGAGAGAGAGAGAGAGAGAGAGAGAGAGAGAGGGAGAGAGAGAGAGAGAGAGAGAAGTGCCCAAAAGGCAGACTTTCTGAATAAATGATATATGAATTATGAATTAATGATTTGAATTAATGGATGATATAAATTTATAATAACGATTTCTTTAATAGGATCTATGGGCTTAGGTGACTAGAGAAATCTCCTTTCAGCAGCTAGATTGAATAACCATGTAACCATGTTTCTAATCTCGTTCTAACATCTACATGTACAAGACCAAACGTGGGTGACTGCAAAGTAATGGATCGTCAAAGCTGCTGGATACCGAGTGCATATCTTAATTGTTGCTCAGTTGTTATCGTTGTGTAGGAATGCCCACATCATGACCTTTTCCTCTTTGAAAGACAGACTCACTGCCCAAAGTCTGTCCCAGCTTTCCTCTGGGATCCCCCACACTCAACTTTGGGTTCCCTCCCCTCCCTGCCCGGTAACGAGGCAAGGCGTCAGAGGCCTGATTATTTGCACTGACCCGGGTCTGTCTCCTCAGGGCGGCTGCCTCGGCACAGTTGCACTGGATCCCATTGACACGGTGAGAGGGAGAAGACGGGGGGAAGAAAACAGGACCTGGCTCCAGTCAGTCGGCCCTCCTCGGCAGGTTGATGAATGTCCAGGACTTCACGAACTTTGCCACCCAAGCCAGTGGAGTCAGGCTACAATGAGTTACAGTCTCTAGGTTAGAAAACCCTCCTGCCTGCCACCAACACCACCACTAACCCCCACTGCCCCACCCCCGTCAGCCAACCCACGAGCCCCACAGTCCCCCCAGAACCCGAGCTGGCTGGCCTCCCTCCCTGCACAAACACTGGAGGTCTATCCTTGACTACACCGCGCCGCACTCCTGCCACCACCTCCCTCGTCCTTTGCGCGTTTCTATCGGGTAGCACGCACACACTCGCAGGTACAACCACACAAGTTTGCCCCAGCGTGCCACTTGGAGCTGCTTATGGCTGCATTCATGAATCTGACACCTGACTGTGACTGAAAACATACCTTCAAGTTAATTGTAGTTTTCCCATGACGGAAACTGCAAAAAGAACATTTTGTCCCCCTGAGGGTGACACACATCGCCACCAGCTGAAATATACTAAATAATAAATGAGATACATATTTTTTAAACCCTCCGCCTTTCTTTGCTCCTTACATCACAATGCGTCTACCTAGTAAATGCAAAACAGAGGCAAAAACGTGTGCCTGGGATGGCCATAAAACTAAAACCGCAATGGCAAGAGGAAAACAACAGCATTGTTAAGATCAGCCCCCTGCTGCTACAGCTAATTGTGTTTCAGTCACAGGCTATTCAGAGTCACAGCTACAGTAGCTGGAGGCACGAATCAACTGACTAAGAAATTCTCGCTCAAGTGTTTTTTCCATCATTTGTGCTTTAATAATGAAGAATGGGCTGATGATAGTGGCTCTGCAGAAGGATGAATGTAATCACAGCCTCATACAACTGCTGTAATGTTTCGTGACACTCGCTGTCTCGTGTGAATGCAGTCTCCGAACATGTTTGTGTCAGTAGGCTGAAACTTTGCTGATAAGCTGAAATCATTGGAATGAAAGGGGGGGGAAAACAGCGGGTGGTATGATGCAACACCACAGAGCTGAAGGCAAATATGCCATGCTATTAGAATTGCAATTATTCATTATTACAGCAAAGCACACTCATTATGTTACCCTACAATTGAGACTGGCAACATTCGCGGTAATTTGATGACGCATAAGTCCTGATGCTTTTGGCTGAAGCGAGTCTGAGTCTGAGTGTTTAACGCCATTTTTCCATCTTTAGCCAGAAATCCAGACTGACCTCTTTTAATCACCGCAGATTTTTCCCTCTTTCTGACTCGTTGGCCTACTGGGGATTTGTTTAATGTGAAAACATTAGAATAATTCCACCAAGTTCTGACGACGTTGTTTCTCTGAGAACTTTATTCATTTGTTAACTCAAACCCTATGAGACATTGTTGGGGGAGCACTGAGTCAGCACTTGACTTGAATCTAGAAGCAGGTTAAAGTTTGTCTTGTATGAATACGTGTTGTGCACGCAGACATTTGTATATATGCCTCTCGTCTAAATCAATGCATGCATGTACCCTCATATCAGGGTTAAATGAACCTGTATATGTCACGAAACCATTCATTTATGAAGATTTGGGGTAGATTGATATATCAATCATGACTCTTTGAGGATGGAAAGTTTTAACCCTATAAACTCTAAACCATGAAAAAAAATCTCTAGCAAAATTTTTGAAAATGGATTGTTTATAGAAACTTCTGACAAATTAATTTAAAAAAGAAATTGAATATTCATTTGCTTTTATGGATTTTAATTTGGACCAAATTTTCTACATCCGGCATTTTTTTATTTTTATTTATTTATTTGCAATTTAATGTTTAAAAAAGTATCATGGAATTTATTTAGGCTTTTTGGGGGTAAATGATGTAGAGGATTTAAAAAACTCACAAACACGTGCACGTCAAATATGGTGTTAAAGGGTTCATTTTTTTAAGTTTCACTGACCTGAATACAGTTTGCGTTATTCAAACCACTCTGAATTCCCTAAAAGTTCAATTAGATAATTTCAGGTTTGTCTTGTCTTCCAATTTACACGCAGTACAAAAACTTCAGCAAACGTTTGAGCTGTCACTCGAGAAAGGATCGTGCCAAAAACAACAGAAATCAGTTTTGACTTGAGAAAAAGAATAATTGAAGAATAATTGCTCACAAAGCAGGAGATGGATATACAGCATATATCACAGCGTTTCCAAGTGTCAAGAACTGTAGTGAGAAGTGTCATCAAGAAATTCAAAAAGAGCGACACAGTACAGAACAAGCCTGGCAGAGGTACGAAGAAAAAAATTTCAAAGTCTTTGGAAAGAAAACTAATGAGAGATGTATCTAAAGACCCAAGAACAACTGGCAAGACAAAAATGAATGACTTAGCCAAGTCACCAATTGTAGTCTCAAGAACATAATCACTAGAAGACAGCACAGGAATGAACTGCAAGGTTGCAGACCAAGAAAAAACCCAAAGAACAGCATCCCCAGTGAAACACAGTGGTGGTAGTATTATGCTGCGGGGATGCTTCGGGGCATCTGGAATTGGGAATGTTATCAAGGTGGAAGGACTCATAAAGAAAGAAGAATAAGTGAAGATTTTAAGAGAAAACCTCAAACAGTCAGCAGCAAAACTGGGTCTGGATCATTGCTTTGTCTTCCAACAAGACAATGATCCAAAACATACATGAAGGACTGGCCTGCAGAAAACCCCGTCTTGAATCTCTCTGAAATCCAGTGAGGTGAACTGAAGATCAAGGTCCATGCCGCAAGACTATGAAAGGACTATGAGGAGCTTAAGAGCTTGAGAAGAAGAATGGGCTGGGATTGGTTAGGAGACATGTGTGAGACTTGTTGCAAACTACAACAAACAACTGCAGCCTGTTACCCAGCAAAAAGAATACGCAATTGTCTATTAGCATCAAGGGTCGTAATAATTTTCGCCCTGGTAGTTTTTGGTTTTTGTGAAAAGTTTCAAGTACAAAATAAAATAATGTAAGCAAACTAGGCTGTTTCCTCCCTTGAGATACTCTGCCAGGCTTTTTCTTTTAGTTGCTGCTTTAGCTGCTCCCTGCCTTCAGTCTGGTATTTAATAACTGAAGAGCATGCTCAGTTGGGTTGAGATTAGGTGACTGACTTCACCACTGAAAAATATCCAATTTCTTTGCTTTGAGAAACTCTTGGGTTGCTTTCGGGTCATTATCCATTTGTTCCGTGAAGCTCTGTTCAATCAGTTTTTGGTCTTTCATGCCTTTTGGTGTTGCTAAGCTGGCCGGTGCATTCATTCTTTTTAAAATTGGCCCAAAATTGTTGATTTGGCCACTTGTAGCGTTTTTTGTATCTCTCTGAAAGGTTTATTTTGGCTTTTGAGTCTAATGATTGTCTCCTTCACTTGGATCAACATCTCTTTGAACCTCATGTTGAGAGTTTCGATAAACAACTACAAAATGTTACTTCGGCACTTGATTTTCAACTTGATTTGTCATGAAATAACAAGAGAACGGGCCTCGTTTGGCCATGAAGCTGCTTTTCAGTCAATTGACTAATTAATTTTGAGCCTCTGAAAAAATCCTACAATCACATGTGGACTCTTTGATTTAAAATCTACTGTTGTTGAGTATAGAGGCAAAGTTATGAAAAACAACAACATCCTTAACATTCCTCAAAATATAGTGATGTAGAGGAGTTCTCCAGAAGGAAGTAGTAATGGAGAAATTATTAGAAGTTATTAGTTTTGGTCCTTAACTGGATTGGAGGACTAAACAGGCAGACAATGTCAATATAACACTGCGGTGTCTGTGAGGCTGAAGTGTTTCTTCACATCAGAGAAAACAGCCAAAGGACTTGTAATCAGCTGACAAAGTCTCTGTCAAAGGACTCTTTGAATGGCTGTTCAAAGGAAACACTGTCCGCACACGGTTCATCCGTCTGTTCCCTTTAAACCATGTAACTTCCGCTCAGCTGCCCCCCCTCTGGTGCAGGAGACATTCCTCACAAGACGGTTGAATGGCAGTCCTGTTGCAGGTCAGCCTAGGCGGCAACAACAGGCGATTTACAGGGTCCCTGCTGTGCAGAGCTGTGACCCGGCCTCAGAGCAGTGCTCCCAGGTGACAAATAAAACACTGGCCCTCACAGTGGCTGACTTCAGGCTCCACAATGCTAATACAACATAATGTGTCTAATTGTAGCCTATTCCAGAGTGGCTAGCAAGATCCTATGCCAGCCATTCAGAGGATTACTGCTAATTGGGAAATAAATGTGTAGTAAAAGAGTCCGGGAAGAGGTAGTTTATGTGGAGCCATCTTAATGGACACTTAGAGCTTATTAGGTTCATTCACAGAAAGTATTGTTTGATCAGAAAGGCACAATTATTTTCTCTTCATGGGTTCCTTGAGATTTGGGATGCAAATTGTTTTGGTAGGCGCCACCAAAAGGCAGCAGCAAAGATGTTAAGTACGGTAATGTTGCTGCTAAATATCAGTTCAGCTATCTAGTCAATTTCATGCCATGCATTAAAGCATAAGAAGTCATGAAAAAGTGTATTTTAGTAACAGACATGAGCTGCTATAGATACGGACTGGTCATTAACCAATCCAGAGACCAGACGGCTGCAGCTTATCGTTGATGGCTTTATTTGATATTTTGTGGAGCAGCTAATGTGAGAGCAGAAACTATGGACTCTACCAGTCCTTTAAGCGTATGCCAGCATTTGCACAACATGATCTAGAAATCAGTAGGTAGGCAAGCCTCTTTTAAAGGGGTGGCTGTAGCTCAGATGGTAGAGTAGTTCCCCTACTAGTTGGGAGGTTGGTGGTTCGGTCCCCGTCTGCTCTAGTCTGCATGCTGCTAACCCCAATTTACATCATGGAACCATGCTCTTAAAAACTGGCATAGATGTAGTGCTTTGAGAACATGTGCAGGGACTCACCCTACGCAGCTGAGATGGGTTCTGGCTCCTTTGTAACCCTGAACTAGATAGGTGGAAAAAGATGGATTTTCCCACATAGGTTCAAGAAAACATTCAAACTTTAGGTGATGCTCTGTTAGGATTCTCCTTAATGTTTGTTAATGCTGCACTGAAAGCACTTGCATGAGTTAATTGATGGCTGAGAGCTGCTTTGCCGTCTCAGGTAGGTGTTTTTATTTTTGTGGCTGATCAGTGTAAATCTGTAACTGTGATAAATCTCAAAGTGATTTAGCTCATATAAAATTACACAGTCTTAAAATTGCTGTTATTTCTTTCTATATATCAACAGGTGAAAAAAGCTTGAGATCTATGATCTTATTTCTGTGTTCTGTGTTTTGACTTCAAATGATTTATTGCTTCAAATTTATGTATTTTTTAAAATAGACAGTTTCCAGTCTGACCCAGAAGGTGTTTTGACCTAGAAATAGCTGCCCTATATGTTGGTAATATAAAATTGCTATCATTTCGGAGGCAGTGCTTTAAAATAACACCTATCTGCTGTGCCCTCAATTTCAAGTTTGGAACATCAAATTGAGGGCTTAGGTAGTTTGGGTCATCAATAAGACATATGGTCTATAAAGCGAGACTCACTCTGAAACATTGCTGCATCCCATTTGTTTCAGCCAACAGCACAATGTTGTTTCCTTCTCAATTAAGGGCATGAAGATGGCCCTGAAAGCAAATTGAAACTGAGTGTTAACTGTGTAGGGATTAAGCTGAAAGTCTGTGGGGTAAGAAAATACCAGAACTGGGCCCTGACCAGATATGCTGTTGTTTCAGTGGCTGATGAGGCTCTTATTTATTTGTTTCCATTCACTTGTTGCATCAGTAGCTTCAATTATTCAGTGGACCTCAGCAGACTGCAGGATAATATTTTGGTAATTACCTGCGTGACAAGAAGAAATCCACAAATATGAACCCAATATGTTTAAAACATGTTCAGCACATGGCACAGGAAGCCTGTTGTCTCCATGCAGGAGACTGTTCATGTAACACCTACATCTTGTAACTTTCACTGACCTTTTGCATTTTTAATAAACTGCGTCTCTGGTTTACTCAAAAGGTCACGCTGGTGCTTTTGCATAATTTCGCCAATTCAGTAGAAGTCACATATACTTTGCATTTCGCTGACCAATTTCCTAAAGCAAACTAGAGCTTTTAATACATTTATCATTTTAAAACAGCTGCAGTCAACTGCTAAACAGCAAACGTTGTGATTAGAGTAGTTTCCAAATTCAATTACTGTCAAATGAGGCTTTTCATAAGAACCACATTTGGCTTTTGTTTGTGGAAAGAATTTAGAAAAATAAAACTTATTTTCATTCAAAATGTCTGCACTGCATTATGTCATAAAAGCAACGTCACAATGATAAATGCACTCGCCGGTCACGTTATCAGGCGCATCGGTTCAGCTGCTCATTAACAAATATCTAATCAGCCAATCACAACTCAGTGCATTTAGGCATGTAGAATGGGGAAGGAAGGTGATTTAAATTACTTTGAACCTGGTGTGGTTGTTGGTCCGAGTGTTTCAGAAACTGCCTGTCTGCTGAGATTTTCCCACACAAGCATCTCTAGGATTTGCACAGAATAGTCAGAAAAATGGAAGTCGTCTAGTGAAAACGTCTCAGACTGCACTGAGCTAAACACTGTTTAAACACCACCGCCTGCTTGAGTATTGTTGCTAATCATATCAAACCCCTATGACCACAGTGTGCCCATCTCATGATGGCTACCTCCAGCATATCACAAAACTCAGATTATCTTAAACTGGTTTCTCAGTACTCAAATGGCTTTCCAACTTCAACAGATCACAGTCCAGTAGAGCATCTTTGAGATCTGATGGTACAGTAGATTCTCATAGATGTGCAGCCATCATGCCATTTGCATCAACTTTGTGATGCTTTCACGTTAATAACATTTTCCAAGGAATGTTTCAAACACTTTATTATAAGGTAAAAGGGTTTCCAACCAGGTACTAAAAGGTGTACCCAATAAATAAGTGTAAATGAAACATGTTGCTTATTCTTGTATTCAGTTGATTTTAATTCTCTTTTATATCAGTTATACACTATATACCTGTCATAAAACAGTAAGTATTACACCATTACATCGGTCAGGTTATTGACTTGAAACAGATCAAGGAGTCTTTTGTCATCATGAAGTCATGTGACCATGTGTCAGGTTTTATAAGCATCAAGTAATAAAGGGTTTATTAATGATTAATCAAGAATTTTATATAGCTCTCACAAGCTCTTAATGTCATCTCCTGGCTCATTTCTGGGTTGCACAACATTCCTTTGTGTTTGGTTTTATTGCTTTTCAAACAAGGACCCTTACCAAATGTACGATTATGGACTGGATTTTTTAAAAACATAAAAAAATATTTTTTTCTGATGACCTATAAAAACTCATGTGCATTTATTAATAAATTACCAACAATTATTCTTGAAATATTGTCATATTTTGAAGCTATATAGGTTTTTATTAATAATATAACATGAATGTATAATAAATAACAATTATTATATGCCCAAGAGAAACAAACTTTAGCACTAATAGCTATTTCTGTCTTCCTTGAACCATTTTTTTCAGTAAATTGACCTGCACTTGCCTCTAGTGTGAAGAAACTGAATCTTGAGGATTGTAAATCTCATTTTGATATGCAGAATGAGTCGCCTCTAGATCACCTACCACTGAGATATCCAAGAAAGCCTCCCACAGAGCAGCCTGCATTAAAAAGAAATAAAATCCTCTTTTGGTATATAGGACAATGAGTCTGTGACCTAAAATTGCTAGTTTACATATCAAACTTGTTCCTGACTTTTGAATTAAACTTGACTTTTAAATGTGTCCTTTATGTGTCAGGTTTTTTTTTTTTTAATATAGACACATAAAGACACATGTTTTTATTGTTGGTTAAACACACTTTAGTTTAAAGGTTGGATATTAGTGTGGATTTGTATGAAAGAAGACCAAACATGTGCATACTTATCTATAGGATTATAAATGAACTTTCTGATATAATCAAGTGGAAGACGCTGGTTGTAAAACAGTCCCAAGCAGGCTGTTTCTGGGATCAAATGGGCAGGTTCTCAGCATGCTATCAGCACTGTTAACATTGGCTGTAAACCAAACCTCCCTGAAGGTCAAAGGTCGAAATGTTTGGGCTTCAGAGAGACGCCACAGCTTGAGCATGGCCAGGATTTAATATGAAGTATGACACACAGTTACTGCCTGTGAATAAGTGACCCTCACATTCACTCTCATATATGGAGCAAGACAGTGAGGAAGTCCAGATGTACATCATTCAGGCATTATATGTGTTATATAAACATATAAAACATATAAACATATAATATGTATTGTGATATATAATTATACATACTTCTTCACAATATTGTTTGTTTTTTAGCAACGTGGCAACACTCTGTGGATCATGTTGTTGCTGTATAACAACTGAGGTTATTATAGTTACTACAGCTAAACTAAAAACTAAAAGTAGATGTCAGAAGTAAATGTCAGAAAAATGTGTTTTTTCTTTGTGTGCTTACAAAACTAAGTGAAGTATAATAAAAATGTGATCCCTTCTGTTTTAGTGTTTGTGCATGCGGTTGAAAACAACAAGTGTTTGTGGGGCAATACCCACTCTGAACTTCACCTAACACAACAACTAATAAAACTTCTAAAATAAAGAAACATGTTTCAAATAATAAAAAACAAGAGAACTCACTGGAAATTGACTGAAATTAAATTTGAAAATGAAAAGTCAAAATCAAATAAAATTTCAAACTAAAAATTTAACCTATTGAAAAAACTGTAACTGTAACCACTGTAACAGCTCGGTGGGTTCCTGAAGGAAATAAGTGTGTAAAAGTTCTTAATAAATATTGAATTGATCATCATTAGGTTTAATGCGTTTGTCCATCTTCCCCAGTGGGAAAAACTGTAACACTCCTTTTCCCTGTTTAGGGCCAGTTAGCAAATGTTAGCATGTTAACATAATAAACAAAGAAAATAAATATGGTAAATTCTTCACCTGCCACGTTAGCATTGTTATTATTGGTATATTAGCATGCTAACATTAGCATTTAGCTTTAAGTTGTTACTGTGGCTAAGATCAGGTGTTAAAGTTGGCCAGAACAATCCGGAATGGCCTATTCTCGTTTAATAAACAATTACATCTGATAGGAAGGTTAACACTTAATTCTGTCAAATACGTTAATCATCAAGTGCTTCCACTTACACACACAATACATACTTTTGTCTTCTCACCCCTCACAGTAATAAAATAAAATCCATAAAAATATGTTACAGTTTACTATTTTAAAATGAAAGAATTTTCTTTAACAATTTTTTAAGAATTTTTAACCACATATTGACATTTACCACTTACAGAAACTTCAGAGGAAAAAATGATAATGTACTGACAGAAAGTTACCATTACATTTTGTTTGTTTGTTTGTTCTTTTACTTGACCCCCACTAAGTAGGATGTTGTAAGAAAGAGATGACAGTAGAGGAATTATTTCAAAGGTAAGGATTGCTCAACAAGTGAAATTTCATAAAGGGCAAATTTTAAGTTCCTAAATAATTTAGAGCTTTTTAATCACATGATGTGCATGATGCGTGGCTGAAATAGTTTTTCCATGTTGTGAAATGTCTTTTAAAGCAAACTGAAGCATACTAATTTTGTGTTATTCAAAGGCCCCGTGAGGCAGTTGAGTTGAGGATAAACTGGTTAGTTTGCAATACTGAGGTGAAGTCTATAGTAATGCATTATGTCAGACTGGTGCAGAGCAGGCTATGGTGTTCATGGTCAGTGAAAGGTTACATTGAGGATAGTGGACAGTAATTCAAATTTGAGGTGATGATGCTGATTAGATTCACTCACCTTCATACTAGATGTAGTTTACCCTATGTGGGTTGAAAATCTATGGAAGCTTGTTTCCACCACTGAAAAAGAAAAGGTTAATTCAAAATTTCAAGTTATTATCTAAAGAATTTGACTTACCTGAGTAGTATGAATTTCAAGTACCTAACTCAAAAGTTTGAGTTATTAAACCAAAATTTCAACGTATGAACCTAAACTTTTGACTTTTGAAATCAGCTATGGCCGCTGATTTAACATCTGCTTTTGTCTTGTTCAGTTCAGCTGTTTAAATACACAAAAATGTACTGGAACTCAGATTTCAAATTATCATACAACTTATTTCTTTCCAATTTCCAATCTTAGGATTCCCTCACCTGCCAAATCCTACTTTAGCACCTGGCTATGATTGTTTTTCATCATATTAACAACTATATTTCCATCCACCAACTTAAGTTTGTTATCATTGTTCTATATATTTTGTGTTTCAGGGGGTGGATCAGTTGTCTTCTGGTATAATTTATTAATCACATGTTAAGCTTCTTCTCCAAATAACCCCTGTTCATACTATTTAATTAATAATAATCCATTACAGAGAATAGGCTAATGTAGAAAAGTCAAAAATATACAAGTACACAAAGAGAATAAAAAACAAATGATTAGCAAACAAAACCTATGCTGTTGTAATTATAATCATGGGGAATTTACACCTCTTTCCCTTGACACAACAGGAGAGAAATTAATAATAGTGTACCTCATAGTTGCTGGACCTCGTAAAACACGATGATACATTCAGTCTGGTGAGTGTGCAGCACTCAGTGGTGGTGCTGGATGATTAAACATGATACCACATCAGGAATCTGGAAACTTGTGTGTGGTGTGCATTTAGATTAACCCCGTTCACGTAGACTGGAGCAAGTGTGTCATGACGAGCTGTCCCGTGACACATTCAGGTGAATTTTCTTGTGGTTCTTTTGATTTCATTGTTTAGTCGGTCACCTAAAAGAGAATTTCTTTCGAGTGGTTTTAAACTTGGGTTTTTGTTTTCTGATATTATCTGTAAATTTCCATCACAGCTGTTTCTGGTTACAACTAAAAGGCTAAAAGTTGCTTCCATTGTGAGAATAGACAGAAGCAGCAGTGTAAATACTTATGCAACAGACATAAACAAGGTGGGGGAGTTGTTTCATAAATACTAAGTGACAACATGGACAGTGAAAAAGATAAGCAGTAAGCCCCCAAGCTTGTAATTCATTTTCATAGGTTCAAAGGCTCCATTAAGTTAAACAGGAACTTCACCAGATAGAAAAGCAGTTTGTTGAGAGGACGAGGTTAATTTAAACACAATAGTTTTTTCCCCCTCTCTGAGATGCTTATACGATAAGGCAGATAGTGAAAGTGCTTCGACAACACGGCCAAAAAAGCTACACTTCTACGTGCACTGCCTAATTGAAGGTTGCTTCAAATGAATTATTTCTTTAAAGAAATTTCAGTAACACCCCAGATAAGAGACTTAGAGCACTCTTGCCTGCTTCCCATGCTTGCTCTTAATTTGGAACGCATTTTGGCAGCCACCTCAATGCACTGCGCTCCAGGCTGGTGCAGATGATAAAGGGAGAGGAAGAGGGGGGCAGGGAGAAGGACATCCTCACGATGGGGAGAAGAGAAGGAAGGGAAAGTGGTCTGTTATCAGCAGCTGGGAGCAGGAGCTTTTACCTGAGACGTGCACCTGCTGGTTCAGCGGGTGTACTTGCAGAGGACAAACCTTCCACCGTGCTACATCTGGACACACTTGGAACGTGGAGCCTAATTACCAAGAGTATTAAAGCGTCCTGTGACTGGTATCACAGAGATTTGTACGCACAGCACTCTGCAATGGCACAAAGCCTAATTTTCACACATTTGGAGGTCAACCAAACTGAGCACAAGACATCCAACTACATGCGCACAAACCATGGAGACATGATAAATGAGAATAAAGTACTACAATAGTTTGGTGGAGTACGTGTTTTCAAGAGGAAAACTTACAGCACTCTTATATCTGAAAAGAGCTAGGAGCTCATTTTTTATCAAACTAAAGGTTGTATCTAGTTTGGTCTTTGGGCCATGTTTGTTTGTATTTTGATGTGAGAGTGCTAGGTTAACAACTAACCCTTACTAGCCTTGTTTGCAAGCGGGGTTAACCACACTTACCTGCTAATTAGTGCATATGTGCACTCATCAGCAACTTCCTTAGGTACACCTGTTCATCTGGTCATTAAGTCAATCACATGGCAGCAGTTGAATGCATTTAAGCATGTAGACATGGTTAATACGGTCTACTGTTTCAAACCGAGTATCAGAATGGGGAACGAGGGGGATTTTAGTGACTCTGGCATGGTTGTTGGTGCCAGTGTTGGTGGTCTGATTTTCCCACACTAGAAAATGTCTTGTTTATGCTAGAGGTCAGAGGAGAGTGGCTGGATTGTTTTGAGCTGATAGGAAGGCAACAGTAACTCAAATAACCACTTATTACAGCCAAAGTGTGTAGAAGAGCATCTGAGAATTCACCACTTGTGAAACCTTGAATCAGATGGGCTACAGAAGGTCACTCCTGTCCAGTGTTGGTCAAGTTACTTGAAAAAAGTAATCAGATTACAGTAACGCGTTACAAGTAACACGTTACTGCCCATCTCTGCTCCTGTCAGCTAAGAACAGGCTCAAAAAACAGGCTTTGCCTGGTCTGTAGAGTCTTGATTTCTGCTACAACCTCTTTATGACCACACTGTACCCATCTTCTGATGGATGCCTCCACCATGATAACTGATTTTTTGAACATGACCATGAGTTCTATGTACTTAAATGACATCCAAAGTCAGCATAACTCAGTCCAATGGAGTACCTTTGGGATGTGCAGCCAACAATTCTGCAGTAACTACTCGATACTATCATGACAACATGGACCAAAACCTCTGAGTAATGTTTCCAAGACCTTGTTGAATCTTTGCCATGAAGATGTACAAGCCTCAGTGGCTTTTGGCTTCATTTTCCCACCTTGGAGGGAGATTCCACCTTGGCCTGACTCTAGATGAAGGCAACACAATCCATCTATCATAAAGCTTATTTATGGAATGGATATCACATTAATATATATAAAACCCAAAGCGTAACAATCACACCATTGTATAAGATTAACACCATCTTGTGGCTTGATTTTTAAATCAAGCCACAGCTAGCAGTTGGTCCAGCTAGCAGCTGGTTAGCTTAACTAAGCAGGAAGTCTGGAAAGTAAACAGGGTGGAGATCTAGCCTGGCTCAGGATCAAAACTTATTTTTATATCAGCATGCTTAAAGCTCAGTAATTAACATCTCGTATCTCAATTGTTTGATCATTTTCCAGCTCGATTTTTTAATATGGATTTAACAAACATGATATAGTGGGTTAACTGGTGAGCTTTAGAGGTGCTCATACATGGATTATGTTATCTTTGGACAGAGCTCGGCGAGCCATTTCCTCCTGTTTCCATGCC
This sequence comes from Rhamphochromis sp. 'chilingali', assembly GCF_963969265.1. Taxonomy (NCBI): domain Eukaryota; kingdom Metazoa; phylum Chordata; class Actinopteri; order Cichliformes; family Cichlidae; genus Rhamphochromis; species Rhamphochromis sp. 'chilingali'. The sequence goes on along the minus strand of NC_137943.1, from coordinate 19,976,181 downwards.
AGGCTAAGTTAGCCAGCTGATTGCTGCAGCTACATATTTATTTTTAATGGTATCACACTTCTTTGGCAAGAAGCTAACTATTTGTATTGTGTTATCTTGTTGTCAGCTTTACTCATAAAAGCTAATCAGTTGTTTCTTCATTTGTGTCTTTGTGAGGGGCTGATTACCCTCCTGTCCCTCCTGTGTGACTGAGCCCAAGATGAGAGCTATTGTAGGGCGCGCTAATACAAACCAGATGTTAAACTTGTGTCCTCAAAATGAATGGGTCTATTGGGAAACCAAAGCGAGTCTCGGGGGACATTCCACTGGAGGCTAAGCTGATTGGTTCATATTGAAACAACATGGCCAAGATAAACTGGGATTTCAAGAACGGGGGTCTCTGGACGCTGGAGTCTAAAATAAATCGTTAGGGCTAAAGGAGGAGCTTAGCTCATCCTCTAAGGAAAACAGTGAGTTTTGCAAGTGACTGACACACATGATGACTGTGGCGCCAGGCAACCTCAGTCTACAGCCCAGTTGTGGGCTGCATGGGAAGTGGAGAGCATCAGGGGCCATGCTTCTTTTGTGCTGATGTCACAAAGCTGTGGGGTATTACTTTTTCCAAATTGTTGTATTTATTTTCCCCTCATGACTTGACTGTTTTTGGCAAGAAGAAAACTATGGCTCAAGTGGTCTTGTAAAGACAAAGATTGCCCTTTTAATCATAAATTTAAACACTGCTCATTTGTTTAATCTTGCATAAAGACATCAAAGGTATCATGTGTGACTTCATAACTTTGGAGACAGAGCTCTGTCTTAATCTGCTCACTTTAACACAGTTACTTAATTCATAAAACGGATATAATGAAGAGCAGAAAACCATTTAACGGTCTATTTTACCTCTCCAGTTGATTATCATTTCAAATCCTTTGCTTTTCATGTCTTCATCATTTAAAGATTTGGCTGACACACAGCCATACAGAGTACAGTGTTCACTGATATATGTGTGAAAGACTGAGACCTACATACAAAGACAAAAAAAGAACATTTTAGAAGTAGAAATTTAGCAAAACTTTAAAAAATATGTTATCATAGATGCGTAACTGCTGCTGGCTCCAGTCTTGTTTTCGTGTCAGGAGGTCATTTGCCGAAACATTAAAACCATTTAAAACACATTTTATGATTTAGGGTTTAACCCTTTTGCAGATTGCATCGAAGGTAAGTAAGTGTGCACTGCATACTTTTATTGGTAAGTGGGAGCGCTATATTTAAGTGCCACCATGTGTAATGGTCTGCTTTTCTTGCGTGGACTGATGTTGTCTCTTGTTTGTAATCCGGCTATCTTCATATTCTTGACTTACTAGACTGCATTTTTTTTCTCCAGGAGTTTTCCTACTAATTAATCTATAACTGAGATCACCAGATACTTTTCTTTTCTCGGCTTCTTCTTCAGTGAGCGTTTCGGTTCCACATTCGGTGCAATTAAGCTTTTTCTTTGACGTTGCCTCATTTGCCCTGCGTGAAAACTTGAGGTGCAATCAGCAGTTTCTTATGCAAATGATAAAAAGGGGAGTTTCTGCATCAGGTGAAAACAAGCTCGTGCGTATCCCTAAAAATTTCAGGTTGATTGAGATTTATGAAAGAGGACTGCATGCGTGCACAGCTTGATAAGCGTGAAGAAAAGAATGCATATGCACTCCTCAGTTTTAGTCATGAAATGAGCTGCATGCATCTGGGCCCTGGACTGTTATGACCCTTCGTTGGCATTTCCTGTTCTTCTTCTTCTGTCTGCTGCTCCCTTTGGGGGTCGCAGCAGCAGATCATCTGGCTTCATCTTACCCTATCCCTACCATCCTCCTCTGTCACACCAACCCTTTGCGTGTTCTCCTTCACTACCTCCATGAACCATCTCTGTTTGTAAACCATATTTTCTATTTTAATCATTCCACATAAAAAAACCTAAAAAAAACCCTCTACAAATGTGAATATTTTCGTCAAAACTGAATAACACCTCAGGGTGCTTTTTCCTAATTAAAACATAGAGTTTGGGCGGCTTATCAAGGAAGCATGTGCACAGGAGTGTTAACAGCAATTAAGCTGATGATGTAATAGCGTCATTGTGCCCCCTGCTACATATATCCACCATAGAGCTTCATACATTAAAAAAATGTAAAAGAAATCACACAGATACCAATTATAAGAGGTATTTTATGCCAGTGAGTTTGTGGATTCTCATTATAGCATTTCAGCATCAGTGGTGCGAGCAGTTTTGTAGCCATGTGGTCGTCACAGTGCTACCACAGCTTGCTTCCTTTAGACTTTTTTTTTAACCTTTATTTAACAAAAATTGAAAATACAAAGAATAAAAGACCAACGTATCTTCCAGGTCTGAAAAGTGAAGTCCTTGAAACCTGTATTCTGTTTAATGGCCACCAGGAGCAACTATTCCTCTGGTTTCCCAAAAGGCACTTGGTCTTATTGAGGTTTTGTAGACACAGGACCACTAACCAACGGACGTTAACTTGCCCACCGTTTTGGACGTGTCACAATCACGGTGACGGTGTAGGATCAAGTGAACAAGGCCGCAGTCACGCAGGCTTAGAGAGCCTGACACCCAGCGGTCAATAAGGATACATTTGTATTCCCCATCTGGTTGTGAATGGTAGCTTTGAAAATTATTTCTAGCCCCAGTCACACAGACTCATCATTGGCCCCCTGACAACCACCTGTCACGGGAGAAAAGTATGCATTTCCCAACCAACCTGTTGGCAAAAACCTCCTTGTGACTGATTTGGCTGTTAGCATGTTGTTGTGGTCGTAGTTTGAATGGAAGTGACACATTTGTCTGAGCAGTATTTGAACTTTGAAAAGTGCAACGCAAACTGGAAATGTTTACCGTCAAAGTAAAGAAGTTGCACCTTCTGAAGCAGGATGGCTGCAGCTTTGAAGCACAACTTGTACTTTAAAGTCGAACCTTCTCCAATTCTAGTTTGTGTCTCTCTTTTTCAAATTGTATTGCTGCTGAGCTAGTAGTTAGCAAGTGCTTATAGACAAACAACAAAAACTACATGCAACAATGGCAATCTGCTAGCAACCAAAGCAATCACTAGGAGGTTTTTGGTGCAGCGGTGCAGAAACTTCTTTGCAACTAATGTCCCCCATTGACAGCCAGCAACCTCCAGGAACCACTGACAACCACTCGGAGAATACATGGTTTTCCCTAGCAACCAGAGGTTGTATCACGTCCAATATGGCAGATGCCCATGATGTCACGTGACAAACCTCAGTGGAAGTCGGTGAGAAAAAAGCCCTCACCAAAGTGGATATTATACATAGTTATGCTCAGGATATGTTGGCCAATTTCCACTGGAAATGCCTGTTGGTTAAACAGCAAGGAATTTGCATTTGCACTGTTAAATTTTTATGTAGCTTTAATGCACATAAAAACAGCTGCTTGTTTAAGTGAAAATACACTCAGTGGGGTTTTTTGCACTAATAAAGTTGTGGAGTTGTAAAGTATTTTGTCTCGCTTCAATTATATCATCAGTTATATCATTCTTGCAAATTTTCAAATATATATCGTGATAAATATTTTGGGCCATATTGCCCTGCCCCACCATGAACTCATCAGGTAAATCTTTACTGAGGTCATGGACTTTGGTACTAGTTTTGAGTTCATTTTGTAAACTTTGGTTATTCTAATGGCCGAAAGCAGGATTATACAGGGAGGGTGTGCTGACTGGGTAATAATTTGTGACTGACAAGTGTTTAGCCAACGAGTGTGCAGTTAGATCCACCTTTTGCTTATCACGTCCGCTTTCAAAACATCAAGGCCGTGACGGCAAAAACATTCAGCTCGAGGGTTGGAAAAAAGACTTTGTCAACCAATGTGTTACATCACAGTGGCAACGTCAATATTTTATACTCTCTCTGAGAGTAAAACCATTGAGATAAATAATCTCTTTTCTCCTGAGCTATTAAAGCTATCAGGTTATCCTGGCAGGTTTTTGGCGGTGGGAGGAAACTTGTGCAAGTACGGAGAAAACTTGCAACAGCTCACCGGAGCTTGGGACACTCTTACTGTAAGGCAACAATGCTAACCAGTGAGTCACCGTATTCCTGTGTGCTGCCCAGAAAGGTTGCGATATAAAAATAATAATAAAATTCTCAAGGTCACAACAGTGGCATTTAATTACCATCAGTCAGTCATGGAGGTAATTGCTGGTGCCATGTCCTCCAGTACTCTGAGATGTCAGACTTCACAAAGAAAGATCTAAAAAGAGAAGCACGCTTCCACACAATAGCTGGAAAGCGGGAGTGCGGCGGTGCTTTCCTCTGTCAGTGAGCCGGCTGGCCTGTTTTGTAAGCACTTCCATCCTGTGAAAGCCCCCTGGTAGACCTCCACCTGCTAGCTCGCCACTAGTCTGCTGCGACTTCTCAGAGAGAACTGAGCCAGCCTCTCCCCCTCATTTCACTGGCGCCAGTGCTCAATGGGCCCTGCACTTTGATTATTTGTGTTAACAGTTAATTTAGCACCACAGACACATGTGCCAAAGCTGGCTTCACTTCCTCATGCATCACCAACAAATGTGACTTTTATGAGTTCCTTTTCACAGGGCCACCCCCCTCGGCTAAGTTCTCGCTTCTCGGCTCAGTCTCCCCCCACCCACCTCTCACCCTGCGCACACATACGTACGTTCACCCGTGCAGACACCATCTCCTCACCTCCTCCTCCATCTCATTTTCCAACCTCCTGCCTCCACTCACTTATTTCTTTGGTTCAGTCTTAATCTCTTCCACATCTTGCCTGGAAGAGTTATTTCTGGCTCCCCGGTTCCCGATGTTTGCATTATCAGGAATACATTTCATGTCAATTTATTCATTGGTTAAATACCACAAGAGAGTGGCTCTCTGGGAGATTTGAACTGCAGTCGAGAAGAATGATTATTCCCCCAAAAGAGGGTCCTCTAAACATTTTGTGACTGCTCTTTCCACTTGGATCAGATCTTGCAAAAATAACTACTCGGGAGGAATGAAAGAACAGTAAGCTCACTTAAAAAGACATCGCAAACCACAAAGCATGCACGCTTTATTCCGATTGATGATAAATGTGGCTGTCCTCCAGAACACTGGCTGAGAATAGCCACTATTGAGCAAAGTGTACCAGATATTAAGTAAAACCTGAGAAGTTGACCTGCACTTTTCACTATTAGGTAACGCAACGATATAATCTGCCTTTATGAAGACCTCTAGCCTCAATACCAAGTGGAGCCACAGTCTGGAGGGGAGTGGGAAAGGGAGCACAGAGGACTTTGTCAATGCCTAGTTAGCACTGACATTGATACTTACAGACTGGGAAAGAACTGTGCTGAGGGAGCACAAACTAGCCGCACACCGATGAGCTCATGCCAGGACTATGCAAGCAGAAGGCCACAGGAGCCATGGAAATATTTGGACATCTTTTTTGCTCCCCCGCTTGTCTGTAGTGCAACCCAGTGCATCATCTTTTGTGGTCGAGAGACACGTTTTCAAGTGGCCAGAGGCAGAACCTTAAAAGGTCGGGCTTGCATTTTTTTTATTTATTTTTTTTTTATTGTGCGACTGCATTTCAGCCACTCAGCAGGAGCAATTTGCAACCACATCACGACACCAGATTCTTCTTCATTAATTCCCCATCCGTGCCATGTAGTCTATCACTGCTTGAGCGCTGATTCATGCCCAGTGATCTGTAATAGCTTAGCTCGGCCACTGTAACGCCCTGTTTTCAGTCAGACGAACACGGTCGCTGCTTGTATCCTGAAGCGGTGTTATATGTGACGAAACAGGTTGTGGAAACACGAGAAACTCACACGTAATCGCTGCTGCTTTAACATGTTCACAAAGGGTCACTGACATAAATTAAGCTACATTTCAGTATGGATTCAAATGTCATTCGAATTTCCCGTATCGAGAGGAACAAAAAAAGTCTTGACTTCAACTATCAGCATTCATTCAACCAACATATTTATTTTTATGATTATTTTATGCAAATATTTACTACATGGGCATACGGTGTTGTATTAGCAAGTATTTCTAGCTGTGGCTAGCTTGGTTAGCAAGATGCATTCATAATTGTCTGTTACATCACAAGGAATCCTGGTTTAGAGTTGTGAAAAACAGGATTTAAACAAAATGCACTTACTCTAGAAACAGCTGACTGCTCAGAGTAAAGGCAGATTATGCACTTTTCTCCCAGAGCTGTTCACAAATTCACCTCACATACAGTCAGGTGAAAAAGCAAGCTTTCACTTTGACAAAAAGAAAGTTATTCAGGCCTGTGAAAAACTAAGTACACGCCATGATTAAAGAGCTTACAGAGCCAGTCGCTCAGGTGGTTTTGGAGGAACTTTGGCCCACTCTTCTTTACAACACTGCTTCAGTTCAGTGATATCCTTGGTCATTTGTTTATTCTGTCTTAAGGTCCCCCCACAGCATTTCAGTGAGATGCCTGAAGGTGCCTGAATCATCGCCCCTCCACCACTGAGGTGTTTGTGCTGATATGCAGTGTTAATGTTTCTCCAAACATGGTACTTTGCATTATAGTCAAACATTTCCGGTTTGGTCTCATCTTTCCAAATGTATTTCGTCACCCTGTATTCATGCATGTGTAATGACAATAAAGTTGAATCCTAATCCAAAGGACACTGTTACAGAAATATTGTGGTTTGTTCAAATGCACCTTTGCAAACCTGTGAGTCCCATAAAATCTTTCCGATTCCACAACTATGAAATGTCAGGAATTGTGAAATTAGCTAACAAAAGTGGCTTTCATTTCTGCTGGGAGTCTATGGGGATGGACTTACTTTTGGAGTCAGCCTCAAGTGGTCATTTGAGAAACTGCACCTCTATGTTGGCTTCGTATTTTAGCACCAGAGGTTTCTGCTGGTTTTAAGTCTAAAAACATATAAAGTACCATTTCTACATTGCTCCCTCTGCTGATGTAAGTAAACTTGAAAGGGAGTTTTTCAAAAATTATTATCATAAATGAACCTGGATGCTACAAATATCTCATTTTAAACACATTAAACTTAAAGTTTTGGGCCAAATCATGAAGCCAGCATGGGCCTACCTCTATTAATAACAAAACCATGAATTGTACAAGTGTAGGAAGTGTGAGTCAATATGTCCATTGTCCTCGGTCTACATTAGTGTCATAAACCACTTGTTAAGAGGTTCAATGTTGCGTATAAATGCTAAATACGGGCATTTAAATAAAGCTTCTGAAGCCAACCAAGTGATGGGAACACCTAAATTAAAAATGAATAATACCGCAAAGTAGCTGGACAAGAAGCAATCTGTAGTCTCGTTCCTTGGCCATGCAAAATGCAGAGGATGACAAAGTCTATCCTCCGGGGAAGTGGGGTTGGAGGGTGTCACAGGGGAGTGCTCTCACAGACACCCGGCTGACCGGGCTTCTGCACACAGCTCCGGGATTCCCTCCTCTTCCTTCCCAGTATTGTCTCACATCCTGCAGGGCCACATCTCCTCTCCTCTGTGGCCAGCGCTGCCACAATAGCATCAGCGGGCACCGGGCATTGAGGGGTGACCAGAGGGACACCAGCAGTCAGCCTGACAGGATGTGACACACTTCTCTCAACAATTAATGAGTACAAAAGGAGCAGCTGACACGACATGACAGCTTAGCGTGGCACTTCAGGCCCTAATGGCTCTCTGAGTGGCAACTTCACACGCGGCCATCGCGCTCCGAAACAGAAATGGCCAGCGATGGAAAAAAACACGATAAAATGTTAAACTCGACAGGAGGTCGTGCTCTTGTAAGGGAGAAAAAAAATGACACAGCATTAGGAAATCGGTGACAAAGCTCATGCTCACTGGTAAAAAACAAGTGCACTTGTGGATAATTGTATGTAGACATTATGATTTAGAGCCAGAAATGTCTTAATAAACTGCACCGGATTGCTTAAAACACAGAATACTGCATGCATAGTGATGCCCTGGCAATAATAACCCAATTTTATAACACTTACAGCCAGCTGCCTAATGAATATTTAGACTTTTAATACTTAAAGTACAACTTGCTGCTCAATCTGCACTTTTATTTCCTGCAACAAAGCTCTTTCCTAGCAGCAGCTTTAAGTAAAATCACTTCACCTTCTCCAAAGCCATTAAATAGTAAAGAACAAAACCTTGGCCCTCACCGAACTTAAAGCAAAGACAGTTATTTGTTGTTATATCTGTCAGGAAGAAGCCTGAAAAGGCGCCAAGATAAAAACCTTCAGCAAACTAGTATTGATATCTTCTTTCCCCAGTGACTTCTCTGGCCTCCGTAAATGAGCATCAGAGCTGAATTACTGCCTCCTTTTGGCATCTGCTGCCTGTGAACAGCAGCTTTCTCAATATTAATAATAATATTACCGATGGCAGCGCTGAAATAAAAAAAAAAAAAAGAGGGATTAGCGCTCATACTGCTGGATGAGAAGTCACTGCCTGGCTGGTATACGTGTGGGGATTTTATTTGACTTTTCTTTAAACACAGCGAACGGGAAGCCAAAAATCTTTTTCATTTAAGAGCAATTAAGTGGATCCCAGAATCACTGGCTCCAGCACGCCGCCGAGGCCTTTTTTTCCCCCTGGTTTTATTACCCATTTCCTCTCCCTTGCGCCAGCAGAAGGAATGCTCACTTTTCTCTCACAAAGCCACATTTCCAGCGTCAGAATCACACAGGGACCACCATGATTAAGTGCAAACCAGTGCTTCCCTAAACATGTGAGACATTACGCCCCCCTCCTCCTCAAAACACTGGAGAAGTGTTGTGTTCCAACATTTATGTGAAGTAATTAAAAACATCCACCAGTAATTTAATAGTTCTCACCAAGCAGAGACATGAAGTCTACACAGTTTTTTCTTTTTTTCACTCTGTATAAATAACCTGGAATGCAGTGAGTACACAGACAGACGATTTGGTCATTTTCTCCCCCCACCCCTCCCTCCTTCCTGCTTTTTGCAACATTTTGTAAGAAGCCCTGTTCTGTGTCACTTTGACCCGCGATGAGGTTGTTCACTTACAAGCAACACGCTCGGCTTGACTTTTAAATTCATGTTCCCGATAGCGTACGTCCATACATCATACGCTGACGGCAGATTCAAATCAAAGCTTCCCTATAAACTGCAGGCTGTCACTCTGCGAGTCTCTCTCGACATCAGCGAGCATAGAAATGACCTCGAGCTCTCGGCGTTGCATCCGAATGTGGACGGCTGTGTGAAGTGCATGTCAATAGCCCAGGGAGCAGTGCAACAAGACATGTGGTTCCAATCTGTCTCCTTTCTCACAGCAAGAGTGGGAGCGTTCATTTATCTCGCTGTAAGTACAGCACTTAAACACTTATGCACACACGTTTCCAAGCCCCCAAATACTGTCTGTGTGTGTTTGATTAGCTTATGCGAGCAATGTCACTGTGTTTTTTACCCCATTCTTTGCCACCATTTAAATGTATTATTTGAATCTGTTTAATGTTTGGATGCAAAACTCTGTTCCACATTAAATCCTCTGTTTGTTAGATGGGGTGAGGTAACTGTGGCCCAGGAGGAGGTGAACAACCGGACTCCTTCTTCCCGCCTGTTACGACCCGGTTATATTTTCTTATCAATTAAGAAAATATAACTTAATTGATAAAGGAAGTTGAATTTTCTCGTTTAGGGTTGCTGCGACTATCCACCTGTTTGTGATTAAAAGGTGCAAGAGAAGAAGAAAAAAGCCTGATTAAGCTGGCTGTTTTGTTTTCATGGCACATGTGTTTGCTTTAGCCACAGCAGGGCAAAAAGCTTGGATAAAAGTCGATATGGGACCCGATCAGTACTGCTGATCCCAGTGGAAGGTCTGGCAGCTTTGCAGTGTCATATTTCCAAGAAGCAACCTGAGGAGCTTAAAGTGCAAGAACCTGCATTTCCTCTAGTGGCCACTTGAGGCTGACTTCAAAAGTGAGTCAACCTCTATAAAGTGCCATGTTTAAACATCCACTATACAGAAGTCACAGCTGGGTGTCACATCTCTCCAGTTAACCTTGTTCCAGTAGCTTTTATCGCTATTTCATGTCTATTGTGTGTGTTGTGTATAGATACACCTGTAATTTTTACACCTGCCCGGTATTTTCTAGAATTGCTTTAAGCTTTCCACAGAGATTAGTATTACAGAAGATATTCTAAGCACTTCCCTTAGTCACCATGCATATATAGAGAGGGCCATCTCTCTGGAACAGTTTACCTAAATCATTAACAGTAGCTACATTATCGCTGTTTGAGAAACATCCAAAAATGTTTACAATTAAACACTTTTTAAATCATATTTTATATGTTTGTCAACATATCTCTTATCTAAATGTAATTTTGTTGGTTCTTTTAATTTAAAAGCTCTCTTCCACAGTGTGTCTTTTGTCCCGTCTCCCTCATCTCACTCCCAACCAGTCGCTACAGACAGCGTCCCTGCCTGATCCTGATTCTGCCAAAAGCTTCTTCAAGTTAAAAGGGAGTTTTTCCTTCCCATTATCGGCAAGCGCTTTCTCACAGGGGGTCGTCTCGTTGCTTTCTATTATTGTAGGGTCTTTACCTTACAATATAAAGTCTCTTGAGCTGATTGTTGTCATGTGGTGTTATATAAACAAAATTGAATTGAACTGAATAAACTCTTACTGTTGCCTGTGTTGATATTTAGAAGGGTGGTGTCGTAGTGCGTCTCTTTTGTCTTCTAACCTTCGTCCTATTTTATTTTACTTTTACAATGAGTTTATTTCTTTTTATATAATGCACAGATAAACTACAGTAGTAGTTGGGAAAATGCCCTTTGTTCTCCTCCAAGCAAGGCAGAGTCACTCAGCTATCAGCAGCAATACAACAAACACAAAGCAATGCCAGTGTTTTTACACCCAAAAGTGCTGCAGCAGCACGTTTGCAGATAGAGCCTGGCTCTTTCTGTGTGTGACTTGTTTACTGAGTCACAAACACAATACAGTGGTAGTACAGATTACAAGTTTTGCAGTTTTACTGCTCATGCTCACTGGTGCCATCTTGGATTGCAAAGTTGGGGTTGGCGTGGCTTCTTCAACTTCTTGAGTGAGAAAGCTGCCTTGTGGGCCCTTTCCAGATAAAAATTTCCACCATCCCACTTCAAATGGAACGCAGGATAAAAAGCATGGACTCTGTGGATAGTTTACACTATCAAAACAACTCTAGGTGAGGTACAGCTTTTATAGCTCATTCATCTAGATACAGGAGCAAGAGCTTTAAATGATAGGGGTGCCTGTGAACAGGCAACTGGTGGCTGAGGTGACCTCACATTTGCTTCACTGAACTGTGCTGTTGGTGCCTTTTTTCAGTGGACTTTATGTTTTGTGCAGTCCATCCAAGGAATCAGTGCTTCAGTTTTTGTGAGTAAGATTTTAGTCTTTTCTTAGTCTGTTACTGTTTGTGGAGTCAGTAAGCATTAGCTGATATCTTAGCACTCCGCCCTTTTGTCCAGATAACTTAAGCTAACATGAGACTGGAAATTATAGAGTCTATATAGGATTCCCTCAGCACCAGGTGGCGACCAAAATAGAGAAAAATCAGAATCACATACAGGATCTAGATTCAGGGTGCTACAAATTACAATAAAACTTAACTAAAGCAGGTTAGCTTGGAATAAGTAAGTCAACATGTTGCTAAATGGGTCAAGGATGCAGTTTTCTACAATTTTACAAAGTGCTGTTCTTCATATTCACAGGTGATCCTCTGGTTCTCATCATGCAGGATCTATGATATTCTGCACGTTCAAAGGAGCCAGTTAAGGTGGGTCGGGCATCTGGGTAGGAGGTTTTCTGGGCCAAATGATCTATCTTGTCTGGCCTGGGATCACCTTGGAATGTTCCAGGGAGGAACTGGAACGTGTGGCTGGGAAGTAGGATGTCTGGAATACCCTGCTTAGGCTGCTGCCACCAAGACCCCACTTTGGATAAGCGGGAGACGATGGATGGATGGTACAACACATGTTCAAAGAACCTCAGTGCAAAATCTAAAATGTGTCTGACGCCAATATCAATATTTTAGAGAAATCTGACATTCTGCATTAGTGAAACACATGAATAATTTCTACACATGGGTACATTTTTTTCATATTTATATCCTGTTCATAGCCTGTACATACTTATAGTTATAGCATATTCATAACATACTTCATACCGTGTACATTATAACATACCATAATAGACCCATTTCTGTAATATACTTACATATCTATATTATTGCTAATATATATTGTAATACATCTATATCACTAAAGCACTTCTGGATGTATGCAAAGTGCATTTCGTTGCCCTGTACCTGTGACATGTGCAATGACAATAAAGTTGAATTCTATTCTATTCTATGTGCAAAAAGCCAGTATCTGTTAGCTGCAGATACTATAGATATTTATGACTTAATTACAGGGGACTGTTGGGAGTATGAGGTTACCCTGAATAATGGAGATTAGAAAGGCGCTCTTCGCTTTAAGACTCAAAATGTAAGTGCATGGGGAACAAGTAGGGTTTCCCAGGAAGAAGGACAGTCTCTTTTTAGTGGACATAAAGAAGACAAAGCTTTTTACAGTATCAACAGACACAAGACGCGCCCTTTTGGCCCCTCGGGGCAAAAGGTGAGAGCTCTGGGAGCAGAGGCCTGGTTCCAGCAGTCTGCCGGCAGACGAGACGTATGTCCTCCTCACCGCATTCCTTCCCATCTTAGATCACTGAACAGCTCTCTCCGGCTTTGTGCCTCGAGTCCCCTCCAACCCAGAGCAATATAACTCTTTATTTTTGCCGGGATGGCACCTTAAAAAGAAACTAAAATAGCACAGTTGGTACAAGTGTAATAAGCTCAGTTGGCTTCCAGTGCTGCTTCAGATGGTGCTTTTGTGCAGGTGCCTGAGTCTAAAATTCAGATTAGTCTGTTGGGACTGGAGGTTAAATAGTCAAGCAAGGATTTCCTACCTCCATTCAAATGAGATTCCCCCCCAAAAAAGAAAAAAGTGGTTCAGAGAAGTCTACTCTAAAAATTCATGTGGTGAATAAAGGACTAAGCCTGTGTAACCTGGGGCTCTGCCTTTTATATATATGGGATGGCTGAGCCGCTGAGTGAACTGGCTGCAACACAAGCCACTTCTGATTTCATATTCATGACTTCCAAGGGGACAAGAGGGAGGAAAACAAACAAACAACAAGCAGGGAGAGTATAGCTGATGGAGGCTAGGCCCATACACTAACTGTCACATCCAGAAAGTCAAATCCCGTCTTGCACAGACTGAGGATGAGCGAGGTCATCCTCCGCAGCAAACACTGACTCATCTCACACCCACATGCACGCACACCAAGTCGAAACAGGAACATTTGCCAGCTTTCAGATATCCATTGGCTTTATAGTAGAAATGCTAGTTAAATGTGCACAACCTCAGCTACTTTTATAAAGACACATGGGGACACCAGCTAGGAGCCTCTGCACAGCAGCGGGGCTTCAGCTCCCTGAGCAAAGTAAAACACATCATGTTTCTAAAAAGTAATGACAGCATGCACAAATGGAGCCTGGAAGCATCGCTGCCTTTTCAGACAAGCCATGTCCTCTAAACACAAGTCCCTTCTCAGGGCACTGCTAGGGACATACGTGAGTTTGGAGCGCCCTCTAGGGGACAGAGCTCTGATTTGAGAGGACACAGTGTGGCCAAGCACACAGACACACACAGACACACATAAAAGCTTATTCTTTGCAAACAAATTAGGAAACAAGTTACTCAATCATGTCTTGTTTTTCTATAAATGACGCTTTCTCAATTATGCAAATGTGTAATTTCCTGCCATGTAATTAAAAGATTCCTTTGTAATTCTATTCACATTCAGTTCACCTGTTTTTTAAGTAGCGTATTTATTTAACATGTGGCTTAAGTCAAAAGGCAGGGTTTTACCAGCTATTTAACAAGCTGCAGACATGGCAGACAGGTGTGCATTCATCTCAGCCCCGAGACGAGACAAGCTGCCCACAGGCCACAGCGAAGGAGATATACAGCTGGGAGGTCACACAGGTTGATCTAGGACCACTGCTCATCATTTTTAGAGGTCACACGCTCACTTGGGGCCTGATTAATAAAGAGCTATGGTAATTTAGAAAAGTGGCCTTGCACTTTTTAAAATTCAGCATTCATCGTTGCAGCCCAGTGTCTCACCTCCACATAAAGGAAGAGTTATGAAGACATTAAATGTCATTTTCACTGGGATGTAACTTTGTGTGAATGGGCCAATATTAATCCTTTCAAAACACGTTCAGCCTGCTTCTTGTTGATTGTGGGAATTTAATTCAGCAGAAATAATGCAAACTGCAGTGTTAACCCTTCTTTCACAACCCAACACCCTCAGAGGAATAAAGGCTGCAGTCTTATTCAATCTTCCTGGTAATTAAAGTTTCAATATTAAGATTCAGACACCTCACTGCACAGTTTGACAGATAAACTTAATCTGCTACATATACACTCACTGGCCACTTCAGTAGTCCTACATTGTTAGTACCAGGTCAGGCCAACTTTCACCTTCATAGGTGCCTTAATTCTTTGTGGCATAGATTCAACAAGGTGCTGAAACTTTCCTCAGAGATTTTGGTTCATATTAGCATGAAACGTTGCACAGTTGCAGCAGATTTACATCCCAAAGATGCTCTATTGGGTTGAGATCTGGTGACGGTGAAGGTCATTCGTCGTCATGTTCAAGAAACCAGTGAGATAATCTGAGCTTGACATGGTCCTGCTGGAAGCAACCATCAGAAGATGTGTACACTGTGGTCACACAGATGGGCGCAGTCAGCAGCAATAACGAGGTGGGCTGTGGCGTTTAAAAGATGCACAGTTGGTACTGTGGAGCCAAAAGTGCACCAAGATAATATCCCTCACACCATTACACCACTATCAGCCTGAGTCATTGCTACAGGGCAGGATGGATCCATGCTTTCATGTTGTTTCTGACACCATCATCTGATTATTGAAGCAGCAGTTGAAACTCATTAGACCAGGCATTTCCAGCTGTCCAGTTTTGGTGAGTCTGCTTCACGAGTCCATCTGCTACAAGGTTTGACATGTTGTGCTTTCAAAGACCCTCTTCTGCATACCTCGTTTCTACTGAGTAATTGCTGCCTTCCCATCAGCTCAAAACAGCCTGGCCCTTCTCATCTGACATCAACAAGTCGTTTTCACCCAGAGAACAGCAGCTCACTGGAAATTTCCTTCTTCAGACCATTCTCTGTAAACCCTACAGATGATTTTGCAGGAAACTGCCAGTAGCTCAGCCGTTTCTGAACTACCAATCACCATGTCACATCTAAACTGAAATTACTTTTCCTCCCGATTGTGATGCTGTTTGAAACTTCAGGTCCTCTTGACCTCATCTCCTTCTAATAGCACCAAGCTGCTGATTAAATATTTGAATTAACAAGCAGCCTAATAAAGAGGCCTGTGCGCGTAGATCATCACAGCATCTTCTTTAAACACTCCGATATGCTCATTTGGTTTATTAAACTTTACGGCTAATCCCACAGCTGCACAGAGGAAACCTTGCTTCTGCTTCTCAGAACAGATAAAAAGCTTTTTATTATTCTAACTGGCACAAGTGACTGCAGCGTGGTTTGAACCGGCTTTCCCACGGCATAATCCACGAACTGTGTATGTATCCGGCTGTTTAGAGGAAGCCTATTTGTCTGGCAGGGCCCTCTGGTGGAAAAAATAAAAAACACTAGGTGTGGGAGTCAAATACACGACGAGCCTTTTTTTGCAGACAGTGATTTAATTTGAGAAAAATCACAAATTCATACACCTGCCATTTCCACTAGAAGTTAAATGCAAGGGTTTCAGAACCGAACAGGCTTCAACGTCTGTTACATGTCAAAGAGCCGCAGAACAGAAACATATTGGTATCGTGTCAAATACAGATATATATATATATATTTATATATATTTATAAAAAAAAAATCTTTCTTACCTTGTGACACTACTTTTAGACTACAGCCACAGTATTCAATATTCAGCGATCTGCATGATATTTCAAAGAACCTGCTAAATTTTACTAACATCTCAAAAATGTGGCTTCTCTTTGACTAGGTATTAGTTACAGAACATGCCTTCATACCCTTCCCCCAATCTTGCCTTTTACTTCAAGCCATTTAAACAAAAGTACTGGGACTCTGGTACAGCCTCAATGTGGCATCATGCTTCCCTCTTCAAGCCTACTCAAGCTGGAACCGGTCAAAACACAAAAGTCATTGTCAAAGAAACTTTATTATAGGCAGATAAGTGTGGTCTTGTAGTCTTTTTACTATCTATTCAGTGCTTAACTGCAGGGACTTTTTTTCCATTTTTTTGAATGAGCTATGTAATAAGAAAGTCCAATCTTGCTCTTGCAGACGATACTGTTGATGTGCGAAGTGAGCCTCATGATGATTTTACACAATATTTCTAAGAGAGTAAGGTTTAAGACAGAGGGTCGAAACAATCCATTACGATTAAGTGCTGTAGGTCTGTCCTTCTGGTGGTTGTGGAAGCTTCATATTTTCTTTGGACATCATTAGACGCCTTAACTCTTGAAGAACAATTTTAATGGTATAAGAATTCTGCCATTTTGCTAATATTGGTATGCTACGTGAATCCACCTGCGAGACAAAAGGGGAGAAACAAAAAACAAAAAACAAAAAACAAACAGAATCAGTCATTGTGACAAGACTGCTGACAGTGAGTTATTGCACGGCTCGCATCACAAAGCTGCGAAACAATTTCACAACTCCCGAAATGATAGAGAAGATAGCGAAAGCCATACATAACCTTGACAGATCTGTGATGACACTCACCGTCCCGTTGGAATTATTTATCCCATTCATGCTAATTTTTGTTACAAATCTAACGGTCGGCGCTGTCTCTGGGTATCTAGGTCCACATTCCACTTTCAGACTGTATATCCTGTTCTCGTAATTGGTCTGAGGAAGAAAAGAACAGAATGGCTTTGGTTACGGTGTCTAATATGAATAGCGGGCAGTGTGTTCATTCACGAGATTCCCGTGCTTACTCTCGCTGGTCCGATGATCATGCCTGTCCATCGTGTGAGAGTCATGTCTTCGTCATCCTCCAGGCCCCAGCTGACTGTGCCGTCGCCTTCGCCCTTCTGGCCCTCTTCAAGCTCTTCCAACAAGCGAAAATTGCGTGGGACTTTAACTCCTAAAATAACAGAGGAACGAAGAGAATACGAGGATCGATTTAAAGGTGTTTGCATGGCCAAAAAAGACAAAAACTAGCCATTCTTTAATGGGTTGAAGAGATTATGAAACTCTCGGCTGATAACAGGACTTAAAATAATTTGTCTATTGGTCGATGGCATTCGTTTTCTTGGGCTATTTTACTTAGACAAACACAAAATCCCCATTGAATCTTTCAGCTCTTCATCGTGCCATCTGTGAACAGCAAAAACACATCAGCCAACGCAATAAAGTTGCGTCAAAAGAAGCAACTATGTGGCAACCAGAGGCCACATGAAGTCAATGACATTCAGCAAAGTCAGCCAATGACAGGCAAAATAACTGCTGGCAAAGTGAAATGTACATTCCCGAGTTACATCAGCAACTTTTTTTTTTTTTAATAAACACTGTCTACCAGCGAGGACGAATGATACTACTCACTGACGTATGACAGTGTGTCAAATAACGTGGAGGGTTACCCAGGCAACTACTGCCTAGAACAAGCCCTAGCAACAGCTACAAAACCACTACAGTGAGACGTCAAGGGACACATTTTTATAACTCATCCAGCTGGATACTATTTAAAAAAATAAATAAATAAATAGTCGCGCATAAGACAAAATTTAAGGTCATTGCCTAAAAAATGTCCTCAGATTTTGAGTCAAAAAGGCAAGAATTTTGAGATATGCGACTCAAAATTTGGAGTTGGATGTCCCCGTTTGTCCTCGCTTTTTCAGGAATGCATTAACTCAGGAGTGACATTATT
Source organism: Rhamphochromis sp. 'chilingali' (assembly GCF_963969265.1). Lineage (NCBI taxonomy): Eukaryota > Metazoa > Chordata > Actinopteri > Cichliformes > Cichlidae > Rhamphochromis > Rhamphochromis sp. 'chilingali'. The sequence continues at coordinate 19,958,173 of NC_137943.1, read as the reverse complement.
CCCAAGTCGAACATCAGAGTTCCGAGGTATCCTGAACAATAACCTGAGCGATAGCGGCGTGGCTGCTCTAAATGACACATGTCCAGAGCCAATCAGCGTCGCCAGGCCTCATCCACTACTTCAGAGTCATTAAACTAAAACTCTCCACAGCATTGGTGCCTTTTGCAGTAACGCATTATCTGACTAATATTAAGGCTTGCTGCATGCATAACTGGATCGTTTATCACACATATCCTCAGGAGGCAGTGATCTTAGGACTAGAAATCGCTAACAGGAGAGCGAACAGTAGTGAGGCTCAATGAAGTCATTGTTTTCTATAAGTTTAGCTTTCACGAGATTTGTTACTAAAGAAAAAACTAAAATATTCATAAAGTATAAACAGATGTGTCCATAACAGCTGGTTTAGAGCTGTAATGATCACCTGGTTTTATGGGAAAGCTGCATTTTGTTATGTAACATTTGTCACCTACTGAAAATCCTACCAGTCTGAATTTGCCTTTTGCTGCTTGGATGCAAATCACTTTTGTTGACAAAACAGTTTTAAAATGCCGATCTGAAAACGATTTTCACTGTATGACAATCTACAGGTCAAAAGATCAATTGCCTGACTGAATATATGGCAAATTAATTGGTACAGCGCACGAAGCTGAAACAATTAGCTGACCGGCAGGAAAATATTCAGCAGCCACCACTCTGATAATCTGCGGTCTGCTTTTTTCCGTTGCTAGTGTTTCATGAAAATTTGACTTCACACTTCGGATCAAAACATGCAATCCATGTACAAGAGTGAAGCAGTTAAATGTGCGTAAAACAGGACAAGCTGATACAAAAAAATAGCTCGGCAGACCGCGGCTCACAGTATGTTACGTTCACCTTCTGTGCCTCGAATTTGATACCTTGATCAGAAGTCACTCGCTGAAGACATGCGATGCCGCGTTAACACTGAAGCTTGAAATATATCGGCGCTTTGACAGCTGTTTGGAAATGGTCACGAGAGCTGAAGCACATGGGCCTATACTGCTGATTTTTAACACCTGATTCAGAGTAAAATCCATCTTATGACCAGCGTCTTAATATCTGGGCCGATGAGAACATCGCTCAAAACTCTTCAACCCAATGTTTGGCTGCTCGGAGAGGAGGGTATTCGTAGGGGGGCTGATAAGTTGGCATAAAACACATAGCCTGACAGGCACTCAGCAGACTGTAAATGATGAACTTCTTAGAGGAGCGGTGGCTGCGCATACGTGAAACTACTCACGATCCTAAAGACAAACCAGCAGAAAGGGAAGTGAAGGGAGTTATTTTCTTCAAAAAAGAAAAAAAAAAAAAAAAAAAAAAAAAAGACCACATGCCTGGAGCGGAAGGCGAAGAAATGTAATCTTTCATTTCACCTCATGGTCAGACTTCAGAGATAAGTTTTAAAGAAAAAAAAAATATCAGCCCTTCATCTGAGACTGCAATGGCTGACTCTTAAAATGTCTCTGCTCCCTAGAAACTGTTGAAAGATTTCAGTCATTGCAGAGACACCGATGTCAACAGGACTGTCTGTAATAGGGCTGTGCGATATGACCAAAATCTCATATCCTGATATAAGACATCTATCATCCCGATAACAATATAAATCACACAAATCTAACATTTTCTGTAAATTCTGTGAATCTCAGGCAGCTCGACTTGCGTGAAGTGTTTCCAGCTGGGCGTCGCGTACCTGGAGTCGAATGTTTTAACCGATGCATGATACTATACATTTTTAGACATAAGTTGTAACGGCCGCCGTTTTCTTTGTGAGTATTTATTACACGGTGTGCTGCGGGGAAAAGCCTGTTCTAACGTCTGAGTCTAAGGTTTATTTTTTAGCACCCGATGGCTCTTTTTCGCTTCTCATCCATAAATACTCTGCATACTCTTTCACGTGATTCAGTTTATTTTGAAAAGTCTCAACAGGATCTTGAGCTTTATTGTGAAAGGTTTATGTGGAAAATAAGTAAGCCACACGCAGGGATTTTACCGTCGTTGTTGCTAAAGACAACGCATAAAAACAGGCGCTTGTCCATCTGTAGTGTGGTTATATTAAATATAAGAGAAAGAAAGAACTTTAAGAAATTAATATAGCCACTACAGTGACCATCAAAACGATGAAAAAATATTGCCGTAAACAGTTTATTTTGCGACACCACGAAACAAACGATAGCATAAAATGAAACGATAGACGTTTTTATATCGTCATCCGATATATCGTTAGCTTCATAGCATAATTGCCTAAGTCATTTGACTAAGTCAATGACTTAGGCACTTATGCTATGAAGCTAACGATATATTGTTATATCAAACATCCCTAGTCTGTAATAGCAACATTATAACTGATTGAGAAAATAAATGACAAGTTAATTGACTAATAACGGAGTTGAAGATCGTCAAAAGATGCTCAGAAATTCTAATGTAAGACGAGGAAAAAAGCAAGACATTACATTTATATTCACTGTGAATGGCTTTTTTTGTGCAATTTGTTTTATTAAACAAAAATTATTTATACCTTTCTGTAAATACTTAGCTAATTACAAAGTTTTAGCTCTGGGAAAGAAATTAAATTCCCAATGGGAAATTTGTTGTTTGCGTTTTCTGGTAATGGTCTGTTTTTCAAATGGAAGATGAGCCACTAAGTGCAAGGTTTTGGTCATAAAACATACTTTGTTTGTTTGCAAAAATTCAGCAATTAAAAATGTAAAATACTGATTTATCAGTCAATATTATCTACATATACACACACCAGGGTAAAGTTTAAGTGAAAGAAAGATTAAGTAATAGAGCACAGGAGCGATCTTGAAATGTCAGCTGTGCTAAAAACAGTCAAGAGGAGCAAAAGAAGAGGCTCTAAACCAGTTACCAGCATTTTTGTCTGTATTGCTAATTAAAGATTATTCATTAACACATAGATACGGACACAAATGCGACTGGTTAATATCAGCAGACTGATTCATCAGCTGGTCTCCACAACAGCACGAGCCGAGTTGGTGACTGTTGGTCTATCATGTCAGGTTGGTGCAAAGGCCACAGAATAAAGGATCGGCTTAGTAATGAGTGTGTTCGCCACATCCATCACAGTCCAAACTGAATGCTAGTTTTGTTGCCCTCACCTGTCTGACAAGTATTATCAGTTGCAGTCACGGTTAAAGGTAGTGCTGCAATTCAAATTAAGAACTCGACTGGAAGACATCTAAACAGCTCCCCACGTCCCCACATGTGTGTCGTTAATGGGGCAACTTAAATCTTTCTCTACTTCGCTCCCTTTTGCCGTTTCGTCTCCGTTATGGTTGCTTAAGATCTGCACAAAAATAAAAGCCGTTTGCTGCGACTTGCTATTATTCATTTGTTTTGTCGTTCAGGGCGTTTATTTTGCAAGTTTGAAAAGCCACGCTTCCTGTTGGAGCGCTGAAGGCAAGCACGGGCCCCGACTACTTGCTGAAACAAAGCGTGCCCACTACAGCGGTTGTAGTTAATCGATCTGGTGCTCGACTATCTTCCCCGCCCTACACCTGCAAATACCCACCTCGTGTAAATACAATACATTTTTTACCTAATGGAAAACGGGTTAAACAAAGGCGTTAAGCGTGCCACAACAATAGCGAGCAGCGTGCTAATGAAAGCAGAGGCGGAACTGCTCCCCACATTAAAACATTTCCGATACCATTATGTGTACTGCCGTGTGTGATGCTTCATGGAGAAGCTATACAAAATTTCTCATAAAGCATGTTTAACTGTTCGGTTATTGTGCTTTTGTTGCTATTTAATCACAAAATACGCGTTTACGACATTCATATGCGATAAGAATATTCCGATCAAGCTAGCTGGACAAAATGGGAGTGAGTGCCGCGCGGTGCTGGAATATTCTAGTCGCTAAGTTAGCTTCACTAGCTAATGCCATCTATGGTTGTTTGCGAAACACATTAACAGAAACCTACAAACCAAATCAAAAATTTATACTGGATTTTTATAGCTAACGTTTGTTTCACATGCACGGTGTCCGTATGGGCCACAGCGAAGACCACCTTAAGCTATTTCAGCTAACTCACGGGGCCAGCTAGTCACTCCTTCGCTATATAGCTAGGGTTAGCCAACACACCAGTTCCGTGACATAGATGGCTCCCGTGAGGCTCACTGCTTCATCGACTGCAGTAAATTACAAATCAAAGCGATTTCATAAACCTCTCTCCTAAGTAAAAAGTCTCAGTGTCGTGACTGAAATAACATCGAGGCCTCGACTTGTGCTGCACATTGCGTCGCTGTATATGTTAGTTTGAAGACACACAAACCTGAGGAGGCCGCCATCTTCTTCAGCCGAGTCCAGAAGCACACAGATGTGTGACATCACGGCGGTTAAAAATCGGGCGAGCAGCATCACACCGGCGGAGAGCGGCATTGCACGCTGCTGACAGGCTGTTCGCACCTGTCCACTCTCACTCTCGTTCCATTCTTTCATGTTTCATATCGTCAAACTAATTTCAGTGTTAGACAAAGGTAAACACAGCAAATAAAAAGTAGTTTTTAAATGATGATTCCATTCATTAAGGTTACAAAGTTACTCAAACCTGCCTGGACTTAATCCTGATTACTGGTTGTGGCACCCTTGGCAGTAAGAACTGCAACCAAGCATTTGTAGATACTGGTAATGAGTCTTTGACATTGCTATGGAGGAATTTTGGCCCACTATTCTTTGCAGAATTGTTTTAATTTAGCCATACTGTAACCTTTTCATGTATAAACAGCCTGTTTAACATCATGCCAAATCTGGACTTGGTCACTCCAAAACCTTCATTCAGATCTTCATCCTGCTGCATAATCCAAGTACACTTGAGCTCCGGGAGACAAACAGATGACTGAACAGTCTCCTCCAGGCTTTTTTAGTAGCGTTGTTTCTGAAGTACCATAGTAGCCCCAGACCATCACACTACCACCACCATGTTTGACTGTTAGTGTGATGTTATTTTCTTTGTTAGTTTGTAACAAAGAAAATGTAACAAAAGCTTCCCAGAAGTTCAGCTTTTGTCTCATCAGTCCGCATAACATTTCCTCAAAGGTCTTGGGAATAGTCACCATGTTTTTTTGGCAAATGTGAGACGAGCCTTTGTGTTCTGTCAGTTATTTGATTGTATCGTCAGAAGACGGCTGCATTTATTTGTTAACTTGCTTCGTGTGGTTCAGATTCTGTGCTCTTACAGTAGGCCTTTAACTTGCTTGGTACCATCCTTGGCCAACTGGGGCTGAGGGGCATTAACGATTGGAAGTGTTTTTACATTCAGCATATAAAAGAGGGGCACAGCTGGAGTTTGCAAACCAAAGCAGTGGCAGGACTTGATTTAGAGTCATGAGTTAACCTAACTGGTCACAGTCCAAACTCCATGTGTTTGGACTGTGAGAGGAAGCCATGCAGGGATGGGGATCATGGAAACTCCACACAAAGCGGCCTCAGCCAGCCAATGCATTCAAACCCAGGACCCCTTTGTTGTGAGGCAGCAGTGCTAACCACTGCGTCACCATGCTGAAATTAAAGTTAAGACTAAGTCAGTGCAGCTTCTTTTTGATTAGGATTAGAGCCTTAACAACTTCACTAACAGATTTAATATAAATATGTGCAGGCTGTATTAGTTTTCTATCATACCCCCATACTTTGGACATTATGACCGACAAAAACTATCATCTTTTTCTGGTAAATTTCAGCCTGGTTTCAGCTGACAGCTCGGCAGGTTAGGATTTTGCACACGTCACACATCACCGTTCAAAATTAAGCGAGCATCTCCCAAATTGTCGGGCTTTTGACCTTCTTAGACAAAACCTCGTCTGCTGATTTGTAGAGTTCAGTTACATTTAAAACAGGATGAGAAGGGTCGGATATTTCACAAAACAAAAGATTTATTTTATTTTTGAAACTTTAAACACACTTTTGTGGATAATACAGGTGTCCATTCCAGGTCCAGAATTTATGCAGGTTGCACTGTTAGAAGGAAAGAAACAGTTAAGCTATCAAGAGCAGAGATCTGAGAGATTCGAGACACATCTGGCTTAACTGCATCTTTTCAGTGGTCAGGTTATTGGATAATTTAAGCTTACAGATCTGGATTAAAGGTTTTTCTCCCTCCAATATCTTATCCATTTATTTGGCTAATGTCAGACCTGATAAAATTGGACTACAATAAAAATACAATAGCAAAAAACATACTTTTTACATTTATAATCAGGCCAGAGATTAACTGCTAGAGGATGTGCAGCAGATTTGGGAAGCAGATGAAGTGTGGTCACAGATAAGACAAAATGGTGGATGTAGCTGGTCAAGTCACCCACTCTCATCGCTGACTCGGATTGCTGCCATGTAGCTGTAGTTGCTATAGCAACACATCATTCTGGCTCCAGCTGCAGGTGTACAAACTCCGGGGTCTCCGCCATAATCTGAGATAAAGCCACAAAAAAGAGCCGCTTGGCACGTCCGTTTAAGCATGATTTTATACGACAGCAGGCTCTCGCGCTCATGTTTTACCACTTCAACCCCCCCCCCCCCGCTGAGTAGGTCAAACTAACTTTTTTTTAAATTCATGGCTCCGATTGCTTCACAGATATTGAGCTAAGCCAGTGTGAGTGAAGGACTGCACCAAAGTGCCAGGGAGCACAAAAGCAACAGTACACTGAACACTGGGACAGAGAGTCTGACTACATTTATTCTAGTTTGGGTCAAGATAAATGAAAAATGGTTGGTTGGTTCTAGTTTTGATGATATGGCACAATGCTACCAAGACCAAAAGTTCTTAATTGAAAGCAGAAATGACTATCATACATTTTGACCTTTGGGGAAAAAATGACCTAAAATAGCCACTCTTTCTGAACTAGCCATCTAGTTTTGATTAAATTGGACTCTCCTGAATAATCAAAGTATGAAAGTCAAATTAAAATGAAATTATGATTTTGACCCTTTGACCTCAATTCTGACCTTGGACCTTGACCTTCTGGGAAATGTCTGGGAAACTCAGAAATGCTTGGAGAGTATATTTTTGAAGTCGTTTTAAACCATACTCAATTATTCATGCACCAGTGAAATGCTTTCAACATTTGCATTTCCTCTGCTCGAGCCCTACATTGTTAAATGATAAAACGGGTTTGGTAGTGGAGACCATCATAGACAAGTAGACACATGACGAGACCAGCATGTCTACATGTCATTATTTAATGGTTCACAATAAGTCTCTGTATACTTTTATCACTTGTTACATAATGGAGGAAAACTGCATTACTGTGTAGAGTGGCCACACACTGATCATCAGAACAAGGAAGAGAGATGCCTCAAGTGACTTGTAATGTGGTGTGGTTGTTAATACCGTTTCAAAAACTGCTGGTTACGAGGATTTTCCCACACAGCCATCTGTAGAGTGTACAGAGAACGGTCCAGAAGAGAAAACATGCAGTTCTCTGGGTAAAAATACCTTGTTGATACCAGAGGAGACAGCTTTGAACTAATAGGAAGGCAACAATAACTTACATGATCACTCCTTACAACTGAGGTATGCAGAAGAGCATCTCCAGACCCATGGGCTATAGCAGAAGACCACATCAGGTACAATAAGAAAGAAATTAAATTGGAAAAACATGTAATAAGTCAGTTTCTGACATGTGACTTGGATGATGGGGTCAGTATCAGTGTAAACACGAAAGCTTGGATCCACCCTGCCTTGTTTCAATCATTAATCACTGGCTCACCTGCACATCAGAAGCCTATTTGGCCAGGATACTGGAAACTGGAACAAATCTCAGTCCATTTACTACCAAGATTTACCCAGTAAAGTCAGCAGTAGGCTCTTCCGCATAGATGATACAGCTAGCAAACAACTTAACATAGAGAAACTGGTGAAATATGCAGGTCAGAAGTAAGAAACCTTTAGTGAACATCATTTTATTTATTCTCTATAAACAAATAGTCAACATGAGCTACTCAATCCAAAAGAAAAAACACAAAATAAGTTCAAGCTTGCTTTAACAGTTTCTTGAAGACAAAGTCTGCGATTATAATGTACAAGTTATCCAAAGAGCTTTTTAATCACAGCACAAAACAAGTTAACAAAGAAAATAAGTACTTTCAAATATGAGCTCTTTAAGTCAACACTGGATGCAGTTTTTACACATTCCTATAAAAACTGCAACAGGAAACCAGCGTTTAATGAGTCATTGGGTCCTTCTGAATCACCAATCTGGGGTGCTATAAACATCTAATACACCCAGATATTCAGCACATGCTGGTTCGGTTAAACAAATACGTTTTTTTACAGCACGAGTAAAGAAGTCGACATGGGATAGGATTTAAAATTAAGGACTGTACATAATTGCAGGGTGTGCCTCAAGCAAGGAGACGAACAGTCTTTCCAGTGACTGTCAAGTAATCCTCGTCAGCCAGAGCTCGCAACGCCTCGTCGAACAGCTCCTTAGTAATCGCCTGCAAACGGGGCAAGACAGGAGGAAGCCATTAGAGAGGAAGTGATGCAAAAGTGCAGCAAATACTCAGAGAGTGCAAACGTGTCGACGGCTACTCTGGCTGAATTTTGTGATATTTCAGAGGATACGGAGAAATGTTAGAGCTTAGCTTTTGTTCAGTCTAATGAGGAACGAGTGCCATGCTACAGCCATAGCGATCGCCATCTGAAGAGCTGAAATCAAACTGATATTTGAGCTTTGACTTCATGCTGGCTTAATAAAAATAAAGATTTAAAAGACTCACAGTTTCAGACTGTCCTCTGAGGTCATCGAGCAGCTGCTGGTATTTCATGGCTGGCGTCTTCCCTTTGGCCTGGATCAGCTTCTTCAGGGCCTGGGCTACCTCCTCCTTGCGCTTGCGTGCTGTGGCGCTCATGCCTGTAATCAAGCAAAGAACAATGCATTGAAATGCAACTGCAGGACTGAACCTAGAGGTTATTTGCATAATTAATCTGGGGTTAAAAAGTTGTCCTATAAAGAGGCCGGAAAAGCCCAAGTGGCACCTTCACAATGGAGAAAATGGAACTAGTATTTCAAAGCAAGGCCATTGTAAAATGAGCCTGACCCTCATAAAGTGCATCTTTAATTTCTCATGTCAGCACCTTTAGAAATACATTCACTGTCTTCCGTACCTGTTGTCAGAATAGAGATGTCTACAAATCCTGTTCTAGGATCTGTGGCCGACTGTTTCAAGGCCTCTCGGTGCAGCCGCTTGGCCTCCTCCACGTCAATGGTCTCCACTTTCTCGGAGAAGCGTACCTTGGCGTGGGCCTCTGCCAAGCGGATCAGGGACTCCAGCTGTCTGGGGTAGGCGGACACCATCCCACGGCCGCTGCCTATCTTTCTCATGTCAACATAGGCCTGCGGATGAACGTAAACAAGGTCAGCTACATAGAACTCTAAGAATTGACTAAAATGTTTGCTAAAAGGGTTAAATTAAGCCACAGAGTTTCCACAGACCTCAATGAGGGCCTGGCTGGCTTCTTCGCTCAGTCTTGGGTTGATGTACGTTCGCGCGTACGCGATGTAGTCCTTCAGCACGGCCATGTCCAGGAACTCTTCCTCCATCTGCTCCTCGGTCTGGTAGTAGAGAGACACCAGGTGGTGAGCCAGCCTGCGGTCGTAAGCCTCATCCTGGGGATCCAGCATCAGGAAAATGAGGTCGAATCTGACGGCGCAACAAACACAAAGTTACGTTTAGTTTGCAACACAGCAACATGTGGATCGGTGCATCGGGAGTTTCAATGCAGTGATGTTCACCTGGACAGGAGAGTGTGAGGCAGCTGGATGTTCTCGATTGTGGTCTTTTTGGGGTTCCACTGGGATTCCACTGGGTTGGCAGCAGCCAGCACGGCGGTGCGGGCGTTCAGCTGGCAGATGATTCCAGCCTGAGGGCACGAAAACACAAACGCCGTGAGACCGAAAGCTCCTTCCGTTTGCGTACTTCCAAACGATTACGTATTAAACGTGGTGACATATACCTTTGCAATGGAGAGGGTCTGCTGCTCCATGACCTCGTGCAGCACGGAGCGCGTGTTGTCGCTCATCTTGTCGAACTCGTCGATGCAGCAGATGCCGTTGTCGCTCAGGACCAGCGCGCCGGTCTGCAGCACCAGCTGCCTGGTCTCTGGGTCCTTCATCACATAGGCGGTCAGACCCACAGCGCTGGAGCCCTTTCCTGACGTGTACTGGCCGCGGGGCACCAGGTTGTAGACGTACTGCAGCAGCTGGGACTTGCTGGTGCCGGGGTCTCCGCAAAGCAGGATGTTCACCTCGGCACGGAAGTTCCCGCGGCCGGTCTGACTGAAGTCCTTTCGAGTGCCCCCAAACAGCTGGAGCAAGATGCCCTGGTACCAGGAGACGGAGAAAGAGACACAATCGAATCACAACTTTAATCTAAATTCATCTTCAACCAAAACTTTTATTAGGGCATTTCTGCATTTCACCTCTGCTTAAAATGTTCTTTTTTTAAAAGCTGCAGCAGAGTGACCGATATGCAGGAAAGAGGGCGTGGCTGTTGTGGGCCTTTTTGGCTATGTGATAGCCAAGTGTTTCCACCTTAACAAGTAGCCTTTGGTCTTACCTTTTTGATGTCTTCATGTTCGTAGATGCTCGGTGCAAGGGCAGAGGAGAGGCGTTCGTAGACGTCCGGCTTGGCTGCGAGCTCCTTCAGGGTCTGCACGCGGTCTTCGGTGAAGAGCTTCTGCTCGGCCTCTTCGTCCAAACCGTGCAGGCGCTTTTCGTCTGTCTTGCGGAAGTGGATGGCATCTATGTGAGTCTTGTAAACCGACTTCACGTTGCTCTGGCGTGGGTTAACGCGCATTGGGACGGCTCTGTAGATACCTGCACAGATGACAAAGGCTGTTAGTGATCCGACCACAACGTGACCTTCAACGACCACCTTGCAAATTTTTTTTTTTAAAAATGCTTTAATTTCATGCCAAACACTTTAAATCCACCTGATGACTTTCTGCAGCCAGGAGCTGCCCCCTGCTGGTCATTAGAAATATTGCAGCTCAGCTCTTGCTTCCATTTTCAGCCCCATCTTTTACTCTTCATACAGGTCATCATGAAATTAATATTATCAAGATATTAAAGAAATCTCACCAGTGATGTTCACCCTGTCTCCTGGCTGCACTTTGTCAACTAGATCGTTGTGAGCGTAAACGATAGTCGTGTGAGGCGTCTGACCGGCCGGCATGTCTTCGGGAGATTCCTGAATTTTTATCTGTTGCGAAAGGAAGAACGGTAAACAAACAGTCGCCATGACCTCCGCAGCAACACATCGGCGATTACCATCCGTGTATTCTGAGATAAGGTGTCGCTGACTATGAGCAAACTCTCACCATCTGTTTGTCTGAGAAGACAGAGCGATTGTGAATCAACGCCAGGCTGTGGGTGGTGTTGCAGTGGCGACACACAGCCGGCTCGGCGATGCGCCCGCGATCCACCTCCACGCGGGTGCTGTAGGCGCACACCTGGCACTGGAAGAACGCCTCCTGCATCTCAGGGATGAGCTGCGAGGTGCGGATCACCATGCCGCTGATGGTGATCAGCTGATCGATGTCTGTGGAAGAAACACAGAAGTTGACACCTCACTGTTTACAAAAAACAGAAGACAACATGGGTCCCGTAACACGTGTGACGTCAGTTCAAACCTTCTGGGTTCAGGCTCCTCATGCTTTTGGTTTTCACGGCGTTGTAGGGGCGTACTTGGATCTGATACTCAAGGAAAGAGTCGGGGAAACGCTCGAAGAAAAGCTCGTTGACCGCCATGTCAAAAGTTGGGATGACTTCCTGAAAACGACATAGTTAACTCCATTAATACGCAGCCAAATTCCACAGAATTTCTTCCACGGAAACAGGGAACGATTTAATCTTTAACAGAGTGCAGATGCCAGTGGTCCTGTGGATAAAGTGACTAATAATATTATAGATGGATATAATAAAAATGTAAATAAACCCCTCATAGAACAAAAAGTAAAATTTGCTTCTGTATTTGTCTTTGGATTCATTCACCTATCCATTTGTTTTCTATATAACCTTGTTTGCGTCACATTACACATCACTTCTCCCTTTGCATTTGCATCCACTTATTTTAGTTTTATTTATTCAAGACATCACCGTATGGCATTACTTCATTATAAAAATCAGAAGGCCGCCATTTCACTCATCAGGGGCTCAAGGTTTCATCCTCTGTTTAATCCGTACTCACGAATACACCTAATGACGTAATAAAAACAACAGCAATGAAAAAAAATAAACAAATGATGGCAGATGAAGCGAGCTTTACCTGTGGGTAGCAGGTGAGCTGTCTGTAAAGTTCTGCATCAAAGGACTGCACGTGGCGGCAGTTCACGTTCATCACAGGATCGCCGACGACGCTGATCTGTGGGACGAGAGGAGAAACATTGATATTACGTCTTTGAATGCAATCCCGCGCAACCGCCTCCTCCTGTATTGTCTCATTTCTTGGCTGTTGTTCATCATTCAGAAACACCATCGTGCAGTGCGAGTCTGACTTAAAAACGTTTGGAGCAGCAAACAATAAAAATTGCACCTCCTCCAGCTTCTGCATGTATAACGGCTCGTTCAGGTCCAGACCAGCGTTCTCATCTTCAGTGGAGGTCGGGTCAACAAACCTCTGGAGAAACCTCTGGAAGCAGCGAAACGCAAAGCATGCCGATGTTAACTCATGGACTCCCTACAGGACATTTATTATGGGATCTAGCTGACTCGGCTTCATACCTGAAACTTTTCCTTGCAGGTGCCGACATTCACATCAGTCCCCCAGATCACCAGCCTCTGCCCGGCGTTCGACTCGCTGGCCACGGCGCCATCTGCGCTCGGCTGAGAGAAGATAGCGAATAGTTAACTTCTGAGGGTTCAGGCTTCATGTGAGCTCAATACATGACAAACACAAGGTTACTGACCGGCTCAGAGTGAAGATCAACTTGGGGAGCCTTCCTGACTGATCCCAGATCAGGACGCTGCCTGGCTGGTGTGCCCCGCACTCCGCTCCGTGGGGTTCCCTCAATCCTGGAGCTGGGAGTCCCGTACATCAAGGGGGAGCTCATGTCCACCTCGTTAGGAGGCACTGTTAAAAGGAGGCAGATTTATAAAACAATTTAAGAATCCAAACTTGAGTCCACAAGACCACAACAACTCAAACATGTCATACCTGAAGGTCGGGGGCTGGAGAGCAGAGACGTGTCCTGGGGTGCTGCAGGACTGAGAATGTCCGTGGCTGGGGAGGTGGGCATCGGCATCAGGTCCCCGGTGGAGGAGTCCTGACCTCTGCGCCGCTGAGAGGGAGGCGAGGTGGGGTCCTCACTGCTGGCTAAAATCGCACAGACACGAAGAAAAGTAGGCAACGGTCATCATACAATCACAGGAGGTCCATATGCAAAAGGATGGAGCAGGTGGGGAACTTACGTGTAGGTGGATTGGTGTTCCTTCCACGCTTACGGCCACCAGGGGTTGAAGCTGGAGAAGACATTGCTGCTGGGAAATCAACAAAAGGTGACACTCAGTAACGGAAATGTAATAACACTTACATACTGTCGCTCTGGCTGTAGGACATCACTGATGGCTTCAAGTTTGACTGAGCATTTAGAAAACTGACATTCACATATGTGGCTGGCTGAAAAACTTTAACTATTTCCTTTTTGTTTTATTAGATCTTTTTTCAGTTTTGTGGAGAAAATGACATGAGATGGATATAAACTGAGCAGCCTGCCTTTCGCTGCTTCGTTAACAGCCCGGTTACATTTACATGCAATGAGGTAATATTTGATGTAGCACAAATAACCTTGTGTAACAATTAGTCCAAGGTTGGGGCATGAAACAAACCAACTGTTTTTCCTTACATTTGGTACTTGGATCTATGTTATGAATGCGTGCTTGAATCGCTTCCAGATATCAGTCAAACAGCACGAAAAGTTCACTTAACTATACAAACAACACTTCCGGCGCGCTGATGTGCTACACTGCGTGTCTTTTTTAGATGTTTTGAAGTGTCTTATTTTCACTAAAGCACTAACTGCATTAAACCCTCGACCTCCATTTGACATGTGGCTGCAGAGCACACAATAAGCTGATCCTCGACTGCGACGATTTAACATTAAACGTCAGCGTAAAACAACAAAACACCTTCGTGCACGTTTAAGTCAACCTGATTAACGTGTCACGCTCTCACGAAACCACCAAAACTACAGATGTAATAAGCTAAAAAATATCATTATATACGTCTCTTCTTACCTCTTCTTGTGTATACGTCCGAGCGGAGAAGATGTGGCGCGAAACTGCGGGTGACGTTATTTTCGCGGGGAACTTTGGGCCAATGAGAGGCTGGGATTGACTTTCTTTTCTTTCCGGTCGATCCCTTCACCGAAAAAGGGGGGTTCTTGTTCAGCGTTTACTTATCCGGCTTCAGTTTAGCATCTTGTAGACTCAATAAACAAACAGATTAAATAGGAAATAAATAAATAAATTTACTTTTAATTTTTGATATGTCAAATACGATCTGCGTTTCCTGTGCGCTCATGTGCTCCATCAAACCCTCAATCGATTTGGTTTGGCCCAGCAGTAAGAGACTTTTTTTTTGCCCCTGCCCTAATCTTTATTGTAACGATGCAAACGACACGCAAGTGTGAAACCGCCTCCCAAATACTAAATGACAGCAAATCCGTGACAGGCTACGGATGTAAAGATGTAACATTTGAATTAATACAACAGCAGAAGCTAACCGGGAAGTACTATTCACCCTCTTTTCCTACTCTACATGTAGGATGTATGTTCACCCGGTTATGTTACAGCGGTGGTTGTAGTGGTTTCACTACAGGTAGAGGTACTCATGTATGCCAGTGGGTGAGAAGAAACAGCTCTCAGTATGATGAGGTCCAGCGCATCCCATATTTCTGTGTTCACAGTAATGCACAGAAGTTTGTGTACACTCATTGTGGCCATGACTGTCATGATGATTTGGGGGTTTTATTGATTTCTTTAACTGATTTTTTCCCCCTGTGTTGAATGATTGTACAGCACAACTCTTTAATGGCTCCACATGCAATCACTTAAATCTTTTTATAACTGGTGCTGAAGGTTCTGCAGTGTCTTTTGACTCAACAAGGAAAGGGTGTATTAATTTCCCATTGTCGATTATGATCGACTATAAGTAGTTCATCTCTCCCAGCATTAAATTGATTTATTTAACAGCACTCATTGGATTGACCAATACTCAGAACAATAGGAAAGTCCAAGGAACTCAGTGAAAATCCAAGAATGAGATTTGCAGATTTCCACAAGTTGTGAAGGCTTATTGGAGCCATTTCCAAACAACTGCAGATTCCAGGGTCATCAGTTCAAACTATTGTAAATAAGTATGTGTTATTCAGATGTGTCAGTTCACCAAGGTCTAGAAGAAAACCCTTAATTGTCACCCCCAGATTACAGGAAATTGGTTAAGATTTTCAGGAACAACCCAGAAACCACTAAACGTCAAGCCTGCCAGCATTACTGCCCACAGTGAAGAGATTTTTACATCAGCATCAGAGACAATGCTGACCAACAGAGAATCATTGATGGCTACCAAAAGCATCTGGGTGAGATGCAACTTGACATTTGACCAAATATTAGTAGGGCTGTATAGTATATCTGAGTCTGTATATATACATTGGACCCTGGAAAATGAACAACTCAGAAATCATTAAAAAACTCAAATTCACCATGACATCAATGCCCATGATGAGCATGTGCAAACTTCTGACCACAGTTGAGACTCGTGGATGTAGAGAAGGAGGAAATGCAGAGGTTCGGCGTGACAGAGGAAGATGCTAGGGACAGGGGGAGATGGAGGCTGATGATTCACCGTGGTGACCCCTAAAGGGAGCAGCAAAAAAAAGAGAAGCCTAAAAATAATTTGAATAATTTTACATGAGTTTAATACATTAAGTCATGTCATATAAAACCAACGACTACAAAGCATCTGCACTTTTTGAGCTGGTTAAGCAAGTTTATGGCTTTGATCATATTAGCACTCTCACCTGTATCCTCTCCATGAAGCACAGATTCAGATGCATTCACGTAGCTTTGATCTGCTTCACCCACAGTGAAACAGGTGGTGTACTCTGCACTGAATCAGCTCCACCCTGACCAAGGAGAGGCAGAACTCCATTCTTCAGAGACATGCCCCACCCTCTGGTTTGTACAACATGCAGCAAAATAACGACCCCAGAAACACCTCAAACTCTACGAGAAGTACTTGCACACTAAAGTGTAAAGTTGAGGATTTTGCTCCACAATCACCTGAACAAAACAAAGTTTCACTCACAATTTCAGAGCTTTGAACCCCACTCTTCCCCCTTTCAAAAGAATCCTGAACAGAGATATTTGAAAAGTAAGAGGACCAAATGTTTGTCCAACTTCAAGAATGACTTTGCCACCTACAATACTATGTAAACCTCTCAAGTCATCTCTTTTTTTCCCCTCCAAGGATCCAAACATGTGGTCTGGAGCAGCATTTCTCCAGGCTTTCTGGAAGTCAGCGAAGGTTTTTCTTTGTATTTGGGCTACTTTTTCACTTATTCTCAGTAATCCCGGGTTTGAGGTTCACCTCATTTTGAGTCAAGTTATCGTACATCATGACCACAGTTTGCTCATTGGAGATGCCATTCCTGTGGACAATCTGGTAGGGATGGTAAGCACTGGTCGGCGCCTGTAGTTGTACCAGCTGTTTGAGTTGGCCACTGCTTTGCGGTGCCTTCCTCCTGGGTGGGAAACCCATTAACAAGCCCAAAAGTAAGACAGAGCAGAATAGGACAGACCAACACATCTCCTTGCCTTCTGTGGTATTCGTTTTCTAAAACAACACAGGTGGCTCTGGCTCAGGTGGTAGAATGGGTCATTTACCTCTCGGAAGGCTGGTAAATCAATCCCTGCCTTCTCCATCCTGCAGATACTGAACCTCAAGCTGCCCCCAACAACATTCACATTTTCCAACATTCACAAACACACTCACACTGGGTGTGTTTGTGAATGTTGGAAAGTGCTCATGTATAGATAAAAGGGCTGTATGAATGTGGGTGTGGTTGGGTGAATGCGAGTTGCAATTGAAAATGTTTTGATCGCTCAACTGAGTAGGAAGGTGCTATAAAACTACCACCCCATTTATCATTTAAGTCCAGTCTTTGTACCTGAACATTTTCAGAGGAATGCTTTTTGTTTGTTTGTCTGTTAAGCGTCTTCACACTGATCTATGAATCATTCATGCGTGGAAAAAAAACCCTAATTCAAGAGATGAATGAGTGTCGTGCCTACATATAACAGACAACTTAGTAAAGATTAAATTTTCATTTGTATCTTTAAGCACTTTGTTAAAAGTAGCTTGTCTAATTTCTTCCCATTTGTTTGAATTAATCTATGAAAAATAACATAGCTTGACAATGTGATTCATAAAGAACTATAAGCTGAAAGCCCTGCGGTGTGCAATGCGTCCTTCAAAAAATCTGAGGAAACTGGATGAGTGGAGGACAAAAGAAGAAATGGAAGGCCTAAGGAATATCTATATCAGGTGAAGAGTTTCTCAAAGTTAAGTCCTGAAATAGAGAAAAAGACCTAACACAGGACCTGAGAGATCCAGCTCTTCAGTTGATCCATCTACTGTTCACTGATGGCTCGTCAGAAGCTTTCTCAGAAGCCATTCTTGAGGAAGGGAAACGGGGAGAAAAGGCTGAGGTATGCCAAAATACACAAGAACTGGACTGAAAATCAGAGGCGACGGGTTGTTCAAGTAGATGCAGCAAATATTAGCAAATATTAAAGATTTGTTTCAAATCATCAGTAGAGGTCAGCAGAGAGCTACAAGACTGAGTCTCTGCAGTTATCTGTAAAACACAGTGGAGGCTCTTTCAGTCAGTGGTGTTGGAAATCTTGTGAAAAGTGACAGAATTATCAACGTAGAAAATTTCTGTCAGATTTTGATCCACCATACAACAACATCTGGCAAGCACCTGATTAGCAACGGCTTGATTTTCATCATTACCCTAATGATCCCAAACACACTCCCAATGCAGTAAAAACATAGCTCACAGACAAACACACAAGGAAACACTATCAGTCATGGACTGGCCTTCCCAGAACCTGGACCTCAACATCATTGAAGCAGTGTGGGATCATCTCAACAGAGGACAGAACAGAAGTCAGCCAACATCCAAAGAAGAGCTTTGAATGTCCTCCAGGAAGCCTGGAGAACTATACCCGAAAGCCAACCAAGAGAGTTCAGCTGTGTTGAGGAATAAAGGTGGTGATACTAAATGTCGACTTTCAAGCCTGTTAGAATTGTACAAACTTTGTTTTTTCTTATATGCTGTATTCCATTTATGCTTGCACGTTTCTGTAAAGTACCACAAGTGTGATTTCCCATTTTCCTAGCAAACTATGAAGAAGTGAGGAGAGACTCAATACTTTTTCACAATTCCTGTTAAATCCAGAATCTAATTTAAAATCCCTCTCCTCACATACATCCTCTTTAAGAATCAGAGCCCATCTTATCTTAGAGATCTCATGGTACTGAATCACCAATAGAGCTCTTTGTTCTCACGCTGCTGGCTCACTTGTTCCTAGGATATTCAAAAGTAGAATGGGAGGCAGAGCCTTCCGGTTTCAGGCCCCTCTTCTATGGAAGAGGGGCCAAAATCCCAGTTTGGATTTGGCCTCTCTGCTTTTAAGATTAGGCTTACAAATTTTCTTTGATAAAGCATATAGTTAGGGCTGGATCAAGTGATCCCGAATCCTCCCTTAGTTATGTTGTAATGGGTTTAGACCACTGGGAGCTTCCCATAATGCACTGAATATTCCTTCGTCACTCACCTTTTTCACTCACTATGTGTTTACACACTACTCTGCATTTACTCATTAGTTATTATCAATCTCTGTCACTCTTCTACAGCATATCTTTTATCCTGTCTCCCTGCCGTTAAAAGGGAGTTTTTCCTTCCCACTGTTGCCAAGTGCTTGCTCATCAGATTACTTGTGTATTATTATGGGTTCTTTATCTTACAATATAAAGCACCATGAAAGCACTGTTTCTGGGACTAATAAGAGTGTGTGAGGGTGACAATAAGTGTTACTTAAAATATCTGCAGGTGCAAACGGGGACCAGCGTGTGGCACTGTTTCCATTTCAGAAAGGCCAATGAAAGAGGACAAATACTGCAAACTTCCGAAGCGGAAAACATTGGAACAATTCCCAGAAGTATCGCAGTAGATATTTGATTTATGGATAATATTCAAAATATATCTATATATGTAGAGACAGTTGAAAAAAAAAAAAGCTTTAAAAGTTTCGGCACATCTAATTCGAGGCTTTCTCGTTCACTATAAGAGCTGAATGAGTGCTTTACAATGTAAAACTATTTGAAGCATGTTTAGCTCCAAACCAGCGCTGACTCTGAGCGCTGCTGGGAACTGGTTTGTGTCAGAAAGTTGACTCAACTTTTGAAAAGTGATTAGAGACGTGTGCTCCCCCTTGTAGTTTCAAATAATTGTTACATGAGTTGCCACACATCTTTATGATGTAACAGCATATAACTACTGCCACTGCAGATTGTGAATGAATGTCTGTAGGATAAATGGGTGTAAGGAAGGCAGCCTGTGGCCTTCGGTTTCTGCTGGTTTCCCCTCCTCTATAACACCTTTTGTTAACTTGATCCCAGAATCGAAACTTAATCGCAAATTAGAAATGACGTGATATAAAAACTGAACTATGAATCTGAACTATTATGAAAGTCTATTTAAAGCTAACTAGAGAAAAATAGGACTGTAAGATTGTTTGTTTCAGTGAAATTTCTCCCACTTTTACACTGTTATTACCTATTATTAAACTACCCAACATTATAAATAGTAGCTAAACTGAGCTTTACTATAAAAATAAAGCATCGATTAAGAATCCAATCATACATGATATTAATATTGATATTATGTATTGTTACTTTCATTAAATACTTTAATTACAGTGTCCGGGTACTTGCAGTATGTTTTAACATGCTATGGAGTATTTTTCTTGCTTCTTATACTTCAGTAATATTCTGAGCACTTCCTGCGCCACTTTTTATCTCTGCTGTGAAATGAGTGCTGGTCCCAAACAGCCAGAGCCGAGCCTTCACTATGTAAACAACTCTGCACCATTCATACATCATAGTAAGAAGTGGGTGGCACGAGCAGCACGCCCCTCGCTCCTCAAATGGGAAGTTACGGTGCACCACGTGACAGCCTTCTGGACTTGACTGGCTCGTGAAAGGGCGGCGTGTGTGACGTCAACTGGTGCAGACGATACAAAACACTGCGCGAAAGTAGAGCCGCTTCAGAGAAGTGACAAGAGGTGTGTTAGGGTTGAAAGGGACGGGAGCCTGACAGTCAGCACCCAGGGATAAAAAGCCAAAAAGTTTTTTAATATCGCAAAAAGGGAGAAAAGCGCCTGCGCAGAAAGAGAAGCCGCAGCAGGATTATCGCGCTGCAGAGCTGTCACACCTGAGGGGTATCTCTATAAGAAAAAAGTTTATTTTCTCTCTAAAACCCACGTGGGACAAGTCAGCAGGGTTCATGTGTGACATATACAGCCTGGACTCGCACTGCGTGTCTCCACAATGCAACATGAGCTGGTCCATGGAGCCTGCTAACTTCTACGACAGCACCAAGCTGGGGGGTCCGCAGCAGGGGGTCTGCAAGCCGGGCAACAGGAGTGACGGCCCGGCGGAGGACGGCACCATGGTGGAGCTGAGCACCACCCCCGCCATGTACGACGACGAAAGCGCCATCGACTTCAGCCAGTACATCGAGTCCATGACAACCGTGCCAAACTTGGAGCTGTGCAACGATGAGCTCTTCCTCGACCTGTTCAACACCGTCAAGCAGGAGAAGGCGGATTTCCACAACATGCAAAGCTCCGGTCTGCCCGGTGGCATGCAGCAGCTGTCAAACGCCTACACAGCAGAGAGGAAGACGGACGGCGCGCTGGGGAAGAGCGCCTTCAGCGCACCCATCAAGCAAGAGTCCGATTGGAGTGACAGCGACATGTCTTCATCCCTGCCTTCCCAGATCGAGACCTGCGCGCAGACCTCCGTCAGCCTCCCCACGGGGCAACCGACCCCGCCGACCACCCCGGAGCCAGTCTCCGCCGTCAGCTCGGCCAAATCCTCGCCGCGTAAGCTGGGCAGGGAAAGGGGGAAGAAGGCGGTGGACAGGTTCAGCTTGGAGTACCGACAGAGGCGAGAGAGGAATAACATTGCAGTGAGGAAAAGCAGGGACAAAGCCAAAAGGCGCAACATTGAGATGCAGCAGAAGCTGATTGAACTGAGCGCCGAGAACGACAGGCTTCACAAAACCATCGAGCAGCTAACTAGAGAACTCACCGGCCTCAGAGAGTTCTTCAAGCAGATGCCCAGCTCCAGCTTTGCGGGCTCCACGAGTGCAGAGAGCCGGTGACAAATTCTCGAACTGCTTTGAACTGAACTTTCAAGAGACATACCTCAACAGACACTTGTTTTTTGTTTTTCTTACCATCTGTACCAGATGTATTAAGCTTACCATAATGGCACTGGAAAATATGATGCTGCCATATTTTTGTGGGATTTTTCCCCTGTATTAAATTATTTTACCACTGCATTTATGTGTTGTTATACCTGATATGGTACCTTTTTTTTTTTATAATTCCAAACTTTCTATAAGAGCCAGAGCATGATCTTTTATATAGTTTGTATGAAACCTTGAAAAGTTTGTTTTTGTTATCTGTAATAAAAACATTGCTGGAAAAATTACAGAACTGCCTGGTCTGTGGGTAATCTTTGTGTATCATGATTTATGCTTGAGGAAACTGACACAAGAAGTGCAACAGGAAACAGAAAGTAAGGTCAGCAAAAATGAGCCTTTTATTGACACAAAGCGAGTTAATCTTAAACACAGAAAGGATGAAAAAGTTTTAAAAAAGACAACATTTAAACCCAGAAATCTGAAGTTAATGAACCCACGTGGGCTCCTTTTGACAGCCTGCATGCCACTGCTCTACCCTTGGGCTGTCAACCCCTGGCTGGTTAGATCACATATCATTAACACAAACAGGACCTTGTCTCTTCACAGCCTGTTCCCTTCAGCAGAGCCTCAAGCTGTCAGGGGGAGGCCTTCAGAGGGAGGGAGGAGGATAAACTGGCTCGGACCGAGGCCCAGCGTGCAGATCCTTGGAGCCAGCTGAAGCCTGAGGATTGATCTCATTAGTTCCTTGCCCTGACAGCCTCAGAGGCAGATTTCTTCCAGGCCCATCCACAGGGCAGGCTTCCTAGTGATGACTCGGACATAAACGGGGATGGGGCCCACCTCTTTTCCCAACACGGCCTCCACATCGTATCCTGGGAACTGAAACAGCGAGGTTAAATCACTTGGCAGTGTTAGAGCGTTCAGAAAGCAATCAACACTTAAAATAGCTCCCTCCTATATCTCCCATACATATAAAAAAAAAAAGTTTGACAGTAATATGCAAGCATCCTTAAGCCCCCTGACCTCTGCACTCTGGCTCAGCAGTAATTCTAGTGATCTAAGTCTGAAAGCGCACATTGCATTTGTATGTTAAAAATAGCTCCAACAGCACCAGTGGGTTCTTGAGGTTAGTAAAAGCCAAAAAATGATAATCAGGCCGGGAAAAAGAGTGTGTCAATATTTTGGAAACCAATTCCTTCAAACATATCAATGAACAGCACGTTTTTTGTTTTGTTTTTTTCACCTCAGCAGAGAAAACTTAATGCTGACTCATGACATATTGACAAAAGATCAATGCGCTCTTCAGATGAGCTCAGAGTTATGTAACAGCTTGATAAGCACACCTACCTCACCCCCTTCCACCTCTGCGGCATTCAGGATGGTCATGATCGTCCTCTGCTGCAGCTGATTTAAAAAAAAAAAAAAAAAGAAGACGTGGACACAGTAATGACTTTTTAATCATCACCTCAGTGCAGTAAATCCAAAACCAATGCTGCACCAGGGAACTGTGCCCTCCGCTTAGTGACAGCTCTCAAGGGTTAATGTATCAGCCGTTCGATAAGAACAACTCTGATAACTTTATCAGTTTGGCTTGCTTAGCTTTCTGATTGCAAAGTCACACACCAGCCTTTCCACAATAAAATATCTTTATGCAGATGTGCTCAGCCTTTAACTGTGCAGAATGTGGTTTTTATCTTTATGAGTCTTGCTGTAAAAGAAGACCAAGGCAGCGCGGGATGATCCACTGTCCTCAAGGATGGACACCTGATCTATTTTAAATTCTGTTATTTAATTTTTTTTTTTTAAAGTGTTGCTTAAATCAACAGCTCAGCACCTAAAACATCCATTCATTTATCTTCTTATCGCTGTCACACCTGTGTAGTCAATATGAGGCTAGGCTAGATTAACTTTTCACTTGTTTGTGCAGTGCAAATAGCTACCCGTCTCTGTCCAAAGGACCTTTCTGATTATATTTTGTGCACGTGTAGCTCAGTTTTTCTGTACTTTGAAGGTCCAGCTAAGGTTGGGCATTGCAAAGTAGCTTGGGCTACAAATGCTGCGGTTTGTGGCATGGTTCAGGAGACTAATTAAGACTTTATATCTGATGATCTGCTGTTCAGAGAATAAGAGAAGTCACTACGTGTGTCATTACGCAGACTTGGACAAAAAGTGACACCAATTTTCACATTAAAAAAAGTGTTTCTGCGATAAGTGGTCATAAATGTTTCTAATTTCTAATCTGGCAATCGGATGAGGAAGTGCTTTCAGTATCAGATTTAATATGACTGCTGTTGTAGCTCTGTTGCTTTCATAGCATTAAAGAACATAACAGACAAAAAGTTGAGGAAGTGGCCGTCTTATGGTGGGCAACAACAACTGCTGACTGCTACAGAGGGACTTTTCTGTTGGGGGACTGAATTTCTCCTTTTTGAAAGACCTCATATTACAGATATTGACCAGAAAGTTACTGTCCCAACCCAGAAGAACCGTAGCACATCATTCCCTGTAAAATACTGAACTGTCTTTTCAAATCTCAGGTTTGTGTGGACTGAACAGACCAGATAATCTGTCTAAATCAGTGGCCTGGTAGGTGGATTCACTTACGACTCAACCTCCTTGCAACTAGTTAAAACTCATAGTTGCCTGGCGACTGCATTACATTTTTTTTCCTGTTGGAGACCGATTTCAAGTGGTGCAGCCAACTACTCCTTGGCCATTGCATGCAATTCATTTGTGGTAATACGATCATTAACTGTGATAAACAACTGAAAGATGCAAATCCGTTGATGTCTACGTACACAGAAATTCACATAACTACTTAAAACTAATACAAAATATTTACAAATAACTGACTGTAAAATGACATGAGTGCTTGTTAACCTGCTATAAAATAAGACAACCAGAGTACAACCAGTTGGCAGCCAGCTGAGTCAAGTCCCCAACTGCAAAGAAGATGAGTTGCAGACAAACTGTGTTCATTGATGTGCACCAACTCAAATTTATTGCAACATGCTGGCAGTCAGTGTTTATAAATTAGCAATTATTAGCAAACCTTCGCCAATCTGTGTAGGAGTGACTGCAGTCAGTGCGAGTCAAAATTGTGATTGTTTTGAGACAGGTTGCCTCCCACCAGGCGATCTGTGCAATCGCCTTGCAGTCGAAAGGTTGCTGGTATTGCAATATGCATTGGTGAGCTTAACTGGTTGTATTCTCGTTATATCTTTTTATGGCAGGGTTACCACGCACCTTTATTATTTTGCAGTTGGTTATGAGCTTCTGGCTGAAATCTGAATCGAAGCATTTGAGGTTAATCACCATATTACCACAAAGAAAGTGCACGCAGTGGCCAACTTGATCATATTCAGTTGCAAACTCACATCAGACTGAATTGGTCTTATTGTTGCTTTATCACCATCTTGAAGAACAAAAGCTGCTTTGAAGAAGAAGGCAACTGACTGTGAGTGCTTGCACACCTATCACTCTTTTCCCTTGTGTGACTGTAGCATTAGTTCAGAGCCAGGCTGATGCTAAGCTAACTGTCTTCAGGTTGTTCTGTCATGCACGAGTGGTAGTGATCTTCTTATCGAACGGGGCAAAGAAGTACAGTGCTTAACAAATTCATTAGACCACCTGTCACAAAAACAAGAAAACGCCAATGTTTTTAGAAATGTTACGGCCCTAGTAGGGCCTCTCTCTCTCCTGAGGGTGCCTGTGTGGGCGTGTCCCACTACCTCCTGCCTGAGGTGCCACCTTTCCCTCCTGTACAGCTGACTCCCATCAGCAATTAAGGGTATTTAAGCCCAGAGCAGGGTGAGCTCTGGGCCAGAGTGCCATTTTGTGTGGGTACAGCTAGTGAGCTGAGTGTTTGCGGTAGTTTCCAGCTAGTGAGCTGTGTAGTGTGTTGTCCAGCTAGTGAGCTGTGTAGTGTGTTGTCCAGCTAGTGAGCTGTGTAGTGTGGTTTCCAGCTAGTGAGCTGCGCTTTCCTTTTGACTTTTTGCTTTATTTGACCAACGCCTGTGTTTTGTTGGTGTTTTATGGTGATAACGGCTTGTCCGTCTCTTTTAGTTGACTTACTTCAATAAAACTGTTTTATTTAAACTGTTTCGCCTCCTTGACTCCTTTTTCTGACCCGGTCACTTTTGTTACTTCCCCCTCACCGCCTAGACCCCCCCCCC
Source organism: Rhamphochromis sp. 'chilingali' (assembly GCF_963969265.1). Taxonomy (NCBI): domain Eukaryota; kingdom Metazoa; phylum Chordata; class Actinopteri; order Cichliformes; family Cichlidae; genus Rhamphochromis; species Rhamphochromis sp. 'chilingali'. The sequence continues at coordinate 19,932,465 of NC_137943.1, read as the reverse complement.
AGGGGAACGTAACAAGAAATCTGTCAGAAACTCTGAGCCGGCACAGTGGACTTCTCTGAGAAGTCGAAAAATTCATCAGGGTGTGTTGATTAACCATCACAGAAACATAAAATGTGAAGAAGTAATAAACAATATATTTTTTAAATATTACACTATTCTTTTAAGTACAGCCCTGAAACACTTGGATTTCTTAAAGCCTGCGATGCTGTTCTCACCTTCACCTTCATGGTGCAGTTACTTAATAAAGAAGAAGTCAGGAAGACTTCCAGCTGAGTCTTTGTGTGCGGCTTATCCACGGCAGACTTACAAGAAACACAGTGGAACTTCTGACTGCAGAAGAACACAAATATGATGTGATACATCTGCCAGGATGACAAACATGAAGCTAGTTTGCTTAATTGTGAGGACCTACGGCCTTTCAGCTGAAAGCTCTAAGTTGTCACTTCCACAAAGATTACAGGCAGGCCACGAGTACGCCGTGCTCTCATCCACACCGACAACCACACCTGCAGACAGAAACAAAACCATTAGAAATGACAGGGGGGGACATTCATGCATGCTGCACAGCTCTGCAAGACTTTAGTTTCTGTTTTTAACCGGTTCTTTTTCATTTCTTGATATTTTTAGCCAAAGGAACAGTGATAAATGTTCGACGCACAAGTTTGAAAATGTGTGCATGCTGGTGACAGGGTGTAAGCGATAAACACATCCCTTTCAATTTTTATCTGAGATTGTCATGATAAATGCAGCAAAGACGCACTCCCTGCCTAAACATCATCACACTTGACAACCACAGTTGCAGCCCCACGACTTTGTATCCTTACACAGGATACTAAATTCAAACCTGATAATAACTTCTTGTACTTTCCATTTTGGGCCTTTTTTTTTCCACTGGTGATTTCCAGAAGGTGTGAGTGCAAGACACAAGCTTGTTTTATTTTCATTCAGCCATCTGACCAAACATGTAGAGCAACAGAGGCCAGAACACAGTGTGATTTTCGCCCTCCATGCTGACATGAAATCAGCAGATGTAGATTATTATCTGCTTGAAGCAGCTCTATAATACACCACATTTACATAATTGGAGAAAAACAAACCAAGAAAGCTTCAAAGCAAGGATGTTTAACCAAAGTAAGTGAGGTTGGTGGCAATAAATTTAATTAGTTGATATATACTTTAATTAGAACTCATACGAGTAGTTTATCATTTATGTTTCAGATGTGGCAGCTGGTGGCGATCATAACTGGTGTTAGCAAACATTATAAATCCCTAAAAGCAGCAAGACTGCTTGTGTGCACAAAAAACAATTGAGGGAAAATACCAACGTTCCCTCAAACTGTAACTCATTGTCACCAGAAGTTTAAAGCTTCGGGGGAGGCAGGCGGTTTAGTGAAAAAATGTAACAGGAATGGACAAGAATCCAGTCATTTTTCATGTTTTTGTTTGCAAAAAAATCCTTTACAATTCAACCTGAGGACAGTGACTAACAAACAGAGTGCAAACTCCTGCATCCACACCAAAGCCTCTTCTTGCGCTGTAAGCACACACTTGCCATGTTCTCCAGGAATTGAGCTAAATGGAAAAGCACGGGATCGAGTGAAAGGCAGAAGCAGACCTGTGAGAGTGCAGAGGGAGTTGGGTGTGGTCTCCAGACTCAGTGGATCCAGTCTCGCAGGCTGGGGCAGGGTCTTCGCCTGGGGCTCAGGCAGCGACTGCAAAAGTAATTCTGGCCTGTTTGTGGACTCGAGGCAACCGTCGGAGCATACCTGAATAACTGACTGCTCTGCACAGAGAAGGACACCTGGAGGTGCAAATGCCAAAAATGAAATATCACATTGAAAGAACAAGTTCTAGTCTTAAAACTGCTACTGTGGTAAAGATGTAGAAACTACCAAGTAGAAACTGCCAAGGGAAAACAGGAAGCACCGCATGCTTCTGATGGCTGATTTTACAGGTGGGCTTCAGCTGGCCATGCAGAAGTACAAAAAACAAAATATAATGTAGTGCAAGTACGGTTAGGTTCATAAGTTTCTGGGCAATGACGCGTTTTAAACTTTTCCCCTGTTCACCACCACAAAGGCTTTTAAATAAAATGCAATGTGATGTAAATAAAGCGCAGCTTTTCAGTTTTAATATGAGCGGTTAACCAAATGTATTGGAATAACTGGTCAGGAATTGCAGCCAATTTTATACTTTGTCCCCCTTAAAGGCTCAAAATTAATTCGACTCTTGGTTGACAAACAGTTTTGTGACATTTTCGACATTAGGCGAGTCCCATTTTCTAATTTTTCCACAACAAATACAAGCAGATAAAAAAGTTTTGATGATGTGACTGATAATAGAAGTAACAGGATGAACTCTGATGTTTACATATCTATACTCTCTGCTCAGATTCACAGAAAGATAATGACCCAGAGCAAACTGTAAAAGCAACCCTAAGCGTTTCTCAAGCCATCACCTGATCTCAACCCAATGAAATATGCTGTTCAGTTATAAAACTGAACGCAGAGAGACCCACAAACGAGCAGCAACTGAAGGCGGCTGCATTAAACCCCTAATAGAGCAAATGAGGAAACACAAAACTCAAAGGTCTATGGATCCATGGTTTCTATACTTCAGGAAGACACTACAAAGGATTCTCAACAAAGTATTAAAACAACCCTGATATTTAAAATTATGCTAGTTTGTAACAATTGACTTTGAGGCTATGAACATGGGTTACTATGAATACAAAAATGACTGCAATTTTGAAACAGTAATGGAAATCCCCTCAAATTAAAGCTGAATGTTTGCACTTTGATCACATCTTGATTAGGTGAAATAAAAAAATAAAATAAAAAAATGTGTCACAGTCTGAAACTTATGGACATAACTGTATAAATACTGAAAACTAGTGACTAACTTCTGTAAAAAAAAAACCCACTTTTTTTTAGTATAATTCTTGCAGCTCAAACCCTGGCAGCCTCATCTCGTCACATTTCCCATACCAGCTGTGAATCATGCTGACTTTGGCTAAATTTCTGGAAACGAGGACTCCTTCTGGGAGCAACTGCACTGAGCTCTCCGGAGCTTTCCAACAAATGTGACTTTTACAATAATAAAATGTATTTTTTAATGTCTGATTAAGTAATAAGTACAGAGCTACAACAACCACAGTGATGGGAACTGTGCCTGATTGAAATTTAAAACAAAATCCTTAAACTACAATTTTGAGGTACTTACACTTTCCTAGTTAAAGCTTCAAATGTCTGTGTCCTGTTATCAGTTTCACCAGAAACATTTCACCTCTAAACTTCTCACCTGCTTTAACCTTTCTACCACTGCTTTATTCACAGCGCTCAGGTCCTCAGACCAAACTCATGTTTGCAGTCGTTAGGCCTTTTGGCTGTGCCCTGCAGTAGGCACCTACTGCCTTCCTGGCACCTCCATCCTCAACATCCTTTATCCAATATATCCATCTGTACAAAGCTGTCCAAACCATCTCAGCCCTGCTTCTCTAACTCTTCTCCAACAAACTTTTTTCTCAAGCTGAGTTGTCATTTTTATTCCCATGCATCCTGGTCACTCCAAATCAAAATCTTAGTATATTAAGCCCCGCCTCCTGCCATTTTTCTCAGACCTCAGGGATTAATAACTATGAACATACTTCTTCCTCTTCTATTTCAAACTTGATGATTGGTTATTTAGATTTTGTTTGAGCACATATGTGTAAACATCCGTATGCGTACTTGTATAAACAGGCATCTGTCTAGATGTGTATATGTATAAATTGTTGTTTTATGTCTGAAATGAAAGGTTATCAACATCATCTGCCCTAAAAAAGGTATTTGTATAGCAGCTGCTTTGATGTATGACCTTTGTTGGGGTCCATCCATGTGGTTGGGAACTACTGAATACCACCTCAAACAGTCATACAGCAGTTTAACAGTGTAACAAATCATAAAATTTGTAACCATAGATGCTTTATTTTATACCTACCAGTGCTACAACACTCTAAGTTTATGAAGCTGATGATCCCAGTTTTGATTTCGTCATGAACACAATTTTAAATGCAGCTCTTTTGCTTTCCCTCCCTGAGAGTGACTTTTGCACACATGAGGCCACTGTTAATGCTCGAATGGTTTACATAAAGCTCTACCGTGTTCTTTGATGGCATCGCTGAACGACAGGCGACAGACAGCGGGAGAGTTTAGTGTTTTGAGGACGGAGGAAGTGAGCACACAGGAAGTGTTCACACACAGAGGCACAGTGCGCCTGCACGGCCTCTCTGACTGCTCCTCCTGTAGACTCGGGTCGGTGAGCACCAACCAAACCTCACCCTGGCCTACATCAGTGTTCTGCAGAAGAAACAGAGACAAAGACAAAGACAATAAAGAACACAGGCAGGGAATTACGTGGAAACCCAAATGACCTAGAAAGAGGCCAATTAAAGGAAACATGACACAACATAGCTTACAAAGCAGAAATCAGATGGTATTTATCACTTCTGTAGAAGAATTGCTTGAAAAGAGCTACGAAAAGAGGAATCAATCAACAAACAATGCTGCTGAAGGAGTGCAAGAACACTAAAAAGTTAAATAACTGTGTTTCAGTGCGGTGAGTGCATGGCAAAGTCCACCACTTTGATCTGAGCTGTTATCTCATCTTGGTCAAAGTTTAAAGGTTTCACCAATCAATGGTGAAGAACAGCGAGGCCTCGCACAGGCTGTCATAGACCGGGCGATATGAACTCTGCAGTCTACGTCAGAGCTTATCAGCACGTTAGTTCAAATGATCTCAACAGGAAGACTGCGGCGCTCCAGAGGGCAGAGTGTTTGCTCTGTTCTTTAACAGAGGTTCAATTAAATTGCTCTTTTTGTGGCGTGACAATAAAGATACAATACCTGCATTCTCTTGTATAAAACAGTGGCAATAAAAGTGCAGCGGCAGGTTTTCGTCTCGCTCTGAAAAAGAAAAGGTTTGAATCAATCTGCTGAAGATAACTTATCTCAATCTGCTGAAGATTTCTGTGTGCGTGCTCTGAGAAACTGTTCACCTGCAGTATGTCTCGTAAGGTACGTTGTGCAGGGTGAAGGTAAAGCAGGGAAGCAGTCTGATCCTCGGTGGGCTCCACTGAGCTCTCCTGGCCTGACAGCAGGTAGCAGAAACTCGGAGATGGAGCCAAAGATCGGCTTTCCTGTGGACACAGGACACGGCTAAGTCACAGAGCGTTCTCAGCAGTCTACTGCCTTCACACGGCCCTGAGAGCTCTACACACTGAGACCAAAGGAGATGAATGAAAACACATTTTGGAAATTGGCAGTGTGGATTTCTCTTTTTGACGTTTTCATGGTTTCATCTAATTTAATTAAGCTGCTCTATGCTGACTTCCCCTTTGTTAAAATGATCCGTTTGACTCTTCAGCAATGCTACATTCCTGTTTTATTGCAAGAAAAAGCTGGAAATAAGAGACAACTACAAACTCAAAGTGGTTCCAGAGCTCTGTGAACCACCGCCCACATCTCAAATTTGATATGTGATTCAGGCAGGTTGGGTGGTGTGTTCAATAATGACCAAGCAGAGTTTAGTCAGTGGGTGGGGTTAAGAAGGGTGATTTTATCTGTGCTAAAAGTGCTGTGAGCAAGGATGAAACAAATGCAGTTAAACAAAAACTGTGACTCTGAAATGTCTTTCTCCTATTTTCTTTTGTTTTGTTGGGACAGACTTTTCACCGAAATCTCTACCGCAGGTTTCACGTATGCTGGAAGAAAACATCAGCTGGTTGCTGCCAACTTATAGATCGCATCTCTGAATGAGCGAGCATGAGGAGGAAAGAAGTTCAAAGTTCAATTTGGTTATCAGGATGTCAACTAAATTCACAGTTTATATAAAAGCAGTTTCATTCCTGTTGCGTTTCAGTTGTCACAGTTTTCGGGGATTTCTTTCTGTGTTGTATAACAATGCAAACTGAACATATGTGTAATTAATTAGGGCTGCAACAGTAGCTGAATTCATTCATTATTAGTTTGTGGTTTTACTTGACTCGCAACGTAAGCATGGTCAGTCCACGTCCTCTTGTTCCTGCTTTATTGGAGGGAAATATTTAATCTAATTTCTGATCACCGAATTTAAAAAAAAAAGGATTGTACTTGGAAATAAAGCATTGCAAAATAAACAAAAATTGGTTTAGAAATTATTTTACTACAGTGCTAATGATTTTGTTTGGGATCTGAATTAAAAAAAAAAAAATAGACATTTCAATCACAAGTTTTAAATGATACCTTGGGCCATTTTAAAGGCTTAACAACTGATCAGCTGAATACAAAACTATCAGCAGGTTAAATCTGGTTTCAGCTCCTGTTATAGGGCTCAGCTGAATTATCTCTACAGTGAGGACTTACACTTGGCATACTAAGTGAGTCTCCATGATCCTTGAGAGGCATCGCTGGGGGCCACAGGCTGTCTATCAAGCTGAAAAGCCTGGAGCTCCTGGGAGTGAGACAAAAGAGAGAGAGAGAGAGAGAAAATACCTTGATGTATGCTCAATCATTCAGGTAATCAACAAAAAGTTGCTTCTGTTATGTGGATGTTGTGTTTTCAGTGGGAGAAACGTTTTATCACTCATCCAAGTGACTTCTCTGGTCTCAGCTGAATGCAGGTTTCTTTAGGGTTTATAAGGTTGCTGAAAATACTAAGACCAGATGAACTGAATCAACTTTTTGGGAGAGAGAAAATGTGAAAAGAGGGGCACGGGGGTGGGGGGATGGGGAGGTGAAACTAGTGAATAAGTGAGATGGGGAGCTTTCACAGCCAGTTTCACTTCCACTGAAACAGTTTTCTGCTAAAACAGAGCTTGTCCTAACAGCACCTAGAATTAACAGTGAGCATGCTCGGGCTGGCAGAGAGGAGAACCACGCTGAAACTGCTTCTTACCGGCAGGTTAAAGGCTGGGAAACATTCACACCCTGTGCAAATTATGATATTATTGTGGCACAAAAATAACAAGGTTTGGAAAACCAATTACAAGTGACATGAATTGTCCGTGACTTTAAGCCCTGATGACTGACATTTGCCATTTCTCACCGCAGTCTTAATCACCGGAATGACAGACTGGAGCAGGATCAAACTGGATGTGCTTTTATGATGTTTAAGTGACGTCAAACTCCAAGTAAGGACTCAATAATTACAAACGGGGGAATAACAGCAAGTCGCAACTCCAGCATATCACGTCAGTCTCCCGCTCTTTTGTCTATTTTCTAAGACGCCCCTTCTGAGTTCTGCTTAGGTGAGAGCTGCCAACTTGTGCATGTGTGAGCTGTCATATCACCCAGTGGTTAACAACCTGTTAGTCAGCCTCTAATCACAGAGTTTCTTTGTGTGGAACTGGTTCTGCAGCCCAGTTGAGTCCAGTGAGGACTGCTCAAGGATGAGTAATGACAAGCTAACAGGTCTCATTCAGGACGCAGGGATTTTAATGCTGCCTTTGAATACTTAGTTTAACAAAAGTTAAGCACACGCATCTGAATGCAACAAGTGGTAATGGCCACCGCAGTCTGTTGTTAGTGATACTTGAATCTCTTTTGTTAGTGGGTGATGACTGATCATTACGCATTTTCTATTTGATTTTGTTGGCAAATCTCCAAAAAAAAAACAAAAAACAAAACCCACGATCAATCAATCAATCGTTTCCTTAATGACAACCCATACAGCTCACATGCCAGGCTGATACAGTAACAGAATAGTTCAACCATTGTTCGGTGACAAGGGCTTATTGACACTCACATATCTGTCTCTAAAATAACATCAAGTTAGCTCGGGATACGATAAAGACCTGAGGAAATCTGATAGCCTAAAACAACTAAAAGATACCTAAAACAAGTGTCGTTATGTTGACATACAGCCCTGCTACATGTAGCCTGATATTTAATGTACAGACACGAGAGTTGTGTTAAACTTCTCATGTAACAACTGGCAAGACAGCAATATGTTTGCTAGCTGAAACGCGTGCAGCAGATTTAACTGATCTCCATCAATTTCAGATATTTCTGGTTTGGCCAAAAAAAGATCAAACCAAGATCTGCCATATAACTGGTGTATGACACTATGAAGTAACTATAACCAAGTGAGCATGAGTTGAGGTTCAAAAACAAATACAAAAAAATTGTTCTCTATTTATCAGCAGCAGTGACTTCTTGCAGTCTTGTTATCTCAGAGGTGTTAATTAGTTTGCTTTAATGTGGATTTATGGTCTGTCTGAATGTTAGGTTTTTGGTTCTGGGTGTACAAATCTATCCCACTTCAACGTTTCACATCTTTAAGACACACTATGAACAGACATGGGTGGAGAGCACGTCTTGTTGTGAGAGACTGTAAATTTCTTTTTAGGGAATATAAAGACTAAGAGTATCACTCCATGCAGTATCAAACATGCTGTTTTAGTTCCCTTCCCTCCGTTTTTAAGCTACCTGCTTAAGCCTGTTCCTCCCAAACAGAAGGTTTGAACAGCAGGTGGGTGGGGCTGCAGAGCTGTGTTCCTGAGAAGACCATATTAGGCATATCCACCCTTACTGACATCACACAGAGCAAAGAGTTAAACAAACTGTCTGAAGCTGAGTCTGATCCACCTCATTTACTCGTACATACTCTGACCACGATTAATATGAGCAGCCACCATTGCAACAAATGACAAAAATAATAAGGGAACACATAATAGGTCCACATTACGGTATGATTTCTAGGATATGCTTAGAAGTCCAGTAGTCACAATTTCTCAGAAACACATGCCTGATTTAACTCAATCTCACGTGTTTTGCCACTTGAGCTAATAAGATGGTCAATGTGCACCTCTGAAGATAGCCCATCCATCAGAGTCTCACCACAGACACCCTCTGGGGAAATTATAGGCTGCGATGGCACTGAAAATACCAAGGATGTAAACATACCTTCAGTCGGTGTCTAAATGTACTCATGTCAGTTCTTCTAACTGCTACTAATCTGGGATCTTGACTATGGAAACTCACGAGGAAAAGCGAGTATGCACCTCAGTATCATTTTACATGTAAACACAGTCACACTGCTGGCAGAACAAAATAATCTTGTTCAAAGCCACAGCACTGCCAGTTCTCACTGTATTGTAAATGTGGTTGTTAATGCTTTAAAAAAATCAGGACATCCAAAGATAAGCATACTGGAGAGTCACTGAGCACAGCGCATATGGTCCCCAGGCTACTTTACAAACACTTCTTAAAAGGACTTGTCTATGACAAGCATCCACCCAGGGCAGTTTGTCCCTGATGGCTAAAGACTGACAAGATAACCTGTGAAGCAAGATTGGTATCAGTCATAGCACGAACTTCCCCCAATTTCTGGGAACTGAAATGTAGATAAAAAGGCAAAGAGGACTTTGTGTGTGCGTGTGCTCTTTTTTAATGCGCTATTATTGTGTATCCTGTTAAAACCAAATGACAGCACAGGTGGTGAGGGCGAAGAAAGGGGAAGGGGGACTATGGGTTACATAGTTCTTAATGCAGGGTGATTATGCGATTAGAACTGTATAATATTACAATATTACAAAGAGAAGTGGAAGATATGGGTCTCACCTTTCTCGTGTGACCCGCTGTACCACTTTAATGCCTCTCAGCATGCAGGTCTTCCCCTGCCACATCTGGCAGTACCTGCTGAGGTCATCCTCACAAGGCAGGAGTTGCAGCTGGATCACACTGAACATCCCGTAGCTGTCCTGGACGAGCACACACAACCTGGGAAAAGTTAAGTGATTAACTATTAACATATTAAGTAAATCACTTTTTTTTTTTTTTTTAATTTGTGAATCTCCTTCTATAACCTTGAAGATACGTATTTAATAGACATGCCTAATGCATTTCCTTCCTCGTAAGTGCTATGCTTATTTCAGACTCCTTCTTTGACTGAATAGAGTAAAAAGAAATCTAAGGTTCATTTTCTATCTTAAACAAGCCGTTCTTGCTTCTCTCCCCTTAAGCCTGCTTTCTTCTGATTGGTTGACCACCACAGACAGAAGGTTTGAACTGTAGGGGAGTGGTAACAGAGTTGTGTCCCTGAGGTGAACATTTAGGTGATGTCTGATCTAGGTGACTTGGCCAAGAGGAGAAAAAACAGAGCAGTCTGGAGCCTAAGCTTTAGGGCTTACAGGGCTTATTTCTTAAATGTTGACCTCACTTTTTCATTTGAAACTGGATATGTATTGTAATAGATACATAAACAATGTGGTATAAGGAGGATAAGTGCATTTGACTCTTGTCAGTGGTCAGAGATTTATAGAAAACTATAAATATTTGTCATAACACCCTCTGAGAGGATGAAGTGAAGTACACCTGACAGCTTGAATCAAATGACGGTATTTTTTCAGGACCTCCTAAGAAGTCACTTTTCTTTCAGGACTCTCTGCATTAACGTAAGGTTCAGTCGTTCACCTCTAGCTGGCCACAGATGCCTACATTAGGTTTGTCCTCCATTTCTAATTGTTGTTGATATCAAGAGAATCACTGACAGGCCTTCGGGACCAGCATGAAGCTAATTTTTCTGCCTAGTTGACAAATTTTATCACACATAACTGGCATGAATTTGCGTCTCTGCAGACTTTTAAATGTAACCATAGTTTAGTTCATTTGCATTTAGCGTGAACAGACCGAAATATTTATAGACAGACTATATGGCCATGATATATATGCTAGAAGCAGTTTATTTAAACTGCTTTCCACAGCATGTTGGTGTGTTTTTTTGGGACACCATTCACCACCTTCCAAACTCCAGATATATTTAAGACGTGTCTTTGAAAAGGTGAACAGTACACACAAAACCAGAACCCACTTAAACAGCGTTGCTATTTTGTACCTCAAAACTTCACGCAATATCCTTTGAATGTATGTTTACACGTTATATAGATGGATTTTTCAAAAGAAGCAGATAATTACAAGCATTTTCCACCAAATACTTGTCAGGGTTTGTTATTCTGTAACAACAGGATTACTTTAATCAAACTCAGCAGCAACTACTGGCTTGTTACATGGGTTGATTGTAAATGCAAATTAACTGATCAATAAATAATGTCGAAATAAATGGTTTAGCACAAGTGTTTGTGTTGAAAATATTAGTGTAACATATTTTCTTATTCCCCTTTAAATGAAATAAAATTTTTATTTACACCCATGTAGTTCAGGATTAGTCCTGAGATTTATGACTGTTAATGCTGGTGGCTGGTTTGACAGGTTGCCGCTGACACAGAAGACCTTTGGCATACAAAGTTATGAGGCAGTGAACTGCTGTGTATGCCTGCACTCTGCTGCTCCCATTGAGCGAAGAGCTTGAACTGCTACAGGCTCCACTATCTCTCCCAGTCAAGCCCAGACACAGCCCTGTACAAGCCCTGAGAGTAAACAGCAGAGTTTATATCCCCTGGTTAGACAAGCAATGGCCAGAGAAGTAGAAGAGAAGGAGGAGGAGGAGGAAGAAAAACAAGGGAAAAGGGAGGACTGTCCATAATGCATGTGGATGCATGTGCATACAACAGACAGAGGAAAGTTTTGAGACTGTTTTTAACCGACTGATTGGGCCTACAAATGTTTTCTGTTGCTATACTTGGGTTCTGTCTGTATTTGTTTTGAAGGACCTGGAAATAGATATCTAAATATCATTCCAGACATGACTCTCGGTGGTATAAGCCAAAGATTTAACCAAGATTATTTTCAGTTGTTTGCTTAATCTAAAATCCCAAATCAGACATATACAACACTTTGTTAAATTAACAAGTTATTTTTGACACACCAGACCGAGACAAATGCTGCCCTCTCTGGGGTTTTTTTTCCGCTTACAAAGCTGTAAACATGAGTGCAGAAGTTCAGCCTGTATAGCACAGTAAATGAACCCCTGCTCATTTTATACATGATGTTTATCAGAGAAAGGAACAGCCAGCAAGTCAAAGACAAAACTTTAAAATTCTTCCAAAACACAGTAATGTTTAAAAACACATTTATATCTATATCTATATTGACTACAGCTGGAGGAAGCATGGACTCCTACTAACACTATAACTTGATTAACCAGTTCTTTTGGAGGTTTTTAATATATAGCCACACCTCGTCTGAACCTTGTTTTCAGTCCTATTGCCACCGGTGTATCAAATCCAGCTCGTAGCCATGCAGTCTGCCTTTACAAACATTTGTAGAAAAATTGATAGTTTTAAAGAGCTCTCTAAATTTGAGTGTAGTTCTGCAATAGGATGCTGCCATTGCAGCAAGTCTGTTTGTGATATTTCTTCCCTCCAAGATACTCCACCCTCAGCTAGAACTGATATTACTGTAAAGTGCAACCATTTGCACCTTTTCAAATTCTGAAGTGGAAGCATTTAGGCAAGTCAGCCACAAAGTGTTACACCACAGAAAGTCACAGAGCAAAGTTACAAAGTGCATAAAATAGAACAGACTCCCACATGAATCCCCACTATAGCGAAGCATTTTATGTGCCCTAGTAATCCTATGAGGTATGTTGCTGGGGTCAACCTGGTAGGATCTCCAAATGCCTATTTGTTTTAAGTTAATAGGCGGGCAAGGTGATTTTTATGGAGTTAAAAGAAATAAAACAATGGATCGTGGTACCTTGCCCAATCCAGGAGCCAGGCCCAGGACAGAGGCGTGCACGAGAGTGTCTGGTGGTCGGGTCACAGGGGCCACCCGTTCTGTAGACCTATACCTTCCCAATCTCCGGTCACTCCATTGTCCTACTGAGCAACTTCACCTCTGACATGCGCAATGATACTATGACCCTTTGGGGTGTAGTTGGATGTGACACTGCAAGATCTGAGGGTAGCATGTTTAAAACTGAACTTCCAGATCTTACACCAGTCTTCGGGTGTTTTCACACCTCTGGTGTTCAGTCAGTTTAAATCATACCCTTGATGCACTTTGTTTGTGCAGATTGAACACAGTGCAGTAATTGTACTCTGGTACAGACCAAAACAACTGCACCGAAACAACTTTGGAGGAAGTGGTCTTGATGTGGTTCCAAATGAACTCCGGAGTGATTCGATTATGATGTGAACAGGACCCGACCTCTATCCAAATCAACTACCAATTGGTTGCAAGTTTGACCGAATAACCTTCCCGTAGACAACTATGCTTTATATTCCAGGATGCGGCAAGGTACTATAAATGTGGCAAGGTCTGTACGGGCAAGCAGCTAGCAGTAAAATAAAGGTAAATTCTCCAGTAGCCCAGAACACAGCACCTTCTTGCTGTATTTACTTTTGATGCTCCCACCCCAGACACATCTGGCCAATAAGTGGACTGAACATTCTCATGTAGTTTGTAGAAACACATTTTGGTTCGCTTGGATTTTTCTCTGTGTGAAAACAAACCAAACCACGGGGAAAAAAAAGAACTAACCAAAGAAAATGAACTATAGGTTAGAAAACACCATCAGAGAGGAAAAGGGGCTATGCTTCTTACTGCTAATGGGAAAAAAACTGTTACTTTGTTGGTTTTGGACTTCATTGTTCAGAATCTGGTCCCAGAGGGCGACGGGAAGAATAGGTGATGTCTTTAGTGGGTGTGATCCATTAGGATACAAATGGCTTTCCCTCGCAGTGGCCTAGTGTGACTATTACCAAAGGAGTGTAGAGTTCCACTGATAACACTTTCTGCCTTCCTCACCACCTGTTGCAGGTCCTCTCGGTGAACCACACCATACAGCAGTAGGGCAGAAGGCTCTCCAGTGCTGACTAACAGAAGTCGGTCAACATGTGATAAAGGAGGTAAAAGTTATTGCTGACTCAATAACATCAGCATAAACTTCGCACTAGGGGCTTTGTGGCATGGGTTTCCATGGCAAAGCAGCTCCTGTAGGTGTAATGTGTAGGTGGCCTCGTATGCCCCTAACATATTGTGTATTTTGATCAACTAATAACTAAACCTCGAATCAGAGTCATAGAAAACAGAGCAAAGCAGCAAACTTCTCACTCAAGTATGTGAAACCACAAACTGCGAGGTATTTTAGATAAATGGACGACTTATCAGTCATTTGCTTAAATACAGGATGAAGTATTTTTTATGACAAAACAAAAACTTGACTGTTAAACATATCATTAGCACTTGGGAATTCGCTCTCTAATAACTATTAAATGGTTTGCTTGATTGTATCATTTAGATATGTTAGTAATACAACTGGCTCAACTTTAAACGTTTTTAATATCTCGAGAAAACAGGCTGGCTGTATTTTTTGCATGTTTGTTTGTTGGTTGACAAATCCCATGAACAAGTGCAAAAGTAACAATGCTTTTCTGTTTGTCCACACCTGACCAAGCCTGGTGTTTTCTGCTGGAGGTGTTCATATTTCACTGATCCAAACAATTATTTTCTTAAAGGACATAAATTGCAGTTTTTCTAAACCAGGAGTAAATAAAGTTCACATTGAAAATCTTTTAGTTCATTAATACACATTTCTAATGTTCTATTGAGTATTTATTACAGCACATTTGCTACTGATAAACACTCAATAGAACATTAGACATTAGAAATGCTAATCACAGCTTGTTTTGTGATTCTTATGCACTCACTAATAGTTTTGGAGGTCTATAGCACAAAGTTTTTAGTATTTTCATTTAAAAAAAGAAAGAAATTAATCATTTAAAACCACAGTTACCAACAGCACAAAGCGTGGGTGATTAAAAAAGCTGCATTTTATCAAAACAAGCCAGACATTGTCAACAAATCAACATCTGACCTTTCCTAAAATATAAATACAGCTGGTAGAGTCTTGCTTGGTGTAAATACACTTTTACTTTTCGTAGAGCATGTTCAGTCTTGAAGCATGAAACTTGATAGGACACCTGACAGACTGGAGAGAAAAGGGTGACGGGACTTGTTGTGGTGCTGGCTTGTCATAAACAACTACCTCCCCCCTCTGTCAGCCCTTTTAGCTGTTCAAAGACCTACTTCCTCACTCCCACAAAAAAAAAAAGAAGAAGAAAAAATATCCTCAGTGACTGGCCAGTTTTAGTTACAGGCCATTTTCAGGAATTTGTTTTTGTGAGCGATCACAGAATTCTCAGCAACTCAGGTTTTCTTCCAGGAAGTGCGATCCACTGGGTCTGTGCTTACACACATATGAACTCTTTCAGGCACACTGCGAATGCATGGAAGCCAGCGCACATTCACATTACTTGGAAAAACACCAAGTTAAAGTCCCACACATTAAGAATACAGCAGAGAGGCCTCATTGGCGGGGGGCGGACAGGCGGGATTCCTTCCTATGTGCTGTCCACCAATCACTGCAGGCAGAGTGATAAACACGTTTGTAACAGGATCCCTGCAGCACATCGTGTTCCTGCTCAACGAAGAAAAAAAGAAGGAAAAAAAGAAAAAGAAAAAACAACCAGTCTCTCTCCACTTCCTGCAAACAGTTAATCTCCTTGTTTATTCCATCCCAAATTTACGGGAACTTAACATCTTCTTCAGGCATAAATATCATACTGGCCCGTCTCCCTCGTGTTTTAACACAGTGGCTAAACAAAAAAAGGATCAAATAAGAGCGCTGACCAGGCGAGTGAGTCATAGAGGCCAGGGACACAACATGAGAGGTACAAACTGTCCTCGTGTTTACACAGAATGAGCCCAGTGGGCTGCGAAGTAAACTACACCGCTCTCCGCAAAGCAGCCATGTATTCTGAAAAAAATAACACAAGCAACAGATTGTAGCACATGATGTTACTTCTGAGCAGCAATGCAAAGCAAAGCCTCTCATAAAAAGACATACAAGTGATCAAAGTGATGCAAAGCTTGCCCATGTTATCAAAAATAAATAAATAAATAAATAAATAGTAAAAATTATAGTAATAATAACAATAAATTAAATTCAGGAACAGCTGGGAAACAAAATAAACTTTGTGTACCATCTTCACATCTGTCACAATAAAGGCGGCTGAGTCATCCTGATATTCTAAACTTGAACCCTCGTGATCGACTGCTAACCTCAGCCCCACCTTCATCCTATCACTATAAACCCGAGGCTGCTGAATCTGGTCGAGCCAGAGAGAAACTGAGGAAAGGGTAAGAGTGTTTCCGGTCAGAGGGCAGCTCATTTGTTTACCAGCCACAGAAGCAGCATGGCAGGAGTGTCATGTTACAACCGCAGCTCATGTAGCCTGTCAGCTGACCGGGGGTCTCCTCCCCTTACCGTCGATGGTCCCTCGGGTCCCTCTGCTTGGAGAAACCGCTGCTTTTATTACTCAGCAAAAGGACAAAAACAACATGCCTGGGGAAGGCCAAGGAAACTGAAGGTCATACTTACTGGATTTGCTTCAAATGTAGCACTTACTGATTTGTTAACTACTACAAGACCACACAAACAAGTCATTTCAGTAAGACTGGAGGATTTTTGATAATTTAGCATGTATGAAACAACAAAAAACAGATTTTCTTGTATCTGCAGTGGAAACAAACCTGCATTTTATGTGTGGCAAATCCACAGATTCATTACTCATCCCTGGTAGTAAACCACAGCTCTACTGAGCATTCGAGCATGTTTCATTTCATTGCAACTTCACTGTTTTAGTTCAGTCTCGGCGCGCTCATCTGCGTCATTTGCTGCCGCACTCGTATGCAGCGCTACATACAAAGTAGGACATTTGGTAACTGAGGAGACAAATATTTACCTCAGGCATTGTTGGAAACAAAAACAAAGCTTGAAGGATTTTTATTTTATTTTATGGGTGGCTTCAAACACATCTACAAAGAAACGCTAGTAGACGTGAGACTGAGCGGCTACCACTTGGTCATGGCTGAAGGAGAGACCTGTACCTCGCTCACATGACTTAATGGTGATGCTCAGCAAAGTGGAAGCGAACAATTTGGTGCATTACGGTAATCAGAATCAAACGGGAAAGAAAAGCTACTTTCCATCCTTAGTGGACAAGTATCCTGTTTACAGCAAATAAACTTTAATGAGCCAATGACTCAGTCTACGGAAACATGATCCATACTGTCAGAGGATCATAAACATGTAAAAAGCCTCAAGGCAGACGATGAAATACTTACAAAAAGTAATCAGATTTATGTTCCTGGAACTTGACTTCTTCCTTTCTTCATTTACTATTTTATTGTTGGTGTCATAGCTAATCATTCAGCTACACAAAGTGATGCTGTTCCAGGTCTAAAAGGACAAAATATGCCCATATTTTTGGAGCCTAGTCGGGGTGACGTAAGTAATTACTCCTCTCATACCAGAGACCGCAGCTCACTTCCCACACATCGTTTTTATACTTTCTTTGGAATTACTTTAACACTTCAGTTGCTTTTTTTTTTCTTCAAAATTCTTTCTTTGACTGAGTTTAGACAATCAAACTATTTGATTAGGGTTAGAAAAGGCTAATTATTACATTGAACACAAGAACACAAAGCTGGAACTTCATCAACAAGTGCCCTTGGTATATTACAGTTCAAACTCAATACAGCCTTTTCAAATTAAAAGCAGTCTAGTTAGGTGGCTTTTATTGTGAAATATTTGTAGTCAGATATTAAGAGTGTGAAAACCCCCCAAAACTGAGTGAGTCTCTGAATGTAAAAATCTGTTCGATTTTTTGCAAAGTGTAACTAACTGGTTATTAGCAGCAAAACAGTTGTCTACAATGTCATAGGTGGGTGACTCTGCAGAGCCCAGGAGGGCAAACCGCCTTTCAAATACACTTCACAGTAGAAGACCACACGGTTGTCAGTTTCCCATCGTTTTCACAGACCACATAACAACTCAGAAGTGGAAATACAAAGACATGTGAACAAACTAAGTTCTGGGCCCTTACGATCCACATACAGCCCTTCTGTAGTATTACAATGACTAAAAATAGCAAATATCTGCCAGAGAAACAGTTTCACAATGATTTAGAAATGAACTGTAAATGACATACCTACGAAAAAAAAAAAAAAAAAGTAAGGACAGCTATATGCATTTTCAGGTAGGATGGGAGTGAATTACAAGGGAGAAGAAATTCCTCACCTGAGCCAATTAGGTGCATTATTTATTTATTTTTCTGTTCGTTTTAGGGCTCACAGTCTTATTTATCACTGAGGGCAGACAGGACCTGGAGCTTGGCAGCTGGATTACAGTTGTACTAGTCTGTCATTGTGATGAAAGAAAGTCTATCCAGAGGCTTACTCTTACCCACAGCCATGAGCTTGTGACTAAAGGGATCACATTCAGACTCAGGCCTGATTTAGACAGGGAGGAATCGTTATAGAGCCTACGGCATAACACGCACAATTTGCCAACATCTTTGCCGGAATTGACGCTTGTGCATGTGCATGTGCATTATGGGTTATTTACTATGTGGTGGTGTACCGATGACTTAGAAACAAATAAAATGCTGGAACTTTTTGCATCCTGGGTACCAATTCTTTGTTGGGGTTATTTTTTTGTGGGGCGGAGCTTAAGTTTTTCTAGTGATTTGTAGATTGCCTCACGTCCAATGTGATATTTGGTCCAGGAATTTGCTGACATATGTGAGTCCTAAAATTGATGCTATAATTATGATCCCTTATTATTAAGGCCATGATTGTTATTCTGTCACTGATCAATTTAAAAACTGTGTTTAAAGAGGAGCCTGAAATATACAGGACAAGAGGAGTCAATGATACTAATGAGGCCCATCACAACAGTCGCGGGCAGCATCGACCAAATGTGTAATTACATTTCTTGGGTGCAGTGGTTCCAACATAATAGGACATAGATTTCCTGGTGAAAAATCCCCAGTCGGGAGAGGAATCCCTGCATCTTTCTGGTGAAAAAAAGCCAGAAAAAGTGGTGCAGGTATCTGATCAGGTTGTTGCTTGAACGCCTCCCAAGGGCGAAACATGGCAAACATAGTTATACTGTGCAACTCTTTTGGTCAATGAATGCTAGAGGATACTAGGCTATTTTACCGAAACAGCAGAGTCCATAAGGAGATTCTGAAGACTGCAGATAAATGACTGACAGGCGACACACGGTGTAACAGTTAATGTTTTGTCTTAAAAAAAACAAAACAAATGAATAAAAAGATTCTTAAATTATTTGCTGATTAAATGAAGGAAAAACAAATCTGCCTCATTTGTTTATGACCATACATTTTCTGCAGTACCAAGAGGAATTATGTTTTAACATGTGAAGGAAAAACACTTTGGTTTCCCCTTATTAAGGTAAGAAAAAAAAACTGCTACAAAGCTGCTCCACCCAGAGGAGTGCGAACGGGCAACAATTCAACTCAGACTTGCTGGTGCACGAGATTCTGAAAACATCATGCTGTCTTTCCTGAGAATTGGCCAGAACCATTCACAGAGGGGCTGGATTCAATTAGAAATGTTTGTGTCCTTTGTCAAGCAATGCCATATGGCTGGAGACAGCGTGAGCACTTTGTGGGGCCTGCTGTGCTGTGAACAATAGCTCGACCGCTGAGACACATCGTGCCACCGAGGAGAAGCATGCAAAGCCCGAGAGCAAAGAAACTAGCATGAAATCTGAACAAAAAGAATAATCTCAATTGGGGCAGAGCTCTCACAGCAGATAAAATACGATTCATTTTTCCCCAGCTGTTTCTGGCTTCATGTGACAAACCAAAAGGCCTCCCTGGGATCCCAATTATGAGCTCGCCCAACAATACCTTGTTTTGCCTTTCTCTGCAGGAGGAGCTGTAGAGGACCTGAGGGGAAGTCTTGGTTTGAGGATGGACACAGGAGAGCAGTCAGCAATGGGGATGGAGTAAACTCTCTGCACAACCACCTCTACATCTTGCTCCACAGAGCCAGCCTGGCCGAGACCTTCGATAGCTTCCAGGAGAGAGACGCAGTATCTTGTCAAAACTCTAGAAGGCCCCAAACTGCACTGAGCAACCTGTAACAGAGAAACACAAGAAAATAACATCACATCGCCCCAAAGTGTGACTTCTCAGAGCTGAATAGGTTATTTAATCAGTTAGCTGACTGGTAGAAGATTACGCTGATAAGTACTTTGATAAGTTTGTAGGCATAAACAGTCAACTGTCACTTGTCTCAACATCTCAGATATGAATGAATGAATGAACGAACATCTGGATTTCTTACTGAGCTTAAAATCAAAGTTAACTGGATAAAACAATACATGTATTGAATCTGGAAGTTAGTGATAAGCAAACAATTCATTCACTGATAAGATAATCAATAGATTATTTGATATTTAGAGATATTTTAACATTAACATTTTAACATTTTAACATTTAAAAAATGCAGGCATGTCTTATTATTAGAAAATGCCCTATATGACACTCACCAATACATTCAAGTATGAATATAAGACACATCTTTGTTGGAAGAGAGTGCAATAAGCTCCTAGACTTTAAGGTTGTTTGTGTTTTTAAATAATTAAGCCTTTTTTTTTTTAGGATAAATGCATAAACAATACATAAATACACAGACGAACATGGCCAGTTTACACTGTTCTTAAAACACTCAGACAAAGAAATGAAAAAAAGACTATAAAAGCTATATGGGCAAAAGTACTGGGCCACCTACACATTTCACAGGCGGAGGTTGGCTAATGGAAATGCTGTGTGGCACACAGTTTTTTGTGCTGATGTTAATGTCAGAGGAGTCAAGCAGCTCTGCAGCTAGTGGGTCTTTTTTATTTATTTAATTTGTTTTAAACACACTATATGTCTCAGCACTCGGTAACCTCACTTTATAATGTTACGTGGTCTGGCACTTCTTGGCTGAGTTGCTGTGGTTTTTAAACACTTCCACTCTGTAACAATACCACTTACAGCTGATTGTGGAATATCTTTGAAATCTCACAAACTGACTCACTGTAACAAAGGCATCCTATTACAGTATCATCCTTGAATTCACTCAGCGTCAATGTTTGTAAAGGCAGACTGCATGGACTTTATACACCTGTGTTACTTTTGTCCATGTAGTGTATGATCCTTCACAAGTAAAAGAGAACTACAATTTCTGCCTTTCTTAGCTCCATAAAGGAGAAAACAGCTAAATGTTCTTTTTTTAGTTGATCAACTAAACTTCATGAAAGTACTGCTATTAAAACTCACTCAGTGAATCAAACATATACATATATCAATCACTTCTGATTGCTACAGCAGCAGAATAGAGTGATTCCGCATCCAACTGAGACCATTTATTGTTTATATCTGAGATCTGTATAAAGTGAGCATGATTAAACCTGGGGGAAAAAACAACACTCTTTCAGTGTTGATTTCATAATTATAAAGTCATAAAAAACATTGATGCAAGCCTCTGAGTGTTTTGTGTTTATACATATTGACTAAACCTGAGCAGAAACCTTACAGCCAGTAGAAACCTACTGCACACATAATCATAAAGTGCAGTCATTTTCTTAAACCGATGACAGGAGTTTTAGAGGCATAATACGGTTTGTATAATCTCCTAAACGCCTTCCTCTTTATGTCAACAAGTACTTTACATTTTGAATTGAAATAAAATGTTACACACTTGACTGTAAAGGCGATAAAACACACACACCTGCTTCACATTGCTCTCCTCTGTGGTCCTGCATGCATCCAGCACTCCGAATGTTTTTCCCAAATAATATGGCATGCGCCTTTCTGCAAAGACTGGGCCTCTAGGAATAGACGCATTGGCCGATTTGGAAGCACAGAAGACCTTCTTGCTGAAGTGTGTGTTGAGAATAATAGGACAGCTGAAGCCCTCAACAGAAAGGCTCTGCCTGCAACAAGTAAAGTTCATCAAGTTTAGATTCAAGGCAAATCTGGTATAGCAGCTGTTTGAGCGTTTCTTATGCTGGTTCTTAATAAAAGTTACCACGGGGTTTGAGTATTTTAATATTGCATGAAATAAACATCTATAAAGTTGAAGGGCAAAGATAAACAGCTTTATGTTATGATTGTCTTGATAACACTTGAAAACAGTCAGATTGTGAATTAAATGGAAGAGGCTGTTGCATAAATGTAGAGGGGTGGGGGCTGCTAGCTCGAGAACCTTTTGAATGTCAAACTCAGATAAGGTACCAGCCACCTCCACAGGTCTGTTCGCTGCGTACCACCCAGCACAAAGTACAAGTTCAAATACGTTAACCTCCTCCAAGACGAGAGAAGAACGCAACGGATGCATGCGTCCTCTTTTACTTTACCTAGTGAAAGACAAAATTTCCAAGTAATTACATGTCGCAGTGCTCAATCTGGGGGATGCGGGTGAGAATACTTTCCAAATGTGATGTCATGTGTGGAAAAATACTTCAGTCGTCACAGTCAACAAGCCTGAGAGTGAACTGATGAAAAATCAAGCTCAAAGTGTGTGTATGTGTGACCTGACGTGCTGATCTTGCTTTAATTTTTTTACTGTTATCAGCTTAGATTTCACTCATCTGTAAGTGGCAGAGATGCTGAACCACTCCTTTAAAACCTAAAAAAACAAAAGCAAAAAAAACCACCTCAGGTCTGGTACTTTGGCTCATTGACATAAATACGGCCCATCTGAGTGGCACCAGCTTAAAAAAAAGAAAAAAAGTAGGATAACAGTAATTATATAGCACTGTGTTGTTGGTAAGTATAAATTACGACTTTTTCCACATGTAACATTGATAATACCGTGATGACGGCTTATCGCTGAGTCAGGGCCAAATGCACTCTGTGACTGGAACCTCTGTGCATGTCGCAGCTCGCCCAAGACGTGTGGTGATACTTAAACACGCAGATAAGTGTGGAGGGGGGGACTATTTGTTTAGACATATAATGAAAACACCGTGGGAAAGAATTTATGAGCCAAATTATTAGATTCACACGGTTTATGTGCACCCACATTTAATGAAAGGGAGTCTAATGTGACCTTAAAGAGTTCAGACTTCGAGAGTTCTGGATTTACAGGAATTACTTTATTTGCTGGTCAGTTTGGAGGCTTTATTTTTTTTATAGTCCTTACTGTATAGTACTGATGAGTGTTTCTAATATTTTACACTTGTCCACTTCCACATGTCTTTATTAAACAGACTGTAGCTGTAAAGTAGAGCCATGTTTGACAGCAAAAGAAGAAATAAAAAAAAGCTAAACCACACAAGTATAAGTTCCTGCCACAGTGTTGTCCCTGATTGCGCTGGACTGTACATACTGTTACTGGCATTGTTTCCATCCCCTGGAGCATTTTTGTCATGCAAGACTACCAACTACACAATGACTATGGAGAAAATCCAGTAATGGGTTTTTACCAGTGCAGGTGGAGACATCTGTGATTCATCCACTGCAAAATAATCTACCCTCTTAATGGCAGGTATATATCAAGTACACATATATGAAAAGAAGTTTTTCCTTTCTTGGTGGCTCTATATCATAAAACAAAGGATAGTAGACTTTTTGGGGCCAGAGACCCTGCACAGGGGATATTTTCTACCACAGCCTCAACTTGTTCGGATTCAGTATCACTTGACAGTGCAGACTAGTATTTCCTCTGCTTTCCAGCCAAGCAGTGGGCTAATAAAGCAAGATGCTTATCAGCAGGGCAGTTTGTTGCACCTGAGAAGACAGAGGTGCTGTGTCACAAGCATATGAGTTCATAGTGGCATAAAATTATGACACAAGACACACTATGCTAGCTTTATGAACACAAATTGCCCCCAGTCTACAGCTTTTAATGCTAAATCAAAACTGTAGGATTAAGAGTAAGATATTGTGCAGAGTTCTGGTGGTCTCCACTTAAAATAACCACTACCATGAAATCTCTGTGATATTTTAAAGACCTTATATTGTAATTTTATCTTAACAGAGCATTTTACTCTCAGACTGTAGACTGACAGGTTCACGGAGTTCATAGCTATCAGGATCCTATCCTGTGGAACCAGCTCCCAGTTTGGATTCATGAAACATACACATTAAGGTCAAGTTTAACCCTTTCCTTTGTGATAGTTAGAGTTGTATCTTGCAAACCTGAAGGACCCCTAGCTATGCTGCTACTGTTTTACTTCCTGTGACGCACAGTGTATCCCCTGCCTATTTTTTTTTAAATATATCACTACTGCATATCATGAAATTGTGTCTTCTCTTTTCAGTGGTTTGTGTTTTTTCTTCATCTCCCTATGGTCTCCTTTTTCCTCACTTCAACTAGTTGTAGAAGATTGCTGTGCCTCCCTGAGCTTGGTCGTGTCAGAGGTCTCTTCCTGTTAAAAGGGAGTTCTTCCTTCCCACCGTCACCAGTTGTTTGCTCACAGTGGAGTGAACAGCGCTTGAGTGTTGAAGTTGTA
Source organism: Rhamphochromis sp. 'chilingali' (assembly GCF_963969265.1). Classification (NCBI taxonomy): domain Eukaryota; kingdom Metazoa; phylum Chordata; class Actinopteri; order Cichliformes; family Cichlidae; genus Rhamphochromis; species Rhamphochromis sp. 'chilingali'. Next base: position 19,908,228 of record NC_137943.1, on the reverse strand, counting down.
TCTCTAAACCTGTAGGTTTTTCTCTTGCATTATAAAGCACCTTGAGGCAACTGTTTTTATGATTTGGCACCATATAAATAAAACTGAATTGACCTGAATTCATTTGAAATGTCAGTACATAGTACATGATGCAATGTTACCAAAAATAAAGGAGTTATATGATCTACACTATTAAAATAATACTTACATTTTAATGCATCAATACAATAGTATCGTTATCTGAATATCTGGTTTCTTCTTTTTGTCGTTCAGCAGCATTTAAACCAATTCCTGTGTGGTTTGAGTGAGTGTAAGTATTTCTGGTGTACTTTAAATAAATTTGCATGTTCTGAATACCTTAAATAATGTTTGCCAGTGCTTTTATACAAATAAAACTTCTGAATGCAGGACTTTCAACTTGAAGTGTGGTATTTTTAGAGCGACGGTACCTTGTTTACTCTGATGATGGGATTAGTTTTTTTTTTCCACCACAGCTGAATTTTGCCAACCTTAAAAAAAACTAAACTAAACTAAACAAGCGCAAGACAAGCAACGATTAAGCCTCAGCGATCGTTATCTGACAAGAGATCACAACAACAATCTGTAAAAGCCGTACTCTAATCTTAGCAGAGCAGAACGTGCTGTTCATATTCACATGAACAACACCCTTACAGGAAGCATGATCCATTGTGAACAGGTGAGTGGGCAGTTGTCATCATCAGACAGATAGCCAGGTTAAGGAGTGGCACTGACTGCTTGCGTCACAGCTTGTAAGTGAATAATCCCTGCAGGTATTTCCGCTCGGGCCTTGGCCCACTTAAAACAAGGCGTGGGAGGTGGGAGGAGTCAAACTACTCGTTGCAGGAATTATGGGGGTGGTTAACCCCTCGAGTGTCGCACAGGAAACTGATAAGAGGAATTTTACCAGACAGGCTGCTCATCTAATTTCTGTGTTTTTTCCACTTTGGCCTGGCCTGTAGCTGTTAACACATTAGACTCAGAGAACATCCACTTTTTCTTGCTGTTATGATGTGCTTTTATACAGGCAGAATACTGATTGATTTAAACTGTCAACCCCACACATAAACAGAAAAATTTTAAGATACACGCAAAAATAATGCTTTGAAGGAGTAAATGGTTGTGGCTGAAGAGAATAAAACAGGAAAGGAGAGGTGCTAAAGCCAGAGATCCTCTCAAACCACCATGTGTTTTCAATCTCAGGCCTCTGGCTCCCTCCACTCTCTACTCCCAAATGCTCCAGAAAATAATCCTACTGTGTTTTTTCCCCGGCTTGCTGGAAATGACCTAACTACTGCCAGGAAGAGGAATGCGAAGCATTCCCTGGAGCTGTTTGTGACGTCAGAGCGCTGAGGAGGCCCCTGCGCTTCCGCCAGCTTGGATATTCCAGATCAACCCAAACTCCCAACAGCTGGAGTCAACCGCTACCTCGCTCCAACTCCCAAACAATCCCAAAAGCAATCCCCCCATGTGAGGCACTGTTCTTCACATCTGGCTCTCGAGTATTTACTATTGTAAAATGAGAACACCAAGTTTTAACACTTAAAAACACACAGTTGTACAACTTGAAAGATTTTCGACGTGCAACTTCCAGCAAACCTCCTATTCAGTGTCTTCTGAGCTCCTTGCCCTGCATGTACTGTGTCACTCGTGCATTGAGTAATTGCCCGCAACAGTGTATTTTGCTCTGTAGGTTTTGAGCGTCGGCCAAGAGATGATTTAGAAAGAAAAACCAAAGATGGGGGAAAAAATGGTTTCACTGACCGATATAACTCCCCAAATGTGTCACCCAGTCCCAGTGTTATTTTAGACATTAACAGAAAAAATGCTCTAATTCTTAAAATTTAATTATGTGCCTATTACAGCAGATATAATTCATCCATTATTCCATTAAAAAAAAATAAAACAGAGGTTTTTCTTCTGTCGTTTGACCATCTGCTTCTCAGTGTGAGGAATTTCTTCTTCTCTGCATTTTTTGACATTTACATGGGACCTCTAAATTTAACCAAGTACCCTCCAGCACCACATGCCCAGATTCAACCACATGTGCCTAATAATATAAGAGTTTAAAAAAATTAGGACATTAAACATTTAAAAAAACCATTCATTGTTATTTTAAATCATAAAATAACATAAGATTATGTACTTTTAAAAAAATCTTTCCTCAAAATTTGGTCCAGAGTTAATTCTCTTTACTGTATTTTTGACCTTTGCACATCATAACAATGGCTGCAAACTGGTTTTGACACAATAGGATCGTCTTGTATTCACAAGTGTACATGTCTTACATGTTTTCCCCCACACACCTTGCCTCTATCTGTACAAAGACACTAAGTAGCAGGGCTGGTCAAGGGCAACTGTACCAGTTTACTTCCTTGTCTTCACCAATGTAAACTATCTGCCAGTTTTAAGCTCTTAATACTTTGTCGGTTCTGTCTGAATATTTGTGGTCTGAAGTTTAGTTTCAGCTCGGTCTCCTTGTTTGTACCGTCACAAATCAGCCATATTTCACACTTCAGTGCTGTATTTTCAGGTGCATCAGAGAAGTCACAGCTGATGTAAACACTAAAAGCTTTCCACTGGTAAATGTGGTGCTTTTTTGTGGAGCAGTTAAAGTAACTATGATGTGTTAACCACAGACTGAGCACATCTTCACTATCAGTTTAAGTGGCGCAGTGGAAAAATAAAACGCTGCTTACAGCTGCTCACAGCACAGAACTATTAACACCAGAAAAAATATAAATAAACAAACTCTGCATTATTCACAGTTCAAATTAAACCTTATTCATCTTATACTGAACTCTGGTGTGTTAGTGGGCCTCAGCTTGTCTTCTTTTTAAAACAAGTTGTTTAGGCGGCCATATTTCTTAAGGTTGAAATGTAGCAGCTTGGGTTCGAGTCCAACCTGCAGCACTTTGCTGCGTATTTTCTTTTTTTGTCTACTTCTTCACTCCTGAACTGTCAAATAACCCAAAAATAAATATCTTAAAAAATAAAATGAACTGTTTAGTTCTGGGTAAGGCCCAGCTTTCTTCTGAATGGCTATCCCTCATGTTTGAACTGCAGCTAAGAGAGTTCTCTATGCTCGTTTTCTGACTGATACCACCATAGTAGGAATATCTGCTCTCAGTGACATCACAGAGAGCTAAAAGTAGAAAAAACTGGAGCCACCTGCAGTCCAAGGTTTTGGCTCACTGGAATTATTCTTATATACACTGACCTTTTGAAACTTAAGCCACGTTTAATATGTAACTATAACTTTGTAACAGAAAATAATGAAAGGGGTCAGCTTTAAAAGTGTGCCCCGTGCACCATCTGCTTACCATGGTGGATATATGTGGATGATGTCACTGGGTGCAGGAATCAGCTGTGCAGCTGTCTCTCTGTTGAATAACACCAACATACGAGCGCTCTCCTCAGAGACCGGGTTAATGTGTTGGTGGCCGTCTCCGGGGGGTTGGTGGTGCTCGCAGTGCGCCAACTGCATGCTGCACTCCTCATGAACCTCCAGTACCTCGAGCACCAGCACGCCAGCCTTGTCCACTGGAGATCAGAGCAACAACAACAACACAGATGTTTAATGCTTGTGTGTGTGTGTCTGTGTACACAGTGTACTCATGCTCTCTGTGGGACTCATTATTCATTATGAAATTTTTTTTTAGCATCAGAACAACTTGCATTGCATATCTGTAAAGCTGTTACTGACTCAGCCTGAGCTGGATACGAGACGCAGTAAATCCCAATGGATGACTGCACAAATATTTGGAATTTCACCACAACGCTGATTGCTTGGCGTGAACTATAAAGTCCACAGAGATACTTAAGAAGAGCAAATCACAACGATGCCCTGCAGCTGTAAACCAAAGCGAGATAGGAGGGAGACTTGGCATCATGAAAGCGAAGTGTGTAAACTTGATTGCATTGAATTGTTAAAATTGCAGAAGAGAAGGGGCAAAGTCAATGCAGCTCATTGTGTGTGTGTAGGTAAGTGGCCAGAGGGGGAATTTTAATATGATACGAATGAATCAGATCAAGGAGACTGTTGGAGAGGTATTAGGTTTTAACAAGCATTTGTCCAAACATGAATGCTAAGTGGTTCATTTGTGCTCTGTGCATTGAGATCCCAAATAACAAAATCATTACAATAACACCAGGCAGCACTCCAAAACCGAGAGAATACTCGAGTCCTCCTCTTGACCTGCAAATTCAATATTTTAGGAAACAACTCAACACCTGCATACTTGTTTTATTGTGGGGTATTTATCTTACAATATAAAGCGCCTTGAGGTGGCAAACCAGGAACAGACTGTTTGCCTTAAAAGTGAAAGTAGCACCTTTTAAAACGTGTTAGTTTCACGAACATTCTCCATTTCCAGTTTGCGTTGCACTTTTTCAGTTTTCACTATTGCTCAGCAGCTAGCTAGCACTGTCTGCAGAGAAATTCGATGTGCGTCATGCAAACCATGGGCAACAAAAGCAATCACAAGAAGGTTTTTTAATGCAGTACCATCTTCGTGACCAGGTTCACCTAGCAACAGACAGCAACCTCCAAGAAACACTCGCAATGAGTCGGGAATGCACATTTTTTTCCTTTTGACCAGAAGTTTCAAGGGCATCGCAGACAAGTGTCTAGGCCTATGTGACTGAGGCTTTAGCAACCTGCATCCATAACCTGCTAAATCTTGCTTAAAATGCCAGAATTTCACTCAACAAAACAGAAGCACAAACTCCTCGGCTGAACTCTACCACACAGCGTAGCATTTACCAGATAAATGCCATTAAAATGCTCCGAAAGGCACCAACTACACAAACGTGGTGGAGAGGTGCAAATAGGGCTGGGCGATATGACCCAAAATTCATATCTCGATATTTTTTAGCTGGATGGCGATATAAGATATATATCTCGATATATTTTTTTAAAGCCATAAAGTAAGAACAAAAAGAGAGTTCTTAGTCAAAGCTGTGTCCCAGATGTCACACAGGCACTTTTATTAACATAGAGCAGATGTACATAAAATTTACTCAAAAATAAATTATGAGCATTTATTAAATAATAATGCTCCATAAATAAAAGAAAACAATGTTGTTTTTGTGCATAACAAAAAGCTCACAATTGTGCAGTCAAAATGTAAACTAACAGACGAGCACAATAACAAAGACAGATTTCACAGCTGCTCTGTTCCCAACTTGTACTGCGTGACTGACAGCCTGGAGTTTGAAATCCGCTTCGCAACCGCGTCTCTTAACAGGTGCCATTTATAGTCCTTATACACAGTAGGGTAATATTACGTTGAAGCACAGTACGTATCACTCCGCGAGGCTCAGCCGTAATGCTCCGACAATCCATCAAGCGGTGCAGCTCCGTAGCTTACTAAAGTCGTACTAAAACATTTTTTGACAGATTGCTGAGCGCCGTGTTCCACATAAAATCGGTTCGCGGCCATCAAGCACAACCAGAATTCATACATAAGGCGCGCTGTCAACTTTTGAGAAAATGAAAGGATTTTAGTCCGTGCAGCCCCTCTGGGCTGCATGGCGTTAGCGTGGTTAGCTCGTTAGCGTGGTTAGCTAGCTAACACGTTGACGCCGTCCAGCCCCACGCACGGGGCGATGCGCAGTAACTCGTTAACGGAGATTTGCCGTGTCCATCTTGTCGCTTCCTGCAGGTGAAGCGATGGGGGACGAGGAGTTGTGTTCAGTGAAGGAGAGGCGAGGCCGAGTAACATTGCGTAAAGACGAAAGTGGACGAAAGAGAGGCAAACCTGCGGCTCCACAAGTATAATTATAACGTAACATAGACTATATCGATATAAAGGATATTGTCACATCTTATATCTCGTATAAAAATATATCGATATTTTTTAAAAACTCGATATATCGCCCAGCTCTAGGTGCAAACCAGGTCCAAATTAGCAGAGAGGCCTAGGAGACAGAGACACTCTGTACGTGTGTCTTCACACGTGTCAGTCAAATTGGCCATTCTGTGAACTCTGAGCCTTATTAACATCCAAATGTATGAGTCAGAAAGAAGTTCACTCATATATATATATAATAATGAAGGAAATTATTCAGAGAGGCCAAAACTGCCTTTGTATGAGGCTGAAAACATGACTTTTAATGCTACTTAATTGGTGATTTGAACCATTGATTCCATGGTGACTGTTTGGCCTACAGTTTGCGGGTTGAGTGTAGCAGATTAAATTGTGAAAAATGTTCTGGAAAAAGAACATTTTGCACCAAAAGATATATATTTTTTTATATTTAAAAAAAATCCTGATGTCAGCCATGTGACGTTAATGGGTTGAAAAGACTAAACAAACAAAAGTCTTTGTGCAAAAAAGACAAAAGAAAGATCAAATATTGATTAGACTTCGAAACCAGGTCAAGTCAAAATAAACTCCTACATTTCAACCCATCTTCGTAGCTCGTTACGCTAGTCAAACCATCGACTGACCACAAACTCTAAGTTAGATCAGGTAGGCGTTTTCATTTTCCACAATCAACTGTCACCTCTGAGTCAATGCTCATGTCCTATTACGAGGAGATACTTAACAACAAGACAATGCAAGTGGTTTGGTACGCCGCGGAAAGGAAAAAAGAAAAAAAAAGGTAGGCAAGCAGCTTCCTGTCACCTACATGTCGAGTTCACAGTTCAGCCAGCATTTCCTCAGCGTGGCCCCTAAGTACAATCACATGTATGGTTAAAAAAAAAAAAAAAAAAATCACACCTTTCAGCCAGGCTTCATCCCACTCACAAATCAAAGTTCACTGTTAAACTTTAAGTGATGATTCACAGGTTTATGTGTGTATGATCCTGGTGTGATCTGGCAGAGGACTCGTGTGACGTGGATCACCTGTTGTGGTTGTTGCTGCCGAGGAACCAGAGATGGACTGGTGCTTCCAGAAGCTGATAGCTGACCTCTGCCTGCACTGAAGTCGATTCAGCCTTTCTGCCAGACCTCCACTGTGAAAAACACACACGCGCACGCCCCCCACCCCCACAGAGGTAGATGATGTAATGTGATAAACTCACAGAGCGCAAGCAGTCTAACCAACGCACAAGCAGAAATGTTTATTTCAAAGTGAAGTAAAAGATTTTCTGATGCACAGAACCAGCTGTCAAAGACTACAGAAAGCCATCTGTCAGATTTGGTGGGCTTAGAGATTGCAAACGACATTTAGCACCCACATTGTGCCACCAGGTGTCCCTTTCATCATCAGTTCTGCCGTGGAAACATTGTCACCAAAGTCTGTCTATCACCTGGCTGCAAGCAATACATCTTGCTTTGTTTGTTCGTATTGTGAAGCAATGCACTATCACACATATTATACGCTCAGGTGCAATTTTTATTAAAACTAACACCGTCCTGCAGAAACTCTAACTCCATGAAGGCTGCAAAGACCAGTGCGGTTTCTTGAGCGTCACTGACATAACTTTATGATAATTTTGAAGGCTCACCTGTGTGAGGTTAATGTTATGTAACTTGACTGATATCAAACTTCTATAAAACTAAATTCGGTGCAGTAATATGATACGCTCATATGCTGCGTATCAGCAGAGGTACTAGGCATTTAAAAACAGTGGACTGGAACAAAAGTCACACCTTTGAAACTTTCTTCTCTTTTTGGCAGAGTCTTCTGGAGTCTTGGGTTGTCTATTGACTGGTTTCTGGGGCGTTTGCAGCATCGCCTGAGCAGATCTCACCCAGTTGCTGATTGACTTTTTGCTGCCCTCACCAGTTTGGAAAGGAAAGATCTCAGAGTCCAGTCTGCTTGAAGTCATTGGGCTGCCAATATCCTCTCCATCAGACACATACCCTGAGATCTCAAGCTCTTTAACCTGGGAACAAAGTAAGCATTTGACGTGGAGAACAGTTGTAATTTTGTAGTTTGACATTCTTGAATGAAAACGTTAAAAATGCTCAACTGCAGTCAAATGCAACTGTATGTTATATGCTGACATCCAGCTCCACATTTCTCTTCTAGGACTCTAAACACGCTCTGAATGATTTACATCTCAAAGTAACCCTTATTTGTCTTGGTGCAACCTCTCAAAAAACTTCATACTAGAAACTGCCAAGGGTTCATTTTGAGCCCTTTGGTATTTTAAAAATCCTGTAGGTTTGTTAAATTAAAATTCAATCATGTCATATTTTCTGCCATTTTCAAAAATTGGCTTATTCATCAAATACTCAATTTTGGGGTGTGGGCGATCAAAAGAATTAGGACAACTTTTACCAAAGCCGAAATGTTATGTAATGTAAAACCACTACTGCAGCACAGCATGTTGCTTAGAAACATGATTTCTTTACACACATTGTGAGGTTGTGTGTAAAGCCTGTCACAAAACGAGTTACAGCTAGGTAGATGTGACTGATAAATACATATAGAGAGTGACTGTAGTTAGATAACACATGAATAATTATTGCTGGGCACATGATGAGTTGGAGCAGAGCGGGGAGTGTTTGACCGAACAGGGCAGGTTGCTGGCTGTGCAGAGCAAGTAAAGTAAATCCAGAGCACAGCTACCTGTGAGGTCAATTCAATCTCATTTACATTTATTCTAATGTATATTTTTTATTTCACATTCTGTAAGAAAATGCTGTAAATCATTAATAAAACTAATAAAACCCCTTAAAATGAATCTTAAATATGTATTTTGTCAAATCTTCCTTAATATTATAAAAATTTAGATGAAAATTAACAACCTAACTTCTTCAAGAAATGATACCTTTGCTATTACTGCTGTTGTTACTGCGGTCAAAATGACCCTCCTAGTGTTAAATTCCTTCCCCTTTCTTCTGATTGGCTGACCCTTGTAAACAGAAGGTGTCAGCAGGTGAGTGAGGTTGCTGCATTAATCACCAGGATATCCTCTCCCTGTACAGAGCTGAAATAGAAAAACTGTCTGAAACAGTGTTTAAAGCAATCAGAAGTCTAAGCTTATTGCTTGCACATACACACATTTCAACAATAGGAGCACCCATCCCTATAAAAGTGTAAGTGTGTATATTATATATAAAGGCAAAAAGTAACGCTTTTAAAAGGGTTCATCCACCTGTAACATATTCATGAGTAATTAATGATTAATAAAAACAATAAAATCAATATCAAAAATCAAGAGGATGATACACCGACATGCAGTCAGGCTGATTAATTGTCAAATTAGTGCACTAAACAATCTTTCTTGCTGTATCATTGCTGGCTACACCTGAAGGAATCTGTTCTCATGGAAAAATCCACGAGAAACCTGAGTTCCTGTCATGTGCAGACAAGACCAGCATACCAGGCCCTGTCAGCCAATATGCTCTCTTCTTTGAATCAACTTGACCCTGCTAGGCAGCGTGCCAGCAGACGTCACACTCCAACCAGCTACAGAGAAAAAGGAACACTATGTTCCTGGCCCCGGCTCAAAAATGTTTTCACCAGCACTGAAAGCATTATAAGTACACAGCTCTACGCAGCCTCTTCCACTCACTCAAGTTCTCCTGAACAAACAGTAGTAAAAAAGTTGTTTATAGCCCTTCTCGAGCTCTTATGTGGTGTGGGTGGTTGACCCTTTAAGCGCCGATGTCGGTGGGTGTCGGACCGAGCAACACACTTCATCTGGGAAGCAGCCATCCCCTTTGGCCTTGAAGCGCGGAGTCGCCTATACAGCTCCGCCTGTCCTCTCTTAGCGGCTAGTACAAAAACACAGAAATCTGGCAGGGGCACATTAAGTGACTCAGCCATGCGTTTATCTGGAGTAGTAAATTTTGCCTAGGATTAGGATCCTTCCCCCCTCCCCCTCCCGTATCCTGTTAGATCCGGTTTGATTTACAATTGGAAATGTGTAAGTGAGCTTTCCGGGCAGCAAATAAAAAGTCCAAATAGGCCAGAACATTCTGATATTCTAATTAAGTCAATATTTACTGTGCATATACTAAATTTAATCCCACTGATAATCGGATGCAAGAAAGCTACGTACTATTCCTTTCAAATATGTAACATTTGATCTGCCAAAACTACCACGTGCACATATTTCAGTGCGACTACATTAAACTATAAAAGTAGGACTCTAAAGGCTTCTTTCTAGAGGCCCTCTGACCACAAGCCTCCTGTTTGTTGATCTTATATTTTTTTGACCCCAAAGAGCTGATAACAGCAAATTATAAGTGTGACAAGAGGAAGTAGCTGGGGTCTGCGGGACTGATGTTAATCTCTCGTCAGGCTTCCTCTCGATATATCAAGTTAGTGCTTTTTGCAGCCTCAATAAAAGGACCGTAAGCGACAGGCAGAGGCTATACCAGTACCGAGACAAATGATCACCGGCTTCAATCTGACCCATCCTTGTGTTCAACGGTGTTCTCACAAACCGCTATCTAGTCAACCGCATTCATTCAGTTTTGCCACAACCTGCTGATCTTTTTGTTTTTTAAATTGTAATATGTGCTCTAACAACTAAACTGCATGTGTGTGGTCTATGAGCTAAACACTGTCACCACTCCTTGTACATTCTCACCATGCCAGCCCTGCCTTCAACAAACAGTACCTCTGAATGGCTTGTGAGCGGGAGCAGTCGAGCCACTGTGGGGGGGGGGATCTTTCATTACACCGTTGAATCTGATGGTTCAGTTTGCATGAATTATGTTTTGTGTTTTGGCTTTAAGAAAAAAAAAGAACAAACACTTCAAAAATATTTAATTTACTTTGACAAAGTACAAAAAAGGAGCGCAAATCTGCACATTTGTAAACCTGAAAGGTTCAAATATTACTCAATAATTTCCATTTTCTCTGTGTCGCAGCTCTACAGTGTTTTTATTTCTATAAATAACACGAGTGGAAACTATGCAATTCTTTACATATTGTACTTAAAGAGAGGCAAGTGCTTTTTTGTGAGTTTCACGTCACGCATAAATTAGCCCCAGTGTTCAGATCTACTTTGCCCTTCACATTAAACCTGTGTTTTACTGCTGGCTCAGCTTCTGAACTTTGACAGAACATAACCTGAATCTAGAAACTACTCTGGTTTGAGCCTATGGGGCCTTCTTAGGACATCAAAACATGGCTGAGACAACGCTCCACCTAGTGGTTTCAAGGCTAAACATTCAACTGCGACAAACTGAACAAAAAATTACTGAAAAAAAAAAAACAAAAAAAAAAACAACAACTTTGAGACAAACACTAAAATATAATATCTACATAGTATCTTGCAAGAACACAGGCTTTCATGCAGCATCTGCTACAGCTGCAAACAAAACCATCAGATTAGCAGCGAACAGTATTCTCCAGCAGGACGCCAGAAAAGTTGTTAAAACACACAGATGAGCACTTCTTAGACAAATGCATCAACTGGCAGTCAGCTGATAATTAGAAACACAGTTGGTAATATACTGGACTAAGGTATTAAGAGCTTAGGAAGGCATATAGCCCCACCTAGTGTCCCCTAACACAAACAGCACTGATCTACAGATCAGTGTGCCTCACTATGCAGGTGTTTTTAAAAAAAAAAACAAAACACTTTCACGGCACAGATAGTTTAAGGTTTACTTACATCTTCAGTTTTAGAAGGGAAGTCATTTGGCTTCTCTTCAGAGGAATCACAGTCTGAGATTTGTTGCCCACTGTGCTTTTCAACATCTTCCTGAGACTCATCACCCAGGTCGCTGTCTGTGTCAATAACGGGAAGGTCATCTAGGAATGAAAGAAAGAGCTGTGCTAGTGCTGTAAATTTTATCTTATGGCGTTTATCAGACTATAGAGATAACTGAGCTGTTAATATATAACAGAAGTTTATCACCTTAAGTCAGTTGCTTTTATTAAGAAAAATCTGGAAATGGACCACAAAGTAGACTGAGTTAAAGGAACAGTTAAGCTTTCTAAGAAATTAGTTAATTTACTGTATTACCCAGCGTTACAGACAATAAGCATTTTTTTGTAAATTTGCATCTGTACACCAGCACAGTAGGTTAAATAATGAAAATCTGATTGAAGGCCACACTTTGAGATTTTGATTCAAGGGGTTTAACAAAAGCGGTGCATTAACTAGTCCCGAATTATAGCCAATACTACACTTAGTCCAACTAGCCCATTCTTGGAAAGCAGGAATGCACTGATCAGCTCAGCAACACCAACGGAGCTGGAAAACAACAGAAGACAACTTTCTCGAGGAGTTAAAGTTTACAATAAAGACGTGCTTTCACTTTTTGCACAATACTCACTCTTTTGCACATTTCAATTGCACTGTTGTGTCTGTATTGTTCTGTTCTCTCTGGTGTTGCACTGTTTTTGTTGTGTTTTTTGACAATTTTTGCACATTGCACTTTATGTAGTCCTGTGTTGATTGTCTGTTATATGTCATATAGAGCACCATGGTCTTGGATGAACATTGTCTCGTTTCACTGTGTGCTGTACCACTGCACATGATTGGAATGACAATGAAGCCACCTGACTTGACTTGATAATGACCCAAAACATACTGCAATAGCAATCCAAGAGCAAAGAAACGGTTGTCACCTGATCTCGAGTGAATAAGGGACGCTTTTCAGTTATTAAATAAAAAAACTGAAGGCAGAGAAACCCACAAACGAGCAGCAACTGAAGGTGACTGCAGTAAAGGCCTACGAGAACATCTCAAGGGAGGAAACACAGCACATTTAATAGTGATGGGTCGGTCGCGAATGAAATGGCTCTTAGAGCTGGCTCTTTGACGTGAACGACGCGAGCCGGCTTCTTATCGAGAGCCGTTTTTTTTTTTTTTCTCTCACCCTCAAAACTCCAAAACACGTAAAAACTCCAAAACACGTAAAAACACGTACAAACTCCAAAACACATAAAAACTCAGAAGCACATAAAAACTCAAAACACGTACAAAAGATAACAGAACTGCTCCAGGATGCTAGGGGCAGTGTTGAACTTTTGTTACCTAGTGGCTACACAAGCCAGCAAGTACCAACGACTGGATTTGGTGTGTGGTAGCAAAAGGTAAATGAACATTTTTTTTAAATTATTATTTGACTATATATGAATGCTTGTGTATAAATACACAAACAATACACATATGCTTTTAATTGTGTAATTTAAGTGATCTAGGTAGCTCTGTTTTGGAAGTTCAGCTCATACTAGAAATGTGTTTTGGAGTTTGTACGTGTTTTGTCTCTAGGGGCCACCGCATATATTTATATATAAACATATATAAATAAAACCACTTGTTTTTTTACATTAGTGATTCCTTTTGTGCATAATTTTATATTGTTGTTAATAATAAATTAATTAAAGCAACAAAACAACCTGAAGAGCCGGTTCGGAGCCGAAAGAGCCGGCTCTTTTTAGTGAGCCGAACCGAAAGAGCCGGTTCTCTAAAAAGAGCCGGAAATCCCATCACTAGCATTTAGTAAAGTCCATGGGTTCTAGTACTCAGTCACGGACTATAAAGGATTTTCAGCTAAATATTAAGAACTACTTTTACATTTAAATGTTATGTTGGTTTGTCCAATTCATTTTGAGCTTCTAAAAATGGCAAACTGTAAAAAAAGTAACTGTAAATGAAGAAGACTGATAGTACACCAACATATGTTTTTTTGTCATAAAGACTGAAACAAAGAATGCGCTAGTTTGACCATAAAAGCACCTCCAAAGGTCAGAAACTATTTGTTTTGTCGTTAAAAAATTGACAAAAAAAAAGAAGAAATTTTGAAGATAAAGGTGAACTTCAGTTAGAATAACCTGAAATGTAAAATTTCTCCCTCAGCAAGTCACAACTTAATTTTATACCTTTATCAGTGCTGAGCATGAGCAGTGCTCTGCTGTAAGACTGAGTGGAAGCTGTGGGTCTCCCTCGACTGTGACACTGCTGCTGCCTCTGTGCAGTAACTCTGGATGGATGCTGCTCCTGGGTCTCATCATCAGCCTGCTCAGAGTCACTGGAGCTCCATGCAATGTTCACTGGGTCCTCCTCACGGTGAGGGGAACTGCTCTGAACTGGGAAACACATACAGAAGGGGACAATGCAATGTTCGAATTGAATCACTATGAGGTGCTTGTTAAAACTGGAGACTTACTTCTGAAGACTATTGAAGAAATTACAAGAAAGCTTGCCTATAACAGTTGTGGCTGTGCTGAAAAATAAAGGTGGCTGTATAAATACTGACTTTCTAGCTTGTTAGAATTGTACAAACTCTGTTTTTGCCTCAGATACTATTTCCATTTAGGTTTGCACATGTTTTAATAATTACTATAAATCAAGCATGCCCCATGTTTTGTGTTATGTGCGCATATACTAGGTATCACGTTAAGAGAAACCCACTTAAAAGTGATCTTCAGGTGAAGGTGATTTCAAGATTGACCAGTACATTTAATCTGTCATTAATTATGTAATGATTCATTAAATAAGCAATGATACAGAAATCAATATGAAAAGTAAATTTCAAATGACAACTAAAAATATGCAAATATGACAAATATATTAATAACCCTTTTTAAACATTTCCATTTTAAAAAAACGTGTACAAGAAATTCACCGTTTCCACAGACTAATTTCAATTTAGATTAAGAGCACACACCCCTAAAGTGTTTTCCAGTCAATAACCAAAAAGTATGATTTTGTATTTCAAAGTAAAAGAAATGGCATATATGAGCTCTTTTTCATCTGGAAAGCTTCAGAAAGCTATGATAAGGATACTTCCTGTTTCTACTTAGTAATTGACCTGGAGTAATAGGATACACCCTCACAGTGTCACCCAGTCTAATTGTGCATTTCAAAGTAAAAGCCCTCTGAAACATCATACATTAGATATTTCTTTTCCTCTGGAAAGCTTCGGACAGCTATTATAAGGAAGCTACCTGTTGCCACAGACTAACTAATTTTATAACTGCTGTACATATTTCCCATTTTCCTAACAAATTTAAAAGAAATGAGTGGGCCCTGACTTGTGAACAGTACTGTACACTTAAGTATGAGGTACTTACAGAGTATTAAAAGTTGTGAGGTAAGATAGAAGATAGAAAAGTCTGAGATGGACCATAGCAAAAAAGGCCAGCAAACTGAGCAAGATACCTGCAGCAGACAACTGTTTCAGCTTCTTTAGAGTAGATAGTTTTCTTCCTGAAGACGGAATGATCTGCAACAAAAAATAGAAATCCACAGTATGAACACAGTTGGGAGTAGCAGGGTGATAATGCTAAGAGATGGACGGAAAGCTGTTGATCTTTATCACCTTTGTCACCGGACTATCCAAAAAACTGTCTCCACACTTCTCCCAGCTCTTAGCGGATGAAAGGGAAGAGAGCGAAGAGGGCTCCCTGCCCACTTTCGGGAGAGCATTTTGGATATCATCGGGAAAGAAAACGCACTTTATGTCCCTGGAGTACCTTTTACGCTGCAGAAAATTAATGAAGAAGTAAAAGGGGTTAGCTTAATAATAATAATTTTTTTAAAAGCCTTTAACGGTTTTTGCTAAGATAACCCTGCTGGAGGCTTTAATGATAATTTCACCTGTATTTACTCTGACAACTGAATTACAAATGACAGTGGCTATATTTGCTGTTATTAATAGTTAAAATATGATTCTAGCAACACATGCCTGGCTAGTAAACCCCTTTCCGCTGTGGGCGGGCAAAACCGGATAACATGGGCTGCTAAAGCTAACTAGCTATACTCCATTGAGTAGCATTAACTGGCTAGCTAGTTACCAGACTTCTTACCTTCCTGGAACTCATTGAGAAAAAAAAAACAGTCAATGCAGAGTTACTGAAGTGGTCTGTGTGCGTGTCCCCAAAGCGTCATTAGAAATATAATATATCTCGAACCCATCTTTGTGAAGTTACCAGTGTTTCCTCCCTCACTAGTTTGCTAAGCGCAGGAACAAACTAGTGGCGCTTACCCAATCTGGAGGTGCGTTTCATAACTCACCAGCGTGGACCGGAGGCGGATATGGGTGAGATTCTCACACCAAATCACTCAGTTATGCCTGTAAAATTTAGATTGATTCACTTTTCTTGAAACTCTTAATACAGTTTTCTTCTTGAGTTTGCTTTTCTGCACTAGGCTGAACTGCACAAGTTTAAATACGTACCAAAGGGTATATTATTCTACTGATACAGGTAAAAGTCCAAAAATCATTACTACAGTAAATATACAGGCCAAGTTACTACTCTTTATAAAGAGTCATATCACACTGTCATTATTATTTTTATCATTATTATTATTATTAATTGGAATTGGAATCTATGGTGGAAGCCTCTTTAATGCATTTCTCATTTTTGCATGGAAGCAAAGGGACCTTCTCTTTAATAATAACAATAACTGTTTAAAAGTCTTTAAGCTTTTCAAGCTTTTCTTCCCTGCCCAAGCATTCAATGCCCTTTATGCCTCATTCTCCCATTCATACAAAGAATGTTAGAGTAGCCCAGACATACATACAAACACTTAAGCACTTTGACACATATTCACACTCTGATGGATGCATCGGAAAGTAACTTGGAATCAATATCTTGTCCAAGGGTATCTGGCGTGCAGAATAGAGCAACCAGCAAACCACCAACCTTCCAAGTAGTAGATGATCTGCTCTACCTTTCTGAGCTACAACCACTCCCATTTTGAATCCAATTATTGCACTTCTTACTCTTCTACTTCTTACTACTTTTTAAAATGCTTTAGTTATGTATTATTCCGAAAATTAAGTGGATTATTATAACTCAAGCTACTAAACAACATATAAATAGTTAAAATAATCAATAGCTGCGACATGAAAAAGACATAGACAGCAATAAATCAGTAACTGTTATCCAATGACGTCATGTATATGATTCTAAAAACTGTCATTTTACTTCATATATATTACAATGTACAACCTCTGAACTATTAACCTACTTTAAGTAAAATATCTAAACACTTTTTTTCTGCAACTGAACTATCCATCACAAATTTTGGTTTAAATACTATGCCTTATTGTGTGAAAGGTTCTTTTTACACAATAAGAATGTGATAGGATCCAGGGCTCCATATGAGCTTGAAAATTATGACAGCAATGAAATGAGTCTTGGCTTGCTAAACTTTGCATGGCCACAATCTTGATTTTTGCATCACTGAAGTAAAAAATCTTGAGCAGGACTGTGCAGAGACCTCTACAACAGAGGGAGCTAATTCCTTGGGATGTTCGACTACATATCCACTTCCACTGCTTCTTAAATGTTGAGTTGACCAGACCTTTCTAACCTTGTGTCTTGCAAAATTAGTCTGTCACACTGCTAGCAAAACCTACACATCAGTTGCAAACATATTTTTTCATCAAATAGTGACTTATGTGAAGGAGAGGATTGTAGAAGAATTGAGTTACGGTACCAAATACTGTAAAAATAAAAAATTAGCACATCCGAATCTATAAAGAACTGTGTCACAAATTTGGATCGAAATATGTGCTTCAGACTGTGATGGAAAACAATGATGTGACTGTCGTTCCAGGCATTTTGGAGGCCTTAAAAGCACAGCTCAAAAAATCAACCCAAGAATCTTCTCTTCCATGTTTTGTGGTTTAAGGAAGACAGTCGCCTGCTGCATAACCACTGAATAACAGAGACAAGGAAATATTTATTTACATGCGAAGTTACAACCCTCTTTTCAAAATATAAGTACATAGGCTGCAGCAGATGACCACCCCTTACCACCTGGTTCTGCCAGGGGTTTCAGTCTGTAAAAGGGAGTTTTTCCTTCCCGCTTGGTGGTCCTTGGTGGTCCTAGGTGGTCCTAGGTGACACACTGGAAAGATTACATTTGTCTGATTGTCAATTTCCTCCCTAATACTGTGAGTAGAGCAGGGGGATATGGCCAAAAATATTTATCACGATATATATTTGAAAATTTGCGATAACGATATAACCGACGATATAATTGATGCGAGACAAAATACAACTCCACAACATTACTAGCGCAAAAAGACAACCTTCCATTTATTTTCACTTAAACAAGAAGCTGGTTTTTATGTACATTAAAGCTTTATAAAAATATAACAGTGCAAATGCAAATTCCTTGCTGACAGTTTAACCAAAAGGCATTTCCAGTAGAAATGGGCTGACATATCCTGAGCATAACCATGTATAATATCCACTGAAGTTAAAAAGAGGTGCTTTGCAACATTAAACTGCAGTGTGCAGTACGCATTTTTCGGACCATAAGGTGCACGGGATTATAAGGCACATTAAGCGAAACAAAGCAGTCAGATAAATCAAACTTTATTAAACTCATTCTTCTTGCTTCCTCCACTTCTGTACCATTGATTCATTAATGTTGAATTCTCTGGCAGCTGCTCTATTCCCATGTTGCTGCAGTATATTAATGACTAACCTCGTATTGTGGATGGATTATCTCAGTTGTTCTCCTGACTGAAGTTTGGTCCGTTTACAGCATCCTGCCATGCGATTGCATTTGTCTCTAACCATGAAGAACCTTCACGTTAACTTTTATAAGTGGAAAAGTGTTAGTGTTCGTCCTCCAGCTTCACTGTTTATGTTATGCTAACATAGCTGTGTCGCTAGCGATCACGTAGCACATCATTATACCAGCTAGCCCAACTTCAGTAACCCTACAAACGTCACTGCTGTTTAGTTTCCCGTCTTCATTTATGTTGGAAGTGATAGCAGAGCTGTACGTTTGATTTTTTTCAGAAATCTCTCAGTCAGAACATGCAATATCATGCTTAGGTAACTAGCGAAACTAGCGAGCTAACTTCCGCTAGCTTCCTGCTAACTTCTAACTCCGTTAAATGTAATAACTTTTGTTTTCATGGATGCCTGGAAGTTAAACTTCATAGTTACACCTGGTAAAGCAGCAATGCTGATCGTTTTATTAAAGATGAAAGAATTTAGACAGTTTTTAACTCTAAGTGATGCTGCAGTGTTGTTTGACCTGAAGCATACGGAGTTTAGGACCCAGATTACTCCCAGATTTAAGAGCATCTTAGTCCGACAAATATGACAATAACAACGGCCGCTTGCATGTTCTGCAAAAAAATGTGCTTTGTTGTGTATCTGATGGACAAACACCAAACCAGTTCCACATCACTGAAGTTGCACCATTTTTACAAACCAATTCTGGTTCATCTGTTTCACTCAACAATCGGCCATGTGCGTATGAAAACAAAGGCACTGCGCACGCGCGTTTTACTCCCATTCTATCGCGATATTTCATTTTCCTATCGTTGCCTAACATTATACCGGTATTACCGTGAACGGTATAATATGGCCCAGCCCTAACTGTGAGGTCTTTACCTTGCACTTTTTGGACACTCTAAGTTGTTCACATAAATTGCCTCTTAATTGGAAAATAAAACTAAACAGAAAACGAAATAAATAGATGTTTGTGATTTTCTCAAGAACATTTGACTTGAAGGCAAAGGGGAAAAATGGTTTGTAGTAAATCTAATAAATGATAATATAGAAAGAGGTTTTTTTGGTTGCTGATTAAAACAAACTATAAATGCTGTACTAGATACACTATATTCAAATTCAAATTCAAATTTTATTTGTCACACACACACAACCATACACAGTATGACATGGGGGTGAAATGCTTGTAGCTGTACAATGCCCGACCATTAAATGACAGAAGAAAAGTTCTACAATATTTACAATTTACTACAAAAATTTACAAATTAACTTAGGAATTTACAGTAAAGAATGTGCAAATAGCAGAAGAGATTATAAAGATAAGGATTATAAATTATAGGAATTATAGGATTATAGGAAATGTGTGGTGGTGCGTGTGGTGACGTGTGTGAGAGTCCAGTCTTATAGTGACGTGTTTGGGAGAGTCCAGTCCTACACCTGGTTCAGGCCCCGAATAGCCTGGATAGCCTGGATTGCCCAAAGTATTCACTCACTCACTGTGTTCCAATCACTTCCATAGACACAGGTGTGTAAAATCAAACACCTAGGCATGCAAATTGCTTCTGCAAACATTTGTGAAAGAATGAGTCGTTCTCAAGAGCTTAGTAAATTCCAGCGTAGTACCATGATAGGATGCCACCTGTGAAACAAGTCCTGTTGTGTAAATCCCTCAGTACTAAATATTCCACAGTCCACAGATGTAAAGAAGTCCTGTACCTTCTACCTGTCCCCTTAAAGCCCCCGATTAATTTGGAAAATGAAGATAAAATTTGATTTGTAATTCCTTTTGTCTGAAATCAGCTACAGAATAAATTAAATCTCAGGTCATGCTAAATGAATTCAGGCTCATTCTGTGATGATACTGGATATGACTGGGTCTTTTTAAAGCTTTTTAATTTTTTTGTCATTCATAGATCTTTATATATTCTTGAGTATACTGGCATCTTTAGTTCTTGTTGTAGTTAAGTGTTCACTTAAGCTTTAGTTATGTTCTCACTTCCTGTTTCATAGTTTCGCTTCTAGTGTGCTTAGATGGCGGCCCTGCGACCCGGCCCCGAGTAAGTGGAAGAAAATGGATTGACGGACAACAACCTCCCGTGGACTCAAAAGGTGATTTTTATTACAGCAAATCCATTCGAATCTCAACATCTTTCAAAGAGCAGGTTAAACATACAAAAGCTCACTTAACATGTTTTTTTTTGTTTTGTTTTTTATTAAATATGTAAAAAGCAGGTCAAGTTATTCACAAATAAAATGCAAACATGCAACACGATTTTTTGTCGGGGAATGCATAATGAGTGGGACATAAAAAAAGAAAACAAAACATTTACCATTCATTAATTATTGACAGTACATGTTTACATTCTTTTTCATTTACACAATAATATATGACTAAAGCATCATGGTGCACTGCCCAGTTCAATATTAGTAAATGCAATATTAAGAAAGGGTATACAATGTACTTACTGGAATATAGTGTAACAAATTGCTCAGTGAACTGACATCTCCCTAAGACCTGTGATTAAAAAAAAAAAATAATAAAAAATATCCCAACAGTTCCAGCGGAGGTTTACAACTTAAAACTGCTGCTTCATCATAAGACTACTCCACAATGTTTCTTCCTTCCCTATGTTTACGGTTTAAATCTCTATCACTAAAGCCACCTTGTGTGGTGGGAACAAACGCTAAGCCGAGCACACTGATTATCTGAAATCTTGTAATTTGTAATGACAGCTGTGACACAGTCATACAGTTGGGATTTAACTACATTTTATTATCCTCCTTCACGAGGATGCAATTCAGATCCTTGCACTATTCCTAAGTCTTAATAACAACAACAATAATAAATACGGTGAGGGTCTATGGACAGATTGTCCAATACGAAGTCAAATGTCAGTGCAACATATGGAAGGAGGTTAAATAAGAGCTACTACGAGCCCTTCCAGGGCTTTGCTTATTGCATTCTTATGATTAATATTGTTGATATGAAAAAAAAAAAGAAAGAAATAAAAATAGCAGGGAGTCTAACACTTGCACTGACAGGTAGTGGTTACCTGTCTAAACTTCAGCATTTCATCACATCAACTGCAGGATTTGAATTGACTTTGCGCCCACACAGTCCTCTGATGGTCTGAGCTTGTCCGCTGGTGGAGCTCATTGCCACAAACCCGCCACAGCAGTTCACCAAAAGTCACAAGAAACATTGAACAGTGAGCAGAGGGGTACAAAAAAACCCCAAACAAAAACCTGTGATGGTGCTTCTTTCAGGAGGCTTCTTCATGTGCTCAGTTTCGGAGAGGATGAAAAATAAAAATGAGGACAAATGAAAATCCTTTAACAGTTCTCACATAGTCAAAAAAATTAAATTAAAAAAATAAAATAAAGAGAGAGTGGGGTGTAACTGCGGTGAAGGATGATGGCAGTCAGTATTCATCCTGCTCCTCCTGCTGATCGTCTGGCACCTCCTCGTGGGCTTGCTGGTCCACTTCCTGTCCGTCGCCCTCAGCTAGCTCCCCTCGTTCCTAAAAAAGAAAAGAGAGAGTTGAGGCAAGCGCATGTGACTGCACACAAACACTGAATTAAATCCACATGATTTCCTCAACAAAGAATGAGCACGATCCTGCTTGGATCAATCTAAAGGCCTGGACTGACCTGCTCATCGGAGGCGTACAGGATCTCCATTAGCCGATCGACAAACGGGGCGTTTTCCTCCCCCTGTTCCTGACAGAGCAGCTCCACCTCTCGCAGCTTGCTGAAGTAGTAGTCTCGCTCCTTCTCCACTCCTTCCAGTGCCAACTTTAGTGTGTTCACCTGCAAAAATAAATGTTCAAGCATTTCAAAACACACAAACTCTGAACAGACTCACAACGTTAAAAGATAAGCAGAGAAGAAACACAAAGCTGATTAAAACTGATCCGAATGATTCTTTCTAAGAAAACGACTCAAGATAAACTGTTTAACTGATACAAGTTGTCTTCAGTTACATGTGATTTGAGCACTAGAGCAGCTCTGAATGATTGAATGCAATCATTATATCAGTAAAGGATCTACCGATCAGTTAAGTCTTTGTCTTCTATTCACCAGTTTCTGCTTAACAAATGTACATTAAAAAAAAAATCAAATAAAAAAATCAAATGCTGCCTGGCAGCATTTTCTGGCTTGTGGTCACTGCACAAGAGCTCCAAGCCCGCTTCTTCTTAGTTTAATCCTTGGCTTGAATCTGACATGTACTGTACCAAATTTAATGCAGCCAGCAACATTTTGGATCTCAGAGTGGAACAACTACACAATATCCACACAGCATTTAGCAGCTTTGTATGCACAGGGGTTTTTTTTTGTTTTTGTTTTTTTAAACCAACCACATACAGTGCCTTTAAAAGGCCTCAGTGCTATTTTTAATATTTGGAAACAAGTTGAATGTCTGCTAAGATTTTAAATCTCTAGTACTTTGAATCTCCAAATATGACGCGTCAGGTGTAACATTAATCACAGCCTATTTCTATACCAGCTTTCTAAGGAACCATTAGTCTATCCACAGAGTGAGAAGTGGATTTAGGTCTGACTCCTAATTTGACACAGACTGTATATAAAAGATAGATGTAGCTCCAGATCTGAAAAGTGAAATGTACAAGTGCCTTAAATCTGCACCCTTTCTTAGCCAGCAGGGGGCGACTTTGGCCATGTTCCACAAAGCAGGTTTAACAAACTCAGTTTGAGTTTTGAGTGCCACAGAAGTTGATCACAGCTATTAGTTATTATTGAATCATTTCTGAGTATGTTCTCTCTCAGTCAAGCGTATGTGTAGCAGAAGAAAAGCCATCATCAATGGAGCTCCAATACCAGGATTCACCATGGCAACGAGTAAATGAAGAGACGACCCTCCATTTTAATCCAGTAGACGGAGGAACACGAATCAGTGTCAGTGAGGACCATGCCAGGAAGCTAGAAAACAGCAATTTTATTCTGTCATTCGCCCACACTGATTACCAACCTGATTCAGTGAGGGCCAACCAACCAATTTTACATTGGACCACAACCACGACCAAACAGTTAAAGCCTGGATGGACAACATGCAGACAACTGAAGATAAAACTATATCTTATCAAAGAGAAAAGACAGTTTACTTACAGACCTGTAATATTAGACCCAGTAATACAAATGTGGGCAATTTGGAGTGAAAAATGTGTCAAAACTCCTGCACTTAACGACTGTACTTCAACATGAAATGACTCGTCTTTCAAATTTAGTTCCATTCAAAAATATATACATAGTAAATTCAGACTCAGTTTCACATCAACTCCAACACGATGCCAACTGTGACGGGCAGTTTTCCATTAGTGCAACTGATTATGACACATCAAATATAATTCACATTGATTAGTGGTTGTGTGTCTCTGCAGCTTCATGCAGGCTGATTTACACAGTGATCACACCACAGTAACATATGGGAGATTCAATGCAGGGGAGCTGGCTGACAGCCTGACAGAGACAGAGTCTTCAACCCTATTTATGCTCGCCGCATTGGTCACTTCTCACACCGATGTGCTGATATTGCACAGCTACGTCTGTTTCTACTCGTCACTGTGGCGCTTTTGTCTCTTTGCGATCTTCTTCAGCTGCTGTAGAAATCTTTCTCCATGAGTTCTGTACCATATGGGAATCCCTGCATACATGTGTCATATATATGCCCATATAGACAGCCTTGCCTCAAGCCTGTCAATTTTTTTAAATAGCTGAGGCTGCAATAGCTCCAAAGCTACGTAAACTGAAAAGGTGCACGGCTGGCCGAAAAAAATGCCAAAACATGCCATGCCTTACTGCAAGTGACATCACTTCTGTCATTTGGTGAGAGCAGTGAGCATAAACTGGCCCTTAGATAAACATACAATAAATTCTACAGTCTATCATTCTATGATGTTAATAAATTAGGATCCAGTTATTTGAGTCACAATAACATTGAGTAACAATTTTAAAAATGCTAGGTGACTTCCTACTTAGTTATTGCATTCAAAAGATTTTCAGAAAACTTGACCTCTGACCTTGAGGTCACTGAGATTCAAACTCATCCAAGATTTTAAATAGATACACCTGTGTTATCACTTTCAAAATCCTACATTTCCTCATTTTCAAGTTATCACATTCACAAATGGATGTCCATGCCGCCACCCGTTACGGTATTGTTATTGCCCTACCAGCCGTTTACAGCTGAAAGGTTTATAAAAGGGCGATCGTGGCTCAAGAGTTGGGCGTTCGCCTTGTAATCGGAAGGTTGCCGGTTCGAGGCCAGGCTTGGACAGTCTCGGTCGTTGTGTCCTTGGGCAAGACACTTCACCCGTTGCCTACTGGTGGTGGTCAGAGGGCCCGGTGGCGCCAGTGTCCGGCAGCCTCGCCTCAGTCAGTGCGCCCCAGGGTGGCTGTGGCTACAATGTAGCTTACCATCACCAGTGTGTGAATGTGTGTGTGAATGGGTGGATGACTGGATATGTAAAGCGCTTTGGGGTCCTTAGGGACTAGTAAAGCGCTATATAAATACAGGCCATTTACCATAAAAAATTTACATTTTTAAAAAAGCTCACAATTGAGCTGTACACAGACATACCTGCTCAGTAAGATGCGTGACTTGTGCTTCCAGTTCTTTCTCTCCTTTGGCAGGAGTTGACACGGATGTGGGGATCTTTTTGGCGGAAGAGGGTCTGGATGTTGGCGTTGAAGACTTAGGAGTAGTAGAGCTCGACCTGGATGCTCCTGCAGCGAAGAAATATTTATGAATAAAGGGTCGCTTGTCACTATATCTGAGTGTAAACTTGACAAATCAGACCCAATAATCACAGGAGCTGATATATGAGCAGGAAAAGTAACAGTCTAGCCATTTGATACCCTATACATCCAGTGCAAAGGTGTCAAAAAAAATGTGCAGATAACAGTAAGCATACATGCATGATTTATAACCTTCGTTTTGTTTTATTCATCAGTTGAATCTTACCTGCGGTAGGAGAACTGGCTGCATGGTGAGACTTCTTTGGCAGGTTGAAGATTTGCTCACCGGGATCAGGCGGGGGGATGGCATCCTGACCCTGCCTGGCTGCAACTGGGTCGTAATCTTTGCCGTCGTAATTGGCGTCAAAGAACTTCTTAAACCACTGGATGAAATCGAGATTGTCCTGAAATCTGCCTTTGACCAGTTTCTCCACAGGAATAATCTGAACAAAAAAAAAAAAAAAAAAAAAAAAAAAAGACTGTTAAAACCCCCGAACAGTAAAGCGAGGTGAAAAAAAAAAAAAGAAAAAAGAAAAAAAAAAGTAAAAGATATTCAGGACACTCACCTTGTCCACGTTCATCCTTTTGAAGGATGCCTGCAGCAGTTTGAAATTGTGAATGTACTCGTGTTCTAGTTTAGCTTGAAACTTGACCTTCTTAAGACTGATGCAGCCAGGGAAGAGCAGATCCATGAACTGGCAATAAGCAGCTCCTAAAGAATTATTAATAATAAAAATAGTTAAGCACCACAAGAATAATTATGTATGTGGGGGGTGGGGGGGGGGGGGGGGGGGGGTGGAGAGCAGAACACTGAAAAACATGCCGTGAATAATCCTGACCACACTCTGCACCACTTAATCTCTAAGACTGATTGTGCTACCACAGTTACAGGAAATCTTTTCTACTCGTGCAATAACTCTTTAAAATACACACGTCTGTCGGGCAGGGAATCATCTGTTCTCCCGTGTTAACAGCTTAAATAAACTCTGCAGTCAGAACACTTAAAACTGTGTACAATAAGCAACTTTATTGCACTGCACTGTTATACGGAGTCACTTGAATGTGATTTGATATTTACTGTGTTGTTACTACGTTTAGCCAGCTTTTTTT
The DNA here is from genome assembly GCF_963969265.1 of Rhamphochromis sp. 'chilingali'. Classification (NCBI taxonomy): domain Eukaryota; kingdom Metazoa; phylum Chordata; class Actinopteri; order Cichliformes; family Cichlidae; genus Rhamphochromis; species Rhamphochromis sp. 'chilingali'. The sequence continues at coordinate 19,882,005 of NC_137943.1, read as the reverse complement.
TTCTTTTCTTGGTTAAATTTGAGATATTTTACTTTGTTATAATATATTATTACCTATTATTTCATCTTTCCAGCCTGTCCTGGGTCTGTCCTGCTAGCAAGATATGTACAAAACACTTCACCTAGGAGTCATCCTAGGTGAACCACCTCAACTTGGTCAGAGGAGTAGCGGCTGTACTCAGATTTCCTCCTGAATGACCGGTTTTGTCACAGCGCATTTTATCTTATTGATCTATATACTATAAACCCATTTTCTTAAAGGCAGTGTTTAATCTTAAATTTTAGCTGCTGTAACATAAGCATTCACAAAGTTTGGAGATAAATAAAGTACATCTTATGTTATTGCACACAGTCTACGATTCTTTTTTTTTTATGCCTGCCTTTGTACATGTGAGGCTTTTCATGTCCAGATCCTTGACCTCATTTCTTTAAAAAGACAAATATTAATGAGCTTTCACGTTAACATGGCTCACATAACCTGAAGCTTAGTGATCCATTTGAAAAGAGGACACCAGCTCAACCTTAGGTAAAGCTCACATGAACCCAACCAGGGAGCTCATGAGAAAACCATCTAAACCAAACCACACCCTGAGAAAAAGGGGGTGGGTGTGCATGTGTTTGTGTAGGCAGAGGGTGATTGAAATTGGATTACTTGGTCACAGCAGGAGAGCACACGGCAGAGTTTATTTATAGACAACTCTCTTCCAGGGAGAGGTGAACATGTTTCCACAGGTTGCTTTAACCGCCAGCTTACACCGAAAGCTATTCAGGCGAAGACCAACCACTAAAAACACCCCCCCCCATTTCAGACAGCGAGTCGGGCACAGGAGGAGGAAGGAAGAGGATGAGCTGAAGCGAGAGAGAACAAGTTTTTTTTCCTTTCTTTTTAAAGGTCCGTCTGTTCTCACCTGAGGAGAGCTGCTCCACTTTCGTGTAGTTTAGGCAGAGGATATCGTTAACCCAGGCAGTAATGTCATGCCTGCTCATAGTCTCCTGGGTTATTGAGGTAGAGTATACGTTGACCGCCATCCCCCAACTGCAACAGAAAGGAAACAACACTGAAAAACAAAAGCTAGGTTGCTGTGATAGATGTCCTATTTCTTTCTGTCTCAAGTCAGTTTGTTGGTCTTCAAAAATGGGACAACTTCTTAAATAGGTTAAGATTTTAAGACATGGTGACAAGGGGCTGCTATTTACTGTGAGACGATGTATTTTTTTTTTTTTTAAGTCTCCTCAGAGACTCAGCTATCTGCAGTCCCTGGGAAAGTGAAATAAGAATTGGTAATACACAAAAAACATCAATAAACAGTTTATACTAATGCAAATTCAGTTGACTATTCAATATACAATAAAACAGCCCAGCTTAAATTATTTCAAAGCACAAAGACGAGATCTAAAAATCAAATCAAATTTTAAAAAGGCCACAAAAAAAAGAGCTGCTGGACAGTTAATGTTGGTTAATTAGAACAACTACTGGCCAAACAAATCCTAACTGCTTTGCTCATGTTTAGCCCAATCAGTTAAACTATACAGAATTGTATAATCTCTTAAATAAAATCTTCAGCCTGGAAAGCAAACAGTGAGACTGCATCTAGACATAGCACACGAGTTGATCTTTAGCATTTCTCCACATGCCCAGACTGACCCGCAAAGAAGCCCAGCAGCATAAAACATACTCTGAACCCCCCAATGCCACCCGACCCCTGGCTGCTACATGTCAACAATACTAAAGTCCACATTATCATCCTCAGGTGTGACACACAGAGTCCAAAGCCCTCCCTAACAGTCTGTCATAGACTGTTAGGCAAACTATAACACAAAGCAGTAGAGGTGCAGATAAGATCACAGTTTGATACTGGAAATACAAGTTTGGGCTTGGAGATTGAAATCTGGCATGAATCAATGTTATCTTGGGCAAAATGATCTCTGCATGCAAGACTATCTGCTTAACAAGATAAGTCACATTAAAATAACCACACAGCAGTGGAACACGGGACAAAAGCACAGCAATAAATTCAAGAAATTACCCTGGGTTTGTGGGGGTAACTTTGTCTGCAAACTCAAAGCAGATTCAATTATCTCAGCATAAACAGTTCTTTGCTATACACTTTAAGAAACAGTCATATCTGAGCAGGGACTCTCCGCCTTTTGGTTTTAGAACTGAAAAGGCTTCTCGGATGAGAGGTGAAATGTCTTTAAGAAGTCCAGTCCCTTTATTTCCAAGCTCCTTAAAATATCTGAGCAGTTTTTTGTTTTTTTTAACCAAATCAATGACTGAGTGAGGTGATGATCTACTGTAGATACTTATAATTAGAGCTGGGCGATAGAACGATAACGATATGTATCGCGATATAACTTTTACTCGATAGAGAAATTAAGCTATCGCGATAGACTTCGCCGCTCTTGTCCTTTTAAAATAAAAAACATTTTTAAAAAAAGGTCAGCCAATCCAAACTAAGTAGCGCAGAGCCGAACCAATCACAGCCGCAGCGTCACGTCGCGTGACAAGTGCCAAGCCGCACGTGTGTTTGTTTGGGAATGGAGCCAGCGCATAATGGAGGAAATGAGTGTGCCGACTAGAAAAATCAACCGAGCGTGACCGAAGAGAAAACAGATGATGGTTCCAATGCCAGAGAGATTGTCGAACGGAAGAGCCAGAGAAGTTCCGTAGTGTGAAGGTATTTCGGCTATTTCAAGTCTGACAAAAAACCGAGTAGCGTGCACTGTAAATTGCACGCTACTCGGCACGAAAGCAAGTCTGGAAATACAATAAACTGGTGCATGCGTCACACTGCGCCACGTTATTGTTTCGGTGAAATGAATTTCTACAATACTGTTACTGTTAATTCTACTCTGCAGTGTTTAAATGCTTACATATACACACAGTTACTGTCCCTCCACACATACGACTCGGTTCTGCTTCTATGCCCCAGCTTTGTTTACTTTTTCCCACCGAGGCTTCTAGACTTCTGATTGGCCAACATTTCTGCACGGTTAGGAATCTAGCGCCACCTGCTGCTTTGGCATGTTCATAGCAGCGTTTTCCTTCATTTCTGCCTTTGTGTGTGGACGGGATTATTTTTTAAAACGAAAACGGAAAATCTCCGTTTTCAAAAACACCCGTGTACGTGTGGACGTAGCCTCAGTCTCTGACTGGAAGCGCTAATTCGTCATTCGGCTTTTGTCAGACTAAAGTAACTGTTAAAACTGTTTGAAAAGCTAAGCTATACAACAAGGAGAGATTGAGAATTTCCTTTTAGTTCTCAGTTTATTTGATATTGACAAAAGTTAGTTTTGTCTGTTCTTCTGTAAAACAAACTAAGATTTATTTTTAGAATTAATATTTTGTTTCTAAGTGGAATTGACAATTTAGTAGTCTGTTTCGTTTGTTCTATTTTGAAACTTAAACGCTTTAGCGGCTGCCTTTTGTGTAGTTTGCAATATTTGCCTTTATTTATCTGAAAAAGTCTCATGTTCCTTAAGTACATCTACCCTGTTGAACTTATTATGGGAAATAAATATTTAAATCAAAACAAGCTGCTGATTATTTCACATTTTACTTGTGAGCAACGGCACATTTAAATCTTACAAATATAGTTATTTGGCTTATATCGTGATAGATATCGTTATCGCCTGAAATGAAAAAAACATATCGTGATATGAAAAAATCTCATATCGCCCAGCTCTACTTATAATACATTGCAGGATGAAAAAGGGATCTTTTAATTTGACTTTTCCTGCACAGCGGAGCAGACAGAAGCTGTTGCAAAGGCTGATTAGATTTGATCGAATTGCAAAACTGTGACTTTGGAGGCCTCAGGGCACCTGCTCTACTTGCAGTATGCATACTGAAAGCATGCAATGTGCCAAAGATACATCAGTAAACTCAAACTTTGACCCTTAAGCTACACATTTAAAAGAAGTCAACAAAACAGTTATTTCTTCCTAATTCATTTGTTAACTCTTAGCGTGAGATATTGTGGAAGGAAAGTCTGCACATGAGTGGACATCCCACCTGAGAATATCTGAAATATGAAAAAATATCATTCAGAGAATTGCAACAGAGCATCATAATAATGGAAATGAGCTCTTTAAAACACAATCAGTAATATATAAACATGCAAATATGTCATTGCACATATTACTGCAGCTTTATAATGTTCCTGTGCAAGGAGCAAAGCTGTGCAATGAATTAAAAAAAAGAAAAACTAAATTCAACTACAATATTGACTTCCAACAGCAAGGAAAGCAAGATAAAGCATTTATTTTCTCACTGACTGCTGTTTTTGCCTTGAGGCCTTCTCTAAAACCCACAATCTCACTTCTCCAAAGGCTGTTCGCAGGTCTACAATCCTCAATGCAAGAAGTTGAGCTGATCTCAATACTGATTCTAATTTTTACAACATTTCACAGACAAGAACAGCTGCATTAAAAGAAACACCCATCTGGTGGTTTTATAACCGCGATAATATGGTGCCAAAGCATCCCCCTCAAACAGACACCAGGATATGCAGCATAATAATAACCCCAACCATTCAGCGTTAAAGTTGGGTTATCAGACCACTGCAGCAGCAGCAGAGCCTCGGCTCTAGGAAGGAAACTGGGCCAGCCCCTCTCCATGTCAACAAAGCGGATGTATGCGCCGCTTAGCATGCTTTGTTAGCCTTGCAGGGATAGCCTGCCGACACCAGGGCTGGGCATGATGCTTCAATTCAATAAGAAGAAACCGGGCTTGTGCGGCAAGTCTTAGTAGAGGGTCTCCCCCTTACAGACACCCACAGTACAACATCACCCAGACACATATTAATGGCGACAGTGGGGGGGATTCAGTAGCTGCGGAGTGTCAAGTCACGATGGGAATATTCTAGCAGCAGCAGCAGGAGGAGGAACAGGAGGAGCTGTCTGTGTAGTCCTGTCATCTGACAAGCTGGACCCACTCCTCCAAAAAACGTGCCTGTACCATTGCGCACCACCAAATACAATAAAACAGTTGACAGCGTTACATGCTAGTCCCAGCAGTGGTTTCGGGTGCTACTGGAGAAGCAGGGGGAGGGTTTAAGCTAACTTAAGAGCGATTTACGACACAGTGTCGGGTACAGAGGGCTAACATGACAGGGGAGTGTGATTGGTGAGTGGGGGGAAAAAGCGGATGGGTGCAGGGAGGAAAACGCCGAAGAAGAGGAGGAGGCCGGATTGCGGGTTTTTTTGGGGGGGTCTGCAGCGGTGTGATTTTCTTTTCCTGACATTAAACCAAATGCGACATTTCACTGGTTTACCTGTAGGCGCGCTCTCCTCGCACTGTATTTTTCCTGTAAGGAATGATGTTGGTTCCGTTGTCCTGGACGATGTCGTTGTTATTCTCTCCATTTGGGGAAAGGGCTTGGGTGGGACCGGGCATTTGGGTCTCTAAAATGTTGAACAGAAACTCTGTTCTCTCTCTGGCCGAGGGGGGACGAGGGAAAAAAAGCAAGAGGAACGATGCAAAATGCTAAGAAAGTGCCGCACCTCCGGGGCTCTCTCTCCTTCTGTCTGCTTATTCCTCACAAATCTCTGCCCTAATGACGTTGCTGCTCCCTGTACCACGTGACTCGCGGGGTTGGCTGCCTGTTTTCCCTATGGTGGGCTATTTCAGTACACCAAAATTTCATTGATTACTTGAGTGCTGAAAAGTATCGCCGGGGAGGTCAGATCGATGTGTGATGCTCGTCGCTTTTTGAGGTGCGGCGAGGGGATTTATTAAAAGAAGGGAAAAAAACAACAACAAAAAAACTCAGAGGCGACAACCAATCAACTAAAAAGAAGGGATGGGAATAAAGGGAAGACGCAGCACATCCACTTCACCTTAATTAGATCATCAGATAGCTGATTGGTATTAAAGCAGATGTAGGCAAACGATACCCAGTAGTGTTGGTGATGAAATCATGTCCATTCATGGTGTGTGATAAAATGCTGTTTTGATTACTAACTGAATTTCAGTCAGAAGTTTACACACGCTCATCATGGGCATGAATATCCGGTTAACTTTTAATGATTTCTTTGAGTTGTTCTTTTTCCAGGGTGGAAATACTGTACAGCATACATTTTTAAAAAATATGGTAGTGGTAGCATTATGTTCTGGGGCATCATGTCTAGTGGTACTGGTATTAGGGGTGGGGGGGAAAAATCGATACTGTGTAGTATCGTGATATTTTGTTTGCTAATAATGTATCGATACAGGGACAGCAGAAATCGATATTTTGTTACAAAAATGGTTTTTGTGCTCAGAGCATGTTGATCCTTTTTCTGAGCAAGAATCCTGACATTCCTTCACTGTCCAAATGTGTTTAACTTTTTTTTGGCAGCAATAAACATGACAGTTTACTTATTTTAATTTAAGATATGTTTTATCTTAATTAAGTTTAAAACTTTTTTTATTTAATGTAAATTTATATTTTGTTTTAATTTACTTTCAAATTCTTCAGTTGCTGAATGGGCTGCATAGTTTTCATAAATTGCATAGTTTAGAATAGCTATAATTGTACCAGATGGTTGCATTCAGTTAAGTTGGACTAGACTGTAATACAAACCGTTCAGTTTGTCAACAATAAAACTGACTGAAATGAGAGAAAGACTGAGTGCGAGACTTTGATATTAGATAAAATGAATATTGATAAAGTTTAACTTTATGTACAGAATCTGAATATTGCAAAATATTTTATTTTTTTTTTAAAATCGCAATAATATCGTATCGTGCGTTAAGTATTGTGATAATATCGTATCATGGGATGTATGGTGATTCCCACCTCTAACTGGTATATTGCACAAAGTGGACAGAATAATGAAGGAAGACTATCTCCAAATTGTACAACTTCACCTAAAATAGACTCGAATAGACTTCCAAAACCCAAACCTCAATGCCATTGAAAATTTATGGACTACGCTTAAAGCTAGGTCTGTGCCACGAAACTAACAACTCTACCGATTCTCGTAAGAAGTGTTCAAATATCCAGCCAGAGTTATGTCAGAAGTTTGTTGATGACTACCAAAAGAGTCTGGTTGAAGAGCAACTTGCTAAGAGACATATAACCAAATTTTAGTGGGGGTGCATGAATATTTTTGAGGGTCTGCGGATTAGAGTAAATCCAAAATAAGTTCAAACCAGTTCACAAAATTTAGTTTTTTAAAAGTCATTTAAGATTAATGGTTTACAACAATTCCACCCTGGAAAAAGAACCGCTCAAATGAATCTTTAAAAGCTACAAATTAGCATAACCCTCATGACCATGATGCATGTATGCAAACTATCGATCTAATCAACATCAATTACTCGGCATCATCACCAGTAAATCAACCGAGAACAAGAATCCATTTTATTTTACTTTTTAAATGATCCGAGGAATCTACTTATAATCACAAAATGTCCAATCAGTAAAATAAAATAAAAAATATCACCATTATTTGGGATGTACCAATTGTGAAGCTAATGTGAAAATCAAAATTATGTCATTGACGATAGTCATTTCACCTTTGTTCCAGAGAAACAAAGCAATCCATCCATGTTCTAAACCGCTAACCTAATTTGGGGTCACAGGGGGGCTGGAGTCCAACGTAGTGGTCATACAGTGAAAGCCAGGGTATTTTATTATTTTAAATGTAATTTTAATTATCATCTTGTTTTTTAATTTTTATCTTTATTTTATTTTATTTTTTACTTATTCAATGTATCATTTCTGGCATGTCAAGTGTACACCACTTCGTGTTCAGCTGGGAGTTGTTCTGAAAGTGCTATATAAATAAATTGCTTCCTTGCTTATACTTTTCTAGCTCTTTAGTACATTTTTTTAAATCATTTAGCCATCAAAAACTGATATGACACAAAATATAAACACACCACTTCAATCACTGATACAAGCCACAAGGACAAATACTGGCCTTTATATATCAGTGCATTATAACCATTACCCAAAATGCAAGTGGTGTCTTCAAAGGTCATGAAATCTAATGTAAATGTAAATGTAAAGCCTTTAAAACTGTTATTTCATATTATTTTTGATTTGATTGCCTGACACAAAAGGGGAAATGAATAACAAACAAGACTATATGAACAAATATGATAAATCAGCATCAACCATAATTTGAGAATAGGTCCATTCCCAATTTCAACATTTACAGATTAATTTTCTGTTCAACAGCAAACCAATTAATCAGTCTATAATTCAGCTGTAACATACGTTAAAATGTATAAAATGTGTGTAATAAATGTAATTATAAACCACATGAACATCATAAATCAGTATGCACGGGTCTGTGGTTTAAGCGCAAACAACAGTCCTGTGGTTGCTAAGCTCTCTTCTGTTTGTGTTACCAATGTGTTGGTGTTAAACTGCTTTGTTTTGTGTTGCTTTTATCACTGCTGGGCAACCACAGTGAAATGGGACACAGAAATAAGGTCTAAAAAGTGAGCTCTATATATTTTAAACACAAGTGTGAGTCACTCTCTATTGGTTTTAGTTGTTGTACAACGCTTTGTAACTTTTATGTCTGTAAAAGGCATTACATAAATAAATGTAACTAATACAAATATCTCATTTGTATTGATTTTAAAAATGAATTTCTTTTTCACACTATAAGAATAATGATTTGTGCAAATAGCCCAGCATTAAACTGATAATATCAAAATAGAATCAGTCCAGCCTGTTATGGTTAGTAATCAAGAATGCAATAGTACACATGACGGTATTTAACAGGGATGATGAAAAGCTTTATAATAGCAGGGGACTACGCTACCTGCTGAAAACAGTTAAGCAAAGATGCAGGGATTTTATGCACAAACTATGTTCAAAGGACAAAGATGAAGCATTTCTGCTCTTCTGTTCTATTGCCTTGATTTCTTTCCTACTGTTTCTTATATTTTCTCTGCCACTCCTTTATTTAGAAGACCCAATTGCTATTTGAGTCTGAGGACAGGCCTTTACAGTTTACATATAAACTTAAACGGTGATGGTGCAAGAAATACAGGTACAGATTTTGAGGTCTATCCTACAATCTATTCACCACCATCATTGGTCCAAAGGTAAACTCACACCTGAGGTGACTGGACTTTTTCATGTCAGCATGTTTTTGGCCTGCAATGTAAGGGAGCAACTTCCGTTAAACATTAGCAGGGCTTATTTACTGGAATTTGATCCTCAAGTCAACACTCACTCTGATGCAGGGGCCAACAATTTTCTGTCAAAATCAACAATACTGCTTCTAATGTCAAATACTCACAATTCAGAGTCAACAGTCTTTGTGCTCAGCTGAAACTCTTAAATAGAACTCTGGTGCCACCATCAGGCCAAAGCTGAGGTCACAGTTATAAATCAATAAATTTAACTCTAGATGAATGTTTTAAAAATGGAAAACGATATATATAGTCCAGTTTTATTCACTTCTTGTCTTTTGATAATACAATTTTCAGTATAAATATAAGGACTTTCTTTTTTAATTGCCCCATATGTACACTCACAGGCCACTACATTAGGTACACCTACTACTCATTAACATAAATTTCTAATCAGATCATTACACAGCAGCAGCTCGATGCATTTAGGCATGCAGACAGGGTCATGGCGACCTGCTGAATTTCAAAAAGTTGAGAATGGGAAGGAAAGGCAGTGTAATCAACTTTGAATTTAATATGGTTGCTCGTACCAGACAGGCAGGTCGGAGTATTTCAGAAACTGCTGATCTACTGGGATCCCAACATAACAGTCTCTAGAGTTTATAGACTAAATAAATGGTCAGAAAAAGAAAAGCTCATTGTCTGAAAATGCCTCAGTGATGCCAGAGATCACAGGAGAATGGTCAGACTCAAAAAGGCAAACTGAGGTTACAATTCAGTCACCAAAATGGGACAACAGAAGATTGAAACTCATCAGACTAGGCAACATTTTTCCAATTTCTGTTGCTACATTTAGGCTACGTTCACACTGCAGGTCTTAATGCTCAATTCCGATTTTTTGATCAAATCCGATTTTTTTGTCTGCTCGTTCACACTACAAATAAAATGCGACAGCAAACGCGCTCTAGTGTGAACGCTCAAAGCGGCCCGCATGCGCAAAAGAAGCTGTCACACACAACGAGCTCTGTTTAGACCCAGAGCAACAGTATTGTTTGACTGATGGCCCTTAATATGCAGACTTCGGACTTCGTTTCCCAATTTTTGCTTTAAGTTATTTTGTTATTTACATAATAATGTAAATAACCTAATAATGATCCTTATTGCTGTTTAAGAGAGGAGCGGTGCTTCAAATGATAGCTGCAGATTTCTGTCAGAATCTGCAGATTATACAGTACAAATAAAATGTTCACATTGTCTTCCCAACAGTTTCACTAACATCTACACTGGATGGCCAGGAAGCGTTCGCGATGTCTTCTCGGGCGCTTCTCTGGCGCTGATAATTGGCTTCAGTCTTGTGTCGGTGACGTAAAAGGCGGATTTAATGCGACTTGACCGTTCAAACAGCAGTCGCTTTCTAAAACATCGGATATGTATCGGATTCAGTACCACATACGAAAGTGACCCAGATCGGATTTGAAAATATCGGATTTGCGCCGTTCACACTGTCATAGCATGATCGGATATGGGTCGCATAGGGTCAAAAAAATCGGATTTGATGCGCTTTCGCCTGCAGTGTGAACGTAGCCTTAGATGGTAGGGTCAGACCATAGAGCCATCCAGCATTGCATCAGTGGTTTAACCCGTTTTTGGGATATTGTCGTGGCACACTTTGGGCTCCTGAGTACCAACTGAGGATTGTTTAAATCCCACAGCCTGCTTCAGTACTGCTGCTGACCCCGTCCATCCCTGTATGACCACAGTGTACCAATCTTCTAATGGCTGCTTCCAACAGATAACATACTATGTCACAAAGCTCAAACCCATTAGTTTTGAAAGCAAAAGGAGATCCAATCCTGTACTAGCATGGTGCAAGTGGCCAGTGAATATACAGAGTTTTATTAACTTAGTTATGAAATGATATAGGACAACAGCTTTTAACATTTTTTGTATCCAAGACATACCAAAGGGCAAGTCAAAGTTTAAAAAGAACACTTGTGCTTACATGTGCAGAAAATAGTCATCTGTTCTCTATCATCTGAAATTTCATTAGTTCTTTTTTTCATTATACTGCCAGGTGATGAAAGCACTTTTGAATATAACACCTATCTTTCTTGCTCCACTAGCAAACAGCTTTAATACAATCAAAACAACAACAACAACAACAACAACAACAACAACAACAACAACAACAACAACAACAACAACAAAAAATAAAACAAATCAGTTTTCTGTTTCTGGTTCAATTTTTTTTTCTTTTATGTCATCTGCTGAAGGCTGTGGACATCAGCTTTTCCAGTTTGTATTTTACAGACATACACAGCCAATACAGTTGTTTATATGTAAAAAAAAAAAATCCATCTCTGTTGGAGAAGCAGCTGAGGCATTGAAGGCTGTACTACCCAGGGGGTGCAGTCAGTTTGTTAGCTTGGAAAGCACCCGCTAACTCTTCCCAAACAAATGACAGAAATGTCACTTGCTGAAGGATGTGTACATTTCTGGTCCAGAACACAGGACAGGTAGGTCTTACAGCAGTTTCTCCTGACAGTTTTATTGCTTTAGGTGTATGTTGTTTTCTCCTTCTGTGATCAGTTTTTACCCCCCTACAAATGTCCACATCAGTATAAATCAGGGCCTTCAACATGTCAAAATTCCATGCATTACTTTTTGTACACTCACAACAGTAATTATACGGCTTCAACATTTGGACAACAATGCAAAAGAGCTTTAATCTGAAGCTGCAGATTCCTATATGATTTAACTGTGAAGTTGCTCCCATAATTTACACTATGAGTCTTATTTTTTTCCATTTGAATCACTCAGATGGAGGTAACAGAAATAAATCAAGGCAGTGAACAGTATGCATAATATTAATCTCTAATTTAACTTGGGAATCTTGTGCGGTCACCCTGAAAGACATTCCCTCTTCTTCTTCTGTAAGGGTGTCAAACATCCAGCACAAGGAACACCCAAGGGTCCAAATTGTGAAATAAATGTAAAGAAGTCATCGATACTTCCAATTAGTCATTAAAGAGTACAAAACAGTTCATGACTATGTCATGGCAGTAAACTAAGTGTGGAAAGCTGAGTTTGCTCTCATTTTTCATAAAGACTGAGGCTGCACTTCATTATTTGTTAATTTACTGAATATATTTGGTGTGAGGTTTTTTGTTTTTTTTTTAAATGAGATATTAAGAACTAAGCCCACATTGCTAGTAGTTGGTTTTACTGGGCTCAGCTCATTTGAGAGCAAACTCAAATGCAAGCAGCCCGCAAAACTGAAATGAATTTGACACCACTGCTCTGCTGGGTCAAAAGTAGTCTTTGTGTAGTAGTCTACACAAATTCCTGCAGAGCTGAACACAAGGCATAACCAAGACTAATCTCATTAATGACTGAATTGCAGACACTTCCACTGACAGCCACAGGCATGCAATGCTACTTTTCCACTATGGTAATGCTAGAAGCCCTTTCAGACTGACAAGTGACAGCCATACCGTAGCACGCTGGGCACAACACAAGCACAGAGGTCTGCTTTGTGTCTGGCAGCAGCACACAGTGAAAGCATGTCATGGTCAAACTTCAGGGAAGGCATGAAAACAGGAAAGTGTGCTCGTCCCAGTGGCCAGAAACTGTACCCCCACCATACCGTGTCACTGCAAGGTGGGTGGGTTAATGTCAACTCTAGGCTGTCACAGGAATAAACTTATCACTTCCCAATCTGAAGGGCTTGAAGAGGTGGAGCATGCATAGCTTTTTCTAAATATATGGTCAGGTTGTAAAGCCCTAAGAATGAAATATAAACACACACATCCTCTGGGTCTATTACTGCTTACTTCAACTGCAGAGGGATGTTCCTCCGTGCTGCACTTGACAAAAAGAAATTGAAATAAGGAACAGAAATTTTCTTAAATGTGTACAGTATCATCGCAATCTGAGGCAGGTAGCTGATGCTTACCACTACATTACAAAACAACAAAAAAACAACACACTTATAGTTATTGACTGAAATAAAAAGTAGAGTAGATCCATTAACATGAACGCCTATTAGATGCTAAAACACTGTATGGTAGGTTATAAAAACAAAAAAGGAGCAGGAACAGGGAAGCGTAAAGTGCACATCTTTTCTAATTCACACAGGATCAAAGTATATATACAGGCTCACAAATATTCACTCACTCAAATCTTTTCATAAGTGGTACTGAAGGTTGTTGATGGCTACCAAAAGCATCTGGTTTAGATGCTTTTGCTAAGAGACATTTAAACAAATCATTAGTGTGGGTGTACATATATATGTTTGAGGCTGATTGCCATGATATTCCTGCCCATGATGAGTGTATGTAAACTTCTGACCAAAACTGTGGATAAGTAACAGCGACATTGCTTGATTAAGTCATGGCAGTGGGACAGTAGAAATAAAAGGTTTGTGAGCTTTGCTAGATTGTTTTGGCTCAATTTTAAAGGACCCAATCATGAGGTGAACACAGTCATCCCTTTACAAAAAGCATCAGCATGTTTGGACTAAAATATCCAATGCTGGAGTTTTCCAACTAAAAGTGTGTCAGAAGCTTTTTTCAAAACGGTCTCTTTAAGCTGTGTGGATGCGAGACAGATTAGGAAAAATTACATGTTTTGAAAACTAAAGCATAGTTTTTAGTATGGATGTACCCTAACACTAAAATGAAAATATATACATCAATCAAATGATGTGTCACATAATGTAATCTTGAGAAACAGCAATCTTATATAATCCCTTGAAATAGTTTTAAATGGGGTAAGACAAGGAATACTGAGAGTGGAAATATGGTGACCATTTAACATTCATTCATGGAATTTTAGGAGTACAACTATAAGTTAACTCATAAGTTTTACTAACCTAATAATATGTTAGTTGAGTCAGACTTGAGTAAGACTATGAGTAAAAATGCATTTAGGCTGCAAATTCTTTATCTTTATTCAGTTTATTTATATGACAAGAAATTAATGAGAAATCCAAAAGGGTATAGGTTAAAGGTGAGACTTTTGGAACACCTAAAATCAGCAAAAAAGGAACATTTTAAAAAGAATCGCAACTAAATAAGAAAAAGAAATAAATCGCTCATGTCAAATCCAGCTACAGATGAACTCTCAGTACTTAAAGCATCTTCACACTAAACTGGATAATCATCATCATACATCGTCATTTGTGTTTGTTATCCCTCATTTTAAACAGCTTCTGGATATTAAGTGGTAATTGTGGATTGCATGCTTTGTACATCATTTAAACTATGTTATAGTCTACTAAATCTTTGAATTTCTGTGTATTTAATTGAATAAATAATGGATTTACTGACTAGTCATAGAGTTTGTTATCATTCATATGGCTTTTTTTAGTAGTAAAAAGACTGCTCGCCTTGTGTTTCCCCACATTCCTACACAGTACGTCATATATAGAGCAATAAGTGAATCTTTTTTTTTTTAAACATAAGTCTTTAAGTGTAAGGGAGCAGCCAGACAGCCGAGAGCTTTTTTTGTCTTGTGAATGCTGCTTGCTGAGGGTTTTGTAAGGGTGGGGTAGCATGTCAGCCCACATCTGGAAGATGATGCTCTTACAGTAAGTGTTGCTATACGTTAGCCTGCAATGAGTCAACACTGGGCTGTGAAGCATCAGGCAGAGTTGTGCTTGCCCTTTTCCCACTAAGAGCTAACCAACCTTTGGTAGAGGATCCCAAATGCACCTCTGTTAATCCGAGCTGCAGGTTGTAGAGGTTATGATCTCCAGAAAAACGGGTTAGGATGATATTAAGGGAGAAAAACCCTGTTAGACTGCGAGGAGTCTTTTCCTAAGACCTGAGAGATTGTTAACCCGCTACTTTAGAAAGAAAGTTTTCCTTTGGCATTTAGAAAGGGCATTATCTGCACCCAAGACAAAAGGCGACACTCGTCTATGGTGACCCCTTCTTCATTTCTTCTGTCCCTTCTTTTAGCTGTGGTTGCTGAAGAGGGAAAACACCAAACAGTGCTCCTCTTTTCTGAGATTTTTTAAGCGCCTCCACCGCCACCGAGCAGCTAGCTGCTGCACCAAGTCTCGTAAATGAAGCTAACTCAACTTTGTATTAGAAATGACAGACTGCCTGGAAAAGCAAGCTAATGCTATCAAACAGACTTTTACGAAGGTAGACGTGACTTATAAATACAGTATTACATCTTCTCCGGCTAACCGTCAAGTTACAGTTGGCTAATATTTTCTCCTGCCATTACTTTGACAGTGCTGTGACAGCCGACGTATGTCCTGACTCCGGGCAACATCACGGTACAAAACAGCGACCGCCGCTTAAATACGTTCATATTTCTGCATTGATTTTCGCCGTTGCACGTTTCAATTCAAATTCCACAGTGAAAATTTTCAGTAAAAGCAAATCTCACTCACCAGTGAACTCCGATCCGCAGGTTACAAGGTGTTAAAAAAAAAGGCTGTTTTCCGGCTGAGTCACCCCACCCTCAAACGCCCATTCTCGTAAGACGGTGAACTGCGAGCGGAGAGCTGAATGGACAGCGTCTCATCGCTCTTTCTGCTGATTGGTGCGTCGCCGACCTCTGTCATGATATTGACCAATCGAGTTGTGATGCGTTGATCGTTCACAACAATCAGACAGCTTTCTGTCCTGTCGCCTCGTGTCACTTCACTTTTACTCCAGGAAAATGCAAATCGTCCATCTGAAGATGCACGCAGCTGAACACCACCGTTTATAAAATAAATATGTAAAATAATACGAATGAAAGACCTCAATGGTAATGTAGGTCAAAAGACCTACATTACCACACCTACTGCACTCTATGTACATACATTTCGGTGTTTGTTTGTTTTGTTGTTGTTTTACAGTGTATAATGACCATTTGTATATAACATAGTGTTTTGGCATCTATGTACACTATTCTTGTTATTTATTTTTCGATTTTTATTTTTCTAATATAACTAATTCATTTTTCTTCCTGACCCTTGTAATAAATTAATGTTCCCAGTGTGGGATTAATAAAGTCTATGTTTATGTCTAAATCCTGGAAAACTTGTGTATATAGTCAGGCATACTGAGTGATACAATGATGGGGGTTTTTTCTCTTTTCTTTTTTTTTTTGCACTGAAGAAAATGGTATTGCTGCTGATATGAGACAGTGGATGCATTTGGCTGATTAATTAATTTCCAAATAATAACTACAGGGGTTTAATCAAGCAAAATTTCCATATATTGTCCGTTTTCAGCACTTGAAATGTAAGACTGGCTGAATTATTTAAACTGAGTATCTGCATATTCTGAGCTGTTGTTCCCTCTTGTACACGCTAGTGTATTGAAAAACCCAGAATGTGATTAAAGTGTAGACTTTCAGCTGTAATTCGAGGTACTTAACAAACATTTTGCATTTACTGTTTATGCTTTTTCAGTGGCTCATAAATAATTGGGCAACTGACTAGCAAGCAGTTTCATGACCAGGTGGGGCCTTATGTATATCTGTGTGAAAAATTCAAATAAACCTTTCACACAGTTGGCAAAAACTGTAGCAATGGCTAAATTTGATACATGTCTAAAAACAAGGAATGCACTGACTGACTGTCAGTAACACCAAAATGTCCCCCACAAAACACAAAGACAACCAAAAGGGATGATGGCAGAATTATTTCCATGAAAAACAGCTTCACAACACCTAAACAAGACAAGAACGCACTCTGTGGAGGCAGGTGTATTGTCCACGACCACAATGAATGGATGCATTCAAGAATGGAAATGCAAATGATTTACAGCAATGTGCAAACTACTGGTTACACTCACTTATCATAGAACATCCAAAAGAGCCTAAAGCTGAAAATCAGTTCATTATCTTGAGCATACCACATCATATATCAAATATGGTGGAGGAAGTGTTATGGTATGGGCATGTATAGCTGCCAGTGGAACAGGGTCACCAGCATTTATTGATGATAGAAGAAGTAGGATGAATTGTAAGGTTAACAGGGCTGTACTCCCTGGTCCGATTCAATCAAATGCTGCAAAACCAATTACACTGAGCTTAACAGCACAGATGGATAATGGCCCAGAGCATACTATAAAAGCAACCCAAGAGTAAAGGTAAATAAAAGGCATAGTCTTCAATGGACAAGTCAGTCACCTGAACTCCACCCAGCAGAGCACGCTTTTCACTTACTGAATGCAGAAAAGCAAATGAAAAGCAACTGAAGGCGGCTGCAGTCGAAGCCTAGCAGAGCATCTCACAGCATTTGGCGATGCCCATGGGTTCTAATCTTTAGGCAGTCACTGACTGCAAAGGATTTGCATCCTGGTGTTAAAAACAATCCTGATATTTAAAATTGTCATACATTTTCCCATTACTTCTGAAAATGTATGAATCTGTATAAAAACATCTGTAATTCCTTAACAGTTCATGCGAAACTGTTGCACTTCAATGTTTTCCTCCCCCAACCCGGATGACCAACCCTCCCCAAGCCTGGTTCTGCCAGAGGCTTCTTCCTGTTGAAAGGGAGATTTTCCTTCCCGCTGTCACCAGGTGCCTGCTCATAGGGGGTTGTCTGTTTGTTGGAGTTTTCTCTGTATAAAACACTTCGAGGCGACTGCTGTTGTCAGGTTCTTCTATAAATAAAATCTTCGTTGATTGAATTAAAATCCACTGTGGTGGTGTAAAGAAGCAAAAATACAAAAAATAAAAACGTGTCATTGTCCAAAAACCTATGGACCATAATACATCTTTAGTTTTTCAGAGACACAAAAAGTGAATGTTTCTGATTTATCGTTGAAGCTGCACTTCTCCGCGTTTACCACCAGGGTGCAGTGATGCACTTTTGAGACAGGACAAAAGTGCCTTGGACTATATTCTTTGTTGTATTGTTAGTTTTTGTTACATATTTTACCTGAGTACACACAACATGGAGCAGATGAAGGCAGAATATATTCTTTATATTGTGCTGTCATAAAGTGGTTAGTAGTCTGTAAAGAGTTGGAGATGAATGTTCAGTGTGTATCTATTTAAGCGGTCTTCAAACGATCAAATGATTGGCCTTCGTTTGTGTGTTTTAAAAAAAACAAACAAACCTCGAACCCATATAACAATAATAAAGCCTAAAAATCAGTTAATTCATATGCTTTTGATGGCGCCTGAGCCAAGAGCAAAAATCTCCCTCCTAATATGCACATGACTATGAGATTCAGTGCCGGATGGCTGCTTTTATGTTACCTCAGATGGTGGGTCTCTGTGATGAATTATAGACAATAGGTTGAGGGCAGTCAACAGTGCATTTATGACAGATAATAAATGTGCACTGCCAAACCAAGCCAATTGAAGTGTGCCGTTCTGGAATGGAAAGGAGTTCATAGGCGAAAATTTTGATATTGTGTCAACACTTTATTATGCACCACCACCATGCAAAATCACTGCTATGAACTTGCTCAAAAATCAAACTAGATATTTCACACATTTATGATTTTAGATTGGCTCGCCACTTTTCCTAAAGTGACTGGGTAAAGTTTGGTGCACACTCAGAAAATACATTGAGTGTGTGTGTTTGTGTGCAAGTCACAAAGATTTGAGTGACTAGCAAAGGGAACAATGGCAGATTATCTATGATTTAACCTTAATTCATAAACCACTGATAGTAAATGCAGTTTCTTCGATGCCCTCATGGTTGTAAATCTTTAAGTTTGAGTGATTTGGATCCATTTGTGTCATCTCTTCTTCCACTTTAAACAAACATTCCAGACATCAGAACCAGTCATCTATATCTTATATTTAATTGACATTTAATAGACAGCATACATGATTGCAGACCAGTTCCCTCTGCAGACAAACAAACCCTACTAGTATCAGTATTATCATCTCCAGTGAAGACTTCCAGCATCGCTGCAGGTTTTGTTGAAAGCTACATGCTGCACTGACAGGTTGAGCAAACTCCATTGAGAGGTCATCCAATCAGCTAAGGCAGTGTGAGTTATTATTAACACTAATGTATCAAATAAAACAAACGCATCTGATTGGCCAGCTCAAAAAAAAAAAAAAAAAAAAAAAATGCCAAAGCAACTCAACAGCAGCTGTAAGAAATATACTAACATTTGTTCATGGTAACCTGGCCAGGGCAACACGTTTACAAAAGATTTCAGCTTTGATCATTTACATCATCATCATCATCATCAGCTCCAACGTAATCCCAGGCTCATTATCACAAATTATAAAGAAGATGACAACAATTTGACTTCAAAGAATCACGGTGTCCACCCTGTGCTAACAGTGCAGTTGTACATTTGCTAAACAACTGATATATAGAAAAAAAACAAAACAAAACAAAAAAACCCCGATAAAAATTAAGAAATAATTTCCCAAAATTGTGTTCTTTCCTTTTTCTGTTTTCTTCCTTATGGCACCTGTGGTATAAGAGACAGCTCAGGAATTAATCTCTTTACATAAGCTCACAGAATTACCTTAAATATGTGCTTGGTTAAAAATATATATCTTTACATAAATGTATTTTATGGTTGGATTTAGCATAACTTAAATTCTTCATGTCCGCAGTGCTCTATACTGTCGGCCAAACGTCGTCTCGTCCAGTGTCTTCAGCTGTTTTTGCTTTTCATATTGCTCGCCTGTGAAGAATAAGGACAACGTTAGAAGGCGTGTGAGTGCGTTATTCAGACAAATCCCAGCTCTGACAAGTGTGCTGGATAAGCGGTAAACAAATTGGATTGATGGAAGGATGACTGTACTCCCATAGTAACATCAGTACTGTAGCTCGTTTGTGCTTCATCCGTCTGCCATGTGGGCAAACGATTCATACATTTCATGTAGAGATCAACTTAAACGTCTTAAAATAAGCCTGATACATCATCTGCTCTTCACTACATGACTGGTGAAAAGAATATATAGCAACATCTGTAGAAAAGTAGAAAGAAAAAAAGAACTTCAGACCAGCTCTTTATTGAAGGGACAAAGTTTTGCTCCCTAAATCATGCACACAGTTTTCAAACTAAGGTGCATTTATTTAAATTTTACTGGAGTATCATCGTAATCTGCTGCTTTAAGAACTTTACATAGATGGAGAGAGGTTTGGGCCCCAAGTCTACATTTGAGACTCTCACAGTGTGTGAATGCGAGATTGAATGAATAGTGGAATTGTAAAGCGCTTTAAGGGTCTTGAAAAGCGCTATATAAATGCAATCCATTATAACTTAAATAATAATAATAATAATAATAATAATAATAATAATAATAATAATAATAATGCTTATTTAACAGCTTGCTATGAAGCTGAAACGGTTCTTCAAACAATTAGATGTCCATCTAAATCCAACTTGGCTAAACAGGAAAATGCAGTTCTTATTTTTGAGATACAAATTACTGAGGTTTTGACACTTCATATCGATTTTAACCATTTCCCACCAAAATTGTTTTAAAGCATTTATTCTGAAAACTGGGAGACAAAACCAGAGATGCACATTTTTGCCAGTTTAGCTTAAAATACAACAAAGTCAGCGTGCTCAGAAGAGTTTGAGGCAATTGTTGAAATTGAGCATGTTACCGCATGTTATTCACAAGCTCAGCATGATTCTCTGCTCTGCGATTGCCAAAACCCCCCAAAAAACTCCTGGACAACCTGCTTCATGGATTTCAGGATTGACAGAAACACCTTTTTAAATTTTGCCTTCACTTTTCTGTAGATCAAACTTATTTCTTAAATGCTCAAACTCACGTCCAGTTAGTCTAGCTGTCCAGTTCTTGGACGATAATAAATTAAAAAGGAAACAAAGAAACAAGGGAAAAAAAACAACAGAAAAAGTAAAATGGTAAGATTGTAACTAAAAGATATCATAAAACATCCAAGTCCAGGCACTTAAGGTCAGCTTGGAAAAGTAATAAAATGTCTTTATTTTACTGGTAGATATTTTCAGATAAAAATTTTTTACCAGTGTATACTGGCTTGTGCCTTTTTTAGGGCTTAGAGATACAAAGATATCAACAGAGCAAGCCTCAGACACCACAGCTGTGCAGCAAGTACTTGCATCATTTTCTTTTGCCTCTAGGGGCAATGGTAAGCCCTTAAGGACATCACCTGACAGTTGTTGAATTATCCTTTGGCCAAGCACTGCACTGAAGAACATCATGGAAGTAATTCAACCCTGAGAGTGTCAGGTATTCAAACTGTTACTCTTGCTGACAGGTAGAAATAACTTACCAGTCACCCGGACCTACGTGGTCACTGCTGCAGAGTCACCTGCGCCACATAATTAAAACCAGCACAGCAGGTCAGAGCAGGTACTGACAAGGGGCAATTTAATAATTCAGAACACACAATATGCCACCTTCTCCTGCTATTTCAGTCTTGGAAAGCTATAACTCACCATGCACGTTTTGTCCGTTTCCTGCCTGTGCTTTTTCAGTTCATCCAACTGGAGCTCATCCTCCAGCTGCCGCTCCAGATCCTTCTCAAAGCACTCCTCATCGGCAGCGCTTGCAGGCCTGTCATGAAAAAACAAAGCAGTTTAAAACTGGGAAAAAAAAGGGATGGATGCGACTGAATAGTTCTCTATAAAAGTCTAATATATGACCTACGTATAAAGTGCTTGGTGTACTCAAAACGGTGAACTGCCTGAATGCTTTATGAAATACAACTAAAGTTCTTGAATTTGCACCCACTCCACTGACATTTTAGCCAAATCAAAGAGAAAATCAGCAGCATTCATAACAAAATTCCACATTTTTATAACCCGTACTCAAGCATAATACTGTTCAAGATGATCACAAATAAGAAGAAGGTGCATGGACTTCCTCTCAGTAAGTAAAACAATCTCACTGCCCTAACTGTTCTCAGTCCCACAGACAGCTGAGCGAAGCAAAGGGCGTGCACGCCCAGAGCCCTGGAGCCAGTGCTATCACTTGGTCTTCAGCTTTTTTCCCCCAATCCATGCATCATTATTATGAAAACTGCAGTAATGGGATTTTAAAAACATACAGTAGTATAGTATGAAAGGGTTTGAAAGGTTAATATATGATCAGATTAAATCATGTCATAATAGTGTAGGTTGTAGCTGTGGGTTAAATGTCAACTATCCATTAACGTGAGGAAAGCATAAACAGTTTATGGGAGAAAGGCGCACTCAGCAGGTCAGCAAAGCATAAACTGTCAGCAACAGCTGTGGGAGTGCTTCAGTTCTGCCTCCTGTGCGGGGGGGGGGGAGGTCACGTGACGCTGCTAGCTGAAGCTCACAGGAGAACTGCAGCTTTGACATTGGATGATAGTGTTGGAGCAGGAGTGTCGGCGCTACCAGAGTAGGCTCAGACACATATTAGCTGCACCCTCTGACGTCTCCTGTGGGGGATAAGGGAGCTTGTTGTGGATTTCAATCATCATTTACCCACAGCTAAGGCTATCTGACGTTTCCTGTCGGCGCCTGCTGAGGTGAAAGGCTCTTTTTGCAAAGGACTGTTTAGGATTAGGATAACGTAAAGATGCCTGAAGAGGCCGTCACTTATCGCTGTTCAATCAAAGCTGTCAGGAACAACTTGAGCAATGACTCCCCCCCCCACCCACCCCAAACAGACAGAAGAAAATCTGTTTTCGGTGGGATAATCCACCAAAGTTTAAGTCCCTCACAAGTATATACTGCTTTTGCATGGGTACATATTATAAATGTAAATAATGTCCAAAGTAGTAATTTAACATGGCAAAACAGAAAAGTTCAAAGCACTACACGGTGCATTTATAAGCAGCCTTTGCTATTGTGTGATCAAACTCGACTCTTTGCATGAGTGGGTTAAGTCGGCTCGTGACAGGTTTGTGACCACGGCACAAAAAAACAAAAAAAACCAAAAAAAACCACAAAAAAAAAAAAAAAACAACCCGGTTGTGATAAACCGTCCACTGTGCCCCGATGCACACGGTCGCAGCCCAGAGGCGGCAGAAGCCAGAAGACACCTCTGTGTGAGTTCTTTAAAATTCTTAGATACTTTAATCTGAAGGGCTTGAAGCCCCCCAAAAATGTTCAGAAATAAACTAATATAAGAAAGAAGATTGAAAAAAATCTTTCTCGTTTATCTTTTGAACTGAGCTAAAATTTCAAACTGTTTGTACGGGCCTAAAATTAACCAGACTTTAACCCTCCACCTCTTCAGACTCTTCTCCACCTGCTCCATACTCTCGCTACAGATCACAATGTTGTCTGTAACATCATAACGCACAGAGACTCATGTCTGATCTCATCTGTCAGCGAATCCATCACCATGACAAACAGGAAGGCGCTCAGAGCCGATTCCTGATGTAGTCCCACCCTCACCTGAACCCATCTGTCACTCCAGGTGCACATCCCGCCTCTATCTCACTGCCCTGCGTGTCCTGCACCACCTTTACATACTTTCACTCGTGAATTCCTCATGCAGTACCACAGTTCCTCTCTCACCACCCTATCATATGTGTTCTCTAGATCCACAAAAACACAGTGAAGCTTCTTCTGACCTTCTCGATACTTCTCCATCGACACTCTTAAAACAAACCTCACATCTGTGGTGCTCAGCATGACTCCTGCTCAGTGCTCGTCGCCTCTCTTATTAACCTAGCGTCAACATCTCTTTCTTATATCTTCATGGTATGGCTTGACAAAAAAAGACTGTGTACTTTTAATAACATGGCTGCTTTTGCAGTATCTTAAAAGTACCTTGGTTTGTAAGTGTAGAAAGGATCTGAGGAGTTTGTGGCCAGTAGTTCACGTCCAAAATCTGAATCCACAGTGCTCTCCGTTTCACTTCCACCCTCTGTTTATTAAAAAAAAAAGATAATAAAAACAGTTAATGTATAATAAGTCTGAATGTGACTACTGTTTTCCCTCCATTCATCTTTACCTGAATTGAGCTCCTTAACCAGTGATGACATTGTATTAGTGATGGAGTCAGCAGCAATGAGCAGGTCATTTCTCAGATTTCTCCTTGGACCTTTTGCGGTCAAACAAACAAACAAAAACAGTTTAAAGTGGGATCCTGTGCAGCTTCCAATAACAAGGACTCAGACCGCTGTAGTGTCGCTGTGTTACCCTGAGCGAAGGCCTCCTGAACGTCCCCGCCCACGCCCATGAGTGAGTCCTGAGGTGTGTGAGTCGGGGTCGTGCCGGCAGAATCCGAGTGGATTGGTGTGGGAATTGGCCGGTTGATGGTGTGGCTGGGTGAAGAGCGCGGCGAGCCGGGACCCTGAGTCTAAAGGATGTACACATTTAGTTTTTTGTGTAAGAAGAAAGCCTGAACGACTCCCATGCAGTATAAGGTAACATGCTGCTACAAACAGAATCACATTCTTAAAAACCACTTCAAGTATTTGCAGAGAACAAACCACAAGATGCTGAATTAATATTTATCAAAGTTTCAACTAATCCGGAACATCATTTGGCATGTAAAGAAATGGAAAATGTCCATTAGTAAACAATTAGGTTTCATATATGGTGACCAATGACACATTATATTGCCAGAAGTATTCTCTCACCCATCCAAATCATTGACTTCAGGTGTTCCAATCACTTCCATGACCAAAGATGTATAAAATCAAGCACCTAGGCATGCGGACTGCTTCAACAAACATTTAAGAAAGAATGGGTCGCTCCCAGGAGTTCAGTGAATTCCTGACAACCTGACAGAACACCTTTGGGATGAATCTGAGTGGAGACCGTGAGCTGGGCCTTCTCATCCAACAATAATGTCCGACCTCAAAAATAGTCAAAATTTCCCATAAACACTCCTAAATGGCATCGGAAGGTCTTCAAAGAAGAGTTCAAGCTATTATAGCTGCAAAGGGTGGGCTGACATCATATTAAACCCTATGCATTAAGAATGGGATGTCACTCAAGTTCATATGCCTGTGAAGGCAGATGAGAAAATACTTTTGGCAGTATAATGTCTGCATCTGATACTGTGGTCACATTATTGTGAGTATAAGACATGTTGTTCTAAAGATATACACACAATGCATTTACAACAAAAACACTTTTCCAAAAGGGACATCTCACTGGTATTGTATGTACGGTATTTATTTCTTGCAGATGCCACACACCCACACCAAAGGTTTCATTTCGAACATGCATCCTGGTCTCTTTTTCCTCTCTTTCACACTTATAGCTTGATTCCGCTCCTCCTCCTCCTGCTAAAAAAAAAAAAAAAAAAAGAAAAAAGAAAAAAAGGAAAAAAGAAAGAATGTCTGACGGCTCATGAAACAGCAGCCATGTCTGTAAAATCGAATCGCACTTCCGCAAAGACCTGGTCAGCACGCGGCTTCCTCGTGCAAGTTTAGTGGATTAACATTGATCCTATTGGGCTAATTAGATTAATATCTTCCCCACTTAAGGCAGTACTGCAGGCAGGCTGTGCAGGCTTTGGGAAACTTGTATTATGTCGACTATAGATCAAGCTCACCCCCCATAGTAGAGGGTGGCAGACATGTCTTCTAAAGCATCCTCTGAATTAAGATCCCATTTAAGTCTGCAATCCGGCACCACTGAATGGCATTGGAAAATATGAAGGAGGGCACAAGTTTTGGATTTTAAACTGTATTTTCACAAGTTTTACAGCTTTTCCTAGTGATAAAGACCCACCTTTATCACTGTTCTCTTTTACAGCAGTTGAATTCACTTTTATTTATAAAGCGCCAAAAATCACAAAAACAGTCATCTAAGGTGCTTTATATTGTAGGACCCTAGAGTAATAAAGAGAAAACCCCAACAATCAAACAACTCCCTTTGAGCTAAAAACTGGCAACTGGGGGAAGGAAAAACTCCCATTTAACAGGAAGAAACCTTCTGCAGTCCAGGCTCAGGGAAGGTAGGCCATCTGCCATGACTGGTTGTGGGTGAAGGGAGGGAGACAGAATAAAAGACACACTGTGGGAAAGAGCCAGTTTGACATTCCCGAGCTATGATGAGTCCTCACAGCTAAGAGAAATAGTAATACAAGGAAAAATCCCTTATTGGAGCATATTGGTCACCACCTGCTGTAAAATAATAATAATAATAATAATTATAATTATTATTATAATTATAATTATTATGTATATATAAGCTCACTATAGCCCACATGTCCATGTTTTCTATGTAAACAGTCTGCGATGGATATGATTCAGTCCAAGAAACTCTGGAAAAAGGAAAAATAGCGTCTGCTCCTTCAGTGATCAGAAGGAATAAAACTAAACTGTTCACTATCTGACTGCACTGCGCTCAGAGATAAAAGGCACATCTGTAGTACCTTGAGAAGCATCATTAGTTGCTCCAGCTGCACCATGAGTTCCCTGCGACTCTCCTGCAGAGTAGACATTCTTTGTTCAAGCTCATCTTTGCGTTGCCTAACAGAAGAAACAAGTTGTACAGCATAATGAAGCCACAATGTCACGTCAGTGGCTCAAACAACCCCCCCAAAACATAATGAACATCTGCAGACTGAAAAACATAATATTCATTACGCATGTTCTAAGCAAAGCTGTCTGTCATAACCCATTTGCATTTGGTAACGCGACGTAGGCGGAGCTACCTGAGGAGTCGTAGCTCAGCGAGCAGGGTGGGGTTTTGCTGGCCCCTGTCTGGTGGCGGCTGGGAAGCTTCCTCATGCTGAAGGCGCAGTCGCTGGATTTCCTGGAGGATTTCTCTGCGATGAGTACAAACATGTGCAAGTGCCACGTCAAACCGCATTTCTGACAGGAAGTCAACAAGATGATCTAAACCTGCAGTAACTGGTATTTCTGTCCACTATGAGGCAGCAGAAACAAGCTGCTCATCAGCTCAGTTATTTATAGCATCCAGCAGACACAGAACAATATAATTTTGTGACTATATCAGTTCAACTATCGCCTTCTCTCAGCTGTTTGGTTTCAACTTCTGTAGGAAACACCTCAGCAGCTAAATGCTCCAATACGAAACCCCTCTACCTTTTGAATACTGGTATACTGATACACCATTGTAGTGTCCACAGGCCAGTATCTGGTTAATAGTACACAAATATTTATTAGGCAAAATGAATAAACAGTTTGACTTATGGATGGCAAAATGTAATTTTTTTTTTCCAGTGGTGGAAACAAGAAAAGAAGTCATAGATCAAAAATACTGATTAGAGCTTCCTAGTTTTGTTACTTTTTACTCAATTAACTGATCCTAATCATATAAATACAATAAAAATATAATATTACTACACAGGTTGAAATAAAATTTAAATCTCTAACTTCAAACAAGCTTCCATAGGAGGAAGATAAATAGAGTCATTAATATTTTTTTAAGCTGATAAGTCCAAATGTCTTTGGTGCAGACACATCAGCTCAGGGAAAAAGGATATGATCCAAGGTCTAGCTAAAATGAATGATTACAGCCTTCTGGTTCACATGTTTTACTCACCTTTGCCTCCACCTCAATATAAATTTCCCTAATTTCATTAAACATAAATTTTTTCACAGCTACTTCTTTTATATTTCTTAATAGTCTTTGTAGAATCATATTTTATGTCTTTTTATTAGCAATTTTAAACCACTTCAAAAAATTATTCAAGAATAATATAACTGAAATGAAATAGGTTTTATTTCCTTAAATAATGACTTTCAGCTGCAGTGTTTAAGTTAGTATTTAATGGCAGCCTGGAGTAGTGAATGCTTTTTGAGGTCTGTTCAGAGATGCCTTCATTCTGAGAGGTAAATTTCAAAAGAAAGGAGGCGAGCAGTTTCTCGGACGCAGCCATGCCAAACCTGTTTTTGCTCTCGAGCTCGGCAATGAGCTGTCTCTGCTGTTTGTTGGCATCCAGAGAGCAGGGGAGGTCTGTGGGGACCCTCTGCTGTTGAGCCTGTTGGTGAAACCAAGCGAGAGACATCACGTGAACTGGCTTCACCTCTAGGTGATGTCATCCACCAGCTTATCACATATCTCACAGGAGGGAACAAAGCAGTTAAGTCACCAGCCATCCATCAAGACCTCCGATAAGAGCATGAGCAGGCACACGGCTCTGGTTAGCACAGGTGGCTAATGTCTCTTTAGCAGAAATACAGATTTAAAAAAAAGAAAAAAAAAGAAAAGAAAAAAAAAAAGGTGTTTAAAAATACTCTAGTAAAAGCTGAAATACTGATTTGACTAATTTACTCAAGTATAGTGAAAAAGTACAGGGTGTGAAATGTAGTCTTAGTATAGTAAGTGGCTCTTTGGAGGACATTTCGATCAACTATGTGTGTGCAAAAAAAAAAAGAAAAAAAAAAAAGGTTATTATAGTTGAAAAAACCAAAACCAGATGTTAAAAACCATTGTTGTTAAGTCAGATAAAATCATTTCCATTGTAATAGCTGTACTGATCTTCCCAACTCTTGCTAATGACTTACATACAATAATATTTAAAAAGTCTAAAGTCTAAATTAAATAAAACATTTTCCCACAACAAAACTGAATTTAAAAACTAAAATGTCAAAATTAAATAAAAACAAAAGCTAATCATAAAATACAATAATAACTGGTGCAAAACTAACTGATACTTGTCATGTTAATACAATGATAAAATAGTATTAGCACATGAGAAATCAAACTAACTTCTAATTCTAATAAAAGTTTTCAGCTTGAACGTCTGTTGCCCACGCTGTGGATGGGTCACTCTGCCTCCACATCTAAACCGGAAAATGAGCCCAGTCGGGGGTTACGGTGGGATTTGGCTGCTGTGGGAACAGATCAGTTGTAGTGGTGGCGTGTAGAGAAGAGAATCACTTAGAAATTAGTCACAATAATTTCTACTGTGAGCTCCAGTAGATTTTGTGTGCATGCTGCGAACACCTGACCTGTGAGTACTCTGCTGTGGCAAAGTTTAGAGTAATGAACTGTGTTGGACTATTGAGGAGTAGCTGTGGCGTTCATGGTCAGTGTACCAGGGCAACAAACAATTTGAGTTTGAGCCAATGATGCTAATTAGATTCACTCACTGAATTCCACCTTTACACTGTCTAAGGGTTAGAAATCAGCTGTTATAGTTCATGTAACATGAACTATCCAGAGTATAAATTTCTAGTAGTAATATTTCCCTCCTGTATTGGTTAAGAATGATAACAGAATGATCACCTTCTTGACTGTAAAAAACAAAAAAACGAATGAAAGCCTCTAACGTAGAGTAGCAGTAAATGTCAACTCGAGTTTATGTTGTTGTTTTTTTTTTTTTTTTTTTTTTAAACTGGACAGTGATGAAAGATGTTTGTGTGAAATGGATATCTTTTATCTCACCGCAGCATCAGCAGCCAGTCTAGCAGCATAGCGAGCAATGAGACTGTGCTCGTCATCTTGATGGTTACTGCTCTCCAGCAAACTGATCAAGAGGAAAACAGAGACGGGAGAAAAAATACACAGCACAATTAATTTAAAAAGAAAAGTGTATGTGGACGCAACATGAGCACTCGAAATTTTAAAAAAAGCAAATAACTTTTACTTTTCTGAGTCAGATTCGGCATGAAAGCTTCGACAGGAAGTAACACTAAGCTAGTCGCGTGAAACGCAAATCAATAAATTAAGAGGGGTTAAGTAAAAAAGTGGAGATACAAAGCAATCAATCGCTTTGTATTTGAAAGCTTATCTAATTACAAATACAGTAAAAACAACAAAAACAAAAAGCAAAGAAACCATACAGCCCTGTATTTACACATTTATGCACACACATGCGTACAGTAGGGTCAAAAGCTGCTACAATAACACAACATGTTATCTGGAAGTCATTCACCAATAAAACACACATATAGGCATTTTATCATAGGCCACACAACAATAACAGAAAATATGTCAAATCACCTGCAGTAAATTAAAATGATTAAAAGTCACAGGATTTACAGGATCAAACAAACAAAAGACTAATAATTTGATACCAGTTAACTAAACTAATCTGTATTGGAAGTTACACAAAATTAAAAAGCTGCCACTTTTAACTTGATAAATTTCACTCAAAGACAACACATGTACACTGCATGGAGTTATAGAGTCATAATGTTGGAAGAAATAGACCCTGTTACCCACTTTGGATACAAATCAGTCAGAAACACTGCCGGGGAATGCAGAAAGGGTCAAAGGTCAAAGCAACCAGCCTCTAAAACAATCTGACAGCATGCATCGTTAGGACTGTAACACACTCGGATTAGGTTAGGGGGAAAGGGGGAAAGGCGGCAGTTCAGCGGAGCACATAGTTTCCACTAGTGTTTGGCAAACACAGCGGCACACCCACTAACCATGTTTTGGGGTTGTTTTGGAGTAGGTTCACATAGAGGCCAATGAGTACATGTTCGTCAGCAAGTCTATCGGCAACATCGAGGTTGTAGTTCAACCTGGAACAGTGCAGGGTTTCACAAAACACAAGACATTACGTTACACAGGTGACAACGGGGTTGAGTGGGGACGGGAAAGAGTGAGGGAGGCAGGGAGAGGACACGACAAAAGAAAAGAGGAGGAGAACAGCTGAAAAGCAGCCATTCATGGGTGACCAGAGCGAAACAAGGCCATATTATGTTTGGGAGAGACACTGCCGATGAAGGCTAAGAGTAGACTGAGGGCATGCCAAGCAAAAAACAAAAACAAAAAACAATTAGATAAATACTCTACAGGTACTTAGTCATCTATTAGTAAAACTATCAAAAGTCTATTTATTGTTTAAACATTCACGTTAAGTCAGGTGTGCATGGCCCCTTTATAGAGGCCACCCACCAGGATTGCACACATCTCTAATGTAGTGACCATGCGGTTTAAACAATATTTTCAATAGCAGCTTCTTTTATTAGCATTTACAAGTACATGTATGTTATAATGTCAGAAGAAAGCAGCGATTACAAGGGCAGCATCGTATGCAGGAATGCCCAGCCCTGTCCTTCAGCTCATCCCAAACCAGCAGAGAGATGTAAACTCTCACGTGGGTCTATCCTGGAGCCTCCCCCTCTATGGACACGTCCCATCTAGGAGGCACCCAGAAGGCATCTTATTTATATGCCCAAACCTCCACAGCCGTCTCCTTTCAATGTGGAGTAACATGGACTCTACTGTGAGTCCCTCCTGAATGATTGAGCCTTTCACCCCATCGCTAAAAGAGAGCCCAGACACCCTTGAAATGGAAAAAAAAAAAACCCCCAAAAACCCCAAAAACAACCCCAAACCCAAAGGCTACCACATAATTATCATGGATGTTCACTAGCCAGTACAGCATACTGACCAGACCTAGCTCGGACGTACGATATACTGTATGTGATGGAAATCAGCTGTTAATGTTTAGGACAGCTGACGTGATCTAAATGAAACACCATTCATTTATTGTTAAAAATAAAATCCTTTTGTTTTTTAAATTACCTTTATTGGGCAATTTATAGTTAATTAGTGAAGTATTAAAAGAAAGAAAACCATGAGATAAAACAACGCTCCGAGTGAAGTTCCAGATATATGCATGGATATATTAAGAATTTATTAGCACAACCCTCGATGGCAATTGTTCCCAGTGGCCATGCATGGTACTGCAACAACAACACCACCACCACCACCTTTTTTGGAGATCTGGGGCCCGTTCTTCGTACGTCGCTTACTACATCCAAGATCAAATGACACATCCAAGATCAAATCATCGCGCTAACCGTGAGCTCGCTAATCCGGTTCCCCGAACACACCTGTTGTTGACGATTAGTACAGCTGGACGCAGTAATGTGACATCACTGGGTGTCATAAAAGGGGCTACGCATCGATAGTAGAAACAGTGATCGGCAACCCTCTGATTGGTCGGCGAAAATGTCGAAGGAGCGCGCTCGGCTCGGTATTTTTCGGCAGCAGAGCAAGAACTCATGAGTGAGGGATTTCAGGAGTTTCAGAGTTTAATCAGAACGCAAGGGAACACTGCAAAGGCTGCAAAAGCAAGGAGAGAGGGCTGGCAGAAAGTTGCTGACAAATTAAACTCGTAAGTAATTTAATAATAATAATATATTGGATTTATATAGCGCTTTTCAAGGCACCCAAAGCGCTTTACAATGCCACTATTCATTCACTCTCACATTCACACACTGGTGGAGGCAGCTACGGTTGTAGCCACAGCTGCCCTGGGGCAGACTGACAGAAGCGAGGCTGCCATATTGCGCCATCGGCCCCTCTGGCCAACACCAGTAGGCGGTAGGGTAGATTTATTATATTACACTATATTATATTACATTATATTGTTATATTATATCCTCTTTCACATTAGAGCCACAACAGGACCCACTAGAACATGGGAACAAGTAAAAGTGAAATATAAGAATATTCTACAGAATGGTAATATTTATCACTTATATTGCTTTTCGTCTCTTGGAAAGAGAGCCTGAAATAATCTGTTTGTTTGTTTATAACAGCAACCAAGAAAAGGGCAGAGCAAAAAAAGACAGGTGGTGGTCCTGCACCCCCTCGTCAACAAGTTGGTTAAGTAAATAATATCCTCACGGGAAAATCGATATCTCTCAATGAGCACACTGTCGCGCTGAGCTAAAGGATCCTGTCTGTCCCGCAATATACGCTGAATTCTGAGGACTCTCCTTATCAATCTTGCACCTTCCGCAATGGGTTGCTCGCGTAAACGGACAGGACATGGCTGCGACAGGCTTCCCAAATCCACCTTGGCTTTTATAGCCGTGGTCTCTCATCTTGATTACACGAAGTAATTTACAATTACTACTCTGAAATATGAATTACATCTGTAATAATCACATACATGTAATAGAATGTTAATAGTACATTTCCCTTTTTTAGGAAATGACCTGTATGTATCTGTGTGACATCAATAAAAGGATCAAGTGCTGCATTATCTTCAGTTACATTGATGTTATTTATTTATCGCTGTTGCTTTCGTATAAATGAAGCGGACATACCTGCGTGGCCGCGATCTAATCCTGTTTACATAAAGTAAACCTGCTCCCGAGCAGGTTTACGCTTACGGCTCTGTTGCTATGACAGCAAGTCCCGGATGAGCTTCGGGGAACCGACTGAACGGGCCCCTGGGGCCTGTTCTTCGTACCGCGCTAAGTGAGTTAGCTGGATTAGATTGTTGACGATTTCGCGTGATCCTGGATCAGTCGGTTCCCCGAAGCTCATCCGGGACTTGCTGTCATAGCAACAGAGCCGTAAGCGTAAACCTGCTGGGGAGCAGGTTTACTTTATGTAAACAGGATTAGATCGCGGCCACGCAGGTATGTCCGCGTCATTCATACGAAAGCAACAGCGATATTCCACCACTGTTTCACCATAAATAAATAACATCAATGTAACTAAAGATAATGCAGCACTTGATCCTTTTATTGATGTCACACAGATACATACAGGTCAGTCCCTAAAAAAGGGAAATGTACTATTAATATTCTATTACATGTATGTGATTATTACAGATGTAATTCATATTTCAGAGTAGTAATTGTAAATTACTTCGTGTAATCAAGATGAGAGACCACGGCTATAAAAGCGAAGGTGGATTTGGGAAGCCTGTCGCAGCCATGTCCTGTCCGTATACGCGACCAACCCATTGCGGAAGGTGCAAGATTGATAAGGAGAGTCCTCAGAATACAGCGTATGTTGCGGGATAGACAGGATCCTTTAGCTCAGCGCGACAGTGTGCTCATAGAGAGATATCGATATTCCCGTGAGGGTATTATTTACTTAACCAACTTGTTGACGAGGGGGTGCAGGACCACCACCTGTCTTTTTTTGCTCTGCCCTTTTCTTGGTTGCTGTGATGAACAAACTAACAGAGTATTACAGGCCAGTATTACCTTGCCAAGAGACGAAAAGCAACCTAAGAGATAAATATTACCATTCTGTAGAATACCGGTACTCCTGTATTCCACTTTTACTTGTTCCCATGTTCTTGTGGGTCCTGTTGTGGCTCTAATGTGAAAGGGGATATAATATAACGTATTATAATGTAATGTAATGCCATATAATATTGGATAATATCGTGTCATATGATAGATCTACCCTACCGCCTACTGGTGTTGGCCAGAGGGGCCGATGGCGCGATATGGTAGCCTGGCTACAACCGTAGCTGCCTCCACCAGTGTGTGAATGTGAGAGTGAATGAATAGTGGTATCGTAAAGCGCTTTGGGTGCCTTGGAAAGCGCTATATAAACCCAATCCATTATTATTATTATTATTATTATTATTATTATTAACCTACGAGTCTGATTTGTCAGCAACTTTCTGCCAGCCCTCTCTCCTTGCTTTTGCAGCCTTTGCAGTGTTCTCTTGCGTTTTAATTAAACTCTGAAACTCCTGACATCCCTCACTCATGAGTTCTTGCTCTGCTGCCGGAAAATACCGAGCACGCCCCTTCGACATTTTCGCCGACCAATCAGAGGGTTGCCGATCACTGTTTCTGCTATCGATGCGTATCCCCTTTTACGACACCCAGTGATCGCACATTACTTCATCCAGCTATACTAATCGTCAACAACAGGTGTGTTCGGGGAACCGGAATAGCGAGCTCAGAGTTAGCGCGATGATTTGGTCTTGGATGTTTCATTTGATCTTGGATGTAGTAAGCGACGTACGAAGCACAGGGCCCAGAAATGAGACACCTCATACACTACCCTCCTTGCTCTTTAACATGCCATAACAACACACCTCCCTGAACTACAGGTACATTGTTCTCATTGTTGTGCCCCCACCCTGCCTCCCCCCTTTCTCATTTCTCACGCCTCTCATTAACACATGGGGGTCTGCCCGACGCTGCCAGTCCTCAACCGCAGCCTCAGATCTGTTCTTCTCCCAGGATGTGGCCCCTGCTAGTGAATTATTTATTATGACATTTCACCGTATACTGTCCATGCTTCTAAACCTGTAAAGTCATACATTTATTAACAATAATCCTTGCTGTCTTTAGTTGTAGTCAGCTACCAAACTTCTAAACAGGCCCTGTAGCATATGGGATTATCAGCCTGTTCAACGGCGACTTCAGTGTCAGTTATGAAAGCGGGCAGTGTGCCCAAGAGGAATGCTTTCATCTCTCAAGTGCAGGTACAGAAGTGCACAAATTCCTCTCACTTGAAAAATCAACTAAACTACATCTCCTAAAACAACATTATTACCGACCGAGGAAGCGCCTTAATCCCACTTTGTCTAAAACGAATATACCTACTCACATACACCGTAAACAATGAACCTGGGAATATATAGCATAGCATATGAGCTGACTGATGGTAACATTCAAAGAAAATGGCAGTTAGTGTTTCCCATATTTGTGTGAATGAAGAGATTATAATAGGCACTCTAAACGAAGCGCCAATGATCTTCATGATGCATGCTTCATCTAGCGTCTTTGAAACAGCCCCTAGAGAATAACAGTGTACAGCCTTCTATAAGAAACCCGGCTTGCTAATAGTTTCCTCAGGATGATAAGCACTCTAGTTAATGCGTATGATTATCATCTATATTAGTTTGCGCATGCATTCGCGCTACAAAGGCATTCTCATATGCACACCTATGCCACTTACCCTCTCCCTTTCAGCAGATGTGGAGCAGCCCCAGTCAGGGGCTTTCTCTGCCCAACAACATTATTCTTGCTGTAAGGCAAGCCATTTACATTCAGCTCGAGAAAACACATTAAATGGTGATGCACAAATCTTCACACATGCACCCACACCATCAAAGACTTCAGGAAAATAAAGACCGCGTGGGTCATGGAGTTCACAGGGCGCAGGGTCTTTAGGGAGCACGACAGATTGAAAAGATCTGTTGTGAAATCCAGGGCACCCGTTGTCAGCTGGGATGTACTCACTTTTTGGTGGAGTAAGGGTTCCCTGATGTAGGCATGGAGTGGGAGAATGAGTAGTCATTGGTGATGTTCACTGGTCTTGGTGGCCTGGACAGTAAACACGTGTTAGATTTTAATTTGATCTGACAGAAAAGCTAAAGAGACAGAAAACACCAGTTAGTCTTTCATTCTTGAGGATTTTGCTCAACTGCATAATCTCTGAATTTCCACTTGAGTGGTTTATACAGTATGATATCATGTAGGAGAACATGCAAGAATGAATGAATGAATGAATGAATGAATGAATCTGGGAATTAAACAAAACAGTGTTTGGGACACGTCACAAGTGGGGAATGTGAGTGGATGAGTCTGACTGTACACGATTAGCACAATACAAAGGAATCAATCTACAGTAACAATCAAGTATGATTCATATTAATCAAAGCAAACTCACCACGTATCTCTATTGAGGAATGTAAAGAACAAAGAAAGGGATAAATACTTGATTACATTACAGCAGCACAGGAAGAGACTATAATACATCAAAAACAATGAAAAAAATAAGAATGAAAACTAAATTGGGCATCCACAGAAGACAGTGCCCCAAATCTACTGAGTTTATAGCATAATTCAGTGCAGTGAAGAAAGTGAAGAAAAAGTGAGTTTTTAAATAACTGAAAGTAGCGATGCCAAAGTACAGTGTACATATAAACCTGCTGGTTTGTAGATTAGATTACAGGTCAGGCTCATAAAATTGCATCCATGTACAGAATCCCATTTTGTTTCATGCATGCATGAAAATTTGCACACTTCCGGTCACCTCTACAAATTAAAAAACAAAAACAAAAACCCTCACACCTTATGTTAACGTCATTATTAGTGTTGTAAAATCTTTTTGATTTTACTTTTCTTTCTTCTTTTTCTGAGCCTGAATTAAAACTATACTCCGTTATTAATTATTGTCTCTTTAGACATGATGTGACTTATGTGCACCATTAAAACGACGGTAATGAACTTTTTTTGGTTGACATTTATTACCAAATTACAGTTTTTCTGATAAGTTAAAAGCAATTTTCTATTTACCTAGTTTGCTATATTAGATATAAGTAAAACTATTAAAAAACTGTTTTTTCTAAAGAAAAACATGATCTTCCATTTAATATCGAGCAAAATCAAAGATCAAATTATATTTTAATCCTAGAATCTGTTTCTTAAACACCTTATGGCAGTCACACTGTATATGTTGAAGGCTTTTACTGTGAAAGGAAGGGACAGGAAGAATTTATTTCTTCAATTCTAAAATATATTAATAATCAAACTTTCGGATCTCATGTTATCTTTACCTCTTAAACTAGCATTGAAATCTATTACCCATCTGATTTTCTGTAAATATGTTGGCGGCATCATTCTGAAAATTTTGGGTCATTTGCAGGCTATAAAACTGGGACAATTAACATAACAATTAACTTTAATTGCAGGAATCATAAAAATGGAATAATCAGTGTGTTGTTTAGCTCTCAGCACCAGAAGTGACTTTATGTCTGTAAGATGGGCTTTAATAGGCAGCAGCAAAGTGCTTAAAAGTCTATGCTTTCATGCCTGATATTTGTTTCATTATTTATACGACGACACTAAACATCAAGGAAAAAGTAGCAGCAGCGCTGCAGATTACAAACAATCCCAAGGCTGTAATTAAGCCTGATTGATCAGTTGACCTAAGAGATTGACTGGAATCACTTCAGACCAAGGAAGCAGCTACAGGATCATTACCAGCTGAGGGATCAATTTAAAACATTTCAAGGTTTCAAACTGGCACTGAATGCTCTGAATGCACATTCCTCAGTTTCAGTGTTATAAAGGAAAAAAAAAAGGGAGCGAGAGCAGATGAACTTACACAATATGAGCTAGGTTGAGAGGTTTATCTGGCATTTCAGGAAACAAGGGGTGAAGAGGCTCTCTGCTGGATGCACAGCTCAATGACTTACTGAGGGCGTGGGATAACTTCTTAGCGGGGGATTTCTGGGTGATACACAGAAGCAAGGTGACGGTTGTGAGGATGAGAGGATGCTCATTTCTTTTTCAAAGCACACGGTAAATCACCACGGTAACACTGTCACCTGGACTGAATCTTCAGATTCCTCATGTTGTAGCGAAGCAGAACAAAAATAGCCACAATGACTGGTCCAGTGCAGACACACCTCCCCTAGCCTCCTCCCCCCTTTCCTCCCTTCCTTACCCATGACGTATACTCCTTCATTTGGTGCTGGTTGCTATGGGAACCGCTGGCATGCCCCCTCCAGAAGCAGTCCTGACAGAGCTGGTAATTATGACATTGCTGGCAGCGGTAGCGGAAGCCCATCATACTCTCAGTATGGCAGTAGGAGCACTCGACCGGGTGAAACACTGCAGGGAGGAGAGGAGGAGCCAGACACAGACACACACACACACACACACACACGAAGGCAGATGCATAAGCGCACACACACACACCAGATGTGACTGTAAACCCAGATATTTTGCACATTGCAGAGAGCTGATAATAAATTTTCATTAATTTAAGGACAGATGTGCTGGGATATCTTGCACCCCCCCCCCCCCCCCCCATTTTGAGCAAATAAACACAAAGCAGCACAGCATTGAGCTCTATATGTGCACATACACTAGTGTTTCTTCTGCTCGTGATGATGAGTGCATCACAGATATACACACTCATACACAGGGTGTAAGGTCCCAGTGGGTCATCTTTACTGGAGGTGTGTCTGTGATGGCGGTGACTGAAAGACCATGATGCAAAGCCGAACTTCCCCCGCTTGCGCTCCAGCTAAATATTCTTCAGCGCGCCTTACCGTTCTCCACGTTGGCGAGGCGGTGCATTAGCGGCAGCCACACCAGACACTGAGGGGGCGGGTCTGACATCAACGTATCGAGGAATGTGTTGAGGGAGACCTTTTTCTATTGACGTGCAGCGCAGAGAAGAGTGAGATTCACCCACACCGTCAATGCTAAAGCAATCACACACTTACTGACATCAAAATGCTGCGGGCGCCAAACCCTCACCTGCTGCGCAAAGCACGTTCTCGCAGCTTGCTCGGTGTAACCAAACGAGGGTCCCTCGAAAACCGCCATGGGCAATTTAAGAGCCTCCCTCAGAAACTGGTCAAATTGCGAGTGCACCATTATTCCAGCAGAATCTGATATGAGTGAAAAAATATCTGGAAACAACGCAGAGGCATTACACAAATTAATCAAACTAATTGTTGGCTGCCACCACAGTCGGCTAATTATAGCATTACACAATACAATTATCCCACTTATTTGTGAAAACAAATCAAAGTGCAGCAGTTATACAGATCCATTCTAACTATACACCAACCCTCCTTTTTACCCCCCCCTTTTTTTTTTTTTTACAAGCTGCTGCCCCCAGAGATTTGTACATTGTGTAATAAACCCTATCCTTCACATACAGTAATGAATAATGACTGCTCCCGGCCATGAAGAGCCAGGGCAGTGCTAGTGCTGCTGCTACTTGTTTTAAAACCAGAGCAGACAGAAAAAAAAACAGGTCCTAATAATTTTACATTACTTAGAATAGGAGGAATTCACTGATTTATTACTGGCAACATAGGCAATTATAATTTCATTTTTCACGATTAAAAGTAAGATAAAGATTTGTTGTGTTTCTTACATCTTAATTTATCCAGAATTTTCCCACCACAGATGGTTGCGAGGGCCATTTTCACAACAAAGATAGATGTCTTGCCGTGGCCCTCCCTAAAAGACAAAAGAAAAAAACGAAAACATTAAGCTCATGTATTCTTTTAAAAGGAGCTGTGAAGATGTAGGCTGCGTAGTGTTCCTGCTATAATCGCATGAAATCAGCTGTGTTTGTAAAAAGCATGTGCATGAGTCAGCCTACAAACTTATCCGCTCTACATCCGCGTGTTGTGACATTAGAAGGGGAAAAGAGTCTGGATTTTCACGGTCACATTTCAAGCCGCATCAACTCACGTCAAAACCTCCGAGGTGAAAGTACACAACCAGCAGCCGGCTCGTCACGTGACGCGTTTACTCACGGGTCATAGGCTGCCAGCAGGAAGTTGAGCAGCAGGCTGATGGACTGTTCCACGTTTATCTGATGCGTGGTGGGCATGCGCTTGTTCAGCTGGTAGAAGATAGTGGACAGCACAACTTCTAGACGAGCCACGGAAAGCTCAGCGTTGAGGTCTATGGCGTTGAGGCCGTTCTCCCGGAAAGCCTCGATGACGTTCCAAATGTCGACCAAATGCACTGAAAACAGGAAGACGTCAACGTAAGCCTTTTTGGCTCGGCCACGTGCAACATCTCAAAAAATCAATACATAAAAATTCATACGCACAGTTGCATTTCTTCTGCACAAATCTGAGTTTGCAGGCTGTTCTGTACGTCGACAGTCGTATAGAATCCAAATCCTGAGCCCCTGTAGGAACATCACTCTTTAGTCCTCAAATGACCAAATATGTGCCACTGATACAAGTGATAGTGATTTTTATTTTATTTTTTACTAAATTACAGTTTTAGGCTTTATTGTAATTTCCCACTTCTTATCACTGCATTTTAAAGTTCTGCAGTGAACCGTAGCTTAGATACTTGGTGCCTAAAATGACTATGAAAACAGCTCAAGTTATAGAGATGAGTCGGGGTAACTCCTTTTTACATGAAAATGACTGAACACCATAATTACCTTTGAACATTTTGTCAATAAAAGAAAGAGCACATGCATGATAGACACAAATGGAGCCATTAAAAAAAAAGTATTCCTGTACAAATTATAACAGGGGGGAAAAGGAACAGGAAAACTTGTTCAGTCATTTCAGTTGTTAAAACAGGTTGGTCACTTGAGAGTTAATACTGAAAATGGAATACAAACTGTTAAATATTATATATTTAAATATGCCATTGAGAAAACAAGATATGACTAAAAAGAAAGTACTCTCTGTCAACCAGGCTATCATAAAATTGATCTAGTCCTTAAAAGCTTAATTTTTAGTATAAACGAACCACCTCTAGCAGCAACAACATGAAGCAGTCATTTTCTGCATGGCTTTATCAGTCTCTCACATCGCTATGAAGAGATTTTGATGTCTGGGCAAAGACAGATGCCTTACATTTGACTCTTTACACAGAGGATTTCATGGTCGACTCAATGACTACAAGGTGTCCCGGTCCTGTGGGTGTAAAACAAGCCCAAATCGTCACCCCTGCAACACCGTGCCTGACAGCAGGTATGAGGTGTTTGTGCTGACATGCTGTGTTTGGTTTCTACCAAATATGATTCTGTACATTCTGGCCACACATTGCCACTTTGCTAATTGCATTTAACATGCTAACTGAGGCCTGCAGAGTTGAGATGTAGCCCTTGGGTTCTTTGGATTCTCTTATCATTGCAGTCTTACCTTGGGGGTGAATTTGTTAGGCTGTCCACTGTCTTGAATATTTTCCACTTCTGAATAATATTTCAAAATGTGGAAAGATGATTTGAAAGCTGGTTGGAAAAAGCCTTATAACCCTTCCCTGAATGATGGGCACCAACATTTGCTTGTATATCATCATCGCTGATGTCTTCCCTCCTTGCCATTGTGTAACACACACCTGAACGCTCCAGCGCAACAAGCTGCCAAAACTTATGATTAATAGAGGTGCTCACATTTGCTGATGATCAATTAATCAAATGCATTTGATTAGCAGCACCTGGCTCCTACTTAATTCTACAATCCTCTTAATTCCTATGAAAGCAGTAAAGATGTATTTAGGTTTTCTGCTTCTGCATTTTGGCTTTTTTTTTTGCTAAATAAATAATGACACAGTGTAATATATCATGTTTTGTAGTTTATCTCACGTTGCATTTACCTAGTTTCAAGACCTAAGAGCCAGATTATTTTTTATTATGTCCGGTGTGTCTCACAGTGAGACAGTTCTGGGTTTAAACTGCAACTCTAAACTGGTTTGAGCTGCGAATGTGGATATTTTCACTTTTAAGGACAAGATAAACCCCACCATTCATCCAATGTCCACAAAGCAGCTCTAAACACGATGAATGGGAATACTTACCGGATGAAAGGATGGAACTAATCAAAAACTTGAACAATAAATGTTTTTTGTGAAAATATTTTATATGAAACAGTGTTATATTAATGAGCTGTATTTCAATAAATTCAAATTAGCGCCTTCACACTGTGTGAACAGACAGCATGAGGTCATATTGCAGGCCTGTGTGTATAAAAATCAATGTGGTTGACACTTGATCTTTATGATATTTGCTGTACATGAAACTTACAGAGAGACAGGGAGAGAGAGAGAAAGAAATTGCCAGTTTTACGGTCATTGAGTTAAACAGTCCAGCAAAGATCACAGTGAGCTGCGGCCCTGAGCACTTACTCATCTCCACCAACAGTTGCCTTCTATCTGCCATGGTGTCAACGCTCTGCCCGCAGTCTTCAATCATTCTGATCAAGAGGAGAGAAAACAACGTCAGAACCCGAGTGCCTCAGCATTAGCAGTCGCAACCTCAGGGTGCTCTTCCTTAAGCTTAACATCAACATTAGACACACATCGTTATGACTCAGCGATAATGGCAGTAGATTAAACTCTTGACTTTTAAAGCAATGACTCCTAACCTTGATACAAACGCAGCTTCTCTGTTCTGGTTATCCAAAGTTTAATCAGTTGTGGATATCCTGATAATTCAGCTAAAAGTTGGCTAAGTCTTTCCCCTGACTTTTTCCAAACAAGGGGACAGATTTACTAAATGAGCACATGAGCACAATTCTTTGCAAGGAATCGCTTGATATCATTAATTTTGATAACAAGCATGTCTTATTTCTTGCACTTTTTTCAGCATTAAATATCGATGCAATTAGCAGAAAACTGCATATCCCAAATATTAATAAATGTTTGCACACCCAGTTTTAATATTCTCCTCGCAGAAATGCATATGCACCAAGGTCAGTAGCAAAAATCCCACCTCTTTCAACTTAAAATATCCAAAAAAGTCTGCTTTAGATTGCAGGAAGGATGACAGAGATGCAACAAAATTAAACTTTCACCCGTGACATGAAGGTTTTGGCGCTTTCTCAAGGTTAAGCACATGTTATAATTCTTGAGTTTGCTACGACAGCAGAAGATTTCTCGTGCACTTCACCATAAAACTGCTAAGCATTGCTTCCAATTTACCAGAGATAATAACAGCATTAAGACGGCTACTTTATTTTGGTATATTAAGGACAGACAGCAACTGACAGGAGCTCATCAACCTGTTGATGACATCCAAATTTGGTACAGGACATTAATATTATTAATATTTAGTCTGGTGAGGTTTTAACGTGGTTAGCCAGTTATTCACTTCAGATATGCCAACAGCAACACAGATCAACAGTGTTTAGTGTATTTATCACAGTTCCCTCATTTTTTGTGTTTGGAAAGGCTAGTAAAAGGTCACTGCTCTTTAATTTCCCTACATAAAGAGAAATTAACAGATAAAAATGATGCCATGCAAAACTCACAAGAGCTGTCGGTGTGTAAACTTCTTAAAAAAACAAAACAAAACAAAACATCAAAGGGAGCCAAAAGGGGCCCACGGCTTATTGTGCCCCATCATCCCACTGCAGGACAATCCGGCCGTGATAACATCATACTATGCTCCAAATTTGAGAGTATTCATATTTGGTAAACTGCAACCTGAATGCAGCGCAGTGCGGTGGTTATCAAAATATTTTTAAGTTGGACAAGGAGAGGAGTTTGAAAGGGGCAGAGCTGCAGAGAGAGAATGCTCACAGCATGCCTCGCTGCACACTGTCCGAGGCAATCTAATACACCTAGTCATGTGGTTTTGTTGCTATGGCAGCAAAGATCCTAGCCGCTTCACTCGTTAAAACACACACTCATACACACACACACGCACATATAACACCTCCCACTGCAGACGAGCAAAGTTTGTAGAGAAAAGTTTTTCACCAGTAAATATCTTTTATGAGATAACGGTCGGCGGGCTGATACTTGAGCGCACAGTGACACTTCTTGGGCGAGTGGCTTGAAGACGCTTTTTCTGTGAGACAGTCATTCAGGCATGCTTTTTCAAATTACTCTGACAGTAATTGGTAGACCCAAATATTATGCTGCAGATATGCGTGGTGCAGAAATTAGAATTCACCTAGTGTTAAAAAGCAGACAACACCACAGTTTTCTGGCCCCCCACCTCCTGCTTGCCTTCCTCCGATTCTTGCCAGTGCAGTCAGTCAGTTATGGAGCACTAGGAATGTTTGAAATCCATCCATTCAAGAGGGGAGAGATTAAGCTAATAAGTTAACTTGGAATTATAGGATAAAGTGCAGTATTTCAGTAAATTACTTCACAATAGAGCACAGATCAAAACGGCCACAGAGGAATTTCAACGCTGCCCTCTAATAAGACAAATAATAAATCTCATCAGTTTAAAGAGAATGATGAATACAACCACAGCGCTTTTAGATGCAATTTAATGTCAGGCCACTGCCAGCAGCCACAAGTCCAATGTCATCATGAAAGCAATGGATATTGAATCCCATTTATCACTTCCAGACTAAGCAAATATAAAAGTGTACAAATATACAGCATTGTCTAGATTAAAACTGATACCCTTTGCCACATCACATTCAAACACATCCAGAGTGCCAGCTACGTGACCTTCTGCGGTCTGTTTTCATCCTTGGAAATAACTGAGATTGATACAATCTATTGCCAGAGCTGATATTAAACCAGTGCAGGGGAAGGGAATGACATGATCAACCTTACCTTTCATAAAGCACCATGTTCGTATCCCTTTCCCCCCCCTTTCCTGAGCAGAGTTATTACAAAGCCAGGTCGCCCTTTCTCCTAAAACAACAGTCCATGACACAAACTCCTTTCAAACAAAATGGGCCCATACGGGCGGGCCTATCCGAACACATCTGAAACTAGAAACTGTGACTCCGAATAGAGCATGTGCTGTCACTATCTTTAACTACAAATGAGAAGGTGCAACATTCTTCTACAGCTTTGCCGGCTCTCTAGTTGCAGACCCCCACAAAACATGGTGCCCGACATCTGGC
The DNA here is from genome assembly GCF_963969265.1 of Rhamphochromis sp. 'chilingali'. Lineage (NCBI taxonomy): Eukaryota > Metazoa > Chordata > Actinopteri > Cichliformes > Cichlidae > Rhamphochromis > Rhamphochromis sp. 'chilingali'. The sequence goes on along the minus strand of NC_137943.1, from coordinate 19,837,092 downwards.
CCTGGCAAACATTACTCACTCTCTGTGGCACTGCCACACTGGAAGTATTAGAAAATAACTGCCCTTAAAAGAGCAAATCATCTTTTACCACTAACAGTCCAGAGTTAGCGTGACTCATTCCTGCAAGACTCTTGGCCGCGTTTAGCCCTGCCACTCTCTATCCCCCACCCCCTTCCTTTTTTACACTGCACAGCATTTCTGCTGGACAAATATCAGACCAAAACAAGCCTTATTAGTAAGTTATTTACATTTTTGATTCTATTTCTGCAGCAGCTCGATTAAGAAAAAAACCAAAAAAAAAACCTGAGGAGAGTGCTGTTAATTTATGTCCTCCGTGTACTTGGACCAGGCTGACAAGCAACAATTCCAAACACAAGCACTAGAGTTACAGTCCAATCTGTGTCGCTGGCTCGGGACAGTACATCGCAGCTGTTACCACTGATTGGCCAGAGTTATTTTTATATCACGAGACTGAACTACATTGGCATCCAAATCCCATCTCCAGACAGGAATTAAAAAATAAAACAAGAGGGAAAAGCTGCACTGCTGACTAAAGGTAATCAGCTGTTCTGCTCTGGTGTAGTAAAGGTAGTGAGACGAGTTCTCCTCATGCCTGGTACCAGCTGGTGATGTCTGCCGGTAGGGCTCTCTGTCACCTGCTGATGATCACCATGGTTTCAGCTGTAAAAAGGGGAAGAACTTTGCTACCCCGACGTTAAAAGAGTGCAGACACTGATTTATGGGTAGCAAGTGTCCCAGTGAGTTCTTTGCATGAATTAAGAAGCTTGAATTCTGTAATGTCACAAGAAAACAAACAAGTGGAATAAGTTTGCATGGTTGCCTGTCTAACTATGCAATGTGAAAGCCAACATGGAAACACAAATTTGCACCGAGGAGAAATGCACCTCTGGGTATGGACTCAGTGCCCTGTGGAAGTTAGGGCAGCATTACTAAAATCCTACAAAAGGTAGCAGGACATTGGGGGGTGGGGTGGCAACAGGCACCCTGTGGTACACGCTCAGCCCTCAAGCATCACCTGTCATACTCGAAACACCTGTGTGGACATGAGACAAAAGGTCTCACTATTGTAGGAACATCTACCCCCACCCCTTCCTTCCCATTATCCGCGTTTCACTACCTGCACATCTCCCGTTTTAAATCACCAAAAACTTGCCAAACTAATTTCACCCGGTGGGGCAAAGTGGGTTAAGCTCGCTCCTCTCGTTGCCCGTCAGCCTCCCTCCTCCAGCGACTGCAGCAGCAGCACTTTGCACAACACTTACCAGAATTTATTTCGAGGCATGCCATGCAACATCACTGTTTTTCCATCCGCGAATCCGTCGTCGTGTCCCGGGGCGCGATCACGGTTTCTTTGGTGTAGGCTGGTGCATCGCTGCACGTAAGCGGCCGTGCTCGAGCCGCTCTCCGGCACCTCCGAAAAAAAGCTTGTGTTGTGGAAGAAAATGTTTTTCAGGCAGCGCACACTGGCTGATCGGAACAAGGCAGCTTCTGCCTCCAATATGTGGCCTCCGCGATGACGTAATGCGGAATCTCTTCACTTGCGTCAGCGTGGCAGCAAAAATGTTAAAGTTTGATACAACAAAATGTTTTAAAAAGATGCTAAAAACAAAAAGGAGCAGCTTATGGTGCATATTAACGTGGTGTTATATACACGCATACATTAAGTCGTTTGCAAGTTGCGGCATCATGTGGCTTAAAGAAGATGACGTCATGCAGATGAAACAAGTGCAAAGCTAATAAAACCAAGAGTGGACAAATAGTTGCGTTAATGGTGACCGAAGTGCAATAATATATCTATAGGTAGAACACCTTTGACTATTATTTTTAATCTGTTTTTGTAACATGCCTTCTTTTCATCATTTGTTTGTTGTTTACTTTAGCGTTTATCTTTTCAGTTGTTCTGATTGTACTGATTGTGTCGCACTCTAGTTTTTAATGTTTATATGCGCTTTCATGTTAAATTTCTTTAAATGTAAATGGAAGAAGATTGTGAGCTATTCAGGGCAGAGATTATGTGAATCATAACGAAAACCTCATTATAAAATATTAACAAAAGGAAAACCTAAATAAAGACACTACCCTGCCATTACCACACACACACACACACACACACACAATAAAAAAAAACGATTAAAAAAACAACAATAAAATATTACACTGTTAAAGATTACATTTTTGAACATAAGTGTAGAGTTTTAGAAAGTCCTAAAATGTTTATTCATCGTTAAAACAACCGAACACATTTTAAGAGAGACATGATATGGTAACAGCATAGCAGCAGTGATGCTAATTCAGTGCGTTTCAGTTTTACTTTTATATAGTACAATATTACATACATGGCTTCACAGGCATAACAAACGTTATCAGATTTGATATCATCTTTGAACAGTTTCTTTTAAAACAGATTTGCCTGTTAGTTTATAAATTCAGTGGCTTATGTTTTAATGGTCACATATTTTATATGAAATTTCAAAATAACTCTCCAAAGTGCGTTCCAAGATGGCTGCTGAGTGGTGTTTAAAAGTATCGCTTTCGGTGGGATTCTTGGAAAATAGGTTACTGAAGTAGGGTTGCTGTGTCTATAACCGCCTAAAAACATAAAAAATACAATTTGAATTTTAAATTAATCCCACCTTTGAGAAAAATAATGTGTTTTAAAAAAATAAAAAAGTACCTAATTTCACATGCAGCTAAACAGCTGCTGCTCTTGAATGTAACTCGCCCTTCCCGAGCGTACAGGCCCCCTTGTTGCTAAGCAACCTTCGAAGAAGATTGACAGCAACTTTAGTTGATTCATTCGAAGAAAACTTTAAAGAAGGGTCAAGTTGTATTTGTTGCTGGTCAGCTGCGAGGTGTTTAATTCAGAAGAGCAGTATCACAGTTTAAGACAGTTCTCTGATGGCTGCCAGCCAGAAGCGTATTAATACAAGTAAGTTGATAGCCATTCATTTTTCCGCTTTCACTTTGTGCCATGACAACGACCTCCCCTAGCTCATTAATTTGTCATTAGCTCAGTTAATTAAACGTTAACTTAACGTTAGCTAAAAGAGCGGCATCCGGAGATGAGTGAAGGTATCAACTTGCAGTTAGCGCAACTTTGACCCAAAGTTCAACGACAGGAATTAAATCTATTATAACAGAAATATTTAGCTACCAATTATATTTTTTTGTTTTTTGGAGCTAAAGATCCAGGTTTAGATTAGACAATGAAGGTTAACTGATGTCTCTCCCGCTTTTACAGTGCGCTGAAAAGTTGCTTTAGAGTCAGCGATGTGTTCTTTTTAATACATTTTGGGGAAGTTGCAGCAATGCCGGACGTGGAACCCCTCAGATTCCCATCCAGGGAAGGACGACCAAGTCAACAAGGTGAGAAGAGAAGCGATGCACCTGCAAATAAATCCACTTTAACTCTACACATTCTCTGTTACAACAAGCAGTCTAAATTAATAACGTTGTGGATGTGTTTTTTTTTAGGCTAACACCTTGTTTAAATGTAGAGGCTTGTTATGTGTTAGGCAGTCTTCCAGGCAGTGCTTAAGCATCTGCACCACTCAGAGCTATTTAAATGCTGAGTAAATGTAATGATATTTAATGATGTTGAAGAAATGTCACTATCTAACATCATTGGCAAAAATGGCACTGCAAGTGAGGCTCACATGGGCCTCCTCTATGGCTATAATACACCCTGCCAGTATGATTTAGAGCTAATTCAGCCCACCACTGACATATTGCCTTAGCACCTTCCTACCCAACTTCAGAGTGTATTATTCATCTCAGCTGTTCAGCAGCAGATGGTCTTCTTTTTAGTTTTTCCCTTTTTCCCCCCAGTCTCTTTACTTAGTCTGAGCTACTTCACTCAGAAGCTGTTCTGGAAGCATCATGATAAGATAACTGGTCTCAGTCACGTGGAAAAGGTTGCAGATGTCACTGTCTCAGTCTTTTTGTTGTTGAGACGAGTTTGCAAACCCCTCGAGGGCATACACTTTCTCCTGTGAAGCATAGGTAAGGTTGGTCAGTGTCCGTGTTACCTTACTTAATAGACGTCTTTGGATTTTCTTGCTGTTTTTGGCTTTTAATAACAAAAATGTATTTTATGCTTGACTAAATTAAACCCCAATTAAAAAAATATTTCCTCTGGTGGACGGCTAATACTGTCAGGGTTTGGCTTTGTTGTGCTTTGGATTCTTGTTTAGTATTTATTGAGATTTTGGTTCTTGTTTTGATTAGACCCTTGTTTTTGTAATATGTTTATTCGCTCTCTGTGTTCTATTGTTTTTCCTCTCACTCCTCATTGTTATTATTATCATTATCATTATTTTTGATTACTATTGAAGGTTTGCCTTTTCACTGGGTCTTACATCATGCTTTTGGGTCTTCTCTACACCATACAACCTGACTGAAGCCAATTTTCTCTTTATACATAGGAAAAACCCTGGGGGCATTTGTTGTTGCATATGGGCTTCACCTGTTTATCACATCTAAAGGACTGGAACCACAATCCAGCTATGACTTTCAGCCTACATTGGTGCTTGTGTACCCCGAAGGTTAACAAGAAAAGGTCTGCTATAGCTCACCTGTTTGACTGGGTGACCCACGTGCTAAAAGCCTGCAGGGGCCTGGGTTTAAGTCTGCCCTGCACCACTCCCCCTTGCTCTCAACCCTACTTTCCTGTTTGAGCTTTACTAACATTAAAAAAAATTAAAGGATAAGAAGAAAAGATCTAACAGGTTCTCTCAGATCAAGGAGAGCTCAGAAGATGTCTTGGTCTGCTCAGACTTGACCTAAGTGATACAAACTAATGGATGAGACCAACCAGTGGAGATTTTAACTCCTCCCCCAAAAGTGGGACCCTGTGAGTTTTTGTCCATGGCATCACTGTACTCCCCTTTTCCCCCTCTTCTCTTTCCACTCTTTACTCACTGACTGGTCACAGCATCTTCCTAAGAATGGTTATCCTTGGAATCTCATCCCGTTAAAAGCGAGTTCTTACTCCCCCCTGTCACCAAGTGCTTGCTGATAGGGGATCATCTGATCACTCTAATTGGCTCTAAAGCCATTTTACACAACCGTTGCTATGAACTGGCGCTATATAAATAAAGTTGGACTGAATAACATGTGCTCATTGTTGCATAATTACAGAGTCAAAGAGCCTTGGGCAGTAAACCAGTTGTTGTGGTCATGAAAAATGTTTTGTGCTGAGAAAATGCTTTAGGTTTTAAAAGTAAAGAGAGCGTGCTTTCAAAAAAGGCTAACGAATACTTTTCACTTCAAAGTGCAGTAAATGGGATGACTGCCTTTAATACAACACACAGGTTGCACACAGTTGGCCTTTACTGAGATCAAGATTATTTAATACAAATACTCACAGACTCTGAAAGAATAGTGTATTCAATAGGCTTAAAAAAGAAAAGAAACTTTCACTTTTATTTAAGCAGATTTGTTTGAAATGTTTTTCAGATTAAAAATAAGTAAATAATTGTGAACTAAACTGGGACAGTCTGGAATTGGAAGTGAATTTGGACTTCTGTGGAGATGTAAAGGAAAAGTAAAGGGAAAAGGCTGTGCAGAAAACCAAAGCAGCAGACATCACAGTCACTGTTTTATTTCAGTTATATTGTTTTAAAAATGGGATGAACTGGTGTCACAGTTCTTTGAATTAAGGGCATCTTGTTGTCTATTGTCTCTTCATATAATCCTAGACTAACTTGATAATGTTAAAGTTTGGTATCTTACTGACTCTTTGGTCTTCTAATGCCTTCTGCTGATGCACTGAACTCAGCCAGGAGAAAATAAGATATAAATAAGAATATAAACGTTTACAACTCAATGCACGGTATACCAAAAATGAATGAATGTTTCCTAGAAAGTGTAACTCGTTTTTTTTCTGTGACTGCTAATTAATCACTGATTAAAACTAAGTCCCAGCGTCACAGAAACATTCGAGCCTACACTGTACTGTTGTAATAGACACCAGGATACATTTTTACATATAGTGTAGTCAAGTGAATTTACTGTATGTTTGGAATGAATTTGTAGTAACGCTGTATGTTAAGAGGCAGTGTGCAGGCTAATTTTTTAAAAACAGCATCACTTTAGTCTTTATTCATCTGAACTAGCTTATCAAAAGACTTTCTTTAATACTTGTGCAGGTTCGTAAACTGCACCGCTTTGTGACAGCCAGATGGCGTCCTTTCACCACCAAGATTTGCACCCTTTGGTTTGTGTTGAGACACTGAAAGGACTTCTCTGTTCTCTCACTGATGCTCCCAGTATTTTGCAGTCTGTAAAACCAGAATCAAAGTGCAAGTAAAGAAGCACACAACAGCTTTCACAGCCAAATAAATTTTATTAATTACTTTTCCAAAATTAATTCATTCATTTGAGCGAGTGTTTGCTTCAAATAAACAGAGCCTATTCATAAAGAAAAAGAGATAAACTGTGTTGTAGCTATTTAATATTTAATATATAGTGTATGGATTGTAGATGTGGTTGGCCTTTTACTGACCGTATGCTGTTTTATCTGTCTCAAGATCAAGTAGATCTTCAAGCTGTTTGCTCTGGTAGACGTCGCACCTGTGCTTTGCTCAACAGTCCTTCACCATGGGTCAACAGCATTATCTACCATATCCAAGAGATTAAGATGACAGTGGAAAACAGGTGTCAGCAGGTAAAATAATGGCATTGAGTGGTCCAACAGGTGGGAGATTGTAACACAAATATCCTGATAGGTGTTAAAAGAAACTGAAAGATGCATTTTCCCTTTTAATTTGTGGCAGTCTGGAAGATATCAATCACAAGCTAAATACAGCAAAACTTTAAGGTGAAGTATTTCATTATTTTTTAATATGAAATGAAATATGAAATGAAATGAAGTATGAAATGTGACATGAGGTTAACTTGTTTTGTCAGATTTCAATCCAGAGACTCAGATTCTGACTCTGTGATGTCTACAGATTTGTATGTTGAAGGCTTTGCAATTTGTGCAAGAGGTAAACGTGTAGATTAGATAGCTTTGGGAATCTGACTTTACAAATTTATTGTTGTATTGTTTGTGTAGTTGAAATATAAGTTTCCTATCCCATAGAAAGTTGTCCATTATCTCCACTACTGAAGAAAATAAATGATGTCCTCAGCGAGGTTGTGTATCTGATTGAGCGGCTGGAGGCTGATCGGCAGCATGCAGAGGAAGCCCTGCTTAAAGAGAAAAAAAGGAAGAGGTTTTTGGAGAGCAAAGTGGACAGTATTTCACTGTGGAGGCAAAAAGAGCATGCTTATGTTGTGCAGAAAGGTCAGTGACCATGAGGTGTCACATCCTCATCGAACTGCTTGCTGCTTCTTGTGATGTAGCCGATTTTTTTTTTCTTCTTAAACTCACTGAGTAAGCTTTTTAATTAATTTTTGACTATTACACTTTTAGAACATGAGGCTTGCATTAGAGATATCACTGAATTAAAGTGGCAGCTGAAAGTGGAAAGAGAGGAACTTGACCAAGCCCGAGAGAAACTGTCACACACCGAGGGGTTGAATCAGCGCCTACACAAGGACATCAGTTTTGCCAAAAAACAAGTTCCAATTGTGAAGGAAAAAATCGACCTCCAGAAAGACCTCGTAAATGAGATTGACGCTAAACAAGCGGAGGTAGGCTGTAATAGGATTTATTTGTAATTTCAAACAAACATCTGCACATTTTCAATATGCAATATTGGTAGAAGATTAAGATTCGTGGAGTTATTTCCCAAGAATTCTACAAACGTGTTGTTAACACAGCACAAATATGTGAAAGTACAAAATCCAAGCAAGATTAATGTGCTTTTATGTTACACTTCAGAATGAAAAATAACAACTGAGTTGCATTTTGGGTGATTTTATTGATCGTGTTTAGTCACTGGAACTTGGGTTTGCAACTGTAGTTTACAGGTGTGGAAGGGTAAAGTTTTTTTCATTCATTTTGACTACTACAGTATAAGAGCACTTGTCATATTCTGGGTGTTCATGTAAAATCTAAAAAGTTGCACCATGATTCTAGTTTTTGTAGCTCACTTTCAGTAGCCTGTGAGTTCTTCTGTATTTCTATTTGTGATTCACAAATAGGGAAACGCTCTGGGTTGCATGCTTGTTGATGTATTTATCCACTTTCTATATAAAATGAAATTTTAATTTGTTAGTGATATTCATGATCCTCAAAGAGTGAATCGTGTTCATTTACAGTGGGGCAAAAAAGTATTTAGTCAGCCACCGATTGTGCAAGTTCCCCCACTTAAAATGATGACAGAGGTCAGTAATTTGCACCAGAGGTACACTTCAACTGTGAGAGACAGAATGTGAAAAAAAAAATCCATGAATCCACATGGTAGGATTTGTAAAGAATTTATTCGTAAATCAGGGTGGAAAATAAGTATTTGGTCAATAACAAAAATACAACTCAATACTTTGTAACATAACCTTTGTTGGCAATAACAGAGGTCAAACGTTTACTATAGGTCTTTACCAGGTTTGCACACACAGTAGCTGGTATTTTGGCCCATTCCTCCATGCAGATCTTCTCGAGAGCAGTGATGTTTTGGGGCTGTCGCCGAGCAACACGGACTTTCAACTCCCGCCACAGATTTTCTATGGGGTTGAGGTCTGGAGACTGGCTAGGCCACTCCAGGACTTTCAAATGCTTCTTACGGAGCCACTCCTTTGTTGCCCGGGCGGTGTGTTTTGGATCATTGTCAAGTTGGAAGACCCAGCCTCGTTTCATCTTCAAAGTTCTCACTGATGGAAGGAGGTTTTGGCTCAAAATCTCACGATACATGGCCCCATTCATTCTGTCCTTAACACGGATCAGTCGTCCTGTCCCCTTGGCAGAAAAACAGCCCCATAGCATGATGTTTCCACCCCCATGCTTCACAGTAGGTATGGTGTTCTTGGGATGCAACTCAGTATTCTTCTTCCTCCAAACACGACGAGTTGAGTTTATACCAAAAAGTTCTACTTTGGTTTCATCTGACCACATGACATTCTCCCAATCCTCTGCTGTATCATCCATGTGCTCTCTGGCAAACTTCAGACGGGCCTGGACATGCACTGGCTTCAGCAGCGGAACACGTCTGGCACTGCGGGATTTGATTCCCTGCCGTTGTAGTGTGTTACTGATGGTGACCTTTGTTACTTTGGTCCCAGCTCTCTGCAGGTCATTCACCAGGTCCCCCCGTGTGGTTCTGGGATCTTTGCTCACCGTTCTCATGATCATTTTGACCCCACGGGATGAGATCTTGCGTGGAGCCCCAGATCGAGGGAGATTATCAGTGGTCTTGTATGTCTTCCATTTTCTGATGATTGCTCCCACAGTTGATTTTTTCACACCAAGCTGCTTGCCTATTGTAGATTCACTCTTCCCAGTCTGGTGCAGGTCTACAATACTTTTCCTGGTGTCCTTCGAAAGCTCTTTGGTCATGGCCATGGCGGAGTTTGGAGTCTGACTGTTTGAGGCTGTGGACAGGTGTCTTTTATACAGATGATGAGTTCAAACAGGTGCCATTCATACAGGTAACGAGTGGGGGACAGAAAAGCTTCTTACAGAAGACGTTACAGGTCTGTGAGAGCCAGAGATTTTCCTTGTTTGAGGTGACCAAATACTTATTTTCCACCCTGATTTACGAATAAATTCTTTACAAATCCTACCATGTGAATTCATGGATTTTTTTTTCACATTCTGTCTCTCACAGTTGAAGTGTACCTCTGGTGCAAATTACTGACCTCTGTCATCATTTTAAGTGGGGGAACTTGCACAATCGGTGGCTGACTAAATACTTTTTTGCCCCACTGTACATTTTCCACTTGCCACTTTCTATAGTTTATGATTGAATTAAACAGTGCGACCAAATTCAACCTAATCTGTGCTTAAAGCCTAGTGCTTATGTGCAGATGTGCTTTTACTTTGTGCAGAAAGGAAATGATTGGATGACAAAAAGTTTCAATATGTAAACGCCCTTCTAAGCGTGCAGTCAGGCTTTTAGCAGTGGATCCTGTTGGTAAAAGACTCACAGTATGATTTCATAACAGTTTCATGTTTTCTTTTATTGTATATAAATGTGTGAAATTCGTCATGAAACATATTTCTGAAAAATACTAATCCCATGACTCACGCTCTTCTTTAGGCTAATGACGTTCGCTCAAAAATACAGCATGATCTCCTGTTAGCCCAGAATAGGTTTAAAAACATGGAGCTGGCTGCTAAAAAAGAGAAGATATCAGCAGACCAAGAGCTACTGGCACTGAAGAATACTCTGGCAAAAAAACTGTGAGTATCCACTGAAACACACTAGAAACACATTAGAATAGATCTTCAATTAAGTCTTCATTTCAAAGTCACTTTTATTCTTGTAGTTTTAACCTTTTTCATAGAATGTAATTATCTTTCTATGATTTTATTATTATTTTTTTAATGTTTATTATGGGCGTCTGTCTGAGAAGTTGAGAATACTTTATGGGATACCCCAGGGTTCTGTTTGGTCCTAAATGTTTTCTCCCAGGGCTATTTGCTGATGATACCAAACTTTCCAGCTAAATATTTAAATGACTATAAATAATATATAAATATTTAAAAAATATCTTCGATTTGAGGCTAAAAGATCTTCATCTTTGTTTTGTACATACATAAATTCTTTTCATGGGAAAATAATATTGATGTCCTGATACACTAAAATAATTATATAATACTTATACACATATATAGAATCATATATAACTGATTTCTTTGAATGAGGGCATATTCCTAGACAAAATAGTGTTTTATTTTTTTTCCAGGGAAAGTTTAAATCAGTTGAAGATGATGGATGATGGTCTACATGATGAAATAAAGGATGCTGAAAAGACCATTGCTCTTGCAGAAGAGAAGTGTGCACTTATAACTCAGTGTATCCCTGAGATGATGGAGCTAGAGAAAACTGAAACCGACACAGTAAGTCACACAGTCCATATTTATACTAATTATTAGCACTTAGGAGTAATGATATTAATGTTTTTCCCCCTGTTGTTTGTTGAACCTTTTTTATAGATTGCACAGTTAAATGTTCAAATTGAGGGTGAAATACATACGAATAAGAAGTTACAAGAAAAACTAATTTCCCTGCAAGAAGATATTGCGAAAACTGTAAGTAGAACCACAAAAATGTTACAAAGTCACGAATACTCTGCAGATCTCCTCATCATTTAAGAGGCCCTATTGCTACCTATGTTTGTCACAATGGCTCACTTGGTAAGACTGTATGCAGTGTTAGCCACAGAATTATCTGCGTTGTCCCCAAACCCTAGCATAAAAAATGAATCTAAAAACTGAAATCAGTGAAAGTGGAAGAAAATGGACAGTGCAAAGTTTATAGTCTAAGAAGTTTGAAATCGGTTAAAATTCTGAGTTCCCCAAGCTTTTGAGGCTCTACCAGTAAGGAAGGTGCATGATTTTCCTTTTTACAGTATAAGCTAATATCACCAAACCTAAAAAAAGCCACCAGCTCCTTTATAGCCATTCCTATAGAAGTTATGTGCATGTTTTTCCATAAATGTAATTATCCTTCAGAGTCAATGAGCAATGACTGTTACAGAGTGATACGTCTTATATATTCCCAGTAGAAAAGCAGGAAAAGCAGTTTCCTTTAACACATTCAGACAAACTCTTCCAGAATCTTTGTCGCTTTGTACTCTGCCATTAAAAATGAGTAGTGTGCTCCTTTTTTTCTCTGCAATTGAAACAAATATCAAGAACATTTCACTTAAAACCATGAGTATAAAATAAGTTTGCGTTAACACTGGTCCATGAAGTTCGTCTTTCCATGTTATCCACAGAAACTGAATGGGGAAGCAGAAGTCTCCCGCATAGAAGAACAACTTGAATCAAAACGCAAAACTTTTGCAGCTCTCCGTAAAGAAAACATGCAGTATGAACAGAGTGTGGAAAACTACAAGACAAAAATTTTGGAGAGGTACCATGGAAAAGCCAGAACATGCATCACCTTTTCATAAATATCATTACTGTGTACAGTAGTCCTTGTGTGTGTATGACGTTACTTCACTGGGTGATTTTTGTTAGCGAGAAAGCAGTGAAGCAGATGTGTGAGGAGAGGAAACAGATGCTCCAGAAAATCAGTGACAATGACGAGAAGTGGGAAAGGGCCGAGGAAGAAGTGACCCAAGTTGTATCCCGGCACAGTGTCATTCAGGCTGAGCTCGAAGAACAAGAGCAGCTAACCTTCGCAGAGAAAGAGAGGGCCAGGGTCAGTGGCAACATATGTATAATGCTCATGGGTTACAGTGTAAAATGTGAGACCACATCCTCTTTGTATGCTCTTTCTGTGCTCTACAGACAGAGATTGAAAACCTGAGGAAAGACCTGACAGGTCAGAGGACTACCCTGGAACAACTTAAGGTATATTTATGAGGTGTTTCAGAAGTAAAGTTTAGTCAGTTTGATCGACTTTGTGCATTCCCATTTCCTGGTGTTGTTTACACCTGTTGAGGTCAGTGTGATGACATTCTGGCTTTCATGTTTCTATTCCATCAGACTCAGTGTGCAGATCTCGATGAGCAACTTAAACAACAGCAAAGGAAATCAATGCTGACGAATCAGCAACTTCAGAAAGAATTTGAAGATGCATCCTCAGTGACAAAAGCCCTGGAGACAAAAATGGAGGTAGCAGAATAACTTTATAATAGTTGAGGAACATTTCAAAAGTTTAAGCAGGTACATTTGTAACTATTCTTTTTTTAAAATAGGAAATTAAAAAAATGATAGACAATTTGGAAAGGATTTCATGTGAACACAGGAAGACATTAATCAACCTTAAGAATGAGAAAGACCTCCAATGCGATCATCTGAAAGCTGCTCAGGTAAGAAGGACAAGGGTGCATGAAGCAGGTTGCTAAGTCAGGTTTACTCTGTAAAGCTCATTGAGGCCAAAGCTAGTCATGGCTATGTATCAAAACAATCTCTTTCTTTCAACAAAATAGGGTTTAGACTTTTGTAAATTCATGCACCTCTTTGTTTACAGGATTTACACAGCGCTGCTGTACAGAAATATGATGACACCGTGGGAAGGATCAGTGACCTTATGAATAAAAGTGAGGAATACCGGGATGCTTCAGATAAAATGGAAAAAATAGCTAAAAACATCCCAGAAGTCATAGCAGAACTTCAGTAAGTTGTGCTAGGTGTAATAGCTTAGAGTGAGGAAAGGAAGAAAAAAGGCTAATATACAACCTCCTTAGTACTTTGACTTAAATGCTCAAAAATTGTGCCACCTTTAAAAAAAAAAAACATAATTATTGCAATTATTTAGCTTTATGTGATTTGATGTGTTTGATTTCTCCTTCCAGGAGTGTTTTTGATGTGCTGGAGTTCAGAAACAAATCAGCTGCTCTCATTATGAGCACCTTGCAGTTTGATATTAATAACTGCCAACAACGAACACAGCGATCCATGCAGACACACACCGCTCATGTTACAGCAAGAAAAAAGCAAATGGAAGACACCAAGGTAAAAAAAAAAAAAGAAAAAAGAAAAATGTTTTTCTCAATAACTCTCTGTTAATACATGACTTTTGTGTCAAATACTGTGAAATCAGAGACAAGCTGTAGAAAACATCTCATTGCTTATTTGTTTATGGATTAGTGTCAGCACATTGCTTGTCACAATACTTCCCTTAAGATACAGAGAAAAGAGCTGTGTGCAATTAAAATTACAAGCCACGGTCAATCTCGTTTAAGTGCTTTTTCCGCAAATGACAACTCACTGTTGTTATAGTCTTTTGTCTGGACGAATTTGATGATGCATGTCGTGGTGAGATGCGGTGTTCTTTTTTTGTTACCTGTAGGCCAACATTTTCAAGAGCAGTTTGAATGTAAGCCCGCAGTTCACTACATCAAATAAGCATATAATCTGGACCTTGCTATATTTATGTCTGAAAATAAAATGTGACTCTGCTGTGCACAAAATGGCAAGCATTTGAACACTCCTTTGTAAGAGAAACCCCTATTTATTGTAAGGTTTTCATCTGCAGGATTATCAGCCCCAGCCAGAGCCTCTTTGCTGATGGGGGTTTCACATGGCTTATCTAATGTGAAATCGCCATGTGGTATATAGTTTCATTAAACGGTGATCAAGAATGCATTAGTTCAAAACAAGAAAAGGCAATGGAGCTTAAGCCGCCATGCATCCAAGTGCAGCAACTTTAAAGAAGTTGTTGGCGTGAGACAATTTAAGAATTAGAAGTCTTCCTCATAGACACAACTCCCATTAGCCAGATAAAAGTTAGTCATGCAAAAAAGGGTTTAGTCTTTTTCACTTGACAAAATAAGATGATATAACAACAATACTTCTCACTAAATAAAAAGATCAGAGACAAGACTGAGGTTCTAAGGAAATTGGTCACTAATCATTGGGACCAATATGAAACATGCATAATGTGTACAGTGGCAAAACATCACGGGGCGCGTGTGCATTCAGAAATCACAGTGCATGAAGCAGAATGATAGAAATCTTTATAAATGAGATTTTATTTAAAAATATGTGACCCCATCTCCCCCCTGTTCTTCAGAAACCGATGCAGGTTAGTATAACTAAAAGCTGCTGGAAGCATATGTGGTTGTTTTTCAGTATGTGGTTGTTGCACACGCAGGGTACATCAAGCTGAAATAGGTTAACTGGTTAGAAATCTGTGGTGATCTCTATTCAAAGCACACTGCACACACATGGAAGGCACCTATTTTTTTGATTTGATCAGGGCTTGTCGTCTGTCGAGGACAAAGTAAACAATGCAAACTGCCGACGCTATCAGTTTCTTATGGGCAATGAAGTGTAATTTGTTCCATTTACACTTCACAACAGCATCAGATGGGCTTTGTCAGTGCTGCATGGAGTAATTAAACCTGAAATCAATAGCAGGCATTTGTCATGTTTACAGCCCCTCTTTCTGCTGGGTTAAACTCATCACTTTAGTGCTGTTCTGTTTTACTGCAGAGACACACTTCATTATGTCTGCAGGTAGAGTTGAGATATTCACACCCTTATCCAGTACTCAGGAAACATTGTTCAAATGAAAAAGGGACATGCAGAGAGACGCATCCTCACTGTGATTTATTTGCTTGATTTCCCAGAAAAGCGTGCGGCGCTGTATGGCCACTGTTTATGTCGCCTTATTTAACAACACAATTACAAACTGCCTATCGTACTATATACACACACACACGAAGCAGGTCAGTGGTGCAGCTTCTAAATGGTCAGCAGGGGCTTACTGTACAGCACTCAAAGTGCTCTATATTATATCTTGCTTCACTATATTTATATATAATCTTTTTTTCTGTAGAGCTGTGAGAGTCTCTTAAACAAGAATCAGTGTAATTATTCAGTATCTATTTTGTATATGTAATGATGCTGCCAGTTCTCCTACAAGCAATCTGATGAACTAGCCCTACCGATACTTTGCATTTTTGTAAATTACTGTCAACAGTTGGAGGTGAAACACCATATTGGTGTCGGTGTTGATACCACCCTTATGAGTCAGTATAAGTATCACCCACTATGTAACTGCTAAAGTTTTATTGGTTAGTTTCACTATAATCTGTGGTTAAGTTGTTACATCAAAATAATTCCTGACTCCCACTGGAGTAAGGTATGCAGACTTAAGAAAACAAACAAACAAAGAAACTAGTATTGGGCAAGTATCCAATACTGACACACTTAATCTGAATCAATGTTTTAGATGGCAAAATGTTGACGATGTAGTGCAGGTATGTCACAGTAGTTATAATACTGGTCTGCAGTATACTGTATGCTAATTTTGGGTGATTTTACATAGTTACTGTAAACACTTAATATTTGATCCTAAACTTATTTGCTCATGCTCTTTCAGGAAGCACTTAAAATTGCGCTAAAGGAAAACAAACAGCTGGCAAGCCGGTATGAAGACCTTAGGAAGATTCTCATGGAGGCCAAACAGGAGTCTGTGTCTGCACTGAGTGAGAAAAACAGCGCACATAAATCTTTTCATTACTCCACACAGGTACATTTTATATAACCTTGCTATCTGTTCCCCTCCTTCTTCTGTTATTGTTGTTTCATGACCTAAGACCTTTGCCTTATGTTCCTTCATGTTTTATTTGGTGGTATTCTACTTTGCACCAGACACCACTTCTTTGCATATAGGCAGTCATTTTAAGGTTTTAGTTTGGCAACCAGTAAGGAGGTTACTGCAGCAGTCTAATAATGAGATAACTCGAGTGGAGGAGGATGATGGATGTGACATAATGTAATGATAGTTTTTCCAGCAAGGGGAGTAAAGCAAGAGGTTGATGGTACATGTAAATACTATAACTTCAACATTTCCCTGATTATAGTTTTGTAAGGTGGCCAGAGGTGAAAAATCTTATCATCGTCGTGTTACAAATTTGCCCTGCTCACCGCAGTAATTGGTGAAGGATCAGCAGCAAACACGGGTCAGGATCAGACAGTGCTAAAATAGCACTGGAGGTCTGACTAGTTGAGGGAGACAACTCAGCAGCATTTTACTGTTTAATCTTTATAGATTTTGACACTATTTAACTAGAATAGAATTACACATGACAAGCATAACACCAGGGAGAAGCCACACTGTTCCTGCAATGAAAAATACATATTATTTGTTCCAAAAATGACTAATACCTTTACTTGAGCAATTCCTCATCTAACTGCATGAATGTTATCAAGTGAAAAATGCATGCAAAAATAAAATCCTGTGGACAGGATTTTCCACGCTCATGATCAAAGCCTGATTTTCTTTTACTCCGGATTCAGCCTTCACCATTTTTGTTTGTTTCAACTCCACACTTGTACAACAGCAGCCTCTCGGCTAGTGTTTTATGGCTAAATTTAGTTGTTTTTCTTTGTCATTATTTTGGTATAACAAGCTCATAATCAGCAATGTTTCTGAAATGTAGATGTCGGCCTAACACATTTAATCATTTAATCTGATTTATACAGACACATTCAAATGCATTTCCTTCCTGTTTTAAATTTCCAATTATCTGTATAATGCTTGCATATTGTGTCCCAGTTAGTACATATGTTACACAATGTGAGTGCTCTTAATTGATTCGTTTATAACTGGAGGCAACAAGGTAAATGCATTTAACATTGTCAGGATCATTTGAGAGATCAGTACATTAGTGCAAGTGAGTGAGATGCCAGTCATTTGTGTTTTTCAGAGTCCATAATCTCTTTTATTAAATTTAACTGAGGGGCACAATGAAACTCATCTCTAAGGTATCACTGAAATATAGTTAGGTATGGAAACTGTGGGCAGTGACACGGTTTTCATCATTTTCAAACCCTAACCCTAAGCATAAATACTACTTTAACTGTCATGGAGGAATTTATATACAAAGTTTCACCTTTCAGTACTTTTAAAGTAATTGAATAGATGTGCAATATTCTTTGGTTATTTCTTCACAAATTAAGCAGATAAAGGTTTTGGGTAGCCTGTGAAGCAACAATATGTAGTCAAAGGTCTCTTTGTCTCTGAGTACAAGTAAAACAGCCCACTCTTAGGTTGCAAAATAAATTGATCACAGTGTTACTGAGAACACTGAGATTGGCCAGATAAACTGGTTTGGTAAATTCTGAGGAAAAGAAAATACCGTTTAGGAAAAAACGAACGAAGAAAAACAACAGAAGAACATTCATCAGGAGGTAGTTATATAGTTTTCCAAGTCTACCATAAAGAGAAGGGCAAGGGCAAATAAAGACTGTTCACCACAAGGTGAAAGCTATTAATCAGCCTCAAGAATACAAAAGGCTATATTATACTTAGCCAAAATAAATAAATAAAAGCCAGAGCAGTTCTGCAGCAACATTCACTGGACAGATGAAACCAAGATTAACCTGTACCAGAATATTGTAATGGAACGCTTGGGATAGTTTGTGAGCCAGTCATAAAATATCACCTGTAAAACACACTGGAGGCAGTGTGACATATGTGCATGCACGATTTCCAGTAGCACTGGGTCACCAGTGTTTGCTGATGACGTCACTGAAACTAAAAGTATCTGGATTCATTCTAAAGTGGACAGAGCTAAATCCCCCTCAGATTTAGCCAAGTACTGCAGAGCTGGCTTTACAGTGCTTCACAGTAGAGACAGACAGTGATCCAAAGTATACTAAGAAAGCAGCCCAGCAGCTTCTGAAGGTAACTCACTTGACCTCTACTTTGTGGAGCTGCATGTTACTCCCTGAAAACAAAGTAAAAATTTGAAGCCTGGCAAAAAAAAAAAAAAAAGGAAGAAAAGAAAAAAGTCAGAGTTCAGGCAGTTAATTCATACCAAAGGAGATAAATGTTATTAACAATTATTGAAACCAAAATGTATTTATGTTGATTTGTTAAATTGCAATTAGCCCTTAAAATATGGGACTATATATATATATAAAAGGACATTTCTCAGCCTTTAAGGTAGAACTTGAACCTTGAAGTAAAGCTTAGAGTCTGTGTTTTATTGAGTCATTTTTAGTCTACTGCGGTGGTGTATTTGGGCAAAATAGTGAAAATTGTGCCACTATCCAAACATTTTGGGATCTAGCAGTATAATGCTGACAGCAGGCATCACTTGAAGTAGTTCAAGTGGCAAACCTAAAACAATCTTCACTTGGTGTTCAGGACAGCTGCTACATAGCAGAACATGTCTTAATATGCTGAGATATGCGGACAAATATAAAAGATTACCGCTAATATGAAGTTATTCCCCACGACATTGTCCATCCAAAGCCATACATGTAAAAACAGCTAAAACAAAGAAAGTTAAAGTGCAAAATATTGTAATTTTTCACTTTCCCCCCTCCGCAGTCACATGGTAAAATGCAGGTTTATAATCATTATTAAGCTCATAAGCTGCTTTTTACTATATTTCATTGGACAAAGCACTTAGTGTTAATCTTATTTCTGTATATAGAGTGAATTGGTAACAACTACCTGCCTTTAATAGTAGTCAGCAGTGGAATATAAGTTACTATTCCATTTTATTTTACATATATATATATATATATATATATATATATACCTAATAATTTATAGTCGTTTAATACTACAGGGCCATTACCTAGATGAGCACTTTGTCCTAAGAGTTAGACCTGGCCTTTGTTTGTAATGAATTATGGATTGAATTTGTTTTCCTTAACTAAATGATCACCGTTCTTTTAGCGTAATGTTGATTCTTTCTTTTTTTATTATTGAATTAATAATATAACAATAATAAAAGAGTCTGTATTCATTAAATTTATTGCCATTGTCAATCAAGACAGGTTAAAGCCTAAATTGGAGAAATTATTAGGCATATAAACGTGTAACTTTCTGAGCTAAATAATCATATTGCTTTAACACCAGTACAGATGCAAAAATATTCTAGATTTTAACTATTACAGTCAGTCTCACAACACAAAATAAAGCACATATGTGGTATGAAAAGTGAATTATATTTATTAACTGACTAATGAAGACTCATTTAATTAATCTAATATTAGAGTTGGTAGTTTTTCTTTTAAAGACAGAAATTTCGTCATGTCAAATGTATTTACATCAGAATGCTCATGAAAAAGTGTAAAGACATTCAAGTATTCCTAATTTGCAGTTGTATATTAAAAGATACATGATTAATTAACATCTTATAGCATGTCCCAGCATCTCTGTTATCAATATCCTTTTGAATCTACTGTACAAGTAAGCACAGCGTTGTTTATGTAGAGGCTTTCAGCTCCTGGGTTTTAACAGGGTACACCATAAAGAGCATTCTTGTTATTGTCTTTTCTTCAGGAGCTGATGACTGAGCTAATTCGCTTTAGTTTTCAATGCACTGGGGAACACATTGCCAAGCAATGATAAGCTTTGTAGGAAGAGTAGAGAGATGGAGGGGGAAGAAAAGCAATGGCATCTATCAGAATTTAAACCTCTTTGCTTGAAACTGTGTTCAAATAATAAAGCAAGCAGCATGTCTTTCCAAGAGACTAGGAATAATTTCTGGTTTCAGTGGGGGGTTCATGACTCTGTGTGTATGTGTAAAATATGTCTTGAGGGGATTGGTATAAAGTTAAACTGGGTGAAGTAGAAATATTTTACTCATCAGCTTTGCAGTCACAGAGTTTGCCTCGGCTAGAACAAAACTGCTGAAGCATTTAGAGAAAATTAACCCCCCATCCTGGCAGCCAGATGTGACTGGATTCTGATGAGTGCACACGAGTGGGCAGAGAAACCAAGAGACTGTGAAATTCCTGTCAGGCCCGTGTACTGCAGAATGGGCTATTGACTGCTTTCTCTATTCCCCTCCATCATTCTTCTTGAACACTGCCATTAATTTCCTCTCCTGCCTTACCAATTCCTTTTCTCTGCCTTCTCTCCCCCTAGCTCTCTTTGTTGCAGAAGAGGATGCACAAAGCTTTGGTGAAATACTTCAAACAACGCAGC
Source organism: Rhamphochromis sp. 'chilingali' (assembly GCF_963969265.1). NCBI lineage: Eukaryota > Metazoa > Chordata > Actinopteri > Cichliformes > Cichlidae > Rhamphochromis > Rhamphochromis sp. 'chilingali'. The sequence goes on along the minus strand of NC_137943.1, from coordinate 19,816,612 downwards.
CTCTACAGCCAGGCTGAACTGGACCGGTGCCAGGCTCTTTCTCAAGAGACCGACTGGAAAATAAAAACAGCCCAGGTATTTGTACATATACATGTAAAACAGGCTGGAAAACTGCACCGACTGTCACCATTCATTTAAATGGCAAATCCTTTTATTCAACTTTCATCCCGGTCTAGGTATTCTACCGGATGGCAGCATATTCTTTTGCATACTACAGTAACTCCATGTTATGCTTGGCATTGTTTGAGCCTCATCCGGCTAGTCAGTTGCCTTGTGTCTTCTTTGACAAGCAAGAGCAGCCAGGCAAACATCCACCAAGGCTTTGTGCGTCACTGCTATGGCGGAGTTTAAGACACCACTCTTACAATGCAGTCTGTACATTTACTTATCAGATCACAGACTGATGTGATGGATGATGTGCGTGTGCTACGGTGCCTTCTGGGTGACCCTGTGTCTAAGGCTAGCTCTGCCTCTCTTTTTTGTCTGTATACATGTGTTGTCACATTGCATTAAGATTCGAGCCCGTTTTTGTTTTTTCTTTCTTTTTCTTTTTTTACACTTTGCATCTAATTCAGAGTTCATTACAACACATGGAAGATGTCCATGCCTTACAGCTTTTTTGTGAATAGTATAACCTTCTGTCTGTCTCGCCGAAGAGTTGGAGCATATTCTGCAAGGTTGAAAAGTAAGGATCTTCAATTAGAGGATAATCGGTGTCTAATCTGTGCTGTGATGTGCGATGAGGTCAAAGCGGACAGAGGGACAGTGATGAATCTTTATGAAATGTCCTGTCCAGTATTACTGCAGAGCCAGGTGGCATGCAACCATAGTATGAACTACTTCCACTTTTTCACTTCCTTTTTACTTAGGCAGTAGGATATCCTAAATCCCTCGACAGCCATATTTGGCAGTTGCAAGCTGTTGTTTTTGTGTAAAATTCTTATTTTGTTTTTGTCGCTTAATTTGATCCAACAACAAATTTAGCAGATACGCTGCAGGCAAAATACGCTCTGATTTTGATTGGAGGCTTTCCAGGAGGATACCTAGTAAAGTGCTATCAGGTGGTTTCCTTCTCAGTTTCTCCTCCTCTGACTGCTTGGCATATATATTTTTTTTCTTTTCGATGGGTTCTGGTCCAGACATTACTGGAAGCAGCCATGTCTCAGCGGCCCAGCCTCAAAAGGCCCCAGCAGATCACAGCTCAAGGCAGGGAGGAATGGGGCACAGGGGGAGGAGCTATCAGAGAGCTGCAGAGTGTGAAGGACAAAAGAGCTGGTGTATTCAAGCGCACCACACCGTCACCCGTCACAGCTCAGCACAGGGTCCATCAGAGCAGGCAGCACTCACTTTAAACAGGCTCCTGATGAAGAGTCCAGATCAGGCTCTATCCTCCAAAAAGTACACATGGAACAAAAAAACAAAATAAAGCCCTTTTGAGCTCAACTTTAAATGCCTTATGAGATTACGAGCAGGCATAATCACTTCACCTATCCAAATATTAAAACCTTCACAATTCCTATAACACAATTAGTATTTCTGACAGGGTCAAAGTTTATCAATATCAACTGGCAGTTTAATAGAAATAAAGGAATCAATAAAACTGACATTGGTTGTAACTGCAGTGAAACCAGGCTGAATCCTGATGAGGCCTGTGCTAATCCATCATGTCCACTTAACCCCACGAGCAGAACATAAGAGAGGTCAGGTTAACGCTTTCACAGTTATAGTGCTGGAATAAGAAGCCAAATGGCAGTTTGTTCAAAAGTAGCTTGAGGGAAGGGAGGCCAAGGAACCCTAGGGTGGGTGTGTAGGAGTGGGTGGGGGAGGGGGGTGTTGTAGGAGTAGGGAGGGTGGGGTGGCGGGCTGTCATCCTGTTACACTCCTGCCAGAACTGGCAGTTCAGCTTTGTGTTCTGCGAGTTTACACTGGGGATGGCATAATTGACAATGGCTAACAGCGGAGAGCAGTGCAGAGCCTTGTTGAATGGCCAGTAATGATTGGAGCAGACGCCCACTGCCCCAGTCCCAGGGGACAGTAATCCAAGATCCTGTTTCTGATATAATTGTTAGTCAGAGAATTTCTGCATGGCTAGGCTGGTTCAGATTCCCAAGCTGGTTGACAGTGCCAGGCAGTTTAATAGAAAAACTGGATGCTGAGGTTTTTAAAACAGAAGAGCACTGAACCTGGACGCGGTTCACCAGGAGCCTCTTGTTCTCCTTCCTGACGAAAAATAAGAACAAGACGGTAACTTTACTCTCGCAGCTGCAGACACGTCAACTGTGTGCGCAGGAGACACATGAAACGAAGATGCTTTATTGGTGCCTTTCTACAAAAGCAGCATTTTCCTAATTAGCCTGTTTTCATTTATTCTGTTTGTGCCTTATTTCAACAGGAGGAGATGTCAGAGGAAAGCGAACTTATCTCAGCCTTCCTACAATCCTTGACAGATGACTCTACTACTGCTGATGATGCTACGGGGTGAACAAACAAGCCAATCCAGATGCCGCTGGATCCAATGAGTAGATGCCTTCAGTTCAAATAGCAGTGTAATTGGACATTCACCTGTACCAGACAACTTACTTACCCTAGCACGCTTCACTATTCCCCCCTCTTTACTTGCAGCAAATCCATAACAATGAAACAGGTGACTTTCATGCTGCTGTCAGGACTGATCTAATTTTAGCTGGGTGAATGATTGCAATTGGCTTTGCCTCATCAGATAATTAATCTATGTCACCATTAATTGGAAAAGAGAATAATTACAGGCAGTGTTGACAGAAATTCTACGCTTCTCCAGATCCCAAGATCTAATTACAACTAGTGAAACCCCATGACCTTAACTAGCACTTAGTACACCTTGGCCACCTTGACCATGCCCATGCGAAGCCCGTCGTCTCTCCAAAGAATCTATTTTTTGTTATTGCAGCCCACACTCTTCTGCTCTCTTCACTCACTGAAAGCTGTCTCCCTCAATCACTTTTCAATATTCAATCTTAATTTTGTGGAAGTTTAGCATTTTCAATGAGCTGGAGATGAATGATTAATGAATAAATTTAAATGCTTCATTTTGTCCATGGATCATTAGTTAAGTCCTTTGTGGGAAGGACCTGAGAAAGGAGTGAAAATTATTGAGACATTAGCCTGGAGCAATCCAGGGGTAAATAGTGTGCACAAAAGGATGTTGTGTGTGCACTATCCACTGGCTTTCTAAAGAACCCTGGGGAAACACTGTTTTCAATTTGGAATCTTAACTGAATCACATTTAGTACTTGTAGAAAATTGATTTTTCTTTCATCATGTTTAAACAATGTCATACTAGTGGTAAACAACACAAAGTCTGCTCTGTATAAATGCTAAAGTGCGAAATCCCTAGATATTTATCATTTCCACAAGAATGAAAAGAAGTTAAAAAACAAACAATGTTTATATATTAATCTAAATTGTACAAATTATGCTTATGCTCATTAGAATTTTAGTAGCGTCAAGGTTAATGCTGTTAGACTACTCCTTGGAAAATATGTTACCCTTTCCTTCTGAGTTGATAGAGATGCTGTTGTTTTGTTGATAACAACAGATGCCTTCCATACTAGAGGAGACAGAAGGGGGCAGTATGGACACAACAACCTTAGCAAATAACTGACTGAAACATGTCTCAGTATCATGTTATAACACTAAGCATAACATCTCAAACTAAGACGGCTTGAAAAAAACAAAATAAAACAAGTAAAAATATATATATTTAAATCAAACTGACACATTATCTCTCATGTGGGGAAAAAAGAAGATTTTTTCAGATATTTGGTAAAGTTTCTTTACATAGGTTTTTGGGCCAACTGTATACTATAGAACAAACATTCAGCATGACACTAACTTGGTCGACTGCTCGCAAAGCCACGACGCCACTAGCTCCCTAAAAGCATCTTGAGGAGAAAAATGTTCAGTCCGTCTCATATTCTGTACTGACTATATGGCAATTTCTCAAATGAAGGTGCCTCTCCAGCACATTTATCTGCTCTCCTTGCATCTAATCAATCCCTTAAATAAATGAAAGTGAGCCACAACTAGATGTCATCACATCTATCTGCGGGCGTGCCTCAAAGTGCACACACCTTAATGCTGCTACTCTAAAGAGGATGGACTGTGGAAATACTAATGGGGGGGTGTACTTGACAGCTGAGGGGCATTACATGCTTGTTTCAGTATGATGAGGATAAAACATACAGCACATGCCTCACTGTGCTGTTGCATACTCTGATACCTCAAAGCTGGTTTGGAATATTTTTTTGTACTTTTGTATCAAGGCATATTTTGCAAGAGGCATGTTGAGAAAATCTGATTTACAGGCAGCATGATTCTCAATTTCTGCCTGGCGCCACCGTGCAGACGATGGGCCCGTTTCATTTGGATTCACTTCAGTAATCACTTCTGATCACTGGAGTGAAGCCGAGTGAATCAGAGCAATGTTCTGTCTTCTTAAGCTAACCAAAATTCTGCTCTGAGATCTTTTTAAAACCAGGAAAACTGAGGCGTCCTCTCAAACCGTCCTCTCTTTGTTCATGAGAAAGTGGAGAGTTGAGCCATGGAGCCGATGGAGTCGAGGAAAGAATGTGAGTTGAGAAAGGTGCTACTGTGTCTAAAATATCAATGAGGGAGATGCTGCCAAGTTTTGGAGCACACGAGAGGAAATAGGTTTTCGGTAGTATAACATGAAGTGCACCCTGGTACACCCTATTTGGTCAGTGCTGATAACACTGTAATCTGGGAAGATTTTCTTTTATATTACTATATAATCGTCTGATTTTTATTCATCTGACTTGAGTGTGTGTTCCTTTAAAGTTTAGGTAACTACAGCATCTGTCATTCAGTCATACAGTACCGCTTAACAATACACTGGAACAGTGTGATTGCCCAGGTGAGTCTTTAATGTGGAGCTCAGCAGAAAAACATGACAAACAAATTCATCAGTATAACAATACATGTTCCTCGCGTTTCCACACTCATTTGATTTCAAAGATATTTATCTTAAGAGGATAATAATTTGTGAAAGTCTCTGACATTTGTGGCTAGCTAGCATGATAATAAATCCATGGCTTGGAACATTTTTTAGTTAATTAGAGTCAATCAATCCAAACTTTGCTCACTTACCGGTGTGAAACCGGAGTATAATGAGCAGAAATCAGCATGGTGATTGGAAAACACAAATTACAGCTGTTAAAGAGAAACTCATCCACTTTTCTTCTGTTGATGCAAATGCCTGCTGCGAGGATTTAAAATTAGCACGGCATTCCTTTAATGGATGTTGAGGCAAAGTGCTCCTCTATAATTAAAAAACCTGTTAATATCCTCGTAGGCTAAAATAAGAGGGGTTAGTATGATTGTGTGACACCTCTTTAAAAGGACACATTGGTCAGTTGGCTATTACACAAAACAAAACTGTATCTGCTTTTATTTAGTTTTATTTAAATCATGGAACCAGTTTGCCTAACACTACTTAGATTCACTGTATGCTGTGTATATATTAAGGTGCTTTTTCCTCCCATGTTTATCCGCATTATGAGCAAATGAAGTAACCCTACATAATGGTGTGTGACCATACCAGTGAGATGGTCAGCACTGCTGCCTCAGTAAGATCATGTAGCATGTTAATGAACTTTGCTGACATATGGGACAGTCTTTGCTATTAAAGGCTGTGTATATCTCTATGTTCAGGGCTACATTCATATATTCCTGACATATTCCACGCACCTTTCATTCATGGTGTAATGATGTGAATAATGACCTGCTGATATTAACAGTACCATCTGATCTAGGGTCCCAGACAGTAACATGACATAACCTCCCGGCTGCTTGTGTCCACGATATATATATATGACCTCACCGCTGGATGTAATTTCTTTTCAAGAGCTCTTGGAAAGGGAGAGCTTATGTTGTTGAGCTCATGTCGTCAAGGCTGGTAACAGCAGCTTGCCATTGTATTAATTATTGTCAGGGAATCCAAGGGGTGTAGATAATACAGAATGCACTGGTTGGTCCCATTTGTTTCACTTGTCAGTGGAGTGAATAATTGGGAGTGCTGACCATATTAGACACAGAGAATTTCTAAAAGATACGACTCAAACTGTTGCAACACAAAAGTACTGCTTGGAAATTAAAAAGCTTAATGTGTGAGAATTTCAAATCAGTATGGAATAATTTACCAGCTTCTCATTGCCAAAGGAATTTACTGAAGTTTAACTCTGACAGCAGTCATTCTGATACACAATGAAACGGCTCCGATTGTGAGAGAAACTGTTTACTCCGTCCTACTTTTTTTTTTGTTTTGTTTGTCCAAGAATTAAGTTTCTTTTGGTGAACGGCAAAAAACGTTAAGTGTCAGATATTTTGCACCCTGACTTCATTCTTCAAAGGTTTGAGAACATTGATACAATTCTAGTAGAAGAGGGGTTGCTAATACAATGGGGCTCATCTTGCAATTCTCCCAAGGAATAACTATCAGTCCTGCTACAGCAGCTTCAGCGTCCCTAGGTGACCGCGCCACTGAGCCCGTGTTCGCTCCATCGCACCCCACTCCACGCCTGCTGCCACCCTGAAGGTAGATGCATCACGCTGGGGAGACTGCACAACAGCAGCCCCCTCTCCTCCAGCCCCCAAACCTTCTCCACGGCACAGTGGCCTCCTGCGGCCCCTATACACAACTTTGGGTCTCCATTACAGCCCCGGTCCCAGCAGCCCAGACTCTCCCTCAGGTGAGTCTCCATACCACCTCCGTGTGTCGTCCCACCTGAACTGCACAACTGGTATCCTTTTGTCATTTGAGAATGCCACAACACACACACATATTGTGCACACACACACACACACACACACACACACACACACACACACACACACACACACACACTCTCTCCTGTGCTCACTCTGGAGGGGACACCGCCTGTTCCTTTCTGCTCACCTCCCGGCTGCCGACTGACTCTCTGAGCCGTGTCTGTGGTGGCTACGCCATGTGTGGGGATCTAGGGGTTTAAAACAGCAGGCCTCCCAATACTCCCTGAATGGCAAATATAAGTGCTTCCAATTTATTACACAGTGGACGTTTTATGAATCATCTCTGACTAACTTTGATCTGAAATGACAAGCATGTGCTAATCAGTCCTGATATCCAAAAAAAGTGCTAAAAAAAACAGGAAACAGAAAACTGGATGGGTTGAGATTTTACAATTAATCGAAATAAACTGAACCTGCTAGTACAAATATTGCACTTTTGATGACCCTTTCTTCAATTTGTACAATTATAACAACTACCTCTGATTAAGCAGCCTGTTCCTTTAATGCCAATGCTACATTTTTTTTTAGAACTAATCTCTCTATAGTATAGTATACGGTTTGGTTTCCAAATCCAAAAATGGTGCAAAATAATTCCACACAACTGTAAACTCTTCCAAGATTGGAGAGGGAGGCATAAAGAGAGCCCTGCTTGTGTTCATACATACAGTTAACTGGAACTAAGGGGGGATCTTTAAATGTAACTTCTAAGAGCCTTGTAATGAGTATTTACTGTAACATGCAGTTTGCATTAATTTTGTCTCACCAAAGTGTTTCTGAAGAGGCTCCCCGCAGCATTTTCAGCTTTCCTCCTTTTAATATATTTTTTATCATTAAAAAGGGGCTTTAAACTGCAGCACTTTTGCTAAAACACAAATTACAACTTTCACTTTATAGGTTGCCATACCACACCACACTTAGTTAACAAAATATTTTACAAACAAGATGATATCACCCTCTCCATGATATTAATATGATATGTTCTCTGATCTGTAAACAGCTGGTTATCTTGCTTTTCCACGATAAGAGAAAGTGCTGAGGATTTACGCTTGGTGAGCACATTTGGGCTGAATCTTTCACACGTCACAAATTGCAGATGGGAAGCAGTGATCTTGAACAGCCGATCACATTTCCGTGACCATCTGACACCTTCCATTTAGGAAAATAATACTTTCTATCTTAGCATACCCCTCTGCAACAGCCAGCAAAAGGAATTATGCCTGGTAGACTTTGCTATTCACAACTTTGGAGCTTCTCCTGTTGTTTTGTTTCATTGCACTGATTAGATTAAATGTTCGCTCTTTAATCAGTTACCCAAGGCCACGATAATGCTGACAGTTTGTGTTTTGCTTCATTTTTATGTGTTGTAATGGGCACAAAATTATGCTGAAGAAAACAATAAGGAAGCATGATATAATGCAAGCATTACATATGAAGATGCGTAGTATCTGGGGGTAAAATCAGGGGCTTATTCACCGAACAGAGTAGATGGTCAGTGGCTGGGAGCTTTGTCTGCTCTTAAAAGCTTATATTATGAGTATACTGCAGTATTTAAATCTGATCTAACTGCGGTTATTTACACTAACACCCCTCCTTTTTTCATAACATTGAAGACAAAAAAAAAAAGACTTTTTACCCATAGAGGTAGATATGCTATCTGAGTAATATGACAGAAAGAAATGAGTCGGGTTAACTGGTACAGAGAGTTGTAAATCACTGTAGTGTGATTCTTTGTCTCAAAGGGTTTAATTAGTCTAGAAATTCTTCTCTTATCTGATGACCCCCCCCCTCCTTCTGCACACTGCAACAACTTACAACCATAAACGCCCTGCAATCTGAAGACCAGTGGCCTCAAGAGACTGAGTTGCTACAAAGAGCTGAAAGAGTTGGAAATGGTCATTTTATTGCGTTAGAATAGCTCGCTCGAGACTTGGGTAATGTAGTGCTAACTGTGTGCTGGTAAAGATAACAATATGTAACTCCAAAGTGAAATACAGTGAATTACTGTAGTGCTGTGCAGTGTCAAGACCTCTGGAAATGAGGTAACGAAATAATCGTGGTAAACAGTAAAACAAAGTGCTTTCATAGTGGTTTCAAACCGCTAATTAATATTAGAGTAGTATAGTTTTCCTTCGGTGACGATGATTATTTGAGATGCAGCGCACAATCTAATCAGTCATCACCGCAGAGTTCATGTAGAATGAATTTCCTCGGCATAACTACAAGTTGGGGATTAGCAGGCTGTGTGCTTGTCAAACACTTGAACATCAAAACAGCATTGTGGTGCCTTCTTATTATAAATGCTACCAATGTATGGTCCGCTATTGCTTGACGGTAGCATGGCGGTGCTCTCTTTCATAGTATATGAACAAAGCCATTTATCCCTATCTGTCATTTCTTAAGTTGTGAAGTACCTGTCACTTCTGGTCCCATGGGAGTCCTACATGTAAGTGTATTTACTCTAATTGAGCTCTTTATGTAATTGACAGTTTATTCTGGCCTAATAAATCCTTTCTAACGGTTTCTGATTAGCTGTGTGAGCATTTTGTTTGCTTTTTGAGGTGATTATATCACCTTATATTCATGTGATGGGGGTAAATGAAGGAATCCTAATTTTGAGATGAGATGTTTCTGAGTTTTTGAAAGCTCTCGTTGTTGTTGAACTGTATGCAGCTATACCAAAGTGATTTGACAGATTAATAATTTAGCAATGGAACTACTTAGTGCCTCACAGCTGTTAGTTTGTTGTGGTGGTGACAGAGTGTTTGGTGCAATCCATAAGTTCATATGAGCATTCCCAACCAGGAGTTTTACTATGTGATTCATCAAGCCACTTCCTTTAGTGGATTCACTTTGATCTTATACTCTTGGAGGATCTCTGGGGGCAAAAATGCAGGTGTATGGATATAAATACTCCAGCAGAACTACTGTGCACTAATGGACACTGTATTAGGTTACAGCCCTTTGTGTTTTCAAGCCTTATGTTTTTAACAATGAACTGATCAGACATGGTAATAATGAATGAAAACAATATATATGTTCTTTATTTGTGCTTGTTGTTTTTTTTAACTTTATGTCCCTTCTGTACATGTGTGGCATTTCATAATGCTGCTTCAGTGTCACACTAAAATGTAGAAAAAAGGAGGGTATTATCTGCTTTTAATTAAACATGATAAAAGTCTGCACAGTTGTCTGTACATTGAGGTGGGTGCTGTTTATTATACAGATGTATAACTTCAGTTTGTGTAGAGCACCTTCTTTTGAAGGACTAGTAGGAGCAGAATGAGATGAGGGGTTATTTTGGCGATGGAGATTAAGGCAGGGGCTTTTTGTCATTTGTGCGAGACAAGCCATTCATCCATCCAGTTCACAGCCAAAAAAAGGCTGGTCCCAGAAATTAGCAGTTTCAGCTCAGCAGCAAAGTCGTCGGGCTGTGAAGGCAGAGAGAAATTGACTAATTAGCAATGCGCACTAAAACTTGACGGTTCTCTCTATAACAGCGAGGGAAAGACTCGGTTTTTCTCCCCCTTTCTCTTTTCTTTCTTCCATAGATGTTTGAAATCGCAGTCATTTACGCTCGACAGTTTTTACAATAGCCTTGAGCCATAATTTTGCGAGTCTCTCCAGCATCCATACCCCTGCATGGTCTCTCTCCACCGGCCATGCACGACCGTTTCTCTCCCCAACCGTGGATTTCCTATTACTCTCGTTACGACTCACTGAGCCCCAGGCCCAAGGATAATGATGTGTTGTTTCTTGGTAGCATAATTTGTCACACGTATATTTCTTCTTCTTCTTCTCTTGCAGAAAGCACAGCTCCCTCTCACACACTCACACACTTCTTGTTAATTCAGAAGAACAAATGATCAACGTCAACAAATAACCCGAAATAGTGACTTTATGAGTTGGAATCAATGGTTATTTTGAGACGCCATAGACTTTAAAGGAAAAAGGACATTTCTTAAAAGGAGAACAAAGGAAAATTCAAGTGAGATTATTGGGAACCCGAAGCTTACTTTCCTTTTTTTTTTTGGTCAAGAGCTGAAGTCAGGTAAGTTTGGCTCCTTCTCAGGCAAGCTGCTCACATCATTTAGTTGTGACAGGCGCTTTTAGAGAATCTGGCGACAACGGTTACGGCACGCTTGTGTCAAGTTTACACACATTACGCACATGGAAATAGCTTTTGTAACAGTCTAAGTATGAAAAAGATATGCACATCCCATTTAACTTTAGCGAAAGCTGCATTTCAGTGAATATTTTGTCGATACTCACGTCCGCTTAACTCAGGTAGGCTAAAAAAGCAAAACGCACCCGTACCGCTGCTGACGGCTCGGAGACAAACTAATTGCTTTTGTATGACTCCGTAAATCTGTGCGATGTGTAATGTCCTCATTGTGGGGGTGTGCAGCAAGGCAGGAGAAGGGATAAGTGTTGGCTGAATGCTGCATGTTATCCGTCCACCGTAGCGGCTGCCTCTTTTTTCCTTATCCGACAACTTCAGCCGCGTTACCGAGGGGGGAAAGCGCCGCAGCATCTCCGTATCCTCCGATTTTTTTTCTTTTCTTTTTTTTTTGTTTTGACAGCGCCCTTCAAACATCAGCCTCCATCTAAAACCATCCGCTTCTTGAGTTAAGAATGAATAAGAGTGGCACGCTATGGGAACTACTGCGTTTTTGTTTGTTGCTTTACGACCAGAGCTCAAAGTTGAAGGCGAATGAAGCCGTGCTGGATGTAGATTGTCGCCGGCTGGCGTGGCATGACGGCTCTTCCCCGCTGGATGGACGGGCGATCTGTTCAATAACTTATTCGAGAAATCGTTTTCTGCTGTAATAGTTGACTGATAGCGATGTATAGGCAACGTGTGTTGTGGAAATAAATGACCTGAGGTAAATGGCTTGCATGGTTTATTTGTTGCCTAGGTGGCGTTCACATTCAGGAAGTCATGTCCAGATCGGGTGATAGAACATCCACCTTTGACCCAACACACAGTGACACCCTGCTGCATGGGCTCAATCTCTTGTGGCGAAAGCAGCTTTTCTGTGATGTGACTCTGACAGCCCAGGGACAGCAGTTCCACTGCCACAAAGCTGTGTTGGCATCTTGCTCCCAGTATTTCAGATCCCTCTTTTCCTCCCATAATGTAATCAACAATGAAGGAAGCAAAGGGGACCAGGGCAGCAGTGGGACCCCTTCATCCTCTCCTGATGACAAGCTGGTGACCACCAGCACCAGGCCCATAAATAACCTAGTGCTCCAGGGCTGCTCCTCCATTGGACTACGATTAGTGCTGGAGTACCTGTATACTGCCAATGTTACTCTTTCCCTGGACACAGTGGAAGAGGTGCTGTCAGTCAGCAAGATCCTCAATATCCCCCAGATTACCAAGCTTAGTGTGCAGTTCCTTAATGACCAGATCTCTGTGCAGAACTACAAGCAGATCTGCAAGATTGCTGCACTCCATGGACTGGATGAGACCAAGAAGCTGGCCAACAAGTACCTGGTGGAGGATGTGCTGCTGTTGAACTTTGAGGAGATGTGTGCCATGCTAGATGCTCTGCCACCCCCAGTGGAGTCAGAGCTGGCTCTCTTCCAGATGTCAGTCCTCTGGCTGGAGCATGACCGGGAGACTCGCATGCACTATGCACCGGACCTTATGAAGAGGCTACGCTTTGCCCTTATACCTGCCCCAGAGTTGGTGGAGAGAGTTCAGTCTGTTGACTTCATGAGGAGTGACCCTGTGTGCCAGAAACTACTCCTGGATGCCATGAACTACCACCTGATGCCCTTCAGGCAGCACTGCAGGCAGACCATGGCCAGCAGGTGAGAACGAGACAGATAAACACTCAGACATAAATTCACACAATCACACCACAGAGCTGTTTGAGACTGGGCAGTGGGTAATTAAATGCCTCCCACTTGTTAAATTTGAACAAATTACAGACACAAGCATTATGCACTTGCTCATGTATTGACCTGTTTAATGTAGAGCATGTAGGTGGTCGGTGTAGACCATGTAGGCAGTGTGGCATTTCAGGACTAGTTCATGAGGATTTTGGTGCTCCTGTAACATAATACCTGCTGCCAGAGGTCGTGATGCACTCTGTGCTCCACTGTATCCATCATTACAATGTTCCCTCCTGTTTTACAAAAGAAAACATGTCTTTATTTCCTCACACATCTGTGCAATTACTCTCTAATCAGTGTAGACAAGATTGCTACAATCTAGATAAAGGTTATGCATTTGATTTGTAGCAACTCTCTTGAATACAATTTGAAATGCTGTAATTGAATTGTGACCAGAATTAAATGGTAATTGCAAGATGCTTATGATCCAAGTACAGAGATGCCCTGTTACTGATATTAAAATGAAGACAAATATAATACATTCAAAATGTTTTTGTTTTTTTTTAATTTGATTTGATGTTTAGAATTCCTTTTCATGAATTGGACAATGCTGCTTACATTCGTGTTGCATGCACGTGTCTCACTCACACAAAAACATGGCTTACATGTTTGTCCTGATCTGCACTTTTAGGGCTGGTTAGTACATGGCTATTGTCTCTTATGGTGACAACTGATCACAGTCAGACAGCTGAGACTTTTTTTTTTTTTTTAATCGATAGTATCAATATTCAGTTGTTGTTGTTGTTGTTTTATCACTACAGTTGTGAGCCTTGGGGAAAAACAACTAAAAAAAATTGTGACACAAGAGAATCTAAACTTTATGAAAACATTTGGAAATTACTGAAATAATCAGGACATAAAACCATTCTACAAGTACCTACTTGTACATTATCCCAATAATATATCTGATCCCACATATGGACCTAAACGAGCAAAGATTCAGGAATCCTCATAATTAGTTTCACATGCCACTGTTTCTCTCCCCTCAATTAATCACCATTATCTATGTCCAGGGGCTCATTTGCATATGAATAACCCTAAAACACTTCCGATTGGGCCAGCATGAGGGAGAATACACCGAGGCGACGGTGACTTACCCAAGCATAAAAAAGTAAAATATGGAAAAGGGAAAAAGGTGAATGTGTCTGAATCTAAAGGCCAGCTACTCTTAATGTTTTAGTGCATATTGTGATAAATTGGTAGATTTGTGTTGAAATCCATTAGGAGCCAGATAATGGTCATTGATGTGCAGTAAAGTGCACGGCTTTGAGGTTATATATCATATACAAACAGCAGGAAATTTCCAACAATTGGCTAAGGCATGTCACATGAATCACTGTAGCCAATGAAATGGAGACATTGTATAGGCAGGTTTATGTTCTCAATTGTGCTTTTAGCCTCCAGCATGGCACCCTACAGGACTGTCCTCGCTTCACAGCTAATTGAAAAGATATCTTTAGAGTGCAATAACGATCCAATAACACATCAAAACGATTGAGCAATTTTTATTAATCACAATAAATGTGGTCGCATATTTCCTGATTAGCAATCTTGAGTTTAGTAGAAGTACTTGGATAAGAAGCAGTTATTCATCTAGCTGTGCATTTATTCTTTATTTTATTCACAGATTAATTCATTCATACAATCAGCATCAGCAAAGTGAAAAATAAAAATACTCCAGGGAAGCTCTGTTAATATCGTCGTAGTAAATCAAGGAATTAAAGGTGTCAGGTTGAAGCTGTGCTTGTGTTTTTGTGTTTGCATGTTTTATTCCAGGCCTTAATATGTCTTTTATTGCATGTTATTGAACACTTGTCCGCACACCCACACTTTTGACATTGCAGAATCCGTTCCAATAAGAGGATGCTGTTACTGGTGGGTGGTTTGCCTCCTGGACCTGATCGTCTCCCCAGTAATTTGGTCCAGTACTATGACGATGAGAAAAAGACATGGAAGATCCTCACAAGTGAGTAGAAAGGCTGCGATTTAAAAAAATTTATATATTTTTTTACATTTATTTATTTATTTATTACCTGAGGCATCCCATGTTACTGGCTTTTATGATGAGAAATAGTTGTTCCTTTGGATGACTTTAACACTGGTTAATTTTCACCAAAAATGAGGGACAAGAGTTCCCTAAATCCTTCAGGTAATAATGTGTCACTATCACTTTTAATATAAGTTTTTAATCAGAGCGTGACTTCACAGCACTGTGGAGCGTCATGCATGCTTTCCCTTGTTTTTTTGCTGATATGTGCTGGCAGGATGCACGATGAGATTTACTTGAATCTAATGATCTATTGTGGCTGAGACAGAACGTTAAGGAGTGACATCTTTTCCCAATTACTTTTAAATGCAGCGTGATTACTCGTTCATATTGATCAACTCATAACACTGAATTAACCCACACATGGTAATACACGACGTGGCAGTTTAGCCTGTTGACCTGGTGTCGCTGTTGATATTGGGTTTACTTAAGGTGAATAAATAGCACAGAGGGGTTAGTGGAACACTGCAGCTTAAATGTTGATGTCAACCATTCTTAGGTAACAGGGACAACAATGGAAACAAAAGCAAAAATTGATTTTATCTCATTTTATCTTATTTTTTAATATTATAATGAAGGCAAATTGTGATAATTTCCTAGAAAACCTTTGTGAGATTTCAAACACATCCCTGCTGCACTCTCCGCTGTAGAGTGCACTATGCTCTTCTCTCTCTCTCTCTCTGTCTTCCCTGACCTTTTTAAGGCTCACTACTATATTGTTGCCATATTGCAAAGGTCAAAAAAAGAGCTAATGAGAGACCGCGTTTCTCCTTTGCCCCATCATTGCTGGACATATTGAGTTTTTGTCCTGTGTTTTGGTTGCAGTCATATCTCAGGATCACCTATCCATTCATATATATTAGCTATAGGTCTGCTTTCTGTCAGCTCGGCCCTGTGCAGTTTATGTTCTCCCTTTATGGTTCAAATTTGAATAAATCTGGTTTTATGCTTTTGCTGTCGGGTCTTAAAATCACCAGCAGTCTCCGACATGGTTTCTTCCTCTGCTCAAATCATAACATTTCCTGGCAGCAGTGTGATGTTTTAGCTCATGTTTGTCCAAACCTATTAGAGCTTTTTTTTTTTTTTTTTTTAACTGAAGGAGCCTTGCATACACAACAGCCTGAAGCTCGCTGTTTATGTTGTTGTTGTTGTTGTTGTTGTTGTTTTTGTCATTAAACTCTCACTCACTGGTACAAACTGCACCAGGCAAAAGGTCAATAGGGATTTCCATCACTCAGAACTAAAAAAGTTAACACTCAAATGGTCCGTGGCCAAGTGGAAGGACAAAACTGCAAAATCATCCCCTTAACACATCAGTGACCACCTGATGTAGCCTCCTCACAATGGATGTGGAATAGAAGATTATTAACATTCAATCATAACTTTTCAATGAGCCGAAACCTGAGAGGGACAGCCTTTGATTAAGACATTCATCAACACAATTTGGGAAGAATCTGATCTCTTTCAGTGTATCTGATGTACACACTGCTCGGTGATTCCAGTGTAAAGTTTGCCATCTAGTGTACCCACAGCAGCGTGGACCAATGCAAGACAAAGGCAGGCACAGATTCAGCCACAATGCTAGGTTGTTCTTTTCTTCTTCTTTAAACCAACCTAATATTAAAATCTGGATCTCCATGCTGCATGTATGGTGTCCATGCAGCATGGCCTAGAACAAAGGAATTCAGCTCAGTGGGATGCAATTGTAGCGGTGTTAAAGGCACAGAGATGGAGCAGCAGTGGTGCATTAGCTGTGGAGTCATTCAACCGACCCTGACTGTGCCTCTATGCAGAGGTTTCTGACTCCCTCTAGTGAGCCCTAGAGCTCACTGTAGACCGGAGTGATGGCGTCCATCTCATAGAGGACGTGCTCATCCTGCCCTCCTATGGCTTTTCACACTCTTGGGTTAGTGGACAATTTGGGTTAAAAGGGCACAAATAGGTTAATCGGATTCACTTTCTCAGGTATAAATACTTTAGAAGGAAAAATAATTAATGCATTTATTTTTCAGTGCACAAGATTAGCATAGTAATTCCAGTTATTATACCCTGCTACTGTAATTATCTCACCGTTCACCTACAGTATATCCCAAATGTCCCAAAACCCACCACAGTACTCTAGATACTGTGGTCTGTGACATATTGTAAAGCAATAATCTTCTTCTCACATGGGTACGAGATGATTTTTAGTATGAGTACAAGTCACTAGACATCAAATAAAAAGCCGCCCATCCATGTCCTATATACTGCTGACTGAATGATAATGTAAATAGCATGTAAGGGAATTTGGCAGTCGTATGGCACTCGTCTTTGAGGTGCACTGGAGGCAGGCAACCTAATCCCCTCGTTTGAGATAAAGCTGTGTTTAGTGTATGTAGTATTAGTTCCTATCTGAGACTTCCCTCCCATAGAGGACCGGCACATGTCAGCCAGCTAGAGTGAGATTGCAGAGAGAGGCCAATTGGAAAGAAATGAGATTCAAGGCTGTCTAATTTTGCAGCAACTGTGATCCATCAGACGGTGGGGAGGTGACAGTGGAAATGACTGATGGAGACAGACAGGTGGGCTTTAACATTTCACTGATTTGTGCTCAAAAAGCACCGGGCCTGAGATTTATTGAGTGAACATGATCATGTTCATTATGACTGTCACCTAAGACCATTTCTCTACATCTCAATGGGGTCACTTTAGCAAAAGAAGATGAAGGAGAGAAAGGGAGCACGAAAACATACACAAAAGAAAATCCTCCATGAGGGGTCCTGCTTCAGCTCTGGGATGTTTATGCTATACTGCGCTAACACACGACAAGGGGTATCATCCACCCAACATTTTACTTATTGGACAGTGTTGCTAAGCTAGTTTCTAAGAGTCGAATTCCCAAAATAGAAATTGGTGACCTATCCAGTTAAATAAATGCAAGGTTACAAGTAATAATTATCTGATTATTAAGCAATCTGTCAATTACTTTCTCAATCAACTAAATAATTATTTTATCTACAGAATGTTAAAAAATGTCCATCACATTTCCAAACCAATGATATTCAGTTTACTACCACTAAATACTTTTTTTCCTGTCCTTTAAAGTGCTGGAGGTTTTTATGGCATCGTTATTCGAAATAGCTGAAGTCACATTCCTGTGACTGGATGGTCCAGAGAATACAAAACAAAAAGAGCAGAAAAACCTCCGATTATTTATATATATATATATATGAGTTTTATGATATAATTTAACATTTTGCCTCATGTGAAGAGAAAATAGCAAGAGCACATTCTCCGTCACAACCGGTGCATTATACTGCAACTGAAGCCTGACTGATTTATGAGCAGGTCAGTATTATCCACCAGTATTAACTATTGGCAGTTCTCCTAATAGTTGCATTTATAATGGCCAATAAATGGAAATTATAGAAAAAGGTAAAGAAGAGAAGGGAGAAACATCCTGTGGGCAACACCTGTTTGGAAAGTGAGAAACACAACAACTAGCTGATCTGAAGACAGCTGGGCAAAGCATGATAGAGTAAATAAAGACCCACACTAAAAAATATGTTAGGGAAATCTGTTTAGGTTTCATATGTCTGAAAAAAAATGCCGGTCAATATATCAGTATATTGGATTTTTAAAATCACTAAATATCAGTATTGGTATCAATCGTAAAATCATATATTAGTCTGTCTGTAATCGCAAGTTTATAGAAAGTAATCCAGTGCAACTTTCTTTGCTCACCAGCTCTCCATCCAGACTTTTTTTTAAACTTCTGTTTGTGTTTTTTGTATCTTGCTCCAAACAAAGAACAAACAGTCTGTGTGAAATTTACTCTGACCACTCCTGTCAAATTACAGAACATTTAGCACTTTCATTATTTCCTATTCAAAAGTTAATATAATACTTCTTAGATGTTCAATAAACCTCTTTGGTCAGTGTCTCGGACAGTAATTGGTAGTAAGGCTTGACCTGTGGGTGTGGTGGAAACATTTAAGAATTAATTGAATTTATTTAAGGAGAGTGTAGATGCCATTTACTTTCCCCCTTTGAGTATAAGAGCGCAAACAGAGTTACACCAGATGTGTTGATCAAATTGAGGGTTGTGTTTGGGCTGGAGCCTATCCCAGCTGTTCCTGTTCAAGAAGCGGTGTACAGCTTGAACAGGTCGCCAGTCAATTGATGGCTGTGTTGATTCTGATTAAAAAACAAAAGTTGCACGTCAATCTATTTTCTATATGATTTTGAGACAAAAGAGGTTAAAAAGTTATCCAGATGCTACAAAGAGTGGCTTTTTTTGTTCGTGGTTCAATGGCATAACTTTTACTGTTACATGGTTCTTATTTTAAATGACCTGACAGTTTTATTAAATGTGAGACTTATGGTAGTGCTTTCTAGACTGCAATGTGTCCTGAACAGAAAAGTATTGGCCTGTTTTTAATTCTCATATTTAATGATACAAAGTAATTGCTAACCACAGTGGATTTTTGAAACCACCAGCACAGTACACCTATAACAGCCAGGGCACACTCACAGGGTACTGTTTATATACAAATTTCTCTCCACATGTTTTTAAAACTGACTTTTTGACTTTTTGTCTGTCACCTAGTAATGCCTTACAACAGCGCACATCACTGCGTGGTGGAGGTGGAGAACTTCCTGCTGCTGCTAGGCGGAGAGGACCAGTGGAACCCCAATGGTACAGTCGCTGCTTTCCACTGATTTCACGCAGCAAATTTTTCATGTTCACTTAAACTGGAGTTTATGTAAGTTCAAGCCCATCAAGTTAATGTAACACTTTCAGATGGTTTGAAACACTCATCCTGCAGCCAGATCAGCTCTGAGTGGACAAACAACACTCCAATCAACACTTGTCAATAATTGGCACAGAAAAATTACTGTTGTTTATGATGAAATATTTGCAATGTAGAAGTGTTAAGAGGGCTTTTTGCAAAAAGGTGGCAACACAGTGCCATAGTAAGAAACAAAGACTGTAAATGATCAAAGATTCTTACTCTGCCTTTTTGTTCTTTCACCAGCTATCACAGTAATACAACAGCCAGGCAGATGTACACTGCAATTAGTTGTTTATTCAGTTTTGAGAGTAGGAATCAGCTTACTACAAATGCACATCATGAGAGATGATTTGCAGTCTTTTGAATACAACATTACCAAGAGGTGATCTCTCTGTGCTTAGAAAACATGACTTCAGTCAGCTCTTGTTAGCTCAAACAGCAGCAAAAAGGCAAATCATCACGTGTGGGCGGTGATTAATGAAGACTGGGGAGAGTTGCATTTGTGAATTTTATTGGTACACAACAAACAACATTAGAAAAGATGTGGCCAATAAGAACTGATCATTACATTAGCATGTCTAAACTGTACAAAAAGAAGCTTTATTTTGAGCTAAGTTATTTGTATTCTACTGTTCTGTTTTGCAGGAAAGCACAGCACTAATTTTGTCAGCCGCTACGATCCCAGATTCAACAGTTGGATACAGTTGCCTCCAATGCAGGAGAGGTGAGCCTTTTTTTGTCCTCAGAAATGTTGACATCAGTACTAGCTTCTGTTTACTCAGCTTCAGTAACCCATTTTCTCTCATCCATCTCTCATTACCGTGTTTTGTATATTTCTCAGAATCTCACCACTCATTGCATCACCTAATAAGAAACGGAAACCTTTATGACCTTAGTGAAGTTCACAAGTTTTGGCATTCATGAAGATGCTACTTGGATTCTAGTTGTAATTTGTGAGATCCAACAACTTCACAAGTCTTCTGTTCAGCTGTGATAGCAGATGTGTAGTTCTCTTGGGAAATGGTGTTTAGAAAACCTAAAAATATAAACATCCACATAAGATAAAAAAAAAATGCTACTACTCTTACCTAGGTGTACAAAACCAGCCAACAGAAGAATAAAGTAATGCTCATTGGGCTGTAAACAGACCTATGTGCTGTTTTTTTTTTTTTGGTTCAAAATCCTTTTACAAGGTATTACATCATGCAGAAGTAAGCAAGCCCATTACACAGGCATGAAAACAGATGCTCACAGCCTAGAAGCTTGTACATGCTTAACTTATCTATCGTCTTATGATGTTTTTTTTTGTTTTTTTAAGAATGATTTGCACCTTAGACAGAAGCTGGAAAAAACTAAAAAACAACAGTAGTGATTCTCATCATAGGTTTAATGATGTTGTCTGGTTAATGCGTCCTCCTCAGGAGAGCCAGCTTCTTTGCCTGTCGCCTGGATAAGCACCTGTACGTGATTGGTGGCAGGAACGAGGCGGGCTACCTCTCCAGCGTGGAATCCTACAACCTGGAGACAAATGAGTGGAACTACGTGTCGTCTCTGCCACAGCCTCTGGCTGCCCATGCAGGAGCGGTGCACAATGGCAAGATCTACATATCAGGTCAGTTACAGGAGCTGTACACGAGTCGCATGTATTATTATTATTACGCCTTATTATTATGCAAAAAGGGGCGCTACATGGAGGGAACTGTACAAAAAGACACATTGTGTTTATGGCACATAGAGGTAAACACATCCATTTAATTACACCACAAAGAAAAACCAACTCCACTCCACAAAAATGATTAAAATCAATGCATCAGGACTGATTGTTCATCTTTGTCAAAACTGCCAGCAGTTCAGTTGGAGCTTGAGGTGAGCTTATAGAGACTAAAGTAGGCTTGAGTTTTAAAAAAAAAGAGAGAGAAAGAGAGAGTGAACCTCTTCTTAGTAACAGCACAGCCCCAGATTACCATCCAATATTACCTCAGACTCCCTCAAGAGATATGTTCATGTAAGTAGCAGAGTTTCTGAAGCCCTGTAAAGAGGCTTGAATGTATACATCAGTTCTTCTTCAAAGAAATGGCCACAGAAATAGTTCAAATTTGTAATGCTTTTTATTAGATATATTTCAATATAACTTTGGTTTGTATAATTCTTCTACTTGCTGACACCAGAAAGTCATATATTAGATTTTAGTGATACGTCAGTGAACCACTCATCACCTCCCTGCAGGAAAATCCGGAAGTGAAACCCTCCTCTTTTACAAACTGACTCTAACCAAAGTTTTCTTGAAGAGCCAAAAACGTTTTTCTTTTCCAGTTATTTACTGTATATCTGGGGATAGTACTACATTTGGATCCAGTATGTCCACGTGCCGCGTGCTGTAGCTCCACAGAGTATTAATGACACACTGCTGTGTTTACCTGCTGCAGGAGGCGTGCACAATGGCGAGTATGTCTCCTGGCTTTACTGCTACGACCCTATAATGGATGTGTGGGCGAGGAAACAAGATATGAACACAAAGCGTGCCATTCATGCTCTGGCTGGGATGAATGACCGCCTGTATGCTATTGGTGGAAACCATTTGAAAGGTAAGCACTCGAGCTTTTCAGACAACGAACAGAAAGCAGGTCAAGATTGATACTTTTTTGAAAAGTACGTGTGAAAATCATGTTGCCATTGTGAGCAGGCAGTGACCTTAATTACCCTGTGCAACACTGTAGCCTCCATTTCTCGCACTCTTTAGTATTCATAGTACAAAATGTGAAAAAGAACAAAAACGTGTGCTGTTCATTTGCATTTTTTCAGGAAAACTGAATGTGGTCATGGGAATTATGACAAGCTCAGCTTGTCTCTCTTTGAATCCTCTCTTTAGCTACGCTCTTTCGTTAAAACACTGTTAAACAGATGTGTTCAGTTGGCTCTTCATTGCTGCAAATTCAGCTCATAAAAAACCTGCACGTGCCTCTGAGTATGACTGTGTCCATATCCAAACTCGTGTTTCCTCACGCTCACCGTAGGAGCGAATCTGTGCACATCGATGGCTGTCTTGCTGGTTTGTGTCTGTGAGTTGGTGGTGAAGGAAGAAACCTTGAGATGTAGTGAAACTGTGAGGGAGGTGGAACCGAATGCGGCAGATGGAGGAACAACAAAAATTTGTCTCTATCAGCAAATAGACAAAAAAAAAAGTAACATGTCTGCAAAAGTTTAACTAAAGGGGAAACCCATCAACTGGACACAAGGAACATACTGGACACACTGGCGAGAACAGAATAAAGATTCAAACCATGAGAAGCAAAATAAAGCCTAACGCCTAAAGCATTATGTTGAGAAAGAGAACGGCTGTGGTCAAATATCAAATTGCGCAAATTCTTTAAATACTAAATATAAATGCTTCAAAGCTTCCTTTATTACCTCCTTTAGCACAGGATAAACTGAACCATCCTTTAGTAAAGGAAAGAACGTAATGCCATATAGTGCCACATAGTGAAGGACTGTAATAAAATTTGCTTTTTGTCAAGGCGTCGCTTTAAATCAAAACTTTAACTATATTAACGGTTTTTTTTAAAAGATTATTATAGTTCTGTTTGCCTTAGTTATGCTCACTGTTGTATTGACAGGCTTTAGGAGTCATTCATTTTTTTTTGGGGTCAGCTGGGATAGGCTAAGTGAAGGATAGAATGAATTGACTGAATGAATAGTTTCAAGAAAAAGGAGGAAAGGAGTTACACTGGACCATCTCCCCATATCTTTTTAGTGAAATAATATTTTTTCAGCGGTGATTCCTGTAAGAGCACAATGGGGTCGTTTCAATATGGCACACATCTGCCGTCATGTTGTTAACCAGCCTTGTGTCAGTGCATTCACGTGGTGGTTTGTGTGGATTTCATTTACAGTGGTACTGTAGCGCAAGCACATGAAACCAAAACTGTCTGAAACCTGATTGGTCCACAGGAATGTTTGACTTTAGTGTTTTCGGTCTAGTTTTCTTTTTGTGATGTGATGGTGAGTTCAGGTTTTATGCTATTGTTAAGGGTACTGAGTTTTTTTAGTTCATTTAATAAAAAAATAATGGTATACTCATAAATTAGATTATGAGTACAACATTATTATTACACACCAATTAGATAGATTAGTAATTAATTAATACAACAAACTCATGCATTTTAAGAAACTTAGAAAATAATCTCTTAGAAGTACACAGGAGCCAGCACCAGTTTGTGGAATCCGCCATGTTGCTTCGCCATCTTGAATGCATTTATTCCTGATATTGTCGCAATTATTTACTGCCTACAGATTAGACATGCGATTCTAAAACTTAAAATTCAGTTTAATTCAACTGAATCCGCTAAGTGAGCAATGTTACACAAATTTCAAAGACAATTTCACTTGACAGCTGCTAACAGTGGGTAACAGAGGCTAATGGCAGCTAATAGCGGCAAAAAACAGAACTTACTGACAAGAGCAGTCCAGGATATCCTCAGCAGCTCACCTCACAATCACTGTCTTCGGTCAAAAGTGAGCTTCACTGACTCATCGGCTTGTATCGGACTCCTTTCACAAAGCTTTACAGTCAAGGTTAATATCAGACTGATAGCCTACCCAGATAGCTAAAAGAATTACTTTGCTAGCTGGGTGAATGGTAACTAAAATATCCCAAAACATTTAATGTAAGTATTGATATTATTAAAATATATTAAAATATAGTGTGTGCAAAACTGGTAATACAAACATGGTGGCCAGCCACAGCTGTTATGGGGTATAGTCTAAATTTAATGTTTTTGATCTCTCCTGTCTAAAACATGTTTGTCCTAAAGCGGCCACCGTAGCTGCCTGTCTTTGCTTCCTGCTGTCTTGTGTTGAGTGCCTTCTGTGTTCCTCTGCCTCTGTTATCACATTCAGTGTGAGTCTTCTTGTGTTGGCGTTAGTTATTTGTCTTTTGGGTTATTTCCTGTATTTCTTTGATATATTGTTTTCTTTCTTTGTTGGATTGCTAGTTGGATCGGGGTGATTGTGGCTCAGGAGGTGGAGTGGGTTGTCTTTTAATCAAATGGTTGGTTGTTTAATCTCCGGCTCCTGCAGTCTGCGTGCCAGAGTGTCTTTGGGCAAGACACTTGCACCTGATGAATCCATTGGATTGTGATTCTGTGTGATAGATAGAAAGTCCTTAAGGGCGTGGAATAAGTTATGCTCCCATGTTCACCACGTGTCCTGCCCTCTGTGTCACTGTGGATTTGTGCTTTTCTTTGGGTTTCTGTTCCTTTTAGATTTTGTTTAACTTTTGGGAAAAATAAACACTTGCCTTTTATTTCTAACATCTGCACACCTTTTTCACCCTACCTCTACTGTAACCTAAACCTACGATGACAGGGTATCTTATCTTATCTTATCTCTGTCATGTAGGTTTCTCCCATCTAGATGTAATGTTGGTTGAGTGTTACGACCCAAAAGCTGACCAGTGGAATATCCTCCAGACACCCATCCTGGAGGGTCGCAGCGGTCCAGGCTGTGCCGTTTTGGATGACAGCATTTATCTTGTGGGAGGCTACAGCTGGAGCATGGTATTTAATGTAGTACATATATGTCTTATATATATATATATATATATATATATATATATATATATATATATTAGGGGTGCAACGATACTCGTATCGATATTGAACCGTTCGATACAGTGCTTTCGGTTCGGTACGCATATGTATCGAACAATACAAAATTTTTAATTTATTTTATCAACTTTCCTTCTGACGATGCTGTCTGTGTTGAGCGCTCAATGAATCTGTGCTCGACAGTGCAGCCTAGGCGGAGTAGTCGAACGCAGATTCACTGAGCGCAGGGAAAGCTAGCGAGACAGAAGTTAAGCTCTCCTTGCAACATGGCAAATTGAACCTCCCCCACCCTCATTGAGATCTGGCGTTTGGAACTATTTTGGTTTTCATGTGAAGTATGACCCTGAAGGTAAGCGCGTCATGGACAAAAGTAAAACAGTATGTCGGATGTGCCACGCAATGCTCAATTTGTGGGAACTAGTGCGTTAGCACAGTTAGCTTGTTAAGGTGTTGACGCTGTCAAGCCCCATGCACGGGGCAATCCGTGGTAACTCGTTAACGGAGATTTGCCCCGTTATGGCGTTAATGTCATTTTAACAAGATTAACGCTGACAGCACTAGTGGGAACACAACAAATATGACTGCACATTTACGCGGACATCATCCTGGTGCAAAGACAAGTGGAAGCAGGCAAAAACAACAAGCACGCATGCTACAAACTTTACCCGAGTCATTTAGACAGCCGTTAGCACATGATTCTCCTTATGGGACCTGATATGTTTAATATGCTGCTGAGAAAATACCCCAGAAGAAGCGTATAGTATAGCTTTTATTTTGGAAAGAGCCATTTCTCTGTAATAAAGTCTCTTTTCCAAAGATGAGTGATTTCTCTATCAGATAGATTTTTTTTATTATTATTTTGTTGTTTCAGCGACATTAAGTTTAAAAACTGCACTTTTGAGTAAAAAAAAAAAAAAAAAAAAAAAAAAAATATATATATATATATATATATATATATATATATATATATATATATATATATATAATAAATGACAAATTAAAAAGGTATGAAAATTTTTTTTGTATCGAAAAAAATATCGAACCGTGACACCAAAGTATCGTTGCACCCCTAATAAATATATATGTGTGTGTGTGTGTGTGTGTGTGTGTGTGTGTGTGTGTGTGTGTGTGTATATATTAGGGGTGCAACGATACACAAAATTCACGG